>NC_134710.1:372931076-374176076 GCF_043290135.1 Rhipicephalus microplus | reverse complement strand
ATACCAGGCAAGAAAGGAATCGCTCGCAGGTGCTGCCATCTTTGAACGAACGTAAAAAAACAAGCGGTGCAGCTTAGGACAAGGTTTGGAAGCGCAAATCGTGAGCCTGCGCTACTTTCAGCTATGAGATTCATGCACTACAAAAGCACTGAAGAATACGCTCGTAAAACAAGGTACATTTTAACTCTAAAAGCCAGACAATAACATTTATTTATCCAACGTGGCTGCAGAAAATGTCGCGAAGCTGATATATGTATACCTTGCGGGCTATATTCGAACGCTTGAGTTGTCACGTATTTTCACGAAAACTTCGCCTCTCGCAGAAATGAATCAGATTTATCGTGTCGTGGACGGTCCGATATATTCACTTATTCACGCAACATACAAAGTGGTTTGTGCTCGTTTCTTGCTAACGTGTTAACACCGAGGCTAGCACCGCCGAACAAGGGAGCTTTGGGAGCGTCTGCCTATACTGATCATCCTTGAGAGGACGCTCCTGAATTCCGCTTGGTGGAGCGACAGTCTATGAACATTGCGAGTACTTTGTTGGGTATCTCTGCCCAGCCCTGGCACATCCATGGAGTCGCCTAGTCTTCGTGCTTACAGATTCAAACGCACTTGTGGCTCTTCCTATCATTGATGTTCTAGATTTGGGTGCACGTTAAAGAACCCCAGGTGGTCTAAATTTCCGGAGCCCTCCACTACGGCGTCTCTCATAATCATATAGTGGTTTTGGGACGTTAAACCCCACATATCAATCAATCAATCAATCAATCAATCAATCATTGATGTTCTTTTTTTTGGATAAAAGAATGGCTGGCGAGATAGCATTACTAATTAAGCCTTCAAATCAAGATGCGAAAGTGGGGCTGCTGACCTTTTGCAGCACTTTGTTTTGCGTCAAAGGGGTTACAGGCCATGAGCATAGGAGGAAGCTTACGTAGGCAAATCTAATAACTACCGAGCTGGTGGAAGCGGTATGCGTTGCAGCTCCCATAAACTCTGGCGCCGAATTTCCCTCTAGTGTACTATTATGAAACATATGGCTCAAGCTGCTGGTGCCAAGGGGATCCTGTGTACCTCCCTTGGTATGGCATGCTCCAAATGTTACTCAAACGCTCTAGCGAATCACTCGGTTGCGTTGTGAAACACAATTCAAACAATTTTTCTTTCGTTCATTTTCGCTTTTTATATGTGACTAAATTGCACAAGCGCTGAGGGTTCGCACACTCCCAAAACACCGCACAGGCCAGGAGCTATAGCACAGCACTTCATATTATTTTCGAAGCGCCATCGTTTATATCTGTTTCTCGGGACGCAATGCCTCTCCCCCCCCCCCCCTCTTTTTTTTTACAGTTAGCGTGGCTGGAATGCGTTATGCACGTGGTAGACTCCAGTGACAACCGGTGTGACGCTGCATGCACTCGAACAGAGTATACGATTGACTCTTCATCGTCCTTGCCCAACTCACGGAATCCCGTTTCCTTTCCGAGATTTCGCGTGCACACGTGCGACTGCGGCACTATTGCAACATTTTACCCCGATATGAAAGGAAATCTTTAGTTAGCATTCATGTTGAACGAATATTAGTGGGGCAATAACGAGGACGAGAATAGAAAAGAAAAACTACAGCGCCGTAATTTGTCTTTTCTATTCTTGTCCTCGTCTTTGTCACGCTATTATTTGTTGAAGTTGGAAGCCCACCGACTCGCCCAATTGTCTGTTCTGGTGTATAGCGTTCCTGCTCCGACATCTGTGAATGTTTGAGTTCGTGGCTCATTAAGTGATATATTACGCAAAGGCCTAGTGTTTAAGAGTGTTACCAACGAGCCGAAATTATGGACACACAATTTCAGCTCGTCGCATGAGAGCGCTGTCGTCAATTAGAAACCATAGACGCCGACTTCTACCGGTTCGACTCCCGTCACACATTACTATACTATGCCTGAATTATGATGAAGGCGATCTCTTCGCATCAGCATTCCTTTCAACGCAAAGCCAATGCCAGGAGGCTTAGCCGGTGAATTATAACGAGCCCTGCTTAAACTAACATTCCGGCTTGCACTGACGTGGCTGTTACGGCTTAGCGAACCAATTACCCCTCTGCCCCAAATACTCACCTACAGGAAAGTAGACGATTATCCCTTTCTCCCAGTAAGATATCAGTCACAGTCTGCGATGAACATTTGTTAATTGAATTTCAACGCAGGAGGAAATGAATATTTCCATTCAAACTGAATAGTCTATATGAACGGAAATTCCGTGTTTTACCTTATACTTGGTGAACCATATTGTAAGTTGCGCAGTTGCATGCGAAGACAGCAGTGGTGAATGACCCTAAATATGTGTGACGGTTGGCAATAACCACTGTTGCCGACACCGTGGCCCGCTGTGGTGACAAAGCATAATGCGTATTGCAATAAAGTACCAAGATCAATAAAAACGTGACCGGTCGTAAATTTAGTAGCAATGAAACCTACTGGAGGGTATAACTATCTTTCTTAAATAAGAAAAAAAGCTAATGTACTTGAGGAGTTCAGATAATGTGCGAATAGACAAATGACAGTTTATTAGCACAACAAAACAGGTACAAAGGGAAGCAAAATGCAATGATTAGCTTGTGCCATATGAAAGCCCGAAATTCGCATTCATCAATGGGGTAATAAATTCGAAATTGTCATAGAAGTAACCAGTGCCCAGCAGTAGTCGTAATGACTCACAACAGAATAAATAATGACTGATCACACAATATAATAGTTACCACACGCCTTCACCCGAATGATACTAAAGCTACAGGGATATAAGTAATCAGGACTATTTCTCACTCATAGCATGTCTTGAAGTTTCCATGTGGCAAAAAAAAATTAGAATGATGTCACCTGGAACGCTGGCGAAAAGAAGAACTCAGGGTGAGATTTGCGAGTGAAATCTTGCAGCTATCAGTGGCCGTTCATTGTTCGCATGATTGCGGAAAGCGGAAGCAGAAAGCTTTTGTTGTAACGATTCGGGTCACACTTGAGCTCGTCTATCTTATACGGGCGGACAATGTTGTGGCTGGCGTGCACTGTTCAAATAAGCGCTTCGAGAAATAACCCTTGACTGATAGGAATAGAAGTGGGTATACGTTCAGCG
The DNA here is from genome assembly GCF_043290135.1 of Rhipicephalus microplus. Lineage (NCBI taxonomy): Eukaryota > Metazoa > Arthropoda > Arachnida > Ixodida > Ixodidae > Rhipicephalus > Rhipicephalus microplus. Next base: position 374,172,944 of record NC_134710.1, on the reverse strand, counting down.
GGTTAAAAAGATGTAGCGGTGTTTTGCCCGTTCTGCGTGGGAGGCAGAAAAAAAAAATGATTGTGATGTTAACATATTGGTGAAGCTTATTTGCAGAGCCCATCGTTTTCACTCGCTCCAAGGTGTGCTTGCGGTCAATTAGGCATTTCGAACCACGCGCGATTGTTCAAAGTGCCTAATTATTTTTGTGACTCATCTTTCTTCTATACACACAATGAGAACTGACAGTGATAGGATTAGAAATATAGGGGGTGTTATTAGAAGTAATTGTAATGTAAATGTGAAGAACAAAAAGTGGATGAAAAGATAGTTTGCCGCCGACCCAATCCGTGCCTGCGACCTTCGAATAACACGTCCTATGCTCTACCACTGAGCTGCTGTAGCGGTCATCTCCCGACCATCTCCTCGATCCACATTGTGGAGTATATACTCGTATTTAAACGTGGGACCACTAGTCAGTGTAGCAAGTGACACCAACAGGCAAAAAGAGTGTTCCCCACTCGCTGCAGCCATGAAACAAGCAAGCCAGGTGCCATACACCGAGCTAACATCTCCGAATATATACTTAAACTTTTATATCTATCTCTGTAACTCGGTTCATTTCACTGAAACCTTAAAATTCTGCGCAGATATATTGTGTAGAAAAACAATAGCACTCTTAACGTGTGCAGCTGGCGTTAAAACTATTACTGGAGCGTTAGAAACCAGAAAAATTGTTGAAGGATTTTCTTTAATTTTTGTTTTGTAGTTCTCTTTCTGTCTCTTTTGGCCCTAAGTTACAACGCTTTTGACCTTGCCCAATATATCAAAGGATATAATTTTTAGTCGACTCATTGTCAAGTAAAAACTTCTTTTTATTTAATAGTTAACAATGGCTAAACCTTCAAACGTGTACCATAGACCAAGGAAAACAAGTGCGCGCGAGCAAGCTGCGCGGCTCCAAATGTTAAAACGTGCAGCATTTTAGACGCGATGTGGGTGGGCGAAATGTATGACCCGTAGCTCTATGGAACACCTCGACGAAGTTTCTACGCAGTTATGTGGCCATGCCGATTTTACCACCTTCCCGCGTCCTTACTGAATTTGCTAAAGCACGCTTGCTCACCGCGCGAGCATATTCTGCGTCACACGAAAAAGCCACAGCGGTCGCGATAGAGAGTACGGGTTCACTGCGTCCAGCTGGCTCTGCTTACGACTATACGGCACATTGCATTCCGACAACAGACGGACAGGCGCGTAGCGGTTGAAAGTGACGTGCCCCAAACGCCAACATTCTCACGCTGAAAGAGTGAGGAAATGCGCGTTTAATCGCAGCGGGCTTTTACCTTGGCGAAGGGTCCTCTATGGAACAATCACGTGCGATCGCTCGCAACCCACATTACTGAAAAATAAAATAACTGCTTTGAAATTGATGATTTATAATGACCTCAATTTCACTTACAACTGATACCCTGTTTGGCGGTCAATTTACATATCAACTGATCACCACAATTAACGTAAGTTGATGGCAGCCAACTGACAGGTGAAAATAAAGGGAATCATATGCCTGCTAATTGTGACTTAATGATAAAAAGCGTTATTATTAGTCAACGTAATCGCTGTAAGTACTATATTGTTGTGCTTTACGATGGAGGCGGAGATGTTTTAGGCCCGTGTACTCAGATTTGGGTGCACGTTAAAGAACCCCAGGTGGTCGAAATTTCCGGAGCCCTCCACTACGGCGTCTCTCATAATCATATATGGTGGTTTTGGGACGTTAAACACCACAAACCAATCAATTAGTATATTATTGTGCAGAGGTATGTGTACTTACGCAAGACTTAAAGTCGAATTAAACGTCGCGGATGATTTCATTTACACGCTTCATTTCATTCCACTTATTTACAATAAGTGGAAACTCATGTGGCTACAGCAAATGGAACCTGAGCCTGACATAACCTACTGCGTCACCAGTTTAGGCCGCAGTGTTTTTTTACTTCGTCTCGTTAGTATTTAGCAGGCCACGTGATAGTTTGTGAGGTTTAAAAACCCTGATGACTCAGGACATGAGAAACGCCGTAGCGGTCGGTTCCGAATAATTTCAACAGCCTGGAGTTTTTCAACGTGTACTGTAATCGTACAGTATACACGGGCACCTATAGAACCTGGCCTTCATTTAAATGCGACAGATGCGGGTGGTATCGAAGCCAGGTTCTTCTAGGCTATTTGTAGGCGTTATAGATGGATAAAGATGAGGTTCGTAGGTCGTACGAATAATCTATCTATCTATCTATCTATCTATCTATCTATCTATCTATCTATCTATCTATCTATCTATCTATCTATCTATCTATCTATCTATCTATCTATCTATCTATCTATCTATCTATCTATCTATCTATCTATCTATCTATCTATCTATCTATCTATCTATCTATCTATCTATCTATCTATCTATCTATCTATCTATCTATCTATCTATCTATCTATCTATCTATCTATCTATCTATCTATCTATCTATCTATCTATCTATCTATCTATCTATCTATCTATCTATCTATCTATCTATCTATCTATCTATCTATCTATCTATCTATCTATCTATCTATCTATCTATCTATCTATCTATCTATCTATCTATCTATCTATCTATCTATCTATCTATCTATCTATCTATTATCGCCAGTGCGATCCCACCAACGGAACGGGTAATTGTTGAAGCAGTTAAATTAACGTCAGTTTGTGTCACAATCAGTCTAGTACAGCTAAGTGCGGTGTTTGACGACCTGTAAGCTTTTTCTGACCAATTTCCTGCTCCAGAAAGAAGCATCCTACGGCCCACGGCACGACTTCGAAACTCTTCCCACCTTTCTTGTAACTTCTTATATTAAGGCCGGCATGGTAGTTTTGAGTACAAATAGGTTTTCGCTTGTATTGATTTTTGTAATTGGCGTATCCATATAGGACATCATAGTAGGAATCAAGAAGAAGAAATGGTCATGGGCAGGGCATGTATAGTGAAGTCAAGATAACCGCTGGTATTAAGGGCCACAGACTGGATTCCAAAAGAAGGAAAGTGGGTGAAGGGGAGACATAAAGTTAGGTGGGCAGATGAGATTAGGAAGTTCACGGCTATTAAGTGGCAGCAGCAAGCGCAGGACCTAGTTGGCTGGCGGAACATGGGAGAGGTCTCTGTCCTGCAGTGGGCAAAGTCAGGCTGACGATAATGTAATTTCCTTCAAACTACCAAGCGAGTACCATTTCAGTGTTCCATTCAGAATTTTTCATTATTAAAATGCGGCAAAACTTAACTAACCACTTCTAAGTTGTTCTGATCAGGTCTTTACGGCAGTTTGATATACGAGCTCAAAAGCATATTACGTGTACTCTTAATTCATTGTTATACGTATCATTATCATCTTATTTATTCTATTTACTTTTATATCTGCTAACATTCTTGAATGACTTTTCAAAATTTCAACTACTCATTTTTGGCCAATCCCCCAGCGTGGGTAAGTGCCATTCATTTTTGAGAAAAAAAAATACAAAGTTCTTCAGCACATCCTATAGACGCGCCTGTTCGTCGGCAAGCTCAAATCACCATACGCGCTCAGTCCATACAACAGGTGCTGCATGGTCTATACTTGCAAGCATAAGAAGGCGCCATTAATCGTCTGCTCTACTGTGCAACGTGATGCGGCTGAGACCTTGCGTTCAGTACGGAACGCAGCAGTGTTTTTTGTGCGTTTATTTCTTTCTATCTCGCTATCCTTTAATACCTTATTCTCCTTCCCCTATTGTAGGATAGCAAACTGGTCACGTGGCTGGTTGGCCTTCCAGCCTTTCCTTCCGTTTCCTTTTCCTTCCAGCGTGCCCGATGAAGTGTCTCTGCACGGAACGCCTGCGTATATTCATGATAGTCGCTGGAAATTATCGGCATAGCAAGCAGGTCAATACAACCCGACGTGAGAGTGGACAGATATATCGTATATGTGTCAGTCCAACTATTCTGTTACCATCGTGACGAGAGAATACCCCTCGCCAGACAGTTGAGCATAGTGTATATATACCGAAGGCACGCGTTTCTTATATGCCCCTTATGCTTTTGTTATGGATGCGCTCACACGTGATCAAAAAGCCCAGAGGGCATTCTGCAGGACAGGCAGCTCTCTTTAAAGTGTTCATACACACGCCGTGGGATCTAGCCAATATAATTACCCACCGCACTCAATGTCACTTTGACCTGACAGCTCCGACAGGTTGCGCTTTGATGGGGAGGTCGAGTTGAAGGAGTGGGTCACAGAAGTAACGAGATAGCGAAAGGGCACGAACGCTCGTCTCAACTTGCCCGCCTTGTTCGCACGCCCACCACGTATACAGTGCGGGGGCCACAAAATAAGCGACGAACTGTTCCAGTGTCCCAAAAACAGTCAGCACCCTCACAACGAACATATCTGTTGCGTGTCTAGAAGCACGAACAACACACATAACCACACAAACACGCATACGCAGGGGAATCGTTTTTTATGGAATGACGTATATATAGCGATGTAGAAGCAAGAAATAGCCCGAAAGCAGAAATTATTAAAAAAAAAGAGCAGCCTAAAAACTGTAATTGTAACTGCCATTCACCCAATTGACCCAACTGTAGCACGAGGCTTCGAAAAATTCATGTGGATTTTTCAAGAAGAGAAGCTTCCTATAGTGCGAGACAGGTTCGTCCCGTCACGATATTCAAACAGGGGACCAATGCCTTTCCGCAGCGGTCACATTACCGATAGAGCTAACCAGGGGTATATGAGGGCTCGAAGCACATAAACAGTCAATATGACAGAGAGTTTCTGCGCTATCCCACAAGAGGGAAACGGTTACGAAAAGAGAAGTTGATATCCACCCAATTCGTTTCGGAATCTTCCCTTTGGTTCCTGACGTCATCACAATTACTTACACTGCTGCGTGACATCACCAGAATTGATATTCTATAGCTTGACCTCACGCTAGTAATGATGTCCGACCAGAAAAATCGAGACATTAATATCAAAATAAACTATCTGATCAGTATTTATTGAGCGTCGTACTTGCTTAGAGCAGCGCTAACATGAGAGAGCTGTGTTTGCGTCTCCTTTCTGAGTCTCTGTCGTGTTGCGCTGCTCCGCGGTGAAATAAATCCCAACCAACTAACCGTGCAACGCGTCCTAATTTTAAATGAATTTGCCACGCGAAACTTATATATGCAAATATATGTAACACCAGAAGCGTCAATGTCAGAGTTATGCAAATAAAATAATAACCAATGCGTTACTTCAAAAATTTTAAACTCTGTGTGTGTAGTTTCCCGCCATGATGGCTGCTGGGAAATATTTGTAGGACTTGCTTGGTGCTCACGTTAGCTGGGTATATGTAAGTAGAAGAGAAGGCATGTACATGCCTGACAGCCGTTTATTATTGAACAAGAAGGCACCGATAAACTTTATATTTTAATATACTGGCCATTATTATTAAATATGCTATGGATAAAACCGAAAAAAATGTTCATTGTGCGCATTCTGCACACACACACACACAAAAAAAAAAGACTATTTGAGATGCTGCTTCTTCTCCTGAAATGGGAATAAGAAAAATAACATAATGTCTCGTTTAGCGCTTTCCTCTTTTTTTTCTGAGTTTATTTCTCAGGTAAGGCACATACGTCACTTATTTATTTATTTATTTATTTATTTATTTATTTATTCAATACTGCAGACCCGAGGTCCAAGCAGGGGGGTGATACACATACAAATAAAATGATTGGATAAATAATAAATTGTGCATAAATTGTGCATAAATAAATAATTGCACAAATAATAAATTTAGCATAACCATGCTTAGAACATTTATCCACGGAGTTGATGTGATGCTTACACCAGTGATGTAGCCAGGGGGTGGCACTGCGGCACGAGCCCCCTCCTCCCAAAATATTTTTTAGCATGGCGTACAGAGCGAAAAATGACCATTTAAAGGGGTACCCCCTCCCCCCTAAATCAAGAAGGAGCCTCCCCCGAAAAAAAAGTTCTTGCTACGCCCCTGATTTACCTGTGTATACAATGTACATGTGATATGTTATTGTGCTTAATAGACGAAAACATACAACGTGTCATATAGGGGGAATTAATCAGACGATTAGTTGAAGTTCGAAACTACAAAGATCATTTCGGCAAGGGCAATGGTTTTCGGAATCGTCTCGAATTCGCGGCATTGAAGTGTACTTGTACTGAAAGCATCGTGCACCTTTCGCTATAAACGCTCGGCCCTTTCAGCCTCGTATAGAAGCGTCCGTAAAGAACGTGTGAAATATCCCGTGAAATGCTTCGCTGTTTGGGAATTCACCCGTAATTTTTCACATTACGCATTTTAACAGCGAAGCTGGTTAAGCTAGCTGCAAGAAAACCTTCACGAACGGGCATGTGCCACGGGGTAGGTCCCACTATGTACGGATCCCTGGTTCTCTAAAAATGACGAAGGCAATGCGCAGCCCAACAAATGACAGCGAGCCGAAGACCACGAGCACGCAGGATAGAATATAGGGAACGCGAATGCCAACTCCGGCTGCGAGGAGACACCAAAGTGATGGAAGCCTTACGCCAATGACGACATGCCCGTGGCTCAGTGAGAGGGGCGAACGCTCGGTTTCAGTGCGCGTTTCCCTCTCTGAAGTTTGAATATCCGTGTCGTGTGTGTAACTCTCCGCGGCTTAACTGGAGGCTCTCGGCACTTAGAATGAATTTAGAAGCACCCTAGCATCACCTAACTAAAGCCTAGCAATGGCCTAGTAGCAAGCCAGATGCAACCTGCATAAACTAGCTAAGGCTTACAAATCACCTAGATGCAACGAGATAAGTCTTTAGAATTGTCCAGTTTCGCTGTTTCAAGGCTTGCACAGCTTGGTACAAACGTATTAAAGGTAGTGCTTGTTCCGGCAGTCGCTCTATCTATAGCTCGCATGGACCACACACTGATCCCGTCAGGAACCATTTTGCAGCGTCGTCCTCAGAGGTCATCTCGGGTGAAGGCGACAAAGGAATTGCTCAAATTCATGCAGATGACAGATTTGCACATGTGGCAAGTTAATGGCAGTACGTCACGGCACTGTTGGGTCTGTGAGGAGTGTGGCTTGTGTGCACGTGCTCCCCGTCTCCCTCTTTCTCTCTAACTTCACCTTTCGAACTTGCCCACCCCTTTCCAAAATGTAGGGTAGCATACCAGTTTTCTTTCTAGACTGTTTAAAATCCCTGTCCATCCTCTATCTCCTTCTCTGAAACGGGAGCTCGGTAAATTTTGTGTGTATGCAAGGAAGGTTGCTATATTTTTGTTTTACCACAGTAAAGCTCAGCCACTTTCACTTGCAATCGCACTTTTATCTTTTTAATCATCAGAATGAGCTCGCTACTTTTTCAGGTTGTTTGTCAGTGCATGTGGTTAACAGCTTCATGCATAGCACAAAGCTCGTATCAAAGTGTGTGCAATTGTAAACAGTTTCGAGACCAATTTGTCCAGCAAACGATCTTTTTTTCTTCTTTGCAGCGTCAATATATGTTGGTCCAAATTGAGTGGCGCAGCATGAGTGCACATATTTCCCAAATGCAATTCACTGAAACAATGTATGGAGTGACACTAGAAGTAATCGTCAGGTTTTGCTGGTAACATAGTCACCAAACGCTTGCTCGGGATTGTACGTTATACATATTGAGTTAAAGTAGTTATATCCACAGTATAGCCCAGAAATATCTGCTATAATAATCTTCAAATATAATATCTATAATTTATTCATTCACTGCATCTGCTTCCGCACGAGACCAAAATCAACGACTAAGGTACGCGCCAGATTTCACGCTCTGCATTGGGAAAAACAAGCGAAAGAGGCTCGGTCGTAAAATAAATAAACATAGCGGGCGCACGGAGGCAGACCGTGCTGTGATCGTGCCAGCTGCATTTGAGCGCAACATCCATCACTGCTGCCTCCTGCTTTGTACGCATAATACTCACCTCCAAGCATTCGGTGCGAATGCGGGATGCCAATGATCGCTTCATTTTTACCGGCATAGGTGCTCCGCGCAATTAGAAACGTACAGGGTGCATCTTTACAAAACTACATAGGTGCGCACGTCCGGCAGAATTCGACGGTCACAGCAAACCGTCTTCTGTCCCATGGTAGTCTTCTTATGCTGATGTGGCGCTTCTGGCGCTCCCAGGAGGAGCACAGCGAGAATTACTGAAACCCTCCCCTCTACTGTGGAAGGGATTGTGAGCTTATAAACATGAAATGCAGCCACAACATCCCAAACCGAATGAAAAAAAAAAACATCGCCTACAAAAGGGAACCAAGGAGTAGATAGATAGATAGATAGATAGATAGATAGATAGATAGATAGATAGATAGATAGATAGATAGATAGATAGATAGATAGATAGATAGATAGATAGATAGATAGATAGATAGATAACAAGTAATAAAAGACCCTGGTATAACTAACGTTAGCTTAGACACTCACGTCATACCGGAAACCTCTGGCACGTGTCCACCTGGTCAGGTGGTAGCCGACACCTTTGAAGTTGTAGCGTCGTGTCCTGCCACTCCGCTCCCTTTCTCATCCCCTTCCCCACCCCAAATGTAGAGGCTTGGGAGGAGTACCTGCTCGGCTGCTTTACCTTGGATGCACAACGCTCCTTTGTGGTGCGCGCCCGGGCAGTGGCGATCTCCAATAGTGTGCCGAAATAGGCACTGCAATTCAGGCGCACAGGAACTCTCTAGTGTATTTCAGAATAAAAAGTTTACCACCACCACCACCATATATACGCACCGGGAACCCCATGTGGTCATGTACCAGGCGAAAAATGGGAACACAAAGTGTACGTGCAGACGTGTTAACGAATGCCGCGCAAGCCTGCGCCTGAAGTGCTTTTAGGACAGCGTGTTGTTTTCTTTTAATTATTAAGATCGCATTTGAATTTAAAAGAAACTTAACAAGAACACGAACCCTGAACGAGGGATTACACGAATGTAGGTGATGCTTACGTAAGACAATCCGGCTGATTAAGAGAATTCCCGCAGCGCCTCTCAACAAATTACATTCCAAAATTGATTTCAGCTTGAGTTAAGTGAACGAATGGCTAATTGACACAATGTGTTGTTTACGCAATCATTGGCAGTGCTCCATTGTTCGCTTGGACGTCTTTGTTGCATCCATGCGCAATCATCTCCACCTCAACCGAACAGTTCGCATTGCGCGCCAATCATCGATAGGCGTAGTGGTGTTGATGAAGTCGCTCTTTAGTATACACTATTTTGTCCGACTGATAGACGTTCACTACTGAATCAGTGGGGAATGCGATAGATTGCCCTCGTGGAATTCAGTACCAAGCGCATCTCTTCGCGGCACTGCGCACGTTTTCGTGTATTCTCGGATTTTGCTTACTGCTCTGTATAAACCCACGAGATGCGTCGGGCAAAGCGGTCCACGTGCTTTTACAGTTGCTAGCCTGCATTCGTCTGTTGGTATCAAGCCGGCGCGGCAAGGAAGTATGGCTAGATGTGAGGTGATCACCTTGATAAAACACCGTTGTGGGTACTGGACACCATCCGCGTAATCTTAATTCTATATAAGGACACTAATTCAGGGAAGTCGATTAAGGGTATGATGAAAGCGGGCTGCTTTGCAGTCATTTTTGCATTATTGCGCAGTAGATATTAGTTGAGATTGGGTGTATGCCCGATGCGTATCACTGAGCCACTGTGTAGATACCGTCAAGCCACGTTCAATAATGCAAAGCTTAACTTCGCTCTCTATGAAAATGAGCAAGAGAGACAGTAACGTTAGGCTAAATGAGGCTGCATGCATTCCAAAGGATACAGTACGAAGACTGGAGGGTATTAATTTTCGCTGTGTTCCCCGTTGTGAGTGCCACATTTATTTACCATGTCTATTACAAAAAAAAATAGCAATGATAATAACTCGAGAAAGATTGTTCATTGCGTGCGATATCAACTTTCGCTTTCCTGTATATGTCTTCGGTGTGGACAGCTGCGTTCTTGTTTAGCAATTCGACATTCCCCTTCCCTTCTTTTTTCTCTCCACCTGGCTATAATGTTTTTCTTGGTTTACAACTACTCAAAAGCGCCTCACCCGTCGGTGGAACGACCAGCTAAGAGACTGCAACCCTAATTACTTCAAGAATAGGAGCAAGGAAGGCATCCGTTTCTGAAGCTGACGGTAGAACCCTCCCCCACGGCGACCACCTTAGAGTGCGCGCGCATCCGCTTTTTGCGTGCCCGGACCGTTGCTTGAAGAAACGAAACGGGCAAGAAGCGCCGAAATGATTCCTCTTCATTGGATCGGATACGTTACACGATCATGGTCCCGAGAAGCCTCCAATCCCACGAAACGTAGGCGGGTCGCCAACCCGTCGCTAAACAGGTTCCCGTGCCTCAATTTGACTCAGCTTGCCTTGCGCACCTATCTTTTTCTTCTTTTTCTCCTGCTTCATCCCTTTCTCTTCTTCTCACCCACATTACTCCATTTCCTTTTCTGCTTTTCATCAGCGCCAGCGCAGTGCTACCATTTCTCGTGGACATGCAGCGCCATCCGGCGTCGTTCACTGAAGACCATAGCTGACTGCCGCTGTCGTTCTGCGCCTGAGCAGCCGCAGCGATTCTACGAAGAGGGGGTCTTTTGTTCAGAATATGCTATCGAAGGTGCATTATTGGTCTCAGCATTTTAAGTAAGCTTAAGTAACATTGTGTTATGATTATAAAGTATTATTTTCTCACCGTGGCTTTAGCTACGGACCAAAGGTGGCACCATGATTTTTTTTCTTTACTGAAGGTGAGTTTCTTCAGAGGGCGCAAAAAGGCGGGGAACTCATACGTTGGGTTTGGGCTATGTTTGGTCTTGAAGGGGGGGGGGGGGGGGGGGGCTGGTGAATATTTCGAGGGAGGCACCAGACCTCCAACAGTGCCCCCCGATGGTGCCGCCCCTGCTATGAAATACAAATTTCGGGAAGTTAGCCTGAAAATGTTGACTTAGCTTGTTTATTGACGTTTTGGTTGTATGCGACACAATGAGCGCACTTACCTATTGGTACGTCACAGAAGTTGTAACTGCTAATGGCCGTTTACTCTTGAAAAAGGAAATGGTAGGAAATGGGCAAGTAGTGGCTAAGTAAATCATACAAGCAAGTAGAGTAATTGGTTTCCAATTTGCCCTAGGTGTTGTTAAGAACTCCCACCCCTGACCCCAGACGCACACTCACCTCTTGCATCACGACAATGGCGGAATAAATCAGTCAGAGACATGGGCAAACTTCAAACTTTTCTTGCTAGGAAGCACAGCCACTAGCAAGATGGATCCATCTTGCTGCGCTTCCTAGGAAGATGGATCCTTACCAACTGGCCCGATAGAATTGTTTATTTAAACCTTTGACATATTTTCATGCGAAATTTATTGCAGTTGTGTTCTCGCATCGCTATAACAAAATGCATTTAGCATTTTGTTATAGCGATGCTATAACATTTTGTTATAACGATGGTATAGCATTGGGCTTGTTTACAGATATGCGGCCGCAGGGGAAGTGGGAGACGGAAGCACATTTATTTCCCCCTTAACCGACGCCTTTGCCAGACAGCCCTGCAATATTTGAGAAGCACGTGACAAGCAACAAATGGCACATTTAAATGTAGTGGCCTGTTTGCGGGAGTTGCTAAACCCGAAGTCACACAAACTGCGCATTAGATCGAGTTCAGACCACGCCACCGGGAATACAGCGGCGTGGCTTGCACCTAGTGATGACACGACCAACATTTTGTATAGTCGTTGAAACCCATTCACATTGGGGGAAAAAAAAGTATGCCTGTTGGCATCTACATGTATATGTGCATGACCTGACCCGTGGGAGCGTTAGCCTCCACACTCGTGAATCGTTATTGCCCTTAATTATGACAACGGTAACGTGGCTAATAAAATATTAGTAATAAATTGTAATTAATACATTTAGCGCCGTTTCTCTTCGGGAGTAATAACTTTGCGCCAGAACAAATCGCTAAATGGCTGCGTTCATCAATTGTGCAGAGACCACGAAAGGACAAATTCTTTTATATTGACTAGAAACCATTCGCCGCAGCGAAACCCCATCCCCCGCCGTCCTTTTAAGTCAATGTATGGGGCAGGTCTAGCGCCTCCCCTCTTCTAGTAGGCAAGGGGGGGGGGGGGGGTAGGCGGGCTTTCCACGTGCTGGCAAAAATACCCCCTAAATGCAAACTAGTCAGTTTTAAAACTAGCTGTGTGCTTTCCATCATAGTTGCATATACTTTCGCTGTACAAAACATATCGCTGATTTTTTAAACTCTCTTTAGTATTTAAGCGATATTTTTCTTTATACAACGGTAGCTAGCTGTTATGAGATCCCAACAAGGCACCGTATTGTCCGCCACCGCCAGTGTCCGTGACTGCTATCGCATGAGATACAAACAAAAAGACGAAATAAGAAGAAAATATCCAGATTGGGACGAGGTTTGAACCGGGCTCCGCTCTGTGCCATCCCAGTATTCTACCATTGAGCCAGACGGTTTTTTTTTTGTTTTTGAGCCATTATGGTGCTTGAAATTCAGTTGCTCAGAAATTTTACAAAAGGATTATGTCGGGAAGGAACTGCGTTAACGAACGCAGTATAACGTGGCAGAAGATTAAAAAATATATCACGGTATATCCATGGAGTGAATGGTGGTGATGGGGCGAAGCGCCGGAGGGTTTTATCGGTAAACCGTCAATCGTCTGTCTGTCTGTCCGTCTGTGCCACCGGTGGTTTAAAACTATAACGGGAGACGAACGGATGACACCATAACGAGCTTCGCCCCTAAAAATAACGTCCAGGCGTCAAAGAATGCGAATCGTGTAACTATAGGCGTTACGCACTGTGACTGTCCGCATTATGTATGAGTGGACCGCTGAATGTTTCCAAACCATCACAAATGGTTTAGCCTCAATTATTTATCTTTGTCACCCACCGTATCAATTAATTAGGAGATGGGTATTTTGATTGATTGATTGATTGATTGATATGTGGTGTTTAACGTCTAAAACTACCATATGATTATGAGAGACGCCGTAGTGGAGGGCTCCGGAAATTTCGACCACCTGGGGTTCTTTAACATGCACCCAAATCTGAGCACACGAGCCTACAGCATTTCCGTCTCCATAGGAAATGCAGCAGCTGCAGCCGGGATTCGATTCCGCAACCTGCGGCTCAGCAGCCGAGTATAGCCACTATACTACCGTGGCGGGGCGCGTGGGTACCTTGCAAGAACGTCGCTTGTATTATATAACCGCCAATAGAGTTTGCAACGGGTTCAAGAAAGGTCGCGCTTGCAGCTTTCGCTGAGACTTTCATCCGCTTCCAGCGGAGGTCGAGAGCCTTTACCAGAATTAAAAATATTTTCAAGAATGGTAAAACTCAATGTTTACGCTTCTTATGGCCTTCCTTTGTGACGGGCATTCCCTTGTTTTCTTGGTGTAGCATCTGCCAACTCTCGAACTGGATTCTTTGTCCTATGAAATCCGCCGTACCTAGCTGTTGAAACTTGAAATGCCTTACAAGGTCACTTTTAACATTACAAGTATCTTGTAGTAGGTTCATTAAAGGATAAATTGGAAGACATGTTATTTTGAATAACTTTTTACTGCAGAGATTACGGAATAAGTGAATCCAAAAAGTATCCAAAGTCTCTAACCTCACTATACCAACAACAAAGGTTTATGAGGATGACACAAGAACAGCGTAGCCTATAGGATACGATGATTATAGGCGGTTCTTCATGTTTACTTCCGCGCCGCCAGTGGTGATATAAGTTCTTTCGCGCTATATAACAGCTTGCATTGTACATACGCATTGATCACCATTGTCCATTTTTCTGTGTGCACATAAGCTGTGCAGATATATCCGAAAATAACTTTCTCTTAAACCAGTGGTGACCTGATTTTGTAAATACTGTTCACCTATTATTCGGGACGGCTCAGTTCTCTCCCATAGTTGAGTACCAAGTACTCGAAATCATTAAACACGTCTTCCAAACACAAAAACAGAATAGCGATCTTTATGTATCGTGCTATTCAATACGAATGCAGTCCTTGCTTTCACGCACACTCCTGGTAGTAAAAATAGAGTTCACGACTAGTTTATGAAAAGCTTCGTATGTGTCGCATTCAGCCAACAACAAAAAGTATTCGCCTCATGCTCAAGAACGCAGGTAGTGGCCGTTGCACAGTGATATCGGTATATGTGTATACCTTTGGACACTTTATGTTTTCCTAAGAGGTAAGCATCACTTGCTGCAGTAACCTATTGGCCGCGAGATCAGTCCAAAGGTGGTAACAACGCGTCGGGGTGGCAGTGTGATTACTAGGTTGACGGCGCATCTCCAAATTCACACAGAAGCGCATCCTTTGGAGTGGTTTGAGCTCATTGTCAGCGAATAATATGCGCTCATAGTAACATACTATTATATCTACGCTCTACACCGCCGTATAGATAGAATAGATGCACGACGCCAATCCAACGTCACTATTAGAAGCGATAAAAACGCAATCTGCCCATGAAATGCATTCTCGCCACGAATGACTGTCAGCGCTTTCGCACTGACAGATGTTTTTCTTTCTGTATTATTTGTACGTGTTTAGCCTGTGTTCTTCCTGCCACGCGCTGCTTTAGCGCGACTGAACTGAATTTACTTCTTGCTCATCTGGCTATCCCTCCCCACGAAAAAACAAACAAACAAAAAACATATGACGGCTCGACAGCTGTGAAACCCGAGGAAGTCGTCGCACGGGCACCCAGGGATTCCCGATCGCTTGTTCCCCCTGCTCCATTTACCAAAGCGTCAATGATGTTTGTGTAAGCATGTAGAGTATCGCCAGCACGAGTAGAACCTTGTTGGGCAGGACGATAGTTATAGCGCGAGAACAAAACGACGACACAGAGACAAGAAGCACACGAAGAACTTGTCTCTGTGTCGTCGTTTTGTTCTCGCGCTATAACTATCGTCATGCCATACCAACTAGCGCAAGCTGCCACACTTCTATGTTGGGCAGATTCACATTCTCGGTGTGCGACATACATGCGTTACTTTCGGCAGCGCTTTATCGACTTCCAGCTCGTCACGGCAGTGGCGATACGCGTCGGGTAGGAACACTGGTCTCGCTTGGCGTGGTGGTGGCGCCCTCTCTCGCGGCCCACTAAAGCCAGCCCTACACTGTAAGCAACAAACTATCCGAGTTTGGGGCTTTTGTGGCTCATGACCTCTGAAAACTCTCTCGCGATTAAAATTACTGCCTCGTCTTGGAGTAAAAGATGGTACATGACATAGTTTTACCGCCACCTCTGAGGCACGAAGTAAAAGGATGTCAAAATCCAGTTTAACACGCAGGGAGGTTTCTAACACATGATTTTTAAGCTGCGTTTCAGAGTTTATTACCACGTGACTGCAAGGTGCAGCTGCTACGGCAGCTTTTGCCCCATACTCCCCCCCCCCCCCCTATAGTGACGATCTCAGTGAATGCTGGAGGTATACGCGAGGACCACGGATTTTTTTTTTTTTGGCAACGCACTTTTACTGGAAATGGGGGCAGCATAAGCACAACGAGCGATGACAGCTTTCTGTGAACGAACAAAAAGGGGGGGGGGGGTTGGGAGGGGGCTCTCAAAAAAAAAAAAAGAGAAAACCTGCTGTGGAAAGTTGTCCTGCCTATTTTCGCAAATTGTTGACTTCTGCTCGGCGGTGGCCCTGGAGACAGAAAGTGCAAGAAGCTCGGGATCTGTGTGTCTGGATGGGCGGATGGATGTCACGTGTTTTCTACATCATCGAGCGACCTCCGAGCGCCTCCGAACCTGCACGTCGCGCATATCTCGCTTCCGTGCCGAATCACGAAGATCTGCCAGTGCTAACAAAATCTATGTGGTGTCATCATCCGTGGTTGCTTCCTGGAGAAGCGATAAGCAAAACGCTTCACTATGTCGTCGGCACCGAGCCGCGGCCGCCAGTGACCACTGGGAGTGTGTCACCGGGGCAGGTGAAAGAAGCATCGCATACATTTTGTTCCACAGAATACGATGTTTGCTGGAGTAAAGTGCTGCCCTAATTTCCTGCCTCATGCACCAACTGTTCTCAAACATTTAGCGCGAACCCAAGCGAGGCCGACGGAATAAAAAGCGGCTGGTGGTGCATGAAGAAAACCCAGATAGTGGTCCGTCTCTTTCGTTGGAAGTACATACATCGCCCAGTCCCCGTAAGACTCCGCAAATAGCGGACACGTCTTCATTTGTGTCTGAAATGACGATGAAGTTTGCACAGAATATGTATTCTGTGATCGCCAGCTGTGTTTCGTCGTATAGCCGTGCTCCTCGAAAAGGCCTAATACCCTGTTGGTAAGCAGCTTGTATGCAGGCGTGAACCGCTCTTCTACGCCTGATGTAACGATTACGCGCTGCTACTGTGTTTGTGCATCGTTGCTCAATGAACATCATTGAGCTGCCATGGTTTGTGTGTACTTAGGTATATTTTATGGACTTGTGCATCAGCAGTGCTAACACGTGTGGGGCCAAGAGCCCGGTATGCCAAGTGACTACTAGATAATCAAAAAAGGAGATAGGGTAGATTTATAAAAAAAAGGTCTGTGGGACATACAGCGGCCTGCAGCCCTCCTCATGTTTACGCTTGTACCTTTAACCGTTGTTGTTAATCGATGCAAAAAAAGAGCTCTCCTACCGGTACTACACGGCCGTTCAAGAAGTCGAGCCTATATCTACCGGATTGTCAAAGTGCAGTCCAGTAACGCGTGCAGTCTGTTCGAGTGGTGTTTTATTCGGCATTTGTTGTGTGTGCGTGTTTGTATGATAATCTATGTGTCATCAATTCTGCCATCAATTGATTTCAATACATTTGGCGACATTTCGGGAATGCATCCATCAACTTTTATTTTATTTTTTACCACCGGAAATAACTCCCAGAAATAACCTCCAAAACTTGTGAGGGCAGTAAAATTTACTCTCTCTATACTCGCTCAAAACCTCATTGTGCTAAATAATTACTACACTTCCTACGTTCAAAAACTCAGTTAGCACGAGAGGAAATTTTTACTTCGATTGTAGGTGGTAAAAAGAAAAAAAACCAGGAAAGGTAGTGCGCTAGAGGACAAATGGTTTACCCAGTTTTTGAGGTTACTTCAGGTCATTTTCGTTTGGTGTGTAGTGTACACGAGCAAGTTGAAGGCATCATCCGCGATGCCCTTGAGTATGAGACCCACCTTGTAACTTTCTGGCATTTGCTCGTCTACTTTCCGGCACAACGCGAGCACGTCCTGTACGTACGAGACATGGACTCTGTTGAGGACTGCACCCGGGTGGCGAGTTCTTTTCGCGCTTTTCACCCAGTTTTTGAGGTTATTTCAGGTGAATTTCGTTGAGTATCTATCTATCTATCTATCTATCTATCTATCTATCTATCTATCTATCTATCTATCTATCTATCTATCTATCTATCTATCTATCTATCTATCTATCTATCTATCTATCTATCTATCTATCTATCTATCTATCTATCTATTTATCTATCTATCTATCTATCTATCTATCTATCTATCTCTCCACTTCATTTACGTTTGGGTGCTCCTCATGATCACCCCCTTAACTTGGCGTGAATTAATATTAGCATGGGAGGGTAAGATGGTAAGATATGGCGCGCTGGTGGAGACATGAATACTGTCACAACCTCGTCTCCGTACGTCGTCATGCAATTCCAGCCCAGCAGTGGAACATTCACACCGCGGGTGGGTATGTGGCACTTGTATGCGGGTATGCGCCACAGGTGATTGACACCTTGTATCTATACCCAGGAGGGACGGGAAAAAAACATTACCAATTTTAATGCGTGGTCGTTAAGGAATACCCGACATCGTTAGCGTCGACACAACGAAGGCATATAGAATAAATGTCAGTGTTAGGAAAAACCTGACATAGGTAGCGTTGACACCCCTACGAATGCAAATAATAAATTTCAGTGTCCCAGCGGAATCAAACCTAAGCATTCTACCACAGAGCTATACGCCAGGTCTCGGAACTACGTTTAAAAGAGACGCTAATCTTCGTGAAACGTCAATGGTGGTTGCAGTACTGCATACCCAATTTGATAAACTTTACTTATATACTCCTTTGACACATCCGTCACGTTAGGTTGACGTCAATTGTGGTTAGGTGTCATGCGCTGAAGTTGTATTTCTGTATCAGTGTCTAGAGACAACATCTTCGCGAGCATCAGCGCTTCATATGAGCTTCTGGTGTTGCTAATATATATATATATATATATATATATATATATATATATATATATATATATATATATATATATATATATATATATATATATATATATATATATATATATATATATATATATATATATATATATATATATATATATATATATATAGACGACTGGCTATATATATGTCTGTGAATGCCGCATTTCGACATACATTTAGCGTGATTTCATGACTTGATGCTCAATAAAAAAATTGCTACACGGTCACCATTCTTCCGCATGCTTCGCATAACGTCGATGTCCAGATATGTGGGATCTGCCGATGTTTTTTAGCCATCACTCTCATATTATACTTCTTTTTTTCTCTATCTCATCAATTTCTATCATTCCCCCAATCTCCCACCGAAAATGTAGGGTAACTAACCGAGCCAAGCTTGGTTAACCTCCCTGCCTTTCCTCTTCGTTTCTATCCCTCTCTACGATTCTTGAAGGCACCATCACTGGAGGACCGCTAGTGAAACCCTGCCATGTGTGTGGTGTGCAATGTGCATCTCTTTCTTGCTCTATTTAACTCCCTTAATCCCCACTCCCTGTGTAGGATAGCAAACTGGACGTAGTTCACCTCCGTATAGCGTTCTTTTATTCTCTCTCTCTTTCTCTCTCCATATTATCTGCTACTTAGGCGATCTGCGCTGGCAAGATATTCGTACGAAATGAAACCCAGCTTTTCAAACTTGAATTTAGCACCATGGGCTAACATTATATGCGAAAAATTGTGTTTGCAACAGTTGTTGGTCGTTGGTCAGCCATTATCCCTCCAATGTGCCCGCTGCGATGACTGTCTATACTGTACTCTTGGGAATGACTGCAACTTGTAACTAAGTTCTTTCTGATGAAGTTTCTGGGTTTGTATGAACGAAAAAAATGGCAGTATATCCACGGGGTGAATGATGGAGATTGGGGCGAAGCATCCGTCCGTCCATTCCTTCTTGCTGCCGTCCATCCCTGTGTCCGTCTGTCTGACCGTCTGTGCGTGCGTCTGTTCTTGCGTCCGCACTCCCATCCGTGCGTTCGTCCATGCGTCCATCCGTCCGTGCAGCCATCTGTGCGTCCATCCATGTGTCCGCGCGTCCGTCTGTGTGTCCATTCGTCCATCTAGTCAACACCCCAAGTACCACCATCTCGCATCTTTTCATCATATATTCCCCATATCTAGAAGCACCGCCATCAAGCCGACATTCCAAGAACTGAGTGGGAGGTGGCACACGCACACTTCCTTACGGCTTGCGCTTCGGGTCTACTTCCCACCTTTAACCACCTCGATATCATGGTATATACTAGTTCACTGTATTTATGGCCCCGTGGCCCTACGCTCTATAAACCTTTCTAAAACCAAGGAGGTTACGCCCAGCGAGTATAACGTAACAACCCTTTCTTGTCAGATAGTGCTCAATCTACTTGCCCATGGCAGATAATGGGGAATGAGATACAAGAGAATTCGGCTTTTAGTGAACGCGCACGCTGCAAATTTTTTGTTGTTCAACAACGCACAGGAGTAATCTCCTACCGGCACCATCTTGCAGGTCAAAGCGTAGGATATCTTATGCACTACCACGAGGGACAAACGGGTGTCACGTTAAGGAGCTTCGCCCCTATAATGCCCTCACGAGAGAATCGTTTTAAGAAAATATTTCAGCCTTTTCCTTATGCTGGGCAGTGGGCATATTGATACCGAAGGCAAGGAGGGCTTACCATTGATTAGCGTAGTGAACCCCTAGTTTTTCCACGCATTCATTTCCTAAGGTGCATTTCGGCTTATTAACGCACGTGCAAACCAATGAAATACGGTACAGAACATTATGGGGAACACAAGCTTCTCATGACAAACCCTTAGTTTCAAGTAGAAGAAGACAGCGTCGATGAAGGCGATGCTCCGTGCGACGCTCAGACGTGCGCAACTGGTCGCACGGTCATCGCGTGTAAACTCTGTGGTGCAGATGCGTTCCAGCTAGCAGTTAGTCGAAGCAGGGAAAGGGATTGACGCCAACGCCGTATTTTCGTGATGACAGGCGCCTTGTGAAGACTGTCATCACGATAATACGGTGTCGGCGGCATTTTATGGATGACAAAAAATTCAATGGAACACAGTACACGAATAACGATTCAGGTCGGAATCCAACAGGCATTCTGCATTGTCGTCAAGTGTTGCACCACAGTAACGCCAGTATATGAAACATAAGAAAAAAAGAAAACACCCTACAACGCAGCCGCCATACAAAGGCAAAATCAACTTCGGTTGCATGGTTGGCATTTATAACAATAGAATAAGCACACGTATGCACTGACTCAGCAAGGGGTAGTAATTCGTCGCTCGAATCAGGAGCAATATATGCCAACAATCACTAGTAGTGATGTGGCCATCGTCTTAGCTTCGCCTCCCATTCGTTTCGACAAAAGTGACATATCTGCTCTTACGTCACTGCTAACGCTGCCCCGGAGCATGTAAGCTTTAGCCAATAGGCGTCAATTTAATCGACATCTCTGGTAAGTCAACAATATGAGCACGACTAATGAATTTGCACAAAGACTTGCGCCTATATCTTGCTCAGCATTGATCAAAGATAATAATAATAATAATAATAATAATAATAATAATAATAATAATAATAATAATAATAATAATAATAATAATAATAATAATAATAATAATAATAATAATAATAATAATGCAGCATAGGCAGCTACTTGCATCGATTTTCACAATACATGAGATAAGTGCAGGGTTGCCAGTTTCACCCATGAAAAGTGTATTGGGGCTTCCTTTTTCGCCGAGTCACTTGTAGAATTTTCTAGTTGCTTTCACGTCCTTTTTTCGGTTTTATTTACATTTTTCCAGCAAGTCATCATCACCTGCACCGACGCCCATTTGTTGTAGCGCGTTTGTCGAGGACTGGGCAGTTTGGTGTATTTATCCTTGCGCTGAGTTCCCCATCACGAGGGGAGGTGGGGGTTACGGTTGATCGCAGCGCCTCTCGCCATCCCCCGCCGTCGTCCTAAGTCAATATAGGGGGCATATTTGGCGCTTCAGTTGATTAGGGGGGAAGAGAGGGGGGGGGGGGGGCTCCCCGTGCGCACGTTAATCGTGCGCTGGCAATTATACCCGCTGAATGCAGACTGGTCAGTGTTAAAAAGTACTGCGTGCTTTCTTTCAAAGTTGCATAAATTTTCGCGGAACAAAACAATTTGGTGGTTGCTTAAACTCCCTTTAGTACTTGAGTGAGATCATTTTTCATATACAACGACATCTAGCTGTTACAAAATCACAAGAAGGTGCCATATTGTCCACTGCCGCCAGTGTCCGTAACAGTTATTGCGTGAAAAACAAAAAAAACTAAATAAGAAAAAATACCCATATTTGGAAGAGGTTTGAACCGGTGTCCACTGCGTGCCAGCCCAGTATTCAACCATAGAGCCGAATGTTTTTTCTTCTTTTTGTTTGTTTTTGAGTCACACTGGTGCTGGAAATTTCTTTGCACAAAACCCCTGTACAAGCGTTATGTCGGAAAGGAACCGCGTTAACATACGCAATATAACTTGGCAGAAGATATAGATAGCAACCAAGGCGTCACAGAAGGCGAATATTGTAAGTAGGCATTACGCAATGTGAAATGCATGACGAGTGGATCGCTGAATGTTTCGAACCCATCACGAAGGGTTAAGCCATAATTGTTCATCTTCATCAGCGAGACTCGCTTGCTGGATTCCGGGCCGACCAGTCATGCGCTCGCGCGCTCCGCGCGCTTGCGATCTCCGGCGTCAGCGTGGCTCTGGCCGACTGGGCTCGCCCTACGTCACCTCCTGCCGCCGACAACCTTCGACGACAATGTAGCTCTGACCGACTGGACTTGCTCTACGCCATCTACCGACGCCCAAAGGAGCTCTCGCAGGTGTGCCCCGTCCTCGGTGTTGTGCCTCGCCCAAGTTCCACGTGGTCTTCGCGGCCTGCTGGCACCTGGCAGCTGTTGATGAGTCAACCCTGCACCGGGACGGCGACGGACGCGGACAATCGGGAAAAACCACGTCGCCGGCTCCTCTTGACACAAAAGTCGTTGGCCAAGCTTTTGTCAGCCGCCGAGAGCAACACTCCGAAGCAGCGTCGACCCAGCAGCTGTACGGGGTATTCTGCCTTGCTTGAGTCAACCTGGCTGCATCAGGGAGCGACTTTGCGCATGGGATTCCACGTCATCTCACTGTGGTGCCACGCTGGCGCGTGGGGTCTCCCTCACCAAACAGCGAACTGGGCATGCCTTGCCCCCTTTCCTAGGTTCAGAGGGAGGCGGTGTTTGGCTTTCCCTCTTCGGGGACGGAGAGGAAGACGACGATCTCATTGGAGTATCCTGCGCATAAATTTTCTTTGCAAGGGATCTTGGGAAGGCGGACGATGTATAAAAACGCTAGCGCAGAGGCGCTCGTGTGTGATTCTCTTTTCACGTTGTACCACGCTACCATGTAAATACTGTATATAAACATTTTTTTCTCCTTCTCCGGCTTCTCTACTCGTCCTCTCCGGGGACTCGGATGGCCCGAGTCCGCACCACGCTACCCAAAGGCGCAACAGTGGCTGGCAGCTTATGGGATTCGCCTGCGTCGGCTGCATCGAAGTGGTGAGTGCCGCGTGTTTGCTCTTCTTTTCGCCAGACTCGTTAGCGCAGATGGTCGGTAACGTGGTAGGGTGATTTTGGTAAATTTTGATTCGCAGACCAAGAATTGGGTGGCTCGTGGGCAAAATTACCTTAGAAGAGAAACGGTGTGCATATCTAAGATGGAGAAGTTTAAGGTCCAAGAACTCCTCGAAATTTGTCAGGAGCTGAATATTTCGGTCGGCTCGGTTAAAAGAAAACAACAAATTTTGGAGCACTTGGGAAAAGAGGAAGTGAGTTTAGAAGAGGCCATTGAGGCCAGAGAAACCATTTTGGCAAAGAAAGAGGAGCGTGAGCGCTTAGCCCGTGAACAGAGAGAGGAGGAAATAAGGAGGGATCGCGAGGATAAAGAACATGAAATCCGTCTGAAAGAACTGGAGCTTCGTATGTCCGTGGGAAATCGAAATTCAGGGGGTGGAGAATCAAAGATAAAGGATCTAATCCACACCTTCAAGGCGGGTGACGACATTGCATTATACCTCGTGCATTTTGAGCGAGCATGCGAAAATGCAGGGTTTAGTAGGGAGACTTGGCCACAAAAACTGATATGCGTACTACCAGGCGAAGTGTCCGATGTTATCGCAAGAATGAATAAAGAGGACTCCGAGGTGTATGACAGGGTAAAGGCTGCATTGCTACGAAAATGTCGCCTATCGACAGAGGCTTTCCGCCTGCGGTTCAGGCACTCTAAGAGGGGCAACGAATCTCATTCAGACTATGCCTACCAAATTAGAGCCAACTTTGAAGAGTGGCTCAAAAGCGCGCAAGTCTATGGCAACCATGACAAGGTCATTGAGTTGATGGTACTTGAGCAGTTTTACCGGGGAATTCCCGAGGAGGTAAGGCTTTGGGTGCAGGATAGGATGAAAGACGTAGACATGAACAGGGCAGCAGAACTCGCCGAAGATTACTGCTCACGCCGTAGTCTCCGCAGTACACCACGAACTTCGGAAAAAAATGAAAAGGTAGAAAGCTGGTCGGGAAACCAGGGACGCAAGAGGTTTGCAAGAAATAACTGGAAACCCGAGAATTCCAAGTTATTAGACAGTCAGCAGGGAAAGGACAGTGAGGGGACTAAGGCGGCACCTTCATCAGGTTCAAAGGCGCCTGGTGACATAGCGCATGCGTTAGAAGCGCGGAAGCCAGTTGTTTGCTACAGCTGCGGAGAAAAGGGCCACATGGCCAGGAGCTGTAAGAGGCACATGGCATTTGCCACAATTCAGGAGTCAGAGGATAGCTTAAAGCTGTTGAAGCCTTACATGAGGACACTCTCAGTGAACGGCCGAATGTGTAGGGTATTGAGGGACTCGGCGGCCACAATGGATGTAGCGCATCCAAGTTGCGTATCTTCCGAAGACTATATAGGAGAGTGTGCCTGGATTCGGCAGGTGGCAGAAAAGCAAAGCGTCTGCCTACCGATAGCGAGGGTTGTAATCGAGGGCCCTTTCGGCCAATTGTGTACGGAAGCAGCAATTTCAGCCAACCTTCCGGAGCACTTCCCTTACCTATTTTCAAATAAGTCTGAGGAAATGTTAAAAACACGTGGAGAATCATTTGCCACCGAAATAGCTTGCATGGCCCTTACCCGTTCGAAGGCGCGCGAGCTGACGCAACAGCTGAGCAGCTCACCCTCTGGGGAACAGACGTCCGAGGGCAGTGTAGGAAAACCTGAGGTAGTTGCGACGGAAAATGAGTCTGCCATGCGAGTTGTCGAGACGGAAACTGGGGCTATGGTCGACAACAGCGAGGAAATATCTCTAACGCCCGAAAACGAGGACTTGGTGACAGGCTCGGTGTTAACACCCGCGTCCACCAGTTGGTGTCAGCTAGCCAGAACCGACCGTGCAACGCTAGTGGTCGATCAAAAGGCGGATCTCGCACTCTCTATACTGCTAGATGCCATACATAAGGAAGGTAACTCTAGGAAGAACGTTTCGTTCTACACCCAAAACGAGGTGTTGCATCGCAGGTATGAGAACGCTAAAGGGCGGGTCTACAACCAAGTGGTAGTTCCACTAAAATACCGGCGGAACATTCTCGACCTGGCCCACAGCAACGCCTGGGCGGGCCACTTAGGTATAAAGAAAACGAAAGCTAAGCTGGCTCAGGAGTTCTACTGGCCCGGGTGCTGGAAGGATGTAGAGATGTTTGTCCGTGAATGCGACACTTGTCAGCGGATAGGAAAATCAACAGACAAATGGAAGGCACCAATGAAACTAGTGCCCATAGTCACAGAACCCTTCCGTCGGCTCGTGATTGACATCGTGGGGCCTCTGCCTCCATCTAAATCAGGATATCGGTACGTCCTGACCGCGCTGTGCGTTGCCACCAAGTTCCCGGAGGCAATCGCACTGAAAGAGTTGAGTTCAGTATGCGTGGTGGACGCATTGTTGTCTATTTTTTCTCGGGTGGGTTTTCCCTCGGAGATACAGTGTGACAACGGAAGTGTGTTCACAAGCTGCCTTACGACTACATTCCTAGAACGCTGCGGGATAAAAATCGCGCATAGCTCTATTCACCATCCACAGTCGAACCCTGTGGAACGCATGCACTCGGTCATGAAACGCGTTTTGCGAGCTTTGTGCTTTGAGCATAAAAGTGACTGGGAGGGGTGTATACCAGCTGCGATGTTTTCTCTGAGGTCGGCCCCACACGAGAGTACGGGTTTTAGTCCGGCTGAACTTGTCTACGGCAGGAACTTGAGAGGTCCGCTGCACTTGATACGAGAGTCATGGACTGGATATGGGGAGGACCCTAATGTGGTTTCCTATGTACTGGATTTATTGGGGCGACTGGGGACTACACGCGAAGTGGTGGAGAGCAACATGCGCGCAGCACAGGCACTTTCCAAGGCCCGTTACGATAAGTCAGCTCGAAAGCGAGTCTTTAGAGTGGGCGATGAGGTGATGCTGTTGTGCCCTTCAAGAAAAAACAAGCTGGACGTACAATGGGAGGGACCAGCGACAGTGATGTCAGTGCTTTCAGACACCAACTACGA
Source organism: Rhipicephalus microplus (assembly GCF_043290135.1). Lineage (NCBI taxonomy): Eukaryota > Metazoa > Arthropoda > Arachnida > Ixodida > Ixodidae > Rhipicephalus > Rhipicephalus microplus. The sequence continues at coordinate 374,146,926 of NC_134710.1, read as the reverse complement.
GGTAAAGTGGGGCCGGAAATGCCCCAAAGTGTATCACAGTAACCTAATGAAACCCTACATGCGACGAAAAGCAGTAGTAAACCTTGCACTCAATGTTCCTGAGGATGAGGGCGCGGAAATCCTTTGTCTTTCCGATGGCACGGTCAGCAGCACATTGTCAGATAGGGTAGACACAGGGAACACCCTAAGTAAGGCTCAAGAGGAAGATTTAGAGCTTTTAGTACAGGAATTCGCTACCGTTTTCTCCGAGAAGCCAGGCAAAACGGATGTGATTAAGCACGACATTGAGCTGACGGTTAACAAGCCGATCAGCTGTAAGCCGTATCGGGTGTCACCTAGACAGAGAGAGATACTAGAGGCCGAAATTCGCCGCATGATCGACCTAGGTGTTATCATCGAAGCAGACAGTGATTTCACCTCGCCTTTGATTTTGGTTGAGATTCCGGGCCGCGATCCAAGGCCATGCGTGGACTATCGCCGCCTGAACTCTGTAACAGTCGACCAGACTTACCCTATTCCTAACATTGAAGAGAGGGTAGAGACAGTGTCTAAGGCGAAATACATTTCTACGTTAGACCTTGTCAGGGGGTATTGGCAGGTCCCTTTGACAGAGCGCGCGAGTCGATACGCTGCTTTTATCTCACCCCTGGGCACTTTTCGTCCTTTGATGATGAGCTTTGGGCTCAAGAACGCGCCGTATTGTTTCAGCCGCCTGATGGATAAGGTTCTCCACGGGCTCGAGAAATTTGCGCTGCCTTACCTAGACGATGTGGCGATATTTTCGGACAAATGGGAAGACCATGTTGAACACCTTCGGATGGTTTTGGAACGGATCAAAAATGCAGGTCTTACGGTAAAGAGAGAGAAATGTCATTTGGGCTGTGCTGAAGTAAGCTATTTAGGGCACATTGTAGGAAATGGGCGTCGTCGACCGTCCGAACTCAAGGTAGCCGCGGTGGTCGGTTATCGTCGTCCCAGCACTAAGACCGAGATGAGAGCATTCCTCGGCCTCACAGGTTACTATCAGCATTACGTCCCGAATTACTCCGAGATTGCCAGCCCTTTGACAGATAGTTTACGCAAGACCGAACCTGTGAACATTCAATGGGACTCTAAAAAGGAAGACGCTTTTCAGAAGCTGAAGCACGCATTGAGTGAGAAACCCGTCTTGAGGGCACCGGATTTTGCAAAACCTTTCACTATTCAGTGTGATGCAAGCGAACGCGGTTTAGGAGCAGTGCTATGTCAGACGGACCAGAGTGGAGAGGAGCGGCCGGTTTTGTATTTGAGTCGCAAATTGAGCAGCAGGGAAGAGGCTTATAGCACTTCGGAAAAAGAATGTGCTTGCATTGTTTGGGCCGTACAAAAACTAGGCTGCTATGTTGCTGGCTCTAAGTTTATTATAGAAACTGATCACTCTCCACTAACCTGGTTACACCAAATGTCACCTAAGAATGGTCGTTTGCTCAGATGGAGCATAGCACTGCAGCAGCACAATTTCGAGGTGCGCTACAAGAGAGGTGGCCTTCATACAAATGCAGACGCCCTAAGTCGAGCGTTTTGACTCGTCAAAAGACGCGGAAGGTTTGTTTGATTTTTTTGTTTACCTTTACCTAGTTTATGTGTACTTTTTTTTTTTTCAATGTGTTACAGTGAGGGCATAGAGAAATTTTTTACTGACTCCCTCGTTGTCCCGAGCTCTACAGTTTGCTGGTTTAGCTTGATTATAATGTTATCTCGATTCCAAATGGAATTACGTATGAAAGAGTTACTGGACACTTGTCCCGATTAGTATGCACATTGTTTCCTTGAGCTTAAGTTATTAAGATAAGATGTTTGCTTTGTAAAATCTGAGGCCTGGCGATGAGAGTGGCGTACACGCGGTGCTTGTCGCATTGTGTGTGGCTGACAAAGGTCGTTTCTTGGAGCTTGTCACCCACTTTTCACCGAAGCGGGGCGCAGAGGCCAGCTCTTGGAGCATTCCAGTTTGACCAGGCCCTTCGAGAAAGCAAGAGCCTTGCCGGAACGTCGCCGACATCGACCCGGCCGAGCTGCATGGAACAACTCGACCTCCCGATGTATCATCTGGCGGCGGGGGTGCTGTTGTGCCTCGCCCAAGTTCCACGTGGTCTTCGCGGCCTGCTGGCACCTGGCAGCTGTTGATGAGTCAACCCTGCACCGGGACGGCGACGGACGCGGACAATCGGGAAAAACCACGTCGCCGGCTCCTCTTGACACAAAAGTCGTTGGCCAAGCTTTTGTCAGCCGCCGAGAGCAACACTCCGAAGCAGCGTCGACCCAGCAGCTGTACGGGGTATTCTGCCTTGCTTGAGTCAACCTGGCTGCATCAGGGAGCGACTTTGCGCATGGGATTCCACGTCATCTCACTGTGGTGCCACGCTGGCGCGTGGGGTCTCCCTCACCAAACAGCGAACTGGGCATGCCTTGCCCCCTTTCCTAGGTTCAGAGGGAGGCGGTGTTTGGCTTTCCCTCTTCGGGGACGGAGAGGAAGACGACGATCTCATTGGAGTATCCTGCGCATAAATTTTCTTTGCAAGGGATCTTGGGAAGGCGGACGATGTATAAAAACGCTAGCGCAGAGGCGCTCGTGTGTGATTCTCTTTTCACGTTGTACCACGCTACCATGTAAATACTGTATATAAACATTTTTTTCTCCTTCTCCGGCTTCTCTACTCGTCCTCTCCGGGGACTCGGATGGCCCGAGTCCGCACCACGCTACCCAAAGGCGCAACATCGGACTCCAGTGACTGTGCTCCCATCTTTCCTATCTCTTCTATCCCCTCAGTTTGTCGTCGCTCGCTCTGGCTTACCACCTCACGTCTCTTCCTTTCTTCTCCTTCTTCCGCTTTCCTACATCTTTACTCCTATCCTTTTTATCCCTCCTCACCCCCATCCCTCGTGAGCTACTGTGGCGGTGTCGCTTACTGAAGCAGACAATAATGGGGCTCACTTTTCTCTTCCTTTCTCTTTGAAGAATCACTTCTCTCATCTTCCTCAGCTGCCGAATCAATTAATGTAGCATAGTGCGTACCTTGCGAGAGTGCTTGTATTATATTAGCGCGAAGAGTGCAACGGGTTCTAGAGAGTGTGCTCTTCGAGCTTTCGCCTGTGGCTGTGCTCCGCTTCGAGCGGAGGTCGGGCACATTTACCATAATTTTCAAGAATGGTAAAATTCAATGTCTACCCTTCTTATGGGCTTGCTTTGTGACGGGTATTCACTTGTTGTCTGGGTGTAGCCTCTCCCAAATATTGAACTGTATTCCTCGTCCTCATAGAATCCGCCGTACTGTTATGCCTGCGAGTCCACAACGAACGTCCATGCCTCTGAAAAAGGCAATCTGTGTCAAGGCCAGCCCGCGAGCCCGCCTGACACGAACAACTCAACGGCGTCAACACGCGGCGGTGCCTCTCTGCCGCGCACGCACAGTGAGTCATTTCAGCCAGCGAGCCCGTCGAGCAAGCAACCGGCGCCTTCCTGTCTGGCGGGTCTGACGCAATGCCTGGTGACGTCACTCGTCCTTGGGTGCAGCCACCTGCAGCGCAGCCTCTTCAGATTCGATGAGAAAGAATGACGCGGCCCAGCGGCGACCCCATTGGAGGATTCTGACCTCACGACCAGCGGCGCTTCTGGTTGGACATTTGGTTATTCAAAGAATCCACCCGGTGCATATAAAAGAAGCCCTGCGGCGCGTCGCGAGCAGCAGACCCATTTGAGAGCAGACCTATTGGCGAGCAGACATGTGTGTCGCAGTTGAGTTATGTGTTAGTAGTTGAGCTATGTGTTAGCAGACCTGTTTGAGAGCACACCTATGTGTTACAGAGGAGAGCTCGGCTCTTCGGGTCTCTAAGCTGTCGGCCCCAGTGCAGAATTTGTAACGCCTTTGTATATATGCTGTACATAAACCTTGTTTAATTCACCGTCGTCTCGTCCGCTCGTCTATCAGCTCTGCGCAGAAGCAGTCGCGAGCTGAGTAACCTACGCTACCAAACGGCTGATGACCTTCCCGGCGGAGTTCGAAGCAGTGGCGCCTTCGGGACCGTGTTGGCGTCGCCGTCTTTCGAAACAGTGGTTGCAGCGGTGAGATTCGTAGCGCCCTTCGTAAAGTCGTCGGAGGCGCGCTTCGCAACAGTGGTTGGCAGCTGCGGGATCGGCCGGCGTCAGCGACATCGATGCGGTGAGTGCCTGATGTTTTCCCCTCAGTTCACCAGACTACTCTAGCTCAGGCTATAGTAGTTTAGAGAAGGGCTGTGTGAAGCATTAGAGTGAGCTTTGATCGTTTCAAGCCAAGTCGAAGCGCTTTGAAACCAAAGTTAATGCGGAGGGTGTAAACACGGGAGTGCTAAAATTTGCTTGCGCGTCTTGCTAGTAGGCTTATAATGGGTACGGCAAGTAGATTCTTAACAGGGGCAAACAGCAAGAGGCTAGTGTGAACGATGGAGAACCTTAAAGTGAAGGAACTCATCGAAATTTGTGAGGAACTCGGCATTACTTTGGGCCGTGCAAAACGAAAGCAAGCGATCCTTGAGATCATGAAGAATGAAGGAGTGTCGGCTGAGGAAGTCGATGAGGCCTGGGCGGATATCAAAGCGCACCGCGAGGAGGCTGAAAGGCGAGAAGTAGAAACACGCGAACGTGAAGAGGCTGAAAGGCGAGAAGTTCGCGAATGTGAAGAAGCTGAAAGGCGCGAACGTCGCGAGCGCGAGGAGGCCGAGAGACAGGAGCGCCTCGAGTTGAAACGAATAGAATTGGCAATCCTACAGTGTTTTTGAGGCGCCTAGCGTAGCTTCTCCGACGATTCAGGTCAGCGGTTAAAGAATTCGGGACCAACTGCCACCGTTCGTAGTAGGCGAGGACATGGCGAAGTATCTCGTCAAGTTTGAACACATCTGTGAGCGAAATGCTTTGGAGCGGTCTCTTTGGGCGCGGAACCTGTTAGCTCTTGTTCCCGGCGAAGTGTCCGACGCGATAACTTGCTTGTCGAGGGAAGCGTTTGAGAGCTATGACGAGGTTAAGGAAGTGCTCTTGAGACGTTATAAGTTGTCACCCGAGGCTTTCAGGCAAAGGTTGCAGTATGCTAAAAAGGGGAATGAGTCACACGTTGACCTCGCGTTTCGTCTTAAAGCCAATTTAATTGAATGACTCAAGGGCGAAGGCGTTTATGACGACTGCGATAAAGTGGTAGAATGCATTGCGTTGGAGCAATTCTACCGCTGCATCGAGGAGAATGTCAAACTTTGGCTGCAGGACAAACTTGGTGAAGTACAGCTAAACAAGGCAGCAGAGTTAGCTGAGGAGTATTATACTCGCCGAAAGTTGCATAGCAGGGCAGTGCGCGTTGAAAAGGATGAAAGGAAAGAGGGCTTTTCAAAGAAACCTGATCAACGGAAAGCCGCTCCGCACCGTAATTTCAAGAAGGACCCGTCTCTTACGAAGGACACTGTAGGAGAAGGGCAAACGGAAGCCGAGAAATCGACTGAGGTTCCTAAACAACGCTCTGATACCACACGGGCGTTTGAATCACGGAAGCCACTAATCTGCTACAACTGCAAAAAGGAAGGGCACATCGCGATAAACTGTAAGCAAAAATTTGCTTTTGCAACAATTCGAGAATCGGAAAAGAACATGCGGTTGTTAGAGCCGTATCTCCAAGAAATTAGGGTGAATGGGAAAACGTGTCGAGCACTTAGAGACTCAGCGGCAACCTTGGACGTTGTCCATCCTTCATTGGTGTCTCCGGATGACTTTACAGGAGAATGCGCGTGGATTAGGCAAGTCGCCGAAGAGCAGAGGGCTTGCTTACCAATCGCTACGGTTGTCATTGAAGGCCCGTTCGGTAAGTTTCGCACCGAAGCGGCTCTGTCTGTCGCGCTTCCCGATAACTTTCCTTATCTTTTCTCTAACAACTCAGAGCAGCTTCTCAAAGAGCAGGGTAAATCGTTCTTCCCCAACTTAGCGTACATGGCCCTCACGCGATCGCAAGCGCGGAAGCTTTCGCAGGAGCTTGATCTTGTTCAAGGCTGTGAACCTTCAAGTGACCTTGGCGGCGAGTCAATGGAACCTCAGAGAGGAAATTTTCTGTGTGAGTCATGTGAGCAGTCACTCGAGCGGCCCGTCGCCGAAGCGACCGGCGCGGTTTCCGTAACAGGGGGAGACGACATGGCGCCATTGAATCAGAGCGAGAGGGCTGCAACGCTCTCGCTGTCACACATGTCCCGTTTATTAGGGAGGCGATCGCCGGGCTAATTCCAAGGGCCGAAGTATTGGCCCCCCGAACCGCACCACGAAAGCGTGAACAATTTAGAAGGGGTCCTTTTTGGCGCGCCAGTGGACGCCGGCTGTGGCCCAAAGAACAAGTCAGAGCCGAGAGTTGATAAACAAAACAAATATTATATTCTCAAAAATGGCAGATCGAAAACAATACACAAGAATGCACACTCCACAATAGTTACATACAATACGTCACCAATCAAACAACGTACTACACAGTGCAATCAGCCACACTCAAAACAACGGACACAGACAACGATACGCACTACAATGCAGTCGCATGCATTGAACCACCAAGACACTTAAAGACTAAAGAGATAGAAAACCTATCCAGTCCAAAGTTCTTGGAACCAAAGTCTAGATGATACTCTTCCGAGAATCACTCACTCAAAGTCCAGCGTTGTTGTCGTTCCGCAGCCCCTGAAGTTTCTCTTCCAGGAAACCTCGCGTCTTCACTTGGCCACTCTCCAAGCTTCAACCTTCCTTGTCGGAAACACGTCGGCTTCACACACGCAGCTGTTGCCACGCGTCTTCGCTCGATAGCGGTAGACACACGCTCTTGCCTGTAGCTCGAGCCTTCACCCCTCAGGTGGAAATCCTCTTCATCTCCTGCTTCGTCCCTACGGACAAAACCTTCGCCGACTACATGGCGGAATCCCTACGCACTCTGGCGCTAACTTCCGTCTTCTCCTGATCTCTCGTCTCGGCTGCTCGGTTAAATACCATCCGCGCGACATTCCAGAAAGTTCTCGTCATTTCGTCGGCGCGATACGCAGCGAAGGCTGGGGAGAGGCGCGAGACTGTACGGGGGCCGTCCCCGACAGATGACTCAACCCGGCATACACACCCCTTTCCTTCTGGAAATTTCCAGTGCTTGCCCGGCTGCCGTTGTGGGGTGAGGAGGTTAATCGGCGAAGCCACGCTTCCGAGGGGAGAGGGTCGCGCGCCCGGGGAGCCTTTAGATGTTTGTTTTCTTTTTTTTCTTCGTTGACCTCGCGGCGTCACTTCGACGCGTTATCGCAAGAATTTGGCGGCGCGCCCATTTTGAGCGCTCGTTCTGTGACACTCGCCTGTAGCGGAAAGTTGGAGCATAGGGAAATAAAAAAAAAAGGTTAAGAGTGCACGCTCCCATAGACCCCAGCGGCCCAATCGAGCCTAGCACACCTGGTGGTTGGTGAGAGCAAGTGGCGTGCGCTTCCTGTTTCGGTTTTACTGGCGCAAATTTTGAATTACTTTGCGTAACCGACGTTTGGCTATGACGAAAGTTCATGATTTCAGACCACTTTTCATCGCCCAAATGGATAGCTTTTGTAGGTCGTTTTGATTTAGCGATTCCCTGTTTTGTTTTGTTCAGTGGTTCGTGCGAATTGGTCGTGACGTAATCTTTATTTCGATTAAGTTATAATAAAAAGAGATGCAGGTAATGATAATTCACTATGGTTTTATTCATCGTGCTTGTGTTTTTCTTTTGGAACAAGTGATCAATGTATATATCAGTCAAAGAGACAGAGTATCCGCAATGTTTTATTCAAAGGCAAGGTAGAGTCTGAGAATATAAAAAGCGCAATATGACAAAGGTAGACAACAAATTCATCTCGCCTTACAAATAAATTGTAACAAATACAGAGAGAACACAGACAACAAACATTTCGCTATAGTAGGCATAAGCCGAGACGCTGGTGAAGTATGACACACCGGGCCAGTGGGTAAGTAAGAATCTATGGCAAAAACACTGTGCACAATGCTGATGAAGAAGGAAGAAGTGACATATACACAGCAATGAAGTCGTGAATCACGCCTGGGGTTAACCGAAATAATGCATAGAAAAAAAGAGCGCACAGAAACCACACGACACAATATAGCAGAAAGGCAAAGGTGCAGTGTGCTGGCTGTGCTTAAGAACAGCTAGTCCAAAATGAAAAAAAAAAAAAGCAGACTTGATGCCTGCTTGTCCTCAGAAAGGTAGGGCTTTGCAGCTTTCTCACTACGTGAAAGACAAACTTTATGCTACAACACTGGCAGGTCTTGTGGCTCTTCTTATGCGTCGCCTTCATCAAAAACTTAATATCCCAAGTGATTTGCGTCTGGGTGTTGCTGTGACGCTTGCGAGCTAAAATAGATTGTAGTCATCACTTATCCAGAATTGTGGACCTTAATTGGTGCTACGAGAGCGGTATTACAGGGCTAATAAATAGCAGAAGGAAACCACTTTGGCTCATTATTTTTCACAAAGGCTCTACATCGTACGTTATCACTCACAAGATATATAAAAATAAAATGGCAGCGTCCGCAGCCCCATCAAACGCTACAAGTTTGGGTATTCTTTTGAAAATTTTGATGGGTGAGATGAGGAGGTTGATGAGAAGCTAAACTACGAAAAGCGTGATAACGTGAACCGTGCCCACTTCATACTGTGTTCCTTACCCGCTCGAAGACATTTCAACAAGCGGTTTTGTTATCGATATATTACTTGAGCTGGAGAGATAAAGCATACAGAGTGACCAAGCGACCCACAGTAAAGTGTACAGTTCGCCCGCATTTCCTACAAAAATACAGACAGGATACCCAACATTCTTTTTAAGGTTATGCAAATCACTTTGAGCGAATACACAGTGTCCCTACTCCTCATAGCGGGTAACCTAAACAATGTATGCAACGAAGGAGTGGTTAGTCCAGTTGAACTGAATATAAGCATATAAGACCATAATGAAGTCTGCTGTAACGAAGTAATAACAAAGCAAAGCTATTGGAGGATTCGGCTCAACTCGAATACTTTAGTGTAAACCCGCCGCTAATTGCTAACCTTTGGACTTGTCAAGCTGTATGCCTGAGATTGAAGACTGGAACCTAACCCTACCTAAGTTTCGAACCCTATCTAAGTTTCGGTTCACAGAACGCACATGCCAACATAAACGAACCAGGCAAAACATTTTCAGAAACTTCGCGCGACACCCAGCAGAGCAGAAATGAAAATCGCCAACACTTGACAGATGGTGATACAAAACATTGCACACTTTCAGGTGATGTGCAGTGGCCTCAAGCATGGCAAGAAAGTGAGATTCAAGTTGTTGTACGTATGCAAAAGCTGCTTCTGATGGCACAGTGAGATTCCCAAAAAGTTTGCTGGGGACGTGGTATGCTTTGAGCATTGTGAAATACTGGTGGGTCCGCTGTGCTGCTACTTTGGCTTGCAGATGTTTAATGGTTTGCTTGTACTTCATTGATGGAGACATTGTCGCTGGCACACAGGAACGCACTGAAATAAACAAAAAATGGATGTAAAAGCGAAGAACAACTAATCCCGTACGAGCACTTTCCTCGCTCTTTCAGACCCAAGGTGCACAACTTTCTGTGGTGCAAAGTTTTCGATTCCACTACCTAAAAACAAACCATTCACAATGTTGACAATGCACAAAAAAAAATGAAAATCACTGAGAGCCCACCCTTACATTTTGTAAGTGCACACGTAGTGTCCTTTTGAGGATAGTTTCCTCAGAATGTCCTAAACATAAAATAGCACATTAAAAACAGCTGCAATAAAAGCATAGTCACCATTTTCGCTAGGGCACTCAGGCGTGGAGCTGTTGGCGGAGACGTCTTCTGGAGGGTCTTGTGAAGCTTGTTCAGTGCCTCGGACAGTACTGTCGGAACAATCTTGCGAGCAGCCTGCGGAAGTCTCTATATCAATCCACTCTGGTGTTGAAGTGAACATACAACTTACCGGTCACACAAGTTCCTTTTGTGACAGCTGAACGACTGGTTAAGGTTTTATCCGGCAAGACGAAGTCAGCAGAAATTCTTTCACCAGCTACAAGGGAGCTGCCACCTGCAGAGGTTCGGTCAACAGTCAATTTGGGTAAAAAAAAAAAAGAAATCGCGACACTGAACGCACCCTGCTCATCGGGGCACCTCAATGTGTGGGAGCCGCTTTTTGAAGCCTCTACCGCAGGTCCTGAAGAAATGAAATTACGACAATGTGTTAGTAAGAGGCTTAAAATAACACAAACTGAAGCTCATCCGCACCTTGCAGTGCAGCTTCTGCAGTCATGTCACAGTCACTATTTGAAGCGACGCTCATAGAACGTGCATATATGTGCAGTTGGTACAAGTTACAAAGCTTGTAGCATGGGGAAACTTAAACAGCTCTTTCAAACGCATAAATTGGTCGAACGTGGAAAAAAAGAGAAGGCACCAACTAGGAAACAAGTAATTTGTGATTTTTGGAATTATCAACAGTGCCAGCTTTTACTGATGAAAGGTATATGTACATGTGCACTCAGGCTTGAAGATAACGTGAAATAGCCCTTTAAAGTCTTTCAAAACAAGTTGCGCAGGTCAAGAGCATCAAAAAACGACAGAAATGTAAAGCTGCTGTTAGGAAGGTAATAGCCCACAATTCACAAAATTTAAGACTTTCCAAGTGTTACTTCTATAGTGAGGTTTCTCCATCAGCTACAAAGATCTTCGCGGTTAACTGTCGCCACTGATTCAATACAAGTGGCTGCTATTGCACATATTTGAGTTTCAGTCAATCACTTACATGGTGCAGCTGGTTGCACACTGGGAACAGCCATTCTTGTAAGCCTTGTGTGCCCAGGGTCCATGAAACTTTGAGCAGTAAAATGGTCGCTACAAACCCTGTACGTTGCGTACAATAGGCTGGCCGGCTTACTCAGGAGACCATCGCGTCCAGCATACTGCATCCATGCTTTCATCCTGCATTGGCAATGAACTATCAGCTGAAAGGGGAAGTGCTTGAATAGTGATTTTTTATTGTTACCCTCACTGAGCAAGTACGAACAGTAAGCCTAAAGACATGCAAACCATACAAAAGCTTTAACACACTTGCCGTCCCGTGGTATGCTGAAGAAACTCGTCCCAGGCTTCTTGTGGGTTCTGCCATTGTTGAAGAACCACGATACACAGCAGTAGCTGCCGTAGCTTGGACCGCCGGACGGCATGGCATCAGCGCGGTCTGAAAATGTTAGTAAGTGGATGCTTCGCTGTCAAATGACGAAAAAGATATGTGCACGTCATAAGTGTACCAACAAACCCCTTTGAATGATTAGCTAATCGATGCACAATACAAAACCAGTGATACATCTCTGACCCATAAAACTTTGACTTACAAAGATATACGTCAAGACCACGTACAAAGATCTTCAGAAGTTTCCAGGCCGCTATCCCTTGTAATGCAATAGTATCGCGGCCTGGGAACTTTAGAACACCTTCGTACGTACGCAGTATCAGCAGTACATTGGGAAGAAAAATGGTAGTTGAAATTTGTGCGGTAAAGTTATATTGGAAACGTCAAAAAATTTGTGAGCAGCTTGCACTAGTGGCACAAGGCTAGCGAAGAAACGAAGATGATGGCCACTTGGCTAGTCCAGATTTGCCTCCGGCACATCAAGAATTATTCGTGTTCCGAGCCTTCGGGAAACGCGTCGTGAAGCATGCGAGGCCCAGCGAACGCTTCTCAATATTTTGCACCGAGCCACCGAGCCTATGACGTAGCTGCCCAGCTGTGCTCAGCGCACAGACGCTCGCGTCCGTGGCAGACGCAGCACGCGTCGCCTCGGCTTGACGTCGTGCCGCCTTTGCTATAGTGCATACGTTGCACAATGTTCCCGTCTAGCCGCCGCATAGAGCCACAAACTTTCTTTTTAGTGAACCTCCCAGTCCTTACAAGCTTCAGAAAAAGGTTACAACTGCGTGAATGAGACGCCACGTAAGAAACAAATTCGCACACATGAAGCGCAACGTGTGTGTGTGCATCTTTCTATGTTTGTTGCATGGTGTCTTATTCGCGCAGGTGTAACCGTTTTCTGAAAAAATGACCCAACAAGCCCAACAACATGTCATTCAACAAGCTTCGCTTGAAAACGTGCCTCACCTGTTATCTCACGCACGAAAACGCCGACGCAGCCGACGTTGACGAAAGCGACGAAAGCTTCTCGCTGTCAGTCATGCATAGGCTTGTCGCTGGGTGGATGGTGTTTATGACAGTACGGCTGAAGAAAAATAATCGCGTAAGGTGTGTTGAATAAATTGTTTTTATGTATAAAGAACACACCAGATTTGGGCGTATAATTATGATTTTGTGAAAACAATTCTGTTGCATTGATTATAACTGTTCTTTTTTTTGCGCTTGCGCCCTCTGACGTTTGGTGGCAGCACTAGTTCGTTACGTAGTCGTGACGCACTTCCTGAGGCCAGGTTTCGCGGAGTGTCCTCTCTTGTCCTTTTCTTTCTCTATGGTTGGAGTGAGCTGTCGAGGGTTGATCGAGAAACGCTCAGTCGAGAGCAGCGTCAGGACCTCTCGATAAAAGCGCTAATGGAAAGCGTAAACTTGGCAAAAAAGAAAAAGAATGTTACTTTTTTTGAGAAAGCAGTGCTTTTGTATCGGAGCTACCTACACAAATGCGCAAGGTCGCAAGTATGAGCAGTTCTTGGTGCCACAAAAGTATCGTCGCCAACTATTGGAACTGGCACATGAAAACGCGTGGGCCGGGCATCTCGGCATCAAAAAGAGCAAGGCTAGAGTTTCCCTTGAGTTTTATTGGCCGAAATGCTGGAAGGGTATCGAAGATTTTGTACGCTCATGCGACACTTGTCAGAGAGTGGGGATATTCGCGCACAAGTGGAAGGCACCCATGAAGCTATCTGATACAAATTATGAAGTGAAATTAGGAAGGCGACCGGACAAAATTTACAACTTGATGAAACCATACGTTCAACGTCAAGCGGTCGTAAATCAGCTGTTGAATGCTTCAGAGGAAGAGGGAGCAGAAATTTTTAGTTCTAGTGAGGTAATCGAAAGGGAATCGGAGGTAATCTTGGAGCAGTTGAACCTAGAGCCTAGGTTAGGTGAAGTCCAGAAGAAGGAGCTGAGAAGGAATGTTCCTTTTTATGAGAAATCTGGACTCCCCTATTGTAGTTACACAGATGTGCAACGTCGCAAGTACGAGCAGCCCTTAGTACTGCATATATAGGTATCGTCGCCTAAAAGTGGCCGGTTACTGAGATGGAGCATGATGCTCCAACAGCACAACTTTGACGTTCGCTAAAAAAAAAGGAAAGCTAAACGCTAATGTAGACGCATTGAGCCGTGCGTTTAGTTAGTACCTTCTCCACCTTTCGGTTTCTCGCTGGGGATTCGGGAAAATTTTGACCTCATCACGACTTTAGCTGAGCGCTCTCGTCCAGAGTTAGCTCAAGGAGCCAACTTTATGTTGTATTCTAATTCGTTACGTTGTTGTACGTGTAAAAAAATTGAGTTGTCATTTTAAGAGTCTTGTGTCCCACATGTGCCTCTTGGTGAGAAGGGAACGAAATTCCGATAGACACGTAGTTTGGTATATGTTGTACTATACTTTGTCTGGTGTTCTGTCGGGTGACCGAGGGCACTAGCTTGTGTCGTGTGTTGCCTGTTGTCGAACCGTTCTTGACAAGTTGCGGAACCATCGACAAGTGCGGAGACCAAGGATCATAAGAAGAGACGAGCGAGGCTGGCCGACAAGTTGTGGCGACAAGCCAGTGGAGCTGGGATCCGTCCTCAAGAATGGGATGTGGTCCCGGAACAGAGTCTAGAGCTGCATTCTCCCCATGGCCCTGGAGGTGAACCTGGTGGGACCTGGCGAACGAGCGCACCTGACATCCGAGCCACGTGGAAGCAGCTCGCGTTTCCGGCGCATTGTCTGGCGGCGGGGGTGCTGTTATGCCTGCGAGTCCACAACGAACGTCCATGCCTCTGAAAAAGGCAATCTGTGTCAAGGCCAGCCCACGAGCCCGCCTGACGCGAACAACTCAACGGCGTCAACACGCGGCGGTGCCTATCTGCCGCGCACGCACAGTGAGTCATTTCAGCCAGCGAGCCCGTCGAGCAAGCAACCGGCGCCTTCCTGTCTGGCGGGTCTGACGCAATGTCTGGCGACGTTACTCGTCCTTGGGTGCAGCCACCTGCAGCGCAGCCTCTCCAGATTCGATGAGAAAGAATGACGCGGCCCAGCGGCGACACCATTGGAGGATTCTGACCTCACGACCAGCGGCGCTTCTGGTTGTTGTCACACAGGTCCCGTTAATTAGGGAGGCGATCACCGGGCTAATTCCAAGAGCCGAAGTATCGGCCCCCCGAACCGCACCACGAAAGCGTGGACAATTTAGAAGTGGTCCTTATTGGCGCGCCAGGAGACGCCGGCTGTGGCCCAAAGAACAAGTCAGAGCCGAGAGTTGATAAACAAACAAAATTATATTCTCAATAATTGCGGATCGAAAACAATACACGAGTATGCACACTCCACAATAGTTGAGTACAATATGTCACCAATCAAACAACGTACTACACAGTACAATCAGCCACACTCGAAACAACGGACACAGACAACAATATGAGCTACAATGCAGTCGCATGCATTGAACAACCAAGACACTTAAAGACTAAAGAGATAGAAAACCTATTCAGTCCAAAGTTCTTGGAACAAAAGTCTGGATGATACTCTTCCGAGAATCACTCACTCAAATCCCAGAGTTGTTGTCGTTCCGCTGCCCCTGAAGTTTCTCTTCCAGGAAACCTCGCCGAAGTTTCTCTTCCAGGAAACCTCGCGTCTTCAAATGGCCACTCTCCAAGCTTCAAACTTCTTCGCCGGAAACACGTCGGCTTCACACACACAGCTGTTGCCACGCGTCTTCGCTCGATAGCGGTAAACACACGCTCTTGCCTGTAGCTCGAGCCTTCACCCCTCAGGTGGAAATCCTCTTCTTCTCCTGCTTTGTCGCTACGGACAAAACCTTCGCTGACTACACGGCGGAATACCTACGCGCTCTGGCGCTAACTTCCGTCTTCTCCTGCTCTGTCACTACGGACAGAACCTTCGCCGATACACGGCGGAATCCCTACGCGCTCTGGCGCTAACTTCCGTCTTCTCCTGCTCTGTCACTATGGACAGAACCTTCGCCGACTACACGGCGGAATCCCTATGCGCTCTGGCGCTAACTTCCGTCTTCTCCTGATCTCTCATCTCCGCTGCTCGGTTAAATACCTTCCGCGCGAGATTCCAGAAAGTTCTCATCATTTCGTCGGCGCGATGCGCAGCGGAGGCTGGGGAAGGTGCGAGAGTGTACGAGGGCCGTCCCCGACAGATGACTCAACCCGGCATACACGCCCCTTTCCTTCTGGAAAATTCGAGTGCGTGCTCGGCCGCCGCTGTGGGGTGAGGAGGTTCGTCGGCGAAGCCACGCTTTCGAGGGGAGAGCGCGCGCCCGGGGAGCCTTGGATGTTTGTTTTTCTTTTTTTTTCTTTTGACCTCGCGACGTCTCTCCCGCGCGTTATCGCAAGAATTTGGCGGCGCGCCCATTTTTAGCGCTCGTTCTGGGACAGTTGGACATTTGGTTATTCAAAGAATCTACCCCACGGAGGAAGGAAAGGTAAGGAGAGGCCCTGACATCACTCGTTGTGAAGCCGCGATGAAGCCGGAAGTCGGCCATATTGACTAGGCAAATTCTCCTCTCTTGTTTACATATGAATGCGAAGGAGAAGGCACGACTCCCTCTCCGGCTCGGAAAGCACGTGGGCTGCGCAGTGCGTGCGTCGTAACGATCCGAAACTAATGGAACTGGGCTCATCACTCTGAGCCAGCGGGACATCTTCTGCGATATCGCTTCGTCCGAGTAATAACAGGGAGTAACAGCTCGCCGACAACGAAGCAACTACGAGAGAACGCGCGCTAGATGCACTGACAACGGCGAGTGCATTCACGTCATTAATTCAGCAACTGTACAAACAACACGATCGGTCGTGCGCCTTCTACGGTTGCATTCCGCCACGCGGCCGACGCAGCGTCCTGCCACTGTGTCCGTGTTCCGCGTGAAACTCACCGGCGTCAGCATTCTGCGACCGCGGTGACTTTGAGCATGGTGCTAGTGACAGTTGAACGTGGTTGCTGTTACGTTGAGATTACATGAAACGCTGGTGGAGAGTGTACCAAGCGGAACAGAAAAGGTGTTTTATACGCACATGCAAGTTGTTACTGTACACACACAACACGAAACTACGTATGTGCACATGGTCCTCACGGCATCTTGCTGGGCTCAACAGCGTCGTCCGTTGTCACAAGCAGGAGCACTGCTCAACCGTCACTGACCTGCAAGGCGTTCGTCGTCATTCAGCTTCGTCATGTCGCATGTCGGAAAGTCAGCGAGCTCACTGGTGTTAGCGAGCGCAGTGTCTTCCGGATTAAGCTCGACGTTAACAGTGGAACCCTGAAGTCACCGAAAACGGTACGTGCATGATGAGTTGTGTAACCATTACATGAATAATTGAATGCATCATTCACCCAGCAACCTGGGTCCACGCGTCAGTAAATCACGTCGCAATATTATTAAAAATTGCTCTCGAGTTCCCAAAGATGCGACTCGCGTTTCCTGCAGCGAAACGCGAGCAAACGCGAGCCGACGCGGACTGCGAGACGCGGACTGCGCTGGTGAAATCGAAACCGAAACACCCGTCGAAGCGGTCAGACTACTTGGCGCAGTAGCATATGTGCATAGGCTCCGCCCGCGTAGCCTTGGCCGTGCTGCCACAGAAAGTTGTCACCGGGTATAACTGCTTCGTCCGCGTCATCCGCCGCACGACACATGAATATGCACTTGTTCTACGCACTGTTGAAACCCCGTGATGGACAAAGGGATTTGTAAACGTTGCTAAGAGTAATGTAACAGCCAGGAGAACACTGCGTAACCAATAACGCGGCGCAGAGCACAGATATTGTCCGCCATGGCTCAGCACGAGACCTGGGGAGGCACACATTCCGCCGCCAGCCGCGGCCACTCACTGCTAGACCAGCTCCACTGCGCAACACGTAACCATAGCAACGCCGCCATTGTGCCTAGTGAATATGGCCGCCATGATGTCATTTCCGCCACATTTTTTACGCCCTGCGCCGGCTGGGCATGCCCTCTTTTTACCTTTCCTCCCTCCGTGAATCCACCCGGTGCATATAAAAGAAGCCCTGCGGCGCGTCGCGACCGCAAGACCCATGTGAGAGCAGACCTGTTGGAGAGCAGACATGTGTGTCGCAGTTGAGCTATGTGTTAGTAGTTGAGCTATGTGTTAGCAGACCTGTTTGAGAGCACACCTATGTGTTAGAGAGGAGAGCTCGGCTCTTCGGGTCTCTAAGCTGTCGGCCCCAGTGCAGAATTTGTAACGCCTTTGTATATATGCTGTACATAAACCTTGTTTAATTCACCGTCGTCTCGTCCGCTCGTCTATCCGCTCTGCGCGGAAGCAGTCGCGAGCTGAGAAACCTACGCTACCAAACGGCTGGTGACCTTCCCGGCGGAGTTCGAAGCAGTGGCGCCTTCGGGACCGTGTTGGCGTCACGGTCTTTCGAAACAGTGGTTGCAGCGGTGAGATTCGTAGCGCCCTTCGTACGTCGTCGGAGGCGCGCTTCGCAACAGTACCTAGCTGTTAAAACTTGAAATGTCTTACGAGACCAGTTTTAACATTACAAGTACATTGTAGTAGTTTGCATAAAGAATAAATTGCATGACATATGCTATTTTTAAAAATGTTTTTACTGCACAGATTACAATATAAGTGAATCCGACAAAACATCCGAAATGTTTAACCCCACTATACCAACAACGGAGGCTTATAGGCATGACGGAAGGACAGCGTAGTCGAAAAGCTGCGACCATTCTAAACAGTCGATGATGCTCTTTTGCCCCAAGGTGAACTCATATTGTAAATACAGTTCACCTATTATTAGGGACGGCTCAGTGCTCTCCTATAGTTGAGTACCTCTATATCCTGTCCTATTGTTAGGAATCAACACATTGCCTGTGCAATATCACTGTGCAATGTATTGCACAGTGATATTGCTATATGTTAATAACTTTGGACAATATGTGTTTCCTAAGAGGTAACCGCATCTTGCTACAGTAGCTTATTGGCCGCTAGATCGATCCAGAAGTCGTAACACCATCGCGGTGGCAGTATGATTACGCGATGGGCGGCGCATCTACAAATTCACACAGCAGTGCATCGTTTTCAGCTGATTCTCGGCGAATGAAATGCGCTGAGGGAATTATACTGTTGATATTACGCTCTGCATCTCCGTATAGATGCACGACGCCCATCCAACGCCACTATTACAGGTGATAAAAACGCAATCTGCCCACGAAATGGATTCTCGCCACGAGTGACGGTGTGCGCTTTAGCACTGACTGATGTTTTTTTTTTCGCTGTTATTTTATTTGTGCGTGTTTTGCGTTCGTTCCGGCTACTTCGCACTGTTTAGCGCGACTGAACTAAATTTAGTTGCTCATCTTTATGCTCCCCCCCCCCCCCCAAAAAAAAACATATGACGGCTCCACAGCTGTGAAACCCAAAGAAGTCGTCGCACGGACACCCATGGATTCCCGATCGCTTGTTCCTCCTGCTCCATTTACCAAAGCGTCAATGATGTTTGTGTAAGCATGTAGGGTATCGCCAGCACGAGTAGAACCTTGTTGGGCAGGACGATAGTTATGCGCGAGAACAAAACGACGACACAAAGACAAGAAGGATACGAAGGACTTGTCTCTGTGTCGTTGTTTTCTTCTCGCGCTATAACTATCGTCATGCCATACCAACTAGCCCAAGCTGCCACACTTCTATGTTGGGCAGATTTACATTCTCGGTGTGCGACATACATGCGTTAATTTCGGCAGCGCTTTATCGGCTTCCAGCTCATCACGGCAGTGGCGACACGCGTCGGGTAGGAACACTGGTCTCACTCAGCTTGGTGGTGGCGCCCTCTCTCGCAGTCCACTAAAACCAGCCCTACACTGTAAGCTAAAACTATCCGAGTTTGGGGCTTTTGCGGCTCATTACCTCTGAAAACTCATTCGCGTTTAGAATTACTACCTCGTGTTGGAATAAAAGATGGTACTTGACATAGTTTTACCACCACCTCTGATGCACGTAGTAAAAGGAGTTCAAAATCCAGTTTTACCACGTAGGGAATTTTCTATCACGTGATTTTTAAGCTGCGTTTCAGAGTTTATTACCACGTGACTGCAAGGTGCAGCTGCTTTGGCAGCTTTTGCCCCCTCCCCCCTTTATAGTGACGCTCTCAGTGAATCCTGAAGGTACGAGAGGACCACAGATGTCTTTTTTTTTTCTTGGGATCGTGGTGCCTCATGACTGACCTCGAGTCAACGCACTTTTACTGGAACTGGGGGCAGCATAAGCACAACGAGCGATGACAGCTTTCTGTGAACGAAAAAAAGGGGAGAAATTGGGAGGGGGCTCTCAAAAAAAAAAAAAAAACGGCTGTGGAAAATTGTCCCGCATATTATTGCAAATTGTTGGCTTCTGCTCTGCGGTGACCCTGAACACAGATAGTGCAAAAAGCTCGGAATCTGTGTGTCTGGTTGGGCGATAGATGTCACGTGTTTTCTACATCATCGAGCAACCGTGCGCTACCAAGCGCCTCCGAACCTGCACGTCGCGCATATCTCGCTTCCGTGCCGAATCGCGAAGATCTCCCAGTGCCAACAATGTCAATCTGGTGTCATCGTCCGTGGTTGCTTCCTGGAGAAGCGATAAGCAAAACGCTTCACTATGTTAACGGCACCGAGCCGCGGCCACCAGTGACCAGTGGGAGTGTGTCACCGGTGAAGGTGAAAGAAGCATCGCATACATTTTGTTCCACAGAATACGATGTCTGCTGGAGTAAAGTGCTGCCCTATTTGCCTGCCTCATGCACCAACTGTTCTCAAACATGTAGCGCGAAGCCGAGCGAGGCCGACGGAACCAACAAGCGGCTGGTGGTGAGCACGAAGAAAACCCAGACAGGGGTCCGTCTCTTTTGTTGGAAGTACATACATCGCCCAGTCCCCGTAAGACTCCGCAAATAGCAGACACGTGTTCATTTGTGTCTGAAATGACCATGAAATTCACACAGAGTATGTATTCTGTGATCGCCAGCTGTGTTTCGTCGCATAGCCGTGCTCCTCGAAAAGGCCTAGTACGCCGTTGGTAAGCAGCTTGTATGCAAGCGTGCGCCGCTCTTCTACGCCTGATGTCACGAATACTCGTTGCTACTGTGCTTGTGCATCGTCGGTCAATGAAAATCATTGAGCTGCCATGGTTTGTGTGTACTTAGGTATAATTTGTAGATATTTTCTCCGCCCCCAACGCTGGGTAGCAAACCAGATGCCAATATCTGGTTAACCTCCCGGCCTTTCCTTTCTCTCTCTCTCTCTCTCTAGGTATAATTTATGGACTTGTGCATCAGCAGGGCTAACACGTGTGGGGCCAAGAGCAAGGTCTGCTAAGTAATTATTGGATAATTAAAAAGGTGGGATCGGGTAGATTTATAATAAAAGGTCGGTGGGACATACAGCGGCCTGCAGCCCATCTCATGTTTACGCTTGTAACTTTAACCGTTGTTGTAAGTCGATTAAAAAAAAAAAGAGCTCTCCTACCGGTAGTACACGGCCGGTCAAGAAGTCGTGCCTCTGTATACCGGATTGTCAAAGTGCAACTTCGAAGTGTGGCAGCTTTGGCTAGTTGCTATGTCATGACGATAGTTATGCGCTTTTGTCTTTCGTGTCCTTCTTCTCTCTGTGTCGTCGTATTGTAATCACGCTATAACTATCGTCATGCCATACCAACTAGCCTAAGCTGCCACACGTTTATGTCAAAGTGCAGTCGAGTAACGCGTGCAGACTGTTCGAGTGATGTTGTATTCTGCATTTGCTGTGTGTGCGTGTTTATCGGTATGAGAATCAACGTGTCATCGATTCTGCCATCATTTCATTTCTATACATTGGTCGACTTTTGGCGAATGCATCCATCATCTTTTATTTTATTTTTACTACTGGAAATAACTCACAGAAATAACCTCCAAATCTTGTGAAGGCAGTAAAAATTTACTCTCTCTATACTCGTACAAAACCTCATTGTGGTAAATAATTACTACCCTTCCTACGTTCGAAAACTCAGTTAGCACGAGAGGAAATTTTTACTTGGATAGTAGGTGGAAAAGAAAAACAGGAAAGGTAGGGCTCTAGAGGACAATTGGTTTACCCAGTTTTTGAGGTTATTTCAGGTGATTTTCGTGAAGTATCTATCTATCTATCTATCTATCTATCTATCTATCTATCTATCTATCTATCTATCTATCTATCTATCTATCTATCTATCTATCTATCTATCTATCTATCTATCTATCTATCTATCTATCTATCTGTCTGTCTGTCTGTCTGTCTGTCTGTCTGTCTGTCTGTCTGTCTGTCTGTCTGTCTGTCTGTCTGTCTGTCTATCTATCTATCTATCTATCTATCTATCTATCTATCTATCTATCTATCTATCTATCTATCTATCTATCTATCTATCTATCTATCTATCTATCTATCTATCTATCTATCTATCTATCTGTCTGTCTGTCTGTCTGTCTGTCTGTCTATCTATCTATCTATCTATCTATCTATCTATCTATCTATCTATCTATCTATCTATCTATCTATCTATCTATCTATCTATCTATCTATCTCTCCGCTTACGTTTGGGTGCTCCTCATGATCACCCCTTAACTTGGCGTGAACCAAAATTAGCATGGGAGGGTAAGATGGTAAGATATGGCGCGCTGGTCGAGACATGAATACTGTCACAACCTCGTCACCGTACGTCGTAATGCTTTTCCAGCCCAGCAGTGGAACATTCACACCGCGGGTGGGTATGTGGCACTTGTATGCGGGTATGCGCCACAGGTGATTGACACCTAGTATCTAGCCAGGAGTGACGGGAAAAAACATTACCAATTTGAATTCGTGGTCGTTAATGAATACCCGACATCGGTAGCGTCCACACAACGAAGGCATATAGAATAAATGTCAGTGTTAGGAAAAACCTGACATAGGTAGCGTTGATACCCCTACGAATGCAAATAATAAATTTCAGTGTCCCAGCGGAATCGAACCTAAGCATTCTACCACAGAGCTATACGTCAGGTCTCGGAACTACGTTTAAAATAGACGCTAATCTTCGTGAAACGTCAATGGTGGTAGCAGTACTGCCTACCCAATTTGGTAAACTTTACTTATATACTCCTTTGACACATCCGTCACGTTAGGTTGACGTCAATTGTGGTTAGGTGTCATGCGCTGAAGTTGTATTTCTGTATCAGTGTCTATAGAGACAACATCTTCGTGAGCATCAGCGCTTCATATGAGCTTCTGGTGTTGGTAATGCAGATGTTCCAGTTGACATCGTTGCGCAAATGCGAATGACTGGTTATATAAACTTAGAAACTGGTTACAAACTACAAACCTATAAACTGGTTATATATATATATATATATATATATATATATATATATGGATGACTGGCTATATATATGTCTGTGCGTGCCGCATTTGTATATTCATTTAGCATGATTTCATGACTTGACGCTCAATACAAAAATTGCTACACGGTCACCATTCCTCCTCATGCTTCACATAATGACGATGTCCAGGTATGTGGGATCTGCCAATTTTTTTTTTAGCCATCACTCTCATGTTATACTTGTTTTTTCTCTATTTCATCAATTTCTATCATTCCCCTAATCTCCAACCGAAAATGTAGGGTAACTAACCGAGCCAAGCTTGGTTAACCTTCCTGCCTTCCCTCTTCGTTTCTATCTCTCTCTACGATTCTTGAAGGCACCATCACTGAAGGACCACTAGTGAAACCCTGCCAGTGTGTGGTGTGCAATGTGCATCTCTTTCTTGCTCTATATATTTAACTCCCTTAATCCCCACTCCCCGTGTAGAATAGCAAACTGGACGTAGCTCGCCTCCGTAGCGTTCTTATATTCTCTGTCTCTCTCTCTTTCTCTCTCCATATTATCTTCTACTTAGGCGATCTGCGCTGGCAAGATATTCGTACGAAATGAAACCCAGCTTTTCAAACTTGAATTTAGGACCATGGGCTAACATTAAATGCGAAAAATTGTGTTTGCAACAGTTGTAGGTCCTTGGTCGGCCATTATCTCTCCAATGTGCCCGCTGCGATGACTGTACGACTATACTGTACTCTTGGGAATGACTGCAACTTGTAACTAAGTTTTTTTCTGATGGAGTTTCTGGGTTTGTATGAACGAAAAAAAAAAATGGCAGTATATCCACGGGGTGAATGATGGAGATTGGGGCGAAGCATCCGTCCGTCCATTCCTTCTTGCTCCCGTCCATCCATGTGTCCGTCTGTCTGACCGTCTGTGCGTGCGTCTGTTCTTGCGTCCGCACTCCCATCCGTGCGTCCGTCCCTGCGTCCATCCGTCCGTGCAGCCATCTGTGCCTTCATCCATGTGTCCGTGCGTCCGTCTGTGTGTCCATTCGTCCATCTAGTCAACACTCAAAGTACCACCATCTCGCATCTGTTCATCATATAATCCCCATATATAGAAGCACCGCCATCCAGCCGACATTCCAAGAACTGAATGAAAGGTGGCACACGCACACTTCCTTACGGCTTGCGCTTCGGGTCTACTTCCCATCTTTAACCACCTCGAGTTCATGGTATATACTAGTTCACTGTATTTATGGCACCGTGGCCCAAAGCTCGCTAAACCTTTCTGAAACCAAGGAGGTTACGCCCAGCGAGTATAACGTAACAACCCTTTCTTGTCAGATAGTGCTCAATCTACTTGCCAATGGCAGCTAATGGGGACTGAGATACAAGAGAATTCGGCTTTTAGTGAACGTGCACGCTGCGAATTTTTTGTTGTTCAACAACGCACAGGAGGAATGTCAACCGGCACCATCTTGCAGGTCAAAGCGTAGGATATCTTACGCACTACCACGAGGGACAAACGGGTGCCACGTTAAGGAGCTTCGCCCCTAAAATTCCCTCACGAGAGAATTGTTTTAAGAAAATATTTCAGCCTTTTCCTTATGCTTGGCAGTGGGCATATTGATATCGAAGGCAAGGAGGGCTTACCATTGAATAGCGTAGTGAACCCCTAGTTTTTCCACGCGTTCATTTCCTGAGGTGCAGTTCAGCTTATCAACGCGCGTGCAAACCAATGAAATACGGTACAAGACATTAAGCGGAACACAAGCTTCTCATGACACACCCTTAGTTCCAAGTGGAAGGAGACAGTGTCAATGAAGGCGATGCTCCGTGCGACGCTCAGACGTGCGCAACTGGTCGCACGGTCATCGCGTGTAAACTCTGTGGTGCAGATGCGTTCCAGCTGGCAGTTAATCCAAGCAGGGAAACGGATTGACGCCGACGCCGTATTTTCGTGATGACAGGCTCCTTGAGAAAACTGTCATCACGATAATACGGCGTCGGCAGCGTTTTAGGGATAACAAAAAATCCCAATGGACACAAACACGAATCACGATTCAGGTCGAAATACAAGAGGCATTCTGCGTGTTCGTCAAGTGTTGTACCGCAGTCACGCCAGTATATGAAACTTAAGAAAAAAAGAAAACACCCTAAAACGCAGCCGCCATAGAAGGGCAATGTCTACTTCGCTTGCATGGTTGACGTTCATAACAATAGAATAAGCACCAAGTATGCACTGACTCAGCAAGGGGTAGTAATTCGTCGCTCGAATCAGGAGCAATATATGCCAACAATCGCTAGTAGTGATGTGGCCATCATCTTAGCTTCACCTCCATTTCGTTTCGACAAAAGTGACGTATCTGCTCTTACGTCACTGCTAACGCTGCGCCGGAGCATGTAAGCTATAACCTGTAGGCGTCAGTTTAATCGACATCTCTGGTAAGTCCACAATCTGAGCCCGACTAATGAATTTGCACAAAGACTTGCGCCTATACCTTGCTCAATTTTGATCAAAGATAATAATAATAATAATAATAATAATAATAATAATAATAATAATAATAATAATAATAATAATAATAATAATAATAATAATAATAATAGAATAATGCAGCATAGGCAGCTACTTGTATCGATTTCCACAATACATGGGATAAGTGCAGGGTTGCCAGTTCCACCCATGAAAAGTGTACTGGGGCTTCCTTTTTCGCCGATGCCCCGCCGCGGTGGTCTAGTGGCTAAGGTACTCGGCTGCTGACCCGCAGGGCGCGGGTTCGAATCCCGGTTGCGGCGGCTGCATTTCCGATGGAGGCGGAAATGTTGTAGGCCCGTGTACTCAGATTTGGGTGCACGTTAAAGAACTCAGGTTGTCTAAATTTAAATTTCCGGAGCCCTTTACTACGGCGTCTCTCATAATCATATAGTGGTTTTGGGACGTTAAACCCCACATGTCAATCAATCAATCCTTTTTCGCCGAGTCACTTGTAGAATTTTCTAGTTGCTTTCACGTCCTTTTTTCGGTTTTATTTACATTTTTCCAGCATGTCATCATCACCTGCACTGATGCCCATATGTTGTAGCGCGTTTGTCGGGGACTGGGTAGTTTGGTGTATATATCCTTGCGCTGAGTTCCCCATCAAGAGGGGAGGTGGGGGCGACAGTTATCGCAGCGCCTCTCGCCATCTGCCGCCGTCCTCCTAAGTCAATATAGGGGGCTTATTTGGCGCTTCAGTTGATTAGGGGGGAAGAGGGGGGGGGGGGGGGCTTCTGTGCGCACGTTATTCGTGCGCTGGCAATTCTACCCGCTGAATGCAGACTGGTCAGTGTTAAAAAGTACTGCGTGCTTTCTTTCAAAGTTGCATAAATTTTCGCAGAACAAAACAATTTGCTGGTTGCTTAAACTCCCTTTAGTACGTGAGTGAGATCATTTTTTTATATACAATGACATCTAGCTGTTATAAAATCACAAGAAGGTGCCATATTGACCACTGCCGCCAGTGTCCGTAACAGTTATTGCATGAAAAACGAAAAAAAAACTAAATACGAAAAAATATCCATATTTGGACGAGGTTTGGACTGGTGTCTGCTCCGTGCCAGCCCAGTATTCAACCATTGAGCCAAATGTTTTTTCTTCTTTTAGTTTGTTTTTGAGTCACGCTGGTGCTGGAAATTTTTTTGCACAAAACCCCTGTACATGCGTTATGTCGGAAAGGAACCGCGTTAACATACGCAATATAACTTGGCAGAAGATTAAGATAGCAACCAAGGCGTCACAGAAGGCCAATTGTGTAAGTAGGCGTTACGCAATGTGAAATGCATGACGAGTGGATCGCTGAGTGTTTCGAACCCATCACAAAGGGTTGAGCCATAATTATTCATCTTCATCAGCCACCGAACCAATTAATGCAGCATAGTGCGTACCTTGCGAGAGTGCTTGCAGTATATTAGCGCGAAGAGTGCAACGGGTTCTAGAGAGTGTGCTCTTCGAGCTTTCGCCTGTGACTGTGCTCCGCTTCGAGCGGAGGTTGGGCGCATTTACCATAATTTTCAAGAATGGTAAAATTCAATGTCTACCCTTCTTATGGGCTTGCTTGGTGATGGGTATTCACTTGTTTTCTCGGTATAGCCTCTCCCAAATATTGAACTGGATTCCTCGTCCTCATAGAATCCACCGTACCTAGCTGTTAAAATTTGAAATGTCTTACGAGACCAGTTTTAACATTACAAGTACATTGTAGTAGTTTGCATAAAGGATAAATTGGATGACATATGCTATTTTGAAAAATGTTTTTTGAGCACAGATTACAATATAAGTAAATCCGACAAAATATCCGAAATGTTTAACCTCACTATACCAACAACGGAGGCTTATGGGGATGACGCAAGGACAACGTAGTCGAAAAGCTGCGACCATTCTAAACAGTGTAAGATGCTCTTTGCAGCAAGGTGAACTGATATTGTAAATACAGTTCACCTATTATTCGGGACTGCTCAGTGCTCTCCCATAGTTGAGTACCAAGTGCTCGAAATCGTGAAACACGTTTTCTAAAGACAAAAAAATAGAATTGCGAACTCTATATCCTGTGCTCTTGTTAGGAATCAACACATTGCCTTCACGCGTACGCCTTGCAGTAAGGATAGAGTGGACGATTACTTAATTAGAAGCTTCGATGAGTCGCATATAGGCAATACCCAAATTATTGGCCTCATGCTCAAGAACGCAGGTATACTAGCCGTCGCACAGTGATATTGCTATATGTTAATAACTTTGGACAATATGTGTTTCCTAAGAGGTAACCGCATCCTGCTACAGTAGCTTAGTGGCCGCGAGATCGACCCATAAGTCGTAACACCATCGCGGTGGCAGTATGATTACGCGATGGGCGGCGCATCTGCAAATTCACACAGCAGTGCATCGTTTTGAGCTGATTGTCGGCGAATGAAGTGCGCTGAGGGAAACATACTGTTGATATTACGCTCTGCATCGCCGTATAGATACACGACGCCCATCCAACGCCACTATTACAGGTGATAAAAACGCAATCTGCCCACGAAATGGATTCTCGCCACGAGTGACGGTGTGCGCTTTAGCACTGACTGATGTTTTTTTTTTTTTTTGTCGCTGTTGTTTTATTTGTGCGTGTTTTGCATGTGCTCCGGCTACTTCGCACTGTTTAGCACGACTGAACTAAATTTACTTGCTCATCAATACGCTCCCCCCCCCCCCCCCCCCAAAGAAAAAAAAAACATATGGTGGCTCCACAGCTGTGAAACCTGAGGAAGTCGTCGCACGGACACCCAGGGATTCCCGATCGCAAAGTGCCGCCTGCTTCGTTTACCAAATCGTCAATGATGTTTGGTGTAAGCGTGTAGAGTTTCCCGAGCACGAGTAGAACCTTGTTGGGCAGATTCACATTCTCGGTGTGCGACATACACGAGTTGCTTTAGGCAGCGCTTTATCGACTTGCAGCTTTTTACGGCAGTTGCGATACGCGTCGTCGCGGCGAGTTCATCCACGTTCTTTTGCCGATCAAATAGAGACGCGTAGCAAGCAACTTCGCCTCCGAGAGGTGGCGCAGGGGGGGAGCGCTCCTCTCGGTCCATTGCGTAAATATGCAGTCAGTATATTAACTCCATGTCTCGCTCAGCGAGGTTGTGGCGCCCTCTATCGCGGCCCACTGAAGCTAGCCCCATATTCGCGAAAAGTTGTATTGATTTTAAGTTTATTCGTGCAAAACGTCTTGGCTAATACGGTTAAATACACTATTTAAGGCCTTGTTTACGTTCATTTTAACCCGGGTCTAAGCACTGCTAGCCTTGTTATGGCCTTTACTGAGCACTTTACTGTGAGCGTGATCTCGCCCCGTGATATGCATGACTGGACGAAAAGCCGGACGCCTCAAGTTCTCAGCAAGTAAAAAAAAAAGTGTGACAGCGAGCTGGTCGTTGGCGGTCGTGGATGACGGGCCTTCGCTTTTTTTGAGAAGGTTCTACATTGCAACTGTTATGTGTGGTAATAATATAGGCAGTGCCCCACTCCGTGCCCCACTCGAGTATGCAGCATGACCTTATTACTGGGAGGAGTGAGATGAATGAGAAGACACGAAGTATTGCTGTCGTACCTGCGAAGCAGCGAGAGCACTTCACGCATTTTCAATAGGATGTGTCAGGTTGCCAATCGCTGGCAGCACTTTCATCATTCATCTTTCAGGCGCGTTGGTACATCGTACTGCAGGCGGCGTTACGCAACTCTATCCGGCTTTAGCGTTTGGCACAAGAAAATTCTGTGAAAGGGAAGCCTTTATTTCAATGGTGTATTCCCGTCTAATGGATTTCCATGTTCGCATGAAAGTTTTGCTAGTTTTTATTATGCTTAAGGTTTTATGATAAAATAGCGCTTTTGAATCAGAAAATTTCAGTGTCACCAAACGTTCATAGAGCTGCCATGGCAGGCGGCAGCGCCAATGCCATAACTGACGAAATGTTTTCAGTCTGTCAGTCAATCTGTATATGATTGCCTGCTTTATTGCAGGTCAGTAACCACAAAATTGAAAAAGAAAAATGTCGTATGCACCCGTTATAGATTGCGCTTTAACATGCGAAATTGAAGTGTGTACCTTTATGAGACGCTGCAGGCGTTCTGGGGTTATAGTTTGCATCATTTCTTTCAGTCATGGTTTCATCATTTTGGTGTCTCTTATGCTGGTTAATTGGCTTATGAGAAGGAGGGTAAGGGTCGCAGCTTTTCGCAAGTCAATGGCATATGATCAGAAAAATTGATTATGAAAGCAATATACAAAACATGAAATACTTCTTTCGCCCTCTTTCGACGTTGCCAACTTTTTTGGTATCCCAATGGTGTATTTTTGAGGCATAATTCACGCAATAACAACAACAAGAACAACAACAACAACATAATAATAATAATAATAATAATAATAATAATAATAATAATAATAATAATAATAATAAAAATAATAATAATGCAGTATAAGCAGCTGCTTGCATCGAAATCTACCTTAATTAAGATATGCGGAAGGTTTTTGCACTTCGGCCAATTAAAATTTCATTTTGGCTTCTTTTTTCGACGAGTCACTTGTAGAATTTTCCAGTTGTCGTTCAAGTTTTTTGAACTTTATTACATTTTTCCAGCAAGTCACCATCACGTTCACCTATGCGCATTTGTTGCTCACTAACAGCGCGTTTGTCGATAAATGTGTAGTTGGGTGCATTGCCGTTCACTGTGTTCCCCATCATGAGGGAGGGCAGTCGAGAGTTCATGGCAGAGGTACCCCTCCCCCGCCGTCCTCCTAAGTCCATGTATGGGGCATATTTAGCCCCCCCCCCTATTAGTTGACAAGAGGGAGGGGGGGGGGGCTCTCGTGCACACGTTAATCGTGCGCTGGCAAACGCACCCCCTAAATGGAGACTAGTCAGTGTTAAAAGTAGCTGTGTGCTTTCTTTCACAGTTGCATATACTTTCGCTGTACAAACAGTTAGGTGAGTCTTTAAATTCCCTTTAGTGCTTGAGTGACGTTTTTATATGCGGAACATGTTATACTAGGGGCTAGTCATGCGCTGTCGCCGTCCGCATCCTCCCCTCCTCCTCCGACAGCCATCTGTGCATCCCTTCCTCCTCTCAACACAGCGCACGCTGCGCTCACTTCTCCCCTCCACGCGCCGCGCGACCTTTAGTTTTAAGTGCGCCAGCTGAATGCTAACGCGCGCATGCGCAGGCCGGGGCCGGCGCTCGCTATAAATAACCGGTCAGGGTGCGCCGCCCTTCGTCGGTTGGGTTGGTTTGTGTGGTCGTATGTATGCTAACGAATCCGCAAACACACTTACTGACGTCCCTTACAATAGCGTCAGCCAATGTGTTGGCGGAACCGCAAGCAATTCCGAGGACACTTCGTCCGTGGACAAGGCTGCGCTGAGAAGCGCTCGCGATGCGGAACGCAAACGTCGGCGTGCAGCGGAAGATCCCCAGCTCCGAGAACGTGAAGCAGCTGCGAGACATCAGCGTCGAGCGGAGGATCCCCAACGCGAAGCAGCTGTGATACGTCAACGTCGAGCGGAAAATTCCCAGCTTCGAGAACGCGAAGCCGCTGCGAGGCGTAAGCATCGGCAAGAGAATACGGACGGTGAAGCCGCGTGCAAGCGTCGACGCCGCGAGGCCGATCTCGAGGCCGCCCGCGAGCGCGCCGCGATAGCGGCGTAGCGAGCCAAGCAGTACGCCACGCCCAACGCTCGCTTCAAGCGCGACTTCCTCGACCGGAGCTTCGGCCACAGCTGCAATGTGTGTGATCGACTTTGGTTCGACAACTTGACGCGGATCGGCAACATTCAGAATGAACTGCATCGTTCCAAAGCGTTGTCGGTTCTTTGCGATACGTTTGGAAGCGACGCCGACGAATTTGCCGACTACGTCGCGTGTGCCACGTGCAACCAGTCGTTAATTGCCGGTAGAATTCCATTGCTCAGCGTGAGTTGCGGCTACCGCTACCCGCCCCGACCGGAACATCTACCCGAGTTGAACGCGGTCGAAGAACGGCTCATCGCTCCTCGACTCCCGTTTATGAGTATACGAGTGGACGTGCTTTGCTTCACCGAGACGTGGAACGCCACCGATGACGTCGACGTTGCGGGATACGCTCCGGCCGCGCGCAAGCACGGGTTCCAACGACCTGCGGGCGGCGTGGGAATTTACGTCAAGCGTGACGACGTTGACTCAGTCGAAGACCTCCAACTGCGGCTCGGCGCTCAACGACGCGCCAACGGTGAGCACTGAGTCGCTAGCGTCTGCGGAGTCGACGTCATGACGAAGTACCTCGCGCCAAACCTATCGCGTGCCGCCGTGGAGAAGTACGTCGACGAAGCCGTGGAAGAATACCTGAAACAACGACCGCAACGACGACCCTTCGTGATAGTTGGCGACTTCAACGTCGATGTCATCAAGGACGATTGGGTGGTTGACTACATGGAGTCGCGGCACTCGCTGAAATGAGCAAAGCGCCGCCAATAACAAAATGTTCTTACACATTCCCAGTGAAGTTAGTACACCCAAAACAATTTCTATTGTGATGTAATTTATAGGAATCGGCTCCAGATACTTGTGATGGTGGCTTATCTATATTTTATGCTGAACCATCAGTTGGTGTCTCACGTCAATAAAATCAGTCATCATGCCACTTAACAAGGACGCGTCATATCGTTACAATGACTGCCTGATCACCGTGGTGTCAGTGGTAACTGCCTCGCCGTCAACGCTGCCCGATGTGTACACGACGTAAACTTCACACTGATCCCACCCCTGTCAAGAGAACTTCGGCACATCGCGGTTATTGCCACGCTTAAGCACTGGAATTTCCCCCCGAACTTCGATCGTCACCCACTGAACCTCGATTCGTTATTCCAGCTACCATTGCCATCAGAGACTTCGGGGTGTGACGCTACAATACTAGCTGTGTCGGTGGGGGGGGTTGGTGTGGCCTTTATAAACTCATTCAGGTACCACATTGGTGCAGAGTGACTCAGCCAACTGTGATAATTCGATCTACGTATAAATCTGTGACCTCATCTTGTACCACAGCCCCGAATTTCAACAAGATCGCAGGACTGGCCTGTGAGCCTTAAGGAAACTCGGAAAAAAAAATCCTGGGTGCATGGTCTCACAGCAATTAAGCCCAGAAAGTCACATGAGCCGGTCTACATTTCTTTAGGGCAACCTCACTGAGTGACCGCTTGTGAGATGCATCGACCCTGCACTGTGTGTGCAATGTGCATCTCTTTCTCTCTCTTCTTTACTCCCTTATTCCTCTCTCTCTCCCCCGTGTAGGGTAGCAAACCGGCCCTAGTAGACCTCCCTGCCGTTCTTATACTCTTTCTCTCCCTCTCAATTATATATGCTACTTATGGCGATCTGTGGTGGCAAGATATTCGTACGAAATCAACCGTAGCTTTGCAAATTTTCATTTGGCTTATTTAATTAAGACGAAGTGCACAAATATTTTGATTTCCAACTGCTGTTGGTCGTTGGTAGGCCAACATCTCCACGAATTGGTCCGCTGTGATGATTGTACTCTGGGCGCACGACTGAAACATGTAACTACGTTTTTTTTTTTTTTTTACTGACAGAGAATTTGGGTTTGTAGTAACGAAAATGCTCTTACGACAGAATGATTTTTTTAGGAGAATATTTTAGCCACTTTTTTTTTTTTTTTGCTGGGCAGTGGGCATACTATTACCGAGAGTAACGAAAATGCTCTTACGACAGAATGATTTTTTTAGGAGAATATTTTAGCCACTTTTTTTTTGCTGGGCAGTGGGCATACTATTACCGAGAGAGTGGTTCTTAATAAAGAGAAAGAAAGAGAAAAGTGAGCCCCGTTATTGTCTGCTTCAGTGAGCGACACCGCCACAGGGCTCACAAGGGATGGGGGTGAGGAGGGATAAAAAGGGTAGAAGTAAAGGTATAGAAAAGAGGAAGAAGAAGCAACAATAAACTGAGGGGATAGGAGAGACAGGAAAGATGGAAGCACGGTCACTGGAGTCCGAGGACGGGGTACACTTGCGAGAGATGTTGTCGGCGTCTGTAGATGGCGTAGAGCAGGTCCAGTAAGTCAGAGCTTCACTGTCGTCGAAGGTCGTCGGCGGCAGGAGGTGATGTAGGGCGAGCCCAGTCGGCCAGAGCTACGGTGACCCCGAAGGTCGCAAGCGCGCGGAGCGCGCGGGCGCACAACCGGTCGGCACGAAATCCAGCGAGCGAGTCTCGCTGATGAAGATGAACAATTATGGCTTAACCCTTCGTGATGGGTTCGAAACATTCAGCGATCCACTCGTCATGCATTTCACATTGCATAATGCCTACTTACACAATTCGCCTTCTGTGACCCTTGGTTGCTATCTTAATCTTCTGCCAAGATATATTGCGTATGTTAACGCGGTTCCTTTCCGACATAACGCTTTTACGACCAGAGGGCGCTGCAACTGCGAAAGTTCCGCTTCGCTGCCGGCAACGAACAACTAAAAGAGGAAAATCAGCCGCCGCGCCGCTGCGGCTTCGCGGGTGCTCCCGGAGCGGAGCGGACCACGAAAACGTCAAACTAAAAACCTCTATTACCGAAGGCAAGGAGGGTTTACCAATGAATAGCATCGTGAAGCCCTAGTTTTTCCTCGCGTTCCTTGTACAGGGCGCATTTCCGCTTATTCGCAATCAACGCGCGTGGAGACCAATGAAAGACGGTAGAGAAAATCCAGCGGAAGACAAGCTTCTCACGACACCCTTGGTTCCGAGAACATTGAGATAGCGTCGACGAAGGCGAAGCTCCGTGACAACGCGCAGATACACGCAAGTGGTCGCACGGTCATCGCGTGTATACTCTGTGGTGCAAAGGCGTTCCAGCTGACAGTTAGTCCCGGCAGGGAAACGAATTGATGCCGGCGTGGATAGAGCCTTGGGCGCGGTGCTGTCGTCTTTCCGTCGTCCGCGGTGCGCTGGCTTCTGACAGCCCGACACCCATACGGAGCAGGAGCTTTTTCGAGCAATTCGAGGAGAGCTATGTTGTGCGCCGTTTTGGTCCCTCTTTCCTCTTTCTCTTTGAATATTCGCCACTTCGTTCCAATGTGTAGCGTAGCAAACCGGTGGTGCTCGAGTGGTTATTATCCCTGCCTCTTCGTCCCAACTAATTTTTTTTCTCTATTTGAAAGAGTATTAGTGCTGTTGGTGTCGCGAAGAGATTCGTTTTAGATTCGAACGCAAACCATGTACGTGAAATTCCTAAATAGTGGTTTCAAGCTCAGCACTGACTCGCAGCTAACGTTTATTAAAAAAGAACAGCATAAAAACAAATAATGACTAGCCGGCAATGCCATACCTGCCGAATTAACAAAGCTATCCTCTCGCAAGTGTCCATTGTCATTGTCCAGTCAGCATTTTTATTAATGTGCGCGGCGTCATGATTCTCTCTTCCGAACAATCATAATAATATATCATCTGGGGTTTTACGTCCCAGAACCACGACATGATTATGAGAGACGCCGCGACAGTGGAAGGCTGTGAAAGTTTTGACCATCTGGTGTTCTTTATCGTGCAAGCTGACATCGCTTGGTACACGGGCCTATACCGTTTCACCCTCATCGAAATGCGACCGCCTCGCCTGGGATCGAACTCGTCTTTTCGTTAGAAACCGAGTACCCTCACCACTAGCCCACCGAGGCGGACTCTGCGGAACGATTCAAGCGCAAGACATCTTTGTGAATTACTGGACCCACTGGTGTAGGGCAACTTTAGGCTGGCTTCATTATTTCTATAGTCCCGTATACTTAAAATCGATTTAGCTCCAAATAAACTAGTAAATGCTAATTGCTAAATTTCTGTAATTGTTAGATAAGTAGTTTCGATGCCAGTCCTAAGGAAGGTCTGCCGGTGACATCTATAACGGCAAACTTTGTGGGCAGATGTGTGACAGTAGTTTTATTTTTGCGTGTCTTAACAGCAGATCTGAAGCCGCTTTAGAAACAGATCCTGTACATTTTCTTTCGTTCGTTGTCTTGGTATTATTCGTCGAAAAGCAACAATATCTAAAACCCAGGTTTATAGGTTACAGTCACTTAAAAAGGCGAAAGGCGGAGCCCTACTTTCAATGCAAAAATCTGCGCCTCTGATGGAAACTTTGCGGTGGTATACAATAATGACATTCCTCGCCTGTCGAGAAACTACGGTATTAACCTCGCCAAGGGGCCGCCACATGGAGGTGGAGGGCCTCTTTTTGAATGGGGGGGGGGGGGGGGCAGTACTTGAATAGAGGGCTGCGTAGACAGATTCCCTCCGACCCACTCGTCTCGGCGGCGATGTTGAGCTGAGCTTCGTTGTAACTTGAGCAGAAGAGAGAGTGATTATCCCGCGCGACGAGCGCGTGAAAGCTGCCTCTGATGTTTCATCTCGTTCTCCTCCACCGATCTCCGGGCGCCTTGGCGGAAAGATTCGTCTTTCACAAACGAGGAACCGCCGAGGACACATGTGGCCGCCGCCGTGCAGCCGTGACAGCCGTTGCCAGCACCTTGCCCGCTCGTTCCTCATTGAAAGAGCTCGACTCGCCCGCTACACGCACGCGAATGACGGCACCGCACACAGCTGGGAGAGCGGAGGAGGGCGGGGGGGGGGCAAGAGCACGTGTAAGCACCCCTGTTTTAAATGAGGTGCCACTCTTTCGGAGACGCCAAGGAATCCTGGGGTACAGAGAGGGCATAGAGAACAGGGTGCGTCTAACCGGGCGATGGAAGAAAGCGGCTGCACTTGGAATGTCATTTCTCACCTTCACTTCTAAAGCAATTCGCTGTGTGTGCCACGTGGTGCACATGATGGTTCTAGTTATCCTGACATGAACACACGCGAAAGCGCGGAGGGAGGGGGGGGGGGGGCAACCACGAGTTTTACGACACAAAACGAATGGGTACGTGCGGCTCAGCCGTAACGCGTTCATTTTTTACGATTTCTGCTGAACTTACGTAAACAATATTGAGTTCTTGTCCACTCAAATAAAACAAAATGCTGAATTTTGTGTCGCACAGAGTTGAACTGCATGCAATGGTACGTCATCGCCTGCAATATATGCTTGATTTCAAAGAATACACTGAAGGCCTTAGAGTAGTCTATGTAACATGCTGCGCAGGATTTTGAAGCTGTTTGAACGATACTAGTGATGTATGTCTGAATGAAATCGTTACTGTGAAACTTTGTTACGTGCTTTCTTGTTTTCTATCCTGATGAATAAAAAAACAACAAAAAAGTCCACCTTCATTGATTCGCGAAGTGCTCGAACAATTTCAGCGAGTTCAATGACAGTTTGCCCTTCGATCTTCGCGTTCATATTACAATGAAATTCCAATTCGCAAAAGAGACACTGGGGAATTTTTGTTTGTTTGTGTAAGACCGTTGCACGTATTGAGAGGCGATACATTTGAGGTACATATCAGCAACATACCTGCGCCCGTGTCGTGTCCGACTGTTCCTTTGTGCTTGTAATTGCGATGTTTCAAGCCCTGAGGAGCTTAAGTCCAGCAATGTGCAGTTGGGCCAGTAACCCATTACATGATTTACGCGTGCGAAGAATAGACGAAGCATAGAACAGCGCTACAGACGGGACGACAAAAGGACACATAGGTGCTCAGAAACCGGTTTACTTTCTCGGCGGTTAGACATGCTCCACGAACGACTACATCTCGTAGAAGCCGTGCTAATTTGCAGGTTGGCGCCATGATTTGGTCACGTCCTGAAGGCATATGGAGAGAGCACCTCAACACAGAGGCAAGACACAAAAAATAACTAAAGAGGTGAAAGAATACAGGTGCAAAAGATACTCCAAGTTAGGCGAACGTTCTGTAAATCTCTAAATTAAATAACTATACAACCGAACGCAATGCGCTCAACTGTGAAAGCTGCGCTATATTAAATGCGAAGCATTTCTTTGCGTACTGCAAGTTATCTCTATCTATCTATCTATCTATCTATCTATCTATCTATCTATCTATCTATCTATCTATCTATCTATCTATCTATCTATCTATCTATCTATCTATCTATCTATCTATCTATCTATCTATCTATCTATCTATCTATCTATCTATCTATCTATCTATCTATCTATCTATCTATCTATCTATCTATCTATCTATCTATCTATCTATCTATCTATCTATCTATCTATCTATCTATCTATCTATCTATCTATCTTACGTCTTGGTGCTCTTACCCCCTTGGGATAAACCAAAATGTTATGGTAGGGTAGAGAGAAAAATGTTTATTGATATAGAAAAGCTGAGAGGTCCGCTTGAATCAATGTCCTGGTCTGCTACTCAGCGTTAGGAAAGGAAAGGGGGTGGAAAAGAAAGTAGAGAGAGAGATGTTGATGATGATGAGGAAGGTGGCGATGAAGCAAGACCTTGGATCAATTATAGTCTCTTGTCGAGTTCTGTATCTCTTAAAAACTTGGTCAGCGCTTTCAGAATATCGTTCTGATGACGAGGCGTAGGTCCCAACAGAACTTTTTCAGAAACTTGGTGCTTGGTACATTTTATCAAGACGGTAGCCATTGAATTTCTTCGTGTGTTATACCGTGGGCAGACGCACAAGATATGTTCAGTTGTCTCAAGGGTGCCACAGGACTCACTTTGGGGGCTGTATACACGGCCGATAACGTATAGGTAACGACAAGTAAACGCCACATCTATTCGTAACCGGTGCAATAAGCTTGTACTGCCTATTTTCATGGTTGGTGCTAATCTATGCGTATCAGGGCCAAGTTCGTGAAGACGGCGGTGATCGTGACTTGGTAAGGACCAATATGCAGCTGCAGTTTTTTTGTAGGAGTGTATAGACAACAGAGTTAGCATCCGGTCGTGAAAACGGAATAGTGAATATGGCGGCGTTATCGTGGCCCATCTGTATCTCCGCATCGGCTTGCTCGTCCTGGAATCCACCGATACCTTATACGATGGTCACTTTTCAGGGATACATAGCGTGATTCAGCCACTTCTTGATGATGATGTGGTCCCTATTTAAGCACCGAATTTCTGATCTGAAGTGCTGGTTTAGAATCTCAAAATATAGCCCAGCGGCTAAGATAGTTCGACGAATACGACTCGCTTGTCATGACATAAATAATGTCACAATCCCGTCGCTTACGTCATCAGACAATGCGCCAGACAGTGACACATACCCGCGGGCTGCCACTGGTATGCGGGTGCCACAGGTGATCGACACTTCATATCTATTCAGTAACGGTGAGAACGCACATGGGTAATTTTAACACGAGAGCGTCGATAAAAAGTTGACATAGGCTGCCTTGACTCAATGAATGTAAAGAAAAAATGTCAGGGTCCCAGCAGGAATCAAACCCCAGCCTTCTGGGTGGCAACCAAGTATTGTACCAAGTATTCTACAGCCACGCCAGATCCCGCAACTGCTTTTCAGACAGACCGTAATAGTCGTCAAGCGTTAATTGGGGATGCAGTGATGGCTATCAAATTTTACAAACATTACACATGTAGTCCTATACGACACAGCCGCCATGTCGGGTTAGGATGAACAGTAGTTAAGTGCAATGCACTCAATGTGAGTGACCCTTTATATGAACCAAGGAACGGCGCGAATAGGCATTAGTAATTTTACTTCAAGAGCATTAAGAAAAATGTGTGCATCTCCGCGAAGTGAATGATGACGAATGGGCGAAGCTATAGCTCCTAAGGTCCATAGTGTCTACGTTGAAGGGGCCGACTAGTATAAAGGATGAACAGATGGACGGACGGATAGGTTTACGTAAGCGTGCGCGGCAGGACACACGGATGGACGGATGGACAGATGGATGGACGGAGAGATGCGTGGACGTACGGACAGACGGGCAGCACGTGTGATCATGCATTGTGCTGTCGTATAGTTGATTGCTCATAAAGTCGGTTCTTTACACATGTTTTTGTTTCTTGTTGTGCAGGTGTTCAGTTTTGGTTTGGGTTTTATGGAGCGTGGTGAACGCCAACTGGGTCGGTCCCAAGGAGCTTCACCCCTAAAATCTGGCATCGGCAGTGAAACGAACGCATAGAATAAACAACATGGTCCCAGCAGGAATCGAACCTCAGCATTCTGAGTGGCAATAAAGCATTCTACCACAGTGCCATGCCAGGTCTCGGAACTGCTTTTCAAGTAGATCGTACTGTTCGTGAAACGTCAAATGTGGTTACAGGGATGGCTATGCAATGTTATAAACACTACCTACGTTCTCCT
Organism: Rhipicephalus microplus; assembly: GCF_043290135.1. NCBI lineage: Eukaryota > Metazoa > Arthropoda > Arachnida > Ixodida > Ixodidae > Rhipicephalus > Rhipicephalus microplus. The sequence continues at coordinate 374,107,542 of NC_134710.1, read as the reverse complement.
AGCGTGCAGCCGTCAGTCACGTCGGGTTAACGACAATTGTAGGGAAGCACCGTCCACTGAAGCTCGTTTAGAGGATGGCGGCCCTGCACAGTGCACTGTCCAGGGCCGCCATCCTCTCTGGCACAAGCGCTACATATAAGCTTACCGCTTCTGATGTTGCCAATACCCATGGGGCTGTTGGCATCGTTACGCAGCATCAAACATGCGTCTGTTTTACGTATATCTGTGCTTAAAACATTTTTACATATATTTAGCCTCATTTCGTAATGTTTCGCTCAATCAAAAAGTTACAACACAGCCATCTTTTCTCCGCATGCTTTGCTAACAGCGATTCCCAAGGTACGTGAGATCTGCAGATTTTAGGGGCGAAGCTCCGTAAGGCGTCACCCGATCGTCCTCTGTAGTAACCACCTCTATCGGGTATGTGCCACAGGTGAGTTTAGTTTTTGGAATGTCCGCTAGATGGCGGTACTTGTATAATATAATCAATATATGATGAAAAGATGCGAGATGGTGGTACTTGGTACTAGACGAACGGACATACAGACGGACAAATCACCCACGGATGGCCACATGTACGGACCCATGAACGCACGGATGGACGCAAGGACGAACGGAAGCAAGAACGGACGGATGCACAGACAAACGGACAGACGCATGGACAGACAGATCGACCCACGGATGGCCGCACGGACGGATGGTGTGGCGGACGCACAGATGAATGGATGGACACGTGGACGAACGGAAGCATGGATGGACTCATGGACGCTTCGCCCCACTCATCACCATTTACTGCGTGTATATGCCGTGTTTTTTTTTAATTCAGTGATTTGTGTCTATTCCTCCAGTTGGCATCATAATAGAACAGAGAGTTAGAATATATGAATTAAAATTAGGTTCATTGTAGTAATTAGTCTGAAACAATTAAACTGTTGTCAGTTTGTCAAAACAAAAAAGTTTGTTCTACATATAAAAGTCTACTTTCTTCCAGTTTCTTTCATATTCTTGGTATCAGGTTGTGAGCGGGGTCTTTAATGCTCACTTCAAGATGAAGAATAGCAGAAACTCCTCAGTCGAGGAAAAATTTTGATTCGCCGTTATATCTTTGACAAAAAGTTAGCAGTGGCTTAACTCGGCTACGCCACACTCTTATAAAAAAGTTAGTAAAAAGGTAGCAGCTGCAAGCAGAGAGGTAGTAACTGCAGCACTTACTATACCTTTCTCGAATCATTACTACTCTTTTTCAACCTGTTTACTACTTAATTTAGTAAACAGTTACTAGCTGAAGCCATTACTACCTTTCTTGCCCCATTACTGCCTTTTTGCTACCCGGCTGCTGACTAATCCAAAACAGCGTGTGGTTCGGATTATGATAATTTATGAGAGGAATCGTCTCGACCTGTCACCATTAAACGGAAAAATAGATCAAAAACTATTGTTTTAAATTACGCAAGCGAGATATGTAAACGTCATTCTGAAATTGTCGAAACGAAGAAGTGCAAGTTAACAAACCATAAGCAAGTGCTACACGCGTTGTGATATACAATTACAACAAACTTAGTAAATTCCAGGAAATTAATAAGTGTGGCGGATCAAGATAACAAGACGGTCACAATTAATCCACTGCGGCAATTCTCAGGATATTATCATTGTTTTGGCACGTGGAACCCCAAAAACAGTTATTACCTTTTAACCACATATATACTATCATTATGAAGCATTCAAATGCACTGAGACTATGTTAATAAGTATTTTACCTTGTTTCCGCCACTGCAAATAATGCCTTTTTCTGGCCCTTTCATAACAAATAATATGACATGTATTTTTTAAAGTAAGGCTGATTAAAGTCTTGTGCTACGTCCCCAAACACACGTAGTCAGGTAGTAGATATAGTGCTCCAGCTTCACATTTGCTGTAATTCATTCAGAAAGACAAGTGCTTCCCTGTGTTAGACATGCATCTGCGAAGTAGGGGCTATATATACCACACGTGTACTTCTTACTGTAGCGTAAAAAACATAGTGAACTTCTTAGGTCTATGTATTTGCGTTCAGTGCACACAACGCAAGATTACCCGAAGCTGTGTAGTAATCAGACATTGATTGACCAACATTAGGAATGCAGAAAAATTATGCCAAGATAAATGAACTGGGTAGTATCATGTACTTCGTACTGTAGCGTGAAAAGGTAGTGAACTTCTTAGGTCTATGTATTCGCGTTCAGTGCACACCATGCAAGATTACCCGAAGCTGTGTAGTACTGAGACATTGATTGACCAACATTAGCAATGAAGAAAAACTATGCCAAGATAAATGAACAGGGTAGCATCGGTTGCTACTTTTTTTCTTGAAACCTTCAAATGTTACCTTCTCATCTCTCTGCAACCTCTGTTCTCCCCTTTATCCCTTCCCCAGTACAGGTTAGCAAACCAGATGTGCGTCTGGTTAACCTCCCTGCCTTTCCTTGCATCTTTATGTCTCTCTCTCTTCAAATGTTACTACTCATGGGTGGTAACTGCTAGGGTAGTAACAGTTACTAAATGCTGCTAGTAACAGCAAAGGTGGTAACTGTTACCACCCTCGCCGTTACTAACTGCGCTTACTACCAGGGTTGTAACATATGTGACAAACTGTTACTACCCTAATGTTAGCAAGTACTACAACCTTTTTTTTCTAACAGCGTAGGATATACGTAGCGTGAGCTGTGGACGGATGGATGGACAGACTCACGAATGGACTAATGTATGAACGGATGGACTAGCGAGCGAGCTCAAGCGAGTCAGGCCAACACCTCCTAGACCGGTTTCCTAAACGTGTCTAGAAGGTGTTGGTCAGGCGCCAGCCCACTAGTGACACGCCACTTCAGGAGCTTCCAGGCATTCTCCGGTGTGCCAGCTGTGCGCCGTGCAACGTCCCTGCAGTTCGGGCATGCGCAGGACGGCTCTCGATAAGCCACGCGAAACTCTTCAACCTTAGTGAGTGTAGCTTCCGCTACAAATCTCGAAAAAACTGGGTGATTTACCGACTTTCTGCACGTGGACTTTTAGGATGCCACCATATAGATCAAAATTAGGCCATGACATCGCTTCACTAGGATTTGATTTGATTGATGATTGATATGTGGGGTTTAACGTCCCCAAAACCACCATATGATTATGAGAGACGCCGTAGTGGATGTCTCCGGAAATTTCGACCACCTGGGGTTCTTTAACGTGCACGCAAATCTGAGCACACGGGCCTACAACATTTCCGCCTCCATCGGAAACCAGCCGCCGCAGCCAGGATTTGATCCCACAGCCGAATACCTATAGCGCCGAGTACCTATAGCGACTAGATCACAACGGTGGGGCGCTTCACTGGGATTTCAAGCGCACGAACATGCTGTGACAGAATGACATCTCAATGCGCGATTCTTAAGTGACGACGCTGAATTCATGTTTATTAGCGTCATAGCCGAGCCGCTTTTCTGCTTGGCAGTCTTTATTTGCCCCTGCCTTGGTTGTTTATTGGTAATGAGGCTCAGCCGCTGACCCGAATGTCACAGAATCAAATCCCAGCCGCGGCGGACGCATTTTGATGGAGGCTAATTGCTTGAAGCCCGTGCACTAAGATTTAGGGGCACGTTAAAGAACGTCAGGCGGTCAGAACCTCTGGAGCTCTCGACTACGGCGTCTCTCATAATCATGTTGTGGTTTTGAGACGTTAAACTCTGACAATTATTATACTACTAAACACTCTTGGCAGGGTAACTCGACTTGTTAGCTCGCCCACTTTAGTAGGTTGCGTCACACACACTGCATGGGACGACAGAACCTGCTGAGTCATAGTAGTCATTATCTGCTTGCTTTCCTGCATTTCGTTTGGTGGTTCTTTTTCTCCGGTGTCTTTAGCTTCATAAAGACATAAATCATATATGTGATAACTTCAACGAAACGATTGCGTTTCACTGTTTGTTACGACCTTTCACACTAATCAACCCATCGAGGTGCTCTTCGTGGGACGATTCCCTTGCTATTTGAGTCAAAACAAATTGAAATCAAACTGTATAGCGTACGTAGAGGGAATGTGCACGTGATGCATTGAGGGAATGCAGACCATGTCAACGCATAAGCGCCATGTCACAATATTAACTGAGATTGCTCCCATGAAATGCCTAACGACGCCAAACGTAGTGGGGCCATTGAGAAAATTCATTGTTTACTCCATACCTTTGCCGTATACGCATTGTTCTATTCATAGTGCATGCGCGCTGCCCTCGCAAATGTTCCCATACACTAACCTTGCGCAATGCCTGCTTAAAAAGAAGTCTAAAACCATATCCATCACGCGCTGCCACCACGATAACTTGCACTTGTCCCGTTATCTAGACACCGCCTTCGTTTGTGGTGCACTTTATTTTCACTCCTGCATATTTAGTTCAGCAAATTTTGCTCTGCCTGAATGTGACTTCGCTCTACCAGCCGCAACCAAGCAATAAGCAATCTCCCTTCTTCATGTCCACCTGGCAGAAGTTCATTAGCCTTGCAAAGCGCTTGTAGGCTACAGCTGATCCTGCTGGAAGAAAGTGTGCCGTAGCGATGTATAAAAACGACTGTTTAGAGCACGTGTCTCCATTTTGCTCCGACACTGCACGCAACTCTGCGGCTGCCGTCGCGGCTGTATACAACGAGTGAAGATGAATGCTCAGGACCGACAGCTGAGCAGACAAGCGAGAGATGTTGAACTGTCTGCGTGCGTGTTGGCGCGAATGCGTCGCTGCCTCCTCGCTGCCTTATCTGTTTGCCCCCGCGCTCTTTCCTCGAACACTACGGTGCGTGACGAGAGAGAAAGTGAGAAAGAGGTGTGGGGAGGGCATGTCGTGGTGGCAGCGCAATTCGTTTCGGCTGTTTCCAGTTCGCGAAACATCCATCTTGCCCCCAAGAAGAGGAGGCCGCTCGTTGCGCCCACCACGGGGTACGAGTAGGCCCGAGAGCGATAGCAGATGCTCCTCAGACGCGCGCATGTCTTGGCCTGAAGCCGCGATTTCGGGCCCGGGAGAAAGAAGGCTGGTTGCGCAACAAGCGCAGAGACTCGCGGTCCCGCGTCCGAATAGACAGCGAACTCGCGCGGAAGCACGAGAGAAGACCAGGGGCCAAAGCCCCGCTCGTGGCGCTGTAGCAAACCACATGCAATGGGGGATGGGGGCACTGGCTTGCTCGTTTTCTGCGCTCCTGGAAAACACGTCCTGCATGCCGCGCGCACTGCCTTGAGCAGACACAGCGGCTCACGGAGGAAGAAGACGTGTCCTCTTCTGTTTCGTCTGGTGCGCCTTCTTCGACGGCGCGGTTTGTTTTCTCGCGCGTGAGATTCGGAGGGGAGCGAACGACCTTCAGGAATCCCTCTTCCCGTTTTCGAGCCGGGCAGGCTCGGTCGCAATCCATCGTACGTGCCCCGGGAGCTTTATTTGGATCTCGGGACGCGAGGCTCGCAGGGAGAAGATGCGTGGCTGCGTCGAGTCACTGGACCCTTCTCGTGGGAGCGGAGGTAAAAAAAGAAGAATGCGAGGAAAACACGAGTTCTGCTCGCCAGTCCGCGCCGGGGTCTGTTTATACGCCTGTCGCCAGGCCGGCGCAGCTCGAAATGAGCCATTGACAGAAGCCGGATGAGAAAGCGCTCTCTAGGCTTGTGTATTGGCACGCATGCCAAACCCGTGTGCAGGTCGTCTCTACGATCGATGGTTCGTGAGTTGTATTTTGGACCCCGCGTTACCCCGACTGTTACAGCTGCGCATCACACGCGGGAACGTCGTAGCGATAATTTCGGAGGGTAGCGGTCCGAACAGAGCATGGATATTTGCGCTACTCCACGGCTGGAACTTTCGCGGCATGACTTTAGATGTCGGCGATATCTGCCATACATCGTAAGAGGCCCTGTACACATTATGTGTACCATTCAAATCTATATTTATGACGTAAACTAAAGATTATGACTGCGCACAAAGAGCAGGGGCTTGCATGGCCGTTTGCATTGTCAGTCTTGATCCTAAATGTCAACCAGCCGCTATTTCTGAAAGGGCTCAAGGAGCTAGCACTGAGAAAATGCTGCGTCAGTTGTCACGCGGTCTTGGAGACGCTCGGCTTGCGTTACCGCGCGTTCTGGTCAGACAAAGCGAATTCGACAATTAACCAGGTATAGTTTAGCCTGTACTGCAATAATTATCGATATGTGAAAACGAAGTATAAACCACCAAACTTAAACAAGCGATGATTCATGTGAGTAGGTGTTTATGTTCCAGCAATATTGGTCGCTACCGTGAATGACAGTGCTGACGAATACCCAACCGTGGGGCGTTTTACATGAGTGATGTGCTTAATAAAGCAATTGTGAAAAATGACTGATCATGGACGCCTAATCTAGTTCGTGTACCTTACCATGGCCTGCGATCTTGCGCGCTTTTTATTTAATGCACACAATTTTCGGAATGAAGTGGTTGGTATACTACGCCCAGCTCTCCGGGAATACTATCCCAGGCAGACCTAAAAAAAAAAAAAAACACACCCACCCCTTTTCTCTTTCTTTACACTTCTTACGATTCTCTGAGATTTTATTGGCGTTTTAAGCAACTTAATCGAGGCGCTTGTACTGAAGACAGACCCTAAAAAAACCAGCGATAAACGACTTACAGAAGCACTTACTGTAGGTAATCCAAAGTCTTTAATCGTTCAAGAAGCTTACGCAGCACATAATTGTTCATAGGCACAAGTTTAGTAATACGGCGTCCAGTGAGCAAATCTGGTCGAGCCGGCAGTATATAAACGGCAGGTAATCCAGGTAGTTGGAAACCTGTGAAACAAACAAACCAGTGATAAAATAAACGGCACTTGATTACGAAAGGCGAGTGAATTATAGCTATTGCAAGGTTTAGTGATACGCGTTCTCGTTAAATCTAGACGATGCGACTCTACTCATGGGCGTCACCACCTTGGCTTGCTAAAGGAAGCTTGATTATTTATTTTTTGTATGTGGTTAAATGAAGTTAGCAAGGTTACGAAGAAGGGGCTTGGCAAGAGGCATACATTTTCATTCGGTTGGGTGGGGAGGTGATTCAACCACCATTTACGCTATATACGTTTTATTTTGTGCTTGTTTGTGTCCGCGTATATATACACAGACAAAATCGAAAATTTTCGGCAAGTGGGACGATTTGAATACCCCTCCTCCCCTGTATACGCCAATGTCATGAAGCGTCGAATGCATAAAGCTTACCATTGTTGTGTGCTTGTACCATAGGTCTGTTAGTTTAGTTGTTCAATGTAGAAAACGACAAAGTTAACAGCCCTATGACGGCACCGAAACCCATCCGTAAAAAAAAGAAAAAAAAACTATCGCAGTTTTCACTAAGTCAGGCCAGGATGGAGGAAGGAAAAAGTAATGAAGGAACATGACGTCACACGAGTGAAGTCAAGTGAAGCTGACCGTGTCAGCCCAACACGTGACCAAATCGTCAGAGCAAGCGGTAGGTTTTAGTACTTTCAGTGGTGTTCCGTTATGGTGGCTAGAATATAGTTCCGTTTTTGAACCTCCTGCGTGAGCCGGCCGGTCTGCGCCGAACAAGCGCGTTTCGGATAGAAGCTACTGGGCGCCACACTCTGAAGTCTTGGCAAGTCCAGTTGGTTGCGTGATTTTTATGCAAAATGGTCACGTGTTGGTTTGACACTGCTGGCTTCAAAACGGGTTGACTTGCAAAGGCTGGTGGTGGGACGGCATGCCCCCTCCTTTCTTTTTCTTCCTCTATGGTTGCAGCAGAGCTTGTGGCTATACTCAGCTGCTCCTGGCTTGGCTTGGTTTTTCCCTCTCATCTCTGTTTTCAAGTCTTTCTTAACATACTATAGATGTTTTTTAGATGCGGAAGCATCTTATACTCGCGCCTTGTAGTGCGCCGTCTGCGCCGTCCGCGCCGTCCGCACCGCTTCTCGAACATTCGACAGCTGACGCGCGGGCATGCGCCGTCGTGCCGTCGCCCACTCTTCCACCATCTGTGCATCCCTTCCTCCTCTACACACCGCGCGCGCTTCACTCCTCCACCATCTGTGCACCCTTCCTCCTCTACACACCGCGTTCGACATCTACAATTCTCCCGATTCTCCAGTGGACGCGCATGTGGCGTCGCGCTTCGAGAACATTCAACAGCTGACAGTGCATGCGCCGTCGCGCTGTATATATACTCAAGGTCGGCGCTCGCTCGCTCAGTTGCCGCTCGTCGGTTGGTTTGTACGGCGCGTCGACGTCCAAGGTCGCGGTGAAATGAATTCCAACGAATCCACAAACACAATGATCGACGTCCCTTCGACCAGCGCCGCCCTTTCGCATACGCGTGTACGTGTTCACTCATTTAACACCCCCTCCTACAACCACGTTAACCAATTTAGCCATCGACCCAAGTAAGTCGCGATTTAACACCCCATTTCACAACCACGTTAACCAATTTAGCCATCGACCCAAGTAAGTCGCACTTTAACACCCCGTTAACCAATTATATGCTCCGCATCCTCCTCAGTGTTCCCCCGAGAGAAGCTGCGGGCAATTTTTTTTTCTTTTTTTAAGGTGAAAGACTTATATGCTTCAGCAACCGCAAAAACTGACCGGCGTTTTGGTTCGGCATGCCATGTCGGTGTCGCACGTCGGCGGCGACAACAAGAGTGATGTAACAATCGTCATCACGTGATGGGCAGATGGCGTGATCATGACGTCAAAGATTGGCAGAACTTGGCGACGTAATCCCGATGCAACTGTAGCGTTATACCGGTGTCACAAGGACACTTTTAATCGCGATCAGTTTCGATTCGGATTAACCACGATCCAGATTAGGTGCTGCTACACGGTCACTTTTAATCACCATCAGGCGTGATCGGAATCAAGACTATCGCAATCCGAGCATCACGATCTGGCTGAGAGATCCCGATTTTGCTGTCGTCTGCACCCCCTAGCCGAGCTTGTTGAAAGCGCAATAAACAAGAAAATCGAGCATAGTTCAATAAAAACGCTTTAAAACAGCTAGATGTTTATGAAAAGCAAATTCGAGACTGCACAATATCTGAAGTGTTGCATGTTTTAGGATTCGCATCGACCGAATGTAGTTACCGGAGAAGCAGACGACAAGCAGACGAGAAGCAGTCGACCGCTGCCTTCAGAACTTAGTTCAGTTTTCGCCCCGTCGCAGCTGTTGGAGCCCCTCGAAGCAAACTGATTATGAGTGTTGCAAGCCTTTGGAACACTTCACAACGTACCTGCACTTTGTGGTCGAATGAAGAGATCTTTACAGCAATTGACCGTTGGCAGGAGCGACTGAAACAGACTTGAGGCGCCACAAGTGAAACACTGGCGCATACAACGAGATTCACGCTTCGCTGCGACTACACTGGTAAGAGCGGGGGCCATCAGAAATAAAAGCGAAGGTTAAGAATCTCACACAGCAATGCAGGTTAGTGCTATAGGAAAATTTTATCGAATGATAGATTTATGAAATCAATATTGTTGTGGCATGCAAAGTTTTTGACGTTCGAGCGGTTCTTGCATGAATAACATTGCTGGTAAATGGCTCTATAGATATACAGCGCACGCCGAGTTTTGCCAGTGGCATGTTTTAAGGCGCGCAAATACCACCTGGGACATTTCATCTGACCCAAGCTCGAACCGGATTAGCTTGAGCCGTGTAGCAGCGGTCATGAAGTTGATACTATAGGTGGAGCAAAACTTCAGCAAGGGCATGCCCTTGCTGAAGTTTTGCTCCACTATAGGTATCGCGTCACCTCTGTGCGGCATTCAATAAATTTGTCTATCTATATGTTTTTTAATCCTTTTTACTTTTTTGTGGATTTGTGGTAATGTACTGTTCTAGGTTTGACGAGATATATTTTCCGAGTGATTTGTTCGGAACGAACATGTGTCACGTCATCTGTAATCTTAACACATTGATGATCTTGTTATGTTAGTTCTTGATGTTGTACACCACCTGTAATGTATTATTTCTTGTTTTCCCCCTACAACAATGTCCCTTGGGTGCTGTAGGCATCTGAATAAATAAATAAATAAATAAATAAATAAATAAATAAATAAATAAATAAATAAATAAACGCTGTCACATTAGTACTTCCTCGTTAGCGACGTCTGCGACACCATGCATTGTAGTGAAGGTGCTGGTTTCATTTCTCGGCTATCCGATTGCTAGCAGCCCCATGCGTTCAATTTGTAGCCCCGGTTTTGATCCTTACAATTTTTCTCTCTCTAACATAACCCTTTTTGTTAGCGTTAAACACTGTCGTGGGCTCATGGGACGATCAACCGAAGCCCCCAAAAGCAGAGCGTAAACGAACCAGCTTATATGTTCCCGCCCACTGCGAAATCCTCGCTCGGAGCGAGTAAAAATAACAACAGCCAAAAAGGAACAAGCTCATTTGCATAAAGATGAAGCAGGCCCTTTGCGCCCGTCTTTGAGTGAGCTAGACTGCTTGCGACGGGACCTGAACTCTACCCAAGCACTTGCTCCCGAGTTCTGTAGCTGCATGCGTGCCCCTCCCTATAATCTACGTGCTCTCACTTGCGCGTAGTGCATTCGCGAGAGTGAGCGGAGCCCTATAATTGCTCATCACGAGAGACGCACCGTTCAAGAGCCCACAGGGGATGGGCGTTGAAGAAGCACTAAAAATACGAGAATGTTCGGGAGGAGGGCTAGGAAGGCGAATATTTAAGTCGTTTCGTACTTACACCGTTTAACCGATATCAAAGAGGAAGAAGAAACGCACGAAACGAGCGTCTGATGCGATGCTGTTAAGTTGCTGCTTTCGCCACTTTACGTATGCGCCAATCTCCCATTGACCGGGGCCTCTCTCTGCGGAGCTTTTGGTCGCACAGACCAGCGCAGATAAAAGCATCAGAGCTCTGTGCAGCAACCGCGGCATCATCGTGGTCATCAAATGCGCGTCATAAAAGCGCCGCTCACAGTGTGTGTAGTGGTCTACTCAGGGAGGCAAAGGGGCCGAAAGAGAGAGTGGGCGGCTTCGCAAAGAGAGAAACAAAACGGGCAAAAAACGAAACACTACGAGAAATCCTCTTCGGCCAAAAGAGAGAGGAGAAAAGCGGGAGATAAAAAGAAAGCACGAGTAAAAACGCGTGTGCATCGTTGTCCCGTCGGTTGACTTGCTCGGCCGGGCTGCATCCAATGCCGCGCAGAAGAGATAAAAAAAGACGAAACAGGCAAAATGGTGGCGGGCTCGCAGCGGATTGCAGACAGAGGGGAGGGGCCGCCGAGCACCACCGCCAAGCCAAGCGAGCCTGCTTCCTGACGGACGGACGCTTGCGCGCGGACCTATCATTAGAGCGAGGCACCGACGCTGCGCGCAGGCTGACGGAATGTCACGGCCGTCAGAACCGCCGCCACTTCAATCTCTCGCTGCCTCACACTGCCTCGCTCCGTGCCCACACCCCTCCTTTTTCTCGCTGCGTGTTTCCTCTGTTTTTCTACTTTGTTTCCCGTTTTTCTTTCTCTTTGCCCTCTCACTTTAAGCGGAGTTAATCAAGCCGCCGGTCGGCCAGTCGGTGTCCTCAACTGCCGCCGCACATGCACTCTCATAAAGAGAAGAGTACACCGCTCCCATCTCTCTCCCAGCGCCGTTCGCTAGCCGCCGCCGCCGCTGCTGCAGCATGGATGGAATAATTACTGGGCGTCCGTCACTCGTCAGAAAGCTGCGCCGTGCCGCGTCTCTTCTTTTGTTTTTGACGCGAGCTCTTCCCTTCCTGTGTATACATTTGTTCGGCACCGCTGTTTACTAGGCCTTCTTTTTGCATCGCGCGCCTCTCTCGCGTTGGTCGTCGGCACAGCAGCGGCGCTTCATTATCTTTGATTCTCGCCGCCCGGACCGGCGAGCGTGCACGCTGCTGCTGCTGCCTCGGCAGTGCTTTGTTTCAACGTCCCGTCCTCGTCGGGGGGTCGGCCGTGTGCGTGTCCCTGGGCGGCGTCCCCTCGGCTGCATGCCGGGGCTTCGGTGGCGTGGCCCTACCTTTGAGGCCCCGCTCTCCCGCCCTGGTCCGAAAGCCAACCCTGCTGGTCGCCTTTTGAAATAGCCCCCGAGAAACGAGCGCGTCTTCTTTTTCTGCCATTAGGAAACAGTTGGGTGCCGCCGAGCTGTGCCTCTCCCGCGAGTTCCACTCAAGCGCGCGTGCGCGGTCCGCGGGGGAAGAACGCGTGCGAAAACGCCGCGTTGTGGGGGCTCGGCGCCCGCGTCGACGGTAGCAGCGCGACGCGAAACAGCGGTAATTTGCCACGTCGCCGTCTTGATCGTTCCTTCTGCTTTGCTTCTTTCGGGCTTCTCTTTCTGGCGTTCACGGCACGACCTTTGCGAGGCCCCGTCATCTTTTGTTTCACTCAACCTCTCCGGCTCGTGGTGGCGTACCATTAGGAGATAAGGAACAGAGAAAAGTAGAGGGAAGGTGGTGGGCAGGGTTCAGACTGCGGTGATCCGAAGTCGTCGTCTCGAACAATGGAGCGCTAATGGCGAAGATCCGTGCAACTCCCTCGTGCGCGCATTCTCATTGAAAGTACCTTTCTTCTTCGCCTTACTCGTCGGTTGGCTCAACACTTCGAGAATGAAAAGGAAGCGTTAGTTGGGCGAATTATCCAGGGAACATCGTGTTACGACTAAGCGGAGTCATTATAGAAGTAAAAGCTCGGCAACTATGCAAGCTTGAATGACGGTTATAGCCGTCATTCAAGAATGTGTAGTTGCCATGCTTTTAAGCTATCACCATCGATGTTGATCCGTATACGGATCAACATTGATGGAGTTAGCATGGCGGCCAAGGACAGCCGACTTGAGGCTATGCTAGCCTTCGCAGAACCACTCGGCTTCTGACAGTTCAGATAGGACACCCAAAAGAAAGGTAACGGGATAAATTGGTGAGACAGGAAGGAGAGTATATAAAGACTTACGCGCACGCGCACTGCCATCAAGACGACTCGTTGTCAGTCTGTAACACAAAAGAACAGGGGAAAAGGAGGCACCGGTGCGAATGAGCCGTCCTTGACATGCGTAACAGCGCCTCCGTATAGCCCTCTACTCTGATGACTGATGAGGTCAGCACTCCGAAATTGACAGTTCTGAAAGCCCGTGGTCGTAAAAAAGACAGCATGCTCCAGGGCTGATCGGGAAGCAGGGCCACGATCGAGTTCCGACATATTTGTGGCACGCTGACGACCGTGTGGTATGCAAGGCCTTATTCAGTCTTACGATGTTTATTCAAGGAGATAGCAGCGACGGAACACGCAATGCAGAGCTTAATCGGTAGCATTCACGTGTACATAAGAATGAGCACGGTGTGGTGTTGTGAGGAAACTTGAACAGAAACTCAAGTGCCGCAGGAACGGCGATGCCTTTATTGCGATAGGAACACAGTGTAATGCTGCACGAAGTAAGCTTAAGGGGCGATGCGCTTTCGTTTTGTGCTCCCGAACGCCGGGATCCTGTGGACAATTCTTCGGCGTTGAAATGAAGCACGTTTTACGAACGGCTGCGTTGTTCCTGCTTGTGGACACGTGTTCGAGCGCGCTTTTTTTTTTGTCACGACTAGCGTTTTGCTGAAGCTCTTTCGCCGCAGTTGCGACGACATGCGATGCGCGTCGAACGGATCACGTGATCATAGCGCTGATAGGCTGGAGAAACGTCGGCGCGAGCTCATTGGCGATAACACACACACACACACACACACACACCCCCAAACACACAACACATTGTGACCCATTTACGTGTGCCCAAAAGTGATACAACACTACCTGCGCATTATTATGGGCTATTGACCAATAGAAAATCTCGCGCGTATCTACTTCAGTTAGTGACTGTCATGCGCAACTGTGTTTTTATGACATCCACATGACACGTATTAGCTACCAACACTTTATCAGGACGTCGCTTCATACTCCGAATCACCTCCATATCACAACTTTTGCGTGAGTGCTCTCGATTACAGTCGCAGTTATGCCAACAAAGGTGGGGGAAAGCCTCGGCGACTGATAACGATAGCATCACTGCTCCATTTTCCCTAAGTACTCGAACCATAGGATTCGCAACGCTTGCGCAAGTACCTAATCCTGCCCCCCCCCCCCTTTTTTTTTTTTTAAAGCTTGTTACTATTGCGAATGGCGCCTTGTCTAAGTTCGCAGCGGCAAACAGGCTGCCCAAGGTTCCCTGCTGCATCGCTGGTTGGAACGACAGCCCGACGTGCCTGGCTACATGACTCCTGGTGAAGGAATGGGCTTCGACATCACACAGGCCACTGCTACAAATCCTCGTCAACGTTTACCCATCCTCAAGACCACTGGCTCGCATCCCACTTCGTTGTTTGTTTTTGGACTTTCTGCATTCAACGACAATGCATTTAAAATAAACACACACACACACACACACACACACACACACACACACAAACGCACACACACACACTAACACACACACACACCCACGCAACACACACACGCACACGCACACACACACATACACACACGAACTCCAAAAACTCAAGTGGGGGAAATACACTGCTGCTGCATATCGACCTGCTCATTCCTGAGAAGCTAACTAGTTTATTTATTACAGTTTCATGCTGCACTCACTAGGTTTTACCCACGTTATTTTTTTAACTAATTGGCTTTTTCAAATAAAAATAAAAATTTGGGAACTTTCCCCTCTTCATTTATGTTAGATTGGCTTGAGCCTGTTATACCTCCTGGTGGTACGGGCTACCCCCCTTTTTCCTTTTAGTTATTTTTACATATAGGGGGCGGAAAAAGCACACACACACACACACACACACACACACTATATATATATATATATATATATATATATATATATATATATATATATATATATATATATATATATATATATATATATATATATATATATATATATATATAGCCGCCATGGTAGCACAGTGGTAGAGTATCGCACGCGTTATTCAAGGGTCGCAGGTTTGGTTCTTGCCCACGGCAAGTTATCTTTTTACCCACTTCTCTTTCTTCACATTTACATTACTATTCAGTCTAATAACTATAATACCTTCCGCTATATTTTCCTATTATATATATATATATATATATATATATATATATATATATATATATATATATATGGGCCCCGCCGCGGTGGTCTAGTGGCTAAGGTACTCGGCTGCTGACCCGCAGGGCGCGGGTTCGAATCCCGGCGGCGGCGGCAGCTGCATTTCCGATGGAGGCGGAAATGTTGTAGGCCCGTGTGCTCAGATTTGGGTGCACGTTAAAGAACCCCAGGTGGTCTAAATTTCCGGAGCCCTCCACTACGGCGTCTCTCATAATCATATGGTAGTTTTGGGACGTCCCACATATCAATATATATATATATATAAATGGAGCTACGTAATTCTTCCCGTGCGAACGCTGTAAGCAATCATCAACCTTTACACATAAAAAGGTGGACAAGGATCAGCCCTTCTCGCTGGAAAAGAGAAACAAAGAAAAGTAGTTTTTGGATTAGCTACAGAGGCCGGCAAAGCCGAAATGTCTCATTGTGCCCCATGTCTCATTTTACCGCACCGTATACCGTATACAAACTCAGGGAGCGGACAAATACATAATTCGAGAAAACGGAAAATCTTGCAAGTCGTACTTGCTGAACCCATTGTTTCAAAAATTATGCATTCAGGAAAGCACGAAGTGGCGCATGGATATAACTAAGCACCGTCAAATAAATGACGCGTTGTGTACAGATAACCCTTCGAGACTTTCAACACATGGAACAACACCGTACCTGGTGGACCAGATGTGCACATGTGCTGCTGACAGTTCTGCTGTTTTTCGCGTACTTAAACGCACGTACGCTGCTTACGGCTCTTAAAAGGTAACCGCACCTTGCAAACGCAGACCAGATCAGGGGAAGAGAAAAGTGACTCATAATTTAAATTAGTCTGCTTAACCGAATTTCGCGCCGATGTTAAATCGAGGCGAAAATGATTTCGTGCATACTCATCTTGTCCATGTGTCATTTATGCCTTTGTGAAGTGCTGGCATCAAATACTGGGGCCGACTGGTGTTGGAGAAAGAGAGACACATTGGAAGAACAAAAAACTCGGTATTCGCACGGCTAAAGACACGTTACTATACTGTAAGTGAAAGCAGATTTAACTATTTGAAATGTTAATAAAAGGAAAAAAAAGAAGTGGGAGAAAAAATAACGTTAGTAATTTGATGAGATAAAAATATTTTCAGGTCAAGGAGAGAGAGGGAGAAAGAAACGAAGGGTATATTAAGCGAGCTTTGGATCGATTGACTACCCTGATGAACAGGATGGAAAAGAATTCAGGTTTTCAGGTATCATGAAGTGAAGCTAATCTACAGCTTTGTACCAATGAACAATAATGAATACAAGCCTCGCCCTTGTTTCTAAACGCATGAGATGCAGCTTTACGTAATCGGAGCGCCACAAACTGTCTATTTGACGCCGAAGAAACCGTTTTTTGTCGCAGTGTGCGGGGCCTTCGAGCGTAGCATGTGTTCCGCTGTCTTCAGGTGGTAACCGTCATACCATTGTTTGGGGACATATACACCATATAGGCGCCTACTAAACTTTTTAAATGCGAGGCATTTCTTTTGGTACTGCCCACGCTTTTCGCATGCTTACATGCATGCATGCATGCATCTATCTATCTATCTATCTATCTATCTATCTATCTATCTATCTATCTATCTATCTATCTATCTATCTATCTATCTATCTATCTATCTATCTATCTATCTATCTATCTATCTATCTATCTATCTATCTATCTATCTATCTATCTATCTATCTATCTATCTATCTATCTATCTATCTATCTATCTATCTATCTATCTATCTATCTATCTATCTATCTATCTATCTATCTATCTATCTATCTATCTATCTATCTATATGGGTGAACCAAAATTACTATGAAAGGGTAAAATGATTTGACGAATATGACGCGCTAGTCGGGACATGAATATTGTCACAATCCCGTCGCGTACGTCGTCAAATTCTTTGCGCCAGACAGTGGCTTGTACCCACGTGTGAGTACGTGCCACTGGCATGCGGGTATGCGCCACAGGTGATTGACAGTTTATGTGTACCCAGGAACAAAAACAACAGACATTGGTAATTCAAATGCGAGTGCGCTAAGATGAATTGACATCGGAAGCGTTGGCCCGATGAACATCAGGGTCCCAGAAGGAATCCAACCCAAGGATTTTACGTGGCAATCAAGTGTTCTGCCACAGAGCTACTCCAAGTCTCGGTATTGTTTTGAAAAAAAAAAAAAACACTATTCAGGTGCATTGTTGGGGAAATGTCAATTGTGATTGCAATGCTGGCTATCCAATTGTATAAACATTACATATGTACTGCTATAATACAGTCGTCTCTTCAAGTTAACGTCAGTTGTAGTCTACTGCCAACCACTGAGGTTAATTTTTGGAGCAATTACCAGGGCTACCATTATCGTCAGCAAAAGCGTTGCATATCAGCTTACCATTTTTCGTGTTGCTAATACTCTTTTTGCTGTTGGCATCGTTGCGCAAGTGCAAACAACTTGTTATGTAGTACATATGCGACTGTTCATATATATCTGTGCATACAACATTTTTACCATATTAGCGCCCTTTCGTAACATGTCGCTCAATACAAAAAAAAAAAAAAAACCATCGTCAACTTCCATCCGAATGCTTTGCATAATGTCCATTTCCAAGATAAGAGGGACCTGGTGATTTTTGTTTTGTCTTTCACCAAGTGTTAATCGTTTCAGAACGTGAAAATTAACGCGCCTAAGCACCTTGCAGCCATCTCCAGGCACGCTTGCTAACACCTACTCACACAGGCACTCAGGGCGTATATTGTAATGAACTCGAGAAAGAAGGCCCCGCCGCGGTGGTCTAGCGACTAATATACTTGGCTGCTGACCCGCAGGTCACGAGATCAAATCCCGGCTGCGGCGGCTGCATTTTCGACAGAGGCGAAAGTGCTGTAGTTTCTTGTGCTCAGATTTGGGTGCACGCTAAAGAACTCCATGTGGTCAAAACTTCCGGAGCCCTCCACTACGGCGTCTCTCATAATCGCATGGTGGTTTTGGGGACGTTAAACCCCACATATCAACTTGAGAAAAGAGTAAAACACGACGCTCAATTCAATTCTTATCCCACACAATACTCCGAGCTCGCAGGACTGCTCGATCTTCTGCGCCAACGTCTTTTTTTCCGGGGGACTGAGCGTGTGGTGGTTCACAAACGTACGCACGCGCATTTTATGTGCGTATATGCTACAACCCGCTGCACCGGCGCACTTTGTGCTCGTGCGCGTGAGTGCGCAAACAAAACTCTCCGGGAAGAAGGAACGCTCCTTGCGCACTGTTCGCGTGCTTTGCCGCCGTCAGCGTGCATGCGTGCTATGCTCTGCGTACGCGCGCGAGCCTTTTCCTATATAAAGAGCACCTGCTCGGCTCTTCGCTTACACCGAGATACAGCTCGGCCGCCGTAGTTCAGCCCGCTTTCGCAGAATTTTCCCTATTAATCACGGCCGCGGGGAGGCGCGCGCAGTCACTGTGCGTCGGGATTATTTCTCTCCCGAAACCCCCCCTCCAACTCCGTTTGACCCGCGCCCTCTTGTTACCTACTTTCAGTTGAAAAAAAAAGAACATCAAGAAAACACGTGTGCATATTCGCAAATATACCGCGCAACCTTCCTCCCACTCCGTCTTCCCGCAAGCCGTCTGTTAAATCATACGCGCGCACACACACACGCAGAGGGAAAAGACGGCCTCTCGCTTCGCCTTTCGTTTTATCCGCACCGAGAGCCGGCTAAACGCACGCACATACAAACCGACGACCGAGAGTGCAGTGCGCGTACGCACGCACACATGCGAGCGGGCCTTTCATCGCGGTTTTTCCCATTGTCTTCTGCGCCAGCCCTCGGTCGTACAACTCTATAGCACGCAGCGCGCTTTGTTCCCCGAGCGATGTACCTGCGCGCTGGTGGAGGTAGGTGCGCTTCGCGGCGTGCGCGAATTTATAGACCTCGGCGACCATAACTGGCCCTGGGTCGGGAAACGGAAAGAAAGTTCTCGCGGCCTTTTGTGGCGCGCTTCGAGCGCGCGCTCTGGAGAAGAGTGCGACGGACACAGTGCCGCGCCGCATCCGGATCGACGGACCCATATTTCATCTCCAGCCGCGGTCTGGAAACTGGCGACTTTTCTTTGTTTCGTTTGTGTTTTGTTTCATCATTCTCTCTCTCTCGCGTGCTCGCTGGCCCTGGGATTCTCTGCAGTCTGCTTCGTGTGTGCTCACAGTCATGGGAATATGCGCTGCCGCCCCATTTGGCGCTTTAGGCGTATATACGTTGTTTCGAGTTTTCGCTTCACGTATACTTTACGGCGCGCATTTGTCGCCACTGCCGTGGTTTAAGTGTAACGTACGGTTTTTCTCTGTCCACACCAGGTGTGACCATGGCCGGCCCGTGTATAATACGGCTTCTGCGGTGTCTCAAGCGCTGCTATCTGAACCCCCCCCCCCCCCCCCCACTACACACACCTACGTCACGAAAATGCAGTGACGATGCCGTCGGACGTTTTGTTTCGCTGCTCTCGTGAAGTAGGCATTCACGGTCATACCTATACCGCAGTTGCCGTTGCGTTTTCGCCGGTGTGTGTGTTGTTTGGTCGTAGTGCAAAAAATACAAACGTTCTTGCACAGGTGAAATGCATTGCTGTTAATTGTACAGAAAGGGACAAAAAGGGTGGAATAAGTTTTTGTCGATTCCTTATTTGCGAAAAAAAAAATCGCTAGAAATTAACGGCACGTGTAAAACGCGGGAACACATCTCAGCTGCCGACTACGCTCCTTTTCGAATTTTTTCTCCAGGGGAGAGGGGGTGCCATGCTGAAACGCGCGCCGTCTAACGCGCAAGTTTGGCGAGGTCGCCATCTTATTGGGCGGCGCGTATACTAGAACCGGCGCGTTATCCACTGTTGTGAGATCCCCGAGAAAACCCGCAATCACCGATTTCTTGTGACGGAGTTACACAGGTAAATAAATCAGCGATTCGCGTATTTTTCTTTGGTATCCAGGATGCAGTACGAGAACGTTGTTCTTGTCAGTTTTTTGCCACCAACGTAATGCCGTGAACAGAGGTGTAATGGTGGCAACCCACGGCAGTTCTTCCGACTTACTGAAGCCACCTGCTGCTTCCACAATGCAACGGGTACATGTCACACGTGTACTTCCCGCATGACGCAATGTGCTGCTTTCTGACACACGATTTCACCGAAAAGATTTTGCTTGCGCTTGTTGTTCGCGCACCCGTACACAACAAAGTGATCACCAGATGATCAAAGACAGGTTTTTATCAAAGACAGGTGCCTATTACACATACTACATCCAAGCGTACTGAAGCTATGCATAAACACAGAAATGGCACGGACAATCAAATCAATGACAGCACTGAGAACGTATACATTCGGCTCCTGCAGTTAACTGGTGAGCTCCTGTGAAAAGGTATATCAACCAATTTCACAAGGATGCTGGCATTTTTACCGCCGCAGCGCCGTCTAGCGTCTGTGATGTTTCGCCTCCACGCCAGTGTGAGAATTCGGTGTTCGCAGCATATACGCGCAGTTCACAAGGTGTTGCTGTACTCCGCGGTACACGGGCAAAACACAGACTTGGGTGCATGTTAAAGAACCCCAGGTGGTCGAAATTTCCGGAGCCCTCCACTACGGCGTCTCTCATAATCATATGGTGGTTCTGGGACGTTAAACCCTCAATCACGGGCAAAACACAGCAACACTTCGTGAGTGAAATGACTCGAGTTTCTTTGCCATGACACTTTAATTCCAACGTAACTCTATATTCTCTAACAGATCATCTTTTCGCTTGACATGTTGCAATAAAAGTTGATGGAATGAAGGGCGCTATACTTCAATTGATTTTCAGCACGCATGAAAGACATAATACATATCCACTCAATGCGCACACGCAGGTGCCACGTCACAAACCATTTTCGTGTTCCACGGTGGAGATCGTATGATGGATGTACAAGCCACGTTGCAAAAAGGAGGTGCTTAATTATGCAACAGCTTATTCGAAGTTGGTTAGGCGGGGAACTGTGATGAACAGCCTGCGTGTGGTTTTGCAGACATCCTGCCCACACAATGTTCAGGCTAGCCTGAGTGAACAACTAGTACGTCTCTCTAAGGTGGACTATACCGTCGGGAAACCACAGTGTCTGTTGCTGGAACGCTCATAAGAGAGCTCAACGCTAGCTTCAGAGGGAAAGAGCCCAAGGTGAATGTAGGCAAACGCGAGCTATTGGTTGCGATCCCGTATAGGTTTACGAAGTTTCCCGTCGGCTGAATAAAGTGAGACAATAATGTGATCTGGGCGTTCTGTTCACGGCTTCTATATGCTGGCGTGGCTATGCTTGGCAGTGACGGAACTTGAGAATCCAAGATGTTCTAAGAAACACCAATTCAAGTTCACGGATTGTAGAACAGGGGTGCTGTACTCCACTTGACTGCGGCAAAGTGTATATAAGCCAGACAGGCAGGCGCGTCAATGAAACGATCAGAGATAATACTACGGCGGTTAGATCACTAGCAGGGGCAGGTGTATTGGCGATGCACTGGAAAAAGTGCAAAGGTTATATCCCGACATATGATAGCCACATCTGTGATGAACGTCGGAGGGCAACAAAGAGAAAGAGAGGCTCTCGAAATTCCCAGTGTGGGGGACGCATGCGACAGTGCTTCATCCATCGCATTGCAGAAAAAGGAATTAGACTATCTGTGCCAGCGAAAACCACATGTATGTGAGTGGCAAAGACAAGTGACGGTGAATTTAATTTGAAAAAAAAAGAAAAGAAAGAAACTAGTGGTTGTCTGCCTCTTCCTCTGGTGTCCATGTGCGAATTCGCTAGTTATGTGTAAGTGTCACACACTTCGGGTGAGGCCCCGCCGATCGAACATCGACGTGCGGCAGACTCGCAGGCTTCCACTTTACGCTTCGGCCTGCGACGCCTGAAAGGCCTCAAAGTGGCACATTTCGAATTTATTTGCGGGTTGGTCGACCCGTGCGGGGTTGCACGTGTGGTGATGTGTGGGCCTGACCGACGCACTCATAGAGCAGACACGGAGTTCGATTACACATAAACAAGCATTTAATTGGAACACTGGCAAAGGCAGGAGTTAAGAAAAATAACAGAGAGGAGTAACACTGATACGCAAAGGAAAGAACAGCTATATAACAAAATATGCTAAAAAAAACACTACAAAAGATACAGACTAAAGACAAATAAGCGGAACATTAATAAAATAACAACAAGATGGAAATCAAAGGAGAGAGACACTCGAAATTAACTACAGAATGATCATGGTGGCGCTTTAGAATTTAAACGTGCGACGCAGCGCACACTACAAATATTTAAAAAAAAAGGCTGGTTAAAACAAGTTTACGGTTTAACAAAAAAAAGTCACAATAAAAAAGTTCCATACGGACCAAACCAGCCCTTGGTGCACGTAGGGGAGTTGACGGTTGCCGCTGAATGTCTCGCCGGCTTGGTAGACGACGAGGGTGCCCGGAATTGCAGCCGTCTCAATACGTTGCGCGGGTCACTCCGTGCTCGCCGCCTACGCGAGACTCGCGACACCGACGACCGCACTTGTGGCTGGTTGTACGTCAACTGCTCTTGCGATGCAGTTCAAACCGCCTCAGGGGCGTACACGTGCTCCCGTCTCATCTGGGAGTAATATTCCTTGTTTAGATCGCCGGTGCCCCTTCCGGTAGCGGTGCAGGGAAGACGAGCCGGCGCCACGTTGGGTCGTTATAGTCGCCGGATGTCGTCTCCCAACACAAAAGCGCCCCTCCTTGAAGGTGGGGCCCGCGGATGCTCCGAAAATTGGAGTCGTTTGTGACACAGCCCCCCTCCTAAGAATATTATTGGGTAATATTCAAGAAAAGCACAAACGCGCAATGTTCGCGAGCTTTCAGTGTTTCGGTCATCCACCAACGCGTTTCTTCCTTTTCTTCTTTTTCGCGCACCATTTCGCTGACGTGGACGACACGGCAGAGAACACCTGACACACTACGCTTCACGTTCACCATAGGATGAAAGTCATAATTCGCGCACAACGTCATGGCCGCACACATTCGATAAGAAAATCACAAAAATACTGCATGATTTAAGGACAAGGCACGTAGGCATTCTTTCATGCCACATATTGAAACGATACACGCTTTAAGTGGTATTGAAAAGTCACTTATTGACACGCAGCTTTCAGAAAAAATGAATGAGTAATAAATCGGCATGATCATTTGTGCACAGTTCTTGAACATGCTCCACACTAAAGCGCTTCCTTTCAAAACAATGATAGAAAGAAAAGTCTTGAATAACATAGCGCCATGTTTATCACACATGCATACCGTGATACACTTCGACTGTATGACCAACCAGTCTCTTAAAACAAAAAGCCCAACTAATGAAATGACAATATCCCTAAAACAAGGCTTCCCTAACTGAACGGGTAATAGGTTGAAGCAACAGAACATCGTCTATAAACACACAGACGACAAAAGCAAACCAAAAAATTAACTAAGCTATCAGTCCCCCCATTCATGGAATGCTCCTAAATTGAAAAACATAACTGAACATTGTTTCAACCAACAAGTCGTTTGCTTTTAAGGTTACCTTTGAGTTCCTATGTACGTAACCTTTATCCGTGCTCGAGGTGGTCGCGCTCTTGGAGGAGCTGTTCGAAACAACCGGGGCAGACAAAAGTGTGTACGGCCGCTACACGGACGCCTGTTTCCCGTTAGTTTACACCTCGGAGGCATGCCTTCATCGACACCGCGTTCTACGGAAACGGGTCTCCGAACCATGTCGTGTCGCTCGGCCGAAAGGCGCTGCCTCGCTAGGCACCCCGCGTTTCGAGCAGGACAGTGGAGCGAAGGGGGTCGGCTCTTCCGAGCTGCACGAACAAATGCCTGCCTCCCCCCTCTATCTGTCGGGCGGTTTGAAGCATAGGGACCCACTCGACTGGCAAATGCCACAAAACGCAAACGAAGCTTTCGTTGCGTTGATTGCCGTTTGGCAATTCGCGATTTTCCCGGTTGCTTTGCAGCCTTCGTTTTCCTTCTGTTTGTGCGGCGTCTTTTTCTTTTTGCACATTGCCCAGTGCTCACTTTTGAAAAGTCCGCTTGCAACATTTGCAGAGCAGAACTTCTTTCGCTTGTCTCTTCGGCTATGATGCCTATACAGTCGGGATTTTCCGTTAACTTGTGGACACCCTGACTTGCGGGAAGTTTGACTGACGGCTGAGCAATGCAAGCATCTTCCTCGGGGCTGCGCCGCTCGCACCTGGAAGAACTACTTGCCCCAACATTGCCCAGCTCGCAGTGCGCGTCAGCACCCGACTGTGCCCCGCTCTCTGTACAGGGGTCCTCACCTACCGGGCCGGAGGTACTGCGAACTTCCCATTTAGCTGCTATGGCGACGCACAAACAGGGTGGCTGTGCCAAGTCCATTACAGATGGCATTTCTGCATTAACAAGACTCTCCAGGCACAGCGCCTCGTCGCCATCACTGAGGCCTTCAGTGGCCTTTGTGGCCACAACGGGACTTTCAGCAGCTAACATTTTAGGTTCAGGAATGAACCTACTGTCCGCCTCCCAAGTACTACCGGCCTGCCCGGCCTTCGCCGGCTCTACACATTCGGGCTCTTTGCATCTTTTATGCATTACATCAAAAGCCTCAAACTCGCGCCGCCTGCTTTGAATCTTCAGACGCAGTTTTTCAACGTACTCATGGTACGACTGTGCCAACTTGTTCGGGGCATGGACGGTCGCGCTATTAGGCGTTCTAGCGGCTAAGCTGAGACCCGACTGCGTGGCACACAGTCCCAAGCGCTCTTTTTCCTTCTGAATTCTAAGCCTTGAATTTTCTCGCTCCTGTTCCATCAAATATTCCAGATGTTGCCTGTACCTAATGCGTTCGGCATCGCGCTCCTCTTTAAGTCTATTTCGTTCTTTTTCGACGAAATTATATAACTCCTTGCCTACAAAGCCAAAGGCTTTGCCCTGTTCAATTAGCTTCTCAAACTCTGTGTTGTCCATTGCTATAAACAGTTGACAACCAACAAAGCAATAACAGAACGGCTACATACTGAACGCTCAGAGTTACGTCAGTCTCCCAGACATCACCACGCGGTCGGCCAGTCCTGTCGCGCGGACGCCAGATAATGTCTCACACTTCGGGTGAGGCCCCGCCGATCGAACATCGACGTGCGGCAGACTCGCAGGCTTCCACTTTACGCTTCGGCCTGCGACGCCTGAAAGGCCTCAAAGTGGCACATTTCGAATTTATTTGCGGGTTGGTCGACCCGTGCGGGGTTGCACGTGTGGTGATGTGTGGGCCTGACCGACGCACTCATAGAGCAGACACGGAGTTCGATTACACATAAACAAGCATTTAATTGGAACACTGGCAAAGGCAGGAGTTAAGAAAAATAACAGAGAGGAGTAACACTGATACGCAAAGGAAAGAACAGCTATATAACAAAATATGCTAAAAAAAACACTACAAAAGATACAGACTAAAGACAAATAAGCGGAACATTAATAAAATAACAACAAGATGGAAATCAAAGGAGAGAGACACTCGAAATTAACTACAGAATGATCATGGTGGCGCTTTAGAATTTAAACGTGCGACGCAGCGCACACTACAAATATTTAAAAAAAAAGGCTGGTTAAAACAAGTTTACGGTTTAACAAAAAAAAGTCACAATAAAAAAGTTCCATACGGACCAAACCAGCCCTTGGTGCACGTAGGGGAGTTGACGGTTGCCGCTGAATGTCTCGCCGGCTTGGTAGACGACGAGGGTGCCCGGAATTGCAGCCGTCTCAATACGTTGCGCGGGTCACTCCGTGCTCGCCGCCTACGCGAGACTCGCGACACCGACGACCGCACTTGTGGCTGGTTGTACGTCAACTGCTCTTGCGATGCAGTTCAAACCGCCTCAGGGGCGTACACGTGCTCCCGTCTCATCTGGGAGTAATATTCCTTGTTTAGATCGCCGGTGCCCCTTCCGGTAGCGGTGCAGGGAAGACGAGCCGGCGCCACGTTGGGTCGTTATAGTCGCCGGATGTCGTCTCCCAACACAAAAGCGCCCCTCCTTGAAGGTGGGGCCCGCGGATGCTCCGAAAATTGGAGTCGTTTGTGACAGTAAGCAATCAGTCAATAACAACTAGCCCAGTTAAACGCCTTGAAGGGAGCACAAACATCGACACCTTTGTCGATTCGTGTCGTCACTCTATATATAGTTACAAGTTTGTGGCCTCTGATCGTTGCGCAGGGTAAGAAATGGATGTACGACGGGTAAGCTCAAACTGCTGCTGTTTTTGCTGGTGTCTGTGCTGTTTGTCGAAATGCAAAGAAAAAAAATGGTGTAACGACAAGCTATCACTTTAATTTGCGAGGGAAGGCTCAATAAAGAAGTGCTATTTTTTTTTCAGTTGTCTTTTGAAAACCATCGCAGATCAACCGCAGCTGTGAAACGCGAGAACTTGCCTTCGACGCCGCTTCATCGACTATGTTTTGAAGCGCGGCTTACCAAGAAAAAATGATTAGCTCTCTGAGGCGTTGGAAGAAGCCGTGGAATTGAGTGATCCATAGAGGCGTATCGAGCATGTTTAACTCAAAACACGTGAACGTTCTGGATAACATTGCCATATGCGAAAAATATTTAACGGTTGTCATTGTTGATATAGCTGCAAAAGTCTTCGACACGTCAAAGCGATACCGTTATACACGCATGAACTAAAGGTGTCGCTCGGTTATCGAGCCAAAGATGAAGCATGTGTTTCTTTCTACGTGAGTACGGTTTATTAAAGCAGCAGTGAGCGCATGACTTTTCTGATTAAATGCGGCTGCGTTGACCCACCTGACACAAGTGTATCGGGAAGGACTGTACTGGCTGTGGTGCGCTCACGAGATTTTCACGTCTGTCTGATTTCACAGAAACACATTACTCGGGAGGCTTGCCGAGTCTGTCTATAGACCTTCGCATCGGGCGAGGCGGTCCGGTCTGGCAACCAACGCATTCCTCCTCTTTGGCATGCGGGCGACGACTTGGAGTGCGTGTGGATGCTGCTATGTGTGGCGTTATCGAGCAATTCGCCGTGTATTAGGCCAACCTGCGGATTGTGCTTTTTTTTTTCATTGCTATAACGGCCAAGAGTTGGTCATCAGGGAACTACTGAGCTGTTTTGGGGTGCAGTAACAACTACAGTAAAAGGAAACAGCTGTCGGAAAAAAATGTGTCTTGTGCATCACCAGAGGAGGAGTTTTTGTGGCTGTGGACTCTTCAAGTTGCATCGTTTTCTTGTTAACGGGGAGCAGTGGCTTCTATGGCTTGCAAACTTAAACAGGAAAAACTTTGTACCTTTCGGGGGTACTCGGGTATGCAACGCCGGGTAATCTCGCGCGCATTGGAGGCCGCGGTGTCTCAAGGGATCCCCGCTGACCTCCTCTAAGCAGTGTAAGCGACCTCTCGGCCGGTCTCCTCTTTTGGGAGTAATAAAGTTTTGATCATCATCATCGGGTATACTCAAGCACTTCTCAGGCGAACGAACCGCAACCAATTCGACACCGATGTTCAACCTCGACTATGAATGGAAGGTACGCAGCCTGCAGCTATTCCAACGATGACAATATTTCCTCGATAAACAGCCCTACGTAACATTTCTCTATATCGCAGGTAAAAGTACCACGGCACCTGGAGTCACTCAGATATCGCGATTAAAAAAAGTAAAATAAAAGGGGACGCGCAGGCACGTCAGCGTCGTCGTTTGATGCCCTGTATTCTAGTGCACACCTGTATAAAAAACAAACGAGCGACTAAGCTACGGTCACTCCTTCAGAGTTCAGAAACAATTTACAATTTAGACAACAGTTAGTGTGCAGTTAAGAAAAACTGTCAGTGCCACGAAATAAAGACGAACCACTACGCTCCAACGCATGGCTTCATGCAAGACTGCATGGTAACCGATGCGGAGGCGTGGCGTTAAGAAAATCTTTATAGAAGAGCGGATGACTACAGCTCAAGAAAGATATTCATTGAGCTCTCGAAGTGCTGTTGCTCATTCAGGAAAAGAAAGATTTGAAGATATGGCGCATTCTTCAAGCAGAAAGTCGGTGCTGTGAATATATTGCATCAACAGTGGTGGACTTGTTCGCGGCACTGTATAATAAAACAATTCACCCTCAACGACTTGAACCTTCTCAGAACGTCTCATAGACTCATTTGCTAAAGAACCTGCATCACTTCAGTCGAAATTCACCGCGTAAAAAAACAAACTGCAACCGCACGCTCACCATCTATGCAAACAGCGAGCTTTCCGCATGCCAAATGGGTTGCCAGACCAGGAAAGAGCCGCCTGCTATAGCAAGAAGGTGGCGCCCACGGAGAAAAACATCTATACGGTCCGTACGCATTTCGTGGCGTCGGCTTGGGTGTTCGAATTGAGCAGCGGACTTTACAGGCACGTAACTGTATTGTCCACAGCAAGTTGTTGAAGCATTGTCGCAAGCGCATTGCGAATGGAAGTGTCGCCGAGATCGCCCTTGTCATTTGCATGAATAACTTCTCCGGCATATTCGAAGATTTACCACAATGATGCGTGACTATGTATTATAGCACCGCGCATTTGCATATACCCTAAAGCCTCTTGCTGAACAGGGTCTGTCCTTGCATAAGTACAAATTAAAACGTGAACGTGTGACGTATGCTGCAGCAATAGTGATGGCATTTTGCAAATGAGCCATATTTCCGCCGTTAAGATACTTCGTGTGTTTTGATGATATTCTCAAAGCGGGAGCTATGCACGTTTAAATAGCTCATATGTTCACTTCCGAACCCCTCTACAGCTACTGCAACTTCCTCTGTTACAGCCGCCGCTTGTAAACATGCGAGAGGCGTCCCGACGCGCTGTTCTCGAAGCTATAGCTTGTGCACCTGCTATGCTATAGCTGTCACGTGATCATTGATGGTGGTGGTGCGCTTTTAGTTAAGACGATAGGGAAGAGCCAACGCGCCGCGACGCCACTCGGGGCCTACCGTGTTTACAAACATTGAGTAGTATGTTCAACAATCAGCTTTGATGCCTAAATTTTCGTGAAGACGGATAATTGGTGTGAATTCACTATGGTAATTGTTTGGACGATAAATTTTTGCGCAAACCCGCAGTCTAACGTGCTATTAGCGAAGCCGATGGTCTAACGGCAAAAAGCACTTCCTAATTTCAGGCTTCCAGCATATGGGTCTTTTTTTTTTCATGCATAATTTCAAGGAAGGCTGAGACTTATCGCACAATTTTCTTCACTGGCTTAACTATTTTCATTTTTTTTAGCTTTTCACTGCTTCAAACAAGTTTCCTCATTCAGAAAACGACGAGTAACAACTCACGCCACTGATTTATATTAAACCACACTTGGCAATCGCCATGCATGGACATTTACTTGGCCCGAAAGTGTGTTCAATTGGCATAATGAGCACGCGCGTCTTCGAGTAAGGTGGCGCGTTTTCTCAACTTTTTTTCCTCGCGCATAAATTCCAACTGTGGATGCGCTGTACAAGAAGAAACCAAAACGGCAACGAAAATCACCACTTTACTCCGGCAAAGCGCAATAAATTCGGCATCGCCGCTGTCGCATGATTCCCAGCGATTTCACATCGGCGCCACGCCATATACGAATGCCCGGATGCATAAACCAAGTACCCCTCTTTTCTATTTGCGAACGCTATATAGCAAGCGGCGGCGCCGGGATATGTTGTAGCGCTCGCCAATTACTACCTGCCAGTGTCTTACCCGAAGAGGAGCGCGAGTGGCTCCCGCAAGAGAAGCGTGGAATTAGAGAAAGAGGTAGAGTCGTAGAGTTGGCGATTGCGCGGGGCGGAAAGCAACGCTCGGCCACAAATCAGGCGCGGCTTTAACGTAAAGGGCGGCACGGCAAAGTTTTGATAAAGAACGCGGGGCTGCACTTAGTGCGTCATATTTCGTCCGCTCTCCCTCTTCCCTCTGCGATTTGAGTGCACCGAGATAAAGCTCTCTTTTCGCGTTCTTTACGAAGAATCTTTAACTGCACCGTGGAAGTAACGTATACGTGCTACCTGGGAAGCACCGCTGTATACGAATAGCTTCGTCTCCTGAGCTTCCATTTCCGGAGAGCTTGCCGGCAAGGCCGGAAAGTCGCCAAGAGAGTCACACGCACGCCGTATCAGCGCACACGGGGAGGGGTCACTCTCAAATAGGTGTGTCTCTTTTGGCGTGCTCGGCGGTGGCGCGCCGAAGCATAATAATTTGGCCATCTCAATTCACGTGCCACCATGCATGAGGGATGCAAGCGCACGCCCACCATCCGGCTCGGCCGTAGCCAGCAAAGCAAAAGAGAAGCTGCTGCCAGCAGATGGAGAAGAAGAAGAAGAAGAGGCGGCCCGCATCGCATCGTTTGTTGGGGCTCTGCTGGGCGCGCGTTGCTCATTGCGAGCAATTTGGGTCTCAGCGAGCCAGTCATCTGGCGCCGACGCAGTTACGCCTTGTCATTCGACTAGAAAGCCTCGGGCATTTGACGTCCTCTTGATGTTTCTCTGTTGTTTTGTTTTTTTTTGTTCGATCGTTGGGCCGTATACCTGCGCCGTACGTGGAAGCACGCATCGTTTGCTGCATAAGTTGTGCGTGGAGGCACGTGAATAAAAGAAAAAAAAAGGAAAGGCACAAATGAGCTAGAAACAAGAAGACATCGGTAAACAGGAAGAACGAACGCTCTCCGTACCGACTCCACTAAATATATGCGCACCAAAAGTAATGGGCACCGCGAAAAACACACGCGAAAGTCACGCAGGATTCGAGCACAATCTGCACCGTCCCTTCCTGCAATTCCGACGACCAATGAGCATAGGAGGTTCGGTGCGTGAGGAAGACGTACACACTCGTCATCCTATGGCCTCGCGCGTGTGAAGACTCGCCATGGGCCAATCAGTGCGAAACAACATTAGAATCGTACGTGCGACGTATGCCGAATCTGTTTGCTTCATATTTGGAGCGGGTGGGTATTGGCGAGGCCTTGCGCGTGCGGGGGCGTTGTTCCACTCCTATCTTTTACGTCTTGTCGATTCACTGCCTGGCTCACGCACTCTCTCTATACTTTGTTCCGTTTCAAATGGCAGAAGTGGTTCGGTTTGCATGCTTAAGCCCGCATGCCCACTGACCAATCGCAGGGCTGCGTCAGCCCTACGAGTACCCCCCCCCCCCCCGCCCCCCCTGCCCTCTATGCTGGTGGCCGTTCGTTTCGTCCCGTCGCACCAATGCGCCTTCCTGGGTGCGGCTGTATCGCGGCAGCAGGCCTGGCGTGGCCACACCTTCTGTCACGTAGCCGCTCACTTTGTTCCCACTTTGCTCCTCTTTTTGTTTTTCGTTCCTTGCTTACATTAATATATTCTAATCATACTCATTCGTCTTCTTTTTGTTGCGGTTCTAGGTAGCCAAGGTTTTAGAGCAGTTGTCCAGTTTTCTTAGGCTACAATTGTAGTGAAGATCAGCTGATGATTAACGAATGGGGATCACTTTCAGTCTTGCAAAAAAATTATATCAAGCAAATTGGTTCGTGCAAATGTAAATGTCATTGCTGGCTTGCACTGACGTCTCTGAAGCCACCGTGTTGGTGCACCGATAGTAGTACGCAAGGTCTGTGACGTCGCGTCATTGTTACCATTGTATCAATTGCCAGTTATCTTGTTACTGACGCACAGAGTTCAATAACAATGTCCCCGCATCGTTCTCATGCTGAAGCGGATTAAGCACAATGTGATTACGCCGCCTCCACGTCATTGAAGTCGCCATGTTGCTGAACTAGTGCCTTATGAAGATGCGTCTATGACGTCATGTGCAAGCTATCTATAAACCGTGACTTCAGGACACTACTTCGGCGTTTTGAAAACGCGCTAAACATTCAGACGGGCTGGCTTATTCGAATCAAACTCTCGAGGAAACCCTCGGTGTTGTGGAAAATGTGCAAAGCGTCCGAGCGCATTTGCTTGTACGCGCATCATTTTTTTAAGGTGTTCTGTTTCAACCGATGTACGCATGCGCTTGAGACGAAACGGTTAAACTATCGGGCTTCGAAACTAGAAGTCCGTAGTTTCAAAAAAAAGCATCTGTTTGAACATTTCGAACGTTTTCATTTTGTTTTGTGTGGTGTATGTACATGCGAGTACACAATTGACAACTAGACAGCATAATCTTGTGCAAGAATGGGTATGTTTTGGTCAATCGCTACGAGACAGTGGCGTCGGCAGAAATCGTCGCGATGGCCACGCCCTTGATTCTACATGGAGTCTGGACAGGTAAGTGTGGTCGAGTGTCGTTTTGTGTTCTGTACTGAAATGAAAACAAAATTCGTGGGGGCACAGGCCCAGTGGGCACAGACCCTCTGGCTACACCACTGCGATGAAGGGGCCCTTCTCATAAAAATTAACTTCCGCGAAAAATGAATATGGTTGGAGTGCACGTGACATAATTTGAAATGATGACCAGCAACTTACCATTACCGAAAAGCGAAAAAGAGCACAGCAGTCGCATTCTGCCAATAATAAACGTAGGGGACAGGAATTTGGGGTATAAGAGGTAAACTTGGAAAGAAATCAAGGACCACGCACCATGCGATGCAAGTAAGAAATGACAAGCGTAACATGAAGGGATAAGAATAATGGATCACAGAGGAATCAGGGGTATAGCGTATATTCTTGTTGACATAAATAAGAAAAAGTGGGTATGGGCAGGGTGACGTCATGCACACGGCGGATCACAGATGGTCGGTGAGAACGACAGATTGGATACCAAGTAATGAGAAACGCAGCCCGGGCTGGCAGAAAGCTGGACGGGGTGATAAAGTGAAGAAGTTCGCAGGATTCAAACTCAATCAAATCCATTGATTCTGCTGCCTCGGTGGGGTGAGGCTTAGTCAGGAGCTTTGTCTTTCTTTGGGCCAATCTCGTGGGCAAACCTGTGTACGTGTCACGCCCAATCAAAAGCACATAAAAAGCAAGAAAAAAAACCCCTTGGGCAAGATACATGAATTGGAGATAGCTGGAGGGGCTTTGGTTCGGCACTGGATGTGACACAAAGTAATGATGATGATGTACATATGCTTTGCGCTGACGTAAATCTCATCTCTCAACCCAACTCTAACTATCAACCTGAATTTGGCAACGTTCAACGCTAGAACCTTATCTAGTGAGGGAAGTCTAGCTGTACTATTCGAGGAGCTAGAGGGTGTTAAATGGGATATAATAGGGCTCAGTGAGGTTAGGAGGACAGGTGAGGCCTATACGGTACTACAAAATGGGCACGTACTTTGCTATCAGGGCTTGGCTGACAGAAGAGAACTGGGAGTGGGGTTCATAATTCACAGAAACATAGCTGGCAACATAGAAGAATACTATAGCATTAATGAAAGGGTGGTAGGTATTGTAATTAAACTGAATAAGAGATACAAGATGAAGGTGGTACAGGCTTACGCGCCTACATCCAGCCATGACGACGCTTCAGATGAAATCTTCTATGAAGACGTGGAATCGGTAATGAGTAAGGTAAAAACACAGTATACAATACTGATGGGAGACTAATGCAAAGGTAGGGAAGAAGCAGGCTGGAGACCAGGCAGTAGGAGATTATGGAATCGATACTAAAACGCCAGAGGAGAGCTACTAGTAGAATTCGCAGAACACAATGATTTACGAATTTTGAATACCTTCTACCAAAAACGAGGAAACCACAAGTGGACGTGGAGGAGTCCTAATGGCGAAAATAAGAACGAAATAGACTTTATAATGAGTGCACACCCAGGCATCGTGCAGGATGTGGAAGTGGTTGGCAAGGTACGATGCAGTGACCATCGAATTGTACTGTCTCGAATTCGCCTAGACTTGAGGAAGGAACGACAGAAACTGATACGCAAGACGCCAATCAATGAGCCAGCACTGAGAGGGAAAGTACAGGAATTCAGAGTCTCGCTTCAAAACAGGTACTCGGCTCTTAGTGAGGAAAACAACCTTAGCATAGACACAATGAATGATAATCTGACGAGTATCACTACGGAGTGTGCAGTGGAAGTTGGTGGCAGGGTAGTTAGACAGGACACCGGCAAGCTTTCTCAGGAAACGAAGAATCTCATTAAGAAGCATCAAATCAGGAAAGTCTCAATTACAACAGACTGTGGGGTTTCGGCGAGGCGAACGAGCGCCTCGCCACGCCATGCTCTTGGAGTGAACGGACACAGCAGTCGCGGTTGGTACAAAGCACACAACATACATACATTTATTAACTAATTTAGACGACGATATCATCCGCCGAATGTTACATCAATTTTAATTAACACGCTGCCATAAAAACAACATAACGCAGTGACACACTAAACAAACACTAACACACCCAACACACTAACACATACCCAAGGCGGCGTCGCCAACGCCTGACTTTCCACGTGGGACCTCGGCGCGAAGCCCGCGGTGCCGAGCACCGGGGACCCACGCTACAGACAACCGTTCGCGGCAGCCGCCACGCGCAGAAGAGACTCGCTCAACGCTCGCCCACCACCAAGGCCTGCCTTCCGCCAGGGGCCACCGCCGGCGCTACCACCCTACCAACAGTGGTACTCAAAGCGAACACAACGCCATCTATCGCCCGGCGGTGGTCACCACCGAAATAAAGCCTTGGGGCGAGACACGTGCGCCACGCGGCGCAGACAACTTTACAGGGGGGGGGGGGGTGTCAGCACCCCCACATTCCCCCAACCTTCAATCAAACCATATCCCGAAATCAGAAATTACCTACACAAGCTTTAACAAAAAAAAATGATATCACAAGACCATAATGTCCTTGCACCACGACACCGCCGCTGGTCGACACTGCTGCACTGTCCGGCTAGACTTCAACTCAGTACCGGCCCCGCAACAGCAACGTTGCCGTCGGCGCGACGATCCGTCGCTAGCGCCGACACGTCTTCCAGTTGCGACCAGCACTCGCGAGGGCGCCGGACTGCAGGCAGTTGCGCAGGTCCCAGGCATCTCCATCGCCCGACCCCACGACCGCATTCCTGGACAGCGACGCTGACGATGTGCAGGACAGCCGGCCGTGGATGACATCCCTCTCGCCGAATACATCAATATAAACAACAAAAAAAAACTTTAAAGAAAACAATCGAGCTAGTCCTCGGGAAGGGAGCTTCGAGCTTTTCGTCCACGTAGTACGTTGGTCAGTACTGCTAGCTAATACATCGGTGGCGGCTGAGACACCCATCAAAATAAAACAAAGATCACTTTTCCTAACTCGTGCTCACAAGAAAAAAAAAGTGAGGGAAGCAGAGCGCAACACCTTAACGCCA
Source organism: Rhipicephalus microplus (assembly GCF_043290135.1). Taxonomy (NCBI): domain Eukaryota; kingdom Metazoa; phylum Arthropoda; class Arachnida; order Ixodida; family Ixodidae; genus Rhipicephalus; species Rhipicephalus microplus. The sequence goes on along the minus strand of NC_134710.1, from coordinate 374,072,046 downwards.
CGATCCACCTAGTTGTGCCACGTGCGACAGGTGGCTGCGCAGAGCCTTAGGCCTAATGAGTCGCTCGGTAACAACCGGCGCCTAGGCGCAGAAGAGGCAGCCGCGAGGAGACGTCCACTCTGTGAGGTGGCCCTATCGCTCGCCACACACAGCAGCTTACCGAGCGATCGGCGTCCACTGCACCGGGCGGTGTCACGACGCCTCGGCGTCGAGCCGGAATACCAGACAGCAACGACGCCCGGCTCCCTGAGCCCAAAGATATAGAAGAAGCTATTTACAGAAAATCAGACCACCCCCGAGGCTTCCGTACTCACTCGCTTCGGGCCTGGCCTACAAACCACGTGCTCTAGGCCTTGCTCACCCCAGGATGCGGACCGCATGGCTCTCGTCCTAATTCAACAACGTTTTTGAAAACTAACAACAACAAAAAAATAACAATACTTGCGAGCAAAAAATAAATAAATAGAAAGTCAACCTGTTGTAGAGAGGAACAAGAATATGTGCCGCAGTGGGTCACGCCTTTAGGAAGAGGAGCCGAGCGCGAGCTGTTGCCCCGAGCGTTGTGTATCCTGCGTCGGTTCCTGCCGCCCGGTTCCCGCATCAATAGACCTGCTGTGCAAGCACTACTTGTGCCAATAAACCCCGTTCCAGAGTGGTGGAGGTGCTGGGTAACTCAACCTGGAACTCCGCAACCGGAAACTACCTGCCATCCCAGACATGGCTGAAGAAACCATCCAGCAAGGTACGACCCAGCCTCCGATGGTCATCGTTCTCACTGCGCTACGCGTACGCGATCCACCTTTTTTCGACGGTACTGATGAACAAGACGTCGAAGATTGGCTGTCGACATTTGAAAAGGTAGGCGGAAGCAACAAGTGGGACGACCCTTCGAAGCTGCAATATGTACCCTTCTACCTGAAAGTGGTGGCTAGTCTCTGGTTTAACAACCACCAGTCGAAATTTGCCACTTGGGGTGCCTTTAAGCTACGCATTGCCGATGTGTTCGGTCGCCCCGAGGTACGCAAGCTCCGTGCCGAACAGCGCCTACGGGGACGCGCACAGCTTCAAGGAGAAGGCTTCACAAGCTACATCGAGGATGTGCTCGACTTGTGCAAGCGCCTTGACCCTTCAATGATTGAGGCAGACAAGATCAAACATATTTTGAAGGGGATAGATGACGACGCCTTCCAGATTCTGCTGGCCAAGGGCCCACGTACCGTGTCCGAACTCGCCACTCTTTGCCAGAGCTTCGAGGAGTTGCGCAAACAACGAGTCATGACACGGCGTCCAGCGGCTACCGATGAAACTCTCGCGGCATTGAGCCTGGGTGGAGACCACAGCGCAATAATGTCCGAAATCAAACGATATGTGCGCGAGGAGGTGGCCCGACAACTTTCGTGCCTGTCGTATCTACCGGCAACGGAACCCTCTTCTGAGCGTCTCGCGCCCGCCATCAGACAGGTAATACAGGCGCAGGTCTCTGAGGCATTGCCGTCCGTCTCTCAGACAGCACCCGTCACCGCGCCATTGACTTATGCTGCTGTTGCTGCTACTCCACGACGACCTCCGCTTGGGCCGACTCCCCAGCCTGTACGAGTATCAACGACGCCATTTCCAGCAACACAACAGCGCTATAACGGAAACCCTTGGCGCACAGTTGACAATCGCCCGATCTGTTACGCATGCGGATATCCAGGTCACGTGGCGCGCTTCTGTCGCCGGCGCTTCGCAACGGGTCCGGCTGCACCTCCGAGGTACCCTGACTACTCTTTACCGGCCCCGTACAACGCGCAACGAGAACTGCCACGTCAATGCGACCGACAATCAGTGGAACGCGACCCGTCACCAACCGAGCTAGACCACCGCCCTGCTGCCGACTACCGATCATTCGGTCGCCGTCGCTCATCCTCACCACGCCGCTACCGTTCTCCGTCCCCTCTGCGTCGCCGACCGAACCCTGTAGAGACAGAAAACTGACTGCCGCAGCTCCGGAGGCACGAGCTGCGAAATCGGCGCATTGTACAAGTCCTCGCCCGTCCCCCACAAACGTTTTGGAAGTGTTTGTTGAAGGTATACGAACTCTTGCGCTTGTTGATACGGGTGCCGCCGTATCTGTGATGAGTCAGAAACTCTGCCGTTCGATACGAAAAGTAACGACGCCGCCTTCCGACGTTTTGCTGAATACCGCGAGTGCGCAACTACTTCGACCAGTCGGAGCATGTACGGCGAGAGTAAACATTCAAGACGTCCTGTACCACATTGAGTTTCTCGTGTTGACCACTTGGGCCCACGACATGATACTTGGATGGGATTTTTTGTCACGCCACCACGCCGTAATTGACTGCGCTCGCGCGCAGGTGGAATTATCTGTGTTTTCAGATGCGCCATCTACCGACAATGAGTGCACTCACCTGGGCAAGCTTCTTGTTGCTTCCGACGTTGATGTTCCTCCTCTTAGTGCCATCGTTGTCCCCGTCAATCGCACTGAATTATCCGGCTCTACCGTTGTGTTCTCGCCATCTGACGTTTTCAGTCGCCGCCACGGTACGTCTCTGCCATACGCCGTTCTGCCACCTCACCAGGATACTTCCGGAATTGTCGTTTGCAATCATAGCTCATGCCCTCTCACCTTAAGAGCTCACGAAACACTGGGCTATGTTCATTCTGTTGATGACAACGTTATTGTGCCTATTGAGTCCCACGACCCTGGCCAGCAACTTCAACTGAACGCCGTTACTCCTCTTTTCACGCCGGATGACTACTCCTCGGATATCTTCAATCGTTCCATCGACAGTAAGCTTCCTCCGGATCAACGGGACCAGCTAATGACCCTTCTCCATGAATTCCGAGATTCATTTGACCTTCCTCAAAAGGCACTGAGTCAAACTAACACCGTCGCTCACACAATCTACACTGGAACGCACCCTCCTTTGCGGCAACGCCCCTACCGCGTATCACCCAAGGAACGAAGTGTAATTGCAGAACAGGTGGATGATATGCTTCAGCGCGGCGTCATCAAACCATCTTCTAGCCCCTGGTCTTCACCTGTGGTGCTAGTGAAGAAAAAATACGGTTCGATTAGATTTTGTGTCGACTACCGGCGACTGAACAAAATTACCCGGAAAGATGTATACCCTCTTCCCCGTATCGACGACGCTATCGATTGCCTACAAGGTGCCGAATTCTTTTCTTCGCTGGACTTACTTTCAGGTTACTGGCAGGTTCCGATGGCAGAGTGTGACCATCCCAAAACAGCATTCGTTACGCCGGATGGCCTATATGAATTCATGGTTATGCCATTCGGTCTGTGCAATGCACCTGCAACGTTTGAGCGAATGATGGACAGCATTTTACGCGGCCTTAAATGGCAGATATGCTTATGTTACCTCGATGATGTTATTGTATTTTCTCCGGATTTCCCTACCCACGTCGACCGTCTGCGCACCATTCTTCAGTGTCTTACCAAGGCAAACCTCCAGCTTAACCTAAAGAAGTGCCGCTTTGGGGCTCACCAACTTACGATACTTGGTCACGTTGTGACAAAGGATGGAATTTCCCCCGACCCAGACAAACTTCGAGCCGTAGCAGACTTTCCGAAGCCGACTTCACTCAAAGAACTTAGGAGCTTCATCGGCTTGTGCTCGTATTTTCGTCGGTTCGTCCACAACTTTGCAACAATAATAGCCCCACTTACACAACTACTGAACGGTCCAGCTAATCTTTCTAACTGGACCCCGGCATGTGACGAAGCTTTCCTTACACTGCGTCGCCTACTTACGTCCCCACCAATTTTACGCCATTACGACCCAAGTGCCCCCACTGAAGTGCACACAGATGCCAGTGGCGTTGGTCTGGGAGCAGTACTCGCGCAACGAAAGCCAGGTATTCCAGAGTACGTCGTCGCATACGCAAGCCGCGCACTCACGAAAGCGGAGATGAACTACTCCGTAACTGAAAAAGAATGCCTCGCAATCGTTTGGGCGTTAAGCAAGTTTCGTCCTTACTTGTACGGACAGAGTTTCGACGTTGTGACCGATCACCATGCACTTTGTTGGTTGGCGTCGCTAAAAGATCCTTCAGGTCACCTTGGACGTTGGGCTCTTCGACTACAAGAATTCGACATTCGTATCGTCTACCGCTCAGGACGAAAACACTCTGATGCGGATGCCCTCTCACGATCACCAGTGAGATCCACCGCAGACCTGCATTCGGACACCAACTTCTCCATCGCTCCCATTTCCGTCAAAAGCATGTCGTCTGAACAGCGGAAAGACCAATGGATAACATCTCTCCTTAACATTCTTTCCGACTCTTCAACGTCTGCGTACCCACGCGCTCTTCGCCGCCAAGCCACACATTTCGCGATACGGGACACGCAACTATACCGCAGAAACTACCACGCGGATGGTCGTAAATGGCTCTTGGTTATACCACGCCACAAGCGATCTGATGTCTGTGCGTATTTTCATGCCGACCCACAACATGCTCACGCTGGTGTGTTAAAAACATATCAGCGGATCTGCCAGCGTTACTACTGGCGTGGTATGTACACTTTTGTACGAAAATACATTCGGTCTTGTTCATTATGCCAACGACGAAAGACAGCTGCCCATTCACCCGGATTATTACAGCCTCTACCGTGTCCGGCGCACCCTTTCGACCGCGTTGGTATCGATCTATATAGTCCCCTTCCTTACACTGCCACTGGAAATCGATGGATCATTGTCGCCGTCGACCATCTGACGAGGTATGCTGAAACAGCTCCACTACCTACGGCTGGTGTACGTGACGTAGCCAATTTCATTTCGCGACGCTTCGTACTGCGTCACGGGGCACCACGTGAACTGCTAAGTGATCGAGGGCGTGTCTTTTTATCCGAAGTTGTACAACAACTCCTTCAGGCATGCCGCACGGTGCACCGCACCTCTACAGCCTACCACCCGCAGACCAACGGTCTAACTGAGCGCTTCAACCGAACGCTAGGAGACATGCTCGCCATGTATGTCAATTCCGACCAATCAAACTGGGATGTCATTCTCCCATTTGTGACCTATGCGTACAACACCACGACGCAGTCAACCACAGGCTTCTCGCCTTTCTTTCTTCTATATGGGCGTGAGCCATGCTCCACCCTTGACACTATTTTGCCGTATCGTCCCGACGTCTCAGAGTTCAGCCCTCTTTCTGAAATTTTGCACCACGCTGAAGAGTGCCGTCAGTTGGCCCGATCATTCACCTCGGACAAGCAAGCATTCGAAAAAGACCGCCACGACCGCGACCAGCAAGTCGAGACTTTTGCCGTGGGCTCGCTTGTCTGGCTTCGACTGCCCTTCCACTCCCCAGGTCTGTCCGCTAAGTTTGCCCCCAAGTTTCACGGTCCTTATCGCGTCGTCGAACGTCGATCTCCTGTCACATACGTGATCGAGCCGGTCACGCCATCTACAGACAGGCGACGCCTTGGTCGTGAGACTGTCCACGTGAGTCGTCTCAAGCCATATCACGACCCACTCCTAATATCATCACCTTGACTTGCCAGGATGGCTCGTCTTCGTCTCCGGGGTATTGTAGAGAGGAAGAAGAATATGTGCCGCAGTGGGTCACGCCTTTAGGAAGAGGAGCCGAGCGCGAGCTGTTGCCCCGAGCGTTGTGTATCCTGCGTCGGTTCCTGCCGCCCGGTTCCCGCATCAATAGACCTGCTGTGCAAGCACTACTTGTGCCAATAAACCCCATTCCACTGTCAACAAATTCAAACACGTTACAAAACCAATCTCCTCGCTTTTCAACAAAGCACACCACCGACGCTAGCAAAGAAGTCCCCCCTAGGCCTACTCTACTCCGGCTCTAACAAAATCCCTGTATTGAACCGCAAAAACTGTCGTACGATACTCCAAGAGCTCCACGTTGGGCAGCCAGTGTGGGGTCTCGGCGAGGCGAACGAGCGCCTCGCCACGCCACGCTCTTGGAGTAAACGGACACAGTTGACGCGGTCGGTACAAAGCACACAACATACATACATTTATTAACTAATTTAGACGACGATATCGTCCGCCGAATGTTACATCAATTTTAATTAACACGCTACCATACAAACAACATAACGCAGTGACACACTAAACACACAATAACATGATAAACACACACTAACACACCCAACACACTAACGCATACCCAAGGCGGCGTCGCCAACGCCTGACTTTCCACGTGGGACCCCGGCGCGAAGCCTGCGGTGCCGAGCACCGGGGACCCACGCTACAGACAACCATTCGCGGCAGCCGCCACGCCCAGAAGAGACTCGCTCAACGCTCGCCCACCACCAAGGCCTGCCTTCCGCCAGGGGCCACCGCCGGCGCTACCACTCTACCAACAGTGGTACTCAAAGCGAACACAATGCCATCTATCGCCCGGCGGTGGTCACCACCAAAATAAAGCCTTGGGGCGAGACACGTGCGCCGCGCCGCGCAGACAACTTTACAGGGGGGGGGGGTGTCAGCACCCTCACAAGACAAAATAGAACTGGCAGAGCTTTTGAAGTTGATTAATAGGCGTAAGGTATCCGATGTAAGAACATGTAAGAACATGTAAGAACATGGTAACATGGAGAGAATTGAACACGCTCTGAAAAACGGAGGAAGCGTCAAAGCAGTGAAGAGGAAACTTGGGATAGGCGAAAATCGGATGTATTCACTAAGGGACAAAGAAGGCAAAATAATTAATATAGATAGGATAGTTAAAATAGCGGAGGAGTTTTACAGAGATCTGTACAGTAGCCGGGACAACCACGACTTTAATACTATAAGAACTAGCAGTAACCCAGATGACACTCCGCCAGTAATGATAGAAGAAGTCAGAAAAGCTTTGGAAAGCATTCAAAGAGGCAAAGCTGCTGGTGAGGATAAAGTAACATCAGATATGCTGAAAGATGGAGGACAGAGTGTTAGAAAAACTAGCCACCCTGTTTATGAGGTGTCTCCTGACGGGAAGAGTACCAGAGTCTTGGAAGAACGCTAAAGTCATCTTAATACCGATAAGAAAGGAGATGACAAGGATTTGAAGAATTACAGGCCAATTACCTTGCTCTCTGTAGTATACAAGCTATTTACAAAGGTAATTGCTAACAGAGTAAAGAAAACATTAGAATTTAATCAACCAAAGGAACAAGCAGGATTTTGAACAGGTTGCTCAACAATCGACCACATTCATACTATCAATCAGGTAATAGAGAAATGCTCAGAATATAATCAACCACTATACATAGCCTTCATAGATTACGAGAAGGCGTTTGATTCAGTAGAAATATCAGCCGTCATGCAGATACTGCGGAATCAGGGCGTCCATGAAGTATATATGAACATCCTGGAAGAAATCTACAGAGGATCAACTTCTACCATAATGCTTCATAAAGAAAGCAACAGAATACCAATCAAGAAGGGTGTAAGGCAGGGGGACACAATCTCCCCAATGCTATTTACCGCGTGCTTACAGGAGGTTTTCAGAAGCCTAGAATGGGAACAGCTCGGGATAAGAGTTAATGGGGAGTACCTTAGTAACCTGTGCTTCGTTGATGACATTGCATTGCTGAGTAACTCAGACGACGAATTGCAACTCATGATTACGGAGTTAGACAAGGAGAGCAGAAAAGTGGGTCTTAATATTAATCTGCAGAAAACGAAAGTAATGTACAACAACCTTGGAAAAGAGCATCACTTCGAGTGAGGTAATAGTGCACTTCAAGTTGTAAAAGACTATGTCTACATAGGGCAGGTAATAACCGCGGAGCCGAACCACGAGATTGAAGTAACTAGAAGAATAAGAATGGGGTGGAGCACACTTGGCAAGCACTCTCAAATTATGACAGGTAGATTGTCACTATTCCTCAAGAGGAAGGTGTATAACCGCTGTATCTTGCCGGTACTTAGCTACGGAGCAGAAACCTGGAGACTTACAAAGAAGGTTTAGCTTAAATTGAGGACGACGCAGCGAGCAATGGAAAGAAAAATGGTAGGTGTAACCTTAAGAGACAAGAAGAGAACAGAGTGGATTACGGAACAAACGGGGTTAAGGATATCATGGCTGAAATGAAGAAAAAGAAATGGACATGGACCGGGCATGTAGCGCGTAGACAGGATAACCGCTGGTCGTTAAGGGTAACTAACTATATTCCCAGAGAAGGCAAGCGGGTTAGGGGAAGACAGAAGGTTACGTGGGCAGATGAGATTAAGAAGTTTGCGGGTATAAATTGGCAGCAGGAAGCACAGGACCGGGTTAATTGGCGGAACATAGGAAAGGCCTTTGTCCTGCAGTGGATGTAGTCAGGCTGATGATGATGATGATGAACTCTCATGCGTATACAATATGTACCGTGGCGGTCAAAACATTAAATCTCGTGGGAGTACGTGGAGAAATAGATCGCGGCGCTTTCTAACGGCTGCTTGTGAAGGTTGACCGCGTGCACTGCGCACGCGCGTTATTTATTTATTTATTTATTTTTGCCTGCCAGCCTGCTTGTTCGCTCGCCTCATGTTCGCGTGCACCAGAACGCCAGAGGTAACGCGAGGCGCCACTTATGTCTGTCGGCCCCCTATTTGTACGTGAGGAGCTCGTCACCATGACTTTTTTTTATGGCGGAAGCATTGGGTGACATACTTCGTTATTGGAATATCTGAGAAGGTACGTTAACAATATTATCAGTGGATTGATCTTCGAAATTGTACCAAGCAAACTTCGAAACTTTCAGTAATATGAACTCAGATTCTTGTGAAACGCCTTTGGCGTGATTGTGAAGCACACCAAAATAATAGGCTCGCCATTTCAACATGATCAGGGCAGTTATATGGCAGACGAGAACAAGTAACTTAGGACGGTGGCCCCGTGAGTCTGTGACATGCAATACTACGAAAGTGTTCGCTACTGCAGTCTAAATGACCGCTTGTGACTGCCTATAGACGATGAAAGTTTGTTTGTACACGTACCTGAGGAAATCTCGAACTTCTTAACCCCTCCTAGCTTTTGATTTACTTTTTCTGAACTTCTGTACAACGTAGCCAAGTGTGCCCCTCCCGATCAACTTTCCTGCCCGTCTATTATGCTTTTCTTTCTTTCATGACCATCTTTTAAGGCGAGAACCTTTAATGTGTCATATTCACGTCCGTCCGTCCGTGCCCTAGAACGGTGCCAGATGTGCCCAGCATGCCCACTCATACAACAAGAGAGGCGCGTGCATCGGCTTCAATTCTGACCAATCCCATCTAAATGGGCACACGCGTTCACCCAACGCTCTTTGGAATTTACAGTCTGTACTAAAGTTATTATTATTTTCGACAAAATCATCATCGTGGCCTGAACGATAACCCCTTCCACCATTTTATACAATCTTTCTACCTCCAAGGCGGCGCATTGTTTTGTCGGTGATAGGCTAACACTTGGGCGCATACCACTACCATGACTCGGTCGGTTAACAGGAAACCGTAAGCGATTCCACGTATCCGGGGCATGAGTCCACGCTTGTGTGCAGAACCATAACGATATGTGCTGAGCCACGCCACGCTTGCGCTGCGTGAGCCGTGCAAACAGCACACACTCGCTGCGAGTGATGCGAATGCGTTCGTGCGCAGAAGCACTTTACACACCGCTCTTATGCTTTGTTTGACCGTTCTTTGGTGCTTCCTCTCTATCATTGTTTTTTTTACCCTTTACTTTCTTTCGTATTCCAGCACCTCGACGACCTACAATAGCAGCCTTTTCTCCGTACTCCTCCGTTGACCTAAGAGACGCTTCTGCAACGCAAGAGCACGCCATTTGCTCAGGCGCTGTGGAGAACGCTCTCGCTTCGAGCGGCTTCGCTATGTAGCTGTAAACGAGCGAGTGGACGAAGGAGGTTCTCTCGCGTCTGAAAGGATATGTGTGCGCCGCTGTATTAAGGAAGACACGTCCCCCCTCCCGAGTACACAGATGCGTATACTGACGACGTCAGGAAGAAAGGCGCCGCGACGTTTGCTCTTGGCCGCCTGTGGCACGTCCGGCTTTCGAAAGCTTGCACACCCGCGAATGCACGCGTGCCTCCCCATCCTCCTCTCACTCCGTCTCCGCCTGACATACGTAAGTATACACTCACACGATTGCAGAATGAGGGCCTTCGTCATTGTTAATTTAACGCTTGTGCAAAATTGCTATGCGCGTGTGAGTTGAGCGATATTTTCATTCAGAGAGTAGTGAATAGCGGTGCCTTCAAAGCAACAGTTTATCTTATTCACTTAAGGGGGTATGGCGGGTTAAACGGGTCATCTTAGTTCCAGCGTCATGTCTTAACAACTCTTCTGTATACTATTGTGAAACCTTGCGTGTTGAATAAGGATACTTTTAGCCTTCACTCGATGCTGTTTTGTTATTGGATGAATTTTTCGACACGAAATTTAGCGTTTTATGCCAGGGTTAACCGAGACTTTACTGATGTCATTTCTGTCAAAGAAATGGTGTTGTAGAATACACACTAACAGATGACAAAGTTCCGTTGACATGGCTGGCCTGGGTGTTGATCTCTCAACCTCTCGGTCTGCGCCGACAGGTGCCGCTCGCGGTACCCACTGCGTGACCAACCCATATCCACGAGGTTGTGCAGACGTGCCTTACAAATCTCCCATCTTCACCACTAGATGAACGGCAATGGGAAGTGGAATCGCTGGAACGCCTTGGCACAGTCACAGCATAAGCTACGAACTCCGTCTATCGTGTTCCTGAAGTGATGTGTGATAGCGTATGTATGAGCAGAGGCATAGGTTACCCTATTACCCTATTATCGGGACCCGCTACAGTGGTTTAGTGGCTAAGGCAATCGGCTGCTGACCTGCAGGTTGTGGGATCGAAGCCTGGCTGCAGCGGCTGCATTTTCGATGGAGGCGAAAATGCGGTAGGTCCGTGGGCTTAGATTTGGGTGTACGTTAAAGAACCCCAGGTGGTCGAAATTTCCGGAGCCCTCCACTGCGGCGTCTCTCATAATTATATGGTGGTTTTGGGGCGTTCAGCCCCAACAATTATTATTAACTCATTACCAAGGTAGTACCTCGCTGTTTCTCTCCACAAATAGCAACATTTTGAATTAGTGCATACCCAGTGACGGACTATCGACTACCGCCATCAAAATGCGACCGCCGCGGCCGTGGTGAAACCTGCGACTCTCGGGTCAGCATTCGAGCACCGTATTTGCTACACCACCGTGGAGGGCGGAATTAATGCAGAATTTGAATAAGCCGAAACAACCAGGATTAAATCGCAAGAAGCAATAATAGCCCAGAGGCATTCGAAATCCCATCAGTAACGACTGGGGAAGTAAGGAAAGCCCTATAGAAGGAATGCAAATAGGCAAAGCCGCTGGGGAGGTCAAGGTAACAACGAACCTGCTGAAAGGTGGGGGAGAAGTTGAGTTAAAAAACTGACCACCTTATATAAGAAGTGTCTATTGACGGGAATGGTAAAGAAATCTTGGAAGAACCCCAACATCATTAATTTACACAATAAAGAAAACGTCTCGGATTTACAATTCAATGCTGATCAACTTACTGTCCGTTTCTTGCAAACTATTTAAAAAAATATTAGGCCCCGCCGTGGTGGTCTAGTGACTAAGGTACTAGACTGCTGACCCGCAGGTCGTGGGATTGAATCCCGGCTGCTGTGGCTGCATTTCCGATGGAGGAGGAAATGTTGTAGGCCCGTGTGCTCAGATTTGGGTGCACGTTCAAGAACCCCAGGTGGTCGAAATTTCCGGAGCCCTCCAGTAAGGCGTCTCTCAATCATATGGTGGTTTTGGAACGTTAAACCCCACATATCAAAATGAAAAACATTAGCTAATGGAATTGAGGCTACATTATAGTTCAATCTACCAAAGGACCAAGCAGGATTTAGTACAGGCTACTCCACAATAGATATTCATATTATTAATCAGGTAATAGAGAAATACGCAGTGTACAAGCAATCTATATACACATATATAGGCTTCATAGATTACGAAAAGGCGTTTGACTCAGTCTAGACATCAGCAGTAATGCAGGTACTACGGAATCGAGGGCATCAACGAACGCAACATAAACATACTGGAATAAATCTACAGTGGATCCACAGGCACCATAATTCTCCGTAAGGAAAGCGACAGAATCCCGATAAAGAAGGGTTGATGTAGTCGGGGGTCTGCCTGCAAAGTACCGGAGCTATCCAATGTCTCTGAAGATGTTGAAGAGAATTGCCGGGGCTGATTACAAGAAGATTTATTTACATTATTTACAGGTTCTAGGTAGCGTGATTACATGATGGTGGTAACATCATTGACACTCTCAATGAAAGCTTGATGGGGGCTTCTGGGAGCTTCTCGGGAGTGTCTTGGTGCTCGCACTTTGTGCCCTGGTTTTCCTAAAATACTTTGCAGGAAAAAACAATAGAGGCCAGGACAGTCAAATGAAAATGTTGTGTTCACCTCCACTCGCAAAACGAGAAGAAAAAACACCGCCTCCTTCTTAACCCAGGGAGAGAGGAAAGGGGCATGCCAATTTTGTCCCATGGGGGGGGGGGGAACGCTGCACAAAACACCAGGTGCATGACACAGCGTAGCGCAAAGACGATGGATCCTCCGTGCAAATAAACTCTGTAGTCTGTTGCAGCCATGAGTGTATGACTCTGGGCAGATCATGGTTTGTGGAAACGGCAGCATGAAGGTACCACGGATAACAAGGGAAATGCACCCGAACGCGGATCCCAGATGCTTGGCTTATTGTGCGCTGCAACGCAGAGATAGATAGATAGATAGATAGATAGATAGATAGATAGATAGATAGATAGATAGATAGATAGATAGATAGATAGATATGTGGGGTTTAACGTCCCAAAACCACCATATGATTATGAGACACCGTAGTAGAGGGCTCCGTAAATTTCGACCACCTGGAGTTCTTTAACGTGCGCCCAAATCTGAGCACACGGGCCTACAACATTTCCGCCTCCATCAGAAATGTAGCCGCCGCAGCCGGGATTCGAACCCGCGACCTGCGAGTCAGCAGCCGCGTACCTTAGCCACTAGACCACCGCGGCGGGGCTTCAACGCAGAGATGACGGCTCTTTCTAAGCCGTTTTGACAGCAAACAGCCCTTCTTAGGCCGTCAGTCGGTCAGGAATGTTCAGAGGGTTTTAAGACGGGAGACGACTATGCTGCGAAATACGAAGTGCTGCTATCGTGTTGTCGCCGCTTTTGGCCCATCTATGAGAGCGCTGACCTTAAACAAATCAGCGTAGGCTCAGCCGCAACCTCTCATGCGTCCAAGCGGCTCCAAGCCAGGCAGGGCGATCATAACAAGGTGTATAATGCAGGGGGACACGATCTTTCCAATGCTATTGACCGCGTGTTTGCAGGAGGTTTTCAGGGCCCTAGATAAGAAAGAGTTAGGGATAAGAGTTCATGGAGAGTATCTTAGTAACCTGCGATTCGCTGATGATGTTGCCTTTATGAATAACTAAGGGGACGAATTATGGCCAATGATTACTGAGCTGGACACGGAAAGCAGAAAAGGAAGTCAGGAAATTAATATGCACAAAAGTAACGTAATGCGCAAATGTCTCGACATAAAACAACACTTTGCGATAGGTGGTGATACGCTGGAAGTTGCGAAGGAACATGTCCACTTAGGACAGGTAGTAATCATGGAGCCGAACCATGCGAGTAAATTAACTAAAAGAATAAGGACGGGGTAGTTCACATTCGGCAAGCATTCTCAAACCATGAATGGTAATATGCCACCAACTCTAAAGAGGAAGGCGTATAACAGCTGCATCTTGCTGGTACTTACCTACGGAGCAGAAATCTGGAGGCTTACAAAGGGGGGTCGGCAAAAGGGGAACGACGCAATGAGTGATGGAAAGTAAAAGCGATAGGTTTAATGTTAAGGAACAAGAATAGAGCCGAGTGGATCATCATCATCATCATCATCATCATCATCATCATCATCAGCCTGACTACATCCACTGCAGGACAAAGGCCTCTCCCATGTTCCTCCAGTCAACGCAGTCATAGCTGAAATCAAGAAGAAATAGACATACGCCGAAACAGAAGTGCACACTGACGTAAGCAGCGTAGGACTTGGCGCCGTCGTTGTGCAGAAAACTGACGGACTGGAAACGGTTATTAGTTACGCTAGATAGTCACTATATAGGACAGAAAGCAACTATTTCACAACAGAAAAGAAGTACCTTGCATCATCTGGGCGACGTCAAAGTTTCGTCCTTACTTCTACGGCAGGCCCTTCAAAGTTGTGAGCGAGCACCACGGTTTGTGTTGGGTAGCTAACTTGAAGGACCCTTCAAGTCGCCTTACCCGATGTAGCCTGAGACTTCAAGAATACGACATTACCGTGATCTACAAGTCCGGCAGAAAACAATCTGATGCCGACGGCCTGTCACGAGCCCCCGTCCACCCACCACCACCCGAAGACCTGAATGACGACTCCTTCTTGGGAACGATAACTGCCGACGACTTCGCTGAACGCCAGCGGGCTGACCCGGAAATTAGGTGCCTAAACGAATACCTCGAGGGCAGGACCTCCATTATTTTGAATGTATTCAAACGGGCACTCACGTCGTTTTCGCTGCGAAACGGCCTTCTTCCAAAGAAGAACTTCTCGCCACTTCGAGCCAAGTACCTTCTTGTGGTGCCTTCAGCTATGTGACCAGAACTACTCCAGGCCCCGCACGATGATCCAACGACAGGTCACCTTGGTGTTCCCCGCACGCTGGCGAGGATACAAGAACAGTACTACTGGCCGCGCCTTACCGCTGTTACGTGAGGACATGCCGAGGCTGTCAGCGACGAAAGACACCGCCAACAAAGACAGCAGGCTTTCTTCAGTCGGTGGAACCACCTCGCCAACTGTTTCAACAAATTGGGATGGACCTACTGGGGCCGTTTCCGACGTCGAATTCGGGAAACAAATGGATCGTCGTAGCTACTGACTACCTCACCCGCTACGCCGAAACAAAGGCCCCGTCCAAAGGTAGCACCGAAGAGGTAGCCAAGTTCTTTGTTGAGAACATCATCCTTCGCCATGGCGCCCCAGAGGTTGTCATCACCGATAGAGGTGCGGCCTTTAATGCTGAACTGACTCAAGCGTTCTTGAGACCTAGCCAGACAAGCCACCGCCGCACCAACGCCTACCACCCACTGACAAATGGTCTCACTGAGCGGCTAAACAAGACAATCGCCGACATGCTGGCCATGTACGTCGACGTCGAACACAAGACGTGGTACGCCATCCTTCCATACGTGACCTTCGCATAAAACACAGCCGTACCGGAGATGACAGAACCGTACAAGTTGGTCTACGGAAGGAACCCGGCAACGACGCTCGACGCAATGCTGCCAGCGTCACTGACGAGGAAAACCATAACGTCACCCTCTATCTTCAGTGCGCTGAAGAAGCTCGTCAACTCGCCCGCCTGCGCATCACGAATCGGCAGAGGACGGACCGCCGCCGTTACAATCTTAGGCGACGCTTCGTGGAATACCAGCCCGGAGAACGTGTTTGGGTATGGACGCCGATGCACCGACGTGGACTCAGCGAAAAACTTCTGCGACGGTACTTCGGACCATACAGGGTAGTATGACGTCTCGCCCCACTCGACTACGAGGTTGTCCCCGACGGCATTACGAACTCTCAACGGCGCCGATAACGACCAGAAGTCGTCCATGTCACGCGCCTCAAGCCGTTTCATGAACGTTAGCGAACTGAAAGTGTGTATTTTGTTGTTATTGTTAATATTACTGTATCGTACTTTATTATTTGTACTATCTTACATTTTTATTCCACTTTCGTCTTCTGGTAAAGCATCGGCACGATGCCTTTTTCAGAGGGGGGCAATGTCATGATCCTTCCTCAAGTTTTCTTGTCACCCTGTTACGCTGTACGCGATTCTCAGCGCAAACCACTCATACAGTGTTCGAGAAGCTTCAGGACTTGGGTAGATCATTTTGTTGAGATTACGCCCACTCCGTGAGCATTTAGGAGTATTGTGGAATCTACGTCGCCGCTAGCGATAACGCTAGAATGTTCGATGGCGAGTGTATAAATGCCGTTACGCTTCGCCGCTTGTCAGTTGATCGACGGCCGACGCTGCATTCTCTGCTATCATTGCAAGTGTGCTACTGTAACTCAACTTTCCGTTTACCGGGCACAGGTGCGCTCAAATAAATAGTTTGATCTGACCATCCAGTCTCCTGCCTTCAGCCGCGTCACGACCCCGCGATATTTTTTCACAGCCATTTCCGTGACATACGTATACGTCACTGAAGCCTTGGTCCCGTCATAAGGACTTTGGTGTAAAAAAAAATCACTGGGCACACATTGAGACGAAGACGGGTCACTGCACGAGTCGCAGTTAAAAAATCAATAGGGGCATTGAGTTCTACTTTGTCGACACTTGCAGCGCGTCGCTCAAACACTAAGGAATAACAACCGCAACAGATATTATATAGCTCATGCTTGTCCTGTGCATACATCTGCGTTCTTTTTGAGCGTCCTTCCTTGAACTTTTGGAGTGCGCTGTAAGTATCGAGCTGCTTGTCGGTTTTTTTGTGACATTGTAATTTCTTGCTGTCGCGGTCATTGCTTCCTCTTTCTGGAAAAACGTTGACTTTTTAGTTACACAAATGCGACTGAACAAGCTGCTCGCGCATCTCGTTGCACACAATAGAGTTTCCGTGATGCTTGTTCTACCGTTGCGTTGTCATGCCTTTATGTCTTGCTTTGCCTCCTCACCCATCCCCCTCGTCACAGCTGGAAGACCGCCTCAACAGTCAGCACAGAATGGACAAGGGATATGAAAGCGATCAAAGACCAGTGCTGTCTTGCAAATGAGGGCTTATTGAACAAAAAAAAAAAACAGATGTGCATATATCTCAGCATACCACATCACGTACTCGCTGAAAAATGGCGTGACCATCATCAACAAGTTAAGCCGAAAACTCTAATCGGACATGATCAATGCATGATAAACAAAGAGAGAATAAAACTAACGAAAATCGTGTCAGTGGTGTGGGCCGTAGTATATACTGTAGAGAAAAGCCAGATCTCTTGAGGTCAAGGAGATCAAGGGCTTGTCGACACTGTTACCCTTGGCAATAATCCAGGCCTTAATTAAAGAGCACTCTGCTTTGATCATCGCCTCAGCTGCCCATTCTCCCTAGCTTTGCCTCCTCGCCCAACTCATCGCCACAGCTGCTCGCTTTGCCTAGCTTTGCTCAACAAAGGCACCGAGCTCATCTTTGTCGAAGTGGAAAATGCAAGTAAGGGCGAGGAGGAGGGGAAGGCCACCAACTCCACTGATTCCTCAGTGTTCGTACCTCTATGTCCAACGCGGAAAATATGGGCTTGTGGGCTCGGCTGCTGACTGGAAGGTCGTGGTTCGATCCCGACCAAGCCCGTAGAATTTCGTTGGAGGCCAAATGATACGAGCCCGTTTACTGTGCGAGGTCAGCACACGTTAAAAATCACTATATCGTCGAAATATCCTGAGGTTTCTGCTTTGGCGTGCATCGCAATGGTATCGTGGTTTTGGGGAACAAAACAACATATTATTGCACACCACTCGAACGTACCAGCCACGGTTGGAAGAAGATGGGATGAGCATTCTGCTACAAATGCTCGAGGTTTCCAGAAAAAGAAAAGCAGCACTTATACAGGGCATTTGAAACTCTGTGAATGTAATCTTAAAGCTTCCTTCAAAGGATCGGGCAATCGTATAGGTGACCCTGTGCATATACATGAACTTCTGTATAAATGACCTTGTGTATAGATACGAAATCTAATGAAAAATATCACTTGAGCTGAATCTATTTACAGTCTGACGAACTACCAGGCCGTATTATATGAGTCTGTTCATGTCGCCAAGTATTACCATGTCTAACTTTTCGGTGTCAATCTCTCACTCGGCATAAGGGTAACGCTCACCAGTTCCCCTCCTTCATGTGGAAAAACTTACACAGATGTGCCTCCTTGTTGGCTGAACGCTAACCAAAATGTAATTCGTGGGAATTTGCTGCCTCAAAGCTGCGTTTTCATAACTGCCGTACTGACTCCCTGTTGCATCATAGTATTCCGCTTCTTATAAGGAACTTCTGCAAGTCTTAGCACCAACCTCGGCGAAATAATCCCGGAAAGGTGTTGTCAGCTGCTCCAGTATGTTTGCATGCACTTTGCGTTGCGTAACAAGCATCTTAGTCTTTTAGTTTGGTCCATCAGGGCTGTCTATTTTATTGCGATAGCAATTATATGGACATACTCGGCTGAATTGGGCTGCCGGCGTCAGCGTTGATGTCATGCGTCGTATATGTATACGTATCTCTATATATGAAAACACTAGAAAAAAATCCAGACAAAAAAGGCTCCTGTACACGGAATCGAATCGAACGTGGGGCCTCCGCATCTTGAATGCGATGCGTTTATAACTGAGCCACCGAGAGCTACCGCCTTTGACGTTCAAACGGCAAGCTCTTTGTACCTACAACTTACCGCTGTTGGCGGGCATCTCGGGAGGAACTATCGTGTTTTCAGCATTATCAGCAATATGGCTCTAAGAGCGAGCGGTGCCTCTCATCTCTCACGCGTACTTTGGCCCACGGATAGGAGGGGAGTGGACAATCTCTCGAGCGCTCTTATCGCTCGGTGGAGAGGATCATACGTCTTGGCTGGCGGTGGGCTTCACTGGAATGATTCTATTGTACTTACGCGGCCCACAAAGGTCACTGCAGTCGTTGCAAATCCTTCGTTGTTCCACAGCGAAGTAACAACTGACGCTTATTCGCGTACATCTGTACCAGTGAGTACATTTCGTGCGTTATTTGTGCGTGAGAAACGCGGGGCACGTTTCGATCTGCTTGCCATTCTGCGCGTGACCTTCCAATTTGTTGCTATCACGTCCTTTGCTTCGCCTTCGCGGCAAAGCTGTGACTGTTTTCCGACACTTCAAGAAGTAGAAAGCTTTGGGAATAGGGGAAGCCGCTGTAATAAAGAACCATGAATACACAAAAAGGCCGATTATTAGCGTACTTAGTACTATCCTGCTATAAGGCAGGCATTAAGAGGGTGTACTATACTAAGAACACCTGCAATTACAACCCCACTGCATAATTTGGTTGCAAAATTTTGAACAATATATATGCTTTCCAGATAAAAAAAAATATGCTGCGAAAGAATTAGAAAACGTGGCCACTTTCGATATCCAAAGTGTGTTTTTATTCCAGGATATATTAAAAATAAGAAATTCTATTTTACGTAAAAAAAAGTAACGCACAGATTACTATAGTTAATAAAATATAAGAAAATATGCAGAAGAAGTAGCACAGGCTATGGGAGCGGAAACCTCTTCAAAATGTCCACGCAAGTCTTCATGGTCATTTCCTTGGGAATGGCCGACGCTTGCCTGAATATACTCGTCCGTGGAACGTAGAGCATCACTAAGCTGCCCGGTGGTCTCTTCTCTTGCGATGGCTGATTTCACGCACCTAGCAAGTGCGGGTCGTTCCGGGAGTCCTCGAAACGGCCAAAAAAAAAAAACGCGTTCCAACTCCAGTGGCTGTGAAACCTCCTTGAGCTCGTAGGACTTGCTTGCAGGCGCTTCCATGTTGTGCGAGGAATAGACGACTCTGATGCTGCCCGTCATCGTTGTACCATTTTCGACTGGCCCGAACGCATGGCTAACGCGGGTAGGCGGTCTCTCGGCTAGTGTTCGGGCATTGGAGACGTTGGTGAGCTTTGGACCTCTGGCGGCGAGGCCGAAGCGAGTGCTGCTGAAGAATACCCATCCACCATTTCCAATGCCAGAGGCAGTGGTCAGCGGGACGTTGAAGCCGGAGTCTACATCGAACCGCGTGAGGCCGCAGTTGAACCGACTACCGCACGGATCTGCGCATCTTGATCCCAGCGGGCCCCTCCGAAAGAACTCGAAGCGCCTCCGTGTTCGCGGTGCATTCTCGTTCTCTTGCCGAGTCCTAAGCGTCACCTTGGTGGAACTGGCGCCAGCCGAAACAGGCATTTTCAGGAAATCTCAGTATGCCGCTTCCGATTTGTTCAGCTGGGGGATCAGTCAGCACGCATCAAGGTACCCGTTTATTCAGCGGAAAAGATCCCAGACTAGAATGCGCTCCGAAGTGATCTTGTACTCACACGAGTCCTTGTGCGAAGGGGCAGTGTCATTCGTGGCACCACCGTGATTTGATAATGATGATGGCGATCCTCCAGTGCTGCTGATGCCTACGGGACAAACTGACCAAAAATAACAAATCGGAACTTCTGGGTACTAATTGGGAATATTGCTCAGTAGTTAAAAAAAACGAATATGATTCATAAAGGAGAAGCCCGGATCATTGTGATATTGCGAAATCAGAATGGTCTGGTTCCTGTCCTTTTTCCTTATCATAGGCTCATATCCACTGCGGGATGTTTTTGAAGAACCATGCGATTTTAGATTACTTCGACTTATGCTCATAATCAGACATCAATTTTCTAATACTGTACTATGAAGGAAGGAAATGTATGAACAATATATGAGATAAGAATTATTTTGGGATAAAGTAATGTAATAATAATTATTCAAATGAACATGCAGTTTTGATTTTGGAAATACAGCTGTTTTGTTAGTATGAGGAGGCAAATATTTATGTTTCTTATGAAATTGCAAATTTTACGAGAAGTATCTCAGTGACACAATTTCAGACACCAAGCCCTTGGCACACACTTCATTTAAATGAAGATTGTGTCCAGAGCCTAGCGAGCCCCGCCACGGTGGTCTAGTGGCTAAGGTACTCGGCTGATTACCCGCACGTCGCGGGATGAAATCCCGGCTGTGGCGGCTGCATTTCCGATGGAGGCGGAAATGTTGTAGGCCCGTGTAGTCAGATTTGGGTGCACGTTAAAGAACCCGACGTCGTCGAAATTTCCGGAGCCCTCAACTACAGCGTCTCTCATATTCAAATTTTGGGGTTTTGCGACGTTAATCCACACAAATATATAAATAAACAAATAAACAAACAAATAAATAAATAAATCACTCAATCAATCAATCGATCAGAGCCTAGCGATGCAGCACGCAACATGTGCAGCACGCAACAGCATCTCATGGCAACGTGTGACTGGAGGAGCCAGAAAGAAATATATTACCTATATATTGCATAGTACCACCAGGAGAAATACGTCATAAGCGCAAGCTTTCACCATGACTGGCTTGTACACACGAGAGCTATTTCTTGAGAATTGAGTGATTCAAGAATACTAAAGAATTTACGTAATGTGTCAGTAACGAATAAATCTGGTTAGAATAAAATATAACATAGAGGTTTATTAACAAAAGATAATTGTCCCAACTTAATTATTTTCAACAGCTGCTCACACGTCTCTATGAAAAAGGCCGAATAAGGAGGCCCTCAAAGACATCATATATGCAACACAAACATTACCTATAATTTGACGGAATGGTCCCATAAAAGTAATTTTTGCTAAAAAACACGAGCGACACCGTGATAACAGTGGTGTTGAGCTGATTTTTTATCACCTCAATATTAGCATTGGGACGAGGAAGCCAGATGATAATTCAACGCACTTTGTTAGGTGGTTGCTCCTGCCTATGAAACTACAGAGGTACTAGACAGCGAAATTCCGCTTAGTTCCAGTCATCGAATATCGAGCCTGTGTATTGATCCGTCGTAAGTCAGCAGTTCAAAGTGGCACGTAAAGTGGCGCGTGACTATTATAGAGAAATAACCTATATACTGGGACCTAAATGGTGCCATTACCAATGGATGATATTACTCCGAAAAATTCGCACAGTCCGCGTATTGTCGGAATCGATGATATGCCGAACACGAATGAGGAAGGTATATGTCTCTTTAATATCATCACTACGTTACCAGGTGCATGTATGTAATACACAGTAAGCGCAAATTGAAATTGTGCCCACTCAGGTACCTGGATAATGTGCAAGTATGTTGTTTATAGTCGCGTAATGACGGCACCACCACCGTTCAGAATACCAGCCCCAGCAGTGGTAGGCATGTAAATTATGCCGTCCGTGACTTTCATGTTATGATTATCATGTTTGCGCCTGATATGTGTCTTGAACTTCTATTCACGTCGCGTAAACCAAATTTGGTATATGTCAAGCAAGCGAAGTTCCCGTGAGCATGCTATCAGCGTAGCATGTGGTTATGTTTTACATGACACGCATATCATGATTATCATGTCTGGACGTGTCATTTACATTCGTCGTTCATTCACGTCATGTAATACCAAATCTGGTATATGTGAAGGTAGCGAAATGGCCGTGAGTGCATCATGAGTGTTGCATGTAGTCATGACTCATGACTTACACAACATGCATGTCATGATATTTATGTTAGGGCCTGTCACTTATGTTCGCCATGCAGTCATGTCATACAATACCAGTTTTGCAATATGTCGCGTGAACGAAACCACTGCAAGAGCAGAAAGACCATGACATGTATATCATGACCTTTATGACATACATGTAACGATTTTCATGTAATGACTAGTCACCGATGCTCGTCATTCAGTCATTTTTTGCCATAAAAAGTTTGGTATAGATCCCATGATAGAAACGGCCAGGTTAGATAAAGTCGTAGGCGGCTAGATAGATAGATAGATAGATAGATAGATAGATAGATATATAGATAGATAGATAGATAGATAGATAGATAGATAGATAGATAGATAGATAGCTGAGGTTGGACAGGGAAGTGAGGGGGAGGAGGACGAAAAGGCCGCCAAGTGCGATGTTTGCTCAGTCTTCGTACCTCTATGTCCACCGAGGAATAACTGTGATGGTCAGCTGCTTACCTGAACGTCGCATCCCGACCAAGGCGGTGAAATCTATGGTGCTAGTTCCTGTACTGTGCGAGGTCAGTGCACGTTAAAGAGGACTAGATGGTCGAAACTTCGGAAACCCTCTACTTTGGCGTGCCTCACAATCATATTGTGGTTTCTGGGCAAAAAAAGCCCAGATAATAATTAGCAGCACTAATGCGTAGCAGCCACTGGGGGAAGCTGTGAGGGTGATCCTGCTTGAAACACATGGGGTTTTCCACGGGGTTTCCGCACGGGGTTTCGGTATTCGCCGTGAGGTCCTCCGCTAGAGAGGTCAGCCTCCGCTAGAGAGGTCAGCCTCGACTAGAGAGGTCAGCCTCGACTAGAGAGGTCAGCCTCCACTAGAGAGGTCAGCCTCCACTAGAGAGGTCAGCCTCGACTAGAGAGGTCAGCCTCCACTAGAGAGGTCGGCCTCCACTACAGAGGTCAGCCTCCACTAGAGAGGTCAGCCTCCACTAGAGAGGTCAGCGCTGCGATCGTGGAAACGATCGCAGCGCTGCCTCCAAGAAATAATCCCGGAAAGGTGTCCTTACGTGCTCCCATATTTTGGCACTTTGCGTTACGTAACACATTTCCTGTTGTTCTGGTTTGCTTCATCGGGGCTGCTTATTTTTTCGACACTTCAAGAAGTAGAAAGCTTTGTGAATAGGGTGGCCGCTGTAATGAAAAACTCTGGATACACAAAAAGGCCTATATTAGCGTACATAGTACTATCATGCTTTAAGGCTGGCATTCAGAGGGTGTACTATACCAAGAACACCTGCGATTGCAACCCCACCGCCTAATGTGGTTGCAAAACTTGGAACAATATATATGAGTTCCAGATAAGAAGAATATGCTGCGAAAGAATTAGAAAACGTGGTCACTTTCGGTATCCAAAGTGTGTTTTTATTCTAGGATATATTAAAAATAACGAATTCTATTTTGCGTAAAAAAGTAATGCACAGATTACTATAGTAAATAAAGCATAAGAAAACATGCAGAAGAGGTTGCACAGGCCAAGGGAGGGGAAACTTCTTCAGAAATGTCCACGTAAGTCTTCATGGTCATTTCCTTGGGAATGGCCGATGCCTGCCTGAATCACTAACATCCTCGTCCGTGGAAGGTACAGCATCACTAACGTGTCTGGAGGTCTCTTCTCTTGTGATGGCTGATTTCACGCACCCAGCAAAATCGGGTCGTTCAGGGAGTCCTCGAAGTGGCACAAAACGCGTGCCGACTCCAGCGGGTGTGAAACCTCCTTGAACTCGTAGAACTTGCTTGCAGGCGCTTCCATGTTGTGCGAAGAATAGACGACTCTGATTCTGCCCATCATCGCAGTACCATTTTCGAGTGGCTCCAACGCAAGGCCGACGTGGGTAGAGTGGTCTTTCGGCTTGTGTTGGGGCATTGGAGACGTTGGTGAGCTTTGGACCTCTGGCGGTGAGGCCACAGCGAGTGCTGCTGAAGAATACCCATCCACCATGTCCAATGCCAGAGGCAGTGGTCAGCTTGTCGTTGAAGCCGGAGTCTACATCGAACCACGTGAGGCCGCAGTTGAACCGACTACCGCACGGATCTGCCCATCTCGATCCCAGCGGGCCTCTCCGACAGAACGCGAAGCTCCTCAGTGTTGGCGGTGCATTTTCGCTCTCTCGCCGAGTCCTAAGCGTCGCCTTGGTGGAACTAGCACCTGCCGGAACAGGCATTTTCAGGAAATCTCAGTATGCCTCTTCGGATTCGTTCAGCTGGGGGGTCAGTCAGCGGGCGTCCAGCTGCCCGTTAATCCAGCAGAAGAGGTCCCAGACTAGAAGGCGCCCCACAGTGATCTTGCAGTCGTACGAGTCCTTGCGCGAAAGAGCAGCGTCATTCGTGGCACAGCCGATATTTGATAATGATGATGGTGATTCTCTAGTGCTGCTGATAGCCATGGGGCAAACTGACCGAAAATAGGTAATCGCAACTTCTGGGTACTAATTTGAAATATTACCCAGTAGTGTAAAAAGACGAATATAATTCATAAAGCAGAAATCGAGATCATTATGATACTGCGAAATCAGAATGGTCTAGTTCCTGTACTTTTTCCTTATCACAGGCTCATATCCACTACGCGATATTTTTCTTGAAGCATGCGATTTCACTGTACTTCGGCTTATGCTCATAATCAGACATGAATTTTCTAATACCGTACTATGGAAGAAAATGTAGGAACAACATATACGATAGGATTTATTTTGCGATAAAGCAGTGTTATAATACTTATTCAAACAAAAAATCAGTTTTGGTTTTGGCAATACAGCTGTTCTGTTATTTTGAGGGGGCAAATATGTTTGTTTCTTATGAAATTGCAAATTTTACGCAAGGTATCTTTGTGACACAGTTCGAGTCACCAAGCCCTTGGCGCGATCTTCATTTAATAAAGATTGTGCCCAGAATCTAGCGATGAAGCAACACCTGGGACGTAATTCTTCATTGCAAAGCAACATGTAACTAGAGGCACCACAATGAAATATATTACCTATATATTGCATAGTACCACCAGGAGAAATACGTCATAAGCGCAAGCTTTCACCATGACTGCGTTGTACACACGACAGCGAATTCTGGAGAAGAGGGTTATTTAAGAATAATAAAGTATTTACGAAATGTGTCATTAACGAAATAATCTGGTTAGATAAAAAGATAACATAGAGGTTTAATAACAAAAAATAATTGTCCCAACTCGGCCAATCCTGCGTCACCTGCCCGTTCCACTGAGCCCGTGGCTGTCCTCGCCGTCCTCGCTGTCCTCCTCCGGTGCTTCCTGAGGCCTGAGCGTCCGGTATCAATTGGGGATCTACCTCCACTGCTACTTTAAGGGCACTTTCGTGCTTCCTCTTGTGGGGGTGCGGCCGTATGCGGCGGTGCTGTTAAGCCTATCAACCTAATGCCTCTCTCCTCTCCCGGCCAGGCATATCCTGCCTGGTCGGCTTGCCTTCCTAAGAATGATTTGCCAGTTGATCTGTTTTTGTGCAGTGGTCTGAAGAGCGTTCCTGAGACCCTGGTTCCAACCAATGGCGAGTCCATTTGCATGAAAAATCTGAAAGTAATTCAGGAAGAACTCCGGAAGATTTCCGATTATTACCAAATGATTACCGAGGTGCGACAATTTGGACGTGGAGGCATGCTGTGCTGCTCGCCGGAGCAGGCCTGCATTACAGATCTACTAAAATGCACAATGTTTGCCTCAAATCTGGTGAGCTGTTTCGTGCCTCTCCCTTTGGCCTGTGTTAAGCGACTAGTTCGAGGAATGGACTTGAACCTTACACCACCTGATAGACTTGAAGTATTTGCGGCTGCAGGAGCAGTCTCTGTATTTCGATGCTCGCGAAACGATAGGAACAAAAAGGTCCCCATAGAATCAGTGATTGTGAGTTTTGCCGGCACGGCTCGACCAAGCGAAATGAAGGCATGACCACTAATTTATCGTGTAGATGCACTATCCCCTCGCCCACTGCAGTGCGAAAAATACTGGAGGTATGGGCATACCCTCAAGGGATGTAGATCGGATGTGAGGTGTCGCACATTTATTGACCAACATAAACCCGATAACTGTTCAACCCAAGAGGTGAGATGCTATCTATGCAGAGGATACACGCAGCTGACGATGAAAGTTGCCCCATGAGGACATATGAGTTCCAACTTCTGGAGATCATCAAACAACAACGATGCTCCCGGCCTGATGCCCGATCTATTCTCTCTGAGCGCTCACGTGGCTATGCCACCGTTGCCAATCGGGCAAACCAAATGCTTGAGTCGTCGTTGCCTGATCAAATAACATCAACGGTGGAAAGGGCCATGACGAAGCTTATGGGTTCTCTATTCGTGAGCCTAACGGATTCATTGGCAGAAATAGTGAGCAGTCAGTTGACTTAAATATTGCAGAGAGCTTACCAACCTATCGTGCCCACTTCTTTACCTTCACCAGTTAAGGTTACTGATATTCCATCGGAACCAGGCCCTTCAAAGTCAAAGCCAGACACGCCAAACTTTGGACGTAGAATGATTATGCCTCTTGTGCAGGACTTAGATTGGAGCTCGGACTCCAATTCTCGTGTCTAACAACCAGAAAAATGCACTCTGACTCAAGAAATACAAAAAGACGTACTTCTCCTGAGGCACAACGCTGCTCAGTTAGTCCTAAAGTAAGAAATAAGAAATATCAGAAGAAAAATCTAAGAAAAAATGATTTTTTAAAGGATAGCATCTTAGATAAAGAAGTGAGTGCTGCTGGTATCTCTTCAATATAGGGAATTTAAAAGTACTACAGTGGAATTGCCGCTATATTTTCAGCAGCTACAGACTTACTTCATCTTTGCGATAATTATTCCCCGGATATTGTTGCTTTACAAGAAACTTGGCTTGCAGAAAACAAGTATTTTAGGATTAAATATTACCGCACGTTTCGTCTAGACCACCCAACTCGGATGGAGGTGTGGTAATATTTATCTCATCTAAAATTGCCCATAGAGCTAAAATTATCTATCAGTCAATGACTCCAGAAAGCGAGATTTTAGCATTAAGCATTACTATTCCTGGGTTCCTCCCATTCTCATTTATTATTGCTTATTTTCCTGCGGGTGCATGTTTTAAATTCTTCCGTTCTAGATACTGCAGTTTACTATTGCCAAAAAGATATTGTATTAATAGGTGACTTCAATTCTCATCATATTGCGTGGGTTTAAAAACTGATTTAAATGGCAAACGTTTGTAGGATTGGGTGAACAAGAATACCTTTATGTGCATAAACACAAAAACTCCTACTTTTATGTGTAATAAGTCCTCCTCGGTGCTTGATCTAACTTTTTCTAACGCTAACCTGTCCATCTTATCATGGTCTGCGATTAACTCGAGAACAAGTAGTGACCATATGCCAATATTGTTCGAGGTGGTATGCCCAATAACCTCCAAGAATAGATCATAGGTTACGCATGTAAACTTTAATACATTCGAGAAATCATTACGAGGAGCTTTATCTAACCGAACGAATGATGCGAAACTAGACGCTATCAGAATAATCGACATTTTAAAAGAGTCGTTGAATAATTCAAAATTTACCAGTAAAAGCTTGAAACCTTCTACCAACCCCTGGTGGAATGCAGATTGTTCGCGGGCTTATAGACTAAGAAAAGCTGCATGGAAAAAATTAATTTTCAACCAGTCTTCCAGGAACTTGAGTGATTATAAGTATGCGGCCGGTATTTTCAAGAGAACCATCGCTAATGTGAAGGACAAGTTTAACAACGACCGATGTGAGTTCCTTTCAAAGCCGGTCAATAGAAAATCACTTTTTCGCTTTCTGAGAAACAAGAAAGTTCTTCCGGTACTAAGAAATATATAATCTGTAGTATCATCACCAGTTGAACTGAAGGCCTTTCTAGAAGATATAGCTCAGGGCCTAAAAAGTTGCTTTACGACAATTCTCCCATACCAAGCCCAGGCCCCGCATAGGGCTGAGGATTTTGAATAGGTCACACCTGCAGAACTAGCAAACGTAGTCAGAACACTACCCATTTTGCTCCTGGTCATAATGGCATGACGACGTCGGTGATAACATCTGTACATAAAATATATCCACTTGTCCTACTCGAAATTATTATTCACTCACTTAGAAGCTCTTGGATTCCACCCGATTGGAGAATGGCAAAAGTGATTGCTTTAAATAATATCAAGCCCATTGCACTTACACCGAACCTAGTAAAACTCGTTGAAAGAATTTTATATAGACGTATAGATCGATGGATGTCAGAAAAATTGACACTGAGCCCATGTCAAATTGGATTCAGACGTGGCTGCTCCATTTGGTGGGCGCACGTGGATCTCGAAAGCAGAATTCAACTTGCTCGATATCAGAAACAATACTCCGCTTCGGTAACCTTAGATATCACAAAAGCCTATGATAGCGTGGAGCATGTGAAACTACTAAATTCGCTTCAGAACTTAGGACTGCCTCAATACTTTGTGGCCTGGATCCATGCTTTCTTAGGTGATAGAGAATTTTACTTCTCGCAGTCTGGTGTCAACTCTTCAATATATAGGTAAACGAGAGGTCTACTGCAAGGGTCAGCACTATCGCCCTTATTATTTAATGCACTACTATGTACCATACCCATACAGCAAGATGTACAGGTCTATGTGTATGCCGATGGTATCGCATTTTCGCTGCGTCGGCGGACATTCACACACTGTATCTGATTCGGGAGACATACATGAATAGCCTGGAAACGTGGCTGGAGGACATCAACCTATGCCTCAATATAAACAAAAGCACAATCATAGTTTTCGCACAAAATACCCCAGTGCGAATTTCACTAATGTACCGACAAGATGCCATACCTCGGGTCGAGTCAGTTAGGTACTTCGGGGTAACCTACACCGAAACAACTGGAGTCCCCACACAAAAAACATGGCTGCTAAAGGAGCACATGCCGTAGGGATGCTGCGCAGGCTCAGTAATTATCGTGCCGGTTTGCGTAAAGACGTGCTCGCCATGGTATATTGCATGTACATTCGACGGATATTAGAATTCGGCCGTGTTTCGTTTTCTGGCGCTCCAGATTACAAGGTTCGACCACTGATTCTGTTAGAATGCGAATCTTTACGCTTATGCCTAGGGCTACCTAAATATGTTGCGAATAATATCCTACAGGAAGAATCCCACCTGACTTCTTTTGTCAAAAGATTTCATATTCTAACAGTACGAACATTCCTTAAAATATATGGATCCCTTCAGTGGAGGTCACAGTATGTGTTCATGAACCAGCAGACCTCATTTTTCAACCACCAGTGGTCTAAATTACGGTGCCCTCAAGTAATATTTACACAGAAACTTTTGGATCCCTTAAGAGTTAACCTTTGGGAAATACTTGTACTCAACACTGTAGATGCAATTAGGATTGAATTTGATTATATATATCCCAAGAATGCAAAGAATTTACCATAACAATATATAAATGGCATTTGGGAAGATCATCTGGCCAATCTAGAAACATTCATTGTGATAGCGACTGACGCTTCTGTTTATGAAGAGAAGGCGGGCGTAGGAATCGTATTATCCTCTCTAGATTGGGCTTTCTCCATTCTATTACCCGACTTTACCCCTATTTACCAAGCTGAGCTACTGGCAATAGTCCTAGCATCGCGTAAAGTACCCCAAGATCTATCAGCGGTGATTGTTCTAACAGACTGTCTCTCGGTCTGTACTGCCTTAAGCTCAGCAACTTTTTCGCGCATACCTTAGAAACTTTCTACTCGCTCATTCCTAGACATGTGCGACTCGTTCGACTAGTTTGGGTACCGGGCCATAGAGGTTTAGCTCTCAATGAGCATATAGGTGCACTAGCTGTATCTTCCCTTGATGGTCTTGTTCTACCTATTTTACCTTTTTCGGAATATATCATATAGCAGCTCGTTTTGAAAAACGCACAACGGCCAATAACTTCAAAAAATCTCCTTTGTTTTTATCAGACTATCCACAGCTAAAGTTCCCTTGGAAGAAGAAAGGGTGTTCATCATGAAAAGAAGAAATAGCAATTACAAGGCTGCGTTGGCGAGTCCCTTCATTGAACTTTTACCCTCACAGGTCGGGTCTAGCACCGTCGCCTTTGTGCCTTTTTTTCGAATGAGAGTGAATCTTTGGAGCACTTCTTTTTGTCATGCAGAAAATTCAAAAGTCAAAGGAAACATCTACTAGAAGAACCCCTACCAAAGTTGGACTTAAACTTGACACTTCCGGTGATTGTTTCAATTGGCGCAGTTGCATTTGGTTTCAGCCACAGCAGCGTTCTTACCGCTGTTACAAATTTTTTACGAGAATCTAAAAGAATGGAATGCTAAAAATAAATAACTTCAGTTGTTTTATGTGTATTTTTTCTTTTTTGTGTGTTTATGTTTTTTCAAGGTTCTTTTGTTTGTTTAGAAATATGACAACTATAAATTATTATCTATATTACCTAATTAATCCAACCCTCCCTTTCAAGAAATGAATTAATTTAAAAAGCAAGGCACCGTCCAATTCATGGCCTATCCCCCTAGATGGGTTGCGCCAAGGTGTTGAGGAACCAACGAACCAACCAACTTAATTAGTACTTTTCGAGAGCTGCTCACACGTCTCTATGAGAATGGCCGAATGAGGAGTCCCTCAAAGACATCATAAACGAAACACAAACATTACCTATAATTTGACGAATAAACACAAGAAACTCTGTGATAACAGTGGTCTTAAGCTCATCCTTTATCCCCTCAATGTTAAAATTGGGGCGAGGAAGCCAGATGAGAACTTCACGCATTTTGTTAGGTCGTTGCTCCTGCCTATAAAACTACAGAGGTACTAGACAGCGTGATTCCGCTTTCTAGATCTAGTCATCGAAGATCGAGCCTGTGTATTGATCCTTCGTAAGTCACCAGTTCTAAGTGGCAGGTAAAGTGGCGCGTCACAGTTATAGAGAGATAGCCTATATAGTGGGACCTAAATGGTGCCATTACCAGTAGAAGATATCCCACCAAAAAATTCGCAGAGCCCGCGTACAGTCGGAATCGACGATATGCAAAACACAAATGATGAAGGTATATGTCACTTTTATATCATCACTACGTTACCAGGCGCATATATGTAGTACACAGTAAACGCAAGTAGAAATGCTATATGCCCACTGAGGTATCTGGATAATGTGCAAGTATGTTGTTTATAGTCACGTAACGACGGCCCCACTAACGTTTAGAATTCCAGCCTCAGCAGTGGTAGGCATGTAAATTATGCCGTACGTGACTGTCACGTTATGATTATCATGTTTGCGCCTGGTATTTGTTTTGGTCTTCCACTCACGTCACGTAAACCAAATTTGGTATTTGTCAAGCAAGCGAACAGGTCGTGAGCGCGCTATGAGCGATGCATGTGGTCATGTAAAACATGACACGAATAGCATGATTATCATGTTTGAAACACTTTTGTTGTCCATTCCCGTGGAAATTTGGATATGTGAAGCTAGCGAAACGACTGCGACCGCATCGTGAGCGTGGCATGTAGTCATGTTTTACATGACGCGCACATCATGATTATCATGTTTGCACCAGTCATATACTTTTGTCGTCTATTCACGTCACGTAATACTAAATTTTGTATATGTTAAGCTAGCGAAACGGCTGTGAGCGTGCTATGAGCGTAGCATGTAGTTATCTTTTACATGACACGCATACCATAAATATTATGTTTATCATGTTTGGACGTCTGATTTACTTTCGTCGTGTATTTACGTCACGTAATAATAAATTTGGTAAATGATGAAGTAGCGAAACGGCCGCGAGTGCACTATGAGCGTAGCATGTAGTTATGTTTATCATGACACGCATATCGTGATGATCATGTTTAAACGTGTCATTTACCTTCGTCGTTCATTCACGTCATGTAATACCAGATCTGGTATATGTGAATGTAGCGAAACGGCCGCGAGTGCATCACGAGTGTGGCATGCAGTCATGACTCATGACTTAACATTGATTGATTTGTGGGGTTTAACGTCCCAAAACCACTATATGATTATGAGAGACGCCGTAGTGGAGGGCTCCGGAAATTTCGACCACCTGGAGTTCTTTAACGTGCACCCAAATCTGAGTACACGGGCCTACAACATTTCCGCCTCCATCGGAAGTCGTGACTTAACACAACATGCATGTCATGATTTTTTTATGTTAGGGCCTGCCACTTATGTTCATCATGCAGCCATGTCATATACCAGTTTTGCAATATGTCACGTGAACGAAAGCACTGCAAGAGCAGAAAGACCGTGACATGTAAATCATGACATTTATGACATACATGTCATGATTTTCATGTTATGACTAGCCACTTATGCTCGTCATACAGTCATTTTATGCCATAAAAAGTTTGGTATAGATCCAAAGTTGGTATAGATCCAAGTCACCGAAGTTCCCTGAGAAATGCTCCACATTTAATAGCGCGGGTAACGGGACAGAAAAGAAAACTGATAGGACTTTCATTTCTAGGGAAATTTTCGACCAATGTTGCAGAGTTGCCAATTCGAAATTGGAGTGATTCCGGAAACATTTCACATGAAATCGGGACAATGCTTGGAGGAATGAAATGGGAATGAAATTAAGCACCTTTTGCCAGGAATGGAAAGGGGATCGAATTACGTCGTTTGTAGAAAATAGAGCGCCTTTTCGTCTTGCGTGCTGTTTACGTCTACGTGTACTGTGCTGCCGTCTACATGCAACGCAGGCGCGATGAGTTTGTTCACTGAAATCTCATCTAGTACTCACTTTTGTCATAATGCCCCCCCCCCCCCTTTTTAGACACATGAGCGCCTTCACCCGATACACTGTCGGAGAACGCCTCTAGGTCAGCGCAGCACACAGTCGAACACGATAAACTGCGTGGACTCTACCTCCGCACAGACTAAGGAGGTTAAAGTAATACACAGAGATAGAAAGAACAAACTTTTGAAAGCAGTGGCTCTGGAAGCCGCCTGAAGCAGGAAAGCAAACGTAACCACGGCCACGATAGCACCTCCCCGATTCCCGATGAAATGGATGGATGGAAGCACCTTAATTGTTCCTAAAAAAAAAAAAAAACACCGCGCGCTGAACTAAAGGAAAGTTTGCTCTTTCTAGAAAGGGGTGGGAGAGAGTTGGGTGGCGGCGCCGCAGCCGCCACGCGTGTTGGCGGCTAGAGAAGCACTACCATAATGCACTACCACACACGCGCCTGCGTCCAGTGATTCATACTTCAGCAGCTCATGTTTGTGAAGGGGTTCATATAGTTAGGCAGAAGGCAATTATCTTATCTCACTTTTTTTAAACCAACCATTCAAGGAGCCGTCCAGTCACAGTTTGTGCTTTAAAACTAAACGGCGAATTGCTCTTTTAGATGTTAATATTTCATTGCGAAATTTCGATGAATGAAACTAAAAATGTTCTTTTTGCACCTTGTAGTGCTTGTGATCTTTATTGCGGCATTGAGAAATCTCGAGGGCGTTTAAGCACCTTTTATGACGTCAACCTAGTGACCAAAGAACTAGTAACCGATTGCTGAGTGTGTTCGGAAGACCAGGCGTTCGGGAGATCAAGCCCAGGCGAACCTGCAGACGTTCCTTAATCTCGAGCCAAGAGCTGGTCATCCCGCACTCCCGTCGCTGCGTGGTGGGATCGTTTCGTCATTATCACTATCTTTTTTTTTTGTTCTTTTCAAGTTTGCTTGGTTCCTACGACTCGGCACATATACGTGTTCTTACGCCAAGCAAAGAGTACATTGGGGAGTATTTTTCTGCATCCTTAATAGTTACTACTCTAATATCATGCTCGGTTAGCTTAGTCGTGAAGGGCATAGTACATGCTCTATCGAAGTCGAATGCCACAAAGCTTTCTCTAGGTCCAGCTTTAGTTTGCCAAAGCCAAGGGCAGGCGTGATTTAAAAGTGTGAAAAATCTCTCAATTTGTAAAAGCGAAACTGCGGCATATGTTGGCGTACAAACAAGTGCTTTACCTTAACAGTTACTGACGGGAGAAGCAAATTATCCTCGCCCGTTGGTTCTCATTGATACCCCCCACACGGAAGTGGCGAATACGCATGCACGGCCTGATCTTTATCTCACGAGCAGTTTAAAACCTGACAAACGTAAATAAACTTTTCGACAAAAAAGACATCGCATACCTGCGCACAGGTGAACGCAGAGTTCTTCTGACCCCATCCATGCTAGCGAGACATGCTTTAGAAGCATCAGTGCTGTCGAGCGGTGCGGCGCTGTGTTCCGTATCAGATGGAAAGGCACAAGGTGCCCTAGCGGTGGTGTACTGTTTCATCCAATACCACGAGATCTAGAGCGTTTTGTTCCCCATTAACCATACTTAGTTTTCTTCATATTCACGACCGCTGAAGACGCTGGACAAAACGGCTTATAGTATTCTTGAACACTAATTTTGCCTGCATTAAAATACGTTTTGACATCAGTTTAGCAATAACAAATTAAAACCTAAACAATTAAAATATCTGCATTCTTTCAAACGTGACCACACTGCAAATACATGTAACAAGAGAACTGCTCCGGAAATTAGTAGGGTGGTTTTACTGTGCGAGATATGCCACCAAGATACTAACCCATGACCTTGGTAACGTGTTTTAGGTACATTTGTAGTTCTTAATGCCTCTGATGACAGTATATTTATGGTGTCGATCATTCTTACCTCAATAAAACTATCGAAATGCATTTCCTACATTGAGGTATTCAATGAATGGAACCGAATGGTCCCATCATTCCCGGAGTGGAAATGAGCCAATTTTTCGATATCGGGGAATATAAAGGAATCGAATTGGAGTGAAATGGAGGCGCCCATTTTGCAACACTCCTCTCGACAGGTTTTCGCCATCGCCATTGCCGTCATGCTCTATATAAGCCCAAATAAAAAACATCCCATAGCGTATGTTCTACCGGGGGATCGAACGCGTGAGTGGGCACAACGAGTGCGACTGAAACACAGTTGAAATTACCCGACCATTCTACATCGCAAGGGAGGTGCATGTCATGACATTGCCTCGGCTTCCAAGCCTACCGTCAACTGCTGCTCAAACTGAGGGAAAGGCCCCGCCGCGGTCTAGTGGCTAAGGTACTCGGCTGCTGACCCGCATGTCGCGGAATCGAATCCAATCTGCAGCGGCTGCATTTTCGATGAAGGCGGCAATGCTGTAGGCCCATGTGCTCAGATTTGGACGCATTCTAAAGAACCCTTGAAATTTCTGGAGTCCTCCACTACGGCGTCTCTCATAATCATATGGTGGTTTCGGGACGTTAAACCCCACATATCAATGAACGAAGAGGAAGGGCTTCACATCTACTGAATGAGCAGTAAAGAAGACGCAGTGATCATCCTACGGCGGTTATCAGATGTAGTGCAACCTAGGCCATACAAATCAGAAAACTGAATCTTGGAGTGCAGAACGTGCCGCTTCATGTCAATATTTTTCTGTTGACGTGAATTGGCATGACGAAAAAGCTTAACCCCTCGGCTGTAGAAAAAAAAAAGTACGGAGAAGATGCGCTGTAAATGATGGGCCTTCAACATGGTGTAAAAACGCCTCCTCTTTCATGGAAGCAGCACAGAAATATGTTCCTACGGCGTTTTTGTGTCAGAAAGCGCAACAAAGCCTGGAATAATGCTTCTCCTCAGATTCTCGCACATTCAAAACACCTCCGCTACAAACACTCGTTGCGAACGTTAGGGGAAGTGATTCTAAATGAAAAGAAGAGAAAAGTAAGCCCCGTAACTGTCTCTCAGGGGGAGGACACCTCAACAGTAGCTTACGAGGGATGGGGTAGAGAAGGGATTAAAAGGATAGGATTAAAAGGCAGAGAGATAGAGGGAGAGGAAGGAGAGAGCAAGGCACAAGGACAGCGAACGACGGAAGTAAGGATGGACACGGTTGCAGAAGTCCGAGCACGGGGCACCACTGGCGAGAGCTCTTGTCGGCGACAGGAGATGGCGTATGGCTAATCCAGTCGGCCAGAGCTTCGCTGTCGTCGTTGTCGGGGACCGGCGTCAGGAGTTGGCATATGGCTAATCCAGTCCGCCAGAGCTACACTGTCATCGGAGATCGCGAGGGCACAACCGGTCAGCACGGAATCCAGGCTCGCCGATGCTATCCATTTTCAAGTGTTCAATGGCAGGCTATAAGATGATGTCATTCGTAGAACTTGTAAAGCAACAGACCAATAGAATATTCGACATTCACCACTGACACCTGTAGGTGAGTGACAAAGTGGTGGACAGATATATACAATGTATATTGGTCATAAATTGTATGATGTGGATAGTTGTTATTTCAGTTTTCCTTCATTTTTACTGCTTTGTGGTATCGGTGCTAGCCTGAAGTGTGCTATGACAGGGTTTGTGCACGTTTTTCTCGGTTTTCGTAATTTACAGTCATAAGAAATGCAGCGTAGAGCACATAGAGCTGTCATATACTGCACAAGGTAGTCATCCGTGATCATCATCGTCATGATCGTCATCGTCATCGTCAAGGCGTATAGTGGGCACCTTGCATGTGAAGTGCCACGTTAGCAGAAAAAGAATGCATTGTATGGAACGCGCTTGTTCTTTATCGTCATCAGCGTCATCGTCATCGAGGGGTGACGAAAGGTATGGTTTGACCCAAAAAGCTCCGCCCTTGAATAAATAAAAAAAACATGTTTCAGCCCTTTGTTTTAGGAATCGACAGAACACAAAACTGAAACTTGTAACTTGTTCTTACAGAAATTGTTGAATGTTTACTGTGCACTGGTATATACAAGAGCTTACACTGTGTCTCTAGATGTTTGACAGCTATAGTTTAACGCAAATGCACCCACGGTGACGCTAAGTGATAGATCTCCATCCCGACGACTATAGTCCATGATCAGTGATTGAAGAAACCCTTCTGTCATAGATGTTTGTGGTAGCTGTAATGGTTATCGATGAAAGCGTAATCAGAGAAAGCGGTGTGCCGGGCAGGAGAGTCGTCACTGAATGGACGCCGAACTCAAGCTAAGGTCGCCTACTCACGACATGTTAGTGTACTGAACGTCACTGCCGGACTAGATATAAGCCTCGGCGCGTCGTCTCTACGAAACGTTGCAGGCCACGTTGTTAGCCAGCCGTGATTTTTCCCGGGGTGAGCGAAAATGGACAATGCTGACCTATTGTATACAGTCAGACAACTCAGGGCTACTTTTTTTCGTATGGATGGATGCTATGAGCGAAGGCGAGGCTAAGGGTAATGCCACCACCCTATGGCGTTGTGTTAATGCATCGGCAACATTTCACTTCTCCTACTGAAAACGCGCTCAATGGGACGAACGTGACTGTACGACGCGTTAAAGAATTAGTGATGGATGTGATGGTCATTATGAATTGCTTCACTTCACGAAGAGTACTATGGAAGTGAAGTGTTATATATATAAAGCCGTTTGTAAATCTTCCAGCCGTTGTGGCCGTGGCTCCGAGAGTGCCATGCCCGGCCTGTGCTGTCGTAGAGAGAAGGGTCATCATGTACACTTCCATTGAGAGAACTTTTTTTCTTTACTTTCTTGTCATGCGTATTTTCTTACCTCATTCTCGTGACGGAAATATGCCACAGATTTCTTGGTGGACCCTGACATAAACACTTAGGTGTTAAAGAAAATAACACTGGGCACACCTTGCGTCACACGCCACAGCGTGCCAGGAGGCGCAGAAGGGTCACTCAGTTCAAACGTAAAAGTAAGATCTTTAATAGCTTCCGGTTCTCTTCGGTTCTGTATTTTCTCGAGACTTGCAGTAAGTTGCTCAAGCACAAAGTCGTGACAACCATGACAGTTGTTAGTTCATGCTTCCGGTATATGCCTTTGCATTCTTTTCGAGCGCCCTTCTTTGAGCTTCAGCATCGTGCTGCAAGCATCAAGCTGCTTGTCAGTTTTCTTGTAAGATTCAAGATTATTGCTATCGCATTCATTGACTTGCCCTTCTGCTGAAACTGTGACTCTTTAGTTACACAAACGCAACTGAACGAGCTGCTCGTGCGCCTCAATGTACTCCTAAGAGTTTACGTGGTATTTTTTGAAAAGTTGCGCCGGCATGCAATTGCATCAATCTATGCCTCCTCGCCGACACCCTCGCCACAGCAGTGAGCTATGCCCAGTTTCGCCTCCTCGCTCACCCCCTCGCCGGACAAGCGTGTTCTAGCTAGCTTTGCCTCCTTTTCAACATCCAGAGCATAACAAGGGAGAAGAAAGGGAACAGAGACAAATGCTCTCCACCAAATAAGGATTTATGACAAGAAAACCACGTATGTATACATGTCAGCACGTCACGTCACATCAGCGTGCTAAAAAAATCACGTGATATTGGTCAACAAGTTAAGCAGAAAACAGCAATCGGACGTGATAAATACATGCACAAAAAACCAACAAACATCATATCAATGGTGTGAATTGTGGTAAAAGCTGTCGAGAAAAGCCAGCTCTTTTGCAGTCGAGGTAACCAAGGGCTTTCTGACGCCTTTACAGTTGGCAATAACCAAGGCCTTGATAATCACTCTGGTTTGAC
Source organism: Rhipicephalus microplus (assembly GCF_043290135.1). NCBI lineage: Eukaryota > Metazoa > Arthropoda > Arachnida > Ixodida > Ixodidae > Rhipicephalus > Rhipicephalus microplus. Next base: position 374,033,056 of record NC_134710.1, on the reverse strand, counting down.
CATAGCCTGAGCTGTGTGCTCTGCCCAGCTTCGCATCCTCGTCCATCTCATCACCACAGCTGCGCTTGTCGCCTAGCCTTGGCCGAGCCAATTCGCCGAACTCGTAGTAGCTGAGGTCGGAAAGGGAAGTGAGGGGGAGAAGGAGGGAAAGGCCGCCAAGTGCGTTGTTTGCTCGGTCTTCTTACCTCTATGTCCACCGAGGAATATCTGTGATGGTCGGCTGCTTACCTGAACGTCGCATCCCGACCATGGCCGTAGCATTTCGCTGGTGGTGAAATCCACGGTGCTAGTTTCTGTACTGTGCGAGGTCAGTGCACGTTAAAGAGGACTAGATGATCAAGGTTTCCTAAGCCTCTACTTTGGAGTGGCTCACAATCATATTGTGGTTTTTGGACAAAACCCCAGAAAATATTTAGCAGCACTAATGCGTAGCAGCCACTGGTGGAAGGTGTGAGGGTTATCCTGCTTGAAACGCACGGGGTTTTCCCAAAAAGCGTTAGCTTATATATGCTATTTAAAACTCCACGAATTTAATCTTTGAATTTCTGTCAGAGGATCGAGCAATTGTAGCAGACCATCGTGAGCGCCCTCACACAAAAGCTCATAGAAAAATTCTGGCTAGCTGAATCTGCTTGCATTCCGATGAACTAGCACGTGCCACATAAAATGAGCCTGCTCGTGTCGTCATGAATTACGGTGTCCAGAACTTCGGCGTTATTCTCTCATTCGGCATTAGACGCGGCTCCCTGCTGGCTGAACCCTTACCATAAAGTTATTCGTGCGAATTCGCTGTGGTATGGCCGAGCTATAACAGCCACCGTATTATCCTCGAGGACATACATTGGCGCCTCCTACGGGATGTCGTAACTCTTAGGACGCCGGGATGTGTTGTCTGCTATAGCACCGCATTACCTGCGCTTTTGCTGTGGATACTATGCGTGCTTCCCTTTGTTTCGAAGCTCAGTACTTAAAGAAGCGGTAAGACCTAATAATACGGGCAACAAAACTACGAATCGGTGCTCCCGGGGGCACTCTCGTGCCTAACTTACGTCATAAAATCGCGACTAAGAACCGGTGCACCCATGTGGGACAATTCCAGTGGTGTCGCGAAAGCAAAGCTGCCGTATTCCACAACTACCACCCTATGTGTGATGCCATCGGAGATTGGCGCTAAGAGTCGCAGAAATTCCTTATAAGAAGTGGGGTATTATGACTCAACATGGAGTCGGTATTGGTCGCGAGGTCCTCCGCTAGAGAGGTCAGCGCTGCGATCATTTTGACCGTCACAACGATCGCAGCGCTGAGCTCTCTAGCGCTGTGAGAGGTCAGCCTCCACTAAAGAGGTCAGCGCAGTGATAGTTTCCACGATCGCAGCGCTGACTTCTCTAGTGGAGGACCTCGCAGCCAATACAGACTCCCTGTAGGGCCATATATAGTGCCCCGCTTGTTATCAGGAACTTCTCCGACTCTATAGTGCCAGCCTCCAAGAAATAAACCCGGAAAGGTGTCCTCACGTGCTCCCATATTTCGGCCCTTTGTGTTATGTATAACACAGGTCCTTTTGTTCTGGTTTGGTTTATCGGGGCTGTCTATTTTTTCGACACTTCAAGAAGTAGAAAGCTTTGTGAATAGGGGCAGCCGCTGTAATGAAAAACCCTGGATACACAAAAATGCTGATTATTAGCGTACCTAGTATTATGATACTATAAGGCAGGCATTAAGAGGGCGTAGTATACCAAATACACCTGCAATTGCAACCCCACCGCCAAATTTGGTGTAAAAACTTGACGCAACGTCTATGATTTCCAGATAAGAAGAATATGCTGTGAAAGAATTATAAAACGCAGTCACTTTCCATATCCAAAATGTGTTTTTATTCCAGGATGTATTAAAAATAACAAATTCTATTGTACGTAAAAAAAGTAACACACAGATTACTATATAGTAAATAAAATAGAAAATATGCAGAAGAAGTAGCACAGGCCAAGGGAGCGGAAACCTCTTCAAGAATGTCCACGTTAGTCTTCATGGTCATTTCCTTGGGAATAGCCGACGCTTGCCTGAATATCCTCGTCCGTGGAACGTACAGCATCACTAAGCTGTCCGGTGGTATCTTCTCTTGCGATGGCTGATTTCACGCACCCATAAAGATCCTGTCGTTCCGGGAGTCCTCGAAGCGGCACAAAACGCGTTCCGACTCCAGTGGCTGTGAAACCTCCTTGATCTCATAGGACTTGCTTGCGGGCGCTTCCATGTTGTGCGAGGAATAGACGACTCTGATTCTGCCCGTCATCGCAGTACCATTTTCGAGTGTCTCGAACGCAAGGCTGACGTGGGTAGAGTGGTCTCTCGGCTTGTGTTGGGGCATTGGAGACGTTGGTGAGCTTTGGACCTCTGGTGGCGAGGCCGAAGCGAGTGCTGCTGAAGAATACCCATCCACCATGTCCAATGCCAGAGGCAGCGGTCAGCGGGACGTGGAAGCCGGACTCTACATCGAACCACGTGAGGCCGCAGTTGAACCGACTACCGCACGGATCTGCCCATCTGGATCCCAGCGGGCCCCTCCGACAGAACTCGAAGCGCCTCCGTGTTGGCAATGCATTCTCGTTCTCTCGCCGAGTTCTAAACGTCGCCTTGGTGGAACTGGCGCCTGCCTGAACAAGCATTTTCAGGATGCCACTTCCGATTCGTTCAGCTGTGGGATCAGTCAGCTGGCGTCCAGCTACCCGTTTATCCAGCGGAGGAGGTCCCTGACTAGAATGCGCTCCGCAGCAATCTTGCAGTCGTATGAGTCCTTCAGCGAAGGAGCAGTGTCATTCGTGGCACAGCCGAGAATTGGTAATGATGATGGCGATCCTCTAGTGCTGCTGATACCTACGGGACAAACTGACCAAAAATAGGAAATCGGAACTTCTGGGTTATAATTGGGAATATTGCGCAGTAGTTAAAAAAAAACAAATGTAATTCATAAAGAAGAAACCCTGATAATGTGATATTTTAAAATTAGAATGGTCTGGTTCCTGGCTTTTTTCTTATCACAGGCTCATCTCCACTACGGAATATTTTTCAAGAAGCATGCGATTTCAGACTGGTTCGGCTGATGATCATAATGAAATATAAGTTTTCCAATACTGTACTATAGAGGAAGAAAATGTAGGAACAACATTTAAAATTTATTTTGGGATAAGGTAATGATAATAACAATTATTCAAATAAAGAATCAGTTTTGTTTTTGGAAATACAGATGTTTCGTTAGCTTGAGAAGGCAATTATTTTTGTGTCTCTGTGGAAATTGCACATTCCACTAAAAGCATCTCTGTGACACAATTACTGTTACCATGACTTGGGCACTTCTTCATATAAATGAAGAAAGTGCACACGGCGTGGTGAAAATGGTGCCCAGGCGTGATGATAGAGGATGCCTAGAGCGTAATTCTTCATTTCTACTCCACTTGTTATTTCAATAACTACGAAGAAATATATTACTCCGTACATATTCCCTGGCCTCGCCAGGAGAAGAACGTCATAAGTGCAAGCTTCTTGCTGCTTTCACCATGACTGGTTTGTACACACGACAGCAATTTATTTTAGAATTGGGCGAGTTAAGATGAATAAACAATTTACGGAAAGTGTGACTAATCATAAATTTCGGGAAATAGAAAATGTAACATAGAGGTATAACAACACTGAAATAATTGTGTTAACTGAATTAGTACTGTTGAGGACCTTCTTACATGTCTCTATGAGAATACCTGAATGAGGGCGCCCCCAAGTACATCATACCCGCAACACAAACGTTACATCTATCAATGAAATGGCCGTATAAATGTATTTTTTTTTTGCTAAAAGGAGTAGTGACCACGTGATAGAAGCGGTGTTTAGCTGATTTTTTATCACCCCAATATCAATCAACATGAGGGCGAGAAAGCGATTTACGGGAGAATTTAAGCGACGTTGTTGGGTCGTTGCTCCTGCCTATAAAAACTACAGATGTACTAGATAGCGTAATTTCGCTTTTTCGTTCTAGTCGTCGAAAAATGAGCTTGTTTATTGATTCCTAGTAAGTCACCAGTTCAAAGTGGCATACGTAAAGTGGCGCGTGAGAGATCGAAAGATAGACGTTCACGGGATATAAATGGTGGCATTACCGGTGGAAAATATCGCACCAAATATCGCGGAAAAACGGGACAGGAAAGACATAGGACTTTCAATTGCATGAATGTTCTCGACATGTTTTTGTCGTTGGCGTCGCCGTCATGCTCTTCATAGATGCCAAATTGATAACATCCTCCGGCGTATCATGTATAATATGTTCTACTGTTCTCCCCCCCTCCCCCCGGGGCGGGGGGTCATAACGCATGAGTGGGCCCGAGTGCGACTGAAACGCAGTTGAAATGACCCGACAAATCTACATCACATGTTGGCCGCATGGGATAAGATCGCCCCAGCTTCGAAGCCTGCCATTGACTGCTACTTTAACGGGAAGGAAAGACTTTCGGCTCTATCGAATGAGCATGAAAGAAGGCGGGGTTAAAATCCTATGGCGGACATCAGAGTTATTGCAACCTAGGCCATACAAATGGGCACACCTAGTCTGGGAGTGCAGAACGTGCCCCGTCATGTCCATTATATTCCGTGGACGTGAAATGGCATAACGAAAAAGCTTAACCTCTCGGCCGTGAAAAAAAAAGTAGCCTGGAGAAGATATGGTGTAAGTGACGCACCTTCATTAAGGTGAAAAAATGCATCCGCCTTCACGAAAGCAGCACATAAATCTGTTCCTACGGCGTTTTTGTGACAGACAACGCAACAAAGCCGGGAAAAATACTTCCCCTCTAATCCTCGTACATTCGAAAAACTTCCGCTTCAAACACTCGTTGATAACGTTAGGCTTACCGGTGCTATCAGTTTTCAACTTTTTAGTTGCAGTCTCTAAGATGTTGTTCATAGAACTCTTAGAGCAACAGACCGGTAAAATATTGTGCATTCGCCAATCACGCATGTAGGTGAGTGACAAAGCGGTGGACAAATATATACAATGTTTATTGGTCATAAGTTGTGTGTTGTGGAGAGTTGTGATTTTCGTTTTTCTTTCATTATTACCGCTTTGTGGCGCCGGTCCCAGCCTGAAGTGTGCTATATGACAGAGTCTGTGCACGTTTCCCTAGGTTTTCGTAATTTACAGTCATTTGAAATTCATAGTAGAGCACACCGAAATACTGCGCAAGGTACTGCGATAGATACTGCGCGAGATACTGCGATATACTGCGCAAGGTAGGCATCGATGATCATTTTCGTCATCATTGTCATCAGTATCATTGTCATGGCGTAAAGTGGATACCTTCCATCTGATGTGCCGTGATGGCAGAAAAAGAACGTGTGGTCTGAAACGCGCTTGTTCTTTATCGTCAATTTATGATTGATATCTGGGGTTTAACGTCTGCAAACTGGCATATGATTATGGGAAAGGCCATAATGGAGGGCTCCGGAAATTTCGACCACCTGGGGTTCTTTAAAGTTTACCCAAATCTGAGCACAGAGGCCTACAGCATTTTTGCCTCCATCGAAAGTGCAACCGCCGCAGCCAGGATTCGATCCCGTGACCTGCAGGTCAGCAACCAAGTACCTTAGCCACTAGACCAACACGGTGGGGCGTTTTTTATCGTCACCAGCGTCATCGTCATCGTCAAGGCATACAGTGGGTACCATGGAGGAAAGAAACAACTTAGGAGAGGCCCTGCCGTCACTCGTTGTGAAGCCAGAAGTCGGCCATATTGACTGGGCAAATTCTCCTCTCTTGTTTACATCTGAATGTAAAGCAAAAGGCGCGACTTTCTATCCGGCTCGGAAAGCACGTGGGCTGCGCAGCGGGCGTTTCGTGACGATCAGAAACCAATGTAACGTGGCTCAACCCTCTGGGCCAGTGCGACACCTTCGGCGAAATAATTTCGTCCGAGTACTAACAGCGAGTAACAGCTCGCCGACAACGAAGCAAGTAGAAGAGAACGCGTGCTAGATGCACTGACAACGGCGAGTGTTTTGACGTCATTAATTCAGCAACTGTACAGACAACACGATCGGTCGTGCGCCTTCTTCTATATATACGGTTGCATTCCGCCACGTGGCCTACGCGGCGCCCGGCCACTGTGCCCGTGTTCCGCGTGAAACTCACCGGCGTCAGCATTCTGCGACCATGGTGACTTTGAGCACGGTGCAAGTGACACTTGAACGCGGTTGCTCTAACGCTGAGATTGCAATGCTGGGTGCGAGTATAAGAAGTGAAACAGAAAAGGAGTTTCAATTCGCACATGCAAGTTGTTACTGTACACATACCGAACGCGAAACTACGTATGCGCACATGGTCCTCATTGTGTCTTGTTGGACACAACAGTTTCGTCCGCTGTCACAAGCAGCAGCATTGCACAACCGTCACAGACATGCAAGGCGATCGTCGACGTTCCACTTCGTCGTGGTGCCCAACGCAATTACGCTGAAAACTTCAAATGCTTCATCCGCGGCATCCGCCGCCCGACACATGAATATGCGCTCGTTTTATGCACTATTGGGGCCCCGTGGTAGACAAACGGTTTTGTAATTGTTGCTAGGAGTATAGTAACTGCCAGCAGAACACTGCGTAACCAATAACACAGCGCAGAGCGCGGATATTGTCCGTCATGGCTCTACACGAGATCTGCGCAGGCACACATGCTGCCGCCAGCCGCGGCCACTCACAGCTAGACCAGCTACACTGCGCAACACGTAACCATAGCAACGCCGCCATTGTGCCCAGTGAATATGGCCGCCATGATGCCCTTTCTCGCACACTTTTCACCTAGCACGCCGGTTGCGCATGCCCTCTTCTATCTTTCCTTCCTCCATGGTGGGTACCTTGCATGTTGCGCCATGATTGCAGAAAGAGAGCGCGTGGACAGGAACGCGCTTGTTCTTTATCGCCATCAGCGTCATTGTCATCAAGGGGTGACGGCAAGCATGGCTCGACCCAAGGAGCTCTGCGCCTGAATAAATTAAAAAAAAAAACATGTTGGAGCCCTCAGTATTAGGAATCGGCAGAACACGAAACGGAAACTTCTAACTTGTTCTTTAATTTCTATAGTTTAACGCAAATACACCCACGGTGACGCTAAGTGATAGATCTCCATCCCGACGACTATAGTCCATGATCAGTGATTGAAGAAACCCTTGTGTCATAGATGCGTGTGATAGCTGTAATGGTTATCGATGAGAGCGTAATCAGAGAAAGCGATGTGGCATTCAGGAGAGTCGTCACTGAATGGACGCTGAAGTCAGGCTAAGGTTGCCTACTCGCGACATGTTAGTGCACTGAACGTCACTGCCGGACTAGATAGAAGCGCTACGCGCGTCGTCTCTACGAAACATTGCAGGCCACGTTGTTAGCCGGCCGTGATTCTTCCCGGGGTGAGCGAAAATGGACAATGCTGACCTATTGTATACAGTCAGACAACTCAGGGCTACTTTTTTTTTCGTATGGATGGATGCTATGAGCGAGGCCGAGGCTAGGAGTAATGTCGCCACCCTATGGCGTGCTAAGCAAAAGCGCGAAAATAAAGACAAGGGGCCATTGGCATACATGAGGCTGTTCACCAATAACCGTGTTTACAACTGGCGTGGCGAAAAGAATGAAAGGGTAGAAATAATAAAGCGCGAAAAAATTGCTAAAAAATGACGAGAGCATAGAACGAACAAAAAAGGTTGCACACCACCCAAAAACACGGCAAAACGAGCGCAAGATAAAATAACACTGCTAAACATAAACGCTCAATTGATCGTGAATAAAGTACAGCCATGTGAAAACTTATTGCTCGATCATGTATCAAATATAGTGTCAATGATCGAAATATGGTCATCAGCACCCGTCTCGAGTGATGAAATTACTCCCCCAAACTGCGTACTCAACGGAAAGACAGGCAATCATGTGGTGGCGGCGTAGCCTTAGCTATAAAGAAATCAGTTCCACTCGCCATTCTTTCAGAGGTAACTGATGCTGAGGCAGTTTTTTTTTTTTTAAGATTAACGCAAAAGTTACAAGTATAGTCGTTGGCTGTATCTAAGAAGTCCCGCATGTTGACATGAATGCATAATTGTGATTTAAAAGTATTTGCAGCAACATGCTCCAAACTGCTGCATCATCATCATGGGTGACTTTAACCTTCCCGACTTTAATTGGTCTACCATGCAGTACAGATCAAAGGCTTCATAAACCCATGATGTTAAATTTTAACCTTTGCCAAATTGTGGTAAGCTCCACAAGAGAGCAAAGCCAGCCTCGTAGTATAATCGACCTAATTTTATTAACTAGTAACTTTCTCTTAGAAAAGATAAAAGAAATAACCCTTTTAACACCGCCATATTTGCGCTTGCAAAAAACTATGAACAAAAATCCAAGGAAGCAAAACACCACTATTTCAACATTGGCCTAGCTTTAGCTTTTTCAAAGGTAATCCACAAAGATTTAGGAACCACTTTCGCTGAAGGAACACACTCACAACTCAACTATCGTCACTTGAAAAATCTGATAAAGCCTACAGATATAGCAGTTTTTTCATTCCGTCTTCACTAGAGATATTGGCGTCATGCTGGACTTTGTTCCGCGCGCTGTGTCTGCTATAGACCCTCTCGTTGTCACGTACACCGGCGTTCGTAATCGTCTGCTTGCCCTAGATACTAAAAAAGGTTGTGGTCCCGACAATGTATCCAAGCAATTTTTGAAAAGGTAGGCAAAATAGTGCAGCAGAAATCTCAGCAGAATTTTCCGTAAATCACTTTCAACATTAAGACTACAAGAAGATTGGAAAAATGGCTACAACTATTTCAGTTTATAAATCGGGAGATAATTTCATTAAATCTAACTTTAGACCAATATCTTTAACGAGAATTGTATGGAAACTACTCAAACATATAGTTCTAAAACATTTAACTTTTTTTTTTCAAAAACACAGTCATCCTGTCCACCAACCAGCACGGTTTTCGTTGACGTTTATCGACCACAATGCAGCTAACTGAGGTCATACACAACCTTGCGCTTGGTATTATTAATCAGAGCCAAATGCACATAATTTTACGTGATTTTTCAAAGAAAAAAACATTTGACTACGTTCGTCACACCAAGCTAATATCTAAACTAAAAGTACATTAGCGGAGATGGAAAAACTCTTGCTTGGATGCGTGAGTTTTTCTCTAATATGTCTAAGTTTGTTATTTTCAAAAAATATTGCACCAAACATTGTACCAGTTACGTCAGGAGTGCCCCAGGGTTCCGTCTTCGGGTCCTTGTTATTTCTCGTGTATAATAATGACATATCTCTTAATTTAGACTGTAAAATAAAGTTATTCGCAGATGACTGCGCCATTTATAGGGAAATTAGAAATGACCTAGATAACTACTCGCTTCACAAATCACTCTATGCTATTTCCGAATAGTTGTCAAGCTGGCACATGACAATCAATGTAAAAAAAATAAACTTGTATGACGATAACAAGGAAGGGGGAGCCTTCAAACATTTGCTACTCTATAAATGGCACTGCTCTGACCATAGTATATGAACATAAATACCTAGGCTTAACAATTACGTCCAATTAAGGTGGGACGAGCGCATTAGTCACATTACTTCATCTGTCATGCAAAAATTCATTTTCTTCGCAGATCACTTAAAATGGAAATCTTGTCAACAATGCTTCCAGCACACACTCGTCAGGCCAATCCTGGAATACGGAAGTAGAGTGTGGTTTCCTCACACTCGCACAAACATACATAAAATCGAAGCAGTGCAGAGGAAGGCTATACGATTCACCCACAAGAAATATAAGCGTGAATACTCACCCACTAATCTTATAAATATGCCCCACCGCGGTGGTCTAATAGTTATGGCAGTCGAACGCTAACCTGATGTTCACGGGATCGAATCCCGGATGGCGGCGGCTGCTTTCGATGGAGGCGAAAATGCTGTAGGCCCATGTGCTCAGATTTGGGTGCACGTTAGACAACCCCAGGTGGCCGAAATTTGCGAAGCCCTTCACTACGGCGTTTCTCATAATTATACGGTGGTTTTGGGACGTTAATCCCCACACAATATTATTAACCTTCTAACTCTTTCCGGGCTTCTTACGCTGGAAGTACGAGCGAAATAGGCACGTCCAAATTTATTTATCAACTCCTGCACAATTATCTTAAAATAGACATTTCAAATTACGCGTCTTATTCACAAACGCGAGCCACAGGTCACACACGTACGTACCGATTAGTAGTACGAATGCAACGCTGATGTGTTCAAGTATTCTTTTTTTCCGGTTTCCATCCGCGAAGGGAGCATGTTGGCCCCTCACATAACTAACACAGAGTCATTGTCTCTGTTCGAGTCAGAAATTGAAAAACATTTCTTAGCTTGTTTAAGTTGCCAATGACATGAGTAATGAAACCAGTATGTACTACTTGTATGTTTTGTAGGTAACCATGTAAGCAGCCTTATTGTTGAACTTGCCACTTTGTATGCACTTGTATTCTCTTTATATATTATGTAGTGTAAATATTGCTGGTGTACAAAGTGCCACGTTGATGTTACTCTTATTTTCTGCATTGATGACTTGTTACTATGATGAGCAATCATAGAATTTGTACAGTGTGCCCATCTGTTATGGTCTCGGTGGAGAGCGGCAGTTATGCAAATAAATAAATAAATAAATAAATAAATAAATAAATAAATAAATAAATAAAATTAGTATTTTTCGACCGTGGCACTTACGTCTCTATGTTTGAGAACGTCCGTATGATGGGGCCCCTAAGAACAGCGTATCGACAATGCGAATGTTACACCTAATTCGCTGAAATGATCCTATTAAAACATTGCTTACCTAATGAAGAGATGCAACTGCACAATAACAGGGGTGTTTCGTTGATTCATGGTCACCTTATTATATTGACATGGAGGCGAGGAAGCCAAACCATAGTTTAATGCATAATGTTGTTGTTGCTGTTGCTGCTGCCTAAAAATACTACAGAAATATTAGACAGTGAACTCCGCTGTCTCTTTCTAGACATCGAACATGGAGCTTGTGTATGGAACCATCATAAGACACCAATTCGATTAGGCGTACTTAAAGTGGCGCTTTAGAGGTAGAGAAGCTTTCTTGGGGCCTAAATGGTGCGATTACAAATGGAAGATATTATAGCAAATAACGCGGGGAGATGGGGCAGCAAAGACAGACAACACTTGGTGATTATGTGAACACCCTCGACGGGTTCTCGCCGTCGTAGTCACCACCGCCATCATGCACTGCATAAACTCTAAATTGATAAGATCCCCCAGCGCATCACATGTTCAACCGGTGGGTGAATGTACTCGAGCGGGCACGACGAGTACGACTGAAGCAGAAATGTAACGAGCCGACCCTTCTACGTCACACGGCGGGCGCATTCGATTACATCGCCCCGCGTGCGAAGGCTTCCGTCGATTGCTACTCAAGCAGAAAGGAAACGCACCGCCAGTCTCGGAGGAACATGAATAAACGCGGGGTTATTGCACCATACGCTGCATTTAAGAGTTATTGCTTCCTACACCCGACAAATCGGCACACTTATTCTGTGAGCGAAGCAGAAGAGGAAGGAGAGTGTGAATAGACTGCGTGGTGATTAGTGTAGATAATTTTGCGTCGACGGGAAGCGGCATAAAGAAAACCTCAACGGCTCCACTGTAAAAACGTAAAAAAAAGTTGTATGAAGAAAATATGGCATAAAGGACATGCCTTCGGAATTGTGTGAGAACGTACCAGCCTTCAGGAAAGAGGCGCCGAAATCGGTTTATACGGCGCTTTTGTGACAGGCAGCGAAACAAACCTAAGAAGGATGCTTCCCCTCCAATCTTCCTATATTCTGAAAAACCAAACCTCGGCAACAGCCATTCTTTGGGAACATTGGGCTAGTCGATGCACAGGTTTTCAAGTGATAAATTGCAGACTAGAAGAAGATGTCACTCGGAGTACGCTGAGAGCAACAGGAAGACAGAATAGATGTCTTCACCCGCTGACTAAGGAAGGCTGATCGCACGCATGCTTCTATTGTAGTTTTCAGACACTTTGATACATTGCGTCCTGTGGTAGCAGACTCCGTTGACGCAGTTCCCAATAACCGTAACGTGCCGCTCTCGTAGCGTGCTCTGTGGATCTCTCACCATGCATCTGTGAGCCATGGGTGATGCTTGAATGTTTGGCTACGCACTGATGATCCTTGATGATAAATATTTGATTGGAGCATCAATATCGGAGGGACCACTCATAGGCCAATGTATTTGTCATCCACATTGAATCACAGGATGTTGCACTTGACAAGTCCCATGAATAAGCCCTGGTGAACCACAGTCTCCTTTCGGCAGAACATGATATACCTCGGTGTTTTTTGCGAAGTCCGAGTGCTCACGCTCAGGATCCCCTTACTCGAACCTTGAATTTACGTGATATGGCGGCACTCCACTTCCGATTTTTTTCACTTATATGTGTTCGCTTGTCCCTTCGTTACCGTTGATCTAATGCTCGTAGTCAGAGGAGTGCTAGCTGTTTTGCGGCTTTGCAACCGTTCCGTCATGCCCCCGAATAAAAATGCCCACTATTTCATGGGTAATGATGATGATTATGATCTATTTTTTTTCTAATGAGTACGTTCTCAAGAAGATGCACCTAAAATAGGGTGGCAGAATTGTCCCTACTATGATGTAATAATTTTTGAAAGGATTGCACAGCCTAAATAAAATAAAATATTCAATACACAAAAATATTATAAGAGGAAGCAGTCAGAATAACAGATGGGAAGCATAGGAGAGACTTAAAAGGTGGCAGCCCCGCCGCGGTGGTCTAGTAGCTAAGGTACTCGACTGCTGAACCGCAGGTCGCGGGATCGAATCCCAGCTGCGGCGGCTGCATTTCCGATGGAGGCGGGAATGTTCTAGGCCCGTGGCTCAGATTTAGGTGCACGTTAAGAAACCCCAGGTGGTCGAAATTTCCGGAGCCCTCCACTATACGGCGTCTCTCATAATCATATGGTGGTTTTTGGACGTTAAACCCGACATATCAAGCATCATCAATTAACTTAAGAGGTGGTAAACGTCTGTATATGAGAATACATTTATCAAATCAATTTCACCGAAATAAATAGGAAGAATAAAAATATGAACTAAAGCTGATAGACTGACTCGGTAAAATTTGCAATGTATTTATTATATACCTTCCATTACTTTAACTTCCACAAGATTTAATAAAACCACTCAATTCTTGGGCAATCACCCACAGTGGGTATGAGCCACGAGAGAAGGTAAACAAGACAAAGAACAAGAATCTTTCCGACGCATGGGTCCTGTAGAATTCAGTGGTGCAGACATCCATGCGACTATATATAACGCAGAACGTAAGAATATTAGGAAAAAAGCTATTAATAAGGTCATAACGTTGTCATGGTATTGTCCTATGTTGGGAACTATACTATACATGTGGGACTAAATTCGCTCTACACTTATGCAATAAAATGCACAAATAATTTGAAGGGGCTCTGCGACTGAAGACTGTGTTTCGGTTCTGCCATCCATTCTCATTAATTGTTTCGCGTTTAACCATGGCAAGGGCAGGACGACCACGTTTGTGCATGAAGCAGGCAGCTTGCCGCACGAAGGAAGACAAGAACGCTGACACAATGGCCTCGAGAACGTGAAAGTAGCGGCGTCGCACCCCGGCGAGCGACATGGCGCGGAACGTGTGCACGGAATCTCTGAGCCGCGGAGAAACGAATGAATACTTACATCGGGGAACGTGGTTTGACTTCGTTGTTCTCGTCACCGCTCGCTTAGCCGCGCAGCCACCGAAACGGAGGCGATTCGCCTCGCTCTCCCATCTGAAGCCCGCACTTTGGCGCGTCTGCCAAGCGGTTTTCCGGAAGACATCGATCATCGGCGGCCGCCTCCATGTTTTATACCCGCTATACGTGTGCACCGTCTCTCTCCCGTAGGGTCCGGTGCCGCTTTTGCCCCCTTAATAACAACAGTAATAATAATGATCTGGAGCTCAGCATTGTGAGAAAATCTGCTGAGAGACCGGGGCAGCAGGATGTCTCTATAAGTGATACGCTCATCGTTTTGATGGGAGGGCTGCTGCAATGAGCGAGGTGGCAAGGGCTTCCAGCGCCAAGTCGCGCTGCCTTTTCCGCCTCTGTGTAAGAAAACCGCGGCTGTGCCACGTACGTTCGGTTCTATTTCCTGTGAGAAAAAAGAGAAAGAGAGGGTGAAATGCTGTGGCCGAGTGTATAGATGGCAAATGTAAGCCGATGGTTCTGTCGGGGATCCCACGGCGAGTGCTTTGCGCGGCTGCTTGGAGGCCAAGTCCTCTACTGTCGATTGCGCTCTTTTCGTTAAGGGTTGGCTGTCGATGAGGAGAATCCGCAGCAATGGGGGTTAGATTTTCGGTCAAATGGGAAGCGGAATGATGATGATGATGACAATACATAAACTTGAAGGAAACGGGTCAGTGTGGAAATGAGCTACGTGTTGAAACCGCTACAACAATAAATTGGCGGACTGTTCTTTCCCCTCTACTGTAGAATTTGCGATGATGGTCGTAAGGTAGGAAGGAAAATAGGGAGGAGAGAACGGCAGGGAGGTTAACCAGCATATAGGCAGCCGGTTCGCTACCCTGCGCATGGGAGAGGGATGGGGGAGATGAAAGATAGAGAGCAGAGAGGGAAGAGAGAAACACAGCACATTCAGCAGCACACGCGCGCACACTCATAGTCCAGTCTTGTCTTTCGCGGTGTGTGACATTGCTGTTACAGTCGCTTGTTCAAGTCCGTGTCGCGTAGGAATTTCAACAGAGCTTTCGTCGCCTTCTGTTGCAATATCTTCTCTCGGGCACTTGCCAGAATAGTGTCCAGAGACATTTGGCTGTTGTGGATGCGCGCAAAAGCGGACGCCAGTGACTGTCTCTGGATTTCATACAACGGACAGTCACACAGGATGTGGTTTAGCGTCTCTTCGCAATGACAGGCATCGCAGAGAGCGTTGTCGGCCATTCCTATGACAAAGGAATAAGATTTTGTAAGTTCCAGTCCTAGCCATAAGCGATGAAGAAGGGTGGCTTCTCTTCGGTCGAGTCCAGTGGGCATGCGGAGAGCCATCAAAGAGGACAGGTGGTGTTGACGATTCGTATCGATGCTTGGTGGGTACCATAGTGAAAACGTGATTTCACGCGCAAGTCGTCGAAGATTTCTGGCAGCATCGGTCCGCGAAAGTGATACGGCTTCTTCTCGTGTTCCTTCAAGGGCTGCCCGCGCGGCAGTATCGGCATGTTTGTTCCCTATGATGCCGCAGTGACTTGGCAGCCATTGAAGCATTACATGATGCCCTTTCTCGTGTGAAGTGTGAATAAGGCATCGAATTTCGAAAACAAGCTGTTCGTATGGCCCGCGACGCAGTGCTGAGAGCACAGATTGTAGGGCAGCCCTTGAGTCGCTGAAAATCGACCATTGTTGTGGTGGTTCCCGATTGACCACACAAAGTGCAGCGCGCAAAGCAGCTAGTTCCGCTGCTGTAGATGCCGTGGAGTGGTTAGTCCTAAAGCTGATGGTAACACCTCTTGCTGGGACAACTACTGCCCCTGACGAATACTGGCGGTTCATGGAACCATCGGTGTAAAGTTGCTATGGTGTCATTGATTCGAGAAAAATCCAAACAAAGACGAATAGACATATAACGAAGCTGTGCAGGCACAGTCTTTCTATGGTGTGACGGCAGACAAACGCTTTTTCATATCTCATGAGATGTGTGAACGCAGCCGGTTTATAGACACCTTTTTGTACAAAAGCAAGGATTCTAAAAAGAAGCAGTGGGTGGGGAGGGATACGCACATCTCCATCTCGAACCTTAAGGTGCAATTCGCGCTTTTAGATCACGCCCACCGGGTGGCGAAATCCAGCGGAGTCCTCGACGTAGACCAGTTTTTAAAATCTTGTAATGCAGAACTATATTCTGAGTACCAATAATAATACGTGCCAATGCATTTTATGATTGTTCAAGAAAGTGGCATCGCCCAAATTGATAGATAATTTATCGTTTCATTCTTCTCCTCGATACAATTGTTTAAAAGAAAATGTTCTAGAAGCACTACGAGCTTTAGTTCTATGATGCCATAACTAAAATGTTCCAACAATTGATTTACGTGACCTTTCAAAGGAATGCGAAAATCGGGACTGCAACCGCAAACTATAATTCACCCCTTAATTACCAACCCATATTCGTTGCGACTGTTACTACGACTTAATAGAACACCAAATATTCTTGAATTTGCTAACACTCTAGGATTTAATTCATACATAAATAACACATAGCATGGATTTCATAAATACTATTCCTGTGAAACTCAACTTGCATTTCTCAATCCATTTTATCGCTTTCTGGATCACTCATTGTGCGTTATTATTATATTTCATTAAAGCGTTTGATCAAGCATGCCCTAAGCTACTGCTTTTTAAACTGAGCCACGTTTATACGGCGCATTTTCATTACGGATGAAAAGAAATCCCTTAGAACACGTGGCTCTATTTCTTCGGCTAATAAACATGCCCAGAAAAAGCCTTTTTTTTTTTTCATGCAGCCCTCAATGGTATGTCGGTGTAAGATCGCACTCGGCGTAGCATCCGGGCCCTGGCCCCTTCCTTCTTCGTAACACGTCTTCCCGATAAACGGAACTGGCCCAGCGTGGCAACACCTTCCTCTGTTTTCCTGACGAGTTCCTGAGAAACGGCGCCCTGCAGCTTCCTCTGCCTACCCTGCGCCTTCCATGGAACTGCTTGTCCGGTGTCGACGAGGGCCATGGGCAACGAGGCCTGGGGGATAAAAGGAGTGCCCGGGAAAGGACAAGAGGTCTCTTTGCTGCTAGGGGAGCTTGCCGGCTAGACATCCGCACGTCCGCCTTAGGCACCACTGCGGGTCATACGTCTGCTGACATCTCTGCATTGTACATAGTTTCGTACATAAAGTTCTGTTTGTAAACCGTCCAGTAGTGGAGGCGTCTTTTCCCGAGGAATAGCCCTAAAGACGGCAGTGATCATCCTCGCGAAGCAACGAACCCGGCTTTGCTTCACCACCAAGAATCTGCTCAGAACCGTATTTTAAGTTCGGATGAAAATTTGCTTTTGGGAAAATGAACTATTATAAATCGTAAATATGAATAGTCAATGAGTGTTTTTATAATTTAAATGTGTTGTATAGCTGTATAGCATTCGGTATTCGTTATTTGGCTTTAAGATTTTTCATGGTGTATTTAAGGTTTAATTCTCCTTTTATATACCTTCTGCTTAGGCAAATCCAAAATCTCAGAGTGACGTACGTTTAGGTGAATGCTCCATAACCGGTTTCCTTACACTGCCCCGAATTGCTTGCTGCCATGCATCGACACTGCAGCTGCAGAACTTTACCTCATTTCGCCTTTAGAGGTTTTTAGCAAGCTACGGAAACACGTTACGGAAAGGCGGCGATACGGAACCGGCTGACGAGTGCGCACGCGCGACCATTGTATATGTGTATGGAAAGGAACCGTGTCGTATTTCCTTAACGTGTTTCCGTAGCTTGCTAAAAACCTCTCTTTCACTCGTTGCAGTAATAACTAGTTTTCGTCACTACGTGTGGATTACTTTACGGATCGTAGAGGCCCGTGTGCTCAGATTTAGGTACTCGTTAAAAATCCCGAGGTGGTTGAAGTTTCTAGAGCTCTCCAGTACAGCGTCTCTCATAATCATATGATGGGTTTTATTTATTTATTTATTTATTTATTTATTTACAACACGATGTTGTGGGAGACGCGGGGAAAAAAGCTGATACAGTCAACTTGAAGGTGTCCTGGCCACCCTACACGTGCAACAGCGTAAAAGGTGGTAACAAACGAAAAACGAAAAGAAAAAAAAGAACAGGAAAATGAAATGTATATATAATATAATGTACATGAATATCCTTCATGCAAAAATATGTGCAAATAATATATTGTGCAAGACTATCCTTCAAGCAAAAGAAAAGTAACATGATTCTGTAGACATAATAAAGAAAACATAATAAATATGAATTCTCCGTTCAGAAACAGCGAAATACGAAAAAGAAAAAGACGGTGTTATTTATCAGGCATATTTATGATAATGATATTGTGGTGAAAATTCTCCGTAGCTCTTTAAATGAGGTTTCCCGAATGTTAAAGGGCCGCTCTTTACTGTTTTATTTAATAATGCTGGGAGCGTGAATCGAAGCACTTGTGGACCATAGTTGGTGCGACACTTCTTGATTTGCCATTCTTCAGGTTTTCGTATATTATAGTTTAGTAGGGTAGCCTGTAATCCTGCTAGTGTTTGTAGAGTACTAGTTTTTTTTTTCATTAAGCTAGATTTATACTGCCGACATAGATTATAGTTAAAGATTGACTTTACTGGGACAATGTCGTGTCTTATAAAGAGGTCACTGGTGTGTGAGAGGTATGAAACCTTGCATGCTAATCGAATCACGCGTTTTTGTGAAACTGCGAGCTTGTCAATGTTTTCTTTTGTGTTAGTACCCCATACTAGTAATCCATAATTAACTATTCGTACGAAGAGAGCATTATATAAGAACATGTTCATGCTTATAGGGCATTCAAAAGAGACATGGCACATCACACCTATTGTACTAGATAGTTTGCTAATTAGGTAATTTATGTGGTCATCCCTTGCCATTGCTCATTGAAATAGACGCTTAAAGTTTTTATTGACGGTACGAACCCAATATCTGTATTATTTAACGTTAATGGTGCTAGTTGAACATTCTTGTTCTGTGGTCGAAATAATATTGTCTTAGTTTTGCTAATGTTAATTTTAAGTGATTTTGAGTCGTCTAGTAACTTATTTTTGATAGCGCTTCAATACCTTTATTAATTGGGTGTGTTTCTGAGTTCCCTGAAAAAAATAGACTGGTGTCATCTGCGTATATAATGAATTTGGCTGTATCCTCGATCGTAGGAATTTCGTTAATATAAAGTAAAAATAAAAATGGTCCTGGGATACTTTCCGGGGAAACATCACATCTGACCGGTTTTCCATCTGATCTTTCTACTGCAACAATTACCGATTCACTTCTATGTTTCAAGTATGATGAAATTAATCAATGGGCTATGCCTCTAATGCCATAAGTTTCCAACTTTCTCCAGAGATTTGTTAGCGCCCCAACAAATAATTCTTGTGGCGTTAAACCCCAATAATTATTATTACTTTACGGATTGGTTTCAGTGTCGCCTTACTATGCTGTTAAGCTTGCCATTTTGTGTATGTGGCCCCTAAACTCACATGTATGGCAAACGCTCATGAAAATTGTTGGGTTCGTGCATTAGACGTTTCTGGACTTCATCTATTCATTTCGTGATATACAAAAAGTAAGAAAGCATTTCTTACTTTTGTAGGAACAGCCCAATGGGGCGGGACCATCTGTCTTACGTACAGTCGTCTATACGTGTATAATGTACATTCGCTGTTGTTAGGTACCAAGAATAGCTGCTGTCTTATACTTCTTTCAGTATAATAGACCATAGGTCGGTCAACTTACTCATGAGTCGGCTCACTCGGACTCACTCAGACTCAGATCAAGCCGTGAGGCTGATTCTGAGTGAGTCCAGGTGAGTGATATTTTTGTAAGTCTGCTTGAAGAAAAATTTCGTGAGTGTGAGTCCGAGTGAGTTCAATTCAGAAAAGTTTTAGTGGGTTGGAGTCTGAGTTAATCCAAAGTGCAAAATATATTTCTTGAGTGAGTCTGAGTGAGTTCTACTTTCTTTTCCCGACTTAAGGTACTATATAGTCATCTTCACCATTACTATCAGCCTTACCTGGATTCACGTTTATACTCACGTCTACTCATAGGTATTCTAAAGCAGCGTAATTCATACACCATTTCGATAGTTATTAATTAGAGACGTGAACTACGTGAGTGGGTGCCTTTGACCTCACACCACCCTCTCTTCAAGGGAAGTTCTTGATGATAGTATATTATGCTGTCATCTCTACCAACAAAAATGACCTTACTGGTCCGGGAAGCACTCAGAACTCGTTTTCGAAGATATGTCGAATGGCACCAAGAAAAGCACTGATTACGAGAGATATTGGTGTTAAAGAGAATTGAAACCATGGTTGAAGAAGTTAACTTTAGGCCAACGGACTCATGAGTCGGCTTACTCGGACTCACTCAATATCAGATCGCGCCGCGAGTCCAAGTCCGAGTGAGTTCGAATCTGAATGAGTCCGAGGGTAGGTAATGTTTTGGTTAGTTTGAGTCCGGGTGAGTCCGGTGGAAGAAAATTTTTGTGAGTATGAGTCCGGCTCAGGGAAATTTCACGTGAGGCTGAGTACGAGTG
Source organism: Rhipicephalus microplus (assembly GCF_043290135.1). Taxonomy (NCBI): domain Eukaryota; kingdom Metazoa; phylum Arthropoda; class Arachnida; order Ixodida; family Ixodidae; genus Rhipicephalus; species Rhipicephalus microplus. Next base: position 374,012,632 of record NC_134710.1, on the reverse strand, counting down.
AGTGTAAACCTGAAAATACATTTCATGAGTGCGGCTGAGTGAGGTCCACAAGTTTTGCTGACCTATGTATAAGACCGATTATATTGTTGTTGTTTGCCTACCGTTTAGCAAAGTACCATCTGGTCTACGACTCCTCCTTGATGTAGATCGCAGATCATGCATGTTAAATGGACACTAAAGAGAATCAATGACTCGGTTTGAATTGACATACTACAGTTTGAGAACTTTAATTTCACATGTTTCGCTATCATAGGTTCATTATTAGCAGAAAAATTCAAGGTTGAAGTTTTTTTTAGTTTAGCGCCGAAATTTTACACGTGACGTAAAATATTTCAAAATGTATTTTTCGTATTTTCGAGACATTCGTTCTATACCTTGAATTTTCTGAAACTTCGTGTATGCTATGTCTATGACACCAAAAAATGACAATTTACTTCATTTTATTGATTAGAATCAACTTGAAACCCAGTGGCCGCCTTAAAATCTTTGACGTCACGGTGTTTGGGGCGGGAATCTCAGAGTGGCGTCTTTACCCGCATATTCTTTTCACGCCTTTCCTCGCTTACCCAAGTGTCACGTGCAGGTAAGAGTGGTGTTTTCAGAATTTCGAAAGTGTATTTTACAAATAAACGAAAAAAAATGTTTTGCTGCTTAGTGTCTGTTTAGGGTAAAGAATTTCTTTAAAATATATATGCTGCGTTGTAAGTGGTTCTGCGTAGGCCCCGTTATAAAGAAATCAGACACACGGAGTATAGCAGACCTACAATTTACCAGGATACAAGTTTCACCACAGGCACGTATTGAAGGTTATGTCAACTCGCATTCCTAAACGATAGACTAATCATTATCGTAGTTTTTAATTACAATACCACTCAATATTCGTCGCATTGAGCATAGCTCAGTCAATGGTGGCAAGAGTTTTTCTGCGGGACTCGCGAGTTTGGGCGCTCGCCGTCTCTGGAATTCATAAGCACCACTTTCGGCGATGCTATTTACTTTGCATCACTCAAAAGCGTTTTTCCCTGTGTAAGAGACCTAAGGTAGTAGTGATGTGGGTGGATCACCTTTTCGAGCTGCAAACGCTGGGGGCCACGGGCCGTGGCAGTGTACACTCTCATTTAATGCCCCTCATACGGGGGTGGCCACCTATTACTGAAGAGTATGCGCAGTGTGTCGGAGGGTTAGGGAGCTTGTGTAGGCTGCGCAAAGAGCGACCGGGAAGACAAAGGGGAAGTCGGGAGCAGGAACGGGAAACAAGGTTGGTTGCCGTGGCAGGTTGAGCTGTTCCCAAAGCCTGCCATAGCCGCAAGCGTCGCGACCGAGCTTGTGGGAACAGGCCAGAAGGCGAGCGCGGCTGCTGCAAAATAGATGAACCTCGTATGCCTACTGCTTCACAGGCTGTGAGGACTGTGGTTCGAAGCAGACGCCTATGTACGAACGGAGCTGCGCGCTTCCAAACGCGGGAACAAGCGAGTTTGCGCTGTCGTGTTCGGAGAGTACAATGCGCACCCGAGCGTTTATCTTGCGCGTGAAACTTTAAAGGGACTTCCAGGAGCTGTCAAACGGTTGAGAAACTATACTTCGCAGCTTATAAACCGCGATGCGCGAATCTACCTGGAATGATTGAAAGTGCGTGGTTTGGAAGTTCGCGTTTAATCGGAATGCCGTGCACGCTTGTTTAAACAGTGCGCGCAGGACACGGACGGGAATTGCGTCACATATAACCAAAGTCTGGATCTCTCCTAAGAGGCTCGATCGCGTATTTCCGCATTGCTTGGACATGCGTATATATTTTTAATGGGCTTGCATAATCGTGGTATTAAGGTGGTGTAATATTATTATTATTATTATTATTATTATTAATGTTTATATTGTTATTATTATTACGTTTGATGGACATAGACGCCACTGCGATTCACTGGTTGGTGCCCGGCGGCTGGCCCGAAGGTCGCGTATGTGATTCTGCCACAGCGGTTGCATTTGCATGGAAGCGAAAATCCTTAGAGTCCCGAAATTTCCCGGGCGTTTCACTGTGGCGTACCTCAAACACATACCGTCGTTTTGAGAGATAATACCTCTGAAGTTATTATTGACCCAAGGGCATATTTTGGTAAAATAGCGCCACTTGTGAAGACAGATGTCACCTGCGAGTGCGAATGGTTCAAATGGTGGACTGGGAAGTCGTTAGTGCTTCATAATTTCTTTACGTGTGCAGGTTGCATAACGAATGCCCTCTCCCGTTGTCTGAGCTTAGCAGGCAAGGTCGAGCTGCTAAATGCTCGAGGACGGAGATGTGGTTTTGTGGCCAAGGCGGCCGCGTTTCAATGGACTCGAATGCAAGATCTGCCGTGCATTAGGTTTAGATGAACGCTTAGAAACTGCAGGTGGGCGAAATCATTGAGTCCCCCTCCCCCCCCCGCACATTTTGGCGTGCCTTATAATCATATGATGTTTTTGGCACGCGAAATTCCAGCAGTTCTATTACCAAAAATACCTTTTGTCGTGCTGGTTGAGGTTTATCCCATTTAGCATACCGTTGATTTGTCTCTGAGACGACGCCAATCAAGACCATCGATGTCGAGTTATAGTGTGTGGCTCTAAGGTACAAACGTACCTGTGTCAAAGCCCAACATGTGCATGAATCACCTTCGGGAGGATGCACATGTTGACATCCCTCATAGGAGCTCCCATGAGGGTGTCCTCGCATTCACGTGGTATTGTAGGGATCGGCTAGAATAACATATTTGAAAGCGCCCACGAATATGGTACGGCAGAATTTGCTATTACTCGGAACTGACAGCGCTAAACTTGTTTGACGCGTGGGGAGAGGGACTCATTAAGGACACACATACAAGCCGTTCGCCGCTCGTTGCGTCTTTTGGGCTTCCTCCACATATGTGTCGGCACCAACTAGCTCTGATGCGGACCTCATCGCAATAAATGAATCGATGCGGTATTCTACTCGCATAACATTAAAAAGAATATGAATGTTACACGCGAGCAAACACCGTCGTATCTCGGTCACGTACCTTCAGCGTTACCGACGTTCTGAATGTTATATATGGCTGGATCCCTGTAGGGCACCGCAAAAAGTCGACGCCCCATGCAAGGTCAACGTCCACGGCTGCTCGCATTGGTGCTGCGGGCGCTGGCGATCCCACGAACAGCTTCGAAGCGTCTGTAAATCATCCTGAGTATCCGAAGTAAGTTCCCCTCTATGGCAAGTGCAGCAGCCAAGTTTCCAGTTACAACCACCTCAAAGTGCCAATGAAGGTGCCGTCAGTCCTAGGTGACTGACGAGATCCTCTAGATACGGCAGCCTTTTGCGGTGCCATGCTTACCAATACAACTTCCACGGGACTAAAGTTCCTCAGTGTTAAGTGAGAAAACGTACCTAGACGGTGGACCTGTTTCGGAGCTTTTACCGAATTAACCGCAATTGATCACAACAGGCGAGAGCAATCGTGTTTCATTACGTGCGCTCTAGAGCGTGACGGGAGTTGGCGTAACACATTTCCGTCATGTCGCCCCTTCCTGTTCAGCTTCCAGGCGCCCTTATCGGGAAGCGAGAATAGTGATGGATCTTGGGGTTCAGCGTCCTAAAACTAAGGCCCCTACCCAAAACCACGACATTGTCATGAGGGGCGCCATAACGGAGGGCTCCTGTTGCTTCGACGAGCTGGTGTTATTTACCGTGCACCTAAATCTTAGTACAAACGCCCAAAACATTTTCGCCTCCACAGAAACTGCGGCCACCGCGGTTGGGATTCAACCACGTGACCTTCGTGCCAGCACTGGAAGACCATAACCACTACACTCCCGTGGCACATGGGGGCGAGAAAACAGAAAAAGGGTTTCAAGCGCGTGAAAAAAAAAATGCGGCAATTGATTCAAGAGGCAATTAACTCCGATACTGAGGTTATTGGATGATTACTTGGCAAACCGGAACGCGACTCCTATAAAGCATACTTCACGCACAGTTGTATCATTGCAGGCAATGCCAGCACGTGAATTAGCATTTTCAATGGTGGACATTCAAGAGGCATCCTAACGAGCATGGGCTGCGGAATTAATTTTTTTTTCTGACTAACGGATCGACCAGCTTGGTGGGACTATGCGCGGAAAACCTGCAGCCTCTTCAACTCATAAGATACATTGTCTCGTCTAGTGCACGAATTGAGCAATGCAAAGAAACAATGTGACATTGTGCTTAACAGTCGCATGCTACACGAAGCCATTGAGTGTTTGCGGTGGTTTTATGGCGTGAATCGGCCTATACTCTCACGCCTGATTGCATACACCTTGTCCCAAACAGCCTTCTCGCGTTTTGCACGCTTCGAACTAGGACGCAACGTGGGACGTCACTGGTAGCCCCAACGTATCAGTAAACGAAGCGGGCTTAGCGCTTATCTTGTTTTTTTGCGTGCGTGTGTGTGTGTGTGTGTGTGTGTGTGTGTGTGTGTGTGTGTGTGTGTGTGTGTGTGTGTGTGTGTACTCTTCAATGAGAGCGTCGTATTTCTTGTAGCCTACTGTTGACACAGCAGGCAGCGAAGGTCATGTGGTACCTATGGGAGACCTGATGGCGCACTGCACTACCTTGCTTGCGTGCCGGAAAAAAAAAAATGTCAGGCATTTTTCTCTCTCTCTTATTGATTAGATGTGATTGTGTCTCCACACATCTCAGCAAGCGCTATGGGATCGGCAACCATCTTTACCGTGTTTGTGGCATCACGTAAGCATTAAATTAGTTGTTTTCGTGTTTATCTTTCGCTCTCCTCATTGTCTCACAGAACTTAGTTAAAATTTATCCTTCTTTCTGTATATTTGCAACGCTATGATTTAAATCTACGTATGTCTATTTTTTTTTCTCGTGAAGGCATGAATTCCATGGCCTTCTAGGTTACACCGCTTCTCATGCCCGCTGTATGCCCTCCGAATAGGAGTAACACAGCTATAGACGTTCGCTCACGCACCTGAGGCATTCGCCCAGAGGTCACCACGTGTGCGGGGCCTCCATCTGCGCCAAGTCACACAGGCGATGTCTCCCGACGAGAACAGCCATATACGTCCCTGACACCCTTAGCAGCCGCCCCCCACCCCTTCAAGCCGCTGCCATCCTGCAGCCTTGTGTTTGGTTTCATTCTCTCGGCGGCGTAACGGACAGCGCGACCGCTGCCGTGCTTATCTGGTCTCTCGTTTCGCGTTAAAGCACGCTCGTACAGAATCACAAACGTGCCCTGCATTTGTTGCTCGAAGTAATAATAATAATAATAATAATAATAATAATAATAATAATAATAATAATAATAATAATAATAATAATAATTCGTCAGGCACGGCACACTCGACTGGCGCTGTCCTTGCGTATCTCGCATGTCGGCGTGCCACGGGCTCTGTGTGTGCGCGCGCTCTCTTGTTTTCTCAGCGTACATACTTACACAGCAGCATTTACATACTTAGCTTATACGAGTACTTGCACCTTTGTCTCTTTGTGAGCCAAGCCGCTACCATGAATGTCTCGCACGGGTATTCCGACGTGTATATATATATATATATATATATATATATATATATATATATATATATATATATATATATATATATATATATATATATATATATATATATATATATATAAGAGAGGGAGAAGCTGTGAGAGACAGCGAGGATGAATTCGAATTGCGAATAGCTGCATCACGCTGTTTCTGGCACGTTCAACGCATAGGCGTACACTATAGTGTGGCCAACCGCAATATTTTAGGAGTATGTACGATGTTTTTTTTTTGCCGTTGTTGTCATTTATGAATAAGCTTAGCGTGTATTAATTCAGCCATTCCACCACGTTTCCTTCCGGTGCGTTGATTTTCTCTCGCCTTACTTTTTTTTTTTTCAGAATGGGAAGATGAATGCAGGTTTCGTTCGTTCCCTGCGCCAACGAATGAATTGGTCATCGTCCTCGCTGTCATAACAAGCAACAAGACATATATCATTCTCACAACGGACTCGCTTGAAGCATGCAAAAGATAAGACATTCTATGGATTAGTCATTCGCCACTAGCTTAGCCTGCTCAGGAATACGCACATCTAAAAAAACATACGCCAGCTGGACAAGGGGGGCGCTTGTCCTTGACGGCGAACCAAGCGACCTTCGCGGCATCCTCAAATCACTTGCACCGGGCAACCCCTCATGAATAACCTTCTCCTGAATATCTTGAAGAAATAATTCACAGCAAGCTTAAGGACTTTCCGAAAGACAACAAGAAGGGACGGAAGTACTATATACCAGGCCTAAATAGGAAGGCTGTCAAGGGAATACGTTGAAATACTGATGAGACTAGGCAGTCAGAAGCATTATTACCGCGTGATCAGAAGGGGGGGGGGGAGGCGGCTGGAGCACAAAAATCCAAATTCACCTCACATGCGGAAACCATCAGTGAGGGGCTCCGCTGACGAGCACTGTTCGAGCTCCATCTGGTGGTCAGGCGGGGTTGAGGTGTCGGTATAGAGACGTGGTTTCCTGGAAAACGGAGCTATATATAACGCATCTGGTCGCCACAATAAAGTCTACTCTTTCCTCCCCTGGTCACGTATACTTATTAAGCGTCGATTAAAATAGGAACTGGCGAACAGAATAAATTGAACTACTTCAGAGTTATAAGCTTTTTGGTTAACTTCGGTCACTGTCTATGCGCTTGGTACATTCGAGCAACAAATTACACACACCTTCGTCGCACTGCATTCCACCAATACCATATGAATTTGCTACCGTGTTGCGCGTTCCGCCTTCCTAACGGCGCGCTTAGACCGCGCTTAGACCACAACCTCCCTCATTCCTGCGTAAAACGCACGACCCCCCCCCCCCCCCCCCCCGCCGCAAATTGTGATGTGTGAGTGCTGAGCAATACAGTTCTGAGCTTCCTTCGTTTCTATTTACTACCACCGGGGAATTCAAATTCAGCTGTCGGGTGAGTGTTAACGTGATAGCTTGAAAGAAATCGTATCGCAGTAATTTCCAGTGTCAGCGTGGGCATCATCGGTTGTCAGCGAGAAATCAGTGTAGTCCATGAGCGAAAAATTGAGAAGGATGAAAAATGAAAAAAAAAAAAACTTTATTCTGGTACGTCGGGCCTCCAACTTGCTCGTAGCGGGACGCTTCCAGGTCGGGACAGGCCCATAGCTCTACCTTCACGTCGTGGGCCGATTTGAGTGAGATTCCAACCCAGACATTATGCGTAGCAAACAGGTGTTCTACCGCAGAGTCCCTCTATTGATTGGAAGCGCTTCGAAAATTAAAAAAAAACACACACAATATAAATGTCACGTCGTCTCTTTGACTTATGTATATTACGTGGCAGAAACATAATCGTGCCAGGCGTCAGTACATACGAATCGCGTAACGAATGGCTGTTCTAAAGGCCCACTCGTTACAAAGCACTCCGACATGTTTCGTCAGGCGGAGCAGCAGCAAAAACATCGACGAAGTGAGCAGCTGTGTAGGTTCGCGTGTTGCGGAGGCGTAGTGATTCACAAAAGGTAGAATTATGGTGTACTGGGAACTTCACTTGCAGTAGGTATCCCAGTAGTCTGAAATGGTTACGCGCAGAGACGTTCGTTTTGTTGCGACAAGGCTGAGGCATCCGCTGAGAACCGAAGCTGCAGGCTACCGACGGAGAAGGCGATCCGAACGGGGTACAGTTACGCCATCGCATTCGACTCTTCAATGCGAAGCTCGACCGTCATCGAAGTTTTCTGCTTTTCTTGATACATTGAGGGTCACACCGAGGACGTGGTCCGACGGCGAGACCAGCAGGAAACGCCGCTTCAGCTCTTTAAACACCGGTTCTAGTAGTATGCAGCACCTACTCTTGGATGGCAGCAACGACATATTTACGAATTAATTCCGGCTACACAGGCGTCTCCGTGAGGCAAGAACAAGATAAAAATCCCAATTACGCGCGCCTTTCACCCACGCGGTATCGATGTATAGCGGAAAAATTAATTCCGCAGAAACTGACCTCTTCTATAATTCGCCCAGTGAACCACTCAGTGTTATTGAAAGATATATAAGTAATGCGCACTAAAAGAGCACCAAGTGCGATGCGAACGCCGAAAACGGCCCTGGCGTTTCCTCGCCGTACTGTATCGCGCGCGTCGGGGACGAAAGGATGCCGATGCTTACGTTCCATATCGCGTGCCGGGCCCCGTGTTTTTTCGCGGCCCCACGACGACATGACGGGCGGGACCCGCCCTTGTTTCCTTATCCCCCGTACCAATCCTTCTAGTCGTTTGTTTGTTTTTTATATAGATCATACTCTTTTTTTTTTTTCGTTTTACAGAAGGTTTCTCGAGGGCATGCGCGTACTCGCCGCTACGCAGCTGTCAATCACGCGAAGAGGCGCAAGCTACACGACCGGTGCTCGTGCCATCATTATGATTATTGCTACGAGGCAGCCCTGCCCGCGCGTGGCACCCAGTTTCGTTGGCCAGCGATGGGGCGTGATTTCTATATCAGTCGGCGCGTGATTAGAGGTCGCCAGAGACGAGCATTATCGTAATTAGTTTCCCCGGCAGCATTGACTCACCTGGGGCCTTGCGAGTGCGTCTACTATATAATAAGCTCTCCACACAAGAACGGCTGAGCAGTTCGAATTATGTATGTATGTATGTATGTATGTATGTATGTATGTATGTATGTATGTATGTATGTATGTATGTATGTATGTATGTATGTATGTATGTATGTATGTATGTATGTATGTATGTATGTATGTATGTATGTATGTATGTATGTATGTATGTATGTATGTATGTACACACGTGTATGAAGGCCTCGCTCCGGCAAAGAGCCGATTGGGACTAGCGAGTTAAACGAGTCACGGAGCGCGAGATGATGAAGAGTGTTGCGCGGAGGGAAAGCAGAATACCAACAGGAAACAGCAGCCCTCATTATATACGGACGCCCCAACCACTGCCATAAAGAAAGAAGGCCCCAAACAAACGCCTCTCTGTCGGGAAAACACACGACGGAGTGACATGCCCGACAGGCTTCCCGCCACCAGGTAGATGCGTATCATTCGTCACGCTCCTATAACATGGTATCGTCTCGGCGTCAGAGATAGCAACTTCGATTGCGCCTCGGCAAGAAATTCACTGGCGTGGGTCGGACGCATATTGCCGGTAGCTGCGTTTCATTCCTGACGGCGCTGGTTTCTTGACGAATACTTAACACCGACGCATTCGGGAGGCTTCAGTGAACAGCTGTACGGCTTATTGAGGCGAAAACTGCAGATGCCTCGTCAAAAGCGAAGATTGGCCGTTGGTGGATGCAGTGGCCTCGTCAATGGTGTGACGTAAAAAAATCAGAATTTGATTGTCAAAGTTTCTGACGCCACATACCATCCTGGAGGCACTGCAAAATTACTTGAGGTGCAGAAATATTGCAATGCTTTTGATCCATCATGTTATGTGAAAGCTTTTCATTTCCTTAGAGAAGGGGGGATTTTCAGCTGAAACCCAGGAAACTAATTTTAAGCACAAATGATTACTTCGCACCCCTCTTTTAAACTCAGAAACAAGGCATTGAAATGCTCCGCCCTTTACTTCTTCTGGCGCCAGAATTAATGCGTTCAACTTTTTTTGTTTTTCTATGCACGGTAAATTAGTGGAACGCCGTTCCACAGGCATGGCCTCACAGCGCTGAGACAATGGAGCAAATGTTTACGCAGGACGTAGTGGTATCCTTTTTTCACCTTGTTAGTACCTTTCTGTTCTTTCTTTCTTTTTTGAACCTTGTTGTATTGTTCATATGCGTGCTTATTCGTTCATTTTTTATTACGGTGTTGGTATCTCGCTTTTCTTGCAGTATTTGGCACATTTATTACACAAATCTGTTTGTATAGAATGTTCTAACATACCGCTCCTGGCAGACTTGCGGTATGATGGTGTGTTTGTATTTATGCTAGAGCTTTTAGGCGTGTATAAGCACCCTTATTTAGTTTACTGCTTTGTTATGAGCCGTTCAACTTCGTTTTGCCGTTTTCGTTGCAGTACTTGATGTTCTTATATTAATCTCTGCATAGTATTTGTTGGATGTACGAATCGCAACTACATTTTATTTTTCACGTGAAACTCGTTTATAGCCGAGGTGAATCGGTCTATACTATATACCGTGCTACTGAGTGCATGAGCGCCGTTTCGACTGCAGTGGCAGCTGCATTCATTGGGTAGTGCAACAAAGAGCGCACCAAAGACCCCATGAAAACAGAATTTATTAGGAGCCCTTTAGCAAGGCATACACCTCATAGTCACAGCAATTGTTCCGGTCACAGCATAGTTATGACTCATGAAGCATGACATACGGCTCATTGAACAACATGAATCATTGCATGTTGGTGCACTTGTCTTTCTATAAGTTCAAGAGCTGTACGTGTGAACATGTGACGATCTAAACGGTTGTTTTGGTTGTGCAAAGTTTAAAGGGATTAAGGACGGCAAGGCCTCAAGCGTTCCATTATTCTCTATGAGAACTGCCCAAGTGCCCATTTCACGTTGTGTTCAAGGTGCCATTGTCCAGTAGGCAGCGGTCGAATGCGTTACTGTATATAGGATGAGCTAACGTTGGCAACTGAAATTAAATAAATTCCACATCAGATAGTAGGCACCGATTTTTTTATGTCGGTACCGGTAGTGGGTACCGATCTCATGTTCGGGTATAAAGAATACTAGTAATGTGTCATCTGCGAGCGGGAATTGTTCAACATCAACAGATCTATTGTATGTTGTGCTTTTTACGTCCTGTCATGTATGAAGCCACCTTTTTAGCCTATAGTGAGCACCCTGATTGAGATACCTGTATTTATCGTTTTTTTTTACTCTTTTATCACATAAGACAGCGTCATGCAGCGTTCAACGCTCATTCGATGTAGTAGCACGCACCAAGCGAGCAACGACATGAAGCCAGTTGACAGCTTCAATGGTGATACCTAAATGTTCAGCGAAAACATTGATTGATATGTGGGGTTTAACGTCCGAAAACCACCATATGATTATGAGAGACGCCGTAGTGGAGGGCCCCGGAAATTTTGACCACCTGGGGTTCTTTAACGTGCACCCAAATCTGAGTACACGGGCCTACAACATTTCCGCCTCCATCGGAAATGCAGCCGCCGCAGCCGGGATTTGATCCCGCGACCTGTGGGTCAGCAGCCGAGTACCTTAGCCACTAGACCACCGTGGCGGGGCATTCAGCGAAAACAGGTAACGCCGCGTCAAGCTTCATCGACTCCCGTGATTACACCATATAACAGGAGACCGGAATATCTCCATTGTATCCACTCCAACGGTTGCAAGGTTATATATATATATATGAGATCTAACAGACAGTAATGCCAAGGAATGTACAGGGGAAGTTATTAGAACCACTGGAATGTAAATAAGAAGAAAGAAGAAAGAAAAGTGGATGAAAAAATAACTAACCGTTTCCTGCTCACGGCTGCTTATTTTTTCATCCACTTTTCTTTCTTCTTTCTTCTTATTTACATTCCATTGGTTCTAATAACTTCTCCTGTACATTCCTTGGCATTACTGTCTGTTAGATCTCATTAATATTGTGTTAAAACACGGAAAAACTAGCCCTTAGGTATACACTTCTTTCCCTTATATATATATATATATATATATATATATATATATATATATATATATATATATATATATATATATATATATATATATATATATATATATATATATAGAGCATCGAACGCGTAATTCGAAGGTCGTAGGTTCGATTCCTGCTCACAGTTGGTAATTTTTTCATCCACTTTTCTTTCTTCTTATTTACATTCCATTGGTTTTAATAACTTCCCCTGTACATTCCTTGGCATTACTGTCTGTTATATCTCATTTAATATTGTGTTAAAACACGGAAAAACGAGCCCTTAGGTATACACTTCTTTCCCTTATTTATATATATATATATATATATATATATATATATATATATATATATATATATATATATATATATATATATATATATATATATATATACAGCACGGGGGGGGGGCTCACAGTGGTCGATCACTTATCAGCTTATAATTATGGTTTCGCCGATTGCACCTTGTCACCAAACTACACGCGTCTGGCCACATCTGTCACTGAAATCGCACTGTTCCATCCCTGGGTGCAGTGTAGTACGGATAATGTTCCGTAATTATTGTCTCAGCACTACAACTCCTTCATGCGATCATTCGAATGGACGCTGGCATCACAGTGGTCTACCAACGCAACTTATGTTACATTGGCCCTTGTTGAATACTCAATTCGACTTGTTCCTATACAAGCTGTTCAATCATTGTAGCTCTCCTATATCATTTGCCGACGTCGGCAATCGGCAGCAACCACTTTAGAATGTCGTCCTGAAAAGTAGTCGCGGATGAAACTGACAAAGGCACACACACACACACACACACACACACACACACACACACACACACACACACACACACACACACACACACACACACACATATATATATATATATATATATATATATATATATATATATATATATATATATATATATATATATATATATATATATATATATATATATATATATATATATATATATTGTAGTGGGGAATTCGCTGGGACCATCGCTGTCGGAGTGCGAAGCACGAGTGTGTGCACGAGCTGTAGACGCTGAACTGCTCGAGCATATCTGTCCGTACCGGCTGCCTGCCTACTACCTGGTGTCGCTATTAAACTCCCTTGCACGAGCAGTCCAGCGTCTACAGCTCGTGCACACACTCGTGCTTCGCACTCCGAGAGCGATGGTCCCACTAGTCAGTGCCTTGCGAATTCCCCACTACAATATATATATATATATATATATATATATATATATATATATATATATATATATATATATATATATATATATATATATAGTGATGCCATAGACTGCATAGGACTGTCCCACTAAGACGTTGTGAGAGAGCGCCTCCCTTCTCCTTTCGCTCACTTTGCATATACCCTTAACTTTCAATCTTCCCCCTTCATTTCCCGTTATTCTAGACTAGTTAACAACCCTGCCTGTCCTGTCTCGCCAGTCCTTTCTTTCTTCAAGAATGCACTCAAGAGGCAACTGAATATTCCATTCGTCAGCGCGCTCACATGCGTGCAGTCACCTATCCAAATTCTGTACCTCACCAGCGAATCTAAGTGTCACAAGCGATACCCACGTGGTGAGAATGTGACCGATAATAGCCTCTATGCCCCCAGGATGCCATACGCCCAGGTTCCCCGGGGGTTCGTTTAGTTACCACTAACTAGACGGCACGGTGACGGCACCAACGGAAAAATGCGAAGCAATCAACGCAGGCCTCCTGAGCATATCACAACGTGCGCAAGCCAACGGACAGACAGCCAACGACGCGCACATTTCCAGGGCTGCGGCCGCGCTGTGGCGCACGGGCGCGGAGTTCGTTTTCCGAAGCCAAAACTCAATTTTCTTCTCCGTTCCGCTCCCTGGACCGAGGCTGCTGCTCACTCGCTCTGACTGCCTCGGCGGCGTGGAAAACGGTCCGAAGATATATGACTGGCGCTGTCTACGCTCGGCCAGCGCTGAGCGCGTGTGCGTGTTTTGTTGGAGTGCACCGCGACGCTGCTGTGCGCATGTACGCCGTACACGTTGAGGGTCTTCGTCACGTGTGTCTGTGCCACGTCTGTTGCCAGAGCTCGCATGTAGTAAGAGTGAGCGCGGCGGCTGAAAGGGCCCGTCTCAATTAGCCTTCTTTGCTCGGCGCTTAAGGGACGCTGAACGGCGGCTCTGAAGGGAGCGCTGAGAGAAGATTCACCGCCGCATGAAAGTCTATTACGCGCCTACATGGCGAGCAAACAGGGCAGCGTCGTTGCTGTAGTACATGCAGAGCAAGGGGAAAAAAAAGAGAGGTGAGAGTGTTTTGATGCATCGGCCTGCTGCAGCCATTCCTGCACCCTTCGCTTTCTCTGTTTCCCTTTCTCCCACTTTCGATTTATAAGCGAGTCTACAACAGGCGCGTATACGTGGTAATAATGAATGGCGTGACCGCCGGTACCACGTCTCCTCGTTTTAAACTCGACGACGGACCGGCGCTGTTTTCGCCGCGTGATTGCGTCCTTTCCTCTCTAATGAATAGAGAGTGAGTGTGTGTGTGTGTGTGTGTGAGAGAGAGAGAGAGAGCGACGATTTGCTAGCGTGAGTCGCAGCCACGAAGAGCTCTGAACACCGCACTGCACGAGAAGGAAGGGGAGATGCCTAATTGCGAATGCGAGCGCATAGTCGTCAGCTTTGCTTTCGTGATTTATTTTCTTGCGTCGCTCTTGGCGCAGCCCCTCGTCACGCCTCCTATATAGGACAGTGCGCTTGCGGCGCACGAAAAACGCGCGCTCGTTCACCGTGTGTGCATGCAGCACCCGAGATGAGAGAGGGAAATCAATAACAGAATGTGGTTTACTTATGGCGATTTGGGGAAAGAGCGTGAGACTTCGTCGTCCGTGGTGCATGTGTGTGCGAATCTCGCCACCATACAAAAACAAATGCGGCACCGTGATCAGTATATACTGTAAAATAAATAAATAATGAATAAATAAATAAATAAATAAATAAATAAATACTGTAAACCATCCTAGAAATAGTCCGTTGGTTCATCGAGAAATAAATAAAAGGGAACTTCTCGCCTACATGTTTCTTCCTTCCTACCTAAGCACATTAGTGTCTGTTGGTACTGCCTCTGTGTGGGAATATTAACTTGAAGAGACGCTAATACGGCAGCGAATGGTCGAATTTACGAACGCCCCTTGTGTGCCTGTTCAATGACGACGCGGGGGTTCCCCATCGTCGGCACGTTTACAACCTTTTAAGGTAAAGTGCTAGGCCTCCCTCCGTCCTTGTTTAAACAGAGGAAAGGAAAGCCAAAGTTAAGCAAGGGAGAGCGGTGAATTCGAGAAGAGCGAGACAGTACGTGTACTACATAGCTGTTTTTTTGGTCATTTTTACTGTGACTTTTTCGCAACGATGGTGGTATGCATGTACAATGTGTTTATTGTTTTCTTTTAGTACTGCTGGAAATTCGCATAGGGCACTCCCCTGACTGCAATAGATGCAACGCATGTTTCACGCCTCGGAGCAAGCAAGCAGTATGATACTGCTGGGTGCCGTTCACAGGTGCTTTTTGGCAGTGACGGAATGC
This sequence comes from Rhipicephalus microplus, assembly GCF_043290135.1. Classification (NCBI taxonomy): domain Eukaryota; kingdom Metazoa; phylum Arthropoda; class Arachnida; order Ixodida; family Ixodidae; genus Rhipicephalus; species Rhipicephalus microplus. The sequence goes on along the minus strand of NC_134710.1, from coordinate 373,997,395 downwards.
ATGATTCCAGGTGTGATTGGGGCCGAAAGAGTTAAATATCACGTGCCTGAAAAGATGCCTGCGGCAGTGCCTTATATGCACAGCTTTTCCCACAACCCGAAAAAAAAAATTGCTCAGTCATTCCACCCTGTGAATGTGGTTTTCCAGCGAATGTGTTGTGGCAGTTGATAGATTTTTTACTGCTAAGGCATCGCTAGGAAAAACATTTTCCCGGTGGCAATGCGTAAGTCGTGGGAAATGAAAATATCAGATCTTTTATAAAAATTGGCCCCGTAGCTGCATGTTTCTCTGCAAATGTCGTCGAAAGATGATAGTCTTGCGTCTGGAGAGAGTAAACAAAACGTTTATTTGATGTTCTGCGCGAAAAAAAAAATGGTGAATTGTATTCTGGAGGCGCTGCGTTATAACGAGAGTCTCGATCCGTGCAGCGAAGGCGAACGAGGGCATCGAGGCACGCTAGACACGAGCGCTATCTGGCAGTTATCTTCGAAAACGAAGGAAGGCGTGCGCACCTGCCTCGGAGGTGATAAGGTGTAGAACGCAAAGCGACGGACAGGTGCCACCTCCGTGTCGTCTTGGCAAAGCGCTGGAAACAGTTGCCTTTTTGAGCATCGTGTTGCATTGTCAGCGCAGCGTGATAAACGCAACGGTCCTTAGAATTACTTATGTATGCCTTCTCTAGTATAAAGACGCACATACAAAATATTGACGTGTTGTTGTGGTGCCTTAGATATGCACAATAATTCCTTTTTAATTGACAATCGCACAAGTATGAACGCTGAAACTAGAGAAATGTTGGCGGGCGCTACGGATGGGGTTGGCTGTTTGGGGTATTGCTTGGGACCATTTGAGGTATCGTTACACAGACAGATATCGTTAACAGACAAATGTGCAGACAGAAAGACATAGAGACTAAAATTTTTGCGTCGAAGTACCCCAAGAAAGATCGTCTTTAAAAACAGCCACAGAAGACAGAGGAACAGAGAAGGCAGGACACAGACGGCAGCGCTTGCCCTGGTCCTTTCGCGTTCGGCACTGTTTTTTAAGGGACGTATGTCGTACCCAACCCACCCAAGCAACCATTTTAGTAACATATTGCCACACGTCAAATGCATGGCCAGTGGTACAGGTTGCGATAGAAAGAAGCGCGCGTGTTGTACTTTTCGAAAGCGAGCTCAACCAACGGCTTTTGCGAAGAGCCCTGCTGCTCTACGACCAGTAAACCTCGCTAGAACATCGGAGGGGACGTGACTATATCAAGGCCCTGCGACATTTATTATTATTATTTTATTACTTTATTTATCTAATTACAACCAATCCTCTTACAGTGGGCTCGCGTTCGGAGCAATAACTAAATTGAGTCAGCTTTGCATCTGGGCGCCTTTTTTCGTGTTAATTCCATCATTCCATGCTGCTTTTTTTTACTTGCCTTCTAGCCAGTTTGTGCGAAGACATAAGGAACCTTTTATGGACCGTATGTCGAGCTGGAAGACTAGGTTCTTAAAACCTTTTTTCAAAGTCTTATTACTAAGTCTTTCAGAGGCACACTGGAGAGTCCAGCTATGTTGATGAAATTGGACGCACTGGCAGAAAAGGTAGGCTATACAGCCTCTTCACTGTTGAAATTATTCCACATAGGTGAACCCGCCATACCACTGAGATAGTTGTATGTGTTAGTTGAATACCGCGTCTACCCACATTAGACACAGCATTGTGTAGCGTCATGTCGAGAAAAAAAGGCGTATGCGAATATTCAAAAATTTCAAATTGCGAATCGAATAGCACTGTATTCGATTCAACATTCAAACTGAATAACACATAGCCTAAAATATTCTATAAGCTAATAATTTTTGAATAGCTTTTGAATGATCAGCGCCGACAGGAGGACCCTAAAACAACAAAATTTTGGAACAGCTAAACGTCATTCTTCTTGTTTTAATACCTAAAGTGATCTGCACGCAGACCAAGCTTTCATGAGACTATACCGACACTATATTGATCATTCTCGGATGAACGTGTTTGTTCTGAACACTGCGCTCTTGTTCACTATTTACTATACTGGAGCTGTATCGCATTATTCAGCTCTTGTGTTCATTTTGTAATGATTGAAGGTGTGGACTAGGACTGGTTCCAGCTTAATAGCAAACAAAAGATGCAAGTGTTCTGTTTGCGTAAATTATTATTGCAGATGTAGATTTAAACGCCGATTATCACATGCTTTCAGATCGCAGGCCATGTAGTGATGGCAGGTTCATCTGCATCATTACATCTTTAGCTGTATCCGTGGTGTTTGGTTAAAAATTGTTTAGTTTATGTGTAATTTTATTTAAGATCAGGTGACAAGGTTTCACACTGATAGAGTTAGTGAGTACTGTACTTGATCTTATAGTTACAAAATATTACGAAGTCTCTATCGTTCCTATACTGTATACGAGCTTACCTTAGTTTTCATTGCCGTGGTATTTAGGGTTAATTAAAACTAACTGTAATAGTCTTTTGATAAAGTCTGTGCATATTCGTTTCAAATAGAATGATGTGGTGTTAAGACTGTTTTGAAAAGGGTCTACTTACTATTCGAAAACTATTCGAACAGTATTCGATTACTATTCTTATTCGATTCGGTGTCATGACTATTCGATTATTATTCAATTTGGTTCCGAAATTCGCTATTCGCACACCTCTACGAGAAACGTTTGTTGGCCTACACAGCCGCAATAATTAATCGCGGTTGTACAAGTGACCATTGGAGTTTAGCAGAAGTTTTCAGTAGATTAACGCAGTATTGCCCGCTTTCTTACAGCGCCTCTTCTAGGTAACGGTGGGCGCTCCATTGCGGGCACACTGGTCAGCGTCACCAGCAAGCTGGTCACCACTGACATCAATATGTTACGAAAGCCACTGTAAATTTATGTCTTGTCCCCCATTAGAAGCATGATCACCAACTTTTGTTGATATATGACTTCCAACAGAGCGCAGTTTGACGCGGTAAACTCGCTTTGCAAGGATGCCTTGGATATTGCGCATGTTGCCGTATAAGTGTTCTGCAAATATGCACCCACATGGGCACAACAAAAAGCCATTCAGTGCTAGGTGGTGCTTCTTTGTTTTTGTTAACCGAATATCAGTAGTGGCTACTACAGGATGTATGGGAACAGTATATACGCACTAAGTGTGGTTCACGTAACGCCACTCCTCTTTTTAAAAATTGTGCTGCGTGATACCTGACCCACCCTGTATATTCGCTATACAACGTAAAAAAAACTCACGCCTGCACAATATGTAAACCGCCGACTGTGAGGGACCGAATCAAAAGCCGACACTTTTGTTCTATTGTTACAGCGCAATCTCTAGTGTAGTCTGTGGACCTATTCTTTTGTTCTGGTGTGTTTTTAATAATGGTCAGAAATTGAGCTGAGCGAAAGTCTCCTCCAGAGTAACACATAGCTCTGTATAAGAACCACTTACTATTTTTTCTTTACATTGAGAATACATATTTAATGATTTATTCATATTTAGGGTTTAACGAACCAAAACCACTGTGTGATTATGAGAGACGCCGTAGTGAAGAGCTCCAGAAATTTCCACCACCTGGGGTTCTTTATCGTGCACCCAAATCTGAACACACGGGCCTACAGCAATTTCGCCTCCATCGAAATTACCGCATTTTCGCCGTCATCGAAAATACTGCTTTTTCGTCTCCATCGAAAAAGCCGGGATTCGATCCCGCGACCTGTGGGTTAGCAGCCGAGTACCTTAGCCACTAGACCACCATGGTTGGGCGAAGATATAAATTAAGAAAGCACGTCATCCTTACGACTATTTGAAGCTGATTGCGTGGCTTACCAAAAAAAAAAAAACGCCCTCAGGACCCAAATTTCTTGTCAAGCCCTGTCATATCAGGACAGTCACAGCAAAAGCTAGAAGAGGGGCCTTTCAGAGCCTTTTAAACCCTCATTGGGTAACTGCTGCAAGCACACTTGCTGGGTACGCACTACGGCATTAATAATAATAATTTCTGCGTTGTTGGGCGGCATTAGCTATGCTTCGTCATTCCTTTGAGAAGCGTGGTATACGCTAAACACTTGCAAGGAATTTTGTGCCAGTTGTTCATGTAGTGGCTGACGACGATGAGGAATAATGCCTGTAGTGGGTATGCGCGACAATTAATAGGGGAACAAGAACAAGCTTTTGTAATGGGTTGGAGCATTGAACGGCCCACTCGTTATGCTATTTGCATTGTGGGACTCCTGGTTGGTGTATTGCTGTTCTAAAATGCTTCTAGTCATACTAACGCGATTCCTTTCCCGACATGAAGCCTGCCTAAGGCAAGTTTGCGAACAAGTCCCAAGCACAGGCGTGGCTCAGTGGTAGAATACTGGGCTGACACGCAGCGGACCCGGGCTGAAGCCCCACTGTGTCTTTGGTAACATGTTTTTTATTATTTCTGTGATAGTGGTTATGGACGTCAGTGGCGGCGGCGGCGCTATGGCTGCCTATCATGGTATTCATCGGAAGCCAATCTCATATCTCTAATAGCGTTCAAAACAGAGCAGCCAGGTATGTCCTGGGCAAGTACAGTAGAACAGAGTGTGGCAGGGATAAAACGGGAATTTCATTGGGAATTCATTTGTTAGCATCAATGAAACTTAAGATTGAAATTGTTTTTAGACATTTTACAACAAGTTTAGCATTACCAAGGAAACTTGCCTAATGACATTTTACTAATTTGCAAGATGGCCAGCATCAGCTTAACGCTTTGTACTAAAAAGGGATTTAATTGTACCAAACATCACACTTATGCGGCGGATGAAGCATGGTAGTAAACTTCTATGCAAATTGATTTGATGCCCAGCGCCTTGACAGCTGTAACATGACTTTTTTTTTGTCGCAAAACATGTAAAATCTAACAATGTTCGGTATATATTGCAAAGTGGCTCTGATATTTACAGAAACTATTCGTTTACTTGGTATAACTGACAAATGACATCATTTGAATGACATATCACCCATTTCGCCTAATTCAAGAAGTGTCGTGCAGGTGAAACAGATAATACGTATATATTTTCTATTATTCAATCGATATTTTTTTGCAGAGAAAACTGATTATGCATCGTAGAATAATGATAATCATGAAACATGGATATCCAAAGATGAGCTAGTGGTGAAATACTTCGATCTAGAGGAGACTTTGACCACTAGTTCATCTTTGGTATACTTGCCGTCGCTTATTCTCATATATGAGAATAAACGGTGGCAAGTATAGATCTGCGCTGTTGCTCATGTCATGTTAGTTCCGTCCAAAAATTAGCAGCAGACGCAGCATAAAAAAATAAGCGACCACCAAAACCAGAGAGTTCCACAAATTGACTTTTGCCGCCCCTCTATACCCGTTCGCACGATCAAGGCTTGTACTACAATATTGTTTACTCGTGCTTGGTGCTTAGTTTCCTCTTAACGACCACGCGGGAGACACGCTCAAATAGGAACAAGAAGCCTCCGAAAACTAGGGCGTTCCCCGCTTTGGCACTTTGCCGAACGCGGTAGCGCGTATAGCCCCCGTGCGATTTTAATAGACCGTATGCAGCTCGCCCCATGCGTGTACTGCGGTGCTCCTCCCTTCGGCGCATTAGCGTGCCGCGGGCGAGGCCCCTCCGGGTTCGTTGATTACAAAAAACGCGCGCATCGGTGGCCCGGCGACACAGACGTCGTCGCACCGCGCGCCGCGCAATAAATCTCTCGACTGTTTGCTCCTTCCCCGGTGTGTGGATTAGAGTCCCGACCCTGGCGGTCAGCTGGCCGGCGCACTGCCTCCTTTACACATCTCGCTCCCTCGGCCCCGTTTTTCGGTTACTCCAAAAACTGTGCCGAAAAGCATCTGCTCCAGCCGGCACACGAGCCATCCTTTCATTACGTTTGTTTACACATGCGCTCACAACACGCGCGTATCCACTCAAATGCGCCCCTCCTTTCTGTTTATCGCAATCCTTTGCAATCCACCATGATTATTGCGAAACAACTGCCTTCTTTATTTGATCATTTTAAAATTCATCCTGTAGTGATTCACAAACAATTCTTTAGATTCGTTCTCTTTTTGTTAGGAATACACAGGCGTTTGTTTATCGTGGTGGAATGGGAGAAAGGAGAAGAGGGGCGACGCGTCAACGCACGTAACAGCGCTGCACGTGAGCGAGTGTCATGAGTGGCTTTAACATCGATCGAGCTGTGCTCTTTAGCACCCGCCACTCTACGCGCAACGCATAAGTATACACGAACGCATCTGGCTCTAGTCACAACAAAGCCCGCTGTCCTGGAAACACAACAACGACAACAGCGCAGGGGGATGACGACGCCACCGCCAGTAATCGAAACACTACATAGCGGCCCCGAAAACCGCCCCGCAATTCGAACCCCCTTTTCCCCTCTCTCCCCCGGTCCTACCGCCCTTTCCTTCTTTCTGTGAATGTAACTACAAACGGTATGGACATTGAGAGAGGGGGTATGGCGAGGTAAAGTTGGCGAATGCGTATGAAAGCGCAGTGGACAAATGCTGAAACAAACGAGGCACGCTGACGTCGTAATCGGTGGGAGGGGCGCGGAAGGTGCCGAGAGGTTTGTTTTCGCGCAACTAGCCGGACTGTACACACACACACACACACACACACACAGTGGGGTTGATACCAATTTGCTCATTGCGTTCGTGTAGGTACTATACCGTCTTTCATTTCATTCTATTTTTGCTCTCTATTTTTTCAAAAGCCTCTCTCTAGAGCGCAATGGGACGTCCAGCTTCAACGGAAGACAAATTGAGCCGAGCGGCTGTTTTACAGAAGTGAGCCCGCGAGTGGTCGGCTTTATGAGGGTGATCGGAAAATTTTCTTTATTATTATTATTTTCTAGTGAGAGACAAAAGTGACTCGGCAACAAGGGCGACCGGGAGTGGCCCGTCTGTCGAGTTCCCGCTCCTCGCTGTCTGATTATTACTATTATTATTTGTTGTACGCGGGCTTTCTTTCTATATCTATACACCCAGTGCCACACCCAGAGTCTCCTTTGGCAGAAACCGCGAGAACCGCGCCCACTTTCGCGCTATTATGGAAGAAACGCAGGGGGTGAAAAGCTCAATGCAACTCGCGCTGTGATCCTGCATGTGGTTCTTTGCTCGGAGTTTCTCCGTTCGCTCGTTTTAGCTTTCGTTAGCTTCGGTGTATTTTTTTTTTTGCAATTTTCCTTTTTATTCTCTAGCTCGCTCACTCCTCCTTCCTCTGGTCAGTAGAATTAATTTCTAGATAAACTTATCACGAGACGTTCTACAGTATCTCGGGACGGTACGCGACTCGATTTCCACAAATCGAGGTGCTGAAAAACTTTTATGTAATGCGCAGAGTTCGATTACATACTTTCAATCATAACATTGCCTGCACCACGGAAATTCATCATCTCTATCGACGGGCGCGGTATAATTGCTATGTCCGCACACAATGATGTTGTAGCGATGCTGAGGCATACAAGCTAATAAAACAAACTATTAGGTTGAACTTGTGCCCTGAACTCTAACTGACTATGGTCTTCCGAATCAGAGTCAGTCGAATTCTTTCTTTGTTTGTTTCTTTGTATGTTTTCTTTGATAAATGGCACGTATCCACTTTGGGGGTTCGGTCAAGAATTCGACGTTAAAACTGCTAAATGTTATTTTAGGTAGGGCATATGAATAAAAACCAAAAATAATGAAATGAACTGGCAATAATACGTAAAATATTCAATTGAAACTACAAATAATATGTTTTTGAGCTTGTCAGTCGAATTCTATCGGTGCCCAACTGTCTTCTTCCTAGCAAGAGCACACGAGGCGCGTGCAGCATGCGAGCCGGGTCTGGCCCTGGTGCTCGTGCCACGATCGTCGCGGTGCGCTACTTGAAGGCTGCCAACCTGCCGCGGCAAAATTTGAAACTATACGGGGCCGAAGTATTACATCTGACATCACCCCAAAGCATGGAAGTTCGAATAACCTTGGCACCAGCTATCATTCGTCTTCGAACAAACGTGCCGCTGGATGTGTTGACGCCCTTTACTCTTACAGTATATAGTACATTATTGACTGATATTATGTCTGTGTTATCGCAATATATAATGCTCCTTTAATCCCCCCTTTCCCAGTAATGCACCACTGCATCATTGAGACGAGTCAGTTAATGAATGAATGAATGAATGAATGAATGAATGGAAGCTAGGTCAATAGTACTCCTCTTTATCACAGTGATTATTTCGCAGGTTTATGAGCAGAAAATGACATTCCCACTGTTTTGATACAAGAGAATTCATCACAGGGAAAGCTGTTGTGAGATGACAGCATAAGTCAATTTTGGTGGCGCAGCTGTCTGTCGCCGCCGGTGTCCGTAGTTGTTATCATGCACAGTTAGAAAAAAAAAGAAATTAGCGAATAACACACACACACACACACACACACACACACATATATATATATATATATATATATATATATATATATATATATATATATATATATATATATATATATATATATATATATATATATATATATATATATATATATATATATATATATAATAGTGCGTTCCGTAGCTTTACATTTGTCTTCAACATGAAATGGAAGTTCACTTACTAGTGCACCTCTTGCCTGTCCTCATTTTACAACTGTCCTACCTGGCGCTACAATCAAGCTCTGCGACGAAATATCAACTGCAAGCCCACACTGACGCTCTTGTCATTTTCCTACCCTTGGGAGTTCTTCGTCTATTAACAACTATACGTCCGCGGCTCATTAAGCGGGCGGCAACTGCGTTTGTTACAGTTCTCTCATTCAACGCTTTTTTTTTTTAACATCGGAACACTTGAAGGGTACGGGTAGCTGTCGTATGCTGTCGTATGGGTGCTGGTATGGGGCTGGTACAGCATATTACCAAACTTACATGTTATGTGTACACATTTTCCTTGTGTGAATATTTGCGCTTTGTAAGCATTCGTGTTGAATGGACACTTTGTAGTATTCAAGGACTGGTGCTGAGTACGCAATGTTCTTCCATATGTCTCACTGTAGTTTTGTGCTTGCTCTCTACTCTGCGGTGACAACTAATATTCTGTTCCTTACATACACTTTACATCAGGCCCTGCAGTTGGATGCCAGCTATATCCAGGAAACCAGGCGAAAAATGTGTGGTTTCCTGGCATTATCTAGCACATTAAGTGGGATCTAATAATTAGTGTGCATTTATTCATAAGAAAAGAGAATGCATCCAGCAGTGCCCCCTTCTTTTTTTTTTCTCGTCCGTGTCAAGCGAAAATCACGCACTATACTAAAATACTTGTTTTATAGATGTAAACAATGCCCCGGTGAAAAGTTGCCAACCGGAGTGTCAAACCTGGTTAATTTCTTTAATTTCTTTTTCCCTATATAAGCAAACATCCTTTGTCCAAATATCGCAGAACTTGCAATGGCGCTAAGAGCAAACTATTTCACGTGCATATCACCACGCGCTCCAGCCCTGGATTTCCAGCTTTCCACTAATATCAAGCTACATAAAGTATACCGGGGCCCGATTCCAGGCCTCGGAGGCCGCGTTCAGATGGGGGCGATCCAAATGCAAAGACACCCGCGTACACAGGTTTATAAGGTCATGTTATTGAACTCCACGTGGTCCCAGTTAATCGAGAGTACGCTTCACCATCTTTCGGCCTGATTTTAGCACGTAAAACATGAGCTCTTTTCGTTGTTTTATTTGGACTCGGTAGCCGCGCCATATAAGCTCCATACTGATTTCTTTTGCCAAGCTCGGAACATCGGCATAATCCTTAGATTATAGTCAAACTGCCTCCGTCACGTTATAAGCAGACTTGCATCTGCAAAGTTTCTGCTGTGAATTTTTATCACGCTTGAAAATGGAGTTTATCAGTCGCATGTTTCTACTGTGCTTAATAGTGCAGTAGGAGACCTCTCTTTTTTTTTCTGTCTCTTGATTACACATATATTTTTTGCAAGATGCAACAGCCCCAAGCTTCGGAAGACTGTAAGTTTGTAACGGCGTTGTTTGAAAAAAAAAAGGCAGATCCTACATACAGTGGGGATTGATGATATGGAAAGCACGATTGACGAAGGTTGATATGTAACTTTAATATCACCACAAGGTAATGAGGTGCATGGATGTAGTACAGAGTAAACAGAACTAGAAATGTTATGCGCACTGAGGTATCTGGATAAGCTGCAAGTATGTTGTTATACTCTCGTAACGACGGCACCCCTAACGTTTGAAATACTAGCCCCAGCAGTGGTAGGAGTGTAAATTATGCCGTACATAACTTCCGTGTCATGATTATCATGTTTGCGCCAGGTATGTGGGTTCGTCGTCCATACACGTCACGGAAACAAATTTTGGTATATGTGAAGCTAGTGAAAGGACTGCGAGCGCGCTATGAACGTAGCATGTAGTCATGTTTTACATGACACAGATGTCATGAATATCATGTTTGTATGTGTCACTTAACTCGTCCATTCACGTAATGTAATACCAAATTTGGTATATGTTAGGCTAGCGAAACGGCCCCGAGCGCATCATGAGCGTGGTATATGCTCATGTTATTACATGACATGAATATCATGATTATCATCTTTGAACCGGTCATATACCTTCGTCATCCTTTCACGTCACGTAACACCAAATTTGGCATACGTGAAGATAGCGAAACGGCCGCGAGTGAGCGCACTATGAGCGTAGCATGTAGTCGTGTTTTCCATGACACGCATGTGATGCTTATCATGTTGAGACGTGTCATTTCTTTCGTCGTCTGCTCGCGTGTCGTAATACCAAATTCAGTGTATATATGAAGCTAGCAAAGCGGCCGCGAGCGCATCATGAGCATGGCATGTAGTCATGTTCATACATGACACGCATGTCATGATTATCATGTTTGCACCAGTCATATACCTTTGCCATGCAGTCACGCCACGTAATACCAAATTTGGTATGTGTGAAGCTAGAGAAACGACCACGAGCGCACCATGAGCGTATGGCGTGCAGTCATGACTTGCATGGCATGATTTTCACCTTAGGGCTGGTCACTTATGTTCGCCATGCAGTCATGTCGTACAATACCAGTTTGGCCCTATGTCGTGTGAACGAAATCAAGGCAACAGCAGCAAGACCATGACACGCAAATCATCACATTCATCACGTACATGTCATGATTTTCATGTTATGGCTAGTCACTTATGCTAGTCATACAGATATGTTATGCATACCAATTTCCGTATTGATCTCATTATCGAAACATCCGAGAGAGCTAAATGTCATAGGTGGCTAGATAGATAGATAGATAGATAGATAGATAGATAGATAGATAGATAGATAGATAGATAGATAGATAGATAGATAGATAGATAGATAGATAGATAGATAGATAGATAGATAGATAGATAGATAGATAGATAGATAGATAGATAGATAGATAGATAGATAGATAGATACGCTCAAATTCGCCGAAGTTCGCTAAGAAATGCTTCGCACTTAAAAAAAACGCTTTTGTCACAGTTTGCATACGCTTCAATTTGGTCTGTTCTTCATGTTTTCGATAACAGGGAGCATTAAATCTACCCGCCATTTTAAGCACCCTCCTTGTACGAGGAATGTAAAGATTTATCTTTATTTCACAGGTCGAACACTTCAGACTCCGGCGCGTGATTTGTAGAGTGCTATACGGCCGCTCTTTCGGAGACACCTGGCGTGTTTTGATCCCGGGATCGAGGCCGCTTTACAACCACCACGGGAGATCTGACCACTGTGAACACAGAACCGCGCGTGACCCCCTGCTGAGAATCTCTCAGAGAAAGAAAATAAAATAAAGGCCGGATTGAAGGTAAAGTTCATAGTGACAAGGAATTCGAGATAAAGCGAGAATAAGCTTAGCGGAATAAACCTCGCCACGAAGTGAGAAAAAAAAAAGGGGGGGGGGGACGATCATTTGGTGCGAGGAAATTCTAAAAATATATATGTAAGAAATAAAATGATAGAACCAGCAGCGGAGTCATTCTTTAGAACTCTCAACACCATGCCGTTTCTTACCGTACTTATGCTGCGTTTTTTTTTATTATTATCTTCTTCCAGCGTCCTGTCTAGAGCGTACCACCGATATGAATGGTGGCGGCTCACGAACTGGTCAGAGTGGTTCATCGTTTTCCCGCCGTTCGCTCGTCTCTAATGTAATGGCGAGAAAAGGGAAAGAAAGAAAGAAAGAAAGAAAGAAGGAAGGAAAGAAAGAAAGAAAGAAAGAAAGAAAGAAAGAAAGAAAGAAAGAAAGAAAGAAAGAAAGAGAAAAAAATATGTAAGAAAAATTTTACTATTGATGCTGAGCTGCGAATTGGCGCGATGGCACACGGGTCGTCGCGGTCACGCATTCGCACAACAGCCGCGCATCGTCTTGCGTGCAGCGCGGTCGACGTAGGATACGGACTCTGTGGCGTTCGGGGCGTACGCTTATAAACCGACTCCGAAGAAAGTGTTATGCACCTAAGTTTCGAAGTGTCTCTTGGGCGCTTTGCTAGGTATCCGACGTAGGCACCTTGGTGCTCGGCTGCCATATGGAAAATCACGTCTTCGATGGAGTCAAAGTGCCGAACACCTGTGTTCAGGTGCACATTGAAAGACCCCGGGTTGTCGAATTTTCCGGAACCCTTGGCTATACGGCGTGTTTCATCGTCATATCGTGGTTTTCACATGTATAAGTCGAGCAGTCATTATTATTGTTATTAAAGTATCCGTCCCTTATATCGAGTGTCTGGCCTATACATATATGTAACGTATAATAGTGAATGCGCTCAATGCAGTCAGGCAAAAGTTGTGTACAGCGACGGATGACAGTAATAATTTTTGGTGATTAATATTGGCAGAAAAGTATTGAAGCATACTTCTATTGTATGTGAATTGCGCTGTGAATGAGCACAACACTGCTTTAGACTTCTTATTATTCTCCACTAAATTTCGTGTTGTACACCTTAAAGTGTTGGGCAATAAGTGTCGCAGTTGTGAAAACAAAATCTAGCGTAATTAATGCAAAATATATGGGACATTTTATCGGAACACCTTTAATGGGCTGCTTCGCCGCGATTTTGTGCTCGGCTGCTGACCCGCAGGTCGCGGGATCGACTCCCAGCTGCGGCGGCTGCATTTTCGATGGAGGCGAAAATGCTGTACGCCCGTCTGCTCATATTTGGATGCACGTTAAAGAACCCCCGGTGGTCGGAATTTTCGGAGCCCTCGACAACGGCGTCTCTCATAATCAAATGTTGGTTTTGGGACGTTAAAAACCACATATGAATCAATCAACCTTTGACAGACTGCACCAAATGATTGACGACTCTGCGGTTAAAAAAGTCGCTGGCACTACTCTACATCGTGCTCAGCTCCACAATAAAAGCTTTCTTGACTTCCCCGGCCCTCTGCTGTATGTAACGTATACAGACACGTTCATTCAGAGGCAGGTGCGGCGGCTTAAACTGACAGAGTCAATGCACGCAACCTTTACTCGTGGGTCCACACAGCACGCCCACAAGCACATCAACATCGTTTGTCAACTGATTCCTCACGTGGCCTCCTCGATCCGTTTCCCACAGTCGCGTTCTTTGGTCAATTTCTCTTTGTATCTCTCTTTATAGATTTATGTAGGATTTGCACTTTTTTCTTTGTAGTCGAATCTTTTGTTTATAGGTTGCGCTTCAGGTACGTTGGAACGCTGTATGGGGCCCGCCATTAGGGCATCGCCCATACGAGTGATAACTATTGCCCTGAATTACTGTACGACGCTGTTTTTTCCCCGAACGAATCATCGTATTAATGAACCGAGGGCGTTACAACCCGTGAATTTACGTTATTGGAGGGAAGCACGTTCTAAACGTGACCAACTAAACTTGCTGAAAGGAAAGAAAGTTTTCTTTAAGAGGATATGTTCCTGGGTCTCTTCCACGCATTGTGTTTAAATGGAGTGTTAGGAAGTTCGATAACGATAATTACTCACCAAACTAACAACCACATTAACTGGCACACTGATGACGCGTACTGAGTGATGATGGTTAGCATAGTCACAGGACGGTGAACTCATTCATGAGTCGGCCCACTCGGACTTTGATCAAGCCGTGAGCCTGATTCTGAGTGGGTCCGGATAAGTAACGTTTTGGTCAGCTCGAGTCCGAGTGAGTTCGGTTGAACAAAATTTTCGTGAGTGGGGTTCCGAGTGAGTTTGGCTCAGTAAAACTTTAATTAATAATCTTAGTTCGAGAGAGTTCAAAGCGCATTATACATTTCCATAGTGAGTCTGAGGGCGTTCCGCTTTTGTTTTTTTGTTGGTAACCTAGGGTCCTATCTACTCATCTTTAGCATTACTATCAGCCTTACCTGGATTGAAGTTTATATTTACATCTACTCCCACGTATTCAAAAGCAGTATCATTCACACACCACTTCAGTGTTTATTGATCACAGGTCTAAAAATTACGTAATAGGATGCCTAGACCTTCCACCCGCAAACTCTTCCATGGAAGTTCTTCATCTTATATTGTCACCTCTTTCAAGAAAAATATTCCTACTCGTTTTCAACCACTCAGAACTGCTATTACGAGGTACTATATTAAAATGTGCCATGAAGAGCGCAGATTACGTGAAGTATAGGTACGAAAAAGCATTGACACCATGAGCGAAAGAGGTATTTCTGGGCTAACTGTCTCGTGAGTCGACTCACTCGGCCTCAGGCTCACTGTTCGATCTGACTCAGATTGAGCCATGAGTCTGAGTCTGAGAGGGTCTGGGTGAGTAATACTTTGGTCAGCTTGAGTCCCAGTGAGTCCAGTTGAAGAAAATGTTCGTGAGTGTGAGTCCGAATAAGTTCGGCTCGAGAAAATTTTGCTCATGTAAGAGTCCTAGTGAGCCCTCAGGACAAAATACATTCCAAGAGTGACTCTGTGAGCTCCACAATTTTTGTCAATTTATGGAAATGGTCGATGTTGACTAGCATTGGATTGTGTTTGCTTATGTAGGCTACTAGCTATTATAACAGCATTCGACGCGCTTTAATACTCAATCACCGCAGATGGTTAAACAGTCAGCTAAGCGAACACCAGCCATCTAAAGTCCAGTTATCACGCAACCGACAAGATAGACAGCTTCGCGTACACAGCATGGAAACAAACAGGATGCAGGTTACGTCGCTGTCCAAATAACATGGCGGCTGAGCTTGATGCTTGTATCTTTCGGGTATAGCCACCTGCCCACTACTAGACACATTTATTACGCTCTTAATTCGAGCTACGTTCACTTTTTCATTGATTCGAACATAAAATAAGTTAAAGGATAACAGTTTTGTTTATTGTTTCTGGTTTCTCTTACCTTTTGTCGACGTGAGATTGCGCCAAATCACACATGTATCATCCAGGTGCGTACCGTCACTTGCATGACTCGGGTTTGAAGCTGTCTTCTAATCTATGGACGTATACTGTGTACGATGCTGGCCAGGATTGGAACACACCCGTTGTCATAACTAAATCAGAACACAATGAATGAGTATACAAACTTTGAATGTGCTTGAACTTGAGATGATTTATTGCGGTAAACTTGTCACGTTGCTGGCAGGCAGAATGCTTAAGAAGCTCCTGAACATGTATAGTTCTCGCTGTTCTCTTACACCAACGGCATTGTGGGTTTGTCGGATGCAGTGGCGTAAAACGGTACTGTTTTCATTCGCCCTTACCCAATCAAACTGGGCGTCTTGGTATGCTACATCTTCAAGCGTTGTATGCGTCATTGGACGCCCAGGGCTGCTTTTCGCGGAACAGAGACACCCTGAAAGGAAACGGGGGCTCAATGGTGGGAGCAACCACCGCTTCAAATTTCCCAACAACGTGTTGGCTCAACACCCTCTAGCTGCGGACCGCCAACTGAACGGATCTGCGCTTTCTCGGCATGTGGAACGTATATCGGTACCCAGCAAGACTTGAGGAGTGTCGGCATGGCAGATATCTCGTCCGGTGTCTTCCACACAGTCGTCCCATCTATCCGCGTCTTCGCGCGCACAAACATACGCATTCGTGGAAGTCTGCGAGAAGAGAAAGAAGGCGCTTAGCTTCCATACCGAGGGGATGCGCATTCGGTCACCCAGCATGCATCTATCCGGAGGATTGCGCTAGAGCATGAAAAAAAAAAAAGGAAAAAATTTTTTTTTTCTGCTGAACACGGGGGCAGCCACCAGCGCGGCGGCGGCCGCCATGGGAGTCGACGCGGCGCCGAGGGTTCGCGGAACTTTGCGTCTCCGCTTTTTGCGACGCTGAGGCCGGCGTCGCCTCGTAAAGAAGAATCCACCCGAGTGGCTCCTCCGCGCCGGGTGCGCGCATCCGGCCTGTGGCGCGCCGAGAGCGCTCAGAGAACGGCGCATGGCTTTGTGTCCGCCTTGCGAAGGCGCTCTCGAAATAACCGGTCGAGCCTTTCTTCTTGACCTTCGCGAATAACTTCCGCCTCTGCGTGCTCAAGCAGCAGCAGAACGTTTGATGAGTGCCGCCGCGAGAAGCACGTAGCCATGCCGAGAAAAGAAAAGCAGATTCCACTGCCAAAAAAAAAAAACAAAAAAATTAGGCAGATCCCACGTACCTTGCGAATCGACGTTATGCGAAGCATACGGAGGGAAGGTGACCATGTAATTTTTTTCATCGAGTGACACGTTATAGATTGAGGCTAAATAAATGTACAAATGTGGCCCGCACAGACACATGTTGAACAGATCTTTATATAACCAAATCTATTTATTTCAAATACCTAAATACCTTCAGGGTACAAACGTACGTTGAATAGGGAAGGGGCAAAAAACTTGACACGTAATAATAACTAGGTTAAAGATATAAAATACAGAAATAATATATCACGATGACATTTTAAGCAAGTATGAGTGACATGAACAAAGGCCAATGTACGCCAAGTGAATAACACAGCAATCAAAATGCTTAATTGTCCCGGACAAATTAGATGAGTTTATCATTGGATACACTGCCAAGAGAGATGTAATGGAAAAACATAATGTCCAAAAAGTAGCCATTCACAAAACTCAATTACGAAAAGCATACCATAAACAAGAAAAAAACATACAGAAACAATAAAAAAAGTGTGAAATAAACACTGAGCGATGTTAACTTGAAATGAAACTAATAAATGAACCCGAAGTTTGCACTGAACAATGATGTCAACAGGAACATGCGTATTAGCCACACCAGAAGTGATAAGCCGATAAAAAGCACTGGTGCTCGCGAGGGTGGTAGCCCTGGACACTGCTACATAAATCGACTTCAGCTTATGGCGCCCAACTACAATTGACGTTAACCCGACGTGACGGGCATGGGAGTACTATCAGCGTCAAATGAAACCTGAACAGTGGCAAGCCTTCGCGATGGTATAGGGCGCACCGTCCAGTTATCACCATTGACAGGCACGCGCATCTTATTCGGCAGCTCCACGTGCATGCCCATGGCGATAAGTAGACGGCGCGCACTATACCATCGCGAAGGCTTGCCACGGTTCGGGTTTCATTTGACCCCGATTGTAAATATGTAAGGCTTACGTTCACGAACGTTAGGGTCTATTTGAAAAGTAGTTCCGAGACCTGCCGTGCCTCATGCGGTAGAATACTAGATTGCCACGCAGAATACTGCGGTTTCATTCCTGTTGGCATCATGACATTTATTATTTGCATTCGTCGGGTCAATGCTGCCGACGTCAGCTTTCTCTTAACGCTCAGGCGTTAAAATAACCCATGTGTGTTCCCACCGTTCCTCGGCAGATACTAAGTGTCAATCACCCGTGTCACATACCCGCATACCAGCGGCACATAACCGCCTGACGACTTACGCGACGAGATTGTGACATGTCTTGACCATGGTATAACTGTCCGTTGAAGCGCACGGATAAACAGAAAGGAAGAGAGGATCTCTTCTTTTCTGTTTATTCGTGCGCTTGAACGGACAGTTATACCATGCATGTCCAACTAGCCCAACTTTCGATTTTGTTGCAATGTCTTGACCAGCGCGTTATATTTGTTAAAAAATCTTAGCCTTCCATACTAATTTTGGTTCACGCCAAGTTAAGGGGGTGATCACGAGAGCACCCAGGCGTAAGCGGATAGATAGATAGATAGATAGATAGATAGATAGATAGATAGATAGATAGATAGATAGATAGATAGATAGATAGATAGATAGATAGATAGATAGATAGATAGATAGATAGATAGATAGATAGATAGATAGATAGATAGATAGATAGATAGATAGATGCCAAAGGTGCTTGCAGTACACAAAGAAATGCTTCGCATTTAAAGGGCAACTCCTACGATTTTTCGACCATTTCAGGGATATATGGTGCTTCTATGTACATGAGGCCCTTCTGTCACGAGCCCGATAGCTGAAATGCTCAGCAAAGTCAAAAATTATTTTTAATAAGCAAAAAAGACGCAATGCCGAAAGCGAAACCTAACTGGGGGCACTGTCTACGTATGCCGTAGTATTTGGTAAGAACCGGTTGTCGTATACTTGTCCCGCCGGCGCAAAATATGAAAAGTTGAAAGCCTGGACGAGCGGGCACTGGGATTAGAGGCGAGCGTGCCGAGACGAGCCGGCCAAACACCACAAAGGAAGGAAGGAAGCTTTTCCGTATTAAACACCTACACCACCTTGTAAACACACAGTAAACGCACAGTAGACGCTGAAGCGGCCAAAGTTAGCGATGCCATCGGCTGCGTCATTTCTGTTGACATGCCAAACATGACGTCGCACAAGCAGTGTTGCCAATAATTCTGGCAAGACAGGTGAGCGTTTCGAGTCAATCTTCGAAATTCATTTGCAAACAATCAGTGCATTTATAAAGCATGTAAATTGGCAGAAATGACGGAAATGTGCAAAGTAACGTACCCAGATTATTTCATTTAGATCCATTTACCTCGAAAAATCGTCAGAGTTGGCCTTTAAAAAGAGAAGTGCTTCCTCGCAACCACTCTGCTGAGATTACTCTGTTTCCGATATTTTTTTCTTTACCATTTCGTAACACCAGTTGCACAGTTAAACGGACTCGCCATTGTCGAATCGTATGCAGTGTCGATGAGTCTCTGGAAGAAACAGTAGTGACAGTACAGGCCCGTTACCGGATGCTACTCGTCGTAAGTGGGTGCACAGGAAGGTGCAGGAACGTAAGGGGGCCTCCCCTCTAATCATCTAAGTGGGTACTCAGGCGGGCCTGTCTCGTCGTTGTTGAAAGACCAGTGCTATGACAACACGCGTTTTTCGAGGGTAATGGCATCCGAAGGACCCTGGCGTAACATCCCAAAAAAATGTTTGCTTTCGACCTTTACCGCTGGAAAGCCGGGAATCAAGAACAGGCCGTTGCAGAAGCACATCATCTTTTCATTTTCAGTCTTGCGTCCATAAAGAAGCTGTTTTTTTTTTCGCACACGACCAACGGGAGGTGAAACAAAGAAGGTAAATGGATCCAGGGACTTTTTTTTTTGTTATGCATAGCTTAATGAAGCAGGCAGATAGAGAATAGAATTAATGAAAGCATGTAAGGTGTGGGGTTTAAGGGAATGGAAGAAATTGTGATACAAAGGAAAATGAACTATGGTAGACGAAACAAAAATTTGTGAGGATTGCACTAAGCCGTGTAAGCTTTGAAACTAGACGGTTCATCTGGTTGCTTCTATAGGCTAGGTGGTGCACGTTGTTTCTAGCTTGCTTCCAGGTTGTCGCTAAGCTTTATCTAGATGATGCTATGTCGTTTCTATTTTCATTCTCGGCGCAGAGAGGTTCAAGTTGAAGCGTAGACAGTCACAGAGAAGACGCGCCGATGTGTAAGCTTTAAGGGCTGACCACACGAAACCGTTACAGCGCGTCAGCGCGTTGTTTCTTGACGCGGCGCCATGCCCTCTCTCTTTGAAGAGAAAGGGTGTGCAGCTTCACGTAGCGGCGCGCACTCACTCATCGTAGAGAGAGGGCACGGCACCACGCCAAAGAGCCACGCGCTGCAACGGCTACGTGTGGTCAGGCCTTCAGAGAGAAAAAAAATCGCGCTGAAACAAAGCGTTGGCGCTTCTCATAGATCTACGGGCAGGTCGTCGAGCAGGCTCTTTTCGCAGCCGCCATTGTTTTTCCGGTTCCCTAGTGTTAGACCAACTGTTGCCGTTTTCCTTTTCAGTGGACCAGCTGGCAGTAATGGGACTCGCCTAGTTTTTGTAGCCCCGTTTATGATGATGATCGTTTTTTGATAGGCCGCAAAAGTTTCTGTGGCACATACCTGATAGGCCACACAAATTACGGCTGCCTTACACAGATTGCCATCTGCGGGGACCGAAGTCACAACCTTCGAATTTGTGAAGTCCGCAGTGGACTAATACACACAGAGGGAAGGGCGTGCTTTATTTACTATATTTGCCTTTTTTCAGCTACCACATTTATAAGCAACCCTAAACTACGATAAAGGAATTACTGAACGAAAGTTCCAAAATGATTTTCTTCATTTGTTGGGGTTTAACCTTCCAAATCTACCATATGATTATGAGAGACGCTGCTGTAAGGGGCTGCGGAAATTTCGACCAGATGGGGTTCTTTAACGTGCACCTAAAGCTAAGCACACGGCTCTCAAGCATTTTCGCCTCCATAGAAAATGGTATTGTCGCGGCCGGGATTCGATCCCGCGACCTGGGGGTCTGCAACCGAGTGCCTTAGCCACTAGACCACCGTGGCAAGTAGAGTTACAAAATGAATCTCAATCAATGCCTTCTTCAGTCATTCATTGCATCAGACTCGTTATTCGAACGCTGTAAGGTTGACTCCCTGCCAACGACAGGTTTGTTTTTTGCGTTCATGGTAACTTCGTACCGCTTATGTCATAATTACCAAACTGTAGTTACAAAACTAGAAATAACATTACCGCTGGCCTCGTTTTCAGGTTGTGTCTAACGAAGAAACGAATCCTCAATTTATACCGCGTTAATCCATTCTCCCTTTCTCGTTTTTAGTCAAAGACTAGACGATCTCCGAAAGGAACACCCCTTCCCTCTCCTTGCTGTTAGAAAGTCAGCCTCGTCAAAACGCCATCTAGTGGCGCCGAGAAACCAAGTAGAGTTCTAATTGTCACACATAACGCGGCCGGGGAACCGCAACAACGCCGCGGAATCGCAATACAACACGCGAAACTGCTTACAAAAAGAAGAAAATAAAAAACCCAGGACGCTCGAGTGTAACGGCCGCGCGTGATCGGCGCTCATTGCGGGCGGCGGCCGCACGAGCCGCCACGCGCACGCATGCAAGCCTCGCGCGACTTCAGAAGCGGCGGCGGGCACGTATGCACTTCGCGCACTCCTTTAAGAGGCAACGCGTGCCGCGACGAGCTCTAATTAATCCGGCCCCCTTATGGACGCGTGTGGGCTTCCGAGCCAAGCCACTTGTGTCGAGTGGCTGGCCGTTATACGAGCTCGTTATACGAGCCACGCGCTCGTGTCGCTTCGCGCATACGATAGAACGGCCTCCTAACGAGCGCGAGTGGGAAAGCGAGGGAGGGGGTAAGTGGGCGCGCATACGCGAGCATGCAGTGTTTACGAGCTCGTCATCCAGCCCCCGCGAAGCGGCCCTTCAAACGTGCGGTCAGGGACTTATCATATGCGCTCGTTTCGTACAGTACACATACATGTAGGCACTCTGTGACGAAGAAGTGAGGCCCGCTTGGGCAAACATATCTAAAAGAGGATGGCGGGCCCTCATTGCCCTGGCGGGATACGTCCCGTGGATGTGCTGGAGGTTGGGTGTACGTATGTATGGCACGCGTGCGACCTTACAGGCTTTGGGGAACGCAGTTGATACAGGATGCACATGTGTGTATAGTAAGAGGAGGTGGTCGTAAAGGAGGCGCATTTGTATATCAGCGCGGGAAAATGGACGGGATCGCGAAAGGTGAATTAGCGAGAGCGAGAGAGTAACCTTCACCGCATGCCGCTTCTTAGGAATAACGATGAGGGCGTAAAAAAACGCTTAACGTTATTCTTTCAATTAATGTTAATGCGCGGAGTACAACGCTGTTCGCCCCCTATTAAAATGCGTTTAACACTTCGTCGTTTACCAGACCTATATTGAGAGATCGCAATATTTTTTTTCGTATCGCTATATACATATAGCTACGGTTTTTCTTTATATCTTATCAGCTTTGTCAGGAATACTGAAAGACTGATTTGCTGTCATTTTTCTTGATTTCACTCTTAAGAAATGGCAATCCGAGGGTAGTTAAGTGTTTGCTCACAGAAAAGCTAGACTTATAAAGGTGCCTCTATCAGCTATGTGGCTGAGCTGACTTAGGCAAACCACAGTTTGGCTTAATGGCAATCCGAGGGTAGTTAAGTGTTTGCTCACAGAAAAGCTAGACTTATAAAGGTGCCTCTATCAGCTATGTGGCTGAGCTGACTTAGGCAAACCACAGTTTGGCTTAGTCGCATATTTAATTAGGCTCGCACGAGTGACAGGGTTATACTGATTTCGAGGCCAGGCAGCTGGCTTTATTTTTTTCGTGAATCTAATAAACCGATAGCGTGACAAAAACTTCGATTAAGCAAACATTTGATTACGAAGCTTTATTGAAAAGCCGTCTTTTTACATCAAATCAAAAGGGCGGAAATTTGGCGCAAGACGATCGCATAGTGAGTCACGCTCACCGATCAGCGGAGCAAATCGCTACAAATGTGCAGCGCATTAGCATGCGTCAACTGTTTCGGAATCACCGAGAAGATCTGAGAATGAAAGCAAATTGGGGTTCACGCACACCAGATCTTAAGCGACAATATATAAAAACGGTAACCGAATGCAAAAATCGTTTTCGCGCACAGATGAGCAGGCCGAAACAAAATTAATTATTGGTGCTGAAGACTGGCAAAGAGCTTAGACAAGAAATTATTTTATTTCTTTTAAGCATCGTGCTGCATCGAGAGAAACTAAAATTTAGGGCCACACACACACACACGCACACACACGCACACGCACGCACACACACACAGACACGCACACACACACACACACTCACACACACACTTACACACTCACACACACACACACACGCACACACACACACACACACACGCACACACACACACTGCGCGTACAGGCAGTGTTGATTTCATTTGTCATCGTACGGGCAGTGGTTTCTGTTTCATGGCATTGCTGGGGCCCACACTGCTCTGTCAGTTCTGTAATATTCGGCGAAACGTGCTATTACAACATTTTCCACATCCCTCACAGTCACCTGACTCGTTGTCATGTAATTTTTTACGCGTAAATGCTCCACCTTTCAGAATGCTGTCGCGAAATGTGTCCCTATAGCGTGTGGGGGTGCTGACACCCCCCCTGTAAAGTTGTCTGCGCCGCGTGCGCACGTGTCTCGCCCCAAGGCTTTGTTTCGGTGGTGACCACCGCCGGGCGATAGATGGCGTTGTGTTCGCTTTGAGTACCACTGTTGGTAGAGTGGTAGCGCCGGCGGTGGCCCCTGGCGGAAGGCAGGCCTTGGTGGTGGGCGAGCGTTGAGCGACTCTCTTCTGCGCGTGGCGGCTGCCGTGAACGGTTGTCTGTAGCGTGGGTCCCCGGTGCTCGGCACCGCGGGCTTCGCACCGGGGTCCCACGTGAAAAGTCAGGTGTTGGCGACGCCACCTTGGGTATGTGTTAGTGTGTTGGGTGTGTTAGTGTGTGTTTATCATGTTATTGTGTGTGTAGTGTGTCACTACGTTATGTTGTTTGTATGGTAGCGTGTTAATTGGAATTGATGTATCATTCGGCGGACGATATCGTTGTCTAAATTAGTTAATAAATGTATGTATGTTGTGTGCTTTCGACCGACCGCGTCTGCTGTGTCCGTTCACTCCAAGAGCGTGGCTGGAACGATGTGCTCGTTCGCCTCGCCGAGAACCCACAAGCGTCACGTAGAGGCAAAGCGGAGAAGAAGAAAAACGAAGCGACGATGCGTCGCCAAAGAGGCGCTTGTGAACCAAGAACAACAACACTGATTGGCAGAAAAAAACATTCGCGCTAGAGCAGTTGCATTAGCTACTATGGTGTCTGGTTGAACAGACAAATGCGAACAGATCAAATGTGACCCCTGTTATGACTCCGGGTCCCGCGGGTCTCATTCTGGTTGCGGACCCTGTCCTAGGACTCATTGTCCTACAAGTCAGATGAGGCGCACGCTCGTAAGTATGACAACAATTTATTTACATGGTTAGTAACTGAGAATTCAAAAGGGGGCAATCAAGTGATCAAGCAGAACTGAAGAAGTCTAGAACTGAAGATATACAAAGGTCTTCCGCTTATATAGCACCACGTTGCCAAACCTAGGCGCTTTGTCCGCGGCTTCAGCCAATACTGTGCTCCATGGTCTAGGTGCACCTTGACCAGTGGGAAAGACACCACACAATGCACGTGGAGAGGGCACAGTCTATACGATGCCCCAATATGGTCACAAACGCACCGCACCGACGTTTCGCACACGCCATTAAAATTTACTGGACGTCAGATGATCTTAGATGACCTTGGTTTCCAAGAGCTCTTCTGGCAGCTTGGTGAGGTTCAAAAAACGGGCTCCCGGTACACGTGTCAAACTTGCCTGACTGCGTTCGGTTTGGACAATGTAGTCGCTTGACAGCTTATCGTCAAACATGCCACTCCATTTAGCCGATGCAATGGAGAGAAAGAGAAGGAGGAGTGGTCGACTGATCCCTGGTCGTCGAGGCGCTGAGCCGTGCTCCCGCAAGGGCTGCAGAAGGTAGTGCCTTTTTCCTTTCCTCAAACACACATTCAATCCCTCGTCGTTTGCTAGAAGTTACTGCTTAGCTGCAAATTTCCGGGACTTTGCTTCTCCTTGAACAAGCTTCGCTTCTCCTCGCAAGGTGCAGCTACAACCGGTTTGGGTCTTAGCTTACAGCCCAAACTGCAAATACCACGCTGGTTCCGGTCTCTCCAGATCCACGGTGACCTCGAAAGTAGCCAAGTTGGCTCCTTGTTTCCCTGGAAAGCCTTGAAAGGAGTCGAGTTCACAATGGCCTTTCCTTGCTCGTATGTTTTCTTAGCGCCGAAACGGTCCTGGGACTCCTTGTTCATGTTTCGCTGAAAGGAAATCAGCCCGTCTTCTGGCTTGTAATGCTTCGAAATATTTTCGTTGAGTTCACAAACGACGAAAGACTTCAATAATGATGAAAGTCGTAACACCCCGAACACATGGGTTCCCAATGCTGGGGAGCCGAGGGGCAGTAGATAAAATGCTTTTATGTGCAAGCGTCAATGCCCCATCATCGATGTAAGTGTAGTTGAGTGCGTCAAAGCCATCCTGGCTACCGTAAAGAGATAAGGTCGCCGCGGGGAAGCTGTGGTTAGGGTGCTCGGCTGCTACGACGAAGGTCGTGGGTACGATCCCGGTCACGGCGTTCGCATTTTGATGGAGGCAGAAAGGCAGAGGCCCATGCACCACGTGTTGTCAGTGCACGTGAAGAACACCAGATGGTCAAAATTTTCCGGAGATCTCCACCATGACGCATACCCAAAATCGTGCAGTATTTTTGGGCCGTAAAACACCAGATATTAGTTAACGTAAAGAGATTTTCCACGGGCAATACATTGAGGGAAAGCCTTCATTCGTTGGCGAATCATCCGCGTTCACTGTGTGAATAGTCATGACCTCCTCATCCCCCCCCCCTTTTTTTTTACGTGTTAAAGATGTGCGATCGAGGAGACTTGCGGCTGGGATGACGGGAACATTCTACGAAGCTCCTGGCGCACTACGACGCTCATAGTCTCGAGCAGGTTGTCTGAACAGACTAAATTTAATGCCGGCGTAGCCTGACGTCGAGCGGTGATTAGATGGCCGGGTGCGCATCTCCAGTGCCTTCTTGATCGGGGTTTGCCTCTGTGAGGAATTCATGTACGGTCTTCGGTGGGTTCCTCATCAGTCCCACGAAGAGCTCCTGCTTGACCCCTCGCATGAGGAAATTGGACTTTCTTCTCGGCCATGTCAATGTCTGAGTGGCGGAAAAGCCGCGTCACATCCTTCGCAAAGATGTCAACGCTTCTGTTCGGTAGCTAATAAAGCCGCAGCCCTTTTCTTTTGCACGATGATTGTAAACGTCTCCAAGAAAGCGCTGCGAAACAGGGCCCCAAGTTCGAACTGTGAACTATCCATTCTCGAGCTTTTGTGGTCCTTGCTGCATTTTTCAGGTAAAGACAGACGTGTTGCAGCTTGTGCTGGTAGTTGCACTTGAATGTTTAAACACTTTCGAACGTCTCAAGCCAGGTTTCGGGGTCCTCACTTCGAGATCCGCGCAACGTTGGCGGATCTCTGGCTAGCTCTGTCCCGATTGTTGTATAGGGGACGCTGCAGCCGTCATCGTACCCGTTGTCTTCATTGCCATGGATTTTGTATGGTTAGGTAGAGTTCGAAGCCCCAGATGGGAACCTGCCAGTCTGATGCTAGCACACTGCTGTTGTAGGGTTTCAGTGTCATCACGTTGTGGGCTTGGCTCCATGCTTCTCATTGGCATCCGGAACATGAAGGAACCAGCACCTCCATCAGATATCCCGGTTTGTGACGTAGACGAAGGCAGCAGTCAGCCTGTCAAGACAGACAAACAAGCACAAAGCTTTATTGTTACGTGTCAAGAGATGAAAATTCTTGCTTGGCCGAAATTGTGGCGAGTAAGCGAAATATGAAACTACAGCAAACAATGAACGCTGTACACTGATATCGGCGAACAAAGCATCGGCCTTTGATAAAACTAACCTGTGGTAAAGCGTGTCGTCTTTTATACGTGTATTATCGAATATTCTTGCGTTATCACTCAAGGCCGCTGTAAGCGCTGCAATAGGCTAGGCTGTTCACGTCGCACAATGTTAACAAAACGATCTATTACAATCGCGAAGTTTCTCGAACACTGAGGCATGGTCTGTGCCGAGCGTTGCTGAGAGTCCTCGTGGGCGTAAACTGAATAGTCCAAACTTGAAACAAGAAACGTGCGTGGCACTATCATTAAAATTAAGGTGCTCTCGAGAAATATGGCACATATTCCATGTTGCTAACAGCATAATGAGAGAACATATAGATAGATAAGACTGAACACAAGGTCCCGATCACCAGTCCCATCTATAATAATATTAACTCTGGACGAAAGTTTTGACTCAGGACAATAATTTCGAAGTTAGATTAAAGAAAGAAAATGTTTTTAGCAAAAATAATATCCAAATTTCAGCTGCAAGAAAACACTTTTCCACCAATTGCGCAATTTCTGAATTTTGAGTGCACCCAGCAAGGAAATGGCACAAAAACAGTACAAAACTACAAAACCGACAAATTTAGATGCAGAGGAAGATGTAGATGTATGTCATAAAATGTTGGCGGAGGGTTGGGTAACTATGATGAAATATTTCTCAGACAGAAACGACAAGAATGTTTCGAGCAACCAGGACTAAACCTTTTCCTTTTGCTTGCGCTGCCTCCTGAAATTGCGCCGGCTGTGAGAAGGTAACTGAAAGAAATCTTTTTTATAACAGAAAAACTCATTATTTTAAAAATTGAATGATATGCCTTTTGTGAGCTTATTGTTTTACCTTTTTTGAGAGATGCTGCATTTTTTTAGATTTATCAAAGTCCTGTTGGCATTGTATTTGTCGTTGAAGAAAGTTACGACTAAAGAATCATGTCTTGTATTTCAAGTCACAGCTGGCAATAATATTCTGTGAGTCATAAAAGGAAGTGATGTGAGAAAGGTGAAGCCTAATTTTACCCCGTGAAGAATACTAATGCAGAAAACGTAAGTAGAAGGTTTACTGCTTCCTAGAATGCACTGTGTGTTACTGACCTTGCTCTTCTTTGTAGATAAACTTCTTTCCACTGGATCACAATTATTGGTAGTGCAAGTGAAGCCTCACAACTAATGGCTGGGAAAAGAGCTGACTCGGCAAAAGTCACAACAGAAGAAAGAGTTGCAAATTATAAGAACTGAAGTAATCAACAACTCTGCTTAGATATTGTCGCATGCACCGTGTATTCAGACTAAAAATCTTTGTCATCTGAAAAACGGTTTTATCCTATGGTCTGTATGAAAAAAGCGACTACTTAGGAGTACAGACGGCGCACTTCTGGTGTTGTAATCGTACCTATCTGACTTTAACACTCACAATATCTCGGGGTTTACATACTCAAACCACGATATAGTTAAGACAGACGCTGTAGTACAGGGCTCAAAATGTTTTGACCATCTACATGGTGTTTTTTTTTTAACGTGAACTGACATCGCACAATACGAAGGCCTCTATCGTTTCACCTCCATCGAAATGTGATTGTCGCGGCCGGTTACTAAACGCATGACGTTCGAGTCAACGTCCGAATGCCATACTCCGACGCGACGGAAACCCGTCTGGCTTTCGACCTGTAGTGAATATAGCATGATGGCTAAAAAACGTGCTCTGAGGAGGTAATGGGCATCCATTTCTCTTCCTCGGGCGAAGTCAGTCGCTGAGCACCATTGTCGTTATATCCTCGGCGGTTTCCATGAGATACAGTCATTATAGAAGAAAATAAATAAAATAAATAAGTACAGCAATAGCTCAGGCACAATCTGTGGTCGTCTACGACCTGGTACAGCCGGTGCGCGCTCTGCCGCCTATAGAAAAAAAACCCGGCAATGGCTCTCGCATGTACGAGCATTCCCGCGTTTTTGGAGCGTTATCTATACATTCCTCTTGTATACACACCCCGGAGCACGTATATGCCTCGGAAAACAAGCCGCAGTTCGCGCAGTATCGCTGCGACTGCTTCAATTACTGTCTTTAATGCATCCCACAAAACAGCATCGCACAGATGAACCTTCCGCAGTGCTCGAATAAAAAAAAAAAGAAGAGAAGAAAGATGAAGGGACGTATATATATACATAAAGGGACTCGTATTCACGACAGCAGAAACAAATGGGCGAAAGCTGCGCCCGTTATCTCTAGCTCGGTTTATTTACGCCGCATGATCCGCGTCGATAAGACGGCGCGCGCTGCCGCGTTTAGCGGGGAGCAAGTCTTGTCCAGCGTGGCCGGTGGACATGCTGTTCAAGTGAGCTGCAGCGTTCGGCTATCTCAGTGACGACTCAATTTAGGGTCTCCCCGGGCAGCGATGATTCGCCAGACACGCGACGAGTGTTGTGTCACTTCAAGGTGCGCGCGCGCGGTGTACTCGCCATGATTTACGTTTGCATTAGTGTCCGGCCATCTGGGGCGCGGGACTTTCTCTCATTTCAGGCACTAGGGCCCCCTTCTCGCAGCAACACGTCGATCTGTTGACGCTCTGTGAACTGGGGCAGTTTCGCTCGAGAAGTGCGGGTGATTCACGTGCGCTTGCATCTATTCGTAAGCATCTGCCATGGTGGTCTAGTCGTTAAAGTGCTCCACCGATTACTCAAAGGTGCCGGGACCGAATACCGGTCATTGATGCCGCATCTTGAAGGAGGTGAAATGGTAGTGGACCGTGTTGTTAGGTTTCGGTGCTCGTTAAAGGGAAACTCCGGCATTTTTTTTCGATATTTACCGATTTCAATAAAACTTTTAACATGTGTTCGCGTTGGCACCGTGATCACAAGTGCCAAATTATACAACCGTAGGTCATTTAGGTTTTTTTAGAAATCAAATTTTAAAATTGGTAGCTGATTCTGACATAACACTTGTAACAGCGGGCCACCCTGTGTATATGACGTCAGAGCCTAGTCTATTTTTCTAAAACCCCGCCTTTCCCAGAAGACGGATGCAACGCATGCTTTCTACGAGGTGACGACATCGCGAGCACAGTTCAGTTTTGTCAGCTCCATGCAGCGTGTTAGTAGATTGTTGACGTCGGGTCTTACAATATTGACCAACGAGGAAATTGATTCGGGGCATGTCAGATGCTTGAGGCGCCGGAGGTTTGAAATAAAAAAAAAACGATGGTTCCGCGCTCAGGTAGTAGCTGCATGCAATCATCCCTGGACTTGTCACTGGTAAGTTAAGACGAGCGGCACAGCTTTATTCCGCGTCGGATGACATCGCACACTTGCTTTTCGCACATCAGAAGATCGAGGCACGTCAGCTATGTTTACACCCTGGCCAGCTGTGGCGGGGTGTAGCGGATCTCGTGACGTCATCGGTGATAGATTGTTGAGACGTCATCGGATACCCACCATGGACGACAGAGCCGCTCCCTGTATCGGTTTCGGTTTTGACATGTCGTTTTTTGCTAAATTAAAATTATTCACGAGTGTCTGGGCAAAATGAACCACCCTAGCTTTTTCAGGACAGCCAATACTATTAGAAAACAGCGTCATATCAGTATGAATGAAAATGCACCGGACTTCCATTTTAGGTGACCTCAGGAGGTTGAAATTTTCGGAGCCCTCCACCACGGCGTCCCTCATAAACATATCGCGCTTTCAGGCCGTAAAACCCTAACAATGTTTACCACAAAAGTGTTTTATGCCAGGGTCCACCACAGCTCCGCTGACTTACTTCCGTCACGATTATAAGGATGTAAAATACATCCTAAAAGATTTCAGAAAAAAAAAAGAAACGAGAAGACAGACGCCTGATACGCGGCGTCAAACCAGCGACCTTTCAAATCACCAGCGCGTGGCGCTAAGCACTAGACCACCGAGCACACGTGGCCGATGGAGATAACCGCATGCATTTATATACACCATGTACCCCGTTCCTTAGCAGTCCTCAGAGCTCAGCCAGCTCAGTCATTTCAGCGCGTTTTCGTCGGCAGTAGCGAGATGGCGCGGGAAGCGCACGTTGGGTGCACTCGCTCAAAAAATCGTCGCCCCGCGCCAGCCCGCGCGTTGCTATGCGCGCGTACCCTTGTGCTTCCACCGCATGTTTGCTTTGAAGTTACAGTGGTTAAAAAAGGCACGAAGGTCAATTCACTCGCTGCCGCGGCTGCGTTTTAAAAGGGGCATGCTGCTCATGCACAATGAAGTAAGAATTGTGACAGTTGTTCATACTCGTCTTGTGTATACTTGTGAGTTCGTTCCGAGCGTCTTTCTTTATATTTTAGTGGTGTGCTTTAAGTGTAGAGCTGTTGAAGTTGTTCGTCCACGCTCATCCTGTGTATACGCTCATTTCGTGCGTGCTTTGTGCTTGAGGTGCGCGCGGCGAATTTCCAGCTGCTTATCGTTCTTCACGTGATATTACAATTTGTTGCTGTATCATTTGTTCCCTGGCCCTTGTGGTGAAACATTGCACAATAAAAGCTCTGTGAAGGCAATAAACTACCTCTATGAAGACGCGTTTCACTTTCGTGTGATACCAATTTCAAAAAAGAGGAATCAGCCACGCTTTTATCAACTGTAACTAAATGTATACCCAAAGTGTAGCAAAGTAATTACTAAAAGAAGTTTCTTCTACGACCTGGATGTGTTCTTTTTCTCGTGTCTCCAAAACATGCGGTGAGTACTGCTCACTAGAAGGTTTCAGTGAGTCGATACATTAGCAACGTATACCTTCTCGTTTGCGTAGGTCGGCCGGGCTGAGTTTGTGTCCGTAGTTGCATAAGGGTGGTGAGCTGATAGATTTAGCCTGTAAACCCAGGTCAGCCATGTAAGACCACGCGTTTCTTGCAGTGTCACGTAGTACGTCACCAGAAATGCATGACTATAGCCTCTATTAGAAATACATGAAGGCTCTGTGGTTTCTCTGTGCGGTCATCGTTTAACACCGCTCGCATTGAACTTTGCCCCGCTGGCTGAAAACCGAACCCATAACCTTCTGCTCAGCTGCAGAATGCCATTGGCGGAATGTCATGATATGGTTTAATAAGAAAGGGTAAGGGGTGGAAAGAGAGGGGTACGGTGCATTTCTGAAGCGTTGGATAGGCATTGACATAAAAGATATACATCGCGGAAGTGAACATGACCATACAGTTCTCTAACACCAAAACCGGAAACAAAATCTGAATGGTTGTAGCGTAAATGGCACACACCTTGCAGCAAACAACACTGTCAATTTCGCAAGTTCTCATTCGCAATGCCCATAGACTGTCACGCCGCCAAGCGGAATTCAGGGGTCCTTTCAAGGATGGTCAGTAGGCAGACGCTCCTTTTTTGGGTTGTGCTAGCGTCAGTGTTAACACGTTAGCAAGAAACAAATACTAACCAATTTACATGTTTCATGCATAAGTGAATGAACTGGACGGTCCGTGAGACGATAATTCTGATTCGTTCTTGTGAGGCATGCATGAACTTTTCATGAAGGAAAAAAAAAGTGGCAACTCGTGCTTTCGATGTTAGCCTGCCGATTACACATATTAGTTTCGCAAGATTTTATGTAGCCACTTAGTTAAATGTTATTGTCTGACCTTTACACTCACCTTGGTTTACGTGCGTATAGCATTCGTCAGTGCTCTTGTAGAGCATGAATCCCATAACATTCATTGTACGCGGAGAGTCATACGGGCTCACGATTTTCTCTCGAGAACATGGTCAACGCTGCGCCGATTCTTTTTGTGCGTTTGTTGATAGATGGCAGCACACTGCAAGCAATTCGCTTGTGAGCGGGTATCGGAGCGAAATGCTCTCCACGCCCAGATATACGTGTTGAGTGACGCGGTGTTGGTGTTGTCGAGTGGTCGTGTTGTCGAAATCGTTCGGCAGAAGAGAATTCCTCAGATTGCATGCAGCAGTGATGTTGAAAGACACCATCATGAAGACGAGGATTTGTTACTGGACGAAGAAAGTTGTGAATGCACCGAAAGTGGCAGCGATGATGAACGATCAGATGTTAATTCACGAGGAGCGAGTTGCACTTCATGTCGCGTCGTGCGTTAATGTTTTTTTTTTTTGAAGTTTGAAGTATGACGTTTATTAGTAACGAAGTAGCGACCATAAAATGAAGGAAACGTTTTACAGACTAGGGTCCTATGGTCCTAAGAGGGGGGGGGGGGGGGACCCACGATAAAGAAAGCATGAAAAAAAACATACAAGGGCAAACGACAAGACAATTCAGTCCTAACAGAACAATGTTATAAAACTATTATAAATATAACGAAGTGATAATACAGCAATAAACACAACTACAATGATACAATCGCTAAATCACAATTCAAAAAGGACAACATATAATAGGTTATGGAACACAAGATATAATTTCAAAGTTTTTTTGAATGTATACAGGTTACCTAAAGACTTTATATATGGTGGAATAGAGTTCCACAATGAAATTGCTGTGAATGACAATTACTTTATGCCGCAGTTAGTGCAAACTCGGGGTAGTAATGAATTTCGTTCTAGTGCGAAGCGAGTGCTGTTAGTGTTTATTATAAGTAAGCCACAGTTGATGAGGTCGAAGGGTATCCGATGGTTAGTTACATTAAAAACCAAACAAGTAAAATGAAATTCAAGTAACTTACTAATACAAAGAATATTATGTTGTCTAAGCAATGACATTGTGTTCGAACGACGAGGGCTAAAACTGATAATGCGGGTGGCTTGGTTCTGTATATATGGGTCGTATAGATGAGTGTACGAGTGATTGGTGTTTGCCCAGGTAGTTAAAGCAGTCTTTTAAAAGACTGCTTTTGGTATTCGCGCAATAATTACAGCCAGGCCATATCTCTCCCCTAAATTTCTTTATGTCTAACAAGTGTAGACCAAAATTAAGAGTTATGTCTAAACGTACACCGAGAAAGGAAACAGTATCACAAGCATAAATAGTATTAGGACCCATAGTTATAGCAGAAGGAGCTAACAAGTGTTTTTGAGAAGATCGGAAAACCATGAACTGACTTCAACAGGGGTTTATAGTTAGGTCGTTATTGTTACACCATAAAACTACATCGCTGAGTACAGAGTTTAGTTTTGATATTAAAGAAAGAACTGTTTTGGCCTTACATGATACTGTGGTGTCATCAGTGTACAAAACACAATGTGCAGAGAATATGACATCAGGTAAATCAGTATTATAAATAATAAATAGGAGGGGACTAAGAATGAACCTCTGCGGGACGCCTTGATTAGTAATCTTAGTATTAGAGTGAAAGCCATCTGTGAAGACCACATTTTTTTTTTGATTAAACAGGTAACTTTTCAGAAAGTTGAAAGGTGGTGCAGCAATACCGTTAGAATCTAAAATATTGTAAAGAATGTAACGACTGAGTTAAATTTAAAAAAGACTGAACCTGAAAACTTACCGCTATCAATGGAATGTTTGATGAAGTCTGTCAAAGAAAGCAGGGCTTCTCGATCCAAAAAAGTCACTGGGTATCGACTCTGTACCTAACGCTTTTCTTTTATAAGGTATGCTGAATGGAGTGCCAAATACCTATGCTTGATCATTAAATCATCTCTCTCACGCGCTGAACTTCCGGGTGATTGGAAGCACGCTAAGATCACGCCAGTACTGAAAAATGATGACCATTCGCTTGTATCCTCGTTTAGGCTTATCTCATTGCTATGCACAAGTGTCAAAATTCTAGAGCATATAATATTCAAACATTTGTCTATGTTTGTCGAAAGAAATAACCTAATCATGCCCCTTCAGCACGGCTTTCACTAAAAACATTCTGCGGTAACCCAGCTTATCAAGACGTTTCATGACCTGGCAGCAGCGATCGATATAAATGGTCAAGTTGCTGTTGTATTATTGAATTTTGAGGAAGCTTTTGATCGTGTGAGTCACCAGAAATTACTAATTAAGCTCAAACCAATTCTGAAAAATCAGAAATTACTTGCGTGGATTACTGCGTATCTCTCAATGAGAAGCCAGTGTGTTACCATTGATGGTGTCACCTCGAGTTCCGCCCCTGTAAAGTCAGGTGTGCCTCAAGGGTCAATTTTGGGGATATTGTTTTTTTCTGCTATTTAGAAACGATATTGTGCTAAACTTACCCGTAAAAATAAAGCTCTTCGCAAACGATTGTATACTATATCAGGAAATTCATAGTTACAGTGATCAAGAGTCTTTAAATGCAGAATCGGCAACGCTACAAACGTGGTGTGAAAAATGGCAGATGACAATCAATTATAAAAAAACAGTAGCAATGTCAGTTATGCGTAAGAAACAACCACTTCTGTTCACCTATCACATCAATGGTCATGCGTTATCCGAAGTCACTAAACAAAAATATTTAGGAATAATACTCACCAGACTTAAAATGAAATGAACACATAGAATATATTGAACGGATGGTAATGAAAAAGCTTGGCTCCTTGCAAAGGAGGCTTGTGAATGCCACACTGCACATCGAACTTCTCGCATACAAAACTTTCATTAGACAAGTATTAGAATACGGAGCTGCAGTTTGGGATTCCTTTACTGCGTCCAAAAAAAAAAAACTAGAAATGATCCAAAAGAAAATATGTCCGATTTGTGTTTAATTG
This sequence comes from Rhipicephalus microplus, assembly GCF_043290135.1. Classification (NCBI taxonomy): domain Eukaryota; kingdom Metazoa; phylum Arthropoda; class Arachnida; order Ixodida; family Ixodidae; genus Rhipicephalus; species Rhipicephalus microplus. The sequence continues at coordinate 373,961,948 of NC_134710.1, read as the reverse complement.
TTACGGTTGGCACACATCTCCTTCACTTCTTCTGATTAAAGCAGAGCTCGAAAAACTACACGAGAGGAGAAGAATGGAGAGGCTGACGCTTTTTTACCTCATTTTCCACAACAAAATTGGAATCAACCAAACAGTGCACATTACAAGCAAGTGAATGTGCTGTGCACTCATATCATTCAAAGAAAGTTGTAGATGACGTAAACCACACAGACACGTCCAGGTATTCCTTCTTACCAAAAACTACCCGGGAGTGGCATTTCCTATCACCCTATACTGTGGAGTGTCCAACAGTTGACCTATTTCTACATGCTCTCAACAACCACTAACAATTTTTTTTTCGTATAGTCATGCAGCCCACAGTTACCATTGTTGGAATGTTTTCTTTTGTTTTTCGCAAGCTGCTACAAATGTGTTGAATAGTATGCTTTTCTTTCTCATTTTTTTGCATTGTACATTATGCTTTCTGTTTGGCGTTTTACAATTATCACCACTGTCATTACGTTGTCTGATGTTAATGATGTTTTTGCAGTAAATAGTTCTGTATGCCCATTCCTACATGAGACCTGGTAAACAGGTCAGCAGTACGTAATAAAAAATAATAAATAATATATGCCTGGGACATAGACATATCGAGAACTTATTTCCGTATGAAGTCACGTAAACACACTGTTGCACCACGAATTGCACTGAAAAGATGGAAAACGCCAGGATAGCGTTGCGCGCTCGCTCTTTCCATTTCCCGAGGTTCTTTAGGGACCCTTTAAAGGGTACAATATATGCCCCACCGCGGTTGTGGCTGAGGTACCATGCTGCTGACCCACAGGTCGCGGGATCGAATCTCGGCTGCAACGGCTGCATTTTCGATGGAGGCGAAAATGATGCAGGCTCGTGTGCTTAGATTTGGGTGCACTTTAAAGATTTTCACCCGAGGTGGTCGAAATTCGCGAAACCCTCCACTATACGTTGTCATCGTAGTCATATGGTGGTTTTGGGACGTTCATCCCCGCATATCAAAGGGTGTGCTGACGCAACAATTCTGCATCATCTTGTTTTTTATATGGCCAGAAGTACTTATTGCGCACTTATCACTGTTGGATACGTTGTTTGCTCGAGCACCTGAGAGCTAATTATTCAAAAAAGTTTTAACTCTTTCATGTACAGAAGTTAATTTAGGGTGAGAAACAAAGTTTTATTCAAAAAACGGCGAAATCTTGCATGCTGACTCGGAGGTAACGGGATAAAATCCCGGCCGCCCCGGCCGCAATTTTTGGTGTAGGCTATAAATGCTAGAAGCCCGTGCGCTTAGATTTAGGTGCACGTTATAGAGCGCTAAGTGATCAAAATTTTCGGAGCCTTCCACCACAGCGTCTCTTATAATAATACCGTCGTTTCGAGGACGCAAACTCACAACAAATATTATTTGTTGTAGCTCGTCTTTATGCTGCGCAGAACCAACTTAGACAGTCAAAAACCTTATTTAGCCCCACCCCTTCAAGCGATAACATCAAAACATTCCTGCACACTTTTGGGAAGGAAATAAAATCTGCCCATCTTTCTCTGTGTGTGTCGGTCAAACCAACCCCCTTCCCCCCATTCATAAACTTCGTTCATGTGAGTGTGGGCATGAGTTTGCAAAGGTTCACTCTACTTGAAAATTTTGAGAACGTGCATGCGCCTTGATGCTATCTATAAATAAAAAAAATGAAATCTATATATGGCTTACCCAACGTCGATGCGCTTACTTGCCACTGGGAGAAGTGACTTCTCAGGGATCTTCTAGACTTGTCCATCTCCGCCTAAACTATCTCCAGAACTATACGACGCGTTTCGGGACATTGGTTGCAGAATAACATCCTAGCCGCTGTAAAAAAAAAAAAGAATGAAAATGGAGCAAGTTTCGGGATAGCATTTCTTAGGCGCCCACCAATGTGACAGCAATGGAAACCAAAAGCTCTTCGAAGGTGGGCGGGTGTGTGTGTGTTTGTAGGGAGGAGGGGGTGAAGCGGTGGGGGGGGGGGGGGGGAGTGTTGTGCGGTGAACAGGCACCCCGCTGAGACTCGACACACAGAGCGGCATCACTTCATAGGACACGCGGAGCCCTGAAAAACGGCATAAATCTCGATGCTGCACGCGGCAACCGCGAGTCACTCCAAATCGCCGCCGCCTCCGTCCCAGCAACGTCTCTTATCGGCCGGCAGTGACGCGATCTCCATCACTCCTGCCGCGCGCCCTCCACTGTCCCTCGGCAGAGGGAAGCGAAGATTTCGTCTCCAAGAGCGGCGGCGGTTCTGTGCAGCACAACCCCATGTAGTATACTGAAAGCATCACCGTGGCCACCCAGTCACCGTCTGGGCCACACGATGCAAGTGCGAGGTTCAGGTTCAGCATGTACCGTCACCTTCTTCCCTGCGTTGGTTCCACCGACCAGGGTCGTATATCTGATGCTATACAAGCGTTCTGCTACGCCGAGCATTACTATATATGCCGTCATGAGCTGCATGGAGTGGTGTAGCAAGCGACCAGCGCAGCTTCGCTTAGGATGGCCACTTTATGCTTCCGCTGTCAGCCTGCACGAATCCCCATTTAATGCTTGTCGAGCAGGCTTTCTGGTTGGAGACTGCTATGATAGAAGGTGATATTACCTTCAAAATATGACATTACGTGTACTATAGTAAAAGAAAGCATAATTATCTGCATCACGCGTGTTGTAAATGGAGTCTTCGGGACACAACTATCGCGGGACTTTCTGCTACTAATAATGTTACAGCATCATGCGGGGCCCAACGTTTCTTTTCTTTCCCCTAGATTTATTATTTCCGCGTAATGATCGATGTCAGCAAGGCATGTTCATTATTCAAAAGACATGCGCTCTTACGCAAAGGAGGCCGTTGTAGGGATGCCTTGTTACACATTGTGGAAGACTTAGGTGCCCTACTAATTAGCCGAAGGCATATATATATAACTACATCAACGCAGATAATGAGACAGGGAAAATTCACTCGTTCATTTTTTTTATGAAAGAAAACCTTTGTAAGCAAGGGTTAGCTAGGGTGGCATAGAATATCATTGTGAAGGGGCATTCATGCTAAGACACCTTTGATCGTACTCATCTTTATGCTGTCGCGATCAATGCAGTCCGAAAATCAATGTTTTTTTTTCCAATCGCAAAACGACCACTGATATTTATAGGAGAACTAGCACTGTGGGAAGGCCAGACCTCACATCAAAACCAGAAAGACTGTCATCTACGATGTCTCATACCTGAAATGTTCACCGGCCTTTTATCAGTTACCAAAGGTGCTTAAGGAATCCAGCCGCAAAAACAACCACTTTTTTTTGAGTACCACCAGAAAACAATTAGTCTTTAACTTAGTCATGCTGACAGCGGGCGGTTTGAAGCATGATCACCTGCAGCTTCTGGGTGATCCTAGCATGATCAGGCTGTTTCCACTACGCTTTCGAGTGGAGTAGCTGCTGCCTCTTAAGAACCAGCCTCTTTGGTAATTGACTGATGTCTCCTGGGTCTTCTGGTCCTCACTTGATGGAAGCAGTAATGGGGGCTGTAACAATGAGAGACTTTTGTGGAAACTGACGATTGCCTGACAGCAAGCCTGGACTGTTCACTGGTGGGTCTATTGAGCTCCGGGCGAAAAAAAAAAAAAAAACTTGCTATCACTACCCTCTTTCCACAGTGAGTTGGAGGAGGAAGAAGAAGAAGGAAAGGACGAAGGTCAACCAGACGCACGTTCGATTTGCTACCCTTGGCTGAGGGAATGGGAAGGGATGAATAAAAGACAGGGAAATAGAAATAATGGAACATCCGAAAATGTACACATGAGCTTAAACTTCACTGCGGCGTTCATTAGTAGTGGATGCAGGATTTCAGGCATATCACGTTCACCTTCAACTGTAGACCGCCCAGTTAGTGTACCTATTTTGAAGGCTTGCAAGCACTGAACGCGTAGCATCTGGTACCCCGAGAAAAAAGAAAAAGAAGTGTTTTCACATGAGTCAAACTCTTTTTGTAATTTTATCACGTGCACCAAGGCAAAATTCAATACGTCAGTTTCAAGCAGTGTTTTGACGCTTGGGAATGTTCAACAACGACCTAAGGTCAGCTATTTCAAGAGAATCCACTCAAACTGCTTTAAACTAAAGTTTTTACTCGCAGTCAGGCTCACTAATATCGAACTATTCGTTCAGTGAAGACTTGGACAGAATGAAAAAAAATGACAAAAGGAAATGTCAGGAAACGCTGACGAAATCTTAAATTTACAAAGCTTCCCAGACGTTTCCGCTACCGCACGGAGCCACTGCTCGCATAAAAGTGGCTTGACGAGGCTAACATATATGCGAGAGTCAGTACGTGACCGACACACCTTGCATACGCAGTTGGAAGATTGCCATCATTTCTCTTAGGTTTATTTTTGTAGTCTCAAAACGAAGCGATTCCATATACTTACGGGAAACGCCAGTTCCTCCTGCGTATGGCACTATAGGCTGCTGACACCAATTCGCGAGTTAGATGACGGCCCCAACGGTCGCATTTTAGCGTACACGAATGCTAGAAGCCGGCACCATACGGTGGAAATTGTCGGAGGAGCTCTTCACTATGGCGTACCCCATGTTTCAGCACGTAAAACCACATGTATTAAATGAGCATTTCCTTTTGCGTATGTTAGGCACAGTAAACCTTACGATTAGACCCTGCCACATACGTGTCCCGTGACTGCGTTGAAGAGAACGCTCTTCTTTCTGTCGTCATTGATATCTTTCAAAACCCCTTTTTTTAGATAAAGTTTTGCTCAGCGTTTCTTGCGTTCCCATCTTTTAATATTTTGCTTCCTTCCGAGGAGACCTAATTCTGAAAATGCATGCACGCTCGTATGAAGTTACCTCTTCACCTCGCCAAGAACGGCCACGCTACAAAACATTTTCCCGCCTCTTTTAAAATGACGGCGACGCTGCACACAATTACGTTTGGGAGGTTTCGCGGAAAGTATGCATGCGGAGAGCGGCCCACTCGAGCCGCTGGGTGGGCATCGCGGGCAGGGAAGATGTGATCAGGCCGTGAGGAGGCAACTGCGCGAAAGTTGGCGCTAGCTCACCCAGGAGCGTCTCCTGCACGAAGCCGCCTCTCTCGCGGCCACGCTCGAAAATCCCGGGAAGCGATGGAGAAGAAGCCACAGGCGGCAGATCTGCTGCACCGATAAGGAGACACGCGCGCAGCGGGGAGTGTACCCGGGACCCGAGCGGCGCTTGCGCAAGCACGTCACGGCGCGCTTGTCCGTGTATCGCCATCATCATCGCCGCGATGAGGCGGGACGTTTCAGCCGTGTCCGGCTCATCGATAAAGCGTGGACGTCGTGCCCCCTCGCTGTGTACGACGAAAGCGGCAGAGCCCGCGACGAATAAAAAGATGTGACGCGCATTCCGCGGTTCGAGAAGATGCGGAGCGTCGGGGGCTTTCCGGAATGAGGTGCTGCGTCCGGGCTATACACTTGCCGCTGACAGTAGGATAAAGCAAGGTCGGGTTTAATGGTGCACGATGTGCTTCATGCCTTATTTTACTGTCTATTAAATGTATATGAGAAGAAGTTCGTTCCTATGCGTGGCTCCGGTTACTACTGTGCCTGTTACATGACAGCTGTCGTCGCAAAGAACGAGCAGAGAACTATGCAAAGTCCCACAGCAGAGCACCCATTCCTGATTTAGTTACGAAGCTGATTGCGGCCACTATTGGTTATCTAGTACAGAGAGCAAATCACTGACAAAATTCTTCCGAGAAAAATGAAGGTGGGCTTAAACGCTGTCAATAACAGAAAATGAGGATATACCTATGCTCTCGACGGTCATGTGCTGTTCACATACATACATACATACATACATACATACATACATACATACATACATACATACATACATACATACATACATACATACATACATACATACATACATACATACATAATTCTACTTTGGTTCTATTATTCATGGCGCGATGCGTAGCACCTCTCTTTCGCGGTGAGGTATACAGCCTTTATAATCTAGGCACTTTCGCCGCGTGAAAGACAAGGTGGCGGGGACGGGTGTGGTTGGCGCAAGTGATATATCAAGCGCGTTGTACACCGGTCTTGCAGTACTTCCACCAGCTGAAAAAGAGAATCACCGCCGTTCGCACACCACGTCTCGCTGCTGTTGCCTGGCCCACAGCACATGCATCCGTCCCAGGGGAGCAGAGACGAACCAAAGACAAAAGAGGGCCATGACGAAAGGCTGCGACACTGCGATGGTAGAATAGGGACCACTTCTTTTATGGACGCGTGCATGCTCACGCAGCACCAATGGCAATGAGAGATACTTATCGGATCGCTTGCAGGCTGCGCCCTCTCCCCTCTGCAAACCCACAGCTGGCATCTCCTTGGTCTGTTCGCAGCGTTCGGGAGACAGTATACCACTTGAAGGATGGCTGGCAAGTTGTTTTCTTATCACATGCTCCGACATTCGTGCAACGAGCGTTTAGATATTTTCTGTGACACACACACACACACACACACACACACACACACACACACACACACACACACACACACACACACACACACACCGAATAGCACATTCAATGCTCTACCACAGAGCTACCAGAGCAGCCATCCCCTCAGCCACTGTATTGGGTATCAATGTGTGTGTGTATTTTTTCAACGTGAGGGTGTCAGTCAGCGCCACTAGTCGCCATGGCGTCGAGGGTGGTGCACTCTTTATGAGCTTCTTTGGCGTCAGGTAGCACGTGAACTTATTACGTGTGGGCAGCTGACCAATAGTCTCTCGTATACAACCTGAATGCACCAAGTATGCCTGCACGGGACCCTCGTTAATATTTTTCCATGTGTGACACAATATTAATAAGATCGGTTCCTGCCCACTGCAAAGTTGCTTTTCACCCACTTTTATTTCTTCACATTTTCGTTACCATTTAGTTTAATTACTTCCCCTATATTTTCCTTGGCATTCTTGTCAGTTATATCTTATTATTTTGTGTCAAACACGGAAAAACAAACCCTTCGCTTCTTTTCGATTGATATGTGGGGTTTAACGTCCCAAAACCACTATATGATCCTTCGCTTCTTTTCATATATATATATATATATATATATATATATATATATATATATATATATATGCATACGGGTGTGTGTCTTGTGAGTGTTGGTTTGGCCATGTTCCAACTATCACTCCCAACAACCTCCTGAAGTCGTCCTCCTGAAATGTTAAAGAGAGGTTTTCAGGTATAATAAGTGCAGAACGATCTGGCGCGAAACTTTAGAGTCGTGTAAAAAAAGGCGCGTCTTGTCTTCATGCAGCCATAATCATTGTAGCAGCGCTGCACTGTACAGTAGTGCAGAAATAGAAGAGGAACATTCTTCATGCAGCGCTTCAGAGAGTGAGCTCGCGCGCAGGTATGCATGTATACATAAACATCGAAGAAGACGGCCAAGTTCAGCCAAAAAAAAAAACGCTTGTGCGTTTCGATTCTCCTCGCCCTCTATCACGCGAGAAGACGCGGTCGTTCCTGAGGCTATGTCCATGTATACAAGTACTGGGGCGCGTATGTACATACGTCGAATCGGTGTATGTCTGAGCGTGTGTTTTCCTCCGTTTTATGACCTTGTTTCACCGCCGGCGGGCCACAACCTTACGAGCGGCCGTTCCATCTTTCTCGCGCTGTCGCCGGCTCGCGGCCGGTCGGCCGACTTGTTTATTTTTACTGCTCGTTCTCAGTTCCACTCAAGATCTACACCCCACCCCGTACCTCCGTCCCTTTGACCACTCCTGCCCTTCGGTTAGTCTGCCTGCGGATTTCCCCCCTCCGTTTTCCGCACACTGTTTTGTTGTCAAGGACGATACTCTTTCTTGGGATACAGGAACGCAGAAATTTTGTTCCGTCTGTCTGTAACACAGTTCAGCTACCCAGAAAAGGTGTAAACACTTGCTGAGCACCCAGTCATTTTGAACTGCTGGCTGCGTTCATACTGCCCCGCCGCGGTGGTCTAGTGGCTAAGGTACCCGGCTGCTGACCCGCAGGTCGCGGGATTGGATCCCGGCTGTAGCGGCTGCATTTCCGATGGAGGTGGAAATGCTGTAGGCCCGTGTGCTCATATTTGAATGCACGTTAAAGAACCCCAGGTGGTCGAAATTTTCGGAGCCCTCCACTACGGCGTCTCTCATAGTCATATAGTGGTTTTGGGACGTTAAACCCCACAAATCATCATCATCATATTTGTGAACATTGTCGATCAAAAAGCAAATATTACACATATCTGAGGGGCAACATCGATACGTAAGTGTTAGGTCGTGTGTTCCTTTACTAGAAAATATCCTTGGGTTTCTTATGCTGTGCTGGAAATACGATGTCATGCAGGAAAGAAGGCCGGGAGAAGAATATCGTCTTTTAACTACATTTGCTGCAAAGCGTGCAGATACGAGGGCAATGTTTTAAAGTTATCTGTTGCATCTGCACCGGTGCACGTTCCATTTACCCGGATGCAGGGTTGTTTCTTGTCATAAGGAGAGTGACTACACTGACCTCCGCCAAGACTTGAACAGAGTCCAGACAGACACAGCTCTACACACAGTCTACCATCGTGCATACGTAGCATTCAGAGCACGAATCTACAATTTGTATCACGCTTCATAGGTTCACCTCGTTTTGTGTTGTAATTTTTTCCTTCCTTGCGAGAACTCTTCCCAAGTTCGTAAATGCTTCTGCGATGGAGGCGCAGTGCGTCTCGTAAACCTTGCGCGTCGCTTGTGCCTTATAGGCGGTTGTGTCATACACCAGAGCCTGAGTCGCAGGAATTCCGAAACGATGCCAAACATGATGAAATTCCCGTTGCTTATTCAGTGTGACGTGTACTGCAGCGCCCCCATAATATACGAAATCATTCTTTCAAGGCGCATCGGGCAAAACGAGAACATGCTCAGCTCTCGCATTTGAGAGAAAACGCCTGCTTCGTCCAGCACCAGGACGATATAATAATAATAATAATAATAATAATAATAATAATAATAATAATAATAATAATAATAATAATAATAATAATAATAATAATAATAATAATTGTTGATGTGTAACGTTCCAAAACCCCGATATGATTATGAGGGGCACCGCAGTGGAGGGCTCTGGAAATTGCGGCCACCTGGGTTTCTCAAAATTGTGTCTAAATATAAGCACATGGGCCTGAGCAGCCCGCAAAGAGGACCTGTGTGAGAGACGATGGATGGAAAAGCTGACAATTCAGACGTATATTACACGGTACTTGAGCATCTCGTCGGGCATGAAATCGACGGAGACCCATAAAAAATAAGCCTGCATTCATGCGGTTATCTTATTGAATGGGTCTGGTCCACGTGCGTGGAGCCTGCCAATCAGACTGGGTGGTTTTTTTCGTCTAGCGTATATAATTTTCCTCGTTATCGGGCTAAAAGAATAGCACCACAGCAACGAAATGATTACGGCACTATCTTAATCATAAAGACAAGGGAGCCGATGGGAAACAATCGGTTTGGAAATTCACTGTCTGAAGGAACCTCTTTGGAAGCTATCAAGGGCCAACATTCATATCGGTGCACCACGGTGTATGTGTCTTTCAGCACGATTATCCATGGTGGTATAGCTGCCAGTGTCCGTTCCCTGCGAGCATTCAGCAGTAGCATAAGGCAGCGGTGACGGTAGCTGTAGCAGCGTGGCGCAGTATGTCAAGGCGGGTGAAGCGTATAAGACACGGATGGTGGAGAGACCGAGACATACTATGCACTTGTGTCTCAGGAGTTGGTTGCGGCGGTAGTAATAAAACGAACAGAATTCACGCGGTTCTGTGTTTGTAGATGCCTGAAAGCAGAGGTGTGCGTGTGTGCGTGATAGGCAAATCGATCTTGATGCAGGCGCTCCAGCAAATTACGCATACGGCACATCTCATTCGCTCCTATTCTCACTCTCTGTTCCCTCCCCCCTCTTTTTTTTTTCTTGTTAGAGAGTCAGGCTCTTGGGATACCGCTCCAGTTGGCGTCGAACCCAGGACACCAACATTGGCCCAAGCAGTGCCAGCAGAATCTATCAGCCGCTGTACCGCCAATATATACCGCTGGATGCAGCGACTGTGCGGTCTAGGAGACTTGGGAACGCGAGAAGGAGCCGGTGCTGAGGAGGGGGAAGCGGCGGAGAATTTATTGCCGCGGTCGCTGCTGCACACGCGGGTGCAAGTTCGACGCGCGTACGCGTATACATACGAGGCCGAGTTCTTCTCAAGCGCAGCATGAGGTCCGACGTGCGGTCGCACCTTTGCGGCACTGATGATTTACGCCGCGACGCCGAGGCCCCCTTGGCGACTGCAATTACTATATTCACGTTAGCCGTTTCCTTTTTTTCCCGCCCCTTTCATTTCGTCATCCTATACCGCGGATGTCATTTCGTTATGTTTGCCTCTCTTTGAATCCTCGTTGTAAGCGGATGCGATGCACCAGAAATGCAGCTCATTTTTCATCCATGCACAATGAGACCGCCAAGTGGCGTTTCGCATAGAGAGACCTCTCAGGAGGAACACCCGCGGGTGCATAAATACAGAATCGGAGAACTCCTTCGCTGGGTGTCTGCTTTCTTTCTCGACGGCTGTCTGGATGTCTGACCTTTCTTTCTTTCTTTCTTTCTTTCTTTCTTTCTTTCTTTCTTTCTTTCTTTCTTTCTTTCTTTCTTTCTTTCTTTCACCCGTCCTAGTTAACTACGAAATCTGGAAATAACTGCCTAGTAATAAATTAACAAAAACAATACTTACTAATGACATTGACGGTTGCTCACTTGCTATAGTCAATTTTACTAACTGAAAGCAATACGCGAAATCGCGAAATTGTGAGATTGATCAAAGTGTACGCTAAGTCAGGATGAAAGAGTGCACTAATTCAAGATAAAGGGGAAACAGCTACGCCAGTATAAGCCATGGCTTTCAGCAATTTTCATTTTGGTGGTCTGCTTTTACTAACGCGTTGGCTCCCTTGCGGTGTTATCTCGAGCGCGCTTGGTGTAGTCACAGTGTGATTTTGTAGTGCGTTACAAAACGTGGCACCGGCACGTGGCGGCCCCCCACGCCTGCTGCCATATATAACTATGCGGCACAAGAATGTTCAAATCAGTCAATGGCTGCGTCCTTTCCTCCCCTTGACGTAGTCGGACACATCGATCATTTCAATATGCCTACAGAAGAGCGAGTGATTGATCGCTGTCTTTGAAGCGTAACTTTAAATTCCCTGCCGCGTGCAGTACCATAATAGTTGGCTCAAATACTCACAGGAGCCTCGGGCTCTCGACTGCCGATAAGCAGGGTGTACTGACCATGTTCCATGTATGTGTTCTTGTGGCCTTCTACTGTTACATCGTAGCTATCTGGTCACGCAAGCACCATAAAGTAGAGCAAGACTCGAACTCCTTCAATATTAATGCTGCGCTTGTGCTGTACTACAGCTTACATATTAAGTGAGAAAGTTGTGAAGATGTACTCTTGGGCTAGTTTGTTCATAGTCGACACGGAATACACGTCGCACGTGTTCTTCTCCTCGCCTGGGCTATTGTTGTCTCCGACGCTGTTTTACCGCGGAGAAAGTGGTGCACCGGCAGTAATGATCTTTCTGACAGGCGATATAGTACTAGTGTTGGAGCAGGTGTGTATAAGGTAGCGAATATAGGCTTGAGATGGAATTGCTCCTCGGCTCTATCATGGTTCCCGATATGCGTTCTTATGCCTGCTGGTTTCCACATAAGGACTCCTGGTCTTCGTACGTACGATATTTATGTACAGCGGAAGTTGGTGCCCCACATGAGAGTCATTCTGGCTCCTCTCAAAATGCAATGTGCGACCTTCGAAATTTCTTTTTATAGATAATTTCTGCATGGTTGGGGTCATCGTCACCGCTATTGTCGTTGGTGCATGGTGGTGGTGGTGTAAACATTAGGAAGCACGGGAGACGTGAAAGGGATTTTGTTCATTTCTTTTTTTTCTTAGAAATAATACTCCATTGAATAGTATTATTACAATCGTAGCACGATAATACGTACGAATATGCATCTAAAGCTATTTAGTTAAGCATGTAGATTGCTAGAAACATGCTGAGATAGCCGAATGGTAAAAGACTGTGCTTCGGCACACGCTGTGCATCGCACACGTTAGCCCAGTCGCCCACGCGTAAAAGGCGCATTGTAGGCAGGTGTTCGGAGAGGTGATCGTAGCAACCCCGAGACAAACACGTGGACGTTTTTCGTACGACGACACCTCCGAGGCCACTAGGGAAGCCCAGCCAACAGACCACTCAGTGCACGCTGCTTATTTGCAATGCAAATTGGGCAGTTCCGTTTTTGTGAACTCTTTTATCTCTTCAACGATGCCCGGAGGCTACATGCAAATAAGTGCGCAACTTACGGCCACCTACTCGCATACACGGTTGGAGGACAGTGCGTGGTGGACCGCGCGAGATCACGACGCGCGCAGACGTCTCGCCGCTCCGTCATGTTGGTACGGCCATCTTCTTGATGTTGCCTCCTCCTCCTCCTCCTCCTCCTCCTCCATTATTTCGCAACTTCTTTTTTGTCTAATTCTTCTTATCCGCCGGCCATCCATCCGAAACTGTGCGTACACACTACACGCATTGCGCCCGGTCACTGCTCTTTTACTTGGTTTGTTGCTCCCGCATCGGGTGTTCGGCCTGGTCCCGTCGCGGGCACTTTTAACCCAGGCTCCTCATGTATACGAGGAGCGGGAGGCTGTCCCGAGAAGCGGCGCTTTCTCGGGTCGTAGTCGTCGCCACGAAAGGCGTTCTTCGTCTTCGCAGCGGGACGCCCGAGCCGGTGCTGCGCTGACGCTGCTGCGGGTTCGCGCCGGTGAAATATTGCCGCGTCCCGCTGCCGGCGACCCTATTCGATGCCGCGGCTGAATAAGACCGAGTCGTCGGGTGGTCTGCCTGCTTCCAATCCGTGCTGCTTCTTTCTGGCTTGGCCAGCGTGGAACCCGGACGCAGTTTTCTTCTACGGTTGTTTGTTTGTTGGTGTGTGTGTGTGTGTGTGTGTGTGTGTGTGTGTGTGTGTGTGTGTGTGTGTGTGTGTGTGCGTGTGTGTGTGTGTGTGTGTGTGTGTGTGTGTGTGTGTGTGTGTGTGTGTGTGTGTGTGTGTGTGTGTGTGTGTGTGTGTGTGGATGCTTTGCCACCCTGCGTGTTTGTCGGTCTGAATGCCGGCAAGGTGGCTGGACTCTTCCTGCGCCCAGTCTCTGCAGCTGTCTCACTCTGAATGGCGGATGTGCTTTCCGGCAGCCCGAGCAGAATCGTTTACGGGGCTACGTGTGAGTGGTCGCTGCTGCATATATGCGACGACGTGGTCTGGTCACGGCGAAACACATGATGTTGAATCATGCCTGCTTGTCATGGTTGTTTTCTTTTCTCTTCGTTTATTTTCCTGTGGATGAGGTTTAGGCATGCGGTGAGTGGAACACCAAATAATTATCTGCGCCTTACGCCTCAGTGAAATGCCACCACACTGACTATATAGGTATGCGCCCTTATCGACATTTCTATGGTAAATCATTAGTGCGTCTGCATAACTATACAATTCGCATATATTCAGTAGAGGCGAAAATGCTACAGGCCCGTGTATTCAAATTTAGGTGTTCTTCAAAGGACCCCAGGTGGAATAAATTTCCAAAACCTTCCACTGCGGTTTCCCTCATAAACAGTTCGGTGACGTCATCGACTATAAGCATGGCTGGGCAAACATACTTTAAAATTGTATCGCGATACGATACAAGATATTCATGCAAAACCTATAGGAGATACAGGTACAAGATACTACCGCCAAAACTGTATCCGATACGATACTTGCCAATTGTAACTTAAAATGCTTCGATAAATTCGCAAATTTGTTCTTAAAGACTCCCAATTGTAGTAGCGAACGCATATGCAAAAAAAGGTCTGCTTGAAAATTTACTTAAATGTGGCCAATTTTATTTTAACGAAATGTTTGCTCGTATCTCAAAAGTTCTGTCCTTCTTGGTGAAAGTAAATTTATTTACTTCCGAAGAACTTATTAGGGACTGTTTCAGCGGCTTAACAGGACAGCTTTGTGCACAATTCGCTAACAGCAGTTTTTCCTTTACATTTCCGCCCCGCCGTGGTGGTCCAGTGGCTAAGGTACTCGGCTGCTTACCCGCAGGTCGCGGGATCGAATCCCGGCTGCGGCGGCTGCATTTCCGATGGCGGCGGAAATGTTGCCGGCCCGTGTGCTCAGATTTGGGTGCACGTTAAAGAACCCCAGGTGGTCAAAATTTCCGGAGCGCTCCACTACGGCGTCTCTCATAATCATATGGTGGTTTTGGGACGTTAAACCCCACATATCAATGCGTATATTACATCATGCTTCAAGATTGTTATACCGTGAAAAATAGATGTTCTTTATGCAAAAATTTCAACGTAATCATAGATCCAGCTTTCACAGACGTCGGCGTTTAGTTGATTGATTGATATGTGGGGTTTAACGTCCCAAAACCACCATATGATTATGAGAGACACTGTAGTGGAGGGCTCCGGAAATTTCGACCGCCTGGGGTTCTTTAACGTGTACCCAAATCTGAGCACACGGGTCTACAACATTTCCGCCTCCATCGGAAATTCAGCCGCCGCGCCCGGGATGCGATCCCGCGACCTGGGCGCTTAGTTCGCCTGTCTTCCACCACGTGCCACGTGACCTTATCTTTTTGAATCTCGCGCGGAGGGAAAAGTTGCGTTGCGGCAACAAAAAAAAAAGTTGACGACTTGGCTTGATCTGCCGCCTTTCGTCATCAACGTCGACAGAGATAAAACCGGCAAGCTGTAACGTTAAAAAGGCTAGTCGTTCCCATATTCCACGGCCACGAATCGTTCGGCGCATCAGAAAAAAAAAATGCTGCCGGACTGCACCGGGCAATTTGAAAACGAAGCCAGGCGTATTCTTTTTTTTTTTTTCCTTCTTATGATTTCCGGCTGTTTGTCCGGCTCGCAAGGTAGAGAAGAATCCATGATTATGTTGGGGCGGTGACGGCATCAGGCAAAATGAAGAACAGCTGTACCTATCTAAAGCAATGTAACCTTAGGCAAGCCTTATAAAACCATGTTGTTGTAAAACATAATTACCTACGCATAACTAAACAAGTGAAAGCACACTGAAATAAACCCTAATTAAGCCAAGCTGAGATTTTTGTGTGCCAATAGTCAAACTGAGCAATAAGGTAAATTGTGTAGAGCGTAGTCTAGCACTAATCAAGACTGAGTCTAATTAATGCTAACTTGGTTAGTTAGCTAATTATATTAACATAAGATGCAACCTAATTGAGACCAAGCCTGTATAAAAATTAGACCAATAACTTATTTACAAAATGAGGTACGCGGTGCTGCAATTCCGAAGCGATTCCCAATGGAACCCGATCGATACCTAGCCAATCTTCGTGAATCACAATGTGATCGCGTGAATATTTTGAGCATGAGCGTATAAGCGTGTGCCTAGTCAAGCCTTGACAAGCCAGTGCTGACAACCTTTGCTCTGCCCTGCCTTGCACGACTCGGTGAAAGCTGAGCAAATTTTTTACCATCTCGGAAGGCTCGGCCGATGGCAGATCTTGAAGGGGTTGGCATACATTTATTGAGTGAACAATTCAATGGTAGCATTTTCGCAATTTTTAGGTCAAGGTTACCTTTAAATTTTAGTGTAGCTCAACTTGTCATCCTCGTGGTCTCCAAGATTTTTTTTTACTACTTGGCCTCCTCTGGCTGCACAGAACGTGGGTATACTTAGAATAATTGTTGGTGGTTCGGCGTCCTAAAAAAAAAATTCGGCAGATCCCACGTACCTGAGAATTGACGTTATGCGAAGCATGCGATAGGAAAGTGGTCTTGTTGCATTTTTTTTATTAGGTGACACGTCATGAAATGACGCTAAATATATGTACAAATGTTGCACGCACAGACATATGTTGAAGAGTCGCAGATGTTTGCATAACCAGTTGTTTTCACTTGCGAAACGATGGCAACTGGAACATACGTATTAGCAACACCAGAAGCTGATATGAAGTGCAAATGCTCGGGAAGATTCTGCTCATGGACCGTGTTACACAAATAAACTTCAGCGCATGGCAACTAACCACAATCGACGTTAACCCGACGTGTCGGCTGTATCAAATGAGTGCATATGTAATGTTTACAAAATTGGGTAGGCAGCACTGCAACCACTATTGACGTTTCAAGAAGATTAGCGTTTATTTGAAAAGTAGCTCCGAGACCTGGCGTAGCTCTGTGGTAAAATGCTACATTGCCACGGAGAATGCTTGAGTTCGATTCCAGCTGGGACCCTGACATGTATTCTTCACATTCGTCGGGTTGACGCTACCGATGTTGGGTATTTAGTAACGCTCGCGCGTTGAAATGGCCCATGTGTGTTCTCGGCGTTCCTGGGAAGATAATAAGTGTCAATTGCCTGTGGCACATACCCGCATACCAGCGGCACATACCCACCCATGGGTATGTGCCACTGTCTGGCGAGAACTGTTTGACGACGTACGCGACGTGATTGTGACGTTATTCATGTCTTGACCCTCGTGTCATATTCGTCAAATTATCTCACCCTCCCATGCTAATTTTAGTTCACGCCTAGTTCAGGGTGTGACCACGAGAGCACCCACACGTAAGCGGCTAGATAGATAGATAGATAGATAGATAGATAGATAGATAGATAGATACGCTCAAAGTCACTGAAGTTCGCTAAGAAATGCTTTGCATTTAAAAGCTATATGAGTGTGAGATATGCTGTAGTAGAGGGTGCGATAGTTCGGCGATGTGGGGTTAACGTGCTTCGAATTATGAGCAAAGGAGATTCCAACAGAATGCATCAGTCGAATAGTGGCCGCCACGTCTGAGAACCGGTCCCGCGAACTAACATGGTGCTACCTAACATATGGCTCAATGTATAAAGTACGGCTGTGGTGGTCGAATATTTGTTGAAGACGAAAGTGCTTGAGGTTGATGTGCTTAGTTTTAGGCGCGCGTTAAAGCACCTCACATGGTCTAAATAATCAAAGCACTCCACTATGGGGTCTCTAATATTCATAGGTTGTTTTGGGACGTTACACTCTTACTATTATTAGTAGTAATATTATTATTATGTTCCCTCTTATTTCCCACGACGTCATTCTACAGTTTTGGGCTCTACGTGAGGTGCTCATCGACTGAAGGATATGTATTTCTGTCGGATGCCGTCAAGCAAATCTACTGAAATGCAAGGTCTTTCACCGGACCACCAAATCTTAACATCATGAAACGAATGGTTTCACAGAAGTGTTTAGTCGAACATCAGGTGATTTGCTGCAATGTACGCCCCTTCCAATTACTAAGACTGGGACCGTGTCATTTTATTCATGACCTATACGCCTAAAGCACCACTACGTAGACCAGGACTAGACCCTCCCCTCTCTTCTAGCAATAAGAACTCGAATCCTCCAGTACCTAACACGTAATAGCTCCTTTCAACGCTTATGTGAGTGAGTCGACGGCAGTTCCCCCAGCTGCTAAGCGTTCAAGAAGGTCGCCAGAGAGCCCGATCTCACGCCACAGCTGCTAGCAGCTTCAAATGCACCATCTAGGTGTTTCGAAGCTTTGTAGCGTTGTAGGACATTGACTGAGTTTTCATACATTTTTGTGTTTTGTTTGTGAACTGTTTTTCTATGCCGTCATCCACATGCCATAAATTGCTTTGGGGTACTGCGGGCTGGTCAAGCCACCGCTCGGCAGTTTTTTTCTCGTTGTCCTCTACCTGCAGATTGTACATGATGGAAATAAAATTCGACTTGATTTGAGTAAACTTTTGTGGCTCCTTGAGCTAGCTGCGGTCGTCAAGCTACTTGCACTTTCTTGTAATGTATTTATTGAACAATTTCGAGGCATAAGATGGAACTGCTAAACACTTACTTCCACTGTACTTCGGTGTTCTGTCCACAATTCCCCAGAATGGCTCTATTTCTGAAGAGAAGTAAGTAGGGAGTTTTAGAATAGTTGTTCTCTTTGAGGTCCTTGCGATCGCCCGCTATTTTGATCACTCAACGGGAACCCACTATAGGTTATTAAAGAACCCCAGGTGGTCAAAATTCCCGGAGCCCTCCACTACGGCGTCTCTCATAATCAAATGGTGGTTTTGGGACGTTAAACCCCACAAATCAATCAATCACTATAGGTTTTCGTACGATGCATACGCAGTGGCGAGCAGCGCTACTCAAATCTTTGCGCATGTTATCGCAAACCGCCTATTGTAACGAACAGAAGCGCCCCTGCTTTCCGAAACAGATAACATTGCTCATGTAGAAAAAACAAAAAAAAACGCCGAGTTGGTAACACAAGTTTTGTGCTGGTTCTGCCATTGCTCTTCAGACTGTAACAATATAGTTCCTATTTAATATGCTAAGTTTTTCTATAAATAGCTTCTATGCTTTCCTTGAATTCAAGATATTCTGCCTTTCTGGTGCCGCAGTTAACTGAAATAGACCCCTGGTTCCCATTCTGTTGTTAAATAAGAAATAATAAAACATCTGACGACTACTTGTTCCATTTCCAGAAGAGAAACTGGCGCAGCAGCAAAGATTCTGGGTGCACCGCTTTAGTCAAGGAACAAGCAACCAAATCTTCAGCATAGAAAAAGTAATGAGGACGCAATCCACATAGACTAAAAAATAATAGATATAGGATAGAGCGATAGCTTGAAACTGGCTTTATTTGAAAAAAAAAAGCTCCCGTTTTTAAGCGTGCAAACGTTTGCGCAGTTACAGAGATTCATTGCGGGAGATTTACGTGCAAAAACTACGATATGTTAATGAGGCGCACCGTAGAGGAGGACTGGACTGGAAAAACTATGGCCCACAGGCTACAGTACGCGTGTGCTGTAGCCTGTGCTGTGCAGTTGAGCAGTCATGGCCGTTGAGATGTGCAGTGATGCAAAATAGGACTGATTTGTTCCTGTCAATGTTGGTGACTGGAGGGCACGCAGTATACAATTTTTAATACTTACAGCTGTTCACACTTATCTTGACACCGATATTAGATACCTTTTAGTTTATCACAATTTTGTCTCTCGTTACAGTCAAGTTCAGAGCAATAATGGCATGGATGTGATCACAATAGGATAATTTGCTTTTGCAGTTTTACCTACTGTATCTCTTTAGTGCTATTATGCGCGAGGCCCACCACTGGAGACATGGGCGCGGCAGTCGACGTATGCTTCGACATAACGATCACGTGATGCAAGTATTTCTGAGAAGGTGACTTTGTCGACAGACTAGGAACGCAAATGTTCATTTGGAGAGTGACAGTGAGTTCACACGTTACACTCACTTCTCTACGTGAAGACGCAAACACCTAGAAGCCTTCTCAAAAATTTCTCGGGTACATCATTTCTCACAGTCAACCCCATCCTACGCATGCTGATTAGGAAAAGTGGCGTGGAGAAAGTACCAGAACACAGAGAAAAATGAGAAGAAGTGATACAATTTGATGGAAGAAAGCAGTATGAGAACACCCAGACAAAGTGGCCTATAATATGTCACTCGACTGCTAACCTGAAGGTTGCGGGATGAAATCCTGACTGCGGCGGCCGCATTTTTGATGGAGACGAAAATGTGCGAGACCCGTGTACTCAGATTTAGGTGTTGGTTAAAGAACTCCAGCTGGTCGAAATTTCCAGAGTCCTCCAGTACGGCACCTCTCATATTGATGTCGCAATTTTGGGACGTTACACTCCAGTTAATATTATCAGTATTTGAAGACGTTTTGGATTTCAGAAAAGACAAGAATAAAACATTGCAGAAAAGCCTGTACTTAAAATTTCCATTTCATCCTTTCCTTCCCACATAGGCCCACGAAAGCTCGCCGTAAGCATAGATTATGACGTGTTTCATGAGTTCGTAAAGCTGTTCTCGATCACAACTCTTCCACAAAAAGACCACGAACAGCGTTCTTCCTCTACAATTTTCGCCAGCATTATATATACGTGTTGAAGAACCAAAGTGGTTTTGGCCGAACCAAGAGAAAACGAACCAGCTCGGTCGCTCAGCCAACTCGGCCATCGTGCCAGTTGGATGGGCGGTTATAAAATTTGTCTTATCAAGACACTATGGTCAAAGACTCGAGTCGGCGACGTCACTGTGTTGTGGAAAACTGCATTTTGTAACGTATTTTTCGTCATGCATAAACCTGATTGTGCGCTCAAATCGAAGCTTAGTCTTGGTACTACTTAGAGCCCGAGAAATTTGCAGGTTTCCACCAAATTTTTTAGACCACCCTTTTTTGTCTCAAAAAAGAAAAAAAAACAAGGTATGATTTCGGTGGCTTCCGTAGAGTCTCATTGTGTAAACTTCGTTCGTCGTGGGAACAGAATCAGACGGCCCGACGTTAACGACGCTGAATTTGTGAAGTGCAGTACATCTCCCAGAACTTGTCCCTTTAAGAATTTTTGAAATTTCCACCTGTATGATTTTTATCATCGAAAAAAAAAACCTGATTCCATTTTTGGCTTTTTTGGCGAATAGTAGTTTTAGGTGGGTTTTTTTTAGCACTTAGGTGTTTTAGGTGTTTTTCGAATCCCGGCTGCGGCGGTTGCGTTTCTGATGGAGGCGGAAATGATGTAGGCCCATGTGCTCAGATTTGGGCACACGTTAAAGATCCCCAGGTAGTCGAAATTTCCGAAGCCTTCTACTACGGCGTCTCTCATAATCACATGGTGGTTTTGGGACTTTAAACCCCACATATCAATCAATCAATCAGTACGCAGAGGTGAAGAGGTGACTCGCATAGTATCGCGGACCGTTGTCCGTTCGCCAAATGACTTCATAGGCATAAAGTGTGCGATGAGTGTGGCCACCGATACCATTATTGGAAACAAAGTGGCGCACGATCGAAGGTTGTCTGTGATGACTGCTGTGAAACGCAACCATGCATCAATGCAAATAAGCTGTACAATACATTGCCCGCACCAACCGCGCATTTAGCAGCCTTATCTTCACCATAATTCGAAGTAGTGTTAACCAGTTATGTTTGAGCAATGAATGACGATACCGGGCACTTCGGCCGCCGCAGCTGCTAAACGGGCGGCCTCCAAACACAGACTCAGCAACGGTGGCTTCGAAATGCGCAGGCTTACGCCACTGACGCTGAGAGAATCCTGCCGTCCCCATGGCCTAATCAGGAAAGCATCGTTGTGGCTGAGACATCACTACGCACTAAGCATGGCTCCGTTGAATTCCTCGCCACATATCATTGCAAAATCCTTAGGAAACGTGGTAATCGTGGTAAAATTTATCCTTACAAAACGTGGTAATCGTTGCTCAACTTTAACAAGCAGTTTCTACGTTAAAATTACTCTATGATTATGTTATTAGGCTGGTGACGTCTTCGAATCTTCGAATTTTCAATCCGCACTGCTATTGGACGCGGTGAATGGGGTGCAATCTTGTAATTCCCGGATAAATTGTAATGGCTCATTCGCCGCTGTCCTTCATAAGTATGCTAAGGAAGCATCGCTTTTGCAAGAAAATTTTTAATTTCTTAAATCCACCATTTGTGCTCTTTTTCGATTATTCATCTTTGCGGACAAAGAGTATTTAGTGTCGCTGATCTCGAAGGTTGGCGAAACAGCGTTAAGCGGACCAGTTCGCTAATAGTAGTGTAGCGCAGATAATGCTAAACCACTTTCAGGAATCATTGAAAAAAAGTTACTTGATTTCTCAACCGAACTATGTCACTGGAAAAGCTGTAGCTGCGCGCTAGATTATTGATTGCAGTCATCGCTCTTGCAGACCTGGCACACACGTTGCTGCAGAACGAAATGAAGTTTAGACACGAGAAGTTGATGCATGAGAACTGTGTGACCATTGCAAAAAAAAAAAAAAAAAGAGGGGGGAGGGAGTTCACAGTTTCGCTGCAAGGGTGAAGTAGTGAAGGCGATTACAATCAATTCTAATTTTGTGCAAAGTCATTCCAGCAGCTCACAATATTATCTGGGGTTTAACGTTCAAAAACCGCGATATGATATTAGGGGACGCCATAGTGGAGGGCTCCGTGAATTTTGACCACGTGGGGTTCCTTAACGTGCACCTAAATCTAAGTACAAGGGCCTCAAACATTTTTGCTTCCTTTGAAAATACCGCCGCCATGGCTGGGACTTCATCCCAAGACCATCGGTTCAGAGGTTGAGGGCCACTGCTACACTGCCGTGGCGTGGTATATACTAGCAGCTCAGTCCCTTAGCATGCAACTTGCAGTGACTCGACAAAACGGGTAGAGTAGAGATAAACCATCACAGCTGCGAGTGAGAAACTTTCATGCAGTTTGAGGCTTCAATAGCAGCTTTGCGATGAGACCATGTGTGCACATGTATGAGCCGTCTGCCGATTCCCTCTAAAGATAAGGCACGCGAGATCGCGGGAAACCACGCCTGGCCGGTCAAATTACGCATTCCTTGCCGGAGCCACCCCCCCCCCCCCTCCAGCGTCCCTTCATGCGCTTTTCGCGCGACGGAGACAGCCGGCATGCTTAATTTACGGAGGAACCACTGCCGTAGGCAGCATTCGCACGCTTCCAATCGCACATAAAACACCCGACATACAGGTACGATGTTATCGATTTGAATCTTATAAGGAAAATAACGGCGATGGCATTGGTGAAATGCGCCCGAAGGGTCCACATAACTGCTATCGCAATAATATTTTTGTAAACAATATGACATTTTGGAGGCTTTGGCATATGCTTCCACTAGCATTGGCAATGCAAGGCAGGGACAAGCATGTGACTTCTGCAAGGATGCTTCTGAAAAAATGCTGACTTACCTGCAACATCATTGCGGCGTCATCTGTCGATGCTCTGCCGTTTTCGCTAGCTGTGTATGGCCTATAGCAGGAACAAAGAGGGGGGGGGGGCGTCGTAGTATTGCTGCGGAACCGTGATTTACCTAATTAGAACCCTGTAGGCTCATCTGTCCTATTACATCCCATTTAACACCTTCTAGTTCCTCAAATAGCGCCGCTAGACTTGCCTCACTGGATAAGGCTCTACCGTTAAATATTATCAAGGTAAACCGTTGTAAGTAAGGTTATTAGGCCAGATGAGACCTGTACTTTGCTACAGAATGGCCACGTCCTTTGCAATTGTGGCTTGCCTGACAGAAGAGAACTGGGGGTGGGGTTCCTTATTCACAAACGTATATCTGGTAACATAAATGAACACTATAGCATTAATAAAAGGGTGACAGGCATTGTAATTAAACTTAATATGAGATACAATTAAGATGGAAGTGGTACCATTCTACGCACCTACATCCAGCCATGATGGCGTATTAGTTAAAAGCTTCTATTAAGACGTGGAATCGACAATCAATATGGTAAAAACAAAGTATACTATACTGATGGATGAATTCAATGCCAAGGTAGGGAAAAAGCAGGCTTGAAACCAGCCAGTAGGGGATTACGGCATCGGTACTCGAAATGCTAGAGGGGAGTTATTAGTAGAATTGGCAGAACGCAATAATTTACGAATGTTGAATACCTTCTACCGTAAACGAGTGAACCGTAAGTAGACATGGAGGAGCCTTAATGGCGAAAGTAAGAACGAAAGAAACTTTATACTGAGTGCACATCCAGGCATCGTCCAGAATGTGGAAGTGCTTGGCCAGGTACGGTGCCGCAACCTTAGAATGGTGAAGTCTGGAATTCGCCTATAGACCTTAATAATGAACGACATAAAGTGATGCGCAAAGAGCCAGTCAATGAACTAGCGCTGAGAGGTAAAGTACAGGATTTGAGCCTTGCATAAGAACACTTACTTGGCTCTTATCGAGCAAACCGGCCTTAGCGTTGACGCAATGAATGATCATCTGACGAGTTTCATTACAGAGTACGCAGTGGTATTTGGCAGTAAGGTACTTAGACAGAGAACTAGCAAGCTGTCCCGCAGGCGGAACTTCATTAAGAAACGTCAAAGCATGAAAGCCTCAAACACAACAGACAAAATCGACATTGCTATCGAGGTTGATTATTAAGGGTATATAAGGTATCTGGTGTAAGAAGGTATTACACGGAGCGAATTGAACGTGCTCTAGAGAATGGAGGAAGCATCAAATCAGTGAAGAGTAAACTTAGGATACGCAAAAACTAGATGTATGCACTAAGGGACAAGGAAGGCATAGTAACTACCAATATGGATAGGGTAGTTAAAGTAACGTAGGAGTTGTACAGACAGCTGAACAGAAGCCGAAACAACCAGGATGATATTGTAAGAAGCAATACTAACCCAGAGGAATTCGATATGCTACCAGGAAAGACAGGGGAAGTTATGAAAACCCTATATAAGGAATGCAAAGAGGCAACGCCACTGGGGGGGATAAGGTAACTAGGAACTTGCTGAAAGATGGCGGAGAAATTGTGTTAGAAAAACTGACCACCTTATATACGAGATGTCTCTTGACGGGAAGGGTACTAGAATTTCGGAATAATGCTAACATGATTTTAATCCATGAGAAAGAGTGCGAGAAGTGCTTGAAGAATTACAGGCCGATCAGCTTGCTCTCCGTCGTATACAACCTATTTACGATGGTGATTGCCTACTGAAATAAGACAGCATTAGAATTCAATAAGCCAAAGGATCAAGTAAGATTTCGTACAGGCTACTCAACAATCCAGAACATTCATACTGATACAAAACAGCCGCTAAACACGGCTGCATGAAAGAGGAGGACGAAGTGGGTTTTTCCGTTGGATGCTGGTCTGAGGCCATCTTGCTCGTCGGGTTCTCTGCGCTGTAAATAGCTCATTAAACAAGTTACTCGTAACATTATTGGTGGAGGTGGACGACCCCCGTACCTCAATGGAGACGCGCAGCGGTCGCACCATCGGCGACCTTTCGACTGCTTCGACTGCTGGTACTTCCTCTACGCCGCCCTCATCAGTCCAAGCCACCACCTACGTCACACTACCGCACCTCCGGGATCCCGGCACTTTCTCCGGCGATGGTTCGATCGATCTCGACACTTGGCTGAAGCGGTACGAGCGCGTCAGTGCAACTCACCGATGGGATCCCACGCTCATGCTCGCCAACGTACTTTTCTACCTGGACGGCACTCCCCGAACATGGTTTGAAAGCCACGAAGCCGACATAACGAGCTGGGATCTCTTCAAAGAAAAGATACGTGACCTGTTTGGTGATTCATCTGGTCGTCAGCTCGCTGCGAAGAAGACTCTTGCCACACGGGCCCAGTCTTCTACCAAATCGTACGTCTCTTACATTCTTGACGTCTTGGCCCTTTGTTCCAAGGCCGACCAGTCCATGTCGGAAGACGAAAAGGTTAACCACGTCTTGAAAGGCATTGCTGACGATGCTTTCAACCTGCTGATTTTTAACAACGTCTCGAGCATCGACACAATCCTTAAAGAATGCCGACGTCTTGAACAAGCTAAAGCCCGCCGCGTAGCCCAAACCATCGTGCGCCTTCTGAACACAGCGGCCACTTCTTCGTGTGACGACGCCTTCCACCAGGCCCCTCGATGTGACAACCTTACACGCATCATTCGTCGAGAGGTCGAGGCAGCACAACCGGTAGCCACGCCATTACCGACGCCTGCGCCTTCCCCGACCACGATCTCTTTAATACAAGCGGTCGTTCGTCAAGAGCTATCGAATGTCAGCCTACATCCTGTTCCTACCGTATACTCTGCTGAGCCTTCTTATCGTACCCCTTCTGCACCTCGCATACAACGCGATCCGTCCGAATGGCGTACTCTTGATGACAGGCCCATACGTTTTAACTGTCGACGCGTTGGTCATATCGCTCGTCACTGCCGCAGCCGCTGGGCTCCACCGTCCCATTATGCATCTCAGTATCACACCACTTCTGCTCGCCAGGCGTCCCCACCACTTTCTCCATCAACGCCGACCACATTTTCCGCTCCTACAGCACCTCTGAGCAGACCTCGCTACGACCGGTCACCGTCCCCTCCTCGTCGTCAGTCCCGGTCGCCCCCACAACGCCGTGCTGCCTCCCCGACCTATTCGCAGCATCTCCGACCGGAAAACTAGGCCGTTGTTGTGACTCCGGGTCCTGCCGGTCTCGTTTTCGGTAGCTGGCCCCGTCGCACGATCCATCGTCCAACAATTCAGCGAGAAGAAGCGCCCGAACGAACAACAGAGATTTATTTACATGTGGAGAAGTGGTCAACTGACCCAAAGAGAGAAGAGTGCGTGTGATACAAAACGTCTTCGGCATTTTATAGCGCCACGTTGTTGACACTGGGCGCCTTGTCCGCATCGTCAGCCAATACGGTGTCGCCGGCACCTCGGCCACGAGGGAGGGGAAAACACCTCTCACAACACAAGGAGTGGCACAACCCAACACGATGTCCATATATGGTCCCGGCGCCCCAAAATGTTACCAAATATGGTCACGAACGCACAGCAGACCCCGGAGCTCTCCCGGCGAGGAGGAACCCGAATGGGGAGGTCGGGGTGGACAACACCGTCAGGTCAAGAACCGGTTCTCCCCCAACCTCTTCCTGCTTGGCTCCCCAGGGCCGGTCGTAACAGTCTCTCGCGCGGGGGGGGGGGGGGGGGTGAAGATCTCGATGGGCTGAGGTTTGCAGCCACTGTCCGGAGAGATCAGCGCCGGCAGTCGGTTTGGTGACGACCGTCTTTGATGAAGTAGAGGGCAACACCTGCTTCATTGAGGGCTCAACAGACATCACATACGCACATGAAAACACAACTACTCAGCCGGTGAGCGCCGGACAATTCCGCCAAACTCCACCAGGCAATTTTCCCCTTTAACTGATATTAAAGGAAATACACAATTTATTCAAAATGTTACTCACACTTTAAGGTGACACAAAACAACAACACTGGAAGCACACCGAACCCGAAACCCTGGATAGCCGTGTCTTCAACGTTTTCAGACAAGTACACCTAAAAGAGTAAAAAAACAATCACTAGCTCTTGTCTAGGTCAGGAAAAAAAATGCCAGAGTTCTCGAGACATCCTCTCGCGTCAGGGGCATCGACTTAAGCCATCAGCGTTGCCATGGAGTACACCCTTTTTGTAGCGTATTTCAAACGTATATTGTTGCAAAACGAGGCTCCAACGCAGCAGGCGGCCGTTCTTAGAGGACATGGTCTGTAGCCAGGTGAGAGGACAGTGGTCCACTTCCACAATGAACTTGCTTCCGGCAATATAACAAGCCAGTTTCTGGACTGCCCAAACCAAGCACGCACATTCCTTTTCGCTAGCGCTGTAAACCTGCTCGCGAAGGGTGAGTTTCCGGCTAACATATAGGACGGGATGCTCTTGATCCCCCTCATCCCTTTGACTAAGAATTGCCCCCATGCCTCTATCACTAGCGTCGCATTGGACTATGAAAGGCCTCGAGTAGTCCGGTGAACTAAGCAAAGGTTGGCTCGACAAGGCCGCTTTCAAAACGCGGAAAGCCTTTTCTTTCTCCTCATCCCAGTCGACCATTTGGGGCTCGGTCTTGCGCAACGCGTCAGTAAGAGTGCTGGCAATGTCGGAATATCTAGGGATGTACTTAGGATATTAACCAGCTATTCCAAGAAAAGCCCGAATATCGGTTTTCGTTCGGGGCTGGGGAATGTCTCGGATAGCTGCCACTTTCATTTCAGAGGGACGGCGATGCCCTCGACCGATAACATGCCCGAGATATAGTACCTCTGCTTGTGCTAGCTGACACTTGGGCGCTTTACCGTTAAACCTGCTTAGCGTAGGCGTGTCAGTACTGCTCTCAAATGCGTCAAGTGTTCTGGCCAGGACGAGGAAAACACGGCGACGTCGTCCAAGTAAGGCAATGCGAAGTCCTCTTGACCACGCAAAACCTTATCCATTAAGTTGGAAAAACAGTAAGGCGCGTTCTTTAGGCCGAAACTCAACACTTTCTTTAGGGCGGAATGTCCCCAATGGTGAAATAAATGCAGCATACCGGCTCGCCCTCTCGGTAAGCGGCACCTGCCAGTAACCTCTCACTAGGTCTAGCGTTGAGATAAATTGCGCGTTGCTTACCCTCTCGACGCGTTCCTCAATGTGGGGAATTGGGTATGTCTGATCCTTGGTGATGAGGTTTAACTTACGATAGTCTACGCAAGGGCGCGGATCTTTGCCGGGTACCTCCACAAGAATTAACGGGGAAGTGTAATCACTTTCACACGGCTCAATCACGCCCAATTCCAGCATCCTGTTAACCTCTGCTTTTATTAGCTCAAGCCGGCGAGGTGACACCCGATACGTCTTAGATCTTACCGGTTCCGACGAGGTAAGCTCTATGTCATGAGTGAGGACGGATGTCCGGCCTGGCTCGCTTACAAATCTGTCCTGAAACTCGGTCAAAAGACCACGCAATTCCTGCTTCTGCTTCATTGTCAGCTGTGACTTTGATACTAAATCCTCAACTTCTCGATCGGGACTTCGTCCGATTCGGGAGCTAATTCAGGGATTTCTGCCAGAAGCTCTTCCGGAACATTTAAAGTCATGTTCACGATGGCTTCCCTCTCTTTGTAGGGTTTGAGTAAGTTGCAATGATACACCTGGTGTGCCTTACGACTTCCTGGTAATTTTACCACATAGTTGGTGTCAGACAATTTTCGAGTAATTTCGGCCGGGCCGACCCATATCACTTCAAGCTTATTTCAATCAAAATCTTTATTTCAGTTTGCACATACAAACATACAAACTAGGGATGGCGAGAAAAAAGCAGCGAATTTTACGCCGCTTGACGAGCCTGGCGATCCCCACATGTCAGCAGTAGGGCACTAAGCAGAAACAACCACTGTTCCAGGTCTTGTAAGTAAAACAAAAAGACCTATGTATCATAATTGACAACAGTAATTTCACTATAAAGCAATAACATAGAATTGGTACAACATATGAAGACATGAGTACATTTGATATTACAATGATACATATTGGCGAATAATGCTCTTGCGAATGGCAGAAAGAGACATAGTATTCAGGCAGTCATAAAATGATGTGTTCAAGAAATTTGGCACAATATAACTCAACATAGAAAAACCATAATTTGTTCTACACTTTGGTAATACATAACTACTTTGGGCTCTAGTATCATATGATGAGTGGCGAAACGTAAGTGGAGCAATTTTAGAAAAAAAGGGGTCATTTTTCCTTATTATTCTTTTATAAAAACATGCAAATCTGTAGTCGAATAATTTGTTGACTGGTACAATATTATATTGTAGGAAGATATGTTTAGTGGGCGAATCGTAAGAGCCATTCACAATTGCGCGGAGCATTTTCTTTTGTAGGGCTTGTAGTTTTATTATATTTGACACCGTTGTATTGCCCCAGACTAGTAGGCAATAGCTTATATGGGAATAGAAAAATGCATAGTACAAAGTAAGTTTTGTTTTGGTTCTTGGGAGGGCCTCAACAACATGACCCTGTCTCCTACAGCAAAGTGTCGTGCTTTAGCGGTCCGATCGTAGTAAAGCTTAGCCTTCTGCTGTGCTTTGGTCATCGCACTCTCGGTCAGTTCTTGGGCTGTTGTTAGACGATCCAATAAGGTGAGGACATATTCCACTACTACAGGATCATCACCCTGACCTTCCCACGACTCTCTCAGCATACGAAGAGGAGACCGCAGTCTGCGGCCGTAAACAAGTTCCGCTGGCGTAAACCCTGTTGTCTCATGTGGTGCAGTTCTTAGTGCAAACATCGTTGCAGGTAAGCACATTTCCCAGTCAGTTTTCCGTTCAAAACATAAGGCTCTTAACACTCGCTTCATCACGGAGTGAAGCTTTTCTATCGAGTTCGACTGCGGATGGTAGACTGAACTATGCAATCATTTCACGCCACACCGCTCTAGAAAGGTTGTCGTTAAGGCACTCGTGAAAATGGTGCCCTGGTCTGATTGTATCTCGGCAGGAAAGCCTACCCGGGCAAACACGGACAGAAGTGCGTTCACTACTTCGACGGAACTTAGCTCTTTTAGCGGGACCGCCTCTGGAAATTTAGTAGCTGGGCAGATTAAGGTCAGGATGTAACGGTAGCCTGAAGTTGTCTTGGGCAAAGGATCTACTGCGTCAATTACCAACCGACGAAAGGGTTCCGTGATTACGGGTACCAGCTTCATTGGAAATTTCGCCTTATCTCCCGGCTTACCCACTCGCTGACACAAATCGCAAGATTTTACAAACCTCTCTACATCTTTATAGCATCCAGGCCAGTAGTATTCCTGTAAGAGACGATTTTTCGTCTTCTTTACGCCTAAGTGGCCTGACCATGATTCTCCATGCACCAAACTAAGCAAATCCTGACGATACGCCTGAGGTACGACTACCTGGTCAAATTCTACTCCTCGCCTATCTAGATATTTTCGATAGAGTATGCCGCTCCTCTCTTGGAATCTCACATTTCGTTTGGCGATTCCCTCTTTCGAACTGTCCTGGAATTGCTTAAGCGTTGGGTCACCCTTTTGTTCGGTTATTAATGAAGCGGGGCTCACCTGCAGCAGCCGACTGAAATTATCCGAAGTTGGCATGACACACAACTCTTTTGTAGTTGCTAGTACCTGGAATGTGTCACCCTCTGTGCTATCCTCTGTGCTACCAGGAATCGGCTTGGGAGCAATGGCATTCTCTATTTGCTCGGTCAACGAGGCGTAATTGACCCCTCCCAATTCGGGAGGAGGTTCAACGTCGCCTTTAGGAATGGTTGCCTCCGCGACTACGGCTTCTGCAGCCTGTTCTCGCACAAGTCGATTTGTTTCCGTGGTGTCCAACTCGCAACCAGGCCCGTTGTCGATTTGAGGCTTGTTTGCCTCAGTGAATGTTGCTCTCGCAGCCAGCGCACGTGCCTTTGATCTAGTCAGTGCCTGCACTATGCCTTCTCCCAACGTTAGACCTTTCTCCTTCAGCATTTGATCTGACTTATTTGAAAATAAGTAAGGATACTGAGGGGGTAGATATGGCGATACCGCGGCTTCTGTTTCCAATGTTCCAAATGCGCCTTTAAGGACAACTTTAGCTACGGGAAGGCACTGACTGTTTGCTTCTACGGCTTGTCTAATCCCGGCACAGTCTCCTGAATACTGTCCGGACTGAACAAAAGACGGATGAACTACGTCCATAGCGGCAGCGGAGTCTCTAAGAACCCGACACTGCTTGCCGTTCACGGTAAGGTCGTACATATAGGGCTCTAACAACTTCATGTTCTCGTCGGCTTCATTTATAGATAAAAAGGCCACCTTTTCTTTCGGGCAGTCCTTCGCGAAGTGCCCTGTTTCGTGACAATTGAAACAAGCAGCCGGTTTTCTCGCCTCAAATTTCCTTTTGCTTGCCTCTGCCGACGCCCCATGGTTAGATGAATTGTTTTCCTCACCCTTTTGTGCGAGACTTGTCGGTTGTTTTCTAAACGGCGCCTTATTCGGTAGTAGGAATTTTTCCCTTTTAGGCTCGCTGTTTGCCCCGAGGGCGCGGCGCGTAACGAATTCTTCAGCGAGCTCTGCGGCTTTCGTTACTGTGTTCACGTCCGGTCTATCCTGCACCCAGAACCTCACCTTTTCTGGTAACCTTTGATAGAATTGTTCCAGACCGATACACTCGAGCGCCTTGTCATGATTCCCATACGCCTTTGCCTCTTTGAGCCACTCCCCCATGTTGGCCATTAACTTGTAAGCAAACTCCGGGTATGAATCATTGTTCTCTTTTACGGCGTTGCGAAATTTTTGACTGAAACCTTCCGCTGACAACCTGTATTTCTTGAGAAGGCTCGACTTTACCTCACTGTACTCGTCAGCCTCCTCTTTCGTGAGGCGCGCGATTACTTCTGAGGCCTCCCCCGGAAGTAGGGACAACAAGCGTTGAGACCATGTATCCTGGCTGAAACCTTGCCTTTCACAAGTTCTCTCAAAGTTGACGAGGAACAGCCCAATGTCCTCCCCTAGCTTGTACGATCTCATTAGGTCCGTCATTTTGAACCTGACCCGCTCTGCTGTACCGGATGCCTCGCTGCCTCCTGCTCTACTATTATGGCTAATCTCTAAATTGAGGCGCTTCATTTCAAGCTCGTGCTTTCGCATCTTATCTGCTTCGGCTTCTGCCGCTTTCCTTTCGGCCTCCGCCGCCTTTTCTTCGGCCTCGGCCGCCTTTCTTTCGGCCTCGGCCGCTTGCCTCTCCTGAATCTCCTCGACACATTCTGACAGCTCGTCATCCTCCGCCCCCAATGCGAGAATCGCCTCTATCAGCTCTGGCTTTCTTTGAGAGTCCGACACCTCCAGATTCAACTCCCTTGCAAGTAGCAACAACATGGACTTTCGCAGGGATTTCAGATTCATGGCTGCCTCCAGTACCGCTGTCTCTGTTCCACAAAGATTCCTGTCCTGCAACTAATTAACCTTGACGGCAACGACAGCTCTAGGTTCCTGCCTTGCCTCAAGTTTTCCGTTAACATAGTCTACAAATAAAGCTTCAAAAAGCTCTTATACGGAATCCTGCCCTGCCACTGTTAACCTTGACGCCACTGACAGAAAGAGCTTAACCAAGCTATCACACAATTTCCGCCTGACGCAAGTTACCTGTTAACACAATGACCAAGACAGCCCCTCTCTACCAGCTTTTACTTAACACATAGAGTAAATGCCTGGTAAAATTTAACAGAGAAAGCCGGCACTCACCCAGCTCGCAGTCATGTCTCCGGCGTCGTGCCTCTCAGAAGTGCCGTTCGATTCCCTTCGGAAGTCGATGAGCTCGTGTAATCCTTCTCCTGTCGTCCCGTTGTTGAACTTCGGGCTCACACCGTCCAGTGGTCGCTTTCGGGGTTATCAGCATCCCGCCGCTGCCATCCAGTTGTTGTGACTCCGGGTCCTGCCGGTCTAGTTTTCGGTAGCTGGCCCCGTCGCAGGATCCATCGTCCAACAATTCAGCGAGAAGAAGCGCCCGAACGAACAACAGAGATTTATTTACATGTGGAGAAGTGGTCAACTGACCCAAAGAGAGAAGAGTGCGTGTGATACAAAACGTCTTCGGCATTTTATAGCGCCACGTTGTTGACACTGGGCGCCTTGTCCGCATCGTCAGCCAATACGGTGTCGCCGGCACCTCGGCCACGAGGGAGGGGAAAACACCTCTCACAACACAAGGAGTGGCACAACCCAACACGATGTCCATATATGGTCCCGGCGCCCCAAAATGTTACCAAATATGGTCACGAACGCACAGCAGACCCCGGAGCTCTCCCGGCGAGGAGGAACCCGAATGGGGAGGTGGGGGTGGACAACACCGTCAGGTCAAGAACCGGTTCTCCCCCAACCTCTTCCTGCTTGGCTCCCCAGGGCCGGTCGTAACACCGTGCAGCTTCTGGAGGTGGAGCTGCGTTGACGACCTTTGTAAGAAATCCTCGATTAACATTAACAACGACCCGGAACCTTTTGGACGTTACTGTCGACAATGTTCGTGTCAGTGCATTGATAGATACTGGCGCGCATGTGTCCATTATGAGTGCTAACCTTCGCCGCCGACTTAGAAAAGTTGTCACGCTCACCTATCAAGCAGGTGATAGAGAAGTGCTCAGAATCGAACCACTCACTATACAAAGCCTTCGTAAATTACGAGAGGGCAGTGGATCAATAGATCAACTGCCACCATAGGACTCCATAAAAAAAGTGACAGAATACCAATAAAGAATCGTGTAAGACAAGGAGACATGATCTCCCCAATGCTACCGCGCGCTTACAGGAGATTTTCGGAGGTCTAGAATGGGAAAAGTTTAGGGTTAATGGGACGAGTTTACGTAGAGTACTTAGTAACCTGCTCTTCGCCGATGACATTTCATTGCTGAGAAACTCAAGGGATGAATTGCAATTCACAATTACTGAATTAGACAACATTGCAGAAAGGTACGTATTAAAAGTAATCTGCTCAAAACGAAAATAATGTACAACCTCGGAAGAGAACAGCTCTTCGAGATAGGTAGCGGTGCACTTGTAGTTGTAAAAGAGTACGTATACTTAGGACAGGTAGTAATCGCGGAGCCGAACCGCGAGATTGAATCAACTAGAAGAATAAAAATCAGATGGAGCACATTCGGCAAGCATTCTCAAGTATACTGGTAGATTGTCACTATCGCTAAAGAGGAAGGTATATAATAGCTGCATCATATACTCTAAAAAATATCGAGTAAAAAGGGTGTCTTTTTGTCCCACAACAATAATCGTCATCAGATTTGCGTGCTCTTCCTTTCTTGAAAACTCGGCACTGGCCACTTTTTTATCGAGAATGCAATGTAACCCTGATAATGGGCATGTCGATCGTGACCGGATTGTACCGGGCTCGGGGCGATAGCGCAAGGATGGAACGCAATATAGATGACGATTATTGTTGTGGGACAAAAAGACACCCTTTTTACTCGCTCTTTTTTTAGTGTACCGGTACGTATACCTACGGAGCAGAAACCGGAAGCCTTACAAAGACGGTTCTGCTTAAGTTGAGGACGACGCAGCGAGCAATGAAAGCTAAATGATAAGTGTAACCCTAAGGAACAAGAAGAAAGCAGAGTGTACCAAGGAACAAACGGGTGTTACGGGAATCATAGTCGAAATCAAGAAGTGGTCGTGGGCAGGGCACGTAGCACGAAGGCAAGATAACCGCTGCTCTTTAAGGATCAGAGGCTGAATTCCAAAGGTATAGGAAAGCGGGTCAAGGGGAGACAGAAAGTTGGGTGGGCAGATCAGCTTATGAAGTTTTCGGGTATAAAGTGGCAGCAACAAGCACAGGACCGAGCTAACTGGTGGAACATGAGAGATTCTTTGTCCTGCAGTGGGCGTAGTCAGGCTGCTGCTGCTGCTGATGATGATGCTGATGATGCTGATGCTGATGATGATAATGTTGACGACGACGACAATGAACCATGGGCTGACTAACGAACAACCGGTAAACGGTGAACTTTGGCGAGATCAGATATTTGATTTGTGGGGTTTAACGTCCCAAAACCACCATATGATTATGAGAGATGCCGTAGTGGAGGGCTCCGGAAATTTCGACCACCTGGGGTTCTTTAACGTGCACCCAAATGTGAGCACATGGGCCTACAACATTTCCGCCTCCATCGGAAATGCAGCCGCCGCAGCCGGGATTCGAATCCGCGACCTGCGGGTCAGCAGCCGAGTACCTTAGCCACTAGACCACTGCGGTGGGGTCAGCGAGATCAGATAAAGTGTATAGTGAGAATGAGAGAGAGCACGATTAAGATTAAAAAAACAGGCTAGGAGGATAATCAGGGATGAGCCCGGTAAGTTTCCCTGCATCAAGGAAGGGGGTAGGGAGAGCTTGACAACACCAACCACTTCGCATGAAAGGGGCAAAAGCATTCAAGACGGCTACTCTTTCGGCCTAAAGCAGTTCACATTTAAGAAGGCCAACTGAGAGCTAAAAGAAGGATGGACGATACTTGCGCTGAGTTTTGAGCATGAAATGATCTTAGGCTCCGTTGTCGGCCGCCTATATTGACCTTCAGCCAAAATCCTGTGCCATTATCCGGGAACTCAAACAACAGCATCGGGGCACTCTGATGACGACAAAACAAGAACATCTCGGCAACCAGAAAAAAAAAGCTTTCGTGGCGTAAGTTTTGTCATCTTTGAGAGATGGTGATACACTGCAAGTGGTGCCATGGGTTTCGAAAGCGAAGGAGGTTAGAGGACCATCAGTTCTTTGCACGGTTCACTTAAACAGCAGAAAAGGAACACAGACACCTATGGCTGTAATTTATGAATATCAAGGGAGACTACGACAGTGTGATAGAGGAGGACTGGAGACATTAGATGGCGAATATAGAGAACTTATCTTTTAATATATACTTATACAAGCAACAAGATAGTTATAAAATTGGACAAAAACAGGTATATAAGCTTATATGTGTATAGGTATACAATGAGGGCTTGATACGCAATAAATAGTTACTGGATCACGCGACTACTTACGTGATGTTGCGTAATTTTATTCGCGTGACTAGATGCTACGTGATATTTATGGCCGTGGCTAATTAGTACACGATGTTACGTGATTTTAGTCACGTTCGTAGTTTTTAAATGACACTACGTGATGTTTACTTGCGTGGGAAGTTGTGTGATCTTACGTAATTTGAGTCCCATGAGTATTTGTTTCATGAAGTCACGCGATTTTTAGACGCGTACCAGAATCGTCCATTGTAGTTTTTATATTCCACGGCGGACAAATTGGCGTACGTGTCGTGAGAGTGAAGCAGTAGTTTAGAAGACGATAATGATTTAAGAGGATAATAAAACCACGTTGATGTTAGTGGTCCCGTGTATTTTCACTTTCTTCGCTAATTGCAACCACTGGCAACTCTCGTGATAACATAACGCCACCTACATCCCTGGAGTGTCTTGCAAACGTATTTGATTCCAATGAAAGAAAATCACAATAGTTCGTACCCTGGAACAGGCGTGCTGTCGTGTAAAAAATAGCAGCCTGACTGGTATAGTTTTCGGGGATTAATTCACAGCAGCTGCCTGGTTTGAATATGATTCATTTGCGTTTTTGGAATGACGCGTATATTCTCGGCTTCTAAACCGACGAACGTGATCACGTTCCCACTAACCGGTAAATTATTTTCAACTGCATATCACCGAATATGCTGAAAAAATGTGCGAGGCGATTTTGAGGGAAAATATTCACGACGGCCATTTATAACAGGGGTCTCAAACACGCGAACCACGGCTTCACAAGGAATACATTTCTGGAGCTCTGCTAGGTGGTACTCGCATTATTTTAGGTGCTGCCATTTCACCATTATTAACGCTTTATTCGGGTGAGCTCAGAGGCGGCACCGGTTTCAAGTTTGTTTTTTTCGTGAGGAAACCTATGCGGTCAATATACGTTGAAAGATGACCGTGGAACACAATCCTCAAGTTTCTCGGCGTCCCGACTTTAGGCGATCTGTAAATAGGTGTCGGCATGTTTGTTCAGTCCTGATACCAAATTTCTTTCAGAAGGGACTCAGATATGAAATAAGCCAAAGACCTATTTTCAATGGCAACGTTAGGTGACTGATTGATTGATTGATTTGTGGGGTTTAACGTCCCAAAACCACCATATGATTATGAGAGACGCCGTAGTGGAGGGCTCCGGAAATTTTGACCACCTGGGGTTCTTTAACGTGCACCCAAATCTCAGCACACGGGCCTACAACATTTCCGCCTCCATCAGAAATGCAGCCGCCGCAGCCGGGATTCGAACCCTCGACCTGCGTGCGGGCCAGCAGCCGAGTACCTTAGCCACTAGACCACCGTGGCGGGGCAACGTTAGGTGACATTTCGTTCAACTTCCCTCTGTTCCTCCCTTCCGTCCGGCTTTACTGCCAGACCCTCGCGGGGCAGTTGTTTGCAAGAGGAAAACCTTAGTTAACCCTGACGCTGGACGTGTCACTATTGAAGCCGGCAGCCCAATAGAAAATATAAGAGAACGAGATAAAGTAGAGCTATAGTTTGTAAGGATTCCTCATGAACGGCAAAGAAAGACGTGCACACACAGCGCAGTTATTGCAGCGTCGTCAGTCCAGTCATTCAAGCGTTGGCCGAGATATATGCTAGCACTAACGGTTTTCATTTCATTTCTATGCTCAGGTATGCTTTTCTTTCTACTAATTTCCGCCCCGCAGTATACCATATTGAAAGGGTGCACTGCGGTGCGTGCACTCCAACCGCACCTCGTTACTCTATAGAGCTCTATACTGCCCTCTATAAAGCTATATTGTGCGCTCTATATATAGTAGCTTCTACCGGAGGGGGGGGGGGGGGCACTCTAAGTAGCCATCAATTATCTGTTCTTCGCAATGGATATACGGCTGCACCAGAGAAATTTTGAAGAAAAGCGAAAAACTTCGAGCGAAATATGAACGCTACAAATAGGATAGAACAATATATGTTTCCCTAATGCCAAACGGGCATGTAGAACTTAATTTTTCAGTGCAGAAGCTGGATGTCGAGTAGGTGGCGGTTGTATGTGCCTGGACTCGGAACAAATTA
The DNA here is from genome assembly GCF_043290135.1 of Rhipicephalus microplus. Lineage (NCBI taxonomy): Eukaryota > Metazoa > Arthropoda > Arachnida > Ixodida > Ixodidae > Rhipicephalus > Rhipicephalus microplus. The sequence continues at coordinate 373,923,808 of NC_134710.1, read as the reverse complement.
CATTTTATCGTACGTACGGGGCACTTGGTCGAGCTTCTGCAGTAACATAATGGAGTGGTGCAACGAATCGTAGCCTCAGGAAATTGATCGGTGAGGTCACCGATGGTCATTCAAGGTGAACCTTGCAGGTCTCAGGCAGGGTGTCATGCGACTGCTGTATTGGACAACAATGGAATGAATGGTGTACGCGCTGCAGAAGATTCTGATAGAACATTATGAAATGTACCTACGTATGCTATGCCGTGGACCTTCGGTTGTCTAGAGATAGCGTGTTCAGTTCGGTAAAATGTATTAAGCATGCAAAAAAAAAGAAAAACGAACAGTTGACCTTGGCAATGTATCACCACGCCAGTGGCGTGCGGGGCTGTGAGGTACATGCGCTTTGCGACGCGAGAATACACCTCGACGTGACCTTCTTGGATGTATTGGATATACAACTATTTGAAGGACGTTTCTTGCTCTCACCTCTGCTGAAACGAGAGCTTACTATATAATCTGTCCAAGAATGTGTGCATTACGGTGCGCTCCACGCTTTTCAAAACAAATACTCGCAGTTGTCATTCTGTGATTACCAAGGGTAGTCCAGGTATCGATCTATAAGGATGATCAACATCTACGAGTCTATCGTAACGCATCCGTAGATAAATCAGAGCGAGGCCTTGAAAGGAGGGTAAACCATAATGTTTTCCCAACATGCATACACACAGCTTGTAGAGGTATAACATGGTTCCGTTGTGTGATGAATGCAAATTGTGGTGCTAGTCGGATGGCCCTCAATGTCGTCTCTTGTTTTCTGCGTCATGACAATCGTGTATTGTGAACAAAATAAAGTGAGAAACACAAAAAGCTAAGAAGCCTCACTCGCATGTATCATACGGACTTGTTTAGTCAACCGGCAGGGAATGAAGTAAACCATTGTAGTTTATAAAAACGTCCTACGTGGACGGGCACACACACACACACACACACACACACACACACACACACACACACACACACACACACACACACACGCACACAAATACGGACGCACACGCAAACACAACAGCACAAACACGCACATACACACCCACACACAACAGCACACACACACGCACTCACACGCACGCACACACGCACGCACACACGCACGCACACACACACACACAAATACGCACACACACGCACGCACACACACGCACACAAATACGCACACACACACAAACACAACCACACAAACACGCACGCACACACACAACAGCACACACACACGCACTCACACACACGCACACACACGCACACGCACACACACGCACAACAGCACGCACACACACACACGCACACACACACACACACAACAGCACACACACACGCATACACACACACGCACACACACACACACGCACACACACACACACACACACGCACACACACACACGCTCGCTCACGCACACACGCATGTGCACGTACACACACGTACACGTGCGCATACACAAACGCGCGCGCACACGCACACATACGCATGCACACACACAACACAAATAGTCGTTGCAGTGAAGAAAACGAATAAAATAAATAGAGGAAAAGACACAGCTATGTATAAATGAGGCTTCTTGAAGGTGACGAAGTGAACAGTCATATCAGTCTCTGGTATTTCAACATAAGTCTCAATACATTCGAAAATTCGTGCGCCTACGGGCTCCCATGGTTTCTCATCAAGATATTCACATGTTTGCGTATCGCGGCGCGCTCGTTGAATGGTAACAACATATGCACAAGTATAATAATTTAATGCATACTGCTATCGCATGTGCATTACTATTGCTTGCTTTTCCTTGTTGATTGCCTACTTCTGGGGTGTGCTGCTCGGTGTGACCAGGCTCATCGGGTGCTGCTAACTTTAATAAACAAAAAAAAAGGTTTGTCAGCACGTTTGTTGACAATATTCCATGTGACTATTTATTTGTGCTTGCAACTGTGTGATTTGTTTTCTTTTTTGTGTTGCTTTTCCTTCCTCCTATCTTCCTTTCCGCTATGATGCTCCTCCCAGAGGAGTAGGCAGGCGTTGTGCCTCTATAGGCGGCAGTTGTCAGCCTGTTCCCTCCCTGTTTCCTCCGTGTCTTTGTGTTTTCTGTGTATCCACATGAAACAAGAATATTAGTAATTCTTTTCGCCTGTATTTTATGTGGTAACAGTGTCCCACAGCTTTGTGCCTGCGAAGCTTTGCTAAGCCAATGCTTACGCTATAATACACAATTGCATAACGTCCTTTAAAATGAACAGCACATTTGAACACTTCATAACGAAAACTGCACTTAGATTTTTTATCATAGTTACAAAAAGACTAAACGGACTTCTGTGGTTCTGAATTGAAGGTATACGGCTATGAGGAGGAGTTTTTCGATTTACGTGGACTTTTTATAGTATAACGAAGTTCTTCTGTACACGCATACTAACGACGTCAAAGGGGCTCTGCAACACTTCGCTGCAACACTGCAGCGAGCATGATCCAAAAACTTTGGCGATTGATATTCGAGTCTGCGGAGAAAACGTGAGCCAAACATCAGAGTGCAGCACGTGGCCTATAGAGTTCACAATTAATTCTCAAAGTCAGCTCGAAATCGCTCACTGTTCTCTCGACCAATGACGACAAATAATAGAATAGATCGAAAGGACCACGCAAAAAGCCCAATTTTCATTACCATTGGCTGATTCGAGCATCGTAAGCTGCGTAATTACAGTAGCCGCTGCAGGATGTCCCCACCTGTTACTCGCTCACGATCACAGCTACAGTAAGCCACGCATTCGAAGAAAAAAACTAACTAAGAGCAAGAGCTTAATTAATGTCATGACACGCACTGATGAAAGTACGCATCTTCTTATCCCCTTGTCTCCTCCCTCCCCCCCCCCCCCCCGTATAGCTTTCAGCACACTCGCTCTTATGAAACAAGAGAGAAAGCGCTTAAAGCGTGTGAAAAATCCCTGTCACTCCGCTCGGATTTGACGAATACCAAAAAAAATAATTGTGCCAGTTGATTCGTGAGACAATAACCTCTTTTAATTCACTCATTTGATGATTACTTAGAAAAGTGTTGCAAAAATTCTACAATGAATAATCGAGCACACGAATTTCATGCACTCACGATGAAACATGGTTTACTTTGGAACCCGCATTTGTCATGCACGAAGAAGAGGTTCTAAAATTATTCTAGACACCTTCTAATTTTTAGGTGAAATGCAGAGACCCATGTTGGCGATCAGGTTTATAATTCGCAAGTTATAGCCTTTTTGAGCGTATGACCTGCATATGCTACATGACACTGGTTATACGAACGTCTGTACGCTCTCCGTGAGAAAAACTCAAGTGACCTATATCACGTGTATTCTGACATCTTCATAAAATCCCACCTGTACTCACCGGGGGGCGCCTCGGTGCGATGTTTCGTCCAATCATCGTAGCGACTGGGCGTTCCTGTGTGCAACGGTGCAGTTTGTCGAAAATGGCATTAGATTTTCTTAGTTTATAGAGACGGCATGGGCCACTTTCACCATCGCTATATACACCGTAGGACGCTGAAGTAGTTGGTGTTCTAATGGCGAATTTTATTGAGAAAAGAGAGGTAGAGGGGCTGGGCAGTGAGGAGTGGGGAGGGGGGGACAGCACTGAATGCAGGGCCACTTAACCTGCCACTTGAATGCGGTGTGCTCCCGAAGGGCATGCAGTTGAAGGGGGTGATGAGTGGGGAGACCATGTGACTGAAACATTCCAATCCCCGGCATATTCTTGTGGGGCAGCAGCAAAATACGCGTGAAATCGGTCAGACATGTGTTCTTTATTACCCTATTACCTAGTATGGTTGTGGAACGACCCATTCGGCAGACGTCCAGCTGTAAAAAAGCCACCCGTACAAAACAGCGGTGTCAAACTACACATGGTTGCTACTATTGCCACCGCGCTCGCCGGCTAAGAAAAAAATCGGAAACGGTGACGTTCAAGGGCCAAGTCACTCGTGGTACTCCGCCTACTCCGCTTTTCAGGCGAGAGCACTGCGAACTGCTCCTGGCTGCTCTCGGCACAGCAAAAGCACTCTCGCTCTACCAATGGATGACAGTGCTCCTGTACCTGTTCGACCACTGAAACCCGCTGGCTCTGAAGAGAGCACTTTTAACGTGCATTTGAATGCTCCGGCTCTCCCAGTGGAATTTGCCATAAGAGTGGATATGCGCACCCACTTAACCTTTCAGCGGCAGCCCTTTTGGCCACGACGGAGGTTATCATCATCATTATCATCATCATCATCGTCATCATCATCATCAGCCTGACTACGTCCACTGCAGGACAAAAGCCTATCCCGTGTTCCGCCAGTTAACCATATATCCTGTGCTTGCTGCTGCCAATATATACCCGCAAACTTCTTATTCTCATCTGCCCACCTAACCTTATATCTCCCCCTAACTCGCTTGCCTTCTCTGGGAATCCAGTTAGTTACCCTTAAAGACCAGTAGTTATCCAGTCTACATTGCATTGCTGAATTACTCAGGGGACTAATTGCCACTCATGATTACAAAGTTAGACAACGAGAGCAGAAAGGTGGGTCTTAAAATTAATCTGCAGAAAACAAAAGTAATGTACAACAACCTCGGAAGAGAGCAGCGCTTCGAGAAAGATAATAGTGCACTTCAAGTTGTAAAAGACCATGTCTACTTAGGGCAGGTAATAGCCGCGGAGCCGAACCACGAGATTGAACTAACTAGAAGAAAAAGAATGGGGTAGAGCACATTCGGCAAGCACTCTCAAATTATGACAGGTAGATTGCCACTATCCCTCAAGAGGAAGGTATATAACAGCTGCATCTTGCCGGTACTTAGCTACGGAGCAGAAACTTGGAGACTTACAAAGAGGGTTCAGCTTAAATTGAGGACGACGCAGCGAGCAATGGAAAGAAAAATGGTAAGTGTAACGTTAAGAGACAAGAAAAGAGCAGAGTGGATAAGGGAACAAACGGGGGTTAAGGATATCATAGTTGAAATCAAGAAGAGACGGAGGTTATAGTCATACATTTTCAACATGTTTGGATGCCAGTGAACAATACGTGGCGTGCAGTGCAGCCGACGTACCAGTACATCCTTTTTAGGCTGCACATCTTTACTTTCTGAAAATGACAAATGGATTCTATTTGCAAGCGAAACGGCAAAAATCTAAGGTAGTTTGGAGGGAAGTATCATGACGGCGGGTAAGGTGTGCGACCGCGGATACATGAGAAGGTAGTCAAGGTTGTCTGGTGCTCCTACCTCGTGTCCGTGTGCGCCTGCCTTACTACATTTTGTGATGAATCCTTCGTAGGGTTTCGTGCTGTTGACAGGCGATCGACAATTAAGTTTCTTGCCTGCTGCAGTTTAACATATGCATCAATTACGTCCTGGCCTATTCTTTTCCGACTGCATTCAAAACATCCCATTGGACGTTGACCCACCATTGTAGCTATACATATCACACACATCAGTCAGCAAGCCTCCTAACAAATACCTACACGAGCTCCAACTCAATGGCGGTCGTTCAGTGCTTATGAAACGCTGCGTCATTGCGAATATGAAGCCACAAGATTGTCGCGCTAAAATTAGAAACTAGCCATCGGGCAGATGTAGAAAAAAAAAAACGCGACTTGATGCTTAAGTGACTTCAAAGCGGAGTAGTGTAATTAATTGATAATGAGCAAGCTAATTCAGCCGTCCGACATGTTCATGGCAATGCCAACTCAGTGTGTTTGTATCTGTTTTCTAAAGTGTGTTCATCTGGTAAGTTCAGTGCTTTTCATGTAAGCTAGTAATGGTCCTATTAAACTAGGAAAGACTGCTCCCAGTGCTTTCTTTCCCCAGATCACCACACTCCACGTAATTTACTGTGGCACACCATAACATACATGATGCTTGACTACGCGTGGAGAGATGACAACCGCATTAATGCACCCAACTCGCCGATTACTTGTATTTCCGGGCAAGAGCTCGTATGCTAATTTCGCATATGATAAGCATTGATAAGGTCCAATGGGAAGTTTGTGCGTGAGATGACAGAAACTTCTGCGCTTTAAATGTGAATATTTTTGATTTGGAATTAACACAGACCTCCCGGCTTGACAGGCTTTGCAATGTTCGATAATTCTGTTCTTGAACAGAGGACTGAATACTTGAATCATGTCCCCAGCTGACGTCGGTCTAAGTGCATATTGAAACAACTGCTGTGTTAGTGAAAATTTTAAGCTCTGTCACAAACTTTATGTGGCTCGAACTGACGTCACTGAAACAGCCCTGACGGAGCACCAGCATGGTAGGGCGCGAAAATCGTGATGTCGCGTTGGTTTTATCAGATAAGTACATCGCATGCTGGTTCTTTTATGACGTGCGCTTTATATCCCGTGATTTCCCAGCAACATCGTTATCGCACTAAAACAGGTTAATCGCCAAGCAATTGTACTGCCTTGACGTCATATGAGCCGCCATGTTGTACCCATGTTATGTGACCGTGACGTAACGTGCAAGCTATCAATGCGATATTTGTCAGCCATGAATATACGCAAGAGCAGTACGCAAGAGCAGTTGTTTTCGAGCGCTTTCGCGGCGATCTTCATTTACACTTTAACCTCATCATTTCAATTGTTACTTTGAGCCAGCGAAAGACCTTTACTCTTGTTAAAACTTTCGCCTATCAATCTTCTATTTTTTTTTGTTTTCTTATTACACTACACGATGCGTTTTACGTTGTGAAACACCCGTGCACTCTTGGCTTCCTCGCACGTAACCAGAGATGAGGTATAGTCGAGGCCACGAGGGAGAGTTCACTAAATGTGCTTTTCTGTCGAGCACGTGCACTGCTTTATAACTACACTAGGCCACCGCAGGGCACTACGCTGCTGCGTCTGGTGGGCGTCAAGAAAGCAAGCTACTCACTGCGTGGAACTTGTGTCACGTTCGCAGCACCCGCACCGACAAGCCTTGAGCAGCCAGTGCACGCAGATGAAGTTCTATGGAAACTAGGAGCATGAACTTTGAGAGGTGACGTGCGTGTGCCGCCGACACGAACTCAACAAACTGTATTAATAACTTTACAAACAGTCACAGTGGGTATAAGGGCTGCATAGAGAAAAAAAAAACGATGTCTCTGACCTGTGTACACGTGCTGTTTTCGTACAAGTGGTAACTGCAGAATGGAGTGTTACATTTTGAAAAGTGGCTCAGTGGGAGATGAACGTGCTCTGCACGTTTATCTGTAGAGCAGCAAGCTCAACGATGAGAGGGGCAATTCGGAAAAAAAAAGAAAGCAAGCATGTATTGGGCGAGGTTCACATTAACGTGCTACCACTGAAGAAGAAGTAGATTTTATTCTGCAATCGAAGCGAAGGAACTCCTTTTCTTCTGTATATTCTTGTGCTCTCTTCTTTTACCAGAAAGGGATGAAAGTGGTGGGGTAGTCACATTCAAGTTCCGTTGTGCCGGCTCCGCTGTCTTGCATTTGAACCGCTTACCCCTGGTCCTGAAACAATAAAAAACAGATGCGCAGGCATGAATATAAACTCGGCATGCTCGAGGACATATGTCAAGGATCTCTAACCCTACTTTGCAGCAACAGCATGCTTTGCGTAGAACCAAAAGCCCGAGGCTCCAAACCCTTAGCTTCTGTGTGATTTTGTATACAGTGCCAGAAGAAAGTAAGCGGGCCAAACTGATAGTATAGCAAAGATCTTACTTTGTCCCGTCGGGGACAATTGGACTGTAGGAATAAGAATAATGTTCTCGAGGGTCAATGACAAAGAAAACAAAGTGAACATTAAGGAATCGGCAGCGCTCGTCAGCATGGTCCGCGAAATGCGCATTCGACATTTATGCCTAGCGCCGACGCACAAGAACATTTTGTACATAGTTCATTACTCTAACTTTGAACTGATTAGTGCACTTACAAGGTGGTTAGGAGTCCCAATCACCTGATAAAAATAAAAAAAATTCGGCAGATCCCACGTACCGGGGATCGACGTTATGCGAAGCAGGCAAAGAAGCAGTGACCGGGTTGCATTTTTTTTTCTTGAGTGACACGTCACGAAATGACGCAAAATATGTGTACATATGTTGCACGCATAGACATATGTTGGAGAGTTGCAGATGTTTATATAACCAGTTGTTTGCACTTGCACAACGATGCACACTGGAACACGCGTATCACTAACACCAAAAGCTGAAATGAAGCGCTGATGCTCGCGAAGACTCTGCTCACGGACAGTGTTACATAAATCAACTTCAGCGCATTGCACCTAACTACAATTCACGCTAACTCTACGTGACGGCTGTATCAAAGGAGGGCATATGTAATGTTTACAAAATTGGGTAGGCACCACCACAACCACTATTGACGTTTCACGAAGATCAGCGTCTATTTGAAAAGCACAGTTCCGAGACCTGGCGCATATAGGTCTGTGGTAGAATGCTTCATTGCCACGCATAATTCTTTGGTTTGGTTCCATCTGCAGCCCTGACATTTATTATATGCCTTCTTTGGGTCGACGCTTCCGATGTTGGGCATTGCTTAACGCTCACGCGTTAAAATTGCCCATGTGTGCTTTTGTCATTCCTGGGTAGATGCTAAGTGTCAATTCCCTGTGGCACATACCCGCATACCAGCGGCACATACACGCCCATGCGTATGTGCCACTGTCTGGCGGGAAGTGTTTGACGACGTACGCGACGGGACCGTGACATTATTCATGTCTTTACCAGCGCGTTATATTCGTCAAACCATCTTACCCTCCCATGCTAATTTTAGTTCACGCCAAGTGAAGGGGGTGACAACGAGAGCACCCAAATTAAAGTGGTTAGATAGATAGATAGATAGATAGATAGATAGATAGATAGATAGATAGATAGATAGATAGATAGATAGATAGATAGATAGATAGATAGATAGATAGATAGATAGATAGATAGATAGATAGATAGATAGATAGATAGATAGATAGATAGATAGATAGATAGATAGATACGCTCAAAGTCGCTGAAGTTCGCTGAGAAATGCTTCGCATTTAAAAATCGCGTTGTCACAAATGCAGCGCCCATATGCAGTGTCGGGAATATAGAACTCTTGCTAAGTCACGTATCTGCGAACTTCTCGGACCTTTGCGGCAAATTTCACCACTTCCTGCTGCAACGACGCTGAGTGAGAGAGAGAAAGATAAAGAAACAAAGAAAGCAAGCAAACATTGAATGGGTGTTCGAGTCTCATGAAAAACACAGATATTTTTGTTATTGGTCGACAAACATTTTTTTTTCGCTTTTGCCTCTCGTCTAAAAGAGGGAAAGGGGCGGCAGATTTGACTCGGCCGCCACTTGGAGAGCAGTAACAATTGTTCTTAGGCAAGATAGTTCACACGTAGTGGAGTCATTGTAGCTCGAAGGAACACGGGAAGGAGAAGGAGAGGCCGCCACGAGTGCTGTCTTCACGCTATACAATGACTTCTGTCCGTGCCAACCAATGCGCCCAAGAATGAGTGTTACTGCGCAACCTCTTCTGTACAGCGGGCCCTTTTGCTTCTTATTCTTCTCGTGTTCTGGTGCTCGTGATGCTGTGTCCTCCCTCTGTCTGTGTTTCTCCTCGCTACAATGCCTTATTAACGTGCAAATCAACTCACCCCAAGAAGAAGTTCAACCTAATTTTTTCAGTTCATGTTTTTTTTTTATTTACCAGACAAAGACTGGAAAGTCGCCAATGCTGAAAGCCCTAGGAACGGTTCGACAACAGTCCTGGAGACCTGTACATATACATGGCAGTTGTGCGGAAAGGATTGGAGGTACATAACACGCAAGTACAAAAGTAAACTTGAATAATGCTTACTCATCCGTAAATGACTTCACACGTAATTATTTTCAAATACATGTTATAAATATGCAACAAAAAGGTGTTTTCAGAAATCAATGTACACTAAGTTTTATATACTTTACAGTACAGCGGGCACTATTGCGTGCTATCCTTCTCATGCTCTAACGCTCGTGCCCTGTTCTCTGCCTGTCTTCCTTCGTGCTATACACTTTCTGTGTGTGCCACTTGCAGCACGGTCGGTACGACTAAACTTTTCAGATAACTTATTCGCCTCTGTTACAGGAAGCAGAAAATAAAAGAGAGCATACGTCGAACGCAATATAAGGAGGCTCGAAAGTGCCAATTACCACGCGCGCGCGCGCAGTGATTCATCATAGTCGCGCCCAGCAGTAGCGTTTAAAAGTGATTAATAAACGCTTTATCGAAGGTCGCAATCAGCTTAAGTAAGAGAGGCGAGCATACTATAAGAACACTGTCCCTACCGATAAGCCGCGTGGTTACCTATTAAACACTTGAGTACTGAAAGGCGTGCCGCGTGACACTGTACGATGGGGCTGCAATTATACGGGGCTGGGGAGGAAATACACGCCCACGGTTACACGCAGATTTCAAAGAGGAAGAGGCGCCGTAACTAGCTGATATTCACAACTATACACCGTTAATTACTGTCACAGAGGAGGAGGTTTTGAACGAGAAGGACTAAAGATCGCGTAGAAAGCTTAAATCACCATTTGTTCTGAAGAGAAAGTGGTTGACGTTGTCAGAAGACGTAACTTAAATGCATACACACCACAGCTGCCGTTTGAGGACTATGTTTTTTCTTCAATAATGTCTAGAATATTTATTTACAATAGCTAGTGTATACGGTGTTACACTCGACAAGTTCGCCACTCAGGCTTAAGCAGTGTTGTCTGGTTTTGATTGCTTTATAGCCTAATGTTCCTTGCAATAGTTACGAAATAATACTTTGGCCATATAGTGGGTAAACAAGCTGCTAAATATGAAAAAAATACTAAAAACAACAACACAATAAAGTTTGAGCCGCAATCATGATAATTATACAAACTCTTGCAATATGTACCCATCGTTTTCCGTGATAGCTAAGTGATCGCAGTGCCACTGTTCCCACTAATATATTTTTAAGGAAGCCTTGACAATCTGATGCAATATGAAACACCGGAAGGCACAGGTCACATAGGTTCTTCAAATACACAGCGATGAACGGAAACTGATGAGACAGGTCGTGATAAAGGAAGAACTAATAAAGGCGCTGGTCATTTCATGTTTGATATTTTCACGAATTCTTCGTCGAATGACGTAAGCTGTTCTTTTTTCGTTGCATATTTAAGCAGCTGACATTTTGGTCATTGCTTGTTCGTGACAGATAGCAATGCCTAAATTCTGCCACAGTTGAGCTAAATCAGTTATAGATAGTGGGCTTTTCAAACCAACGATCTACCCATGTGGTATGCTGTGCTGGGTGAGTAAAAGTTAGTTCTTATTCGCTGAAGTTCTTAAGTGGGCACATATAAATTTATATATGTGGGACGTAACAAGGCAGTAATGACTAGTAAAAGCCCGAAGAAGAAGAGTGCGTGATATGAAATAAAAGTATGGCACATGAGCCAAACCGCGTCTACTGCATCTAGCGTTACATGTGAACATTATTGGGTATCCTTTCCAACAAAATGCTACCGTTGTAGATGACATCGAAACCAATACATCACGCTCCACAGCGTGACCCCATAGTCACTGGGCTGTGCTCGCGGACCGCCGCCTCATTCACTGACTCAGAATTTCATTAGCTGACCTTCCGACTTCGAAGCATCATCAGCGTGAGTGCGCGTGACATTAACACAAAGCCCACTTTGACATTTAAGCCATCTGCGCCTCCTTGACATTTGAATTATACCGGAGTGCACTTCTGCATAGAAAGCAGGACAAGTTCCGAATTCTGATGTCCTGCTCATAAACAGCTATCTTATTGCAGCTGTTCCTGCTGCGTGAGAAGTACATCGAATTCATCAGCATCTACACTGATGTGTTGGCTATTCCAAGGGGTTCTGCAAAAGCCCTCGTTTCCCCAGAGAACGTCACGAGATCTCGTTCCTACACGTGTAATCCCACAACATCCCCAACCGCAGAATATGCAGCTCATCGTATTGTACTTCACATAACTCAGAGACGCCCCGTCGCAAGTGAAACTATTAGCTTATAACACTTTAATACGTCCAAAGCTTGAATACGCTTGTATTGTATGGGATCCGCATACTAAGTCTAACATATATTCCCTCGAAAAGATTCAAAGACGAGCAGTGCGTTTTATTTACTCAAAGTATGGTCGTGGTACATCAGTTACGGAACTAATGCGAGATAACGAAATCCAGACGCTACAATCGCGGCGCCAGCTTCTCCGTCTAAAATTCTTGGACTCACTAATTAACAATAAACTTGGGCTAGACCCATCACATTACGTTACCCCAGTTTCGACCAGGCAAACTCGTCATTCTCATGTCCGATCCTTAACTCCGTATTTTGCGCGGACAGATTTATTTAAGTTTTCCTTTTTTCCGAGAACTTTAACAGAATGGAATAACTTGCCTTCTGATTTCCTCCAAACCTTCGATCTTGATGAACCCAATGTTTAATTCTGTGAATCTTGACCCCCCCCCCCCCCCCCACTCCCAATATTGCTTGATTTTTTTTTATGTTTCTCTTCTACTCGCTCTTCTCCTACACAGATGTATTTTAGTCAAGCTGTGTTACTCATATACTGATCGCGTGCTTTCTTTGTTATGATGTTTTTCTTCTACTCGCTCTCCTCTTACACAGATGTATTTTAGTGAAGCTGTGTCACTCATGTACTGATATTGTGTTTGTGTTTTTGCCGCTCCTGCTTGGGCCTTTTTGGCCTGCAGTATTTCACAAATAAAAATAAGCTCTTCGGTCTCGTTATAGTGCTACCGAAGAAAAAGTGGCCCCGTATCTGCATTTAATCTGCAAATATCGTCGAATGACGATGCTCTTGCGTGTGGAGAGAGTGAATAAAAAATCGGTGAATGGTATTCTGGTGGCGCTGCGTTAGAGTGCCTCGAGCGTGCAGCGGAGGCGAACGAACGCATCAAGTCACGTCACACGTGAGACATAAGCGCCATCTGGCGGTTTTTTTCAAAAACAAAGCACATGCCACTGAGACGGGTGCGCGTGCCCGCCTGAGAGGTGATAAGGTGTAGAACGCAAGGCGACGGGTAGGTGCCACCACCATCTCGTTTTAGCAAAGCGTTGGAAACACTCGCCTTTCCGTGCAAGCGTTGCATGGTCAGCGTAACGTGATAAGCGCTATGGTCCTTAATATTACCTATGTATGCCTTTTCTAGTAAAAGGCGCACATGCAGAATATATACGTGTTGTTGTGGTGCCCCAGACACGCGCAATAATTGCTTTTTGATCGACAATGGCACAAGTATGAACGCCGAATCTTGAGCAACATAGGTGGGCACTGCGGATGGGGTCAGCCGTTTCAAATACCCGATGCTGTTAAGAGTGGATAAACAGACAAATGTACAGACAGACAGACCAAAATTTTTGTGTCGAAAGTCCCCAAGAAAGACTATTGTCTTAAAAAAACTGAAATATGGTTCATATTCACTCACTGAAAGAATGGGGCAGCAATACTTACAATTAGCCCCGTGGCGCGGACAACAGGGTCACCCACTCGTTACACAATGCGACCTCGACAGAGGCAGGGCACCGTATCACATGGGAATAGCTTGCACGTCACTGTGACTTTAAGAGTAACAAACTACCAGATCGACAACGTAGCTCCGGTCACTTTTGATGGCAGTACACAATAACTTATACCAATCAACGGAGGGACATCCCCTCTTCCCCCCCTCAGCCTGTAAAACTGCCGGACTTTAAATAAAGTATGTTGATTCATTCTGTTACGCTCAGTTGATGCACAAAACCACGCGCTCGTAAATTGAAAAAAAAAAAAGACCATATGCAAGCATCATGCATTTCGCACCATGTGAATGGCGTAACGAGTGGCTCATTTCAACATTTTCATGCGTTATGACTGGCATTTTCCCCCCTGTCTTCTTATCTGTCAGCTCCCTACTCCAGCCCATAGGGCAAGCAGCAAGCGATCGGGATACTTCTGGCTAACCTCCCGACTATTCCTCTCTTTTATCTGTCTCACTATCTGACAGGGTGCGAAAAGCTTTAACGAACCGCTCTTTCGCAAGACCCTTTATCGCAAGGGCTTTGAGAACGAAAAAGGCTGACAGTAAGGGTTCTCGGCCCTTGTTCACAAAAATATCTTACGTTAGAATTGCTTGCAGGCGAGAAATTCGGCCCTTCGTGATGTCGGACGTACCATTAGGGAAGCCGGCTGGACAATAACAAAGAGCAGCAACGAACTAGAAACTTTCCGCACTTAGATTCATCACTATGCACGTCATATCTTTGTTATGTCTTCGTGCGTGAGCGCTGTTTGAAGATGAAGCGTATTTTGCTTTAAGCTTAAGTATAGGGTTATGCTTCATATCATGCCGCTAATACCGTTACGTGCCACTCCCCCTCGTGAAGCGTTGTTGATTAAAGAGTTAACAGACACATCAAGCCATGAGCGCTAGAAGTAAACGACAGCGAAAAACTGCGCGCAAAGGAATGATTGAGCCAAGGTGGGCCTTCCAGACGTGCGCAATGAGAACGTGGGGCGCGCGAGTCCTTCTGAACGACGCATGTGGCTGCGGCGCAGAAAAAAAGAAAAAGCGCGTGCCATGCTTTTCGCTCGACTAGCTAAGCTGGCTGCCAACGTGGTTGCGCGGAGCACTGGCTTACGTGATGGATCACTGCAACCTCGTCTGAACACGCGAAGAAAAAAAAAAAAAAAGAACCCCGCCAAAATTGAAAAGGAAAACAATGGCAGCTGTTTACTACGAGATCGCAAGCCCAGCAAAAAAAAAGATAAAAATAAAAGTTTAGGCACAAGTGAAATATAGAAAAAACCAAAAGAAGCTTACTGCCTCAGAACAGCAGTCACTCCTAGTGTATAGAGAGGTAAGTTAGTTTGCGAAGTAAGAAAAAAGCGACTGGGGAGGGTCTACAGGCTTCATAGAAGAGCTGGAAAGCGACGTTGCGAATGTCGTGTTAGGGAGACGTTACGTACGTGTCACGCGCGGCCACGTCCAACAAGGTTTCGATGCGCCAGTTTTCTAGCAAATAGAGTTTGGTGTCGCACCGCAGGCTACCCTAAACACGCGTGCTCTGTGGTGTGACTTTTCCACCGAACAAACGAAAACAGACACAATGACGTGTTCTAAGCTTGTAGCTCATTCGTTTTCGTCATTAGCCGAAAAAGCCCTCCCGTCCTGCGCCCATCTGGCTCTCTGCATTATTACCTGCGTCGTGGGTACATGTCTATAGTATGCGACCTGCCACGCGGCAAACGATTTCGTTGCGTTGAGGTTCAGCGTTGTGTGTTTTTTTTTATTTTTCTGTTTTATTTTATGACATTGTTTCTTCTTTGAACTAACCTGATCGCATGACATATAATCCGTACACCACGTACATGCAACCCGCACACAAGGCAAAAAAAAAAAACTAAAAAAATGAAGGGTTCAGGCAGTTTACACGTGATACTATTTTGTGTCAGAGCTCCGCAGAAACAACTTTAAGCACGATAACCTCTTTTACTTACGAAGCGAGTATATAGAAACATGCATTTGCTGTATTTCCTGACTGTGGCCACAAAGAAAAAGAACATAGCGTGCTCTTGTAACCCTGTGAACACTATATGCTAATTTACAACTTTCAGACGTGCTGTCGACATGCACATGGGTGCTTTCACTACAATAGCACCTTTGGCAGCAGGAACATAAATCATCATAACTTTGTTAGATGCACCAGAAATAATATGGCACAAAATTTCACGCAGCGGGCTCTGTGTTTGTCGTTACTTAAGTTTTATGCTATATACCGCTTGTAGGGAGACAGCGCGCTGTTTTACTGGGAAAAAAAGAGGTGGGGGGGGGGGGGGAGGATTCAACTAAACAGTAGACTGTTTAGGCAATAATCATAATTTATAAATGATTAGATAATTCTGGAGTAAAGGGCATAATAAACATTGCGCACCGCGGAACAAGCTCCCAAATTTCTTCGAAGTGGGGGAAGCAATGCTGAGAGCACGTGCAGAGGGTAGCGTAAAGAAGAGTATGCTGACACAGTACTGACACACGGCTGCGATTTTTCGAAAGCACACACAAAGGCTCTTAGTTGTGCATATTCTGCAAACAAAAAAAAATAGGACCATGTGCCTTTGCTCATTAAAGAATTGCGCGTTCCAACGCCCCATATAGAAGAGGTATCACCTTCTGATCCATGCCGTTAGTGCCAGGGCACGTCAACAAAAAGGGTTATACACCCAACCACATATGCGTGCGCAGGGTTTCCGTTCGGGGGGGGGGGGGGGGGCGAAGATTCATTACAGCATCCCCCTCCCTATTGCATCAATGTGTGGGGCTGACTTTGCACCCCTTCCCCTCTCTTAGCTGAGTAAAAAAAGTGCCCCCCTGCCCCGCCCACCCGCCCTTCTGTGCACCAGCCTATGTTAGCAACCTAAAGAAGATAGCTGGAGTTCGCCTTGCAAATAGTATTGATAAATGCAAGTAATATTGATGACGATAAAGCTGAAAATTGTAACGTAATGCGCTAGCGTTTGCAGCTATATCAACAAAGCTTGTAAAGCAGAGTAGAGTAGAGATCACTGAAATTATGATTGATCGATATGTGGGGTTTAACGTCCGATAACCACCATATGATTATGAGAGACGCCATAGTGGAAGGCTCCGAAATTTCGACCACCTGGGGTTCTCTAATGTGCACCCACATCTGAGCACACGGCCCTACAACATTTCCACCTCCATCGGAATTGCAGCCGCCGCAGCCGGGATTCGATCCCGCGACCTGCGGGTCAGCAGCCGAGTACCTTAGCCACTACACCACCGCGGCGGAGCCACTGAACTTATGTCCCCCACTCGGATGGGTGGTATGACCAAGAACTGGATCTTCTATTCACGAAAAATTCCTTGCGCTAAAAATTTGAGTGCTAGAATATTTTAGCCAGTCATGGATGGGAGACATATTAATAGGTGAAGCCGGTTGACCAACAGGAAAACATGGTTACGAAATAGAAGTTTCATGAATTCGGCCCCGGGATAGTTTGCAAAGTTGAGAGACCTTCACGAGTGTGGCTATATCTTGTCGCCTGATGCAGATGTTAAGGTACTTCTAAAATAGCTGAATAATTACCATTGGCGACGCCACAACTCTATGTGCAGCAACAAGAAGCAGAACGTTACTGTTGAGATTTGTGGTGCGTCCTGTACTTTAATGTTTATGCTTTTGTCATTCCCCTAGAGCCAAAAATAAAATTTAATTGAACGTGCATTACCACTGTCGCGTTTTTTTTTGTAATTCTTCTTAGTAGCTAATTATCGTTCAGTATCAGAGAGATAGAGACATGCGTAAATAGTGCGCGTAGATAATTGCTTTATTTGATGTTATAATCAGTACGCGCAGAGCATAATTTGTCAGTTTTTCCAAAAGTTTCGAGCCTACTTATTCCTTGGGATGTCTTATTCAGCGGAAGAAAATGAATGAATGAATGAATGAATGAATGAATGAATGAATGAATGAATGAATGAATGAAATAGAAGAGGTAAAATTAAGAGCTCTTATAACATTTTTTAGCATTGGGCAGTATCACCGGGTAATTGGAGCCAACCATACACCGAAAAAAAAAACTAGTGAGAAAAAAAGAAAATACATGAGAAATTTAGTGACATAACACTTCTGTTCTAGTTTATTTTCTGTTTTTCATTGAGCAGGCATTTAGCCTACAATATCTGCTAATGTTTTTGTCTTCTTCTACAGAGATTTTCCGTGTTTGATTTCTTCCTAAAAAAAACAGACTTTTGGTATCTGCACACAATTTTTCAGTCAATGCTTTTTCTACTGTTCTATTGAAATTTTATCACCCAAGAACCACGGCAAATTAGCAGGTTATTGCACGCTTTGTTGCCCATGACGTCCAGCACTCTCTGTGTTTTGCGGCATTCCCTACAACATTATGGCAATGTGTTTAGAACAAGTAGTAGACGATTCACAGTACTACGCACTGTAATATGTGAGAGCAGTAAGCAGCTGTCTCTACGACGCCGCTATGTGGCATAAATACAACGTGTTTGCGTTTATTGTTAGCGGTAGCTACCACAAGGAATCTATAAACAGAAGGCACTTGTCGCGACCACCAAAATGCCTCGAGTGTTGGTGGAGTTTGACATTATTTTTTGCGAAGTCCGTATTTTATAAATTTGCAAGATGGTCACTGCCAGCTTGGCACTCTGTTCTAGGCAGGGCTTTTATCGTACCAAATGTTACACTTTTGCAGGGGATGATCCATATTAGGAAACGTCAGCATGAAGTAATCTGATTTCCAGTGCCTTGAGAGCTCAAACATTATACTTTACAGTTGCAGAACCAGTGAAATCTAACAATGTTTCGTATATATTACAAAGTAGCTCTAATATTTACAGAAACTATGTGTTTGCTAGATATAACTGACAAATTACATAATTTGAAAAACAGATTACCTATTTCGCTTAATCCAAAAAGTATCGTGTAGGTGAAACAGAAAATACCTATAAATTTTATGAAGAAGTGCATACTTTAAGGGCTTGTTTTTTTTTCTTAGACGCAATATTAAAGAGATCGAACAGACAATCATGCCAAGAAAAGTAAAGGGGATATTATTAGAAGTATTCGTAATGTAAATACTAAGAAAGAAAAGTGGACAAAAAGATAACTTGCCGTGGGCGGGGACCGACCGTGCAACCTTCGAATAACGCGTTCGATGCGCTACCAACTCAGCTACCACGGCGGCAACCCTCCTGTCCACTTTATGGGGTATATATTCGCATTAAATGTGGGAGCATCAGTCAGTGCCACCTGTAGCCATGACGGTTAGCGTGGAACACTCATTATCTGTCTATTGGGCGTCACGTAGCACGTGAACGTATTACGAGCTGGCAGCTGGCAGCATTGGACTCGTTATTCGAAGGTCGCAGATTCGGTCCTTACCCACGGCAAGTTATTTTTTCGTGCACTTTTCTTTCTTCACATTTACATAACAAATGCTTCTAATAATATCCCATATGCTTTACTTTATTGTCCGTCAGATCACAATAATATCGTGTCTATATGTAGACATATAAAGAGTGCTCAACACTTGCCTCCATGGTTACTGGTTAACGCACATATATACCCCAAAGTAGATGGGGGGAGGAGGGGATATCCGCCATGGTAGCTCAGTTGATAGAGCATCGGACACGTTATTTGAAGGTCGCAGGTTCGACCCCTGCAGCCCACGGCAAGTTATCGTTTCGTGCACTTTTCTTTCTCTATTCACATTTACATTACAATTACTTCTAATAACATTCCTTATACTTTCCTTGGCATAATTGTCTGTTAGATACCATTGCTGTAAATTTTGTTATTTAACGCACGTTTTTGCAGTGTCGTTGGATCCAGCCGTGAATGAGTGTTGTACGAAGGGGTAGTTTGCAGAAATAAGGATCAGATGGGGTGAAAGGAATGAGCCTGGACGTTCTGAAGCAAAATGGACGCACTTGTCAAATGCGCCGAGTGAGATGAGTGAAATGCGGGCTATGCAGCAGAGATTGTGGTTATAAAAGGGAAAAGAAGAGAAAAGTGAGCCCTGTAAATGTCTGGATCGGAGTGCGACACCCCTACAGTAGCTCACAAGGGATGGGGGTAAAGAAGAAATAAAAAGATAGGATAAAGGGTATAAACATAGAGAGAGAGAGAGAGAGAGAGAGAGAGAGAGAGAGAGAGAGAGAGAGAGAGAGAGAGAGAGAGAGAGAGAGAGATGCGCAAGGACAGCGAGCGACGACATAAGAGAGATAGGAAAGATGAAGCACGGTCACAGGAGTCCCAGGACGGGGCACCACTGGCGAGAGCTCTTGTCGGCGACAGGAGATGGCGTAGGGCTAATCCAGTCGGCCGGAGCTGTTCTGTCGTCGTCGTAGGGGACCAGCGGCAGGAGGTGGCTTATAGGACCAACCCAGCCGGCCAGAGCTGCGCTGTCGTCGGAGATCCAGCGACACGGAATCCAGCGAGCGAGTCCTACAGCGTTAAATTGTGACGCTCTAAATACGCGTATTGCGCACCGTGCCGACATTTTTTTTCCCCCGTCCATTACATAATGGCCGGGACCCCAGCTCATTTGGGGCGGCGCACTCAACGCCAGACAGCGTACGCGGTCGAGCAATGAAGAAATAATGGAAAGTAAAATTAGTGGACAGATATCGTCCTAGATCGGTGTTTCAATTAATAGAGCTACGCCAATCGTAATCGGCCTCGAGCTTACTTGTGTATGCGCGCGCGAAACGTGGGGGCGAAAATACAAATCTCGCGATTATCTTCCCTTTATTTTGGTGGGAATCGTTCGCATACGAGCAGCACTAATTGCGCTAAGTGGACGCCGTTATAACAATTTGACCCGCTTATAGGCATTCGATTCCTCATGGGGTGCCTCGGGCGTGCGCGTACACAACGTATGCCGCTACATAATTGGTCGACGAGATATCGAGAAGGCGCGGCGAGGGTAATTTATTTCGACGCAGCATCGTCGTTCAGCCATTCGTTTCGTTATTTTTTTTTTAATTTTAGATATATGGCAGATCGCACTGGACTTGGTTGAGAAAGGGCAAAGCGTTGACGTTTATAAGCTCCGATTACGTCGAAATTAATGTCGATGCATAGGCTTCTCGATAACGCATATAAATTAGCTGTCAGTGAGAAATGAGCGCCCCCGGCCACGATCATGGGAGGGCAAAAGAAGCTATACAATAAAGAATGAAAGCGGGGTTGTAGATAATAGACGATAAACGATGGAAAAAAAGGAGGGGGGGATGCACGTGACAGCACACTGGCGAGAAAAATGTTGTAGGCAATATTGAGCCATTTAAATGAGCATAATTAAAGCAACAAAAAACCAGCGAGCGATGTTCGCGCCGCACCGAACGAAGGCGAAAGCTGCGAAAGAAATAGAGGACGCTGTCTTGATGCGCGCGTATGGCGTGCTCGTAGGAGAGCGTCGCGTGACTCGCACCTTCCTGGCCAACGTCCGGAGAACGAACAGGGTTAGGCACGCCTCACGTCACCATCTATAATGTAGCATAAGCACCGAGTGAATGCCACTGCACTTGTCCATATAGTATCAACTACAATACGTACGTGGATGGGCGTTTAGTCAGCGTTCTCTCGACAGCGTTCTTCGCAGCGATTTCTCATTGAAGCAACACTGGTTCGGCGCTGCCTCTTGTAAACCTCAATGCCACAGGAGAGGAAATAAAATAAAAATTTTAATAAAACATAAATACATGAGGCCTCAAGAATTAAAAAAAAATAAAGTTACAGCGTGAGTTCTCAAGGATGAAAGTTTTATTGAAACGTGGATTAGAATTGAATGTTTTGATATAAAAAAGCTTTGAAAGATATACATATACAAAATATGGTGCATTTCGCACGTGTCTGGTGCCTCAAAAGGACAGATACTCGAACTCGATTCTCAGTTTGTTTTCATTTTAGTCCTTCTTTGGTGCAGCACACGCAGGCATTCACCGTGAATGAAAACGTAGACAACGACACCAAATCTTCTGTGTTACTTCATCAGAGTATTTCATACCTCTTGGTGTTCATTTCATTGATCGAAATACACATTGTATAGGCCTATCAATTGACAGAATATAGTGGTTACAACTTACGAGACAGCGGTGTGTCCATAAATATTTGTTGCGGATGAAATATGTTTCTTGCGGTTATGCACAAATTCATCTTTTCGTGACTTCAAGCTTGATGCGGCTCTCTATAGAGAACCGAAATCCCTGCTTGGTAAATCCTCGTAAAATAAAACCTAAACCAGATCTTGTTACATAATTTATGTTTACACACTCGACGTTAGCAAAGCATAGTTGTATGAATACACGAGCACAAAACACACGAAAATCGAAATTTCGCTATCAATAACCCTTTACTTGTAGACATTTCCGTAACGTTGAATTCACCTGTATACCTCACTCTTCCCTCTCTAATTCGTTCATTAGCGGCTCAATTTGCCCACAGACCTTTAATCCTAATTGTACCTTCCACACCTAAAAAAGTGAGTGATTCATTAACTCTGCCTGTCCGGTTTGGTCCACTTATTCCAGATTGAATTTGGACATTAACTTCATTTACTGTCAATGTAAAGTACCTATCAATGCACAATAATTAACTTCTTGCATTGAGTATTTTTTAGCTTGGCTGTTTCCATGTTATATCATGCAACCACACTCCGGCCAATTGGCTGTAGGTATCTCACACAATATGCAGAAAGCTTTAGAGATAGGTTATTTTTTCTCTCTTACATCATTTGACCTATACGTAAAGTCGTGGCTGGTCTCCTTAATGCCTATTTAGACTGATGGTCCACCCGAAGCTAGATATGCCGCTGCTTTGGCTAATACCCACATATAATTTCCTCTTAAAATTAAATCTCATTACCTGCAGGAGCGCTGTGTATGGGTGGATACTGATAGCATTGTCAATTACAACCTTGCAAGGAAAGCGTCGCATCGCTGTTTCATCACTAACGCTCTCTTTGCGAAAGCATACGTTGAAGAACCAACTGTAGCGTGGAGGTATACGGTATAGTTGGGTGTATACAGCAGGTAGGGGTGACGGCGAATCTCATAACAACACCGACCGCCTTTCAATCTATGTGAAATTAGGCCCGCATGTAAGAAAGATGGCTGTAAGGGTTCATCATCTACACGTTTAGAATGAGCACGAACCATACGACCATTGCGGGATAAGCACAGTCCCACGCCACTCAAGGTCTCGGCTCACGAGGAGTAATGTCAAAGGAGACTGTATACTCAAACCTCCGTGTGGGAGGATATGCGACACGGAAAGTCATAGCCTATATAGTTATGGTCGCCCCATAGTTATTGGTCCTTACTCCACAAGTATGTAGGCCTCGAACCACATGGTTTAAAGAGTGTTCTATGGACTACTGACCATGCAAGCTCTCCTTCCGGCGAAGTAGCAATACCATAGAAAGAAAGAAAGAAAGAAAGAAAGAAAGAAAGAAAGAAAGAAAGAAAGAAAGAAAGAAAGAAAGAAAGAAAGAAAGAAAGAAAGAAAGAAAGAAAGAAAGAAAGAAAGAAAGAAAGAAAGAAAAAACGATATGTCGGTAGACTTCCAGCTCAGCTCACAAACCTCCTTGTGTGTCTTCGCCTGTATTCCTCGCTCACGCTCGTTTAATGTAAAACCATCACATCGTCAAACTTTCCATGTTTGCGTTGTTCTTGAGGACGTGTCATGTAAAATTTTAGTGAGGTGAATGCAACAAGTGCTTTAATAATGTATAGCCAAAGATGGAGCTACCTTGTTCCCTTCCTACTATATATATATAGTTTAATAAGGGCGCACAATTTCCCGAGACCATTCGGAAGCTGAAATCGCGGTATATGCAAGATGCTCAAATGTTCCAAAGCTTGTCAGAATATTCTGTTGTTGTTGTTGTCGTCGTTGTTGTTGTTGTCGTCGTCGTCGTCGTCGTCGTCGTCGTCGTCGTCGTCGTCGTCGTCGTCGTTGTTGTTGTTGTTGTTGTTGTTGTTGTTGTTGTTGTTGTTGTTGTTGTTGTTGTTGTTGTTGTTGTTGTTGTTGTTGTTGAAAGAACCGTAACTGAGAGGCCGGCAATCGATCGTCTTGACAGATTTCACGACAGCGGCATATTAAAAAGCTCCGAACTACATCGAATATGTATGTCCCTTTGTTGAAAGGAAGGAAGGAAAAGGAGAAAGAGGAAAGACAGGGACGTTAACAACTTTGACATAACCGGTACGCTACCCTGCACAGTGGGAATAGAGATTGAAAGAAGAGTAAAAAAAATAGAGGGGGAGACACATGCACACACATAACGTCGCCGCGGAGAGCGGCAGTCTTGTGCGGTGCACGGCGTCATTAGGAGTCTAAATCACCAAAACCTAAGTGCACATAAATCTAAGTGCACGGCACCCCAAGCAGTTTCGCTTCCATCGAAAACGCGGCCACTACGGACAGTAGAAAACGCTTGTATAGGAAACGGTAGTGAAGGTGAGAACGAAACCACTCTCTCCTTAGAACTTGGTGTGGTTTAGGGGCCCCTTATTGCTATCGCATTGAAATGCAATGATGTGACTTTTTTTTTAATACTCAGCCGCGCATGACTGGGAAAGCTAACACTATTTTCAGCTCCTCTTCATTAGGAAGATCCGCTTCCAGTTCAAGAGCAATATTTGGCCAAACAGCGCCGCAGCTGTGGCTATGAAATTTCAATGGTGAGTCAAATTGTAATTATTCCTGTGGCGTGGTTTTGTAGAGAGAAAGAGAAATGGGGAGGAAAGGCAGTGAGCTTAGCCAAGCTTTGGCTCGGTTGGCTACCATATACGTTTTTAGTGTAAGATATGGGGAATCTTATTGAAAAAATGATATAGAAAAAAAAGAAGAGAAATAAAGAGATGGGCAAATAGTCAGCTTGAGATTACACAACAAGGTGCCGCGCGAAACGATCGTAGAAAGGCTCGTGTGGCTTTCTAGGCTGATGTATACTGTGAGACCAAGCACCCAGGATTTTTTTTTTCACGAGTAAAGGGACGACCATCCAGTTTCCTGTAGGTAGACTCGATAGTCCGGCGATCTTGTTGAAAGTCGGCACAGAGGCACAAGATGAGGTCACGAGGTTACACGTAGTTGCCGTTATCGAAGTTGGGTGAGTCAGTCTGTACCAATGTGGTATGTGAATGAGTTGGTAAAGGCCACACCAACCTATTGTAGCCTCATGCCACGAAGTCTTTCATGGGAAGCGTAGTTGGAATAATGAATAGAAGTTCTGTGGGTGACGAGCTAAGTTCAGTGGAGAATGCCTATGCTTAAGCGTGGCAATATTCGCGATGTGCCGAAGTTCTCCTGACAGGGGTATACGAGCAGTGTGAGCGCTCCATCACGGACACATCGGGCAGCATTTCCGGCGAGGATCTTACCACTGATACCACAGTGACCCGGCAGCCATGGAAATACTATGCCATGTCTCTGTTTAGTGACGGGATGGCAAACTTCATTGACGTGAGACACTAACTGATGGTTCAGCATAAAATATATATCAGTCACTATCACAAGTAGCTGGAGTCAGTTCCTGTAAATTTCATCGCAGTACTAATTGTGTTCGGTGTACCAACTGCACTGGGAATTTGTAAGAACAACTTGATATTAGCGAGTTCGCCTTCGCTAATCGCCCACTCGCAGCCATATCTGGTTGTTCTTACAAACACTTTTAGAGCCGTAAAGTAAATGCACTCTGACCCATACCTTCGTAGGATTCCCCGGCAGCTTTTCCGGCTCAGTGCGGCAATTCAAAAAAAATGTTCAGAAGGCAAAGTACATGGGTGTGGTAGTTAAATACCCCTTCTTTCGTGGCTGCAGAGGTTGGAAATGAACATAATGATGATTGATTGATTGATTGATTGATTGATTGATTTGTGTAGTCGGACGTCCCAAAACCACAATATGATTATTGTGAGAGACGCCGTAGTTAAGGGCTCCGGAAATTTCGACCACCTGGGGTTTAACGAGCACCCAAATCTGAGCACACGGACGTACACATTTTCGCCTCCATCGAAAAAGCAGCCTCCACAGCCGGGATACTATCCCGCGGTGTGCGGGTCAACAGCCGAGTACCTTAGCCACTATATAGGCCACCGCGGCGAGGCAACATGATGATGGTGACGACGTTCAATGCGAAACTGAACAAGAAACCGGCCAGCATCTTATGAGTGATCCGACAACCAATCCTAAATGAGTCGGCCTGCTACTCAAGACCCTTATATATGGTATTCCTGAGTGTCAGCAATTCCAAGCTAAGTTCTCATTTTAGAGAAATCTCCTCGAAAAAGCACCATAGCCGCACGCGATGCACCTCGACGTAAAGTGCCTTCTTTTTGCAGTGAGTACAAGTGAATCCAACAAAGTGTTAATACTCAGCTTGTTACATCGTTGGTATTGGCCGAAGATACTATAATTTATTACTATTATCATTCTCCCTAACCTGACATGCTTGCTATGTTTTCTCCGCCTTTTGTGAGCAGGGGAGATGGTGATGGTTTTGATCTAGCTTGCTATGTTCTCTCCGTGTTTCGTAAGCACTCCAGGAGAGATGATGAAAAATACACGATTTGGATATTGGAAAAGTTGGAAACGCCGAAAGAGTGCGAGAGAAGTATTTTGTGATTTTTATATTGCATTCATTTTCAGTTTTTTTCTTCATATACCAGTGACTTGTGAAAGTCTGTTATCATTACCCTCCTTCTTATAAGCTGATTAGGCGGGGTAAAACACACCAAAATGATAGAACCGTGACTGAAAGAAACGATTCAAAATATAACCTCAGAACTTCTACAGAGTCTCATCGAGGTACACATTTAGATAAATCTATAACGGGCTCACACGACAATTCCTTGTTCCTTGTGGTTACTCACCTACATAATAGAAGGCAATTATTTACAGGATCAACTAACAGACTTCAAACATTTCGTCACTTATGACATTGACGCTGCTACCCGCCATGACAGCTCTGTGAACTGTTGGTGGCACTCAAATTTTCTCCGATTGAACAGTGTCATTTTAATATCCACCTTAAGCATACTAAAAACTAGCAAAACTTTCACGTGAAAATGGGAACCCGTACGGCGGGAATAGACCATTGAAAGGGCGGTTTCCCTTCCTCGGAATTCCCTTGTGCCACACGCTAAAGCCGGATACAGTTGCGTAACGCTGCCCGCAATACGATGTACCAACGCGCCCGAGAGATTGATGATGTAAGCGTTGCCAACGGTTGGCAATCTCACGTAGCCTATTGAACATGCGCGATGTGCTCTCACTGCTTCGCTGGTACCGCAACAGTACTTCGTGCCTTCTCATTCATCAAGGGGTCAGTGATTCTTAAGTCATGCTGTACACTCGAGCTGTGCGCCAAGTGGGGTGCTGCGTATATTATTACCACACATACGTAGCAGTCATAGGCGTATGAGCTGGAGGGGGCAAGGGGGACGCTAGCCCCCCCACCCAGAAGAAGTTGGGGGGCTGAGCCCCGCCCCCCTTCCGACAATGGTCAATGTTGGCTGCACGCTGTAGAAACCAACAACTAATGCGATGTTTCCTTTAACTACAGTAATTGCACAGTTATGATATTACGAGGAGATGAAAACATTACGAGAAAACGTTACATATAATGAAAAATTTCCAGCAATTCTACTGTGAAGATTTTCCTAGTAGGCTCTTTGTCGTGCGGACCACTGTACGACGCTTTCGCGCCTTGTGCTGTAGCATTGCAGAGCACGCTAGCCCTGAACAAGGCCCTATAGGATTGCTTTACTTTATTCTGCTGTGCCTGGCTCATGCAGTCACAGATGGAAATGGGCAAAGCTTTCATGGACCAGTGAAAGCACTCGCTGCTTCACAAAAATAATTTTCTTCCGTAAAAAAGGAATAGCATCGCCGCTTCTCTGTCGAAGCTGCTTTTAGCCTATGAGTGTGATAAATTATTTTGAAGGTTTGGTTTTGCCGTACTGAAACAGCAAAAAAGAAAAAGGTTTGCGCTTCACTCTCCATTCAGCCATGATATGTGGGGTTTAACGTCCCAAAACCACCATATGATTACGAGAGACGCCGTAGTGGAGGGCTCCGGAAATTTCGACCACCTGGGGTTCTTTAACGTGCACCCAAATCTGAGCACACGGGCCTACAACATTTCCGCCTCCATCGGAAATGCAGCCGCCGCAGCCAGGATTCGAACCCGCGACCTGCGGGTCAGTAGCCGAGTACCTTAGCCACTAGACCACCGCGGCGGGGCTCTCCATTCAGCCAAATCCGTGATCAGATTTTCTTATAGTACCTTGCAACGGTAGCAGCAGCTTGCAAAGTGGTCACGAATAAAACAGTGGACTCGAGCAGTGCGAAGCTCAGCTTTTATTTTTTCCCCTGAAACTTGATCCCACGAACCCGGGAGATAGTAAAATTTTGTGTGTGTTTTTTTTTTGCACTAAGAAAGAAGACTTAATCAACGGAATCGGGCTAGTTGGTTTTCATTAAACTTGAATCGAGTTTTACAGCTCCACATAACACTCTTACAGTAAAGAAGCACTCACCTGCAGCGCTACTTATTCCTCTCTTTTTCTCGACAAAGATGAGATAATTGTATTTATGCAGAGAGTTGTGAGGTGATGCATAAAAAATCAGCGTCATATTTACAAAGTGATCTGATGTTGAAGGTGTTAGCTCGGAGATGGTCGCGCGATCCACGAATCCTCCGTACACATATCCCACCATCATATATATGTACGTGACAACGTTGGTATATATATATATATATATGGAGCATTGTCTATTTGCATGTTTCTACGCATACCCCATACTTTGTAATAACAAACTGCGTCTTGTTCACATTTTTTTCATGCAGTCATAAAGATACCGCAAAAATGCCTATGTTTATTGATAGTGACACAATGTATGCCATATCTATGGCGATAATAGATAAGAAAATGTTGGGGCCCCTGCCGTACTCATCTATTTAAAAAATGGCTTTGTGCGTGTACCCTGTATTTCCTGACGAAGGCAGGCCCTCCTGCGGAAACTTTGAAAGAAATAAACATTTTCGCACGTTCGTCCATCGTTTGCCGACGCGCACACACACACACACACACACACACACACACACACACACACACACACACACACACACACACATATATATATATATATATATATATATATATATATATATATATATATATATATATATATATATATATATATATATATATGTATATATATATATATATATATATATATATATATGTATATATGTATGTATATATATAAAGGCCATAACAAGATTAGCAGTGCTCGAATCCGGTTAAAATGAACGTAAACAAGGCCTGCAATAGTGTATTTACCAGTATTAGCCAGGAAGTTTTCCACTAATTAACCTAAAATCAATAAAACCTTTCGCAATTATTGGGCTGGCTTCAGCGGGCCGAGATAGAGGGCACCACCACCTCGCTGAGCGAGACATGGAGTTAATATACTGACTGTATATTAACTCAATGGAGCGAAAGGAGCGCTCCCCCTCCCCCCCTCCCCCGCGCCACCTATTGGAGGCGAAGTTGCTTGCTACGCGTCTGTACTTGATCGCGAAAAGAACGTGGTTGAAGTCGCCGCGAAAGACGCGTATCGCCACTGCCGTGACGAGCTGGAAGTCGATAGAGCGCAGCCGAAAGTAGCGCATGTATGTCGCACACCGAGAATGTGAATCTTCCCAACATGGAAGTGTGGCAGCTTGGGCTAGTTGGTATGGCATGACGATAGTTATAGCGTGAGAACAAAACGACAACACAGAGACAAGTCCTTTGTATCCTTCTTGTCTCTGTGTCGTCGTTTTGTTCTCGCGCTATAACTATCGTCCTGCCCAACAAGGTTCTACTCGTGCTAGCGATACTCTACATGCTTATACAAACATCATTGACGCTTTGGTAAATGGAGCAGGGGGAACAAGCGATCCGGAATCCCTGGTGTCCGTGCGACGACTTCCTCGGGTTTCACAGCTCTCGAGCCGCCATATGTTGTTTTTTTTTTTGGGGGGGGGGGGGGATGAGCAAGTAAATTTACTTCAGTCGCGCTAAACAGTGCGAAGTAGCCGGAACACACGGAAAACACGCACAAATAAAACAACAGCGACAAAAAAAAAAAAACGTCAGTCAGTGCTAAAGCGCACACCGTCACTCGTGGCGAGAATCCATTTCGTGGGCAGATTGCGTCTTTATGACTTGTAATATTGGCGTTGGATGGGCGTCGTGCATCTATACGGCGATGCAGAGCGTAATATCAACAGTATAATTCCTTCAGCGCATTTCATTCGCCGACAATCAGCTCAAAACGATGCACAGCTGTGTGAATTTGCAGATGCGCCGCCCATCGCGTAATCATACTGCCACCGCGATGGTGTTACGACTTCTGGATCGATCTCGCGGCCAATAAGCGACTGTAGCAAGTTGCGGTTACCTCTTAGGAAACACATATTGTCCAAAGTTATTAACATATAGCAATATCACTGCGCGATGGCTAGTATAACTGCGTTCTCAAGCATGAGGCCAATAATGTAGGTGTTGCCTATATGCGACTCATCGAAGCTTCTAATTGACTAATCGTCAACTCTATCCTTGCTGCCAGGCGTCCACGTGGAGGCAAAGTATTGATTCCCAACAATAGCACAGGATATAGAGTTTACAATACTATTTTTTTTTGTCTTTAGAAAACGTGTTTCACGATTTCGAGTACTTGGTACTTAACTATGGGAGAGCACTGAGCCGTCCCGAATAATAGGTGAACTATTTACAATAGCAGTTCACCAAGGCGGAGGAAAGCGTATAAAACTGTTAGAATAATCGCATCTTTTAGGCTACGCTGTCCTTGCGTCATCCGCATAAGCCTCCGTTGTTGGTATAGTGAGGTTAAAGACTTTGGATATTTTGTCGAATTCATTTATTTTGTAATCCGTGAAGTAAAAACATTTTTCAAAATATTATACATCATCCAATTTATCCTTTAATTAACCTACTACAAAATATGTGTAATGTTAAAAGTGGCCTTGTAAGACAAGTTCAAGTTTTAATAGCTAGGTACGTACGGCGGATTCTATGAGGACGAGGAATCCAGTTCAATAGTGGGGAGATGCTATACCGAGAAAACAAGGGAATACCCGTCACAAAGGAAGCCCATAAGAAGCGTAAACATTGAATTTTACCATTCTTGAAAATTATGGTAAAAGCGCCCGACCTCCGCTCGACGCGGAGCACAGTCACAGGCGAAAGCTTGAAGAGCACACGCTCTAGAATCCGCTGCAAACACTCTTCGCGCTAATATAATACAAGCACTCTCGCAAGGTACGCACTATGCTACATTAATTGATTCCGCGGCTGAAGAAGACGAACAATTATGGCTTAACCCTTTGTGATGGGTTCGAAACATTCAGAGACCCACTCATCATGACATTCACATTGTGTAACACCTACTTACAAAATTTGCATTCTGTCACACCTTGTTGCTACTTCAATATTCTGCCCCGTTATATTGCTCATGTTAACGTGGTTCCTTCCCAACATAACGCTTGTATAGGATTTTTGTGCAACCGAATTTTCAGCACCAGCATGGCTTAGAAACAAAGATTAAGAAACCCGGCATGGCTTGATGGTAGAATAGTGGGCTGGCACGAAGCGGACCCTTTTTGGAATCTCGTCCCAAGCTGAATATTTTTTTATTTTGTTTTTTTTTTCTTGTATCGGATGAGATAGCAGTTACGGACACTGGCGGTGGTGAACAATACGCAACCTCTTTGGGATCTTATAACAGCTCTCGTTGTGTGTATATATATATATATATATATATATATATATATATATATATATATATATATATATATATATATATATGATGAAGGCCAGACTTTAGGCCAAAACGTCGAAATAAACCACGTTGTGACCGCTCACGGAGGATCTACTGGACTATATATATATATATATATATATATATATATATATATATATATATATATATATATATATATATATATATATATTGTAATGATAATAAATAGTGGGGCTCAGGCAAGGGGCAGGCAGGGTTACGGAAGCGGAGGAAGAGGAAGCAGAATAAGAACAGCCGGCCTGCAGCAAAGGCGTTGTCTCTTATTTCTCGTCGTTACAATGGCGCAGTCGACGAAGAAAACGGCTTACGTCTCGGTTTCGTCATCCAGAACGCCCGCCGACGTGCAGCCGCGGTAAGCGTCGCTTGAGGACGGCGTCAAGCCCTCCTCGGCAGCTGTTTACTGACACCACCGTTCGGGGACGGCGTCAAGGCCTCCTCGGCGGCTCCAGCACCCGTTACCGGTACCAGTTCACGATAAGGAACGCCGTCACGCTTCTTCGCTGATGGAACCCGCAAGGCGTCCGTCGCGGCCAGCATCGATCCCAGCACCGACGGATGGCGTCCAGGCCTCCGTTGTGGTTCCGGGAAACTTGTCCTGGGACGCGACACGTCGCGGCAACCATGCGCACGGGCCTCTCTCACCTAGGGATGGCGTACATGCCTCCTCCATACCTGGCAACCTGTCGGCGCTTCAAGCACCCACCGTGTACGGCGTCGAGGCCTACCCGGCGGCGCAAGACCGCTTCATCTACGCCACAGTACCAGGTCACAACTCATCACACGGGTTCCGCTTGCCTGGGAACGTCGTTCACGCTTCCAGCGCCCTGGAACCCATGTCCACGATTCCTACCACAGCTGGATTTCCAAGGGACGCCGTCCACGCGTCCTTGGTCAGCAATTGTACCACCTCGAGTACCGCAGTCACTGTATCCTCCGCAGAGGCGGGCCTTGGCTCTTCGTGCGGATCACACGACAGCGCAGCGGAGCTGCAGCATACCATCGCGCAACTCCGCGTCACGACCAACGCCCTCATAGCGTCGAGCTCCCAGCTATGTCCTGCCATCTTGCCAACATTGTGCGCACTCAATGCCATGTTGGCTGCGGCCGCCTCACAAAACTTCGAGGTAAGCTCGCCCGAGAACCGTCGCAATCTCGGGCGTTCTCTCACGGAGGTATCAGAGCAAGTGAACTGCTTGGCGTGGGCACATTTCGGAGTTTTGCCCGCAGTCCCGCCATCGCCGATTTCCTTCGAGCTACCGGAGTTTCGCGGCTTCCAGGACGATGCCAAGGAATGGGTGGCAACCGTCAACGCTGTCGGAGATCACGCAGCGTGGACGGACCAAAAGAAGTGGGGCATGGCCATAGACCGCCTTCGGAATGCTGCCGCGGCTTGGCATCGATACGAAGGCGTGCGGCAGACATCCTGGGTGGACTGGAGTGACAAGCTCATAGCTGCTTTTGGACGGAGTCACCATCACCTCTCCACGACCACCCAGTCTTACGCGACCGCTACCGAGAATAGATCCCAGAAGGAGACCACCCTCGCGGCTTCAGCTGTATTTTGCAGCTTCCCGACAGCCAATTTAACCACCTACCCTGGGACGAACAACCCTACAGTGTTGACCCTCACTTCGAAGCGACGTCTCCTGATATCACGTCAGTCTGTGGCCGAGTGTGCGGACGTCTGCCACACGCTAAGCGCCGCCTCCTTCAAAGTCACTGTCAGCAAAGACCTACCAGAGAAGGTAATACTTCCGGTTAGTGACAGGTCATCTGACAATGAAGGCTCTACTGCACGTGAAACTATAGGAATAAGCAGCTTGAGCATGAGTCCGACAAAGGCAGTGCTGCAAGAGCACGCGTTGCCTCTCAAGCTGCAACCTGAACTCGGCTCTCAGATGACTACAAAGACACCCCGACGCCCCTTGCCACACCGCAAGCAACGCAGGCGTCGACGCTCAGTGCAGCAGGTGACGGTGCAGCGTGGACTATTTCCAGCATTTGTAACACGACTGCGACAGGATGCTCAAACCGACGAGATTAAACCAACGCGGCCACTTTGCAGGAGCCTGTATCTCCTGCTAGCGGCATCTTGTCCAAGTCAACAGCGTTGGCCCCATCGTGGACGACGCCTGCACCGACCATCACGTCACAGCCAGTGTCGTCCTCCGGAATCTCCTTCAACAAACTTCCATGTGAAATATCAGCTTGGCCGAGCCCGGCCACCCCGGAATAGTCAATGCCGCCCACCGGAGACATTGTCGGTAGCCCACGAGGCTCGCAGTCGGGGCCGAGTGTAATGATAATAAATAGTGGGGCTCAGGCAAGGGGCAGGCAGGGTTACGGAAGCGGAGGAAGAGGAAGCAGAATAAGAACAGCCGGCCTGCAGCAAAGGCGTTGTCTCTTATTTCTCGTCGTTACAATATATATATATATATATATATATATATATATATATATATATATATATATATATATATATATATATATATATATATATATATATATATATTGCTTAAATACTAAAGGGAGTTTACACCACATACTTGTTTTGTACAGTGAAAGTATATGCAAATATGAAGGAAAGCACACAACTACATTTTAACTCTGACTACTCTCCACTCAGCCGGTACGTTTACCATCGCACGATCATCGTGCGCACGGGACGCCCCCCCCCCCCCTCTTCCCTCTATAGTCAACTAAAAGGAGGGAGGTGCTAAATCTGCCCCATACATTCACTTAGGAGGATGGCAGGGGAGAGGGGCGCTCATTTAAACTGTCACCCCCCTCCCTTTTTTCTTGATGGGAAACGCAGCACACGGCTATGTAGTACTTAACTATACTCAGCCATCGACAAACGCGCTGTTAGTGAACAAAAAATGTGCATTGCTGAAGGTAATGAATGATGACTAAAGCCCCTAAAACTTCGCAAAGAAGCGACGTATGATGTGCTTATTTGCGCACCTCCTCTCTTTTACCCTGCTCCGATCTCTCCGAGGCCGCGCCGCATCGGTATTGGCCAGATACCGTCACGTGGGAACGCTCGCAGTGTTCATTTGTTTACAGTCGCTCGAGAAAACCATCTTTGCTCTCGAGGCACGGACTCCTTGGAGCACAGCGCATCTGCTTTGGCGTATATACGAACTTGTCCTTCCGTGCGCGCTGTGCTGTGAAATACTGTTCACCCAAGAATCACCGTCGCTCTTAGTTGCCGTGACTGGAACGTTGTTCAGGCCGAAATCTCTTTATGATACCACACGTTAAGCGCAACGAGTTGCGACAAAAGACAAGGCTGCCTAGAATCGTAAGTGAGAGCTTCAGGCCGACATTTCGGGATATACTTTGCGAAGTTGAACGTCTCTCATTTGAGTATGGTTCGATGTTTGCTCAATTCAATGTCTGCTCTATCACCGTACACAAGTCGAATTGTGAAGGACGTGATGATCTCTCACTCAGACTTCGTTAACGCTTCTCAAACATTGGCGTCATTGACGATTCGGTAAACGGGGCAGGGGGAACTCTACGAAAGGGTCATATGGTGGTTTTGGGACGTTAAACCCCACATATCAAATCAACTCCACGAAAGGGAATCCCTAGGTGTCCGTGCGACGTCTTTCTCAGGTTTCACAGGGAGACACCATATCTTTTTTTCTTTCCTTTTTTTTTGAGAGTGGGGGGGGGGGGGGGAGCCAGATGAGCAAGAAGTAAATTCAGTTCAGTCACGCTAAAGCAATGCGTGGTATGAGGAACACAAGCTAAACACGTACAAATAGTACGAAAAAATTATCAGTCAGTGCGACAACGCAAACTGTCACTCGTGGTGAGAATCCAGTTCACGGGCAGAAGCGTTTTATCAATTGTAATAGTGACGTTGGATGGGCATAGTGCATCTATACCATCTATACGGCGATATAAAGTGTAGACATTTATAGTATGTTACAGTCGGCGCATTTTATTCACCGACAATCAGCTCAAGCACCTGGAAACAATGCGCTGCTGTATTGATTTGCAGATGCGCCACCGACCGGCTATAACCACCCTGCCACCGCGGTGTTGTTATACCACCAAGGAGGTTACACTAAATCTTGAGCAGTGGTGGTCCCCATACCCACCCATGTATTGAAGTGAAGCCGGGGTGGTCATATTGCTCAGGGCCGAAGGAAGCCGCCGATTGCCTGGTCCACGCAGCCGTTGTGCTATGGACGCTCGCAGCCATGCGTTACCCATGGTAACAATGTAAGCGCCTGTCTTAATTCTTCTTAAGGGGCGAGGGAACGCTGGAGTGACTTTATTCACACTAAACGGAAATGACCTGAAATAACCTCAGAAACTGGGTAAACCATTTGTCCTCTAGCACACTGCTTTTCCTGTTTTTTTTTTACCACCTACTATCAAGGCAAAAATTTGCTCTCGTGCTAACTAAGTTTTTGAACGTAGGGAGAGTAGTAATTACTTACCCCGGTGAGATTTTGAGCGAGTATAAAGAGAGTAAATTTTTACTGCCTTCTCAAGGATTTTAGGGCGATTTCTGAAAGTTATTTCCGGTGGTAAAAACAATAACAATTGACGGGTGCATTCGCCCAGAGTCTACAAATTTATTGAATAGCAGATTTGATTGAATTTATTAAATGGCCGAATTGGTGACACATAGTTTCACATACAAACACGCACACACAACAAATGCAGAATAACACACTACTCGAACAGACTGCACGCGTCCCTCAACTACACTTTGACAATCCGGTATATATAGGCATGACTTTTTGACCGGCCCTGTAGTACCGGTAGGAGAGCTCTTTTTTGCATTGATTACCAACAACGGTTGAAGGTGCAAGCGTAAACTTAAGGTGGTCTGCAGGGCACTGAATGTCACACCGACCTTTTATTGTAAATCTACCCGATCTCACCTTTTTGAATATCCAATAATTACTTGGCCCACCGGGCTCATGACCCCACGCGTGTTAGCACTGCTGATGCACAAGTCCATAAAATATACCTAAGTACGCACAAACCATGGTAGCTCAATGATTTTCATTGAGCGACGGTGCACAAACACAGTAGCAGCACGTATTCATCAACGCGGGCGTAGAAGAGCGGTCCACGCCTGCATACAAGCTGCTTACAAACGGGGTACTAGGCCTTTTCGAGGAGCACGGCTATCCGATGAAACAGAGCTGGCGATCACAGAACACATATCCTGTGCTAATTTCGCCGTCATTTCAGACACAAATGAACACGTGACCGCAATCTTACGGGGATGGGACGGTGTATGCATATTTCCAACGAAAGACCACCGTCCGGGTTTTCTTCGTGCTCACCGGCAGCCGCTTGTTGGTTCCGTCTGCCTCTTATCGGCTTCGTGCTACATGTTTGAGAACAGTTGGTGCATGAGACGGGCGATTCGTGCCGCACTTTACTCATGCAGACATCGCCTACTGTGGAACAAAATATATGCGATGCTTCTTTCACCTGCACCGGCGACACACTCCCACTGGTAACTGGCGGCCGCGGCTCGATGCCGACGACAGAGTGAAGCAATTTGCTTATTGCTGCTCAAGTAGGCAAGCACGGACGATGACACCAGATTGATTTTGTTACCACTGGCAGACCTTCCGATTCGGCTCGGAAGCGAGATATCCACGACGTGCAGGTTCGGAGGCGCTCGGAAGCGCCCGGTCGCTCGATGATGTAGAAAACACGTGATATCCATCAGCTTAACCCGACACATAGATACCGAGCTTCTTGCACCGTCTGTCTCCAAGGCCACCGCTGAGCAAAAGCCAACAATTTGCGAAAAGATGCAGGACAACTTTCCGCAGCAGGTTTTCTTTCTTTTTTTTTTTTGAACGTCCCCCCCCCCCCGTCTTTTTTTTTTCGTTCACAGAATGCTGTTCTCGCATGTTGTGCTTATGCTGCCCCCAGTTCCAGTGAAATAACGTTGACTCGAGGTCAGTCCTGAGGCATGATGATGCAAAAAAAAAAAAGCATCTGTTGTCCTCGCGTACCTTCAGGATTCACTGAGAGCGTCACAAGGGGGGTATGGGGCAAAAGCCGCCGAAGCAGCTGCACCTTGCAGTCACGTGTTAATAAACTCTGAAACGCAGGTTAAAAATGACGTGATAGAAAACTCCCTACGTGGTAAAACTGGATTTTGACATCCTTTTACCACTTGCCTGAGAGGTGGTGGTAAAACTATATCATGTACCATCTTTTACTCCTACACGAGGTAGTAATTTTAAACGCAAGAGAGTTTTCAGAGGTCATGAGCCGCAAAAACCTCAAACTCGGATAGTTTTTCCTTACAGTATACTATAGATCTTATTTATTTTCCCTTTCAACTTGTCCTTGAAGGGTGTGAGCCCCGCCGCGGTGGTCTAGTGGCTAAGGTACTCGGCTGCTGACCCGCAGGTCGCTGGTTCAAATCCCGGCTGCGGCGGCTGCATTTCCGATGGAGGCGGAAATGTCGAGGCCCGTGTGCTCAGATTTGGGTGCACGTTAAAGAACCCCAGGTGGTCAAAAATTTCCGGAGCCCTCCACTACGGCGTCTCTCATAATCATATGGTGGTTTTGGGACGTTAAACCCCACAAATCAATCAATCAATCATTGAAGGGTGTGAGGAAATTGTACTTTGGAATATCAGTTCGCAATATGTTCACAATCGCTTCACTAGCCTCACTGCAGAAGTTCTAAATGAGGAAATGCAGCAAAGCTAAAGTAAAGAAAGAACATCAGACATTTCTGTCCAAGCCCAAGTGAACATATCCGAAAACTTTATTGCCCATAAGTTGGCTATATTTTCAATAGAAATGACTTCAGCTACTATATCAAAGCAATCAGTAGATCCTCTCTTACTTGCGCTGTGTTCGTGATAAACTCAAAAGATTCAGAGGTGAAGCCAGGATCGCCGTTCACCGCGTTTATTATTCACGAATGGTGTGTTGGTTTGGTAGAGCATTGCTGAACTTCGCTCACCCGTAATCATAGGCGCTTGGCAAATAATACTGCAGCGTCAGTGCAAATGTTTTTGATTCCGGAGAGCATTTTCCGTATTTTCGTAGACTCGTTTGAGGAGCTGCTAGATTCCCGGAGAAGATGCTGCTTGGGAACCTTAGATACTCTTTCCGATAAAAGATTCTGCTCATTTAGCTTGTCAACCAATTCCTGAGAAGCGACAGTATACGGTTTTAAAGTCTGCATTTATCCAATTGTTCAGCTGCAATGTCTTAACCCTATTTCTCAGCTGGCGAGCTTAGTTCGCTGATTCATGAGCTTTCTGCCTGTACCTCTCATTCGTGGGTGAAAGTTGCAGGGAGAGTGGAATGAGGGGGGGGGGGGGCGAAGGTGTTTCTTGGCTTGTTACAGGAGATCGCTTTGTTTTCTTCTTCGTAAAGAGAGGCATCTCACGACATTACCGAAACTTTTAGCATTTAAAGCGCAGTGTATACATGAAAATATAAGAAATTGAAAATCCCAGAAAAACAGAGGGAGCGCTAAGTTTATTATGTTTGAAAAACGCTGCACTTATACGTCTACAAAACATATTCACCGGCTTTTGTAGGGACGCTGGGGACGCTGTGAATAGTGTTGCTGGCAGCGCATAGCCTGATTGATTGCTTTGTCCTATCGAAGCAGTCTTCTTCAAAGTGCGCTGAGCGTCAGACAACAATAATTTTCGACCTTCAACCTTCTCGCCCCACCGCGC
The DNA here is from genome assembly GCF_043290135.1 of Rhipicephalus microplus. Taxonomy (NCBI): domain Eukaryota; kingdom Metazoa; phylum Arthropoda; class Arachnida; order Ixodida; family Ixodidae; genus Rhipicephalus; species Rhipicephalus microplus. Next base: position 373,884,622 of record NC_134710.1, on the reverse strand, counting down.
ACTCAAATATATTTGCTACGCAATCCGACATCTTTGAGAAACGTAAAGCGTACAAAAAGATGTTCCACAGTTTCTCTATGGTGCCCAGAGGCAAAAAGGGAAATATTTGCACACACGAATGCATTCATTGTCTTAAACTTACGTGAGAAAAAAATTGAGAGAAAAATGCCTTGTTACACGTAAACAGTTCTGCCCGGTGTTTGCTTCACGCGAGTTGCGCGGCCAAATGCTGTGCAAGCACCCACCATCATCTCGAGGAGGGATCACAGTCGTCTTCCACAGCCGCCTTGTTCGATTAGAGGCACCACACGCAACATAACAACAACAACAAAAAAAAAGCCACGCACGCCGACACGCGCTATGTATACAATGCTGGCCGTCCGCTTTCTGCCCGGAGGAATATGGCGGTGCGGCGGCGTCAGCCGCGGAGCGCCTCCGCCACTCCAGAAGTTTTAGTATAACTTCCTTGGTTACCACCTATAGATTGATCTCGCCGCATATAAGTTACTGCAGCAAGTTGTGGTTACCCCTTAAGAAAACACAGATTGCCCAAAAGTATACACATGCACCGATACCACTGGCAACGGCTGCGTTCTCAAGCATGAGGCGAAAACTTTTGTTGTTGGCTGAAGGCGACACATACGAAGCTTGTAATAGAGTAATCGTGAACTTTATCTTTGCTACGAGGAGTACGCGTGGAAGCAAGGAGTGCATTCGTATATAGAATAGCATGGGGCATGGAGATCACTATTCTGTCTTTGTGTATCACGTACGATTTTGAGTACTTCGTACTCAACTATGGGAGAGCACTGAGCCGTCCCGAATAATAGGTGAACGGTATTTACAATACCAGCTCACCACTGGTGGAAGAAACTCAACAACTGTTCATATTTATCGTATCCTATAGGCTGCGCTATATCCTTGTGTTATCCCCATAAGCCTGCGTTGTTGATATAGTGATGTTAGAGACTTTGGGTACTTTCTCGGATTCATTTATTCTTTAATCTGTGCAGTGAAAACATTTTCTGAAATAACACATGTCTTGCAATTCATCCTTTAATCAACCTACTAAAAAATAAATGTAATCTTAAAAGTGGCTCTGTAAGACTTCCTAAGTTTTAACAGGCAGATACGACAGATTCTGTGAAGACGAGGACTTCCGTACCATAGTTGCCAGATGCTATACCAAGAAAACAAGTGAATACCCGTCGTAAAAGAAGCCCATGAAAGCGTAAACATTGAACTTTATTATTCTTAAAAATATTTTAAATATGATAAAAAAGCCCGACCTGCGCTGGAAGCGGAGCACAGTTGCCCAGTCAAATTGACAGCTGGAAGAGCGCGTTTTCTAGAACCCGTTGTAAACTCGGTTGGCGTTATTATAATACAAGCCCTGTTACAAGGTACTCACTACACTACATTAATTGATTCAGCGGCTGACGATGATGAGGAATTATGGCTTAACCCTTTGTGATGCATTCGAAACATTCAGAGACCCACTCATCATAAAATTCACATGGCATAGCGCCTAGTTACACAATTCGCATTCTGTCACACCTTGTTGCTATTTTAATCTTCTGTAACGTTACATTTTGTATGTAATACCGGTGCCACACGGCATAGAAAATGACATTCGGTAGCGAAGGCATTCAGTCCCCGAAGAACATTTTTTTTTTTTTTGGTGGCGCTGCTACACGTCCAAAGCGAATGACATTTGACTTGATGATGTCGGTCGCAGCACCTTGCTCGTGAGCATTGGGTTAGTAGCAATAAAAAAATAAACAAGCGTTTACAAGCTTCATACACATCAGATAATAAATAAATGTATAAATAAGCATGCGCTGCCGTTAGATTTCGTTCGTTACTTTGTTTCACGATGTTGTAACCGACCATATATAGCAACTTAAGCCAAAGCTAGTCAGATTCGCAGCCGAAAAAGAAAATGGCACCTGTCGCACTTGTTTTACAGCGTCTACCAGCTGAAGAGAAGATTTCAAGCACTTTTTTAAGTGATTAGTGTAAATAAAATACGCGAAAAGTTTCCTTCCAGTCGAATCAAATGCCGTTTTATACAATTACTTCATCAGCTGCGCCATCAAGAGTACGCATTTCTAAGTCTAATCAGTTCTGCCTATGGCATTGGGTGATGAATGGCATTTGGGCGAATCCAATTTGCTTCATCCGTGTGACACCACGCGAATGACATCTGAAGGCATTAGGAGGTAAGTGCGATTTTCCTTACCCGTGTGGCACGGGTATTAACGCAGTTTCTTCCCGACATAATGCTTGTATAAAATTCTTGTGCAGATAAATTTCCAGTGCCAGCGTGGCTCAATAACAAACGAAAAAAAAAAACCGTCTGGCTTGGACGGTAGAATACCATGGGCTGGCACGCAGCGAACACCGGTTAAAACCTCGTCCCAATCTTGATATTTTTTCTTATTTCCTTTTTTTTCCGTATCTGATATGATAGCACTTACGGACACTGGCGGTGCATGGTGGACAGTACGGCGCCTCGTTGTGATCTTATAACAGCTAGCTGTCGTTGTATATATATATATATATATATATATATATATATATATATATATATATATATATATATATATATATATATAAAAGTCGCTCAAATTCTAAAGAGAGTTTAAACGACCACCTAATTGTTTTGTATTGCAAAAATACATACAACTATGAAGGAAAGCACGCGGCTACTTTTCAACACTGACTATATAGTCTCCATTGAACGGCTATACGTTTGTCAGCGGACAAGTGTGCGTGATAACCGTCTTCTCAAGGAGGCTGTCGTCACGAAAATACGACGTCGGCGTCAATCCGTTTCCGTGTTTGGACTGTCAGCTGGAACGCCACTGCATCACAGAGTTTACACGTGAAGACCGTGCGACCAGTTGCGCCCATCTATGCGTCGTCATGGAGCATCGCCTTCGTTGACGCTGTCTTCATCTTCTCGGAACTAAGGGTGTGTCGGGAGAAGCTTGGGCCCGCTTGATTTTCCTTACCGCCTTTCATTGGTTTGTTAGCACGCGCGTTAAATGCCGATATTCGATATGCGCTCTGGGAAATGAACGCATGGAAAAACTAGGGCTTCACGTCGCTATTTATTGAAAACCCTCCTTGCCTTCGGTAATAATATGTCTGCTACACAGCACAAAAAAAAAATGACTAAAATGTTCTCTTAAAAATAATTCTGTCGCAAGAGCAGTTTTGTTATTACAAACCTGAAACCACAGTCAGAAAAAAAAACATAGTTACATGTTTCAGTCGTTTGCAAGAGTACACTATAGTCGTAAAATCGTCGCAGTGGACACATTCCTATAGAGATGGTGGCTGACCAACGACCAACAACAGTTGCAAACCAAAATATTTATGCATTCATTTTATTTCACAAAGCAAAATTGAAAATTGCGAAACTGAATTTCATTTTGTACGAATATCGTGCCAGCGCAGACCGTCAAAGTAGAACACACACACACACACACACACATAATACATATATATATATATATATATATATATATATATATATATATATATATATATATATATATATATATATATATATATATATATATATTTATAGATATATATATATATATATATATATATATATATATATATATATAGAGAGAGAGAGAGAGAGAGAGAGAGAGAGAAAGAGAGAGAGAGGAAATACAGGGAAGTTAACCGAGCTTTGCCTCAGTTGGCTACCCTACATTTTCTGTGGGAGATAGGGGGAACCATATAAAAGAAAAAATTTAGGGAAAATAAGAAGAGTAAAAAAGAGATAGAAGGAAGAAGAAACAAACAAAAATGGATGAATGGTGAGCTTGAGGCTACACAGCACGATCTCGCGGTGTTTTTTCACAAGCGCTCGTGAAGTCCAGTGGTCCTCAAAAAGCACGAGAGAGCTTTCATGGTCTCATACGCACGTTCAACACCATAGGCCAAGATCCTAGGATTTTCTTTTCTGTAAGTGGTCTTGAATCCAGGTGACGGAGCTTGGCTGTCATACCATGCCATTGAGTCCATTATGATGGGCAGTGGCATAGAATGTGCTCAAGCGTCTCCTCGCAGGTGCAAGTGTTGCATGCCGCACTGCTGGCCATTCCATTGAGACACGAATACGCATTCGTGAATGGCACTCTGAACCCCTTGCGATACAGCAAAGTTTCACGTCATGAGAGCCCGGATGGCAAACGCAGTTGCGAAGTTGGGTCAATACAACTCAGGTGCATACTCCGCTGCTGATCCGCAGGTCGCGGGATCGAATCCCGGCTGCGGCGGCTGCATTTTCACTGGAGGCGTAAGAAAGCCATAAGAAATGACAATGGAATGAACATGGTGCATGAGCCAGGCCACGTCCCCCAGTAATCTTAGCGTCACATGAGTCGACAGGATGGGGACCCGCCTGCCCCTTCATCAGTCACTCAGCATCGACGCAGTTCTCCGCACGACAACCGCACCATACATGGACTACCCTTCAAGCACCTAGCATTACGCATCGACCAGCATCATGCCAGAACCATCTGCTGACCTTGACATCCCCAAGTATACCGGATCAGTGGACGAAGGACCCGTAGAAGACTGCTTCTACCTGTTCGAGCTCCACTCTACCACTGCATCAAGGTCTGAACGGGAGATGATCGTCAACTCCACTTACTACATATCCGGTGAGGCATTTAAGTTTTACATGACACATTCGAAAACAATGAAGCATGGCACATGATCAGAGAAGACAGGATTGCCCGTTTTAACGACTATGACAAGGACTTCTTTATTACCGACCATCTGGAGACAATCGCTCTTAGCCGGCAGAGTCCTCGCGCTTTTGTCAAGACACATAGTTTTCCATCAGGTTTCTCTTCCGCACGAAAGCCGCTATTTTTAAAATCGTCGCTCCAATATATGACACGAGACGTTGCTCACCCTACTGCTCCCTTGCGTGCTTCATCTCGCATACATGGTCCACCAACTGGTTTTCTACCAGGCAGCTCTTCAAAGGCTTTTAACGGTCGCTATTCGTGTCATAAGGACACCGCGTTCACGGTAGACCAGCTGACGCACGGGGAAAATACCAAACAACGCCATGACGACTCAAAGAATAAAAAACAGTCTTCACGCATTGGAGGAGCTTTCTCCCCATCTCGCACACTTGGCCCACGTCCTGGTTTTTCATCGGTTGGCTCGTTCGTCACTCACACGCCCACTACGGTCGGGATATAGTTGTGGAACTCCGAAGATACTCAGCCAAGCCCAGGGCCTACCTTCCATATTCATGCATCAGAACAGCTGATCTCCAAAGTTGCGGACACGGAGAAACAGTCCCAAGCTAAATCCGGCCAAATCAAGCCTTTGTCGGTGTCGCCGTCGAGTTCCCAGCCACCTAAGAGTCCAAAGAACACAGGAGGCTTGGAAGGATCAACTCTCAAGCACTGCCTTGTGCCAATAGCATTCATTAAGAAAAGAGTCGCAAGAGCCTACGAAGAGCTTCCTGTCATTTCTACGGCACCACAGACTTGCCGAAATCTGCAGTTCGAACCTGGTAATGTCACGTCACCTGCGGTATCCTCATGCAGTGCTCACCAATTCAGAAGTACATCATAAATCCATCCTCGTACGCTGTCGTCTTTCAGAAGCGTCCGTAATGCCCCGCCGCGGTGGTTTAGTGTCGAAGGTGCTCGGCTGCTGACCCGCAGGTCGCGGGATCGAATCCCGGCATGCGGCGGCTGCATTTCCGATGGAGGCGGAAATGTTGTACGCCCGTCTGCTTAGATTTGGGTGCACGTTAAAGAACCCCAGGTGGTCGAAATTTCCGGAGTTCTCCACTACGGCGTCTCTCATAATCATACGGTGGTTTTGGGACGTTAAACCCCGCATATCGATCAATGAAGCGTCCGTAATGAACCACGTCATCGAAACCTCGGAAGAGCATGCTATAGCAATGATAGTGCACCAGCTGCTATGCCTGATAAGCAAAACACCAGGTCAAAATGCACCAGCTGTTTACAGGACACGTCAGCTTGCGAAAGAAATATATGCCCAATTCTAGAAGGGGCTCCACTACAGCCATCTCTTGAGCAATATCAGCAAAGCAAGCAAAACCAAGTCCACAAACAAATCCCACCCGAAAGAGACTGCAACGTACAAAAGCATCGACGAACGTGAACTCCAGCGGAAGTGCGTTCACCAATTAAATAACATCGAAGAATAATATCTCCAAACCAAAAAACACTTCAAGACGTCAGACACTTTCGCACAAAAAAAAAAAAGTCGCCAGAGACGCTCCCTATACGCGCCTGCTATTACACCGACTGCAACACCACAGAAAACGCCGAGAAAGACGCCGCAGAACTGCTCGAAAACCGCAGGCACTCAGGCACTCCGTCACAGTCAGTCGAGAAGCACGCAAGCAAGAAGCATCGGGATTGCACCATTCACGGCGAAAAATACAACCCCGACGACATTCGAGCTGCGGATGCCTCAAGACGTTCCAACCTTACTCAGCCCGAACAAGAGTTCCCTGCACTATTTTCAGCATCCACGTGTACAGCCTGCTCTGTCCGGAACGCAACAGTCAGTCTCGTCCACCAGAATTGTTATAGAATTCACCTGACTGCTCCCTCGGTCTTGAAGATTTCAAGAGACTGTGGAACTGCGAATTTGGACATTGTTCTGTTTAGTATCTCCTTCAATTTGTTGTAGGTTATGACCGGTGCCATCTTTCGGGGGCAGGGGGAATCATGTGACGTATGAAGCCATGGTATATAGTAGAAGCAGAGAAGGAAGAAATGACAATGGAATAAACATGGCGTATGAGCCAGGCCACGGTTCCCATGCATCGTAGCGTCGTGAGAATTCAAGACCGACCAAACCACCCGCCACCAACCCTAGCCCGCGGTCAACAACCCCCCTCGGGAGCCTCCAATCTTCTCCGGTCTGCCTGGCGAAGATGTCGAAGACTGGCTCGACAACTATGACCACGTAGTTGTCTACAACAAGTGGAACGAGGCATCGAAATTAGCTCGCGTCCAGTTTTACGTATCTCAAGTTTGGAAGACATGGCTCCTATATCATGAGAGCGACTTCCGCCATTGGTCTTCCTTCAAAGAGCAGCTCCGACGTATTTTCGGCACACCGAGCGTCCGTTCACAAGTTTCTCGGAATAAACTGGCAGAACGCGTTCAACGTTGCGGTGAGTCCTACACTTCTTATATTGAGGATGTGCTTGCACTTTGCCGCCGTATTGACGACACCATGCCAGAAGCTGATCGTGTCCGGCACCTTCTGAAGGGCGTCGGACCTATAGCGCTTTCAACGCCCTCGCCGCGCACAACCTGTCGACGGTTTCCGACGTCGTCTTTGTATGCCAGCGGCTTGATACCTTGCAGTCAATCCGCCTGCGCGACCCAACTTCTCTGAGAACCCCTTGGCAAACAGTATGGAGCTCCGATCCATCATTCGACCCATAATTCGTGAGGAGTTGCAAGCGTACAATGTACCTCCTCCTAACAACGTTCCCGCTCAGCCCATCTCTAGCGATTTGCGTGGCATTATTGGGGAAGAAATGTCAGCATTTCAAAGCACCCACCATGCTCCACCTTGCCCTCAACCCGCTTCGTACGCACAGATCGCTTCAATGCAAGCCTCGCCATCTCAAGTACCACTACCTGTGCCTGATCACGACTATCTCGCACCTCTAGTCGCCCATCCACCGAATCCTGCCCACCATTCCTCCTGGCGGGCCCTACGGCCTATTTCAAGCACCGTGATAACAAGCACCCTTATAAGACAAGCGCCACATCTCTCTTCATTTGTTAGTTCTTTCGGTCTCCACCATTATGTGCAATGCATGTATACGTTACGGATATGTTGTTGTGAATATGACGGCGAAAACAATAACGACTAAAAAATCTGGACGGTGAGAAGTCGTCATTTGCTCCCAGAAAGAGCAAAACTAGAAAAGAATTTCAGCGCCGCTAGCGCTAACGGAAAAAAAAGAAAAGACATGACCGGCTGACAACGTCCTACGTGCTTTCCGTATCACTTGCGGCCAAAAATCGTTCGGCACTTCACTCTTTAACGGGAGTGGGTGTTTCAACGAGACTGTCTAAACCGCAGTCACCATTGCGGTGGCAGCCATCCGCGCCGCCGCCGGTAGTGTGTTACACCGCTTGTCTCTCTTTGTCTTCTCCGTCTCACGGGTGAGTGAGTGGGTGGAGAGTGAGCGAGACAGCGTTGTCGATTATGTCTCCGTGCGCTCTATTGCTTCTTATGCCGCAGCGGCGGCGGCGAGTGAGCCCGACGCCGCCACCATCCTCCCCGTCACTCATCCGTGCGTTCCCTCGCCCCGCCGAACGACGCTGCGCGTCAACGCCGACGCCGCTCGCTCCGCCCAGCTTCAAAACGCGAGGGAGGAGCCCTGCATTTTCAAAGAGACGACGACGCCCGCCATCTTTCTTTCCACCTCTTGCCACATGCTTTCTCTTTCTCTCTCTCTTGCGCCACGGTTGTACTCCCCCTCAAAACGAGCGCGGTTTCCCAGCTATGTTTTGGCGACGCAGCTTTTCTTTCTCTTGTTCTTGTTTTGTATCATTCTCTTCATCACGCCATTGTCAGTGTGCTGATGTAAGGAGAGGGGCCGATAAAATAAAAGAAAGCACAAATGTGAGAGAGAGCAGCGAGAGAACCGGTCGGGACTCGATCGGAATCGGGTTGTGCGCAACTGTGGACGATCTCTGCTGGCAGCCGGCAGCGAAGCCAACTGTAGGCGTGCATACGGGCGCCGCAAGGGATTCGGGAATGCATGCTTGTTCCCCGCAGTAGTGTGCGTCGTTTACGGATCAAAATACTTATAGTCAATAGCTAACTGCCAAAATCGCGTTATCTCAGGAAGTTGTGTCAGCGTAACCTATGATTTCCTTTCGCGTCGGAAAACGCGCCAAAGCAGAAATTTACAGCGTGCCTATGAGTGCCCAAGTGGGCTTTCCGAAAAGGAGAGTTGTCTTTAAAGATTCACTTCAACGCTGCCTAAGAGTAAATGCCTGAAATTCTAGGTGCACGCATCTTGTATGCATGCCCAAATACTAGTAAGACGCAGAGAATGCGCTCCAAGATTCACAGGCCCTTCGCGAGTCATTGCGTATGTGAGTCATGTTGTAGGGTGTATGTAGCCTCTCCGGCGCACAAACATAAGCTATGTCGCGCTAAATCTCTAACGTTTCGTAATAACGCAACCCCGTCACTCACTTAAGTGGACCACTGGGCCTAACGTGGTCCCTCGATGTGGATGACACGACGTGAATGCGAAACTAATATAATGTTGAAAGCACCGCCAACAAGATTGTTATGTGGGGTTTAACGTCCCAAAACCATCATATGATTATGAGAGACGCCGTAGTGGAAGACTCCGGAAATGTTGACCACCTGGGGTTCTTCAACGTGCGCCCAAATCTGAGCACACGGGCCTACAGCATTTCCGCCTGCATCGGAAATCGCTAACAAGACTGGCGTGACAATGTGCATAGAACGGTTCATATTAACAGGACGCATGAGTTCACAGAAAACGCAAGTGGAGACACAGTAGTGTGCCCGCCAGTAGTGTGCGTGACTATGAAAGCAATGGCAAATTATTTGCAGATCAACAGGCCATATGGAGAAGTCCTACAAGAGTACTTTTGAGGATCGCAAACAAATTAAACTTACTTGTTCATCATTAGATACGTACACTCCTTCCTACACACATGCAATGTTTATTATTCTTTCCTAGACATTGGATATAATCTGAATTAAAAGATGGACCTATGTTGGAAATCACCCAGACCCCTATATTTTTCTTGCTCGGTGATGACCTTAACTATTGTGGCAGTCACAGTGATGTTCAGGAAATTCAAGTATATAGCTCAGGAACACATTTAAGGAGACGCTAATATATACACACTGTAAACGACGTCCCAATAACAAGAAACCGACGCACTGAAAGCTATACCGACGCCAGCTGCGACATGCATGTTCCACCACTTGCAAAAAACGAGAACCTTCGATGGTGGACGTGGAACTTACCTATGCACAACTCACACGAAAACTTAAGTCCATCAATTCTTGAACCACGTTCGTGCGGAGGTATATATGCAAACGTATAGCAAACAAACTGACACTCAAGAAGTAATCGATGCTGACCTCACCTCCCGAAACAAAGTCGGCCCGAAACAAAGACCAGCGACTAACAAGCAGTAACACAGCACGGACAACCAGAATTACTTCCCTTCAATTACGTAAGCTCGCCGCAAGGCAAAGAAACTCTAGGCCTTGATGAAGACGACAACCTTTTCGAAGCGCTATAGCTGAAGATGCATTCCTTGTTCGAAGGCATCCGCGGGCACTTCAGGAGCCCTTTTATTTTTCACTTTTGTCAATTATACTTGGTCACTTTCGTGGATTATAGAGAGCCGCAGGGTGCGCACGAGCTTTCCATTTGTGTGCAAAAGTCAAGCCACATTCCCACATTTGTTTTTATTAATGCGAAACCCTTAAACGGTTCATTACAAGGCTCCTTCGTCAAAAAGGGCGAAAAAAGGCGGCGTGTGACGCGTCAGCTCACATGACTTCCTGCGACCTCATGGCTTCACGTGAACCAGCGGTGCATTCATTTCGCCTTTGCGGCGTTCGCGTGATACAAAATGAAAATGTCGAAAGAAAGGAAACGCATACATGCACATACATGAAGGCATCCTAGTCAAAGTAATCGATGTATATGCATTAGAGAGAATGCCGCAATGCTTGCACTGCAGCCTCCTTCTGCATGGGACGGTATACATCCGCTCTATACCATAACATTCGTTCCTCCGAGAGATGTCTCTCTGCAAAGTGATTGTTTCTATATACTATACTGCAGGAAGCCGCTCGGCACATAATTTCTTCCTTGCCGCAGTCTTCACAGATTGTCGCGTTGTAGGCCACCCTGGGCGGAATACCACCCAGGACAAATGCAACGCCCAGCCATATTATACATAGAAGAGTATAGCGTCTCCTTGGAAAAGTCCAGATAGATTTGAAGGTTCAAGTTTGGGTTTAGAGAATATAATCGTGCGAACTTCAAGAGCGGTTCGTACCATTGCGACCTGGTGCACTGATGGGGTAAGCGCGCGGAGCTCCTGTGCAGCATCAGTGCTGAAAAGTATAATCAGTAGTTAATAGTTTCCTGCATGCATGGGATGAACGCGCAGCTCGATGTCCCACAGATTGCCAGTAATACCACATTAGGTTGACAACTACTGAAAAGTTGATTGATACGTGGGGTTTAACGTCCCAAAACCACTATATGATTATGAGAGACGCCGTAGTGGAGGGCTCCGGAAATTTAGACCACCTGGGGTTCTTTAACGTGCACACAAATCTGAGCACACGGGCCTACAACATTTCCGCCTCCATCGGAAATGCAGCCGCCGCAGCCGGGATTCGAACCCGCGCCCTGCGGGTCAGTATATATACTGAAAAGTTCATTCATGAATTATGACAAGAGGTGCATATCCTGTACAAACTCAAAAACCATCTACACTCACGCGAACCACGGCGTAAAGGTGACTGCATGTAAAGAGAGACTGCAGTGCTATATTTGAGTCGCTGAAAATCGCCCATTTTCTCGTGTGTCTGTTCATAATGAGTTTCAGCTCCATAGGAGGCGGAGCAAGCTGCATGTGATGCCATCAATGCCTTAAGATGATACGTCTTGAACTTGACTGTATGAATTTTGTTGGTATCGCAACTGCTTCATTTCAGCTGTTCGGCAGGATGGAGCCATTGGTGTATTGATGTAGAGAAGAGCAGCACTTCTCGTACAACAGAAGCAAAAGGAGTCATTTAAGAGCTGCACGTGACACGGCTTTCCTGTAATAAACCAACGTTAACAAAACAAGTCTGCGCAATTTATTTAAAGAAGGACTTCCAAATATACCAAATTGTTCAAGTCTATGCAGACGCTCCCGATTATTGTGCCTTATATAGCGCGCGTCGACATTGACAACTATCGCAATACAATACCGACATTATATTGAAACACTCAAGACACGTGCACAACATCTTTCTCAGACCGTCTCTCCGTCCGCCACGACCAGCAGATCAACCAAACACATATTTTTGTCAAACAATTCCTTCTTATCGCGAGTATTAGCCAACATGCTTCACGCCCCTCGTAAGACTTTCGACTCATTCATGGCGCCTGATACAGTCAAATATCAGTTTGCCAAATCCTGGCACCCAGAAAAAAAAATAAGTCGAGGCTTAAGATTTTTTTATAGTTGCGCACTATAGCCGCAAGAAGAGTTCCTTTTCTATAAACTTTCTCAGTTATGCATATTTCAGCTCACAACATTCTTATTTCTGCGCTTGCCTCTCGCGTATTATTGTATTAACACACCTGTGTTAATAAACGTTATTCTCCAAGTACATAAATACAATCTCATCGGCTTCATGGCTTTAATACGTCTAGCTAACTTACATCCCCAATATTCCAATGCTTGAGTGGATGAATAAAAGGCAGCTTTAAGTCAAGCCAGATGGCTGCTTAGGCATCTGTCAACTTTTTTTTCATGACGGGTGACAAGTGTCAGTTACGCATCAGAAACGATGTACACTCTTGTAGGCAACGCATACGAAGATTGTTTTCTTTATATATACTTCATCTTGTCCCAGAACTTGCGAAAGTTCAATATACGCGTGGACGAAGTTATTCAACTTTTTTTTTCTCATCTGACTTCACAGCATTTCGTCCAGCGCTTCATCACCTCCACAAGCATGATGGTATACAATATAATCAAGTCGACGTCTACAAAATTCAACTCGATATTGCTGCTATATACTACATCAGTCCACGCGAATAAATACCTTTCAGCAATACAGCTACAAGTAGCTAACAAAAAAAGAGGCGAGAGATGAATGACAATTTCCTATATCGTCGATATATATATATATATATATATATATATATATATATATATATATATATATATATATATATATATATATATATATATATATATATATATATATATATATATATATATATATATATATATATATATATATATATATATATATATATATATATCAACAACACTCGGTTGCTTCGCATGGGCTCAAATGACAAGTGTCTGCGTATACAAACTCGCAGACGGATTATTCACAGTGTACGTCTTAAGGAAGGGCCCATGCAACTCTTTTTGAGCATCGTCAGACCAATCAGTAAATGAGGCTTCCGAGAACACGCGAGCTAAATTTTGTAGCGCAGTACGTGGCCCGGAATTCACATCACGTTCTCAAAGTCAGCTAAAACTTGCTTTCTATTTTCTCCACAAATTACCATACAAGCTGAAAAATCACTCGTCACAGCCGTTGTCCCACGCACTGATTGAAGAGCATGGCACACTCGGTCGTTGCTGGGACTGCCGCGGGAGGCCTCCACTTGCCCATACATGCGCACGCGATCGCTTTGAAAGGTCACGCATTAGAATAAACAAAAAGAAAAAGTACTCAAGGTCACGAGGCGTGACGTATTTTCTTTCCCCGTGCCTTGCCTCCCTGCTTAGCTTCAAGCGCTTTCGTCGGGACGAAAGAAGAGGAAATGCAATTGCAACGTGCGACAAATCTTTGTGACTCCACTCGCACATGATGGATTATAAAAATTTTGCGGAGGTGAATTCCTGGTGCAATAAGTTCTGTCGGTGAATACATTCTAAAGCTACTTGAAAAAGGGTTGCAAGGCCAATTTAAAGGAGATGGAGACGAGCTGTACCTGGGGATTACACTATAACTTCTGTAATAAGGGTGGAAAGTAAGTCCCTACTACAGATTGTTATAACTTCTGTAATACGTAACCAATTTGAATGAAATAAAAAGCATGTTCCCTGCAGATTTTAAATTCCGTGTAAGCAACATCATATTCACTTTTTTTTAAATGTCTGGAGACGTTTACAACCCACTTCCGCAGATATTCAGTGTTGCGTTTGCGAAAAAGAAATTATAGTGATTTCCCTCTTTGAATTCACCCCTACTCTCTTCGTGTGGTGTAATGAATTAATGAATTTTCTCTCTACCCTAGGGAATCCAGCGCTGCCCAGGTGGCGTGCCTATACCCTTGCTCCATGCGCGCCTAGATGGATGGATGGACGGATGGGTGGACGCATCCGGATGTGCCCTTATATCAGGATGTGCCCTTATAAAGTTAAGTGCTGTGACTATGTGTTGGATTGAATTTCACTCCCGCCTTGATTGTAGCCACCAATCAGTTAGCCTCCTCCTGGTTATTTCTTCACGTTTAAAGTCTATATTGCCTTCACTGTCCCCAAACCCCATTCTTGAAAAAATTCGGCCCCATTATCTTGCATGGACTCTATAGGGTGGAGCCCTTTACAGAACATTACCAAATGTTCAGCCATTTCCTCCTCCTCTCCACTCGCACTACAGAACGTGTCTGTGTCTTCGTATTTGGCTCGATACCTCTTGGTCCGTAATACTCTTGTTCTGGCCTCAAACAGCATAGAACTACCCCGAGAATTATCGTAGATCTTTTCTTTTGTAATTTTCTGCTTGAAAGTTCGGTAGGTCCCCAGCGATGATTTCGTAAGCATTCCGATTTTTTACATGTCCCTCTGTTTCCTTCACCTTCTTCTTAACCGATGTGTCCTTTTGACTTAGCATTCCGCTGTTGGGCTGGCTTGACAATTTTTGAGTTCGCTTCCTCAATTCAGTATCATATTCATGTACAAGTAGCTGAAAACTTTCCTAGACCAATGCTCTGGTCCAATTTTTCTCTATCACTCCTCAACTTCTATCTTGCTGCTATCTTCCCTGCACTCGAACGATGTCCATCTCATGTCACCCTGTACCCCCTGATTTGGGGTATTCCCTTGTGCTCCCAAAGCAAGTCTACCTATGCCACGTTGTTTAATTTCCATCTTGCTTGAACCTCTGATTTCATGCACAAGACCACATTGCCGAGTGTCAGACCCGGGAACATGACACGTTTTAAAATCCCTCTTACAACGTCATAACTATTGTAGTTCCACAGTGCCCTATTTTTCATTACAGCTGCATCCCTGTTACCTCTATAGTCATTACGTATCTTTCGTGCTCCCTTAGGTACATAGCCCCGTTGTTTAAACACACGCCCAAATATTTGTATTTATCCACTATCTCTAGCATGACTTCTGTATCTTATGCTCACTGCTTTCATTATCATTAAAAACTGTGATTGCTGATTTTTCTCAACTGAAGTTCAAATTTCACCTATCTCCCTCGTTACCGCAGATGTCTATCCCAGCAGATCTTCCTTGTTCACGGCTATCAATACTATATAATCTGCATACATCAATGCTGACAATGCCTATAAACTTTACACGATGAGCAGCCCTGGCGAGTTACCTGAGAGCCAGCTAGTAGGACAGAGCCCCCTCGAGGTGTACTATATACGGGCACCTGCGTTAACGTGCCCTCGTACACGTCGCGCACACTGAAATGCATGGTGAACGGCGTGCGGCACTACCCCCGGCTTTGCCCGTTGTGCGTTGTGTTGTAGGTACTTTGGAACACGCAAGCCTAAAGCGAAGAATTGCCCACTTCGCTGAAAACTGTGACGCAGCCGGCAAGCAGTGATACCAGCAATTATTATATGCTAAACGGTTTCAAGGATGTGGTGTGCGCGCGGTCAGATACTTTCGCGAGACTGCGTTGTCGAAAGGACGGACGCTGTCCGATGTGAAGTACGTCTATGACGCAGAAGAAACAGTGTGACCTTTCGGCGTTGTGCCAAGTATTGCAGGGCGCAAACTCACATGTAAGCCTGTGTGTGTTCAACTAGCGTTTGCGAAGCTCGACGTGTATACAGGTTGCTCGTTATGCGCCCGCTTTGAAGTACAATCTGTTGTTTCTCAGGCAGCACTGAGGTTGGTTGGTTCCTCAACACCTTGGCGCAACCCACCTAGGGGGATATGCCCTGAATGGTACGGTGTCTTGCTTTTTAAATTAATTCACTTTTTGAAAGAGAGGTTTGGATTATTTAGGAAATATATATGTAATAATAAAAAGGTGTTAAATTTCTAAACAAAAAAACTTGAAAAGAAAGCATAATAAGCACACAAACAAAAAATATACATAAAACTACTGAAGTTACTTATTTTTAGCATTCCATTTTTTAGATTCTCGTGAGAAATTTGTAACAGCGGTAAAAACGCTCCTGTGGCTGAATCCAAATGCGACTGCGCCAAATGAAAAAATCACCGGAAGTGTCAAGCTTAAGTCCAACTTTCGTAGGGGTTCTTTTAGTAGATTTTTTCTTTGAGTTTTGAATTTTCGACATGACAAAAAGAAGTGGTCCAAAGATTCCCTCTCATTACAATAAAGGCACAAAGACGACTGTGCCAGACCCGACCTGTGAAGGTAAAAGTTCAATGGGGGGACTCGACAACGCAGCCTGGTAATCACTATTTTTTCCTTTCTTGATAAACACCACTTGTTCTTCCAAGGGAACTTTAGCTGAGGGTAGTCTGATACAAACAAAGGGGATTTTTCAAAGTTATTGGCCGTTGTGCGTTTTTCAAAGCGTGCTGCATGCAGTGATATATTCCAAAGTAGGCAAAATAGGTAGCGTTCGGCCCACAGTCAGCTGTCTCGTGTGAGAACATGCATGCGTATGCAGTTGGTAGTCGCAGCTCTTGCACTATATAGAAGTTGTTTCGCTACGCGCTTTCCTTTATATTGTGTTCAACGGCTAGCGTGAATCTACAAAAGGCTTGCATACAGTGTTTAAAATAAATTTTCAAGCTGACGGTGAATCTTGAAATGAACGTCTAAGGCAACCTTCACATGAAAAACCAGTGTAAAGCAGAGATGCAAACATGTTGCTGCGCTCTTGTGGTAACGAAGTCGATTCGCCGTCGTCTGCAGAGCATCCGCAAGCTTGCGGTCAGACGTCGTCTAAGCCCGGTACTTAAAAACAAAAAAAGAATGCCTTTGAACAACCTGGTGGTAATTGACTTTGTGGTGGTTCCGTGGTTCACATGCACTGTGTGGTCAGTAATGCAACATGCGTAGATCCTTGTGGTTTTTCTAGAAATCATCGTCTTGTAACCACGATCTGAAACTGTGCACGTGACAGTCAGATATTATACCGTATTTACTCGAGTGTGAAACGAGTTGTTTTTTCTTTTTATTATTCCAGATTTTTCTATGAAATGGACCCTCACGTGCAGAGTACCGAAATTCCATGTTTTTTTTTCTTCGTACACGTAATGGTTAAATGTCACTCCTCACTTTACAATCGTGGTCGTGTTACAATCGAATAAATACGGTGTGTGTAATATACGGCCAATGCTTACGCAACCTAAGTTTTCATGTGCTTTCTAGAAAGTTTTCGAGGCAAGATTTAATTAAAAGGCTTGACATTTTACAGAGCAGCAGCCCATGTGCATTGCTGGAAAGCGACACCGGAGGGAGTCAACTATGCATGCTCGGGATTATTCTTGTTGTCGTTAAATACTTTTTGTGATTGTGTATTCGCGAACACAACATTAACGCCGGTCTCAAAGCTTCTTTTTTTCTCATCCGATTATCACGCACGTAGCTATGGTTCATGTTAGTATTTGTTTGTACGCCCGAATGTTTCCGGCCGCGCTCGACAGGGCGGCGCTCCATGACCGCGCAAAGTATAGTTACGGCTATTAAGGCTATTAATTGCGGCTATTAATTAATAGCCGTAAGCTACGGCTAATTATTAAGTATTACGGCTTGTTGGCGCTAGCCACCGCTCGATCTAAAGGGTACAGGCATATCCATCCATCCATTCATCCATCCATCCATCCATCCATCCATCCATCCATCCATCCATCCATCCATCCATCCAACTGAAGCGCCTCGTGAAAAGTTGTTCCGAATAACGCGTGCACTTAAAACTTTTCCTGAGGTAATGTCTGCATGATAGCTCCTGCAATGGCACAAATGAGATGTGTCATTATTACCTAAGTTTTTTTGTTTAATTAAAATTGGTAATGAGCAACAAAAGCTATAAACAATTCTTAATAGGATGTGACTTGACGCCCACTCCCTGTTAGAAAAAAAAGAAATGCTTTTTTATACACACAAAATATATGGTATCACAAGTTTATTTGCGATAAAACTCATGGCAAGTACTAAGAAGTATAGATTGCTATAGAAAAGAAACTGGCATTCAAAGTATTGCTTCTTTTTTTATATCTGGCGCCTAAATAAAATCACCAGCTATTCCATCAGTGTGGCATTCGATACTCGGGTTCAGTTACATTGTGCAGAAGGACCTTTGAAAGCAAATATAGCTCTCACCAGCTTTACGCTCATCACTTTTTCACCATTTTTTTTCTTGATTTCTCGCGTTGGTGCTGTTTCTCCCTCGAGATCACAACACATAATTTTTACCGTGCATGCGTGGCATTCTGAAGTCCACAGCCCGCATGGTTATGAAGAGCATGGCACACGCGCAGGAATCTGTCTTCCGATAAGATCGCAAGCCGCAGAGGTGAAAAACACCTGAACGCCCACCGTCTATATTGGCGAGTTTACTGCGTGTATACTATTTGACCCACACTGTTGTTGCACTTAGTGCTGCCCGTCCACTAAACCGACTGTACTTTACATACTGCGCGAAGTCTATGCGCATGCGTATGGTGTACACTTTTTTTTAACGGCAAGAACAAGAACCCTTTGCCGCTTGCATACATGGCAGCCCTTTTGTGCAAAGAGCGGTAATAATTCACGGCTCGGCCGCAATCAAAGGGCGCGCGCATGCACACACACACACACACACACACACACACACACACACACAGACACACACACACACACACACACACACACACACGCACGCACACACACACACACACACACACACGCACGCACGCACACACGCACACACACACACACACACACGCACGCACGCACGCACGCACACACACACACACTCACACACGCACGCATGCACGCACACAGAGAGAAAGAGAAAAGCCAAACCTGCACGGAAGGCGCAGCACAGTCACAGCGAAAGCTAGAAGAGCGGCCTTTCAGAGCCTTTTCAAAACACTCATTAGGCAACTACTGCAAGCATACTTGCTGGGTACCCTCTACGGCATTAATAATAAATTTTTTAGGGAGTAGGCCGGCATTCGCTGTGCTATTTCTTGTCATTCTTCGGACAAGCGTGGTATCCGCTAAGGACTTCCAAGAAAGTTTATGCCAATTGGTTCAGCAGTGGCTCAAGACAATGTGGAATTATGGCTGAAGTGGGTATGCGCCACAGTTAATAGGTGAACAAGAACAAGCTGTTGTAATGGGTTGGAGCTTTTAACGACCCACTCGTTACGCTATTCGCATTGTGCGACGACTGGTTGTTCTACTGCTGTTATAAAACGCTGTACAAATCTTATTGACGTGATTGCTTTCCCGACATCAAGCCTATTTAAGGCCGCGTTCACACTGAGCATTCCGGCCACCGAAAGTGCTCCGAATCCGGTTCGGCGGCGGCGAGATCCGCCGAAAGGGCCCTCTCCGCGCCGATCGCTCTCGGACCGATTTTTGCGGCGTCCGCCGCCGAATCGGTCACCGCGGACCAGTATAGGAGCGCTAGTCAAGGAATTTGGAAAAATGGCGGCTGAGCCCTACTCACTTGTTATGCCGCAGTGCACGTAACTGAATGTTGAAACCAACGGGAGTTTAACCTACTCTGTGCCTACTTCGCCTCCGTATTTCGTGAAAGAGGTGACCGAGCTTGCTGTTGGCGTGACCGAGCTTGTTGCGGTCTTGCAGAGCAAAACGAACCCACCAACGCCGCTGGCGTTGGTGGTTTTTCTGCTCTTCGTGCATTACAAGACAGCCACTTGCCAGCAAAGTAAGCAGTACTGTCTTTTCTTGCTTCTTGCGTACGAGAATCGTCGAAGTATACACCACCAAATAGCGTAGTGGCGTTTGCGAGCCGCGACAACAACCGGGTGACAGCGCATCCATCCCGCGTTCGCCCCGTATAGTAGATGGCATATTCGGCGGCGCGGGGCGCGTCCAGTGCGAACGACGCTGCGTTTCGGCGGCAGGGGAATTTCGGTCGCTGTAGAAAGCGGATGTTTCAGTGTGAACTAGGCGTAAGGCAAGTTTGCCAACAAATCCCAAGCCCCGGTGTAGCGCAGTTGTAGAATACTGGGCTGGCTCCCAGCGCACCCGGGTCCGATTTTTGATTTGTGGTGTTTAACGTCCCAAAACCACTACATGATTATGAGAGACGCCGTAGTGGAGGGCTCCGGAAATTTCGACCTCCTGGGGTTCTTTAATCTGCACCCAAATCTGAGTACACGGGCCTACAACATTTCCGCCTCCATCGGAAATGCAACCCGGGTTAAAACCCGGGCGTTAAAATTATGGCTGTCTGTCTCTTGACTAAAACCCTCAGGTTCAAAGTGTCATATCAAATTTAATGTAAAGCAAGTGCGATTGTCTTCTTCTTCAAAGACGTATCAGTTCAAGTGAAATTTATCTCTTCCAGCCAGGTAATACGAGAAAGCTAAATCAATTATTTCCATAAATCTCGCTCTATATTTGCATAACAGACGTCAGAATTACTGACGATGTATTTTCTCGTCGTAAACACATAGTTAAGTTCTCTACTGAGTGCATTAACACTTCTTTACCTTTTCCATGGCCGTTAAGATAAAGGACAATGAGGAGGAGAAAAAGCTTTATTTGGCGAGTGTGTTTGGGTCCTTTACGGACCTTGGGCCACCGCACGGCCATCACTTTGCGCGTATATGTCCAGACCACGCAGGGCCAGGGCACTTGCACCCCGGTTCACACAGCGAAGCTGTGCGTCCATATCTTGAGACGCAAAGAAGGCCTCCCATTCCTCCTATGCGCTGATGACGGGCTGCCCCTGCGGGGGATCGATGGTCGGCAGGGTTTAATAAGGACTCTTTGAGACAAGAAAACACCACACCATCAAGAGTGAACTTTTTCTTTGTAGTGCAGTCTGCTCTCACAAAACGCTCATAGCAGATGCTTGCATTCTTTCGTCGATTAACATAAATTGAGGTCTAATCTTCTCATTATTTCGTTGTCCCGTCCTTATTTGGGCAGGTAACGGCAATTGATGTAGTGCCTTCGTTCTTTTGCATTTATATGGCTATAACGTACATGCATGGCGTAAGGAACTTTTAAACATTTCCGTAAGTGTGTCTTTCGTCAATTCGTGGTAAAGCTGTTGCGACATAGGCCGAATTACGGCAGCCCCTTATCAAAGCTGAAAAAAAATTTGGTACAAACGCGCTGATGTCAACAGCCGCACATAAAACAACGGGGAAGCACAGTAGAGTGGTCGGGCTTCCATGTATTTGCCGCCCTTCTCAGCATCTTTAGTTTTCCTTTTTTCTCTTGATTGGTAAAAAAGCTGTCAAGAGCGATTACACATGCATGCACTTCATGTGAATTGCTGTGTTTACAGTTACGGCTATACTTTTAGTCTTCTATTCACCTTTTCACAGATGGCCCTCTGGGAGCCACCATAATAATCTGTGGGCTGAGCTAAATAGGTGTGACCACCCCAGAAATGCACTGCCAAAGTCGTGACAACAACCTTTGTACTCCCGTGCGCAGCTCAACATGCAAGGCGGCGTTTTTTTCTTCTTCCTCCTGTGAAAAGGTATGGGAACGTTCGGGCTGCAATTCTCCTCAGTTTTACGACCTCACACGTATAATGGCATCTTACTGTCGACAACACAATCTCGCGTTCCTACCTGGTGTGCGTAATACGGATGTTCTTAACGCTGAGCACGGTCATATGTGACGTCACACACGAACGATACATCATAATACGGGGGAATTCTCTGTGTATATTTCGCGCGCACCAGAGTCCTTTCCACGTCCATAATCATATCGGGGCTTACTGTAGGATAATACTTTCGGGTGCTGGTCAGTCGAAGGACGCACATATCTCCATGGATATCTCAACGGGAAACACCCGCAACAGCGGTAAACACCCTGCGGCCGCGCTAAAATACGAATGTGATGCTAATTAGGCACCAGCGGATGCATAAGAAATCTCCGCGGCCCGTTTTTTTTTTCATCCCTAGCACGTTTATATTACTTGGTGTTTTTTTTTTCCTTCTCGCCCGAGCTGCAGATCGACGTGTCATCGCTTCTCGACAAATTGGGATCGCGACGCTCAGTATCGGTCATCCTTGCTTTCGCGGTGCATTCCCGTGGTGTCCGTTTGCGCCGAACGCCGTGCTCTGCGAAAATGCGTTGCATGATAAACTTTGAGCTAACGATGTCCAAGCCAAGCAAAGTGCATGTTCGGAAATCGGTGCGTACATTGAGATTCATGGCTCGATTTCCCCTGCAGTGTAAATGTATGTATTTCTCTGAGAGATAGCTGTGACCGTAGAACAAATAGAATGATGAAAAGATTAACGACACGTTGGCTTGAGACTGAAATTATGACAAAAAAAGAAAGGAAGAAAGAAAGATAGAAAGAAAGAAAGAAAGAAAGAAAGAAAGAAAGAAAGAAAGAAAGAAAGAAAGAAAGAAAGAAAGAAAGAGAAAAGACTGTGCACGACACCTGACTGCATCTCGACCTGCTAACCGCGCTTCAGGTCAATTAAAATTCTCAATACACTCTTTACTGCTTCAGCAAACTTAATTTACAGTGTTTACATTTATGCGCGCGCTGACACGGGCATAGACGTTCAGATTATCGCATGATTTTTCGACAAGCGGGAAGAAAAGCAAAAGTAAGCTACTGACCTTCAGAGCATATATCAGTGTCACCGAGAGCCCGCTTATGTAAATTAGTCTCCCCGTTTCTCGACGTGCACATCCTGTGCTTATATATAAAAATATGTCACGGGGCGATGTTTCACACAAATTGGGGGTAGTTGCATATCGTTCCTGTCTGCACGCGGTGCCCCTGTGACGTTTTGTTCTCGTCAAATTCTGATACAGCGATGCACACGCGGCAGTGAGCATATACCTATGCGAAATGAGCCGAGCTTCTAGGGCAGACGAGGTTGCTTCGAGCTCGCTCTACATGGCGGTCATGAAATGAAGACAGTGTGGAGTGCGTGATAACAGCATTGATAAAAATGGCTACAAGAACGCGCGTGGCGTTGGTTATCAAAGAAACACCGTGTGCGAACACGTCAGCGTCGCCACCCACTCAACATTTCAACAGTGCAGCGACGTCAGCGTGATTGCCGCGCTATCTTTTTGCCAAGTCAACACGCAGCTCCCGTGTTCGTGGGCGTTTGTTTCTTTCGGGCAGGTTCTTTCGTTCTACCTGCAGCACTTTTCCACTCTCGAAGACATCAAGTGTGCACATGCAGCACTCTCGTGCTGCTCGTTTCCCTTCTATCAAATAATACAGATAAATATAAGGGCGGGTGGTCACCAGTGGCGCCCGCATCATGGTGACAACGCGGCTGTGAGTGAATACGTTGTGAGTGCGGCGAAATTGAATGCGAGACATCGTAGCCACTTATACTTCAACGTGCCTGCGTGCATAGTCTGCGTGATAAAGCTGATAGATGAATCGTGCCGCTTGGCGTGAGCACTGCGTCTCGGCAAAAAGAAACGTGGTGAGCGTACCCGATCTCCGCCGCGGGCGTCTGTCAATCAAACTGATTGACGCGTGAACTCGGATACAAACTTTGGACTCCAAGAGGGCCCCAGTTCTACTGGTGACTGTCTTGGTGCCGGTGTGAGTGTCAAGTGTTTCATGCGGTGGACGCTAAGTGGTATAGCTTCCTTGCATATAAAATAATATGGCCAGCTTGCACAACTTGTGCAAGGCTGAAACCATAGAGGAGCTTGTGATAACGTACACAGCATCTTCCGGTATTTTAAGTCGGCCGTCTACTCATCTGCATGGTTGACTTCGAAGTGAAGACCGCATCAGCTGCGTTATAATTTTGATTATACAAATCCACTAAGGTTTAATAACCATTACACTGAACTTTCTTCTCTTCATCGATAAGGTTTCAATCAAAAGGCAATTATTTCGGGCGCAATTCGCAATGTGAAGATCAAAATAGAGCTGTTAAACGTAATTCTGATTAGCACGACTCTAGTCATCGTCAAAATAGTAAGTAAAGAACCCCAAGTGGTCCAAATTTCTGAAGCCCCCCCCCTCCCCCCACTACGGCGTCTCTCATAATCATATGGTAATTTTGGGACGTTAAACCACACATATCGATGAATCATATTAGTAAGGGATATATAGCATGGTTTACTTAGCTTGCTCATGATTACCGTCGCGTTAATTAGCATGGATTGATTAGCTCTTCAACTAGCATGTTTAGTTAGCCCAGTCCTAGCTTTACTTGGCTTCATTAACATGGTGTTCTTGAGATGTGGTGTAATTGCCTCGGCCTTACCACGACTTGGCGTAATTAGCTTGGTCACGGCATGTCCTGGCCTAACTAGCCAAGTGTACCACCCAGCCAAATAGCTATTTATCCGGCCGCACGTACTATGGCGCTAGCGGACGATGAAAACGACGAAGAAGGTGCGCACAGGCAGAAGAGTGCGCTAGAATGTGCAGGCCGACCTTTATGATTAACACGTGGCTTCGGGTTTAGCTGCGATGATGATGTCATACGCTCGGCAGGAACTAATCTCAGAGGCCACCGCACTCATTATTCTAAACAGATTTAGTGCAAGTATTAGAAGCTTCAAACTACATTAAAACACCCTGTGCCTCTAAAAAATATTATTATGAAAAGTTCTGACACTTTTATTGCGTGGGTGTACTTCTGCACTGAGTGTAACGTCAAACAATTGAAAGAATGTGCCTGTGGTTTGAAAACAGCACTCAACTTTATCGACCGTCCTTGACGCGATGCAGAGTTCCATCGTAACCAATAAAACGCAGCGCAATAAGGGGTGAATTCGATTTTTTCGTACTGCTGGCTTATTCGAAATCGGGTGTAGCCAGAGCTCGGAAAAATCCCGAGCTGATCCTGAGTTTCGCCAAGCTCGGGCGTTCATTCATAGCGCCCCTGGACTGATTTTGCGGGTTGTGAAGATAAATGCGTGACCCAAGGCTGATACCAATACTAGTTGCAAAAACATATAAGAAGTTACATAATTCAGAAACAAGCATTGCTTCATATAGAAAGACTTCGCGTTTCTGAACAATTGCAACGGGCATTTGACTACAATTCCCAATTTACTAGTTGCATTGGTCTGGTCACCATTGTGCCACTGGATTATCAGAGGTAGGTTGCAGGCATGTGCATATATTTTTTTATCAAGCGAATATATACATCCTTCAACACTCACAAGATGTCATTGTGGAAGTACTCCACGCGTGTTAATTCTGATTATATATTTTTATTGGCAATGTATCGTAGCAATCTCGAGTATTCATTGATTTAGCGCACCACCTGCAAGAAATATATCTTACTAAATACCAGGGTGATAGGTTCTCAACAAAACATGCTGAAGAAAAAAGTGCTATTAATACATAGTATTAGCTGAATACACAATTAGTGGCAACTGCGTTGTATATGTTGACGAGAGCAGCAGATGCATGCTTAAATAATCATCTGCGAGGGGAATCACACGAAAACTGTTCTAAACGGTAAACTTTTTTCAGTCGTAAGTAGCAATTACACACAGAAGCTTGTAATGCCTACACATTGAAAAAATGCAAAAATATGAAGCTTTTCATTACGCGGTATTTAAAACAGTACAGCAACTGGAAGAAACAATTGAACTTAACATAATTCTATACGCTTCAGCCTGTAGCGCACTATATATGCACTATAGTGTCCTGTGTTACACTATAGTGTTCTGCGTGAGTTACACAAGTTTAAACTATACATACCTTTAGTCTACAGCTCATTAGAGCGAACGCCCAGGCAGTGTTATAACGAACATCGCCGGGTTGAAGAACACCGTTATTGCACTGCTGTGTTGTCTCAGCATACTCCAAAAGATAGCTCCATTTATTGATTTGCCAATATACACAAGAAATAAAATGTAGCTTAGACAGGACTCTGAATTTTTTATGAATGAGGGAAAGCATATTTTTCAAGTCGATATTATTCTTACACAGTAAGTGATCGGTTTCTGATAGAAGTTACAGAAAACAGTAAGCAACGTTAATTTCATCTGACAGCAAAAAGCCAACTGAAGTTTTGAAACCAGATAAGCCCAAATTGCAACAGTAATCCCTGAATATTAATCCTTTGGACTTTTAAACCATCCGTTTACCTTGTTTTCCACCTCAGAATAAATCTACTTTCTTCAAATGAGGTGGCAATATAAGAGAGAGAGAGAGAGATTAAGAGGGAGGTCGGAAGGTTAAGCAGATAGTAGCATCTGGTTTTCTACCCATAACTGCTGGGATATAGGCCTAGTCAGGAAACAGTTACGTCTGTTTCATTTTGCCTGATCTCGCCGCATGTGACTGTAACATGCCAGAATAAGAGTATCATTATTATTAACTAGGGAAGGGAGTAGATAGGGGCAAGTAATAGGGTGTATAGAGAGATAGAAAAAAGTGAAGGCACACACACACACACACACACACACATACACACACACACGCACGCACGCGCACACACACGCACGCACACACACACACACACACACACACGCACGCACGCACACACACGCACACACACGCACACACACACACACACACACACACGCACACACACACACACACACACACACACACACACACACACACACACACACACACAAGAAGGGCGTTTTGGCTACAATCGTTCAGAAAAGCCAGTCGATCGCAAAAAGCGCAGTATATAGCGCTTGCAGGGCTATCTGTGACTTTGCACCCTGAAGATGGTGTAAAATTTTTTCCTCCTACTGAGGTTGGTTATCTAATTCGTAGAGCGCGTTGCAAAGGCATAGTCAATGTAGGCAGCCACAAAAGATATACCCAGCAGTTTCTTCGTTCCGTAGCACTGACAATTGGGCAAGTTGGTGTGGGTCCATAGCACGAACGATGTAAGAACAAGTTAGGTGCTTACACTCTCCCCTCCACGTAAAGAGAGGGCGCGGGCAATTGTGTTCGCCGATGACCTTGAGCTACGAGTAGTTTCCGTCGCACGAGGTGAGATGGCGCTACTGTATGGCAAGCAATAGATTTACTGTATATGCTACCTTTAGGTAGCTCCTAAAGGTAGCATATACCCCTGTCACACGGGCACCCGTGAAGACCGTTTAACTCCCTCGTCTTTACGACAACGAAGATGCGGTCGGTGTCACGCGGCCACCCTCACGCAAACGAAGGTGAACGGAGCATTTCACAAAGGACGTTCAACGATCTTCCTTCGCAGCGAAACGAGGTACTCTGGTCCTCAGCAGTCTAGAGGTCAGAGAAAAATTTCGAGCACTAAGTGGCCGCAGTGAAAGAATAATACATTTTGGCAATATTAAACGTTCTTTCGTTGTAGTACTCATTCACAACGCGTGTTTGTTTACAATATTTACGCCCGCCAGAGTTCACTTACTCTCAACACCGATGCCCTACACACCGTCCCTCGCGAGTCGGGCCAGCCGGCGCCAGCCGATCAACGTCATTACCAGCGCAATATCCCACCACTTCCTCACGTCGTCCGCTGTGTCACTCATGGCTGAAGAACACAAAATGTGCGCTCACGAGGCAAGGAAGCATAAGAGCTTTTGTACCGGGCATGTACACAGGCAACAAAACAACTAAAAGCGCAATGTGGCCAACGTCACTAGCAGCATTGCTACATTTAGCAAATGCATTTTTATTTAAAATTATTTTTAATGGTTCGTTAGTCGCATACCTACTTAATAGTGCTTTTTTGTAAAAACCGCATGACGAGGATTCACAAAAAAAATCAATAGGAATCAATTTAGAATACTTTTCCGAAAATCAAACAGCGCCAGCTGAGCCCGCTCGCGGCAACTGTTACAACCTTGTCATTACCGTGTGACACTGCCACAACTCCTTCGCCGTCGAACCCCCTAAAGGAGATTTACGTTGACGGTGTTCAACGGAGTTTGGTGGTGGCCGTGTGACAGGGGCATAACTCTATGCCAGGTATTCGCGCGGTGCTCATTCTGAAATTCGCACGCAAAAGGACATATTCCTGAAAGCTTTGTGTGCGTGGGATTTTGTGATTTAGAAACGCTTTGCCCTGTGCCCGTGAGCATTTCCAGTCTGTTTGTTTTGCTGATTCGCACGTTGTGATTCAGTTCACGCATCATTCGACACTGGATGTGACTCAGAATACGTGTGACTGGCCTTGTCGCTGCAGTGGTTGCGCCTCAAAATGGGCAAGTGGCGTTTTGTTCCGAATTGCTAGTCGGGGTACCGGAAGCTTGTACAGAGCGTCTGTTGCTTTTCAAGGCTCCGCGTGAACCAGAGCGCTTGGATAAGTGGCGACGGGCAATTACGAGAGCTGACAGAGCCTTGCAGCCTACTGACCATGCGTGCGCGAAGTCTTGCCCGGAAGAAGTGATCTCTGCCACATATCATGCAGAATACAAGGGAAACGACCTGATGCAGGCACCAAAGAAACCTGCGCTCACTTCGGATATTGTGTCTGCCATTTTACCGGGGCTGCCCGAAATACCTGACCATGCAACAAAAAACCAGAAAAGCTCTGCAATAACGGCTGGCTCTGTGCCGACTTCTTGGAAACGACGGGGGCCAACAGGTTCAACTGCATGAGAAGTACCTGACACGACCACTGAAAGTACGGCGAATTTATTGCACGTGGAGACAGCGACTGACTCCTTAGCAAGGCGTTGATTAACCAACAGGCACGCATGCAAAAGACAGCGTTTCCACTTTATCAGTGACGATGCTTCTCAACACGACACTGATAGTTTGGGGCCATGCGCTACCGACTCAGTTCTTCAACACACCGGAAAAAACATTTCTTCTTTAAAAATCAGATGCCATTTTTGAGCCGCTTCATGTATGCCTATTTGGACCAAGTAAATTTAATGTTGAACAGAAATCATTGTGCATACCATTTCTGTGATGCGGCCGTGTTTTTTTTATGTTCACTATATTCACGTGATTATAATTAGTTTGCCGTGCTTGATATCATCAAGCCAGATTTTCTCGTCTTTGGATGTCTCTAGCACTTCATTATCACCATCTTGCAGCATTGCTGAAGCCCTTCCGAGCACGGTACTTAACGACGCAACACCGTTGGTTAAAGCGAAGGCCTGCCCTATAGATCTAAGCCTCATCAAATGTGAAATCCGATTGCCGGAGCCCCACGTGAGCCGAGTAAGGGACAGCTACACACAATATACTACCTTAGGTAGTGCGCTCGCTTTCAGTCTGATGAACACTTCATCATGTTGACGTCCACACGGCTTAATAAAATAGCGCAAAGGATGGCACGTGCCCTACAATCCCGACGTGGGTGTGGTACGGGTTAACCCAGGGTTGATCTTCGGGACCCAATGAAGTTCTTCTCACCATACGATGCTGCTTACACTGCCAGAGGCCGAAATGGAGTCCTGTGCGTGACGCGAACACAAAGACTGGCAAGGGTATACTGTGTCGACTTAAGTTCTTAATAGAACGCGCCTAGGTGTCATGATACATTAGGTGAAAGTTTACTGGCAAAGTTTATTGTTCATTTGGCTAAGCAAACAGAACGCGACAGTGATATCTGCGCGCGCACACACACACAAACGCAGGCACACATGCATTCACACACACGCCCAAACTCACGCAGACTATCACTTTCCTAATAGCTAGCATGGCTTTGCCCTCGGGCTGGTATCCTTATTTCAAACACCTCAAACTTTCTCTCACGTACAATGATGCTTTTTTCTTCGGAACCAAAGATGCTGACGTCGACACCACCAACACCAGAATTTCAGTGAAAGATGCTTTTTAGGGCTGTCGCTTCAAATGCGACCGCTCTCCAGGTCAACGCTTGCAGCTGTCGGAGCATTTATATGACAAAACACTGCTAACAAATAAGTTGCATATAAAACCAGAAAATCAATTTCGTTACAGCAGAGTCACAGTGTAATAATTTGTTGACGTCTGTGTGCATGTATATATCGAGCGTAATAAACAAGCGACGCTCCGCAGCAATAACCTTCTACACGCGGATCGGAGTCACTCCTTAGTGAGCGCCTTCACCCACTAGAGTTGCTGTATGCTATACCTTCAGCATATACAGTAACTCTATGACCAACCCTCCGCGAGCGCCATCTGTCGCATCAAGCGGAAACAACCCAGGCGGCGAATACGATCTGGACGCGACGCCTGGCGCAGTGTCATCAGACTCATCACCCAACTTATTCTTACACCGCGGTCTATAGTTAAGAACGGCGCAAAGGGACACAAAACGATGAGAACACGAGGACGGGTGCTGCACTCGCAACGAGTTGCGGGTCCGGCGGCCTCCGGTTCTGTGTACCGTGTTTTTTGCGCCGTTCTTAACTATGAGTTTCTTCCTTGCCAGGTGGCTATATAAAAAGTTAACATCACGCCGTATGATGCAAATGCGGAAGTAAATGACCTTGCATCGCTCAATTTCTTAAAGCGAAAGCCTTCACAAACGCGAATATTGACTGGCGTCGTCGGCGGTGTCAACATGGATGACGAAGAAAAAAAAAACATCATCACGGGATGACGTCAATAAATGACGTCATCATGACGTCCCAGTGCGGCAAAATTGACGTCATCATGATGTCCTCATGGAATCTCAAATTTTCGCGTACAGTGAATTTTGGCGTACTCTCATGATGACGTCACATGATTCCGTCATCACATGACACAATCGCTTTGTCAAAAGATGAGCCGATCACTGAGGCAGTGCTATACCACGTTATAGGCACGGAAAGCTTTCGGATGGGAGCCGCGGGCAGGGTCAGTACACAGACTGAGAAGAAAAAGAAGTTGGCTTTCGCCTTCCAGTTGTGGTAGCCGTAAGCATGCATCAGTAAGCCAACATGGCTGGATAAATTTGCTTCATTGACACTCATGGTATCTCCCATGCTCAGAATGCAAACTTGAAGTGTCTCAGATGTTGTAGCAGCAAGTATGCACACCCAACATGGAGATGTAGCACGTTATATTTACACTGGTGTCCTGTGTTACACTATATATATACAGTGTTCTGCGTGTCACACCTGTTTGGAGTATACATCACTTTGGTCTATAGTTCATATGAGCGAAGTCAACGCACGCCAGCCCTACAGCGATTTCCTGACAGCGTTCTACCTTGAGGGAAAGTTCCCGTGCAGAGTGACACATTTCACCTTTTTTTTTTCTTTAACGAGAGATGGCAACGTATAACGTCATCCCGGTATACGACTGACAAGCATTCAGGGTGTACCCACCACTTCAGCCCCAGCTGAATGAAAGCACGTACCAAATAGCGAAGATTGCATGGCAACACGCATAAACCCATTGTATCCTATACTACATAGGATCGACACGACACTTCACGCAAACAACGGATCGATATGCAACGTGTCAGATGCACTGCACACCTATAATATTAAAGTTCCCGTGGGGCCACGAAAGCACTAAACAGTGAGCTTGCTACGGCAGCGCACATCAACCTCCTCGCAAAGACGTAGGAAGTCAACATCTCCAGAGGTTACGTTTTTGAGCTATATACTTGGTATTTATTAATTGCTACCTCGAGATATCGACTTATAGGACCTGAACAATTAACGACGACTCGTCGCCAGAGCACGGGAGGCAATCCAGGTCAAAGAATTCCTGGAGTGAGCAACCGTGCCACCTACACCTGCAGCTTACACTCTTGGGAACACAGCTTCAGCAATGCAAATTTATTTCATTCTTTCAGCGATGGCGACAATGATACATGTTTTTTGTTGAAGATCCATGCATGACACTAGAATTCTGCTTCATCTTATGTAAGTGGCGCTTTCTGATTTAGTAACATAGGAGCCGCATAAGCTCTACACACACATTATTAAGGCTATAATAGCAAGGAGACACCTATTCTAGTTAGCCTACTGGGTATCATATGAAAGAAACTGGTTTATGAATACCACCATTGCTGTTTTAATAGACTTGGAGCTATTGCGTTTCAACCGACTGGAGTGTTGATGGTTTCCTCGTGGCTTGGAGGGTCATTCACGAAAAGCTTTGCTCACCGAATCGGAATGGCTGGTTAGTGCTGCATGTGATCACTGTGACAGTGAGAAAACCATTGGCCATGTCCTTTGTGACTGTCCTTGTTATAGCTCCCAAAGACAACAGCTTTCGGCAACGTTAGCATGGCTCGATGACCGGCCGCTTTCAGAGCAGTCAATTTTGTAGTGCCATTCGACCTTCCAACCATAGAGCGACGAAGGCGCTGCTGAACTTTCTGCGTCAACGGGACTCGCAAAACGACTGGGACACTCCCGTGCTTTTGTGTGTGCACGTTTTCTTTTTTAACCATTCCTCTTTTTCAGATTTCCCTTGTTATTTTTTCATACCCATTTCCTTTTCCCCAGTGCAGAGTAGCAAACCAGAAATTGTATTCTGGCTATCCGGTGTTTAATTCAACGTTATTCTCTTTCTCTCTTTCTGGAGGTACTTCTCAATCATATGAAGCTTATGCTTCGTGGAACAATAACAACTGTTTGCTTGCAACGACAATTACTATGTAATATATCTTGTCTGACAAAAACTTTGAGTAACCTGGATGTATACGAGCTACCCAGCAGATTCTTTTGAAATCATTGTGAACAGTATGAAGTAAAGGAAAATTGTGATTTGCTATGTTGACGATTCTCGAATTGTCATTCATAAAAAATATATACATATTTCAAAGATGGCATATCCAGTGTAACTTGTACGAGAAGATCAAAAAACTATTTCTGGGGCATCGAACGCACATTCATCGTAAATTTCAACGTAGTATCGTATTGGTATAACACAGCTTAGTTTGAGAATGAAAAAAAGAGGCAACAGAGAAAGAAGGCAACAGCAGGTAGCAGAATGCTACGTCGAAATCGACAAGTACTGCAGATTGGGCAAGCATGGTGCATTATATAATACCGTTCAAGGGCACGCAGAGTTTGCCGCAGTTATATTTCCCGAATTTGCCGACCCGTGCGAATGCGTCAACCCCAAAATTTGTTCGCTCTCATTTGTGGTCACTGACAGAACGTTAGAAACACATATGAAATAAATAATTAATAGTGGTGCTTTTTGTGCTAGGAGTGAAATGCACGTTCGAAAAGGTATGTTGAAAAAAAGTGGCTGATATTGGAACCATGAGTGTCGACTTTTCAAGTGTTTGGATATAAAATTCAACTAGCTCTTGGTTCAAAGTTTGCTGTATGACATGGTTTCGTGTTAATAGGTAACATCAATTGGGCTGGCACAAAAAAAATGCAAAAGCCGCTGATTGGAGCAGCATAACAGCCATAAAAACTTGCCCTGCAAAGCACGTTTTTTTTTTTTTTTCACCAAGCCAGCATACGATGTACTGTACAGACAGCTCGCGAGTTTCAAGAGTTTCGCAGGTTAGTTTTGCAGGTTAGATACGCAGGTTAGGTACAGCGAACTAAAAGGCAAGGTCATGCGACTGCCGACGCATACGCATGTTGCGTCATGTCGGTGATTTTCTCTGTGTGGCCTACAAGGGACATCAGTTTTTCCAGAATAGTTCCCGCATAACTCACCATCGAACCGTAGTACGCTGGCCGGCTACTATATATCACACTTGTTTTCTCAACGAGTTTCAATAGCGCAGATAACAATCAACGCGCAAACTTGACTGCTGAAGCTTCACCGTCACTGCCTTTAATACGGTATAAAAGTTTCTTGAAGCCGCAGGTCCACTATTCCAGCTTGCTATATGAACCTCGATGCATCGGAGAGCTTGAGATTCTTAGTCATGCCAAATGTGGTCTTTTTTTTTTTTTGCTTTACGTGTAACGTGTGCACACAGTAAAGTGGGGGTGCATGCCCTCACGTTACCACAAGGTATCAATTTCATTCATTCGTTTTTTCAGCAAACCTCGTTGTAGACTGTGCAGACTCGGCATCTCCTTCTGTGTGATCGATCACTCTCTGTGGTAGAGACACAGTCCATGTTTGCAGGCCAAAACGACGACGTATAGCATTGCAATTACGCGGACGAAGAAACGCTTGTTCGAACGAACCTCAAGTGGAAAGCAGCGACCCCTAACTATATGCGAGCTATCTCACGGAGCAGTAAACTCTTCCTGCAAGTTTTTACTGCGCAAACATGGTCGTCTATGCTACCTAAAAAATCTAGCACCCACACAGTATCTGACTAAACGAACACATATGCATGGATGTTTTCGACAAACCATATGTATAAGTTTCGCGCCCATAAGCAGTACTTGAATCCTATACGCACGCTGACCGCGGGGGCAGCGTGTGTCGCCGCATGCTCAAGAGACAAGTAAGTCAATATGGAAGTCAGGGACGTTAACCAAGCTGTATGCATGATCCGTGCAATGCGAATGTTGGGAGATATATAAAAGACACGAGAACGCTTCCACATTGCGAGCCAATGGGGAAATCGGGCCTCTCAAGACCAACATGTGATGCAGCATGGTCTATATGTTGCGCCTGTATAGGAGAAAGGCAAACGGCAAAATGAAGAGAAAAGAAAGAAAGAAAGAGGAGAGGCTATATGTTTGGCATATGCAGTGCCGTAAATTACGCCTGCAGGGAGACGACGCCCCGTCTGCAGTCGGCGTTCCACGCGGCCGCCGCCACGGCGGCACCAAAAACTCATTCATTGCTTGCCAAGACGCGAATTACCTAATTAAGTCGCGTCCCTGTATATAACCCGCGGATAGATGTACGTCTTCGCCTGCCTCGTTTTGCGCGCCCTGCTCGCCCCTCTCCGATTTACAGCTCGCACTCGAGACGAGAACACCTGCTGAACTCGGCGAACGATTATCTTCGGCCGCGCCAAGTCATACATCTTGCTCTTTTTCATTTTTTCTTTCTTTCTCCCGCCCCTTACTCATCTCTCCCCTCACTTTTGTTTTATTCCTTTTGCCTCTTTCGCTCACTCATATAGCCGTCTTCTTTTTGTTCATCTTCTTTCTCCTTTCCGTTTGTCATTTTCAATTTTCGCTCGGTGATGAAGAAAGCGAGGAGCAGAAGGCGCGGGGAAAGCTTAAACTGCGTATTACAGCGCCACACTTAACTACTGCTCTTTTTATTACGCACTTCCTGTTACGAGAAACGACTCTTTGTTAGCGCTTGCTTTTATGGCGAGCCGAATGTATACTGGCTGACCTCGTCGGTGTTTTCTACGCAGCTTATTAACCTTCAAAGAAAGAAAATAAAGGTGTTGACAATGCTATCTTTTTTTTTTTTTGTGGACTCGTTAGCCAGCCGGGCTACCTATACCCGTGAATACGTCGGCTTCCTGAAGAATAATGAAATGCAAGTTAGCGGGACGGACGCATTCTGTACGTATAAAGTGTTGACAACTTTCGTCTTGACAAAGCTTCATCGCCCCGCTGCGGTGGTCTAGTGGCTATAAGGTACTCGGCTGCTGACCCGCAGGTCGCGGGTTCAAATGCCGGCTGCGGCGGCTGCATTTCCAATGGAGGCGGAAATGTTGTAGGCCCGTGTACTCAGATTTGGGTGCACGTTAAAGAACCCCAGGTGGTCAAAATTTCCGGAGCCCTCCACTACGGCGTCTCTCATAATCATATGGTGGTTTTGGGACGTTAAACCCCACAAATCTAATCTAATGTTACAAAGCTTCATCTCTTTTTAATCGACCTTCAGTCTCTTTTCCCCGGGTGCCTATAATGTGAACTATCACCAAACTTAATTGTCTATAGCCGCTTATAGCACCTTATCAGAGCCTACTTGTTTCATGCCGGCTAACGTGTTCCAGTTGACACTCATTAAAGTTTATTGCCCATCATGCCAGTCTGCCTAGGCACGATTACGAAGGTTCAATGTGCACCCTATACGAGGCACGTGAAGGCCGGGATGCGCAAGGTTTCGTGTCATGTTTATACGGCGTCACCATTGGTATTTCTAAACTTTTTTTTCTGCTTGGTAAGATCAGCGTTAACAGCACGTTAGGTATGACATATCTGATCCGAGCAAGATGCAAAAGTATTCGAGGGTTCGTTGTGCGCACTCATTTCTCATCCGCTTACGTTGCTCCCTCTCAGTCGCGGCGGTCGCACTTCAGTGTGGACGAACTGATAGATACAAGTGTACTTCGCCATGTCAGTGCAGGTTATAGAACATGGGGTGGTGAAAATTGCCACAGCCCTCCGCCAGAGCGTGCCCCATAATCAAGTCGTGGTCTTGGCGCACAGAGCGCTGATATTACTATATATTTTCTGACATCGGTTGTCATCTGAACTCTCCCGTCTCGCAACAACTTTGCTGTGTAAATGTGGCATGCACGAATAACTATCTCCTCAGTAGGGCACACTGCTTCTGCCGCTGTGAGGAGATAACAGGACACATTCCGTGCGTGCGCTGCCCATATATATATACGCCAAACTAAACGACGTGGCCTGTGAGCTGAGTTCCATCAAATCAATAAATGTTTCTACCACCACCATATCGCATTGATCCAAGAATACCCCACTTTCCGAAAACAAGACTGTGGGACATTGGCCTAGGCACTTAAGTATACGTGCACAGAGCCATATAATCTCTACTGTGCTCATACACCGGACATCACGAATGTTTGTTAACTACCACCGAGCGTTCGAGTGATGTGTGTTCACCATGACTGTCCATCAGTTATTTTCTCCTATGCTTATACTTTCGTCCCCGTGTTATCTATTCTTCCCTCGTCCCAGTTTCCCGAATGCAGGGTAGCAAACGGAGAATATGCCTGTTTCGCCTTCCCTCCGTTTATATATATACCACTCTCTGTATGATGTCCATTACGGCATCTACTACATGCTCGCTCTTTCCTCAAAGGCCTTGTCCTTGTCCACTGTCACAGAACGAGCGCTAAAAAGAGAGCGCGCCGCCAAATCCTTGCGACAACGGGCGGTAGAAACGCCGCGAGGTAAAAAGAAAAAAAAAAGAAAGCAAACATCCAAGGCTCCCGGGCGCGCGCTCTCCCCGCAGAAGCACGGCTTCGCAGACGAACCTCCTCACCCCACAGCGGCGGCCGGGCAAGCGCTAGAAATTTCCAGAACGAAGGAGGCGTGGCTACGCCGAGCTGAGTCACCCGACGCGGAGGGCTGACAAACCGTCTCGCCTCTCTCCAGCCTTCGCTGCGTATCGCGCCGACGAAGGGACGAGAAAATTCTGGAAAGTGGCGCGGAAGGTATTTAATCGAGCGGCCGAGACGAGAAAGCAGGAGGTGACGGAAGTTAACGCCAGAGCGCGTAGGAATTCCGCCGTGGAGTCGGCGAAGGTTCTGCCCGTAGTGACAGAACAGGAGGAGACGGAAGTGAGCGCCAGAGTGCGTAGAGATTCCGCCGTGTAGTCGGCGAAGTTTTTGGTCCGTAGGGACGGCTCGAGCTACAGGCAAGAGCGTGGGTTTACCGCTATCGAGCGAAGACGCGGGCAACAGCTGCGTGTGTGAAGCCGACGGATTTCCGGCGAAGAAGTTGAAGTTTGAAGAGTGGCCTATTGAAGACGGGAGTTTTCCTGGAAGAGAAACTCCGGCGAGGTTTCCCGGGAGAGAACTTCGAGGGCTGCGGAACGACAACAGCGCTGGACTTTGAGTGAGTGATTCTCGGAAGAGTATCATCTCGACTTTGGTTCCAAGAACTTTGGACTGGATAGGTTTTCTATCTCTTTAGTCTTTAAGTGTCTTGGTTGTTCAATGCATGCGACTGCATTGTAGTGCGTATCGTTGTCTGTGTCCGTTGTTCTGAGTGTGGCTGATTGTACTGTGTAGTACGTCGTTTGATTGGTGACGTATTGTATGTAACTATTGTGGAGTGTGCATTCTTGGGTATTGTTTTCGATCTGCCAATTTTGAGAATATAATTTTTGTTCTGTTTGTCAACTCTCGGCTCTGTCTTGTTCTTTGGACCACAGCCGGCGTCCGCTGGCGCACCAATAAGGACCACTTCTAAATTGTCCACGCTTTCGTGGTGCGGTTCGGGGGGCCGATACTTCGGCTCTTGGAATTAGCCCGGCGATCGCCTCCCTAATAAACGGGACAGGTGTGACAATTAATCTGGCGTCCGCGATACAGGACCTTTTGGTGCACAGTGTGTCCAGAGTAGTGAGAAAGAGCCTCGAGTTGTTGATAGTGCTATCGGAACGATTTTGTGTGTTGTTCAGTGTTCTCGTTAACGAGTGCAGGGGAGTGTTCCGATAGACAGATTTAGGCAGATACTTTTTGCACGCGGCAAGGTTTTATTTACGAGTTGCGAGACACAATGGATCTCGAAAAGTTAGTTGCGCTTGGTGAGAAGATGGGTCTTTCCGGCGCCGAACTACGGAAATGGGTAAGCCAGAAGGAGAAAGAGGCGGTGGAGAGAGAAAGGTTGGCAGCTGAGAAAGCCAAGGAAGAAAAAACAGCTGAGTTGGAACGAGAGAGGTTGGCTGTCGAAAGAGCCAAAGCGGAAAAGGCAGCTGAGTTGGAGAGAGAAAGGCTGGCCGCTGAAAGGGCGAGAGAAGAAAGAGAAGCAAAAGAGCGACAGCTGAAGGAAGAAAGAGAGCAGCAATTGAAGTTGGAGCTGGAGAGAGAGAAGTTGGCAGCCGAAAGGGCGAGAGAAGAAAGAGAAGCGAGGGAGCGCCAGCTGAAAGAAGAAAGAGAAGCGGAGATGGCTGAAAGGGAACGGCAGCGGCAGCACGAAATTGAACTCGAGCGGCTCCGTTTGCAACAGCGAAACGAAACTCCCGTCCAAGCTAGAGTTGAAAGCAGCGAACGGGAAGATCACGGCTTCCGCTTGAACCCAAGCAAGCTGCTCGTAGCGTTTGATGAAAGGAAGGACGACCTAGACGCGTACCTCCACAGATTTGAGACGATTGCGAGGAGCCAGAATTGGCCGGAGCAGCAATGGGCAACTGCTTTGAGTACTTGCTTGAGTGGTGAAGCGCTCAGTGTGTACGGTAGGCTGACGCCGACCGATGCAGCCAACTATGCAAAGGTGAAAGCTGCTTTGTTGAAGCGATTTAGATTCACTGTGGAAGGATTCCGGGACAGATTTCGGACAGGAAAGCCAGCTGATGGTGAGACAGCTACGCAGTATGCTGCCCGACTTTGCCACTATTTCGACAGATGGATTGAACTTTCAGGGACAGCACAGGAGTACGATGAGCTTAGAGAGCTGCTAATTAGCGAACAATTTCTTACTAGTTGCCACCCAAGCCTGTCACTGTACTTGAAAGAGAGGAAGGCTGACTCACTTGAAGACATGCTTGAATTGGCTGATCAATTCTTGGAAGCGCAAGGTGGCACTAATTTGGCCAAGGTAAAGAAGGAGTGTCCCGATGATTCGAAGAAATTGGCTCCTGAAGAAAAGAAGCGTACACCAGAGAGCATGCAGCGATGTTTTCTGTGTAACCGAGTGGGTCATCGCGCGAAAAACTGTCGAACAATCTTTACGAGCCCTACGGTAGTGAAATGTTTTAAGTGTGGTCAGACTGGGCACAAAGCAGATGCTTGTCGTAACGGAGTGAGTCAAACTCACCAGGTATCCTGTGTGCAAGTGGCACCGAAATCCGATAATAATGCCGTCACCGACGGATTCGTAGAATTGAAAAATGGGGAGAAAATTCCTATTGTCGGTGCTGTAATGTCAAAACAGCCAACCGGTGTTGTGAAAGGAATGCCAGCGCGGCCTGGAAAAGTTGCGGGCAAAAAAGTTACGGTGTTAAGAGATACCGGCAGCTCCACGGTTATCGTGAGAAGAAATTTGGTACGGGAAAGAGAGTTGACAGGCAGAACGAAACCGGTTTGCCTAATTGACCGTACGGTCCGGATGCTTCCCGAAGCAGAAATTGAGGTTGAAACCCCGTACTTCAGCGGGAAGGTTACTGCTTTATGCATGACGACCCCCCTGTATGACCTTGTCATCGGAAACATCGACGGGGCGCGAGGGCCAAGTGATCCGGAATGTTTGGGAGAAGACCCGAAGATAGAGCCCTCGCCAACACAGCGGCCGCGAGATACAGTGGAGGAGCATCCCGTGACGGGTCTCACTAGAGCCCAAGGTGAAGCTGCGGCGCAAGAGACAGCGAAGGAGAAGACGATCGTGTCGAATGAGTCCACGGGCCGAGCAACTGGACTTACGTCGGCACGACCTCAACCGACAGACAGTATAAAGGAGACGGAGTTGGCCAGCCGGGCAAAATGTAGAGGCATTATCAAGCGGGTAAATAAACAGACAGGACCCGTCGAATGTAATGACGCGTTAACGGTGTCGGAAGAGACAACGATGGCTGAGACGACGCCTCAGATATCGTCGTGGGAAAGGGCTCGCCGAAAAAGAACGTGGAAACACAAGAATAGATCGAGCGAGCACCGCAAAAGGGGGCGCAAGCGCTGTTCGAAGTACTCAAGATAGGTGCTGAGGTGGAATCAGAATGTGTTCGGCAGGGCTGAGTGACATATGTTGTGTTAATATTCTTGTTATCCTGTGTCTCAAGTGTATGTCGAGTGAGTCAGTGTTCTGTGCGATGGTGTGATGTATAGTGTTGTATAATTGTTGGATAGACAGAACTTTGTACGGTTGTATTGTTTAGAATGTGTGATGAAGTGTTGTAGGCATGTACCTGTGGCTATATTTCATGTGTTGTGGAATTGAACTACAATGTACGATTGTATTGAGTGATATATTGTGAATGTGAAGTGTCATGAGCGACGGATTGTGTTACAGTCTGTGAGAATGTGTGGTGACTGTTCGCGCTCGTTTGTGTGGTTTTGAATATTATGAGATAATATTCTTAAAGTGGGGGGCAGTGTCACAGAACGAGCGCTAAAAAGAGAGCGCGCCGCCAAATCCTTGCGACAACGGGCGGTAGAAACGCCGCGAGGTAAAAAGAAAAAAAAAAGAAAGCAAACATCCAAGGCTCCCGGGCGCGCGCTCTCCCCGCAGAAGCACGGCTTCGCAGACGAACCTCCTCACCCCACAGCGGCGGCCGGGCAAGCGCTAGAAATTTCCAGAACGAAGGAGGCGTGGCTACGCCGAGCTGAGTCACCCGACGCGGAGGGCTGACAAACCGTCTCGCCTCTCTCCAGCCTTCGCTGCGTATCGCGCCGACGAAGGGACGAGAAAATTCTGGAAAGTGGCGCGGAAGGTATTTAATCGAGCGGCCGAGACGAGAAAGCAGGAGGTGACGGAAGTTAACGCCAGAGCGCGTAGGAATTCCGCCGTGGAGTCGGCGAAGGTTCTGCCCGTAGTGACAGAACAGGAGGAGACGGAAGTGAGCGCCAGAGTGCGTAGAGATTCCGCCGTGTAGTCGGCGAAGTTTTTGGTCCGTAGGGACGGCTCGAGCTACAGGCAAGAGCGTGGGTTTACCGCTATCGAGCGAAGACGCGGGCAACAGCTGCGTGTGTGAAGCCGACGGATTTCCGGCGAAGAAGTTGAAGTTTGAAGAGTGGCCTATTGAAGACGGGAGTTTTCCTGGAAGAGAAACTCCGGCGAGGTTTCCCGGGAGAGAACTTCGAGGGCTGCGGAACGACAACAGCGCTGGACTTTGAGTGAGTGATTCTCGGAAGAGTATCATCTCGACTTTGGTTCCAAGAACTTTGGACTGGATAGGTTTTCTATCTCTTTAGTCTTTAAGTGTCTTGGTTGTTCAATGCATGCGACTGCATTGTAGTGCGTATCGTTGTCTGTGTCCGTTGTTCTGAGTGTGGCTGATTGTACTGTGTAGTACGTCGTTTGATTGGTGACGTATTGTATGTAACTATTGTGGAGTGTGCATTCTTGGGTATTGTTTTCGATCTGCCAATTTTGAGAATATAATTTTTGTTCTGTTTGTCAACTCTCGGCTCTGTCTTGTTCTTTGGACCACAGCCGGCGTCCGCTGGCGCACCAATAAGGACCACTTCTAAATTGTCCACGCTTTCGTGGTGCGGTTCGGGGGGCCGATACTTCGGCTCTTGGAATTAGCCCGGCGATCGCCTCCCTAATAAACGGGACAGGTGTGACATCCACCACTGACTCGAAGGTCGCGGGTTCAATTCCGGCCATGGTAGTCGTATTTTGGTGCAGCCCAAATGGTATACAGGCCTGTGTGCAGTGCGATGTGAGCGCACGTTAACGAAACCAGATGAAGAAAATTTTAGAAGCCCTCCACTACGGCGTCTCTCATAAGTATGTCGTGAATTTGAAAGGTAAAACCGCAGATACTATTCCTCCAAGCCAATTAGGCTTATACGAGGCAATAACTCATCCGCTTCGCGTGTCATTATCGAATAAAAGAGAAAAAGCTCGAGATGCGCGGTAATACGTTGCTTGGTTTACAATAAGTACTACGGGTGGCTTGATTTCTGTGTCACTACGGTATGAAGAGAGACAGGGAGGTTAGCCCCGACCTTATGCATGGTTTTAATAGATTACAGACAAAAGAATGATAATGTGAATTTGGTGAAACGAAATCGATTTATAGATGCTAGGAAAACTCATTCTTTATTAATTAAATCGGAGTGTTGGTAGCCACTACCACAAATGCCACTGGTGAGTTACTTGTTTGCTAAAGTATTCGTTCTGGTCAGTGAACAGGGTCGTGCAGTAATTAGTGGGGTCACTATGTGAAAAGGAAGACGTGACTGGCGTGCAAGGCCACCAAATTTGGCCTGTCGTATTCGTTCGTTGTGACACAACAACAGAACGCGGTTTTCAACGGCATGACTGTCATGACGATAATGATGTGCTATATCTTAAAAGTACATATACTGCGATATGGATGGTAAGGTGTCGCGCTAAGCACGGTGAAGGGGGTTCGATTAATGGCCACGGCGGCCCGCACTTCAATATTGGTGAAATGCAAGGTGTACCAACGTGCCTGCATGCCTAACAGTATTTCTTTGCCTTTTTTTGCGCAATAATATGGGAAGCTCGTGAAGCCTACCCCTGCGTTCATCGGTGATGAACATGGACCAGTTCGGATATCCGCCAGGTCCTGCGGCGTCCGTGGTGGCCACGTCCAGGAAGCGGACGCGCCCTTACTGCGACAGCGAGGACACTCATGTCTACTCACTGACAGGTGAGGGCCATCTGACGATAATTTAGACCTTGTAAAGAGCCGAAAAGCCAAGAGACGTAACACCAGGGCCCCTTCATCCCCGAACACAATGAATGAAGGAGCGCTGCGAAGGCCCGAGGCCAACATCCT
This sequence comes from Rhipicephalus microplus, assembly GCF_043290135.1. Lineage (NCBI taxonomy): Eukaryota > Metazoa > Arthropoda > Arachnida > Ixodida > Ixodidae > Rhipicephalus > Rhipicephalus microplus. The sequence continues at coordinate 373,841,316 of NC_134710.1, read as the reverse complement.
CATTTTAATTCCTGTTGACCCGAACGATAACGTGAAGCATCTCAGCATATTTCGGCGCTGCTCGAGGGACTGCATGGTGCCAGATGAAATCATGGACGTCAAAGGGAACCCAGGTATTAAAATCATGGCAATGTATGTTTCGCATGCTGCCGCACTGCAAAGCATACCAGGCAACCTTACAGAACAGGATGGAATCAACGTGGCGAGTACGGAGCAAAACGCATCACTTATGCGGATATTACAACCATTTTATTTCGCAGCAATTCTCATGATAATCTTCAAAGTAGCATTAACACAGCTCTCGGCAACTTACACAAGGGAAGCGTAATCAATTCTCTTGAAATCAACAAAGCCAAAAGAAAAACCGTCAACTATCTTACACTCCCCCCCCCCCCCCCCAATCACTTAGACCATCTATCTTGGCTCTTACTTCAGGAAACTTGTGTACACAGATTGTTCACTTAGTAAAACCACTTGCTCTACTTTTTCAAAAGAATGTTGATTGATTGATATGTGGGGTTTAACGTCCCAAAACCACTATATGATTATGAGAGACGCCGTAGTGGAGGGCTCCGGAAATTTAGACCACCTGGGGTTCTTTAACGTGCACCCAAATCTGAGCACACGAGCCTACAACATTTCCGCCTCCATCGGAAATGTAGCCGCCGCAGCCGGGATACGAACCCGCGACCTGCGGGTCAGCAGCCGAGTACCTTAGCCACTAGATCAAAAGAATGTATCTTGGGGCATTCAGGTTAGTCCTGTATATACACGGGTAGCAAAGGTACTAGGCATTTTGGCGAAATTTCAATTCCACTTGCCAACAGGTGTCAAGCTTGATATTTACAATGCACTATTTCTTTCCCATTTAAACTATTGCTGTCTAGTCTGGGGCATAACCACATTAACAAACCTCAACCAGCAGCTTATATTACAAAAGAAAGCACTACGTCAGAATGTGTGTGCTTGAAAAACTGCCCTCACAAAACCCCTCTATATTAAATGCCGAATCACCTCAGTTCACAACTTGTACAGTACCCATTATCTAACCAGAAAATATAAGCATGATACAGACGGACTACTTCGTACATTATCCGAAGGGACACAACTAACGAGACCTTATGATTCCCGCACTGATGATACCTAAATATGCCATTTTCACACATTACGCTAACAAATAAAAATACTTCGTTACACGCTTCCAAAACTCCTAAATGAGCTCCATAAGTGTGGTATTGATTTAGAAACAACTACCAGCTGTACAATCAAAGCGTTTTTTGTCACCAAGGAATAATGCGTTGCTCTATTGCCAAAGGTGAAGTTTTTGTTCACCACAATATCAAGTTTCCCTGGATCTTTCTCTTTCTTTTCTGTTCACCTAAATATTTTATGAAAGAACGCTCATTTTGTTGTCATGATTATGATATGATTTATCATAAGACATCGCATAAATATTGTAATATATAGTATTTCTTGCGACTATTGTATTGCTTTATTACATTAGTATACGTATTATATTCTATACTATATAAGTATTGTAAGCTCTCACTGTATGCCATAAAAAATGGGCACTCGAGGCTTATCAAGTGGATATATATCGCCTTTTCTCGAGCCGTCGTGTTCCACAACACACAAACTTGTGGACGAAATAAGGCTTGGTTTGATTTGAACGTGCATTCATACATCCGGGTGGGCTCCAACGTCGTCCCCGGCATCATGTAGACGACGTTGACGCTGTCATTTCCAGCTCCAACTTGTGCAGCCAGGTCAATCCAGCTAATGAAGCTAGCGTCATCGCCATGGTTGCTCGTTGGAGTATACCTCAAGCTGCTTGAAAATAGATTTTAAAGGCAACTCTCTACCTTCGTACATACCTAAAATTGGGCTACTTCCGTCTTTCTCTAAAACCTTTTGTGCCGAAGCCAGTGCAATGTCACAACTGCATGAAGCTCGGTCACGTGAGAAGCGTATGAGTGAGTAGCGTATCAGTATGTTTCTCTCTTCGCTGAAACCTATTCTGCGAACAATTGTAAAGCCAATGTTTTCAAGCGTTGCATTTCCAATGGACTCTATACGAAACTTCTACAAAAGATTGCCCAAAAACGAAAGAAGACAAGGCCGTATTGAGATAAATGGCGAGAGACCATACATCACATCGCAAAGCTGCCGCAACCCTTAGACCTGCAGCGGCACCGTTGGCGCCGAAGTTCATTCCAGAAAACCAAAGCCTCTGCATTCGCAGCGCTCATTGGCCGACCTACTTCACCACCTCTTTGCCATTCCGACTTTACATAGCTGGTATGGACCAGAACACTATCAAACACATGAAGCTCACGTGCACTTTTTGTACGTTTTCTCTATCTTTTCATGTATTAATCTCTTTCCCCTAACGTAGGATAGCAAACCAGACGTGCGTAGACCTCTCTGCCTTTCCTTCTTCTTCCCCCCTCCTTATACAATAACAAGAGCGTTTCTGGAATATGAGCTTTTGCTCTCTACTTAAATGCTCTCACTCTATAACTGTTCATCACAGAAAGTTTTCACTCAGTTCTGATGCTGGGCATATTATCAGATATGAATAAGGTCTCAGGTGTTTAGTGACTAAGCGCGAAGTCATGTGTTCCAGTTTCTGTAGCGGTGGTCGCATCCTGGCGGGCACTGAATTCAAAGTAATATTAACAGAAAGTAAAAGAAAGCACGTATGAATTGACTAGAGCAAAAGTGCACTGGACAAGTTAAGAGGAAGAAGCGGACCATACAGTTTGGAAAGAAATTACTTCAAAAACTTCTGTTGTTTGAAAAGCGCTTCAAGGAGACTTTATATTATGACATTTAACAAAGAATTGGTTTGTCTCCGCATTTAGGCAGACTCAACAATCATACAGTGTCGACAACTTAGCGTCATTCTCTATAATAATACCTGGGGTTTAATGTCCCAAAAACACGATATGATTGTGAGAGACGCTGTGGTGGAGGGCTCCGAAAATTTCCACCACCGGGGGTTCTTTAACGTGCACCGAAATCTGAGCACACGGGCCTACAACATTCTGACCTCCACCGAAAATGCTGCCGCCGCAGCCGGGATTCGATCCAATGACTTTCGGGTTAGCAGTCCAGCGCCACAATTGCTAGACCACTGCGGTGGGACTGTGCGTTATTCTTGCTTCCTATCTTTCTACCGAGCGAAAGTGCGCCAATCAATATCTTCTGCAAGTTTAGACTCCCTGCATTAACAATTTGTATACTGACTACCTGTCCAGTCATTTCGATTGATTGATTGATATGTGGGGTTTAACGTCCCAAAACCACCATATGATTATGAGAGACGCCGTAGTGGAGGGTCCAGTCATTTCGAGCCGGGGAAATCCTCTTAGGGGCGAAGCACCTTATATACGGTCTCAGTGCGTCGGCGTGTACCGTCGTCGTCGTTTGCTGCTGCTACTGCCGTTGTGGCGGTCGATTTACTTGAGCGCAAGAGAGAGGGCGCCACCGCCTAAACGCTCACCGCGTGAGATAGCCCGAATCTGCGCGCGTTGACTATGAAAACGCTCTTTCTGCAATGAACGCTAAACTACCAACTCGCGATGATAGAGAATGCGCCCTCGCCCGCGAGAGACATCACCAACGGAGGCCGGCCTGCAATGTAGGGCCGGTGGGACTTTTCTCTTGTGCGCAGTTGAACAATTAAGATTCACAGCGTGTGCGTTAACTAAACGCGGGCTGCGGGTCTCTGTGTCCAATCGGAGCCCCCGGATAAGCCCCTAAAAGTGGGGGCTCCAAACAAACCCGTGAACACTGGATGTGTCACTTCATCTCCAAGTTTTACGTTACTGGCACTGAAGCACCCTTCCCTATACGTCCCTTCACCACAATTATTATTTTCGTTGAATTCGAAATTGAGGTGGGCCCTGCTTTGCTACCTTTAAATAATAATCTTTCTTGTAATCAAGCTTCGAACGTGTGATCAAACCTGCGCCTTTGCTTTTAAGAGGCCGATACGCGCAATCGCTGTATACGTACTAGGTGAGCAATCTGCAACAAAAAATTGGATGTTGCGCACAGCTTCCCTCGTCCCTGTCTTTTTCTCATGCCATGTGGAAACAACACTCAAAGAAAAAAATCTAAATAAGAAACGTCCAGCGAGACGAACTGCACGTAACCACTTTCACGGGGAAAGGAAAAAAAAAGTCACAGCTTTGCCACAAACGCGAAGCAATGAACGCGATAGCAACAAATTAATAGTTCATGCACAGAATGGCAAGCAGATCGAAACGTGCCCCGCGTTTCTCACGCACAAATGACGCACGAAACGTACGTACAGATACAGATGAACGCGAATAAGCGTCTCAGTTGTTACTTCGCTGTGTATGAATAGCGCGCTCTTTTCGCAAACGGAGGCTGTTCAACGATATCTGCTACCTTTGTGCGCCGCGTAACAACATAATCGTTCCACTCAAGCTTAACGCCAGCATCCTCCCCACCGGGAGATAAGGGCGCGTGAGAGATCGTCCACTCCCCTCCTCTCTGCGAGTCAAAGTACGCGTGAGAGATGAGAACCACCACGCGCTCATTGCGCCATCTTGCTGATAATGCTTAAAACACGATTGCCCCCCCCCCCCCCAGATGCCGTCACCAGCGGTAAGTGTACAAATAGCTTGCCGTTTGAACGTTGAAGGTGGTACCCCGGCTTGGAAGAGAGGAATATATGTACTATACATATATGTACTATACATATATGCATATGTATAGGGAAGCCGCTGTCTCCCCTGTAACAAACCTGGGATCATTGAACATGTATTTATTGATTGTCAGAATGCCATTTTCTTATGAGACATTTTACAGAGGACTTTAAAAAAGATTTACCTCCACGTGGAATCCGCCCCGCCGCGGTGGTCTAGTGGCTAAGGAGCTCGGCTGCTGACCCGCAGGTCGCGGGATCAGATCCCGCTTTCGGCGGCTGCATTTCCGATGGAGGCGGAAATGTTGTAGGCCAGTGTGCTCAAATTTTGGTGCACGTTAAAGAACCCCAGGTGGTCAAAATTTCCGGAGCCCTTCACTACGGCGTCTCTAATAACCATATCGTGGTTTTGGGACGTTATACCCCACAAATCAATCAATCAATTCATGTGGAATCCGTTTTTTGCCTTGTGATAGTTCTGAGCAACATTTGGACGTTATAATTTTACTTGGTCTTCATTCGGTTTGGCGTAGTATGTTATCGTAGAGACACTGTGACGTAAGAGTTATGAGTGTTTCGTGGAAGCTGTTATCAAAGTGCGAGATGTGTATAAGACTACAGACTGCGTAGAATATGTAATATATTTGTTTGATGCGTTAACACACGTGACGCGTGTGATGTGTTATCGTCAGATTAACTTGACCTGTAGTGAAGAAGGCAAAACACGAACAGAAAACCCTTCGGTGGCTCAGCGGTTAACGCCTCGCATTCATGACGCAGAGGTGCTGAGTTCGATTCCGCGCGCTAAAGTGTATTTTCTGGGTTCCTTTTTATTTCTTGCGTTTTCATATATACAGGTACGTATACATATACGGTGCATGCCATCGACGCCCCCCCCCCCCCCCCGACGCCGCCGGCAAAATCCAGCGGAGAGTTTCCATATAATTGCTATCGCAATAAAATGAAAAACCACCTAAATAAATACTATCATACAAATTTTGTGGGTAGTCGAACACTCCGATGAGATGCATTTTGCCATCAAGCGTTTTCAGTTGCCGAGACTGGAAGCGCGTCTTTCCTGCTTTCTTCCAAGAAACGAGTGGTGCAAACAGCCCGTCAGTGACGCCGGGCATACGAGAAAGCGCCAGGCACGACTCGAACACAAGGTCTCATTTTCTACCCCTAAATTGTTTATCGAACGCACGCCACCGCCAATTTCAAACCCCGCGTCAGAGACGAGTACAGGTACGTACATTGATTTACCGCAGAAAAAGATAGTCTATAGAAGAAAGAACAGACGCAGTTAGGATGAGAGTGAAGAAGCAGGCAGGAAAGAAGCAAGAAAATAAACGACAGAAAAAAAAGTAAAAAAGAGCGTCAAAGAGAAGCAAGTTTCGCGCAGTTTCGCCTTCGAGCCTATACACATATTTAATTTCGCGCATGCATCTTTTTCTTTTGTTTTGATTTAAAAGAAGCGTTACGGAGAACATTCAGTGAGATGAGTCCTGTTTGGGCACGATCGTCCGTTTTTGCAATCTTTCATTCCGTCCGCGCCTCAAGCATGGCAGGGAGCGCCGGTCGGTCGGTCGGTCAGCTCAGAGGGTAAGAACAACGCGAGCGGTTTCATTCCGTCCCCTCTCTTCACTCTTACACTTCCTTACGTCGTAAAACTCAAAACGAAAGAAGCAGGAGAAGACGAAAAAAAATCAAGGAACAGATCAAAAAAGAATTCTCAAAAGGCACGAACACAGACAAACAAGCAAGTTCACCGTAGATTGCGCTGGCCAAGAAGAGAAACGGCGAAGGGATCAAGACCCACGAAACAGCCGCCGCCTGCCCTCACGGGCAGCGCCGGTTTTCAGGTTGTGGATGCACGACGGCTTCGCAGGCAGCGAATGGAAGGCGTGTATAGATGAAACGCTGGTGGCGTAGTTGGAAAATAGGCACGCCGGCGGTAAGTGAGTGAGTGAGTGAAAAGACGACTCGACTCTGAAGAGATGCTTGGTGCCGCAGCAGCTGTGATGAGGCCGGCCGCTGCCACGTGGGATGCATTCGCCCAAGGGGAGCAGCCGGCTGCGGTTTCGAAGAGCCGAACGAACGAAACGCGACAGAACACTCTTGTGAGACGGGTTACACGTCGTTAGCTCCGATCACTAATCTTACGCGTTGTTTTAATTGTATCGCGCTCCGACGTCGCACCGCCGTGCGTAATGTGACGTTGTCTTCATTCATTTATTTTTGCGACGCTATATTCTCTATGGAGTGCTTGATAATAACATTACTAGTAATAGTAAAAGAGAAAAAAGAGAAGCTAGATAGTAATATTCTAATAGTCGAGGTTGTAGAAGTTACATATCTTGCTTTCAACCATTGAACCATGAAATGCTATCAGAAAAAGCAACTACCACTTAACTTTTTTTTTTGTCTTACATGATGAGGGAATGTCCAGCTCCAACAAAGGAAAACGGTGCTTGGCCATTATCGAGAATTATAAAATTTTGAAGCCCAGATAACTCTGCCACATATGACATATGTACTGCATCACTTGGAAGGTCAGCTGGCTTAGCTTTTTATCAATTGTTGCTCATCTGTCAATGTTCACGATAAGAAAACAAACCCTTCTTACCCCTTTAGCTTTTACTTCATGTAAAAAATAACACAAGCCTGATCATGAAGTGTTTTTTGCTACCCAGAATTCTCGCGTCTTGACATAAATACCGAACGTGGCTCCATGGTAGGCGAAGTAACTTCCCACGTGTAAAGTGTAAACGGTGACAAATAAAATAATAGCGACATGCGTCCAAGTTTATATATCTTGAATCTGCCCAGTGAACCACTGATATCCTGTTAAGATAGAAATAAGATTCATACGTCTACGTCTATTGATAAGATCTAATCGATGTCTCCATAATGTGCCATCCTCCCAGTCTGGAGAGCCTACGTATTATTGACGTCGTATGCACTTGTCTCTTAGACAATTAGACGTCGCAAATGATGTCGCATATACGTGCTCACAACATCAAATGCATCGCAGAACTTTCTGTCTTCTAAAACCGCTTCAGTTGACCTTTATAACGATCAATATATTCGGGCACGTAAAATCTAGGAAGTGCTCGAAAATAAATGGGCATGTTCGATCATGCGTAATGCATACAAACGCGCGAGGAGATAACGCGAGCGAAAGACCATAAAATGAACATGCGTGGCATTAGTGCTGCCGTACATGATAGCGCGAGATCATACGCCCGAAGGTGGTTTAGCGTGAAGCACTTTAGGGCCCTGGGCGGTCGTCGCTTGGCGTAGCGCAAGCAAAACCACATAACAAAAAGAAAAGAGGAAGGAAAGGTCAAATCGACAGAGATGTAAAAGGAAGAAATAGGAAGAAAAATAGAAAGGGCTAGGGAAATAGAAAAAAAATGAGTGAACATAAAGACAGAAAAAACTGAATATATAGAAAAGAAAAAGAGGAGGAAAGGAAGCTCAACGGAAACAAAGCAGAAACAAAGCCCCGCACTTACTTCAGGCTTGCTGCATGTATAGTATTTTGGGCTAGAGATCTGCACTCCCACTGCACTCAGGCTCTTAGCTGGTGTGCTATACTTAAAGAAAGCATCAACACCGTGAGGGTGGCCTTAAATTTGTCGTCTGATAGCAATCCAGCCAGCCTCACCCCACCATGGTGGTCTAGTGGTTAAGGTACTCGGCTGCTGACCCGAAGGTCACGGGTTCGAATGCCGGCTACGGCGGCTGCATTTTCAATGGAGGCGATAGTCCTGCAAGCTTGTGTGCTGGAGGCCTGTGTGTGATGCTCAGGTGGTCGAAATTTCGGCAGCCCTCCACTACGACGTCTCTCATGTGGTGATTTGGAATGTTAAAGCTCACGTATCAATCAATCCGGCCAGCCTCACACCTTTGATGCTTTCTATAAAGTACAGCATAGCGGCCATGAGAAAGACTGCCATGGGACCGTAAGTCCAACACCCCACTTACATGCGACAAGTGTGCGAAGTGCACGATAAAACATTCTATTTACTGAATAACAATGTCTATGTATATCTATTGAATGTACATTCAAAGTTCATGTGCAACGTAGCTGCAACTTTACTCGGCCGAGCTTTTCATAGTTGCGGGTACATCTAATCTTCGTAATTTGGATTTCTATGGATATCTAAGAAACATTTACAATGTCCACGAGAAACATACCATGGATGTCTACACAATATTTGTGGTTCACTGGGTGTATATATTTTTTGTATGTCTGCTCCTGTTAGGCCTGAACAGGGAGGGCTACATAATTGTACAATAAACAAATAAATAAATAAATAAATACTTCGAAAGTACTGAAACTGAGAGGTCAGGGCGCGGAATAATATCTAGAGCTTCGAAATGTGCGCATGTGTGAAGTATATGGGGTGACAGATGCGACGCTACAATATGTATAACTTCGCATCAGCTGCCACGGTTTTTATACCTCTGTAAATTTTCATAACGTCGGTTCCGCCTTGAGACTTCACGAAAAATGATCGAGGCATAGATGCAACGTCGCCGTTGCCATTATTTAGGGCGGACATGTGTTTCGCGGTCTACTTTTTAAGCGGGAAGTATGTGTGCTTTATCTCTCGCTTTCTGAACTTGCATGGAGAGGGCGGAGACAAATATAGTGGATAATGTAAGCTGAACGCACTGGCGACATGTTCTGGCAGAGTGTAAAAACAAAGAGAACGATGCAACTACGTTTTAGACGGAAGACAGCTCTGTCCGAGCGTCGGTTACATCTTCATTCATCGAGTTAGGCTGCGCCAAAGGCCAAACGACGTAAATTATTGCTTTTTGACCTGCTCCCGAAGGAAGCACCCTGTTTTCTAATGTATGTATGTATGTATGTATGTATGTATGTATGTATGTATGTATGTATGTATGTATGTATGTATGTATGTATGTATGTATGTATGTATGTATCTATCTATCTATCTATCTATCTATCTATCTATCTATCTATCTATCTATCTATCTATCTATCTATCTATCTATCTATCTATCTATCTAGCTATCTATCCTGTAACAGCAGAAAAAGTCTTCTTTTTCTTTGTTTACTTAATAGTCATAGGAATCTTTTGCATGAAAGTTCGCTTGAAACAGTATTCCTAACATTCTGCTGAAGTCCGGGAAGCTGAAGGTAATTCCGTATGCGCCCACGGAGGCACAACGAATACAGACCAGAGAAATGGCTAATTAATCGACTCCGCTTCTAATGCTGTCACAGCTAGGTGAATCAAGCACGTCCATGATCATGCGCCGATTAACACGAACACATCAGGGAACACCGCGCTGAGCAACTTCGCCGCAACCCCGCTCCGTGTGTGCCTGAAGCGCCGCCCTGCTCGGCGAGGAACGGCCCGCGGGGCATGCAGGCTGGCAGGCGCCGCCGCAGTTAGCGCGCGATCGCATTGTGCGTGCGAACGGGCCTGGAATGGGTTTGACCCCACGACCTCGTCTCGGCACGGAAAGAGGGTGAGCCAGGCAGCGCAGATGCAGCCAGAGAGAGGACCCCTTAAGAAGCGACGGCACTCAACTACCGTGACCATTTGAGGCTGCACTCACGCAGGCCCTAGGACTGGGCTGAAGCTTTCTTTTTCTATCCTCGTCAGCGAAAGAAACAATTCAAGGTGAAACAAAACAGGGACCGTGGCCATCAGGGGCGGCAAATGAAGGGTTTCGCGCGTCAGCTTTCTCTATTTGCTGGTTCCTCTCACTGACGACATTCTTCTCTGGTACAACCGCGTTACCTTTCTTGCGGTGAATCCATGCCAACAAGCTCAAGTATTTACCCTTTTAAAAACTACAGTTCTTCAATCTCGGTAGGTCTCACCCATGTTCGCGCATACATTTCGATGGGAGCTACAAATTAACCGACCGACGTCACCACCTAAAATTCACCAAAACCCCGCCGCAAGTATACACTCAAATATTCGCAATTTCCAAAGCAAAAATCCTCTTTGTGATTGGGTTCGTGCTTCGCTGGAAAGTTGTTTACAGTTCTAGAAAAAATAATTGTTGAATATTTGTCTCGCCTTCGAAAAAAAAAAAAGGGATAGCAGTGGTTACCAAATGTTGGCTTGTCACTAAATGGTCATTAGGTCAGCCATCAAGAAAATTTAGTTCATTAATACCCTTTTTGAGGGCGCTGATACCGCAACAGCGATGCATGATACATTGCTGGCGCAAGTGTATATACGTGTAGCGGAGCGCGAAATTTCTATTAATAGTGAACTTAAACACTAATATACTACAGAAAAGTAAAAAAAAAACCGCGAGAAAAATGACAGAATTTGGGGCCAATGTCGGCACTTTTATGGGAGATAATCATGATAATAATCACAATCCTAAATGGTGCACTCTGCGTCAAATTAGGACCTCGGATCCAGGGTAGTTTTTTTTTTTTTTCAGAGTTACTCTACATTTAGACAACCTGTAGACTCAGCACATTGATCTATTCAACTTGTGGAACTGTTAATTATAGGCTTCACGGGTGTGAATGCCTTCTGGTTAACTATAACAGCTGCAGTGGGCACGCTCCTGCACGCTGTCACACGCACAGTCACGCCGGAAAACTTTCGACGGCAATGCATGCAGCCTTGTGTATACATATCCGAAGTGTCGCTACCGAGGAACCAAAACTGAGCCGTGCGTTTGTATAGTCGCTGTCATGACGTTTAAATCAACCTCCGAAGAGCTATGACTCATTAACACCAGCTTAAGGGGAGGGGGGATCAATCGAACAAAATTCGTTGTACAACTGCGGACCCCTTTGATGAGACTTTCTAGCGGCTACGATGTTCTAGTGGTTATGAATGGTGCTAGACTGAGGATCCGAAGGCCATGAGACCCGCATCTAAGATAGATGCGAAAATGCTTGAGGAACCCCACAAGTTGTCGAAATTTCGCCACTGCCAGTGTCCGTAACCAATATCGCACGAAAAAAAAAACAACTTTGTAAGCATAAAACACCAACGACACGGTGGTGCTCGAACACGGGTCCACAGCGTGTCAGCCCAGTATTCTACCACTGAGCCACGCCGGAGCTTGGAACTTGTTCGCAAACTTGCCTTAGGCACGCTTGATGACGGGAAAGCAATCGCGTTAATACGACCTATAAAGCGTTCTAAAACAGCGAAAGAACAACCAGTCGTCGTACCATGCAAATAGCGTAACGCGTGGGTCGACCCATTACAAAAGCTCGTTCTTGTTCTCCCATTAATTTTGGCGCATATCCACTTCAGGAAAAATTCCTCATCGCCGTCAGCCACTGCATGAACAATCGGCATAACATTTGTCGCAAGTGTTTAATGCAACGCTTCTCAGAAGAATGACGAAGGATAGCATATTGAATGCCGGCGTATGCTACCCATAAAGTGTGATTATCAATGCCGCAGTGGGTACCCAGCAAGTGTGCTTGCAGCAGTGACCCAATGAGAGTTTAGAAGAGGCTTGAAAGGCTGCTTTTCTAGCTTTTGCTGTGCTGTGCTGCGCCTTCCGCGCAGGCGTGGCGTTTTAAATGCGAAGCATTTCTTATCGAACTTCGGCGACTTTGAGCTTATCTATCTATCTGTCTATCTATCTATCTAGCCACTTAGTTTTGGGTGCTCTAGTGGTCACCCCCTTAACTTGGCGCGAACCAAAGTTAGCATGGAAGGGTAACATGGCTTGACGTATATGACGCACTGGTCAAGGCATGAACAATGTCACAGTCCCGTCGCGTACACGTTCAAACACTTCCTGCCAGACAGTGGCACATACCCACAGGCGGGTATGTGCCGGTGGTGTGCGGGTATGTGCTACAGGCGATTGACACTTAGTATCTACCCAGGAACGACGAGAACACACATGGGCAATTTTAACGCGCGAGCGTTAAGAAGTACCCGACATGGGTGGCGTCGACCCGACGAATGCAAAGAATAAATCTCAGGGTCCCAGCTGGAATCGAACCCAAGCATTCTGCGTGGCAATAAAGCATTTTACCTCAAAGCTACGCCAGATCTCAAAACTACTTTTCAAATAGACTTCGTGAAACGTCAATAGTAGTTGAGGTGATGTATACCCAAGTTTATAAACATTACACATGTACTCCTTCGAAACAGCCGTCCTGTTGGGTTAGCGTCAATTGTGGTTAGTTGCCATGCCCTCAAGTCGATTTATGTAGCAGTGCCCAGGGTCAGCATCCTCGCGAATATCATCGCTTCATATCACCTTCTGACGTTGCTAATACGCATGTTCCAGTTGGAATCATTGCACTAGTACAACAACTGGTTATATAAACATCTGCAGCTCTTCAACATGTCTGTTGATGATTGATTGATTTATTGATTGATTTATTAGATTGTTATGTGGGGTTGAACGCCCCAAAACCACCTCATGATTATGAGAGACGCCGTAGTGGAGGACTCCGGTAATTTCGACCACCTGGCGTTCTTTAACGTGCATCCAAATCTGAGCTCACGGTCAACAAGTCTGTGCGTGCCCCGCCACGGTGGTCTAGTGGCTAAGGTACTCGGCTGCTGACCCGCAGGTCGCGGGTTCGAATCCCGGCTGCGGCGGCTGCATTTCCGATGGAGGCGGAAATGTTGTAGGCCCGTGTGCTCCGATTTGGGTGCACGTTAAAGAACCCCAGGTGGTCAAAATTTCCGGAGTCCTCCACTACGGCGTCTCTCATAATCATATGGTGGTTTTGGGACGTTAAACCCCACATATCAATCAATCAACAAGTCTGTGCGTGCCAACGTTGGTGCGTGCAACATTTGTACATATATTTTGCGTCATTTCATGACGTGTTCTTCAATAAAAGAAAATTTCAACACGGTCACCTTCACTCCGCATGCTTCACGTAACATCGATTCCCAGATACGTGGAATCTGCCGAATTTTCGTTTATGGTAAACCCCAACGATTATTCTAATCGACAGCACACAGCCGCCCGCTCGAGCGAAACGTGCCACTCCGCGAGCCAAGCTTTTTGCTTTTACCCTTGTGTGACGAATGAGCACGCTATTGAGTTGGACGTGGCACGAAGAGATGCCAAATGATCACGTGAAAAAAGTTACTCGTTCACGCAGTGCAACAATCGCGTTTGACGCGCACACTATAACCACGGTACGCGCGCGCTGTTGCGTGTGCCAGATATAAATGACTTCGAACGGATAGACCATAATGTATCTACGTTACATGTTCCGATAGATCCATCATATACGAGGCGCTAGAGGAAGAAGACTACGTCTGCGAGAAAGAACAACAATCACAACAAGTAAACGAAAGCACAACGAAGCTTATAGTTATGAATCGCAAACGAAACACAACTAGATGCGACCTTCAGTGAGGCGCGAGTTATAAGCTGCCGTGCCAGAGCACGGAATTGATCATTAATCACGCGGCGAACCGTCGTTGTATGTAGTTGATAAAGATGTAACGCGTGGAGAAGAAGAGTGGGTAGCGATGGAGGGATAACATCAGTATCTCCGTTCCTCCATATCTTATTTAACGTTTTAGGTGGCAGTATAAGACCCACCGAATGCATAAGCTGCGTTTGCATGCCCCTTATATGTCTTGCGAGTGACACTTTTAACGTGGTAGCAGTTAGAAATCTGACCCGAAAATGATATAACAGCCCTTGTGGGTTTCGTGTAAATAAAATACTATACTGAGCATGCGACAGCGACCCACCATGCAGGTACAGTGAGTCGTCCATCAAATCAGTAGGGGGGGGGGGGGGGTCCTTGGTGCAGGTCACGGAGTGTTTCCTGTAGAAGAGAAACATAATGTCTATGAGAACTGCGTCCGTCTCAACGACTTCGAGTGTGGACATACAGAGAGTCGCAAAGCATCATTCAAGATATATAGTTACGATTCCCATCTAAGCAATGGAGACGAGGAACAGGTCGAAAGGGTGCACCATGGCTAAGCGAGGCACGGACCCAAACACTTCAAAAATCCAACCTTACAGTATTGTCTGGCTTCAGTCATCGCATCTTCCTCTAGAATAGTAAGATTGATCCGTCGAAACCGTACTATAGACCTATTTCAAGTTTCTAAAAAGAGGTAGGCGCCGTCGACATACTGAGACGCTTGTAGCAACGTCGCGGCGCGTAGGCTGCGCCCAGCCTAAAACTCGCCACCGCCCTATATATATGATCACTTGGTAACCGAAATGGCACAGCAGCTGCAAAGCTGCCTCCGATCACAGCGCGTTCGGGAACCTCGTTCCCCGACGTGCTTACCGTTCTTAACCAGGTCATCGAAACAACCCCATGTGTGAAATAGACCCCGATATGAGTAGTCGTCTCCCGGCAAAAACCAACCGAGGACATGCTATAGACGTCAGACTCCGCAGTTTGTGAACACTCACCACCACCTATCGACGCAGTTTTGAGTAGCGCAAAGCCCGACTCCCTTGTCGTCATGCCATACCAACTAGCCCAAGCTGCCACACTCCCTTGCACAGTTTGCGGCGCAACCAGGTGCAACTACAGAATGCAAAACAATGATCGAGCTATATATTCGGTGTACTTGCACATTATGCACTTATAGAAAAAGAGCTACGAATTTCTCTCCGCTAGTCGGACGCGTCATCAAACCACCATAAAATGCCTGCGGGTTCACTTGCCAGAAGGACGGCGATAACCAGAGCAGACGCAACAGCTCCACGCTCTATAAAGACTACCCCAGTCGACGCTACTGTTGCATTGTGAATTGCCATGAAAGTAAAAAACTTCAGTTTTGCTGATTACTGCAGCTTTCACGAAGCAGAACGGTGAGAACGCTCGATGCGGGCCGTCGCGAACGTGTTGGGTAAGCGAGATACTCGCGTTCTCCACAGGCAGTCGCATGAGCAAGTGTGATAATGTAGGTGATATGATAATGCGCCCGATCATTACCACGGAGAACCATGATAACTTTGATTATGAAGTTTAACAGAGCTTATGACCGTCGTGTGCGCTGTGCAGCAGTAAACAGGTGACGCGCGCGATAAAGATAGCAAACGCCGCGACCATCGATAATCCTAAGTGTTCACCACCAGACAGCATTACACACGTAGGGATTCGAAAGCTCCAAGTTCAGGCTTCAACTAGGAAATGCGAACACGTAGGTCACTCAAGTTATTCGCAAAATGATAGTGACAACAATCTGTTTTTTTTTTTTTATTGTTGGTCTATGCGATCACCGGAGCCATCTCTGAGGCTTCGGTTTTGCCTTTCGTTGTTCACTGAAAAAGTGGACACGCATGTATCCCCATTTACAGTCAATTTAACATTCTAGCAACAGTTCAACGCACAGGAAGTGAAATCGGTAGAGATTGCAACTGCAAAGACGAAAATTGTCATGGCCGTTCGTACCAGATAAAGCCAGCTTCGTACCACTGATGGTAAGATATATTGCTCCTGTATATACAGTGTCAATTTTTATGAAAGGGAACATGGCGACGCGTGGCCTGCGCGCTCCGGTGACTGCTGGCAGTGCGTTCAAGCGGGAGCGATAGCAACCACATTTAAACCACATTCTCTTCTCGCGTTATCTCGCGGCAAGAAAAACAAGATGTCAGTGCTGATGTGGAACCAGTGGCAAGATTGCAACCCCACCCTTCTTCAAGGTGATTTTAGGCTCTCGCGTAATCGCCTTCAAGAGGGAGGGGGTCGCAATCTTGCCACTGGTTCCATATCAGCAACGAATGGTTGTTTTGCTCGCCGAGAGATGACGCCAAAATAGACGGTGGTTGCTCTCGCTACCGCTTGAACACGTTGCCAGCAGCCGCCGGAGCGCGCAGGCCACGCACTCCCGTGTTCCCTTTCATAAAAATTGACACTACTTCATCGCGTTAACATCATGTGTATGCCAAAGTTTAACGCATTTAGCCGTTGAAGAACGCACGTCGGAGTGCTTGTCTCGAACTCGATGTCATGCACGCTGCTCGCTTGCACTTCTGCGTTGTACCCGCTGTTCGCTTTGACGAGCTTCCAACTTTTCTGAAGCGAGGTTGCATTGATGGAGAAAGCTTGCCAGGTCCTTGATTGTTTAAAAAACCACGCCTCAAGACCGACAACACAGGAGGGCCTATGCACGTTCGCTTGTGGACGGCTCTTTTTGTGCTACACAATTATGGCCGGCGCGTCAATAGGGGCGCTGGTGGCGGCGTTTTTCGGAGCGCCGCCTGGGCAGAGTCTGATGTCTGTAGCGTGCTCCACCAGAGTCACCTAGACGTTGCCTTCACTAGGCGCTATACGCGCACAGACCAAATTCTGAGTGATGCCAAGAGAGCGAAAATATAGCCCATCTTTTTTTTGACTGCCCACTTTACACGAGATAGCGGAAAACGTCCGCTTAAACGTTGGCGGGCATCGGAGTAGAAATAATTAGAGGCTATCCGTATTTAATTTCAATACAAGCTTGAGATGTTTTGATGACGCGAGCGCACTAACTAAAAAGAGTTGTTCAGGACGGCTCAGTCAACAATGTCAGTCTATATAGTAGACGACTGCATTTTCATCAGCTCTCTTTTTTTAAAATGTTTGATCTTTTAGGAGAAAAAACCTTTACGTCTCATTGATCAGATATTAATCCACTAAGAAAGGAAGAAGACGCGCATAGTACATGCCTCTTATTAGTACGAAGACATCAGCGTGGCACGAGAACTTCGCTCATTATGGGAGGTCGTGCATCAGTTATAAGTTGAAACAGTCACGCAGGCGAACCTGCTCTTGGCTTTACATTAGGTATGACAATATGCCACATTGAAACGTCAAAGTTATCCCAAAAAAGACAACATGGGGGGTTATTATTTCTTCGACTATAGCTCGATGCGAAAGTATGATCATTGTTGCAGTCGCCCTCAAAACTAGATCGATCTACTCAAGCATTGTGTTCGTTTTATTGCCGTTGCGCAGAACATCAAAACAAAAACAAAACAAAAAACACGCAGACTGAAGTCAAGTCTCAAGTGCCGCGCACAGATGCACGAACCAAACAACGGGAAAATTTTAGTAAGCAGAGTTCACGTCACTCAATCAATTCGTCGCATAGGAAAACGTGAAACCCCATGGGAAGGGAAGATGGAAAGGGACATTAGCGAAGGCAGCGCAGAAACAAAGAGCTCGTGCCGAAATATCGAGCGGCAGTCTGAGCCATATGTTGCTGCGTATCATACGACCTTAACGCACTGCAATGTGTATAACTACACTGTACATGAAACGACGCAAAATTACTTTTGCATTTGCCTGAGACGACTTGAAGACGTAACTTGCATTGAACCTCCCCCCCCCCCCCCCCCTCCAACCCCTTTCCGGAATCGGTCCCTTTTTTAGCAAGCGACGATGCCACGGGACGACGTCATGGTGGCGTTACAAATATTGGCGACCCGTGACATCATCGCGTGATGATTTTTCGCATCACTCGTGTTGACGCTGTCCCCACTGTCCACCGCTTTTCGCGTTTGATGAATCATCTAATTGATTGATTGATATGTGAGGCTTAACGTCCCAAAACCACCATATGATTATGAAAGACGCCGTAGTGGAGGGCTCCGGAAATTTAGACCACCTGGGATTCTTCAGCGTGCACCGATATTGAGCACACGGGCATACAGTATTCTCGCCTCCATCGAAAATGCAGCCGCCGCAGCAGGCATTCAATCACGCGACCTGCGGGTCAGCAGCCAAATACCTTAGCCACTAGACTACCGCGGAGGGGCATCTAAGGCTGTTGCCTTTATAAAATTATAGAGCGTATGGTGGCACCGCCTATTTCGTTAAAAGACCGCACTCCATGTTCACGAAATCTTACGCCGAAATTGCCGCTATATGACAAAACTATGCAGACAATTTCTATGTTCGACATATATGTTCGCAAGACAACCGGTAAATGATAGAGTGCTCTCATATGACAAAACTATGCAGACAATTTCTATGTTCGACATATATGTTCGGAAGACAACCGGTCAATGATAGAGTGCTCTCATATGAACCAACAGCTTATTGGCAGTCGGATCATGATCTATACATGCGTATGCAGAAGAGCTTCAATTGTCACATTTTGCTGGTTGCTCTGACGCACTGCCTCTTATTTATTAGTTTCACTCGTTTAGTTGCAGTCGTTTTCATCTGAAATAATTTTAATCCTAGCTGCGGCTGCCGTTGCGACCAAGGTTGCGATACAGTGGCTATGACATGGTGAACAAATTCACAGGTGCAATTTCCATTTGTGAGGCCCTATTTCTTTGTGATAACGCGCAAATAAAAATAAGCGCCCTGTTAATCTTAGGACGCACCAAAGAACCTCCGCAGGTCAAGAAGATCACTCTGAGCACTCCGCTTTGTGGTGTTTCACTACGCAGTTGCGGGCCGTAAACCAAATATTCGCCGTTGGCGCTCTATCTGTCTCGTTTTTTTTCTCTTTGTCAACCTTGCGCCACGTATTTCAGCCTAATATGTACCAACTAGCCCATAATAACGTACTGCCAAATATTCACCTTTCATTCATACCATTCACTACCTTCCACCATGACCACAGTATCTTACAACATAAGATGGAAGCGAACAGTACGGTATAGGAACACCGAAATATTTGGTCGCGGGCGTCCGGACGTTTACGATCAAAATAATAGGTAGATGTCTCTTTTGGTATCCTGTAGCCTCATGTCAAGAGTGTGCCCTATCTTCAAAACAACCACTTCCCACGCGTTATTAGTGGCCGCTGTGGTTGGGTCAACGATTATAAATGCCATATATCAAGAGACAAGACGCTACACTATAAGTACGCCACAGAGTCGAATACCGGAAGCATGCAAAGTTGCTTAATTGCGGAAGACAACTAAAAGCTGTGATTGACCGTACAGCCATCCGCTCGGGAACAGTCACGAGACGCGTCTTCTTTAAAGAAGCGCCGAGGAGAGCTCGCAGGAAACATTGCATAAAATTACAGGTTCCGTTGAGAAAATTTATAACGCAATCTGACGGAACAAATATATATATATATATATGTATATGAGAGGTGTACTTGAACTCATGGTGTTTTTTTTTTTTTTTTTTTGTCTTCTCGGTTCTAAGTCGTGCAATGGGGGAGAGAAATTTTCGTTGCCCTTTGTGTTCGAAGGAAAAAGGGCATTATACACGGTTATAAGCAGTCGAGGACGAGGTGCACCCGACGATGAGCCGGAGCCTAGACGGATGGGAAACGGAACCGTCCGAGAGAGAATCGTTCCGCGAGGAGGAGGATTGAGACGGAGGAGGCATTTATTCGCTTTGACGATGATGGAAAAGCTTGGGTCTGCAAGCGCCCGCGAGCACTTCTTTCTTTCACGCAGTCGCCCGAGCGCATGGCTCTCAATTACGGCACTTTTTCTGCCGTATATACATGCAGAGGTATAGACTACGCCCCCAGTGCCACTTCCGTGACCGCAAGAAGACCGCGTGGCGGCAAGAAAAAGGCAGCGCACCCTATATGAACAGGGATAGTACGGACGCGGTGGATTATCTCAAATATCACCACGCAAGTTACGCACAACTTACTTCAACATTCACCACTATGCACCTGCCCATCTGCCCATAATGTAAAGCCCTGATACGACAAGTAAGTATAGGCCTGCTCCGCAGCCGGCAGGTTACATCCGATCGATTGTCGCGGTCGTACATGACTTGTCGTGTTAAGTATGCTGCTTACCGTCCCAAAAGCAAAATCGTTATAACTGGGAATTAGATGTTTCTGTCAAATAGTGCATTATTAGAGGGGGCATGCCAGCAAAAAAAATTCGTATTATTCTACACGCCACTCGTACAGTTCCTAAGGTGGCCACACATTCGTGAGCGCGTCCCTTGATGCGTGCTCGATCGAGGTTGGCTATACGTTTCTGAAAGTACTGACGCAGACAAGAGGCAATCGAGGACTGTCTACAACTACGTCGCGGATACCAAACGACGTCATAAATAACGGGTGCGTGTCAGGACGCTCCGACTTCGCTTCCATGAAATCGGTAGACCACAGGTTTGAATTCTGACCGAATACACACTCGCTGAAACATATTTCGGTTATTATAAAGCACATCTGCTTTTTCAAAAGTAAGCTGTTCCGATTTCGGCTCAGTGTCCTGTCCTAATCTGGCCCCTTAATAAGTGTCCCAGTGACTGTTTCCTGCAAGTAAGTTGAAGTCTATAGCTACTGTCTGCCGCATAACGTTTTAGGAGACGGGAGTGATTGCGGAGCCGGAGCACATCACAGCCGCCATGAAAATATCAATTAAATGCTTGATAGCGGCTTCTGATGAACCATACACAAAATATGGTTGCCGCTACCAGGAACCATTCTTTCTTGGCGTGATTGTACGTTGCATCATGCTCGCAACGCTGTAGTAGGATATGTGACCTTCAAGAGACGCCAAATGTCACTGAGCGTTCGTACGGTTTAGACTGTGTTTAAGTGGGACCCCGTTGGACGATTCGGTGCTGAAGGAAGGAAGAACAAAAAGAGAGAAGGCAGGAAGGTTAACCAGGCACATAGCCGGTTTACTACCCTACACTGGCTGAATGGGAAAGGGGAGTATGAAGATGAAAGAGAGAGGAAAGAGAAAAGAAAATGACAAAAAATATTAGAAACATTGTCAGTAAATGGGCTGACGCGTATGTAGCGGTTGCAGAACGCAAGCGCAGAATGCAGTGAACGACTTAAGAGCTGTATGATTGGGCAGTAAATTCTGCCTTGCTCTAACGATACTTGACTATAAACGGCATCGTGAGGATAACCGAACCTCTTGCAGCCCCGGCTTTTCCCGCCGACTATACTTCCTATTCCCTAAAGTGAAATCCACTCTCTAGACACCATCATGGAGCTATATAATTGCCGTCAAACTATGCTTCTACGTGTAAGTGGCCTACCTAGAGGCCCTCAAGCTGTGGAAGAGCCGTTGGCAAAAGTGCGTCGATGATCACGGAAGGTACTTAGAAGACTTCTGAAGCACTCTGTCAGTATATCTATTAAATTTATTATTTCGCGACTTTTCGCGATGCCTTCTAGGCAAACCACCTTGTATGTATATCTATAGAACTGCGAGCGTTCAACGAAGACTTGGTCAGGGCCGTCGTATCTTTCGCAGTTTACACTGTTTCGTGTCGTCATATGGATGTGTTATTAAGCCGAAAGCCTCGTAAATCTCATGCGAATGTGGCCTTAAACGAAAAGCAGTCGTGAGCACAAAACTGTAGGAAAATCTCGTGACCCCTCAATCGTGGCAGGAAATGCGCAAGCCACGCACTCCGTCTTTTCGAAAGCATTAAGTAGAAGGGATTGTGAAGAAAAAAAAATCACTGCTTATCCACGGAATGAATGATGATCAATGGGGTGAAACATCCGTCAATTCGTCCGTGCGTCCATCCGTCCATACGTGCATCAAATCGTGCGCTCGTTCATGCGTCCGTCCGTGCGTCTGTGCGCCAGCCATCCGTACGTGCGCCCGTTCATGCGTCCGTCCGTGCGTCTGTGCGTCAGTCTATCCGTACGTGCGCCCGTTGGTGCGTCCGTCTGTGCGTGTGTCCATGCATTCGTCTGTGTGTCTGTCTGTCTGTCTGTCTGTCTGTCTGTCTGTCAGTCTGCTTGCCCGTGCGTCCGTCCGTGCGACTGTCCGTCCATCTAGTGAACACTTCAAGTACCGACATCTCCCTCCTTTTTATCATATATTCATCATATACAATTACCGCCATCTAGCTTACAATCAACGGAATAAACAAGAGTATGTACCACATTTCTGCTGTCAGCGCTTTGTCAACACCCAGAAAGTGATAACGACGCCGTAACATGTGGACATGCGGATATGTGCCGAGGCTGGGTATGTGTCACTGGTATACGGGTATGTGCCACAGGTAACGCACTACGACAACGGGGACGCACAAGCCATGCCATAAGGAGCTTCGCCCTTTAAAAAATCTCCTGGAGCGGCAGACGTCATGAAAAGCTTCTGCGGAGCACTCCAGCTACGTTCGTGCGACTCTATGCTGGCGGTTATATAGTGTGCTATGGAAGATGCTGACCAAAGACTAGTTTCTGAAGGAGATTTGACACCAGAATTTCAACATGTCTATTGTTACGAAGACGAGACTCCAACATGGACCCGAAGGTGCCACTGCTCCGAACTCCGCCGACACGGTCACCAGCCGTTTGGTAGCGTGTGTTACTCAGCTCGTGGCTGCTTCTGCGCAGAGCTGATAGACGAGCGGACGAGACCACGGTGAGTTAAGACAAGGTTTATGTACAGCAAATAAATAGAGGCGTTACAAATTCGGCACTGGGGCCGACAACTTAGGGACTAGAAGACCCGAGATGTCTTCTCTGACATGCAGGTCTACTGCTGGCAACGCGCATCAGGGCTTTTTTTATAGGCACCGGGTGGATCCTTTGAGTAACCAAATTTCCAACCAGAAGCGCCACTGGCCGTGATGTCGGAATCCTCCAATGGGGCCCGCCGCTGCGCGTGGTTGCACCAAGGGCGAGGGATGTTGCCACGCATTGCGTAAGACTCGCCAGACTGGAAGGCGCCGACTGCTTCAACGGGCTCGCGGGCTGAGGGAGCTCGCGGTGCGTTGCGTGACAGACCGGCGCCACCGCTTAACGACGTCGTTCAGTTGATCGCGTCTGGCGGGCTTGATTGCTGGCCTTGACAAATATTGCCTTTTTGAGAGGCATTGACGTTCGGTGGGGACTCGCAGACGTAACACTATATAGCGGTCAACTATACATGACTTGTCAGGGGTCAATTGGTAAATATAGTTCTTCGTGTCATAGTTATGCTTCAGCCCATGGCCACCACATGACGTGAGGTGGCCCACGAAAACAATTCTTCAGACCAGTCATGCCTATGTAGTACACGCACATATGTATTAAGAAAATAAATAAACAAGGCTCATTTCTACGGATAAGCCTTGTGTGCGCCTCCGGATGACACGAAAGTGAAACATATTCACAGGTGTTTTATTGTGCAGCGGTATATGAGTGCACGCTCGTAAAAATTCTATTGGTGTTTAGCAGCTAGAGCACCGTTTGACGTCGATGCACCCACGTTGACGCCTATAGTGGCACATCTCTATCGCGATGACTAACGTACATGGTCGTAATTGGACCATTGTGATAGCTAAAGTTGTCAACGTACGTGGACAAAGAGTATCGCGAATCCCTTGCAAATATGAAATGAACAAGCACATACTAAAAAACACTAATACTGAAAATGCGCGTCTTAAAAGTGTCGCCTATTAAGGAGAGAAACGGCATGGTGTGCGCTCCTGAGCATTAGGGTAATGTACAGCTGCTCTCATGCATACACTGCGCTGTTACGCCTGGGAGTGCACGCTAAACGCCAATGAGCTTCATCGATTTACCAAGTCCCGGATCACTCGCGGACGGCCCGTGGACGCCACGGCTCACAGGTGGCTACGTCACAAGCACGTGATTTAAGAGTCCCGAGCGAGCTCGAGCGGCCTTGGGCCATCTGCTCGCTTGATGCTGACTCCAACCGATGCGGCGTCTGCTATGCCAGGCTACGCCGTCTGCTCCCTCCATAGCTGTGACACAGGGCACAACGCTGACCCATTTGCAACCTAAACAACAGTTAGGTAGTGAATTTTACCTATTTATGTTGTGATGCAACTTACTGTAAGTGAACTACTTGAGCGCGTGCGCATCGTAGACCGGCGCGGTCGTTCAACCACAATTTCTCCTATTGAGTATGACTCGTGTTTGCCCGACCCTCGGGAATACGCACATGCTTGACGTGGCTCGGAACACCGATGAGAACTGGGTGCGCTAACAATGCGAAATCCAGAAACATGCGAGAAGCGGACAGAAAAGCAGAGAGAGAGCAAGAGCGCATCGAATATTTCCCGTGTCTAATTTAAGATGGCCGCACAGCATGCGAACCGCGCTGTCGTCTGCCAGCTGCCCATAAGAAATTGTTCGGGCGGTCCCGGGCCGCCCACAGGCCGCAAGACAAGCGAAAAACGAACATGCGTCGAGCGATCCCGGACCAGTGAGCGGAGCTTCCAGTTGGTCCCCGAAAGAAACAAATGCAGCGCCGGCGTCCGGGGCCGTCCGGGACGTGTAAATCGATGAAGCTCAATGCCTCTGCAAAGACAATCTGTGTCAAGGTCGGCGCTCGAGCCTGCCTGACGCAATCGACTCAACGAGGTCATCAAGAGGCGGGGCCGGTCTGTCACGCAATGCACATTGAGCTCCCTCAGCCCATGAACGAGCCCGTTGGAGCAATCGGCACCTTCCAGTCTGGCGAGTCTTACGCAATGCGTGGCAACATCCCTCGTCCTTGGTACAACCACGCGCAGCGGCGGGTCCTCGTGGAGGACTCTGATATCACGGCCAGCGACGCTTTTGGTTGGACGCTGGGTGACTCAAAAGATCCACCGGGTGCCTTAAAAACAGCCCTGCGGCACGTCACCAGCAGTAGACATTTGTGTCTGAGAAGCCTCTCGTTGCGTCGAGCCCCTTTCGCAATAGGCGCGCCCGGTGTACTTGGTAGCGGCGAGTTTCGGGGCACCCTTCGCAACCTCGTCGGCGGTGCGCTTCGTAACAGAGAGAGAAGCCGACGGATGCGTGCGAGAGAAGACATCTCGGCTCTTCGAGTCCCTAAGCTGTCGGCCCCAGTGCCGAATTTTTAACGCCTCTATTTCTTTGCTGTGTATAAACCTTACCTTAACTCACCGTCGCCTTGTCCGCTCGTCTATCAGCTCTGTGCAGAGGCTGTCCCGCGCGAGCTGAGTAACACACGCTACCAAACGGCTGGTGACCTTGGCAGCGGAGTTCGGAGCAGTGGCGCCTTCGGGACCGTGTTGGCGTCACGGGCTTCGTAACAGTGGTTGGCAGCTGCGGGATCGGCCGGCGTCAGCGACATCCGTGCGGTGAGTGCCTGATGTTTTCCCCTCAGTTCACCAAACTACACTAGCACAGGTTATAGTAGTTTAAATAAGGGCTGTGTGAAGCATTGGTGAGTGAGCTTTGATCGTTTCCAGCCAAGTCCGAGCGCTTCGAAACCGAATACGGAGGGTGTAAACACGGCAGTGTTAAAAACTGCTTGCGCGTCTTGCTAGTAGAATTATGTGGGTACGGCAAGTAGATTCTTAACAGGGTCAAATAGCATGAGGCTAGAGTAAACGATGGAGAACCTTAAAAGTGAAGGAATTCATCGAAATTTGTGAGAAACTCGGCATTACTTTGGGCCGTGCGAAACGAAAGCAAGCGATCCTTGAGATCATGAAGGATGAAGGAGTGTCGGCTGAGGAAGTCGATGAAGCCTGGGCATCCACCCAGGCCTCATCAAAGCATGCCACGAGGAGGCTGGAAGGCGCAAACGTTGCGAGCGTGAGGAGGCCGAGAGACAGGAGCGCCTCGAGTTGAAACGAATTGAATTGGCAATCCTACAGTGTTCGCAGGCGCCTAGCGTATATTCTTTGACAGTTCAGGTCAGCGGTTATAGAATTCGGGACCAACTGCCACCGTTCGTAGTAGGCGAGGACAAGGCGAAGTATCTCGTCAAGTTTGAACATGTCTGTGAGTGAAATGCTTTAGAGTGGTCTCTTTGGGCGCAGAACCTGTTAGCTCTTCTTCCCAGCGAAGTGTCCGACGTGATAACGTGCTTGTCGAAGGAAGCGTTTGAGAGCTATGACGAGGTTAAGGAAGTGCTCTTGAGACGTTATAAGTTGTCACTCGAGGCTTTCAGGCAGAGATTCCGGTATGCGGAAAGGGGGAATGAGTCACATGTTGACTTCGCGTTTCTTCTTAAAGCCGATTTAATTGAACGGCTCAAGGGCGAAGGTGTTTATGACGATCGTGATAAAGTGGTAGAATGCATTGCATTGGAGCAATTCTACCGCTTCATCAAGGAGGATGTCAAGCTTTTTGGCTGCAGGACAAACTTGGGGAAGTACAACTAAACTAGGCAGTAGAGTTAGCTGAGGAGTATTATACTCGCCGAATGTTGCATAGCAGGGCAGTGCACGTTAACAAGGATCAAAGGAAAGAGGGTTTTTCAAAGAAATCTGATCAACAGAAACCCGCTCCGCACCGTAATTTCAGGAAGGACCCGTCTCTTAGGAAGTATACTGTCGGGGAAGGGCAAACGGAAGCGGAGAAATTGAGTGAGGTTCCTAAACAACGCACTGATACCACACAGGCGTTTGAATCACGGAAGCCGCTAATCTGCTGCAACTGCAGAAAAGAAGGGCACATCTCAATGAACTGTAGGCAAAAGTTTGCTTTCGCAACAATCCGAGAATCGGAAAAGAACATGCGGTTGTTAGGGCGGTATCCTCAAGAAATTAGTGTGAATGGGAAAGCGTGTCGAGCACTTCGAGACTCAGTGGCAACCATGGAGGTTGTCCATCCTTCGTTGGTGTCTCCGGATGAATTTACAGGAGAATTCGCGCGGATCAAGCAAGTCGCCGAGGAGGAGAGTGCTTGCTTATCAATCGCTACGGTTGTCATTGAAGGCCCGTTCGGTAAGCTTCGCACCGAAGCGGCTGTGTCTGCTGCGCTTACCGATCGTTTTCTTTATCTATTTTCTAATAACTCAGAGCAGCTTCTCAAAGAGCAGGGTAAATCTTTCTTCTCCAACTTAGCGTAAATGGCTCTCAGGCGATCGCAAGCGCGGAAGCTTTCGCAGGAGCTTGATCTTGTTCAATGTGGTGAAGCACCAAGTTCAAAAGCTGCTGATCTGCGTGACCTTGGCGGCGAGTCGACGGAACCTCAGACAGGAAATTCTCCGCGTGTTTCATTAGAGCAGTCACTCGAGCGCCCCGTCGCCGAAGCGACTGGCGTGGTCTGTGTCGGTTGTGGTTGGTTGTGGTTGTAGGGAAGAGGAAAAAGGCACCTAATTTATGTCTGCTTCAAAGGTGACACGGCGCAGTGCCTTATAGGGGTGGGGGGAAGGAGGGATAAAAGAATAGAAGGAAAATAGATGAAGAAATAGACAGGCAAGTGACGGAAAAAAGAAGAAGATAGGAAAGTGGGGATCTGGTCGAAGCAGTCCAAGGGCGGGGCACCACAATGCGAGAGCTGCACGGTGTTGGGACTCCGGGTCCTGCCGGTCTCGTTTTCGGTAGCTGGCCCCGTCGCAGGATCCATCGTCCAACAATTCAGCGAGAAGAAGCGCCCGAACGAACAACAGAGATTTATTTACATGTGGAGAAGTGGTCAACTGACCCAAAGAGAGAAGAGTGCGTGTGATACAAAACGTCTTCGGCATTTTATAGCGCCACGTTGTTGACACTGGGCGCTTTGTCCGCATCATCAGCTAATACGGTGTCGCCGGCACCTCGGCCACGAGGGAGGGGAAAACACCTCTCACAACACAAGGAGTGGCACAACCCAACACGAGGTCCATATATGGTCCCGGCGCCCCAAAATGTTACCAAATATGGTCACGAACGCACAGCAGACCCCGTAGCTCTCCCGGCGAGGAGGAACCCGAATGGGGAGGTGGGGGTGGACGACACCGTCAGGTCAAGAACCGGTTCTCCCCCAAACTCTCCCTGCTTGGCTCCCCAGGGCCGGTCGTAACAGTCTCTCGCGCGGGGGGGGGGGGGGGTGAAGATCTCGATGGGCTGAGGTTTGCAGCCACTGTCCGGAGAGATCAGCGCCGGCAGTCGGTTTGGTGACGACCGTCTTTGATGAAGTAGAGGGCAACACCTGCTTCATTGAGGGCTCAACAGACGTCACATACGCACATGAAAACACAACTACTCAGCCGGTGAGCGCCGGACAATTCCGCCAAACTCCACCAGGCAATTTTCCCCTTTAACTGATATTAAAGGAAATACACAATTTATTCAAAATGTTACTCACACTTTAAGGTGACACAAAACAACAACACTGGAAGCACACCGAACCCGAAACCCTGGATAGCCGTGTCTTCAACGTTTTAAAACAAGTACACCTAAAAGAGTAAAAAAACAATCACTAGCTCTTGTCTAGGTCAGCAAAAAAAAAATGCCAGAGTTCTCGAGACATCCTCTCGCGTCAGGGGCATCGACTTAAGCCATCAGCGTTGCCATGGAGTACACCCTTTTTGTAGCGTATTTCAAACGTATATTGTTGCAAAACGAGGCTCCAACGCAGCAGGCGGCCGTTCTTAGAGGACATGGTCTGTAGCCAGGTGAGAGGACAGTGGTCCACTTCCACAATGAACTTGTTTCCGGCAATTTAACAAGCCAGTTTCTGGACTGCCCAAACCAAGCACGCACATTCCTTTTCGCTAGCGCTGTAAACCTGCTCGCGAAGGGTGAGTTTCCGGCCAACATAGAGGACGGGATGCTCTTGATCCCCCTCATCCCTTTGACTAAGAACTGCCCCCATGCCTCTATCACTAGCGTCGCAATGGACTATGAAAGGCCTCGAGTAGTCCGGTGAACTAAGCACAGGTTGGCTCTTAACACTCGCTCCATCACGGAGTGAAGCTTTTCTATCGAGTTAGACTGCGGATGGTAGACGGAACTATGCAATAATTTCACGCCACACCGCTCTAGAAAGGTTGTCGTTAAGGCACTCGTGAAAATGGTGCCCTGGTCTGATTGTATCTCGGCAGGAAAGCCTACCCGGGCAAACACGGACAGAAGTGCGTTCACTACTTCCACGGAACTTAGCTCTTTTAGCGGGACCGCCTCTGGAAATTTAGTAGCTGGGCAGATTAAGGTCAGGATGTGTCGGTAGCCTGAAGTTGTCTTGGGCAAAGGACCTACTGTGTCAATTACCCACCGACGAAAGGGCTCAGTGATAACGGGTACCAGCTTCATTGGAAATTTCGCCTTATCTCCCGGCTTACCCACTCGCTGACACACATCGCAAGATTTTACAAACCTCTCTACATCTTTAAAGCATCCAGGCCAGTAGTATTCCGGTAAAAGACGATTTTTCGTCTTCTTTACGCCTAAGTGGCCTGACCATGATTCTCCATGCCCCAAACTAAGCAAATCCTGACAATACGCCTGAGGTACGACTACCTGGTCAAACTCTACTCCTCGCCTATCTAGATATTTTCGATAGAGTATGCCGCTCCTCTCTTGGAATCTCACATTTCGTTTGGCGATTCCCTCTTTCGAACTGTCCTGGAATTGCTTAAGCGTCGGGTCCCCCTTTTGTTCGGTTATTAATGAAGCGGGACTCACCTGCAGCAGCCGACTGAAATTATCCGAAGTTGGCATGACACACAACTCTTTCGTATTTCCTAGTACCTGGAATGTGTCACCCTCTGTGCTATCCTCTGTACTACCAGTAATCGGCTTGGGAGCAACGGCATTTTCTATTTGCTCGGTCAACGAGGCGTAATTGACCTCTTCCAATTCGGGAGGAGGTTCATCGTCGCCTTTAGGAATGGTTGCTTCCGCGACTACGGCTTCTGCAGCCTGTTCTCGCACAAGTCGATTTGTTACCGTGGTGTCCAACTCGCAACCAGGCCCGTTGTCGATTTGAGGCTTGTTTGCCTCAGTGAATGTTGCTCTTGCAGCCAGCGCACGTGCCTTCGATCTAGTCAGTGCCTGCACTATGCCTTCTCCCAACGTTAGACCTTTCTGCTTCAGCATTTGATCTGACTTATTTGAAAATAAGTAAGGATACTGAGGGGGTAGATATGGCGATACCGCGGCTTCCGTTTCCAACGTACCAAATGCGCCTTTAAGGACAACTTTAGCTACGGGGAGGCACTGACTGTTTGCTTCTACGGCTTGTCTAATCCAGGCACAGTCTCCTGAATACTGTCCGGACTGAACAAAAGATGGATGAACTACGTCCATAGTGGCTGCGGAGTCTCTAAGAACCCGACACTGCTTGCCGTCCACGGTAAGGTCGTACATATAGGGTTCTAACAACTTCATGTTCTCGTCGGCTTCATTTAAAGATAAAAAGGCCACCTTTTCTTTCGGGCAATGTTTCGCGAAGTGCCCTGTTTCGTGGCAATTGAAACAAGCAGCCGGTTTTCTCGCCTCAAATTTCCTTTTGCTTGCCTCTGCCGACGCCCCATGGTTAGATGAATTGTTTTCCTCACCCTTTTGTGCGAGACTTGTCGGTTGTTTTCTAAACGGCGCCTTATTCGGTAGTAGGAATTTTTCCCTTTTTGGCTCACTGTTTGCCCCGAGGGCGCGGCGCGTAACGAATCCTTCAGCGAGCTCTGCGGCTTTCGTTACTGTGTTCACGTCCGGTCTATCCTGCACCCAGAACCTCACCTTTTCTGGTAACCTTTGATAAAATTGTTCCAGACCGATACACTCGAGCACCTTGTCATGATTCCCAAACGCCTTTGCCTCTTTGAGCCACTCCCCCATGTTGGCCATTAACTTGTAAGCAAACTCCGGGTATGAATCATTGTTCTCTTTTACGGCGTTGCGAAATTTTTGTCTGAAACCTTCCGCTGACAACCTGTATTTCTTGAGAAGGCTCGACTTTACCTCACTGTACTCGTCAGCCTCCTCTTTCGTGAGGCGCGCGATTACTTCTGAGGCCTCCCCCGGAAGTAGGGACAACAAGCGTTGAGGCCACGTATCCTGGCTGAAACCTTGCCTTTCACAAGTTCTCTCAAAGTTGACGAGAAACAGCCCAATGTCCTCCCCTAGCTTGTACGATCTCATTAGGTCCGTCATTTTGAACCTGACCCGCTCTGCGGTACCGGATGCCTCGCTGCCTCCTGTTCTACTATTATGGCTAATCTCTAGCTCGAGGCGCTTCATTTCAAGCTCGTGCTTTCGCATCTTATCTGCCTCGGCTTCTGCCGCTTTCCTTTCGGCCTCGGCCGCGGCCGCCTTTCTTTCGGCCTCTGCCGCTTGCCTCTCCTGAATCTCCTCGACACATTCTGACAGCTCGTCATCCTCCGCCCCCAATGCGAGAATCGCCTCTATCAGCTCTGGCTTTCTTTGAGAGTCCGACACCTCCAGATTCAACTCCCTTGCAAGAAGCAACAACATGGACTTTCGCAGGGATTTCAGATTCATGGCTGCCTCCAGTACCGCTGTCTCTGTTCCACGAAGATTCCTGTCCTGCAACTAATTAACCTTGACGGCAACGACAGCTCTAGATACTTGCCTTGCCTCAAGTTTTCCGTTAACTTAGTCTACAAATAAAGCTTCAAAAGCTCTTACACGGAATCCTGCCCTGTCACTGTTAACCTTGACGCCACTGACAGAAAGAGCTTAACCAAGCTATCACACAATTTCTGCCTGACGCAAGTTACCTGTTAACCCAATGACCAAGACAGCCCCTCTCTAGCAGCTTTTACTTAACACATAGAGTAAATGCCTGGTAAAATTTAACAGAGAAAGCCGGCACTCACCCAGTTCGCAGTCATGTCTCCGGCGTCGTGCCTCTCAGAAGTGCCGTTCGATTCCCTCTGGAAGTCGATGAGCTCGTGTCCTCCTTCTCCTGTCGTCACGTTGTTCAACTTCGGGCTCACTCCGTCCAGTCGTCGCTTTCGGGGTTATCGGCATCCCGCCGCTGCCACCAGTTGTTGGGACTCCGGGTCCTGCCGGTCTCGTTTTCGGTAGCTGGCCCCGTCGCAGGATCCATCGTCCAACAATTCAGCGAGAAGAAGCACCCGAACGAACAACAGAGATTTATTTACATGTGGAGAAGTGGTCAACTGACCCAAAGAGAGAAGAGTGCGTGTGATACAAAACGTCTTCGGCATTTTATAGCGCCACGTTGTTGACACTGGGCGCTTTGTCCGCATCGTCAGCCAATACGGTGTCGCCGGCACCTCGGCCACGAGGGAGGGGAAAACACCTCTCACAACACAAGGAGTGGCACAACCCAACACGAGGTCCATATATGGTCCCGGTGCCCCAAAATGTTACCAAATATGGTCACGAACGCACAGCAGACCCCGTAGCTCTCCCGGCGAGGAGGAACCGGAATGGGGAGGTGGGGGTGGACGACACCGTCAGGTCAAGAACCGGTTCTCCCCCAAACTCTCCCTGCTTGGCTCCCCAGGGCCGGTCGTAACAACGGTGTCAGGAGACCGCGGAGTGCGAACCAGTCGGCGGGAGTTACGCTGGCGTCGGAGATCGCAAGTGCACGTCCGTCCAGCTTAAAATCCTCCGAGCGAATCTGTGTCGGCGGAGGAGACGACATGGCGCCATTGAGTCAGAGCGAGAGGGGTGCAACGCTGTCGCCTGTAGCGGAAAGTTGGAGTGAGCTGTCCAGGGTTGATCGAGAAATGCTCATTCGAGAGCAGCGTGAGGACGTCTCGATTAAAGCGCTAATGGAAAGCGTAAAGTTGGGGACCAAGAGAGAGAATGTTTCTTTTTATGAGAAATCAGGACTCCCGTATTGTAGTTACACAGATGTGCAACGTGAAAACTATGAGCAGCTCTTGTTACCACATAGGTATTGTCGCCTAAATGTGGCCGGTTACTGAGGTGGAGCATGACACTCTAACAGCACAACTTTGATGTTCGCTAAAGAAAAGGAAATCTAAACGCTAATGCAGACGCATTGAACCGTGCGTTCTGGTTAGTACCTTCTCCACCTTTCGGTTTCTCGCTGGCGATTCGGGGCAAAATTTTGCCCTCACCACGACCTAAGCTTGGCGCTCTCGTCCAGAGTGATCTCAAGGGGCCAACTTTATGTTGTATTCTATTTTGTTACGTTTTTGTACGTATAAAAAATCGAGTTCTCATTTTAAGAGCTGTGTTCCACATGTGCCTCTTGATGTAGAGGGAACGAAATTCCTATAGACACGTAGTTTGGTATATGTTGTACTATATTTTGTCTGGTGTTCTGTCGGGTGACCGAGGGCACTTGCTTGTGTCGTGTATTGTCTGTTGTGGAACCGTTCTTGACAAGTTGCAGAACTATCGACAAGTGCTGAAACCGAAAATCGTCAGAAGAGACGAGCGAAGCTGGCCGGCAAGAGCTGGCGACAAGCCAGTGGAGCTGGGATCCGTCCTCAAGAATGGGATATGTTCACGGAACGGAGTCTGGAGCTGCATTCTCCCCATGGCCCTGGAAGCAAACTTGGAGGGACCTGGCTAACGAGCGCGCCCGACATCCGAGCCACGTGGAAGCGGCTCGTCTTTCCGGCGCATTGTCTGGCGGCGGGGGTGCTGTTATGCCTGGGAGTCCACCCTGCACGCCAATGCCTCTGCAAAGGCAATCTGTGTCAAGGCCAGCGGTCGGGCCCGCCTGACGCAATCGACTCAAAGACGTCATCAAGCGTCGGTGCCGGTCTGTCACGCAACGCAACGCGAGCTCTCTCAGCCCACGAGCCCCTTGAAGCAGTCGGCGCAGTGCAGTTTGGCGAGTCTTAGGCAATGCGTGGCAACATCCCTCGTCCTTGGTGCAACCACATGCAGCAGCGGGTCCCCGTTGGAGGATTCTGATATCACGGCCAGCGGTGCTTCTGGTTGGACGTTTCGTGACTCAAAGGATCCACCTGGTGCCTTAAAAACAGCCCTGCGGCGTGTTGCCTGCAGTAGACCTTTGCGTTAGAGAAGCCTCTCGTTGCGTCGAGCCCTTTTCGCAGTCAGCGCGCCCGGGGTCCTTGGCAGGGGCGAGTTTCGGGGTACCCTTCATAACCTTGTCGGCGGTGCGCTTCGTAACAGAGAGAGAGAAGCCGACGGATGCGTGCGAAAGAAGACATCTCGACTCTTCGAGTCCCTAAGCTGTCGGCGCCAGTGCTGAATTTATAACGCCTCTATTTTTTTGCTGTGCATAAACCTTGCCTTAACTCACCGTCGTCTCGGCGGCTTGTCTATCAGCTCTGCACTGAAGCAGTCGCGAGCTGAGTAACACACGCTACCAAACGGCTGGTGACCGTGTCGGCGGAGTTTGGAGCAGTGGCGCCTTCAGAACCGTGTTGGCGTCATGGCCTTCGTAACAGCGCTTTATCAATCCAGGAGCAGGGGGTTCATAATATGAGCCGTGAACGCGCGTATGAGCGTTCCGTAGTCCGCTGGCCACCGTCTCGCTCCATCAAGATGGGACATACGCCCGTCGACATCGTTGCCTTGCCGGAACGCTTACTGCAGAAGTTTGATGAGTCAGTGCTATCGCACCCAAAGTGGTCAGTGGCGAAGCAACCTTGGTGCACGTGTAAGCTGCACGAATCCGACAACGAGCCGCCAGATGCTAACCGGAAGAGAAAGGTGAGGAACATAACTGCCTCCGCGACTCCCAGATCCTGGCGTGGTGAGGCTTTTCGCTGTTATCAAAGAAGACTTAACCATGGCCTCTGAGACACCATGCTTTAACTTCGCCGTCGACGAAGCGTTCTACATCAGTGCTAGCAAGTGTCATGTCACATTACTTCTCTTCAGCGTTCACAGATGGCGGCACCACCCCGCCTCGCCAACAGAGACCACCTT
This sequence comes from Rhipicephalus microplus, assembly GCF_043290135.1. Lineage (NCBI taxonomy): Eukaryota > Metazoa > Arthropoda > Arachnida > Ixodida > Ixodidae > Rhipicephalus > Rhipicephalus microplus. The sequence continues at coordinate 373,806,268 of NC_134710.1, read as the reverse complement.
GCGAAAAAGAATGTGTGACAGATATAAGGTGTAAAAAGGTGAGTATATGCCGCGATGAATTGGTCGGTGAAGCATTGGGCGCTTTCCGTCGCGGGCCCAAGAAGTAAGAGGTTTGCCTGTGACTTTTATTGCGATAGCAATAATATGGACACTCTCCACTAGATTATGTGCTGCCGGCGCCAGCATCGACATCGGGGTTGACATTGGCGTGGCCGTCACCGTATATATATATATATATATATATATATAGAGAGAGAGAGAGAGAGAGATCTAACAGACAGTAATGCCAAGGAATGTATAGGAGAAGTTATTAGAATCAATGGAATGTAAATAAGAAGAAAGAAAACTGGGTGAAAAATAACCAAAATTTCCTGCTCATGGCTGGTTATTTTTTCACCCACTTTTCTTTCTTGTTATTTACATTCCATTGGTTCTAATAACTTCCCCTATACATTCCTTGGCATTACTGCCTGTTAGATCTCATTATTATTGTGTCTAAAAACACGGAAAAACGAGCCCTTAGGTATATACTTCTTTCCCTTATTCATTAACGAGGGTCTTGTACAGGCAGACTTGGTGCCATTAGGTTGTATACGAGGGACTATTGATCAGCTGCCTGCTCGTAATAAGTTCACGTGCTACGTGACGCCACGCATGCGCATAAAAGAGTGTTTCACACTCGTCGCTTGGCCTATAGATGGCGCTGACTGACACTCCTACTTCTAAATTCACATAAAAACCCAAAAAAGTGGATGGAGGGAAGGCCCCTGTCATAGCTCAGTGGTTAGAGCATCAAACGCGTTATTCGAAGGTCGTAGGTTCGTTTCCTGCTCACAGCTGGTTATTTTTTCACCCACTTTTCTTTCTTCTTATTTATATTTCATTGGTTCTAATAACTTCCCCTAAACATTCCTTGGCATTACTGTCTGTTAGATCTCATTGATATTATGTCAAAACACAGAAAAACGAGCCCTTAGGTATATACTTCTTTCCTTTATGTATATATATATATATATATATATATATATATATATATATATATATATATATATATATATATATATATATATATATATATATATATATATATAATATGAACACGCGAAAGAAAAAATCCTGAAAAGACTCCGACACGCGAACTCGCACGTTGAACCTCTGACTCGTGATTGCGAGGCGTTAACCACTGCGTCAACGCTCAACGCTCAAACGGCAAGCTATTTATATCTACCACTTACCGCTGGTAATAGGCACCTCGGGGGAGAGGGGGAGGGTATATCGTGTTCTCAGCATTACCAGCAAGATGGCGCAATGAGCGCATGGTGGGGCGCGTTCTAATCTCCCACGCGCACTTTGCCCCTCATAGTGGAGAAGGTGGAGGAACGCTCGCGCACCCTTATCCTACGGTGGGGGGAACGATCGTATGCACATGCGTACCAGCCGGGGGGGGGGGGGGGCAAGAGGGGCGCAAGCTTTCCCACTTAGAAAAGATGTGGGGCTGAGGCTGAGCCCCCCCCCCCCCCCCCACTTTTGACAATGGTCACTCTTGGCTGCACGCTTCGGAAATGAACAAGTAAGGTGTAGTTTTCCGTCACAAGAGTAATTACGCAATTATGTTCCTACCGGAGAATGAAAATGTTACGTAGCTATGTTACAATATAAGTGAAATTTTGCCGACATTGCCACTAGTGTATACTTAAGGGCTCATTTTTTCATGTTTGACACAACATGAATCTACATTAACAAAGACTAATGCCAAGGAAAGCATATCGAAAGTTATTAGACCGAATCGTAATGGAAATGTGAGGAAATAAAAGTGGGTGAAAAGATAACTTGCCGTGGACAAGAACTGAACCTGCTACCTTCGAATAACGCGATGGATGCTCTACCACTGAGCTACCACAGTGGCTATCTCCCCCCCCCCCCCACTTCATACTGGGTAAATATGTCAATTTAAACGTGGGAGTGTCAGTCAGCACCACCACCAGTAGCCATTGCGGCGAGTGTAGCACACTCTTTATGAGCCTGTTTGGCGTCACGTAGCACGTGAACCTATTAGGAGCTGTGGCAGCTGACCTATGGTTCCTCGTTATTTGAAGGTCGCAGGTTTGGTTCCTGTCCGCGGCAAGTTATCTTTTCACCCACTTTTCTTCATTGACATTTACATTACAATTCGGTCTAACTTCCCCGATACTATCCTTGGCATTATTGTCTGCTAGAGTTGGTACGCCACTGGTTTTATCCCTCGTGCTTCCTTCCTCCATGCCAGCAATTAGACATTCATCCACCTGCGTAGCAGCTCAAAACGTCGCTGGTCGTACTGCTCGAAGGCAAGCGTCGTGACCAGTCTATAGCCACGCTAGCAGAGCATGACATACCTTTGTATAGTATAGTACAGAAAGGTGGTAGCAAATGGAATTGAGGGTGAAGAGGAGGGAAGAAGGATGGGAGAAAGTAAATTATAGCATAGAAATGAATAGAGAGAAAGGAAACAAAATATACAATAAAACACAGATACAAATAGACAGAAATTGATAGAAAAAAAATTCAGAGAAACGGAGAAACAAAAAAGAGAGAGAGAGAGAGAGAGAGAGTTAGAAAGAACCACCATCAAACCAGATTTAGCGACGCTTAACTAAAATCTCACAGCATCATGCCTCCGCTACACATATATGAGCGAGGAGTTGAACATCTCCTTGACTGACCGCGCCGCCAACTAAAGAACGTACGCTCTAGTAACGTTGAACTAAACGACACCATTTGCGTATAATAAACCCGAAAGTCGGTGTACCTGCTATAGTTTACATAAAAGGTGACAACCTTTTTTTTTTCCTCTCAAGCTTTCTCCTCGCTCAAGTTTACCTGTCTCATGCTGTCAAAAAGCCCTGTTCTTTCAAGTAACCTGCTGCGGTTCAAAAATTCATCTAGCCTGTAACTTCATGTAAGTATTATCTCGATGCCCCAAAGCTTTGGGGTTGCCTGTAACCAGAAAGCCGGCTTGCAAATAGATCAATACAAGGACTATACAATTATTGAACTCAGAACTCAATGGCTTGGGGGCTGCCTTCGTCGTCATCCACAGATCTCCACTCTTTCAATACAGCATGTCACAACATCTAGAAAACATTCAGGAGCCCTACAACTCCCGGGAAAAGGAAGGCAAGAGAAGCTTGGCGTGTGCGTGTGTGAGCTACTAATTTCCTTTCTTTCTTTCTCTCTTTTTCTCTTTCTCTCTTTTTTTCTTTCTCTCTTTCTTTCATCTTGTTTCTTTCTCGTAAACTAATGTCCCATCCCAACTGCTTCCTTTCTCCATGTCAGCAATTGGACATTAATCCACGAGGGTAGCAGCTCAAAACGTCAGTTGCTACAAGAAACAACGGTGGTCGCATCATTCCTATTCAGACAAGAATGAAGCGTAGCTACAGAAAATTACAAGTGACCTTGATAAAAGATGAGATCACCAGATCAGAAACGGCTGATTGCCGGCAAGCATATCGTGAAGAGAGCACCAGTCGTCGGAAAACTGCACATTAAACTGAGCCAGCGACCAGAGAGCCTTTAAAGGCCGCGTTCCGCTACACTCGCCGGGTCCACGAAGAAATCCGCAACCATCACTTACAACAATTATAATAGCCCCAATCAAGACGTCTGATCATGTATAAGGTCACGGGACGGCTTTGAGCTCTCCCATAGTAGAGTACCGTGTACTCTCCGTTGTTAACCATTTAAAAAAAAAATACAACAGGCATCTGGCGGCACCGGTGACTTTTCTGTGCACTCGTGCGGTGCCGTACGTTCGTCTGGGCATTGCCTCCTATAATATCCGCCTGACGAATGGCTCATGCTCAGTCGACAGTTATTCGAGATCTGCATGGCCATTTCGGAGGCCATGCAAAATGTCAGGTTGTTGCGCCGCCCGCCACAGGTGGAGATAGCGACCGACATCAATCAAAAAAGGGAGAAAAGCGGTGTGGCAGCCGGTTTCTATCTCAAGCGCGAGACAGACGTGCGATTTTCCGTGTGATGCGGCGTGCAGTGTCGAACGGTGCGGAGTGCCGCATGCGACGTTTTGGGACACACGGGGGCGAAGGAGCTATCAGCGACTGGCTCCACCCCCATGCGGTGCCTCGGCATGCGCGGTCGGACGGCTTTGTATCCTCGTAATGAAGCTCAACACAAACAACATTGCACAGCCGCGCTTCGTTCCACAAAAAATAATGAATAAAACGTCTTCGTGAACGGCAAGTACGTCGCAACAGCGGTAATAGCTGATTATTGACGACTCCTACAGGTAGGCCTAGCATAGCGGGCGCCGGCCGTCGCCTACGCCGTTCTCACGCGAGCTCGCCATCGAGCGCTTGTTTCTGACAACACTATTAAGCTCTGCAATCGTATGTAATGTGTTTGCTTACGCTACTACTTTCTCGATGCCATCGGAAAGGTGGAAGCAAAGCGAGCCAGCGCAAAAACGCTGGTAGCCGTGTTTACCTGCCAAATGACCTTGCATCGCTGCTCATAATCTCGGGTCTCGCTAACGGTTTCAAAACGGGCGTTTTCGTGAAGAAATGGCACACTCAAAACATCAATTTATTCAATCCGGAATAATATCACGTCACCAGGGAAATGTACTCGATGTTTGTAACGCCGCCGCAGTCGGCAATGTCAGCAAATCCACGCTCGCACCGCTCCGTCGACTCGCTTGAACTGGCCTGGATCACGGGTGATGGGAGCGGCTACTGGAAGATGACGGCACTAGCGGCATGACGTCACTCGTCTGCTAGCGTTCTGATTGGCTGGTCAAACGCGGCGGTGCGATGCAACGACGAAAATATCTGGCCGGTTTGCTCGCCGCACCGGCTATGCGGCGGTGCGATGATACGTCACGAAACGTCACCACTCCCGCTGTCGCATCGTCGCACTGCACGCCGCATCGCACGAAAAATCGCACGTCTGTCTCGCGCTTCAATACGGCAGGCATCTGGTCTAGAAGTGTCTGGGCAGCACGCGTGCGGTGCCGCATGTTCGGCTGGGCCAGCCACAACACGAGTGGACGCCACCGCGGCACGGCGGAGGTCGAATGGCGAGCGTGGTGCCAGCGCCTTCTCTGTTTTATCAATACTGCCTGCCAGATGCGCCCGATTCTGCTGTCCACCCCAGCTCTCCTCTAGCCCTCTCCTGCTCTCGCTCGTCACCTATAGCCTTCGCCTGTGCTTCGCGGTCATGGGGAAGACAGGCAGCCCTTCATGCAGTGCCAAACGACGAGAATAATATAAAGTAACTTTTTGTTCAGTTGTCTACAGATACGCGGCGCCTTGCATTAGTCGTTATCATGATCTTGGCGGTCACACTGGCTCAGTAAGTTATACAGTGTTTCCAGGTATCGTGTCGCCGTTCGCGACGCTATGCGGGCAACCGATGGGGACGCGTCACGGTGGCGCCGCTGCATGAACTTGCGCTGTGAGGTGACTGCGGCATTGCTTTGTCACAAAGAAGGAGCATCAAAGAACAAACCTGATAGACGTACATAGGCGAATCAGCCGGGGGGGGGGGGGGGCAAGGGGGCCATCAGCTTCCCCTCCTCCACTGAGAAAAGTAGGGGGGGGGGGACTTGTGCCCTCCCCCCTTTATGCAGTGGTCACTCTTGGCTGCACTTTGGGGAAACCAAAAGTAAGCCGAAGTTTTCCGTGACAACAGTAATCACTCAATCGTGTTCTAACGGGAGAATAAACATGTTACGAGGGAATTTTACAAAATTGTGAAAGTTTGCCAACATTTCCGCTGAGAAAATTTTCCTTGTAGGCTCTTTGCGGTGCGGGTCTCCTATGCGACGCTTTCGCGTCATGTGCTGAGGTATTGCCGAGCCGGCAAGGCGCTGAACAGGAGCCCTATGATATTGCATCGCTTGTTCATGCTTCTACTCTGCTGTGACTTGTTGATCCAGTTACGTACGGAAACGAGGAAACTTTTTGAATACCAGTCAAAGCATTTCGTGCTTCCGGAAAATAATTTTCTTCAAAAAGAATATGTCATCACCGCTGCTCTGTCGAGGGTATTGCGAGCCGATCAGTGTGACGAATCGTTTTTGATGTTTAGGTTTTTTTCGTACTTAAACGCCAAAATTTGCTTTGGTTTTAGTCTTTCATAAACCTTATCAGCCTTGCTTATAGTAACTTGGAGCCATAATGGCAGCTTGCAAAGTGGTCATGAATGAAGCAGTGAACTCGAGCTCAGTAGGAAGCTTGACTTTTAAGCTTGCTCCCCAACTTGATCCACCGGACCAGGGAAAAGGTGAAAGGCCGTGTTTTTAGCACTATGGAGGCTTATAGTTAAGAGTCAGGCTAGTCGGTTTTCACTCAACTTAGATTGTCTTTTACAGCTCAAAATACATATTCGTCAGCAAAGAAGCACACGCGTGAAGCGCTGCTATATTCCTCTTTCTCTCAGCACGTATGAGCTCACAGAGATGTACACGCGCACAAACTACTAAACATCGTTAAGCTGCGAGTGGAAATATATTATTATTCTGATAATACAGCTGCTATAAGTAGCCGCTTCTCTTGTGATTGGCAGCTAGCCTACTTGAAATACATTTAGAAGGAGATGCTCTCCGGCTTGTCTAACAAAGGCGATATTGTGGCACACAGAAAATTTCAAATGTCGAAGAACCAATGGCAAACAATAGGCTGTATCAAAAATAGTTTATTCTCTTATTTTTGACGTGGTCATACATAAGTGGCCATTACGTGATGGATCATTTTCGCGTCATTTGTTGCCTCGCCTAAAAAGCTGGTGCTCTGTGCATGACAAAAACTGCTTGCATCAATCATATACAGCTAACGGCGATTGCGAAAGGAAGCAACGAGGGATAAAGTTTAACGTTATAATGAAAAGTTTTGTATATATATATATATATATATATATATATATATATATATATATATATGTATTTATGCAGGTGTCTTGGGGCCCCTGACGAAATGTAATACAAATACACTGATTGCAAACAATGTACTACGCGCCTAAAACCACAAACTATCCATTTACAGTGTTTAGAAGCAGATAACAAGTTAAAACAATAATATAACAATTGCAATATTATTATTATTTGCACAGTCCAGAAAGAGTGTTTAAACTATTGGCAAGCAATGCAAATTATAATCCGCATAGGCCTGTATATAAGCAAGAAAGTGTAATACATGTTATGAAAAAATATTACGGCAGTCACTCGTTAAAAAACATGATTGATCTATCCGTTATGGGAATCGGCATAGAACACGAAAGTAAAACGCGCCTCTACAGGGGTAATTAGATGTCTACTGTAAATTGATGAAGGAGGGTTCGCCGAATGTATGATTTGGTGTTTTGCCGCTATAGCCCCGTTCGACATGGGTGTATCCTCGTTGACGCCTGGTACATCTCCATCCCGACTACAAATATCCATAATAAATTTATTAAACAAACCATTGTGGTATATGTAGATGTTTACCGCCAAAGCATAATCAGACAAAAAGTCGTGATACCAAGATGAGCGACACATAGTTGATATATCAAATCATATCAAAGAAGTGCCAGCGCGTCGATTGAGCTGTTACACAGTTACACACACACACACACACACACACACACACACACACACACACACATATATATATATATATATATATATATATATATATATATATATATATATATATATATATATATATATATATATCTATATAACGAGAAACCTTTCCTTTACACACACCGCCCGCCGCCCGCCGAACGACCAAACGACCAATTACGGGGAAACCCCTTTCTTTAGGCACGCCGTCCCGGACCCTCCCGGCACCGCGGCGACAATCTTGGGTGGCCCGACACACGCCAAGAACCGAACAGCACGTGATATGAACCGTAGGTGGATGTAGACGGACAGTTGGATTCGTTCTCAGTGTTGACAGTGGTTCTTCCTCTTTTTTACTTTCTTTCTTTTCTTTCTTTTTTCGTCTTTTTTCTCTTTTTTTTCCTTCTTCCAGTTCCCTCTCACTCTCGCAAACGTCTTTCAAGGCGAGAGGGACGCGGCAGCAAGGAAGTTCATGTCAGTATAACTCATCCCCTGATGAAGGGAGGTCCCCTCCCGAAACTGTTGGGAAATAAATATATTTATCCTTGTTGACAACGCTCCCGTTGTGCCATATCCCATATATATATATATATATATATATATATATATATATATATATATATATATATATATATATATATATATATATATATATATATATATATATATATATATATAAGGGAAAGAAGTGTATACCTAAGGGCTCGTTTTCCCGTGTTTTGACACAATATTAATGAGATCTAACAGACAGTAATGCCAAGGGATGTACAGGGGAAGTTATTAGAACCAATGGAATGTAAATAACAAGAAAGAAAACTGGAACTCATCCACTTTTCTTTCTTCTTATTTACATTACATTGGTTCTAATAGTTCTAATAACTTCCCCTGTACATTCCTTGACATTACTGTCTGTTAGATCTCATATATATATATATATATATATATATATATATATATATATATATTTGGGGGTGCCACGTAACCAGAAAGCCGGCTTGCAAGTAGATCAATACAAGGACTATACAATTTTATTGAACTCAGAACTCAATGGTTTGGGGGCTGTCTTCGTTATCATTCACAGATCTCCACGCTTTCAATACAGCATGTCACATCATCTAGAAAACATTAAGGAGCCCTATACCACTCCCGGGAAAAGGGAGGCAAGGGAAGCTTGGCGTGTGCGTGGGTGAGCTACTAATTTTCTGTCTTCCTTTATCTATCTCTCTTTCTTTCTTTCTCGTAAACTAATTTTTCATCCCACCTGCTATCTTTCTCCATGGGAGCAATTGGACATTCATGCACGAGCGTACACGTGGGAGCTGCCCGCAACACTGTGATCTGTGTTTCGGAGGACCAAATAAAAGTTTATCCAATCCAATCCAATGCACGAGCGTAGCAGCTCAAAACGTCAGTTGCTACAAGAAACAACGGTGGTCGCATCATTCCTATTGAGACAACATAAAACGTAGCTACAGAAAAGTAGTGACCGCGATAAAAGATGAGATTGCCGTATTAGAAACGGCTGATTGCCGGCAAGCATACCGTCAAGAAAGCACCAGTCGTCGGAAAACTGCACATGGAACTGAGCAAGCGACCAGCGCACCCATAAAGGCCGCATTCCGCTACGCTCGCTGAGTCCGCAAAGGAATCAGCAGCCTCCACTAACAATAGCATAAGAGTCCTCTTCAGGTATGAGGTCCACGGGACGGCTTTGAGCTCTCCCATAGTAGAGTACCTTGTACTCTCCATCGTTACCTATTTTTCTAAAAACACAACAGGAATATCATTTGGCGTCTCGGCTAGCGGCACCGGTGACGTTTTCTGTGCACTCGTGCTACAGTGTCTAGAAATATACTGGCTAGTGTGCTGAGCGCACGCATTCCGTACGAGAGAGGGTGGCCCCGCATGTGATGACTGCACTCAGATGCCACAAGCGGCGCTGTGTGTCGACAGGGTGCACGAACGCGCGAAATTCCTCTCGTCCTGTTGCTGCTGGAGCCTCGCCACGTTTAATATGAGTGTGTGACAGCTGCCATCTGATTTACTGCGAAGTTCGATGGCGCCATATGTACACTGCAACACCCTGAGATGTTAAAAGCTAAGCGGAAGTGCAAATAAAGGGCGTGTATTATGCCGCCGTGTCAAAGAAGTTGTCGGTCGAACAAGGAAAAGTTGTCTTGTTCCCCGCACTAACGGATCCAGCATGGTTTCCTGAATGAAAAAGTAGGATCAAGAGGGCAAGCAGAAGTCCGAAGCCGAAGGCTGTCGTGTGAGAAAAGCATTCTGAGAGTGACTCCATCGAACTATCTTTTCGGATTAGGGTGAACGGTGTCAGGAACGAAACCGCCGTATAGGCATAATTTCAAATATAAGTATTTATCCTAAAAAGTGAAAATACCCTTTCAATTTCATTCACACACCTTTTCCCCCATTTCAACGTTGGACTCCCTTTCCAACAACGTATTGAGTATTATATGCGGCGAGTGTCAGGTTGCTCATTAGCATGTTATCATTCTTTGATTTCACTCGAATCCTAATGGAATGCAGGCTAAGGGGTAAAGGTTTTTGGGTCTTCTGTGATAATTCCTGCTCTCAAGAACAAAGCACACTTTGAAAATTAACTCTGGTGGTTATACTGTCAATGATTTTTAAAATTAATTTCTTTGGGTACCGCAACCATTTTGAGCACCTGTCTGTCTGTCTGTCTGTCTGTCTGTCTGTCTGTCTGTCTGTCTGTCTGTCTGTCTGTCTGTCTGTCTGTCTGTCTGTCTGTCTGTCCGTCCGTCCGTCTGTCTGTTAATCTGTCCGCCTGTCTATCTATCTATCTGTTCGTCTGTCTATCTATCTGTCTGTCTATCTATCTATCTATCTATCTATCTATCTGTCCGTCTATCTGTCTATCCGTCTGTCTGTCCGTCCGTCTGTCTATCCGTCTGTCCATTCGTCTATCTGTCTGTCCATCCGTCCGTCTATCTGTCCGTCCATCTGTCCATCCGTCCATCCACCCTCCCACCCGTCTTTCCGTCCGTCTGTCCGTGCTTCCGTCTGCCTGTCCGTCCGTCTGTCCGCCCTTCCGTCTATCTGTCCTTCCGTCCACCCATTCGTCGGTATGTCTGTCCGTCCGTCCGTCTGTCCATCCGTCCGTCCGTCTATCTATCTATCTATCTATCTATCTATCTATCTATCTATCTATCTATCTATCTATCTATCTATCTATCTATCTATCTATCTATCTATCTATCTATCTATCTATCCAATCGCCTACGTCTGGGTGCCCTCACGATCACCCCCTTAACTTAGGGTAAATCAAAATTAGTGTGGGCGGGTAAGATGGTTGGATGAATGTGACTCGCTGGTCCTGACATGAATAATTTCACAATCCCGTCACGTACGCCATCAAACTCTTCTCGCAACATCTTCTTTTTTAACGCGTGAGCGTTAAGCTGGCATTGGCTACGTTGACCCTACGAATGCAAATAATAAACGTTTGTGTCCTAGCGGAGCAATCGAAGCCAAGCAATCTGCGTGGAAACCAAGTATTCTACTACAGAGCCATGCCAGGTCTTCGAAATACTTTGCAAGAAGAGCCAAATGTTCGTGAAACGCCAATGCTGGTTTTAGTGTTGACTATCCAATTTATGGCATATATTTAGCGCCACTTCGTAATGTTTCGCTTAATAAAAAATTACAACAGAGTCGCCTTCCATCAGCATGCTTTGCATAGCATTGATTCCCAAGTTACGTGGGATCTGCTTTTTTTTTGTGGGCAGTAGCGGACGGCGAATAGTATGCCACGAAATGATCTTCGTTTGGTATTGCAAAGCGCCAATACTGTGAAATCAATCGAGTAGTTCTTATACAATAAAACATTGTGTAAAAAATGGCAGCATATCCACGGAGTGAATGATGGAGAGTGGGGCGAAGCATTCGTCCGTCCATGCGTCCGTCTGTGTGACCGTCCAAGTGTCTGTTCATGCGCCCGTCCCTGCGTTCGTTCATGCATCCACCCCTGCGTCCGTTCATGCGTCCATCCATGCATCTGTCTGTGTGTCCGTTCGTCCATCTATTCAACACTCCAAGTCCCACCATATCGCATCTTTTTATCATATATTCCCCATATAGAAGCACCGCCATTCAGTGATTGATATGTGGGGTTCAACGTCCCGAAACCACTATATGATTATGAGAGACGCCGTAGTGGAGGGCTCCGGAAATTTAGACCACCTGGGGTTCTTTAACGTGCACCCAAATCTGAGCACACGGGCCTACAACATTTCCGCCTCCATCGGAAATGCAGCCGCCGCAGCCGGGATTCGAACCCGCGCCCTGCGGGTCAGCAGCCGAGTACCTTAGCCACTAGACCACTGCGGCGGGGACCACCATTCAGTGGACATTCCAAGGACTAAACGAGAGATGGCACACGCACACTTTCTTACGGCTTGCGCTTCGGGTCTACTTCCCACCTTCAACCACCTTGAGTTCATGGTATATACTGGTTCACTGTATTCATGGCACTGCGGCCCAATGCTCGCTAAACCTTTCTAAAACCAAGGAGGTTACGCCAAGCGAGTATAACGTAGCAACCTTTTCCTGTCAGATAGTGCTCAATGTACATACCAGTGGCTGCTAATGTGAAATGAGAGACAGGAGGATTCAGCTTTTAATTTCTTACGGCTTGCGCTTCGTATCTGCTTCCCCCCTTTAACCACCTCGAATTCATTAATGGTATATACTAGTTCATTGTATTCATGGCCCTGTGGCTCAACGCTCGCTAAACCTTTCTAGCTAAGAAGTTTACACCCAGCGAGTATAATGTAGCAACCCTTTCTTGTCCGATAGTGCTCAATATACATGCCAATGGCTGCTAATGGGGATCGCAGCGTGCGCGTTGACTAAAAGCCGAATGCTCCTGTCTCTCATTCCCCATTAGCAGCCATTGGCGTGTACATTGAGCACTATTTTTTATTGTTAAACAACGCACAGAAGAAATCTCTCACTGGCACCACCTTGGAGGTCAAATGTTATACCTATTTCGGGTATGTGCCACTGGTGGTTACGTACTACGAGGGACGCACAAGCCACGCCATAAGGAGCTTCGCCCCGAAAACTGCTCCGAAAATGCAGGAAAGCTTTCAGGAGGCCGAGAGATAGCAGGAGGCGCCCGGCAGGAGCAGTCGCGGCTCCGTGTTTTCTGGGTGTTTCTCGGCGGAAATCACCATATCCAGCATATTTCTCGTTACGAACTGACGGCCCAAGTCCTCGCGACCATCCTGACAAAAAATCAGGTGGGAGGAGACCATTTTACGCCTGTTTTTGCGTTCGCTGCGCCGGCAGAAGAGCCACCTACATAGCGTCCGCCGTAGACACCGCCGCCACCGCTGCGACGTAGCTAGGCGTCGCGAGGAACCACGAAGAACGCAGTGCCCTGCACGCTTGGCGTTTCGAGTTTTTTGACGAGATGGAAGTGAACGTGGAGGGAGAAAGCATTTCGAAAGAAGAATTTAAGGATAATACCGGATGGCGACCGGTGGGACAGCGAAAAATTACAGAGCAAATGTTAGACCAATCAAGCAAGCAGCATTCGTCAGGGCAGAAGGACAAGAAACTGAGAGAACAATGGCTTCGCCAAATCACCAGAGGTAGCAGAATGTCGCCCCTTCCAAGGGATTAAGACTACAAGATAATTGTTCGACCTCGTGGGGGACTTCGCGTCAGTGACCACGGTGCCGCCCGCATTGCTAACAGCGCCTACGAAGTGAACAATATACCAAAGGATGTCCGAGAGCAAGACACAATCTGCCTCAACTACCAACAAAACATCGTTGTGGTCAGCACTCCTGTCGAAGAACATGCCAACAGATACCAGCGAATTGCCTGTATCAAAATAGGCACGCAAGTTTTTGAAGCCAGCGCTTATGAAGCAGCCCCAGAAAACACCTCCAAGGGAGTGATCCGGGAAATACCACTAGAAGACACTGCCCGAGATATAACTGAAAACGTCGTAAGCCTCAGGAACCGAACTGCGCTCGTGACCAAGCGAATGGGCAATACCACCAACGTGATTGTACTATTCGACGGCTACCGTGTGCCAAGCTGCGTGAAATACCGGGCCGGGCATTGCTACGATGTTCGTTTTACAGAAAACAACTGGACGTGTGCTACCACTGTGGACGCTTGGGGAATAGGGCGGATGTTTGCCCCAACCCTAAAGATAAGATCTGCCGAGGCTGAAGGATGCCAAATCCTCCCGAAAGCCACGAATGCAAGGCCAGGTGCCAGCTGTGCGTCGAAGACCACCCCACAGCAGACCGAACCTGCAAAGCAAGGTATAAGACACCATTCCTAGTGCGGAAACGCCACTGTGAAAGAGCCAGACAAGAACAAGAGAACGCGTTCTTCGCCGCACAAGACAGGCCATCTCACGCCAACGCAGCAAGGGACAACATATCGGAGTCCTCCCCCAGTTTGCCGCATGAGAGGAAAAGCCGCTCAAGGTCCAGGAACCGCTCAAGGTCAAAGTCACGCTCCCAGTCAAGGGCTAAGGAACCCTAAAACCGCGGTGCCGATACATCATTCACGGTGAGCTGGGCAGACAGGGTCAAGGGGACGCGCGCAGAGGCGGAGGCTGTTTCTGACCAGAAAGTCACCAAACTCGAGGCAAAGTTAGCGCAACTGAAACAAATGATTCTGCAAAACAATCAGATAATTGCCGCCACGAGTGAGGAGAATAAAAAAGTAAGGGAAGAAATTCATAACTACAGAACAGGCATGGTACAGTGCAATGACGCAATAATTATAACACAGGATAGTGTAACCATCAGTATGGAGGAGAGCACTGATTTCCCTCTCCCAAAACGTAAAGCTTTAGAGAACAACGACGATGGTACTAGCAAGCACAAGAAAACCAAGACTGCTAATATGTTGCACAAAGGTCAAGAGGAATATGAAGAATGCGTAGATTTACGAATAAGCAAAGTTGAAGAGGCCGTGAAAGTTCAAATTGAGGCAATAAACGACATTAAGGAAACCATGGGAGCGCAAATCAAAGAGTGGAGAATGGCTATTATGCGGGAAAATAACACAGTTATACAACAACAGCAGGTTCACCAGCAGCAACTAGATAGCTTATCTACTAGGGTAACAGAACTTGAAAAAATGCCCCTCTGCTACAGGCCTACAAGCCAGTGGAGTAGCGCCCTTTTAAAGAATCATCAAACCTCCGCTACTAAAGCCATCTATTATGAACCCGGTGCCTCCTCAGCAATAATTGCCGCCATGGACAGACGCAACAAATACGTATTATGGCAATGGAATTGTAGAAGTTACAGAAACGAGGAAGCCATTCTACACCAGTGTCTTAAAGATAAAGAAAAACCATATATCATCATCTTACAGGAGACGCGTGGTCTCGCTAAGTTGTCTGGCTACCGCTCTATCGGCCGTGCCTAGGGGGAGACTAAAGTCCTTACAACTTTAATGCGGAGGGATCACAGGGCAGTGCAACACAGCACACAGGTTACCGATATAGAAAATATACTAATTGAAATCATACCCACAATAAAAACAGGGGACAGTATGTTCATCCTAAACGTGTACAGTAGCCCGAAATTCACACGGCACAGATTTTTAACTATCTTTAAGCGCACGCTTACCATAACGGGTGACCGAGTTGTAATCGGAGGGGACTTTAATGCCCCTCATTGTACATGGGGTTATAAACACGTCCACCCTAAGGGCAGGAATCTCTGGCTGGACTCGCAGCAGGAAGGGCTAACACTCATCACTGACTCCACAGTACCCACTAGGCAAGGGAATAGTGTCTGTGGTGATACCACGCCCGACCTTACTTTTATAAAGAACACGCAATCTGTGCGATGGCTGAATACACAGCAAGACTTTGGAAGCGATCATTCTATCATTGAAATCTAGCTTATTGGGGGGCCCACCAAACCCATGGGCAAACAGCTTAGGCTAGTTGACTGGGTTAAATTCAGAAATATGCGAAAGGGCATCACAGAAAGCATTACAAACATTGACAAATGGACAGGTAATCTAAAGAAGGATATTTCGGAGGGAACAAAAATAGTCCCACCGGAAGCTAAGCTTGAAATTCTGGACAGTAGGCTATTACAAATGTGGGAAGCCAAACAAGGGCTACAAAAACGCTGGAAAATGTATAAACATAACTGAACACTAAGAAGAAAGATAGCCACACTTAACAAGGAAATCGAACAATACGTACAACAGCTTTATTGCCAAAAATGGGAAGAAACTTGTACCGCCACGGACAACCAACTGAGCCTAGGCAAAACGTGCTTCGACACCTCCTGAACCCAGAAGACACAAAAACTGTACACAAACAAAATATGAACAAAATTCTGCATGCCTATAAAGGCACAGAAAAAGATTTTCTCAAAGAGGTCGCGCTCAAGTACATATCCCAGGCACCACCCTGCACTCACGCCGATTACGTAGTAGCGCCGAATCCTGACCTTGATGAAGAATTCAATGAAGTCGAGATACGAGCAGTTCTACACAAACTAAGTGCTACGTCGGCACCGGGCCCTGACGCCATTACGAACAAAACACTGCGAAACCTAGACGATAGGCCCATTGGCAAATTAACAGACTTTATTAATGAATGCTGGAGACAAGGCCACATACCGCAGCAATGAAAAACGGCGCACGTCGTGCTTATACCCAAGCCTGGCAAACGATTACAGCTTGAAAACCTAAGACCTATTTCATTAACTTCCTGCCTGGGTAAGGTAATGGAACACGCCTTACTGACCCGATTGACTAACTACCAAGAGGACAACAACTTACTCCCATGTACAATGATAGGATTTCGCCAAAATCTCTGTACACAAGACGCGATGCTACAATTAAAACACGAGATCATAGATGACCCTAGCAGATCAACTCGAGCCATCCTCGGGCTTGATCTAAAAAAGGCATTTGATAATGTCACCCACCAAGCCATACTGAATCATGTCAGTAACTTAGGTTTAGGTGAGTGGACGTATAATTACATCCGGAACTTCTTAACGGGTAGACAAGCCAAAATCGTTGTAAGAGGCCTCACATCCGAGGAAATGTCTATGGTAGTGCAGGTACACTCCTACGATCAGTGATATCACCAATGTTATTTAACTTAGTCCTAACTGGCCTCCCAAGTAGATTAGAAAAGATAGAAGGTTTGCACCATACAATATATGCAGATGATATTACTCTGTGGGTAAGCAATGGCAGCGATGGGTCAATTGAACAACGTTTACAAGAAGCGATCGATACCGTAGAGCAATACCTAGAAGGAACTGGTCTCACGTGCTCAGCCGAAAATTCTGAGCTGCTACTATATGGACCAACATTAAAAGGCCAACCTCCCAAGCACCACAACACACATGCCTACACAGACATACAACTTAAAACACGAGATGGACACACCATACCCATTGTCGACAAGATAAGTGTACTGGGGTTAATAATAGAAGCCAAAGGCACCAACGGGGAAACGCTACGCAATATCGAAGCGAAGGTTTCTCAAACGATGCGCCTAATCAAAAGAATTACGAATAAGCATAGCGGCATGAAAGAGGCAAATGTCATAAGGCTCATCCACGCGTTTGTCATATCAGCCACATTACGTATTACTGTAGCCTCGGTGTATTCATACCAGTTCTGATGTCGCAAACCTAAATGAGCACTTATGCTTACTTTAAAAGCAATTTCAATTATGTTGGCTAACTTCTGGAACTGAAAATCATTGAAAAGCGTTCCATGGTTCTATTTTTATGTCAGGGATTCTTTAATCTTTGGTTAAACTGATTACAGCTGGTTTAATCTGTGTTATTGCTCCATTTTTCAGCAAAAGCTGTTCCTTTGTTTATATTCTATTTTGTTATAGCATGCCTGGAAATGTACTTCAAGCACGCCACATGGGGCCAGCTGTGCCACTACAAGAAAACTGCTTCATTCTCATCTGCATGCTTCCAAGAAGTTCCTTTATGACCCAAGCCGGCAGGGCGTATGTTAGGCACCACAGCCACATTAACAAATAAACACGTCTTTTTTTCCAAGAAACATCGTTATTTTTTGCTGCAGCTATATGTGACTGAGCTTGCCCACACATAGACGTCAGACAAGAAAGCTTGTTAAAATCATTAGTAGGAGGTAATCTGTAGTGAGCTTGTGAAGTGCAATATTTTTAATCAATTTCTGAATCTAGCTTCCAACGCTCATCATTATCTACCAGCCCACCCCTGGCATACACCTAGGGTCGTCCACCCGTCATCTGCCCACCACTCTCATCGTCCTCCATCTGTCCACCTTTCACCCACTTGGCGAAAGCCATTACCGTAATTCTCGAAGATCGGCTCATTATGCCCACTATCTGTCCACCACTCTCATGATCCACCATGTCCCACTCGTCTACGTAGAGGACCAACGTCACTGCATTGCGTGTACCTAGGGCCATTCATACGCGCACGTCATGCCCTCATTCTCTAGGCGCGTGCTGGTAGAGTGGAAGGGAAGCAGTGCTCATCTTTTCCGCGGCATGTACCATTGCAAATTTTGGCAGACGTGATCATGAACGCCTCGTCTACGCATTGCGCTTGTCAGCTCAAAATTGTCAAACCTGGTGAGTGGCCTGTCCATCACTCCCACCGTTCACCATCGGTTCATCATTACCCATTACCTTGATCCACAAAGATGGTGGGTGGTGTGTCTCATCATGCCCACCATTGGACAAATTTTCGATAGGCGCATGCACCAAAATCTGAGCAAAAGGCTTAATGTATTTGCACCTCCATCGAAAATGCAGCTGCCGCAGCCGGGATTCTATCCCGCAACCTGCGGGTCAGCAGCCAAGTAGCCACTGGGCCACCCCGGCGGGGCAAGAAGGACTGCCATAAAGTGGCTTTTAATCAAATAAGATTGGATTTTGTTATTTCTAATGTTCTCTCCTTGGAAGCCTTCTCATCGGGTCATTGTGACCGGGATACCTGTTCTGCTGTTAAAAAGGTTAATAATCGAATCGAGGTGGTTTTGATCGCAAATCTCTCAATTAGTAAAATTTGACTTCTAACCATATAATGAATAATTAGATTTAAAAGTTTAATGTGAACCCCTTCATATAATTACTCGTTTTTGGGCCGATGACCCAGAGTGGGTGTGAGCCATGCTTTTAGGCCATCATCATTATAATTTCTGGATCCTGGTAGGGAGCACGGAAAAAAGCAGCAGGAAGCACTCATCATCCAACTTGTTTCGTAAAGGAGACCACTTCCCCTCTGTTCAGTTAAACTGACCGAAGGAACATTGCATCAGCATGTGCACTGACTATTCGGCGACCGTGTGTTATTGGCTGATGCTATGGTAAGTGGCGTCATGTGTGTGATTGGTGTTTTATTCAAAAAGGAGGAGCCCGGCATGGTTTCAAACGATGATTCAAAGTGTAGAAAAGCACTCTGAACCATGGTGTTACGGTTAATCTGCCACGCTTATGGTTTGCTAAACTATGATCTCTTCTGCTATTATTAATTGTAAATGGTGCCTTTAAACCTGTTTGTTTTTCGTTTCCCCTACTTATCAGCATCGTTTCTTCTCCCAGAGTCACTTCCAGCTATCAAAGGAGTCCGAGTGCGGCGTCACCCTGACGTCTGGGCAACCCACGTCAGCGGGGACGTGTTCGGGGAGCCTCGGACCCGCAACAGCGGCTACAACTGGAGAAACCGGAGGAGGGCAGGCCCAGATGACCGAAGCAGTGCAACCGATCACCTTAGGGAATAAAAAAATAGTCCTGCTTTTGCTCCCAGCAACATTATCTGCAGGCGGGGCCAACGGTGGTTTGGCTCATGACGTCAGTCTTAAGTACACGCCCATAGTGCACGCTCGTGTGCATCCGCATTTGAGGAGCAAATGTCGCTTATTTATAAAGTTGTAACCATTTATAAGCACATATATTACACGAATTGGACTCCGCCCACTAGATAAAAAATGCTCCTTGACGAATTTTGCAGACTTCCGGCTATACTACAGAACATTTCTCTTCATAACATCCGTGCTCGTATATTAGAAGTCCAACGCACGTGTCGCTTGACACGTCGATCTTCAAACGCGCGGCCGGCAAACTGGCTTCAGGTATTCACTTGGAAAGATACGCATATGCATCAATACAATTATATTTTTGGTGCAGACAACCAAAATGAAAGAAACAATGCTGAGGTAATATTTGTGGATGAATTAGTGATGCAGAACTATGGATAATTGGGCTATCGACAGTACTTATAGTTTGTTCTATACTATCGATAGCACTACTATCGATAGAGAGACACAAGTCTAGATCGCAAAAAGAGATGCAGGCAATCGTAAGGTTACGGCTGTTTACTCCTAAGGAATCCTAAAGCAGCCTGGTAATCTTGGAGTCTCTGTGTGGAACGTGCAGCCCCTTCCTAGACACATCTCTTAAGACGGATATGAAATTTCTAAGGTCAAAAAGGCCGTAGTTTATGAAGATTTCTTCTTTAGGCTGGACCCCATAGGCACCTGTGCATTTAAGCTGTTCTGAGACAGCCAGATCGACGAAATGGAACTTAGTGTTCAGTGTTTCAAATTCGCTCATCGATGAACTTTCCTTGTTGACCTTAGAAAGGGAGTAGTCTTCCTCCTGGTCCTCGGAATGGCCATCTTCCAAATTTAGTTGGACCACCCGTTGCTGTTTTACGTGCAGTGTGAAGATGGCATGAGGCCTGGACGACAGTGCATTCATCTGAGCGCTGGCAGTTTTCCACGAGAGAGCCCCCGAGTCAAGGTACTTCATGACCTGTTCTGCATTATCTACAGCCTTGGCAGTAACACAAACAGTTTAGATGTCTCCCTCAGAGTCATCGTGTTTTTTCACAGATTTCCTTCCTGATTTTTGTGAGTTTTTGCCAGGGCTCAATAAACTGAAGATCTCTTCATTACAAGACTCCATAAACTGTACATTGATCTTCAAGTCTGGGGGTGGTTTGCCTTGGTCTCGTGCCTCTTGCTGGCGGGCAGCGATGCCATCGTAGAGGTGTAGCACACAGCTCGCGGTACGATTCTCTGCTCGTGAGGATTAACTACGCAGATCACAGCCCTGGCCCATCATGTGCAAGTTTTCTCGGATCCATTTTCGCCGTAAGTAAGCACGACGGCGCTGTAGCCTTCGAAACGTCCATCAATAATATGGCGGACACAGTTGTTGTGAATTGTCTCCTGCTGAGAGGGGCACCCGAAGCCAGGGTCGAATGTAAACGCCTCCTTGCCTGCCATGTCCACCAATGGAGACGCTGATGATCCCGCGCGCATGCAGCACTTCGTGGACACCCCAAGGAGCCGTGGGCTTTTTCATAAAGCATGGCCGCCGAGGACGTCGATGACTCGCGAGCAGTACAGAACCAAGCTGATGCTGATGATAATGAATCCTTTGGCATAGCTCGTACCCACTCAGGGTGATTAGCCGAGAAATGATCAAATAATTTAGTGAGACTAGTACAGGAATTAAAATGATTAAAAAGCTTTTTGGGTTCAAATATTTTTGCATTATTAATACTCATGCAAGTATACTTAATGTGTTTAGTTTCATGAAGGTAAGTACAAATGGCATCAAAATCGTACGTGGTGCAGGAGGCGACGTTCAAAGCACCAAGAGATAGTATGTTCTAAATTGTCTTTCTTTTTTATTGTTTAGAGATCTTCTTTCACTTTCTTCGCTTTTTTTTTCATCTTCTAAGTCTGGCACATCATATTTTGAAATAAATAAAAAACGCAATATAACCTTGAAGCTGTGCAGTTGTGCCACATAAAACGGATTTTTTTCCTGCTGGCGTACAAGCGGGTTTGTCACGTGGTATTTTTGTATTTCGCGGGAATTTGTAATTGGAAGAAAAACACTACTACGTAATAGATGTAAAGTTCACGACAGTCTACTCGGGCGTTTTGCAAACCGATTTACAGTTAGCTTTCTCATTGAAGTAATAGATGGTTTGCAGCAGAAAAAATGAATTTAAACAGCCTCATAAGAAAAGTCTACAAACAAGCGCTGGGGCTCATGCAAAGCACAAGTGCAGAGAGGCTGTTAGAGCTAGGTTTACGTAATACACTTGAGGAACTTATAGAGGCGCAACGTTTTGCTCAGTACGAGCGCCTCTTTAAAACCAAGACTGGTAGATGCATCCTGGAAAAATTAGGCATCACTTACCACACACAATTTGGCACCAAATGCGACATTCCTCGTGACGTACGGGCTAAGCTCATGGTGCTTCCGTTACCTAAAAACATGCATCCCGTGCACAACCCAGGTAGAAGGCTGAGCAGAGCGAAGACTATGACAAAGAGCTACGGAAACAACAAAGAAGTGGTCTACCTAGATGCCGCTCGTTACAAGCACAAAAGCTGCTTCGTCGTGGCTGTAGTGAACCATAAGAAACAATGCAGCACCAGTCTGACAATACACACAAGACGCATTGAAACGGCGGAAGAGATAGCTATAGCTTTGGCCATATCACAAAATGACACGTGTTATATAATCAGCGATTCACAAGCAGCTGTACGTAACTTTGCAAATGGCAGAATCTCCCCTGAAGCACTGCGTATTCTTAGAACAGGCAAAACCAACCAAGACGACAGGTGAGTTTGCATTCTCTGGTTCCCAGCTCACATGCCCGACACCACGGAAGATATCAACCCTAATGAGGTTGCACACAATGTAGCTCAAGGACTCACTTTACGGGCTACGACTAATGTTGATCCCTCGTTAGAATTTTCAAATGTATGGGAGGTGGAGGACCGAATGACAACGTTCAATGAAATTACGAAACATTATAAATTACAGAGGCGTGTTTACCCCCTTCTCATCATAAACTCAACACGGCACAGTCTGTCCAATGGCGACAATTACAAACCAGATCCTATAAGAATGCAGTGCTACTACATGCTATGTATCCAAAGGTCTACGCAACCACTCAATGCAAAGATTGTCAGGCACGAGCTTCCTTAGAACATATACTATGGGAATGCCAGGGATTAAAACACAGTAATGAGAACGCGGCCTCCACTGACAGCCTCCACGCTTGTTGGCTGGCTGTGCTGCTCATTTCAGCCCTGGACGATCGGCTATGGGCAATCCAGCGGGCCGAGGAAGCCGCTAAGAGGCAAGACCTTCTAGCCGACACCTAGGCGGGAGCCCAGCCCACTAACACGCCGGATACAAAATAAAGTTTATTCCTCCTTTCAGGAGGCCTTGCGCGGCTCGGCCTCATGAAAGCTTCGCAGCGCTTGCGGAGCGCAAGGATTGAACGCGAATGCACCCACTTAAAGCCCCTAGATCTAGAAAGTAGCGACACTCTCCTCCGCGCGCACGTTTTCCTCCTCAATTCTCCTCGGATTTCTCCCCTCTCCTGGCCGGCGCGGTGCGCACGGCACGCTGAACCCTCCACTGGCTCGCTGCAGCCGCATTAGATTCAATGCGCGCGCTTGTTTAATCGGCTCCTTGAAGCATTATACGAGAATATGTCCCTTAAGAAAGAGTCGTGACGAAAGTAGGCTTCCCATAGAACATTATGGCAGACATATTTTTTAAGACGATTCGATAAATACGAGCGGAAGCGCTTCGAAAAAATGAGCATACCAGCTGGCGGCTTAGCGGTTTACCTCTCCGTCGCCGCTTCGGCTGTCTGTAACGCGGATGTGTATTAAGCGCATGTAATGTAGGCAGCACATTGTATAGACGAGAACTTGATAAGTGCTGCAGTGTCGCTTTGTAAAATTCATGTTGTGTTGGCGAAAAGCAAGCATAGAAGTCACCGTGCGTGCCTGGCTTCCGTCACGATGAAACGACGAGATATTGCATTCCATTAACTTTGGGACTTACCTCAGTCTGTTAAAAAAAAGCAAAACCCACCGCTCAGATGGAAGCTTCTAAGACTATGTTACGCTATAATTAACTCACAGAATTCGGGATGTAAATTTTATCAGAAGAGAGCCATTACGAAAAGCGCGTACGTGGCTCTTTCTTTATATGAGCATACACGCATAATACATACATATACCAGATACGTAACTTTGCTTCCGTGCGTATGGCTATTTACTTTACGGCTGCTGCCAAGATATCATTGAGCGGTTGTTAATTGACTTATTAAGACGAAAGCCTTAGCTGCCTCATCAAACGCGGAACACACACACACACACGCGCGCGCACACACACACGCGCACCGGCGCGAATACATAGACAAACGCACGCACACACGTCCGCACAAGCACATACACACGCGCGAATACAGACGTACAGAAACGCGCGAACACACAGGCGCACACATACACACACACATAAGCGCGCATATGCTGTCGCATACATACACACACGCATACACGCAGGCGCACACACACACACACATAAACGCACACCCGCACGCACACACACACACACACACATGCGTAGGAATTGCACTCGTTAATTTACAAATTACACACATTAAGAAAACTAACACACGCGCTAAAACACAAGAAAACTATCTCAGGGCACAGAGAATTACAAAAAAAGCTCAGCGACTCATTCAGACCCAGCTATATCCATATTTATATGTGCTCGCTATTAAACTGAACGGAGAGTCCAGCGATGCAAAGAGCATTAAAATCTTCGTACGACTTTATCTAGAGATTTAACGAAATCGGTAACACTAACGTCGCAAAGAACGACGTGTTTAGAAGGGGCGAAGTCCTTTCTCCCGATGTTGTGGATCCACTGCTTTCTGCGCACGGCATTCCTATTCCTATCTCCTCGGGGGATATAAAATAATCTTACTCCTTTCTCTGACCTGCTGCTGCACTGATACGCGCAACAGCCAGGCATTGCCACGAAAAACGAAGCTCACGATTCTACGCAAAAAAAAAAAAAACACACACACACGTTCAGAGCGGCAGGGCTGGCGTGGCGCCTGGAGGGTTCATGGCGTGCGTGATTGACGAAAAGCGCGCGAAGTTTGCTTGCGCGCGCTTTTCGTGACGTCAGGTTCATCTGACTGGGCGGTATCGCCCGCCGCAGCCATTCAGCGCTTGGGATGCGCGGGCTCCGCGAAAGAGGGGGTGAAAAAAGAGGAGGTTGCCGGCGCGCCGAGAGAGTGCCGGCGTGGATAAAGGAGCGTCGCTACTTTCCAACATCTAGGGGCTTTACACCCACTCACACAGCAGCGCACCATGCGGGCGCCGCCGGCAGTCATCAGCTGCGGGGCCATCTCCTAGCCCGCGCTCAACACACTAGGCAGTATATTTCTAGACACTGTACTCGTGCGGTGCCGTACGTTCGTCTGGGCATAGCCTCCTATAATAGGATGCCTGACGAATGGCTCGTGCTCAGTCGACAGTTATTCGAGATCTGCACGACCATTTCGGAGGCCATGCAAAATGTCAGGTTGTTGCGCCGTCCGCCACAGGTGAAGATAGTGACCGGCACCAATCAAAAAAGAAGGGGAAAAAATAAAGCAGCAGTTTTTACGCGTGCATACACTCTTGACGATTAAAATGAAGGACAGCCTGTTTTTGAATAAACTTAAAAGTATAATGACGATCTTATGCTCATGCCGAGCTGCGAGAGAAGCGTGAAGGTCGGTGCTGTTTGTACACCAGCGAAGCGAGGTTTCATGGGGCAAATTAACCATCTCGATGATGTTGTGCTGCGTGCCTGTATGCGAATCAAGGCAAGGGAAGACTCCTGATTTGACTTTTAATGAGTTTCCAGTGACCGAGGTCCGTGAAAAATGGATCAAGGTGATTTCTGTGTTGTAAAAGACTACGTGTCTCTAAAAGGGTGAGTTGCTGGGCTGTTTGGTGGTGCATGACAGACTGAAACGAATATTAGCGAAAAAAAAAAAAAAAAACGACAACCCCAAAAAAGTAAACGATGACGCGCTATACACACAACTCTTTATTAGCAAAAAAAAAAAAAAAGATGACAAGAGTGCACATATGGAAACCATGTCACTACATGTGGTTTTGCATCTAGGTTTTGAAACACACCCAAGCTATGAAGAATTAGAGTTGAATAAATGATTTTAAGTGCTGTTTCGTTTCTAAACAGTTGCAGAGTGTCTTTTTGATTATTCATGTACATGCGATCTACATTTGCCATTTGAGACGAAGGTATTTATGCGCAAAATTATCTGTATTTGGTTGTTTTCCGTGCGCACCGGATGCCGCGGACACTGTCAAATGTCATAGCTAGTCCTCTCCCTTTCTTGCCCAGACAGTAACTGCAAGCCAGCTGAGTGTACTCCAAAGGCAACAAGTCTACCATTGTATACACATATAGCTGGTATCATGAGTTAAATAAACATTTTGGGGTCAGCCCTTTTTACAACCTGTCTCCATCGTCATTCTTTCTTGTTTTGCACGCTGATACATGTGTTTGTACCTGATTTGCGATTCTATTTGAGAAATAATGCACTGAAATGTCAACTAAAATACAAAAGAATATTCTCAAAGTCACATAAAATAAAATGATTCAAGATTGTCGCCACATTTACTCAATGCGTGATGAAACTCTTCCCTAACCGGCGGAAACCCATGCATTTCCATGCATCCACCGGCGCTCAGCTGGGGTAACTCGAGCGCCCCCTAGGCGGCAAAGTTCGGAATCCGAGCCGGCGCAGGCAGCTCCATAGACCGCCGCCAGCTGGGCAGGTCAGGAGTACAGTAGGTCGTGGTAATAACCCAGTATTGCTTTCTGCCATTTCTTCATGGTCGTTGTATGCATCGCTTCTTACGGTGACAACGATGATGGATCTTGGAGGTACTGTTACATCGTCGCCCGCTATCAGGAGCGCATCGAATCGTTTTTCACTCTCGAATGTCGCGATGACGTGTTTTGTCGAGAACGAGACGCACGTTTTGCTGCAAGTTTATCACTGCGCCATTGGCCTGCAACAAGTCCACTCCAATAAAACATCTCTTGAACACTCCGATTGGACAATGAAACTGGTGACGTAGGTGAAGCCACGTATTCCGACTCTATACACTTGCCTGCCGGATCGTTACGGTGTCCCCCGGCGGTTCGCACTTGCGGTCCTATCCAAGGGGTCAGTACTTTTTTCAGCATTCTGGCAAGTCGCCTACTCATGACGGAATAGTCTGCGCCTGTGCCTACCAAAGCATTCGTTTCGTAGCCGTCTTTGAGTACTGACAAATTAGAAGGGACGTTACCG
Organism: Rhipicephalus microplus; assembly: GCF_043290135.1. Lineage (NCBI taxonomy): Eukaryota > Metazoa > Arthropoda > Arachnida > Ixodida > Ixodidae > Rhipicephalus > Rhipicephalus microplus. Next base: position 373,779,442 of record NC_134710.1, on the reverse strand, counting down.
TTTCCGCACAGTTTCGTGCCCATCATCACATTTGGAAATCGGCACTACAGGTTGTTTTCTTTCAAGTCGGCAGCGGCCTTACCTCCGCAAGTCGCCGATTCTAGTTTTTCCGAAGCCTTTGAGAGTTTTAAGTCGCCTTTGAGAGTTTTAAGATGGGCGCAGCCTTACGAAAAAATTTAATGTACTTTTATAAACAGGCTAATGTCATTCGACATCACAATCATTACACTGTCTAATGTCAGTCTAATGCGCTTTCCTAATGCGTACCTAATGTGAGTCTAGTAGTAATTGGCCACCGTTAGTCTATAGAGTTATGACGTTAGAGTTTCTGATGACTATAGTCTAGCGTAAGTCTATAGAGGCCCGACATGAGAGTTTCTGATGACCATTGGCTAGCGTTAGTCTATAGAGTCCTGACATCAGAGTTTCTGATGGCCGTTGTCTAGTGAAGTGCCATCGAGCATATGCATTACGTTGACATAAAACGTCAATTGTAGACTAATGCCCTATGCCATCAACAGAACATTATCTGAAAAGCGGATCAATAAATCGCTTCATTATTAATATGAAAGTGTGCACACATTACAGGATTGTAAAAAAAATACCATCAGACCATTTCGAGCAACAAACAGTTCATTGTTTTTTACATGTCAGAATCTTTCGAGGCCGATAAATAATGCTGAAAGTATATAATGCCTACATTTGGAAACAGGCATTACATTGTCAAGCAATTCAGTTCCGATAGGACAATAAATGGAGCTAGTTCGTCCTTGTTTACAATTCTTGCGAAAGTGCTGTTTTATAATTACAAACAAACAAAGAAACACCAAATGAGACATTTCGAGGAATAACTGCATTTGTATTCAATTTTCAACTTTGCACTGATGATAGGGTCTCTTGTAGCCCCGTCGTGGTGGCACCACTGCTGTATTTAGAACCTGCAAGAAAGAACATTAAAACTTAGAAGGAACTGAACCATACATTTTAGCGCAGCACATGAATAGACATTGCAATTGATGAGTCATGCCTTTTCTAAATAGTGATATATATTTATCACTTATATTAAATAATCCATCTGGATTCAATGTCGAACCACATAGCCTTGACTTCATGCTGCGTTGAAAAAAAAAACTAATCACTATACATCAGTTCAAAGTGCTGCCGATATATCAGTACTTGGAGAGAAGCCAGCTATCACGAACAGAGTAATCAGCTGAGTCAGCTTCTATAAGGCAATATTGCAGAATAACCTCCTTTCACAATTCCAATGGCACCAAATTCATGACTACGGCATGCAACAGTGGGTCTATTCCACAACTTTGTTTTACACGAAACTTCCACGTTAAAATCCCTCTTTAACTGAGAACTATTGAGGGCTCATGCTCAGAGGTGCAAAGTCATAGGCGTGTGCAGGGTTTCCCTACACTTGGGTGGCAGGGAGGTTCACCACGGCACTCCCCCTTACTTAGTTAAGTAAGCTTCCAATTTTGAAGCCCCCGTCTTAGGTAACAAGTTGTGAGAGAGGGGGGCTGCCCCCCACTCCTATGCGCACGCCTATGTGCAAGGTGAAATTGAGCAACAAACAGGCACATGAAATGTAGAGCTACGTCTAGGTAATACAGCTACACAACTCCAATGAAAACAATTAAAAAATTATGCTATTTGTAACCTACAGTATATTACACAGATATGCATGTTTTAATACGTTACAGGTCGTTTCTACAAATCTTTCTACAAACAACAGATTGGAGGAAGCAAGCAAAACATTTTTGTACCCTTGATTACTTTTTCATATTATTCAATAGCTAAAAAATACATTATTTATGTACCTTGAAGAGGTGACCAAAGTTTTATAAAAAAGGAAATATTTTTACCTAGCTCCATGCTTTGGAGTGCACAAATGCCCATGTTCACTAGCCAGTATTGCAAATTATGAAATTGACCGCTGGTCATTATAACAAGCACAAGAATCCACACTGGGGTGTGTTGGCACTTGCTGGACGTTTTGATAGGACAAGGATGGGAACTCTTTCCAAAGAAAAATTTCAACAGCAGGAAAAACATGCACAATCATAAGGGCGGCAACACGAACTAGCACTACTTTGTGTCATCTCCCTTTTCTCTGTTGATATTTTGCCATACCTTAGAAAAGTTTCTAGTTGATGAATTACCAACCCGACCAAACACTTTCGTTAATCAAGTATTTAAGGAAAGAGCACAGTATTGAACTCATGACTATTTTAGACCATGCAGATGCCAAAAATAGCGCCTGAACCCACACGTCACAGAAATAATACAATCTGGAGTGTATGTATGAGCTCAGTGAGGAAATAAAATGTACACTCAGGAGTGAATAGCATCATGAGCTAAGACGCCGACACAGAAAGAATAATGGATGCAGCAGTCCTTGTATTTGCTTGCACTCCTATTTCCTCCCAAGTATGTACCAACATGCCCAGTATGGTCAACATATACGTACAGTACTGACGGATTGAAACAGGACATTCGTAGCGTATGCCTGCCAATGCATGTGCCGCCGCTCATGGGTGCTCGCTGAACCAGGATGTCACACTGTTGTATAGAGTGAGGGCAAAAACAACTACGGAGCAGGCTTACTCATTCCGGTCGCTATAGAGTTGGCATTTAGTTCACAAAGTGCAAACTGCCAGCGTGGTGCTGCAAGGCTAGTGCATTTTTCCATGCATGCAGCCCGAATTGATGAGAACGGTGCAAACCATTTATATTGTGATGCAAGCAGACAATGCTTTCGATCGGCGCCCTTTGACGATGGGGCACGTAGGCTGCGCAAGTAAGAAATTGGATACCGCTAAGATGTCGTGCCTGAAATGCGCTCGTTGACATGATAAATAGCTGTACAAAAGCATAAAAAGTTTTTCAAGCATTTTGTCACGACGAAAAAGAAAAGCGCCAGCCACGGGCCTGTTTCCATGCAGCATCAAAAATGACTCAGTAATTTGTTGTCTCGCCGCGAGCAATGAATAGTGCAGCTATTTTGCGTGGCAAGCATTTGTAGAGCTGTCAGCCATAGAAGAACGAGCGAGCTTCTCGCATTTTTATTCAACAATAGGCCATGATATTATTTCCATGTAGCATGAAGGAAAGCATGCCACACATTTTTTTTTTCGAGACAGAAACCACAGAGTAAACTTTTCATGCTTTTGTGCAGATGTTTATCATGTCTACAAACGCACACAAGGCGCAATCTACTAACTGAATCCTGCGTCTTACTTGCACAGCATGCGTACTGCGTTGCCTAAGCACGCAGAACGAGAGGGCCGTCTGCTGGCGTGGCAATAAAAGTGGTGCGCAGTGGCAAGCTAGTTTAGTCGACATGCGAATGTGTGTGAGCCTTGCAGCGCTGCCCTAGCAGTGTACACGAGGTGAACTACTGCCCGACAATTTGGCAATCGGAAAGAGTAGTCCTGCTTCATATGTCTTCCCCCTATCGCCCTATACCACAACGCGACACATTGGTTCTACGTGCAGCCACAAGCGACAGCACATGTACCACCGGCCACACACTTCGAGTGTCTTGTTTCAATCCGCGAGTACTGTATTTCCAGAAGAGCATGAATTCATTCAACAATTTGACTTTGCAGTTCAACAAGGCTATTCAAGGCACTATCACACAGATTACCCTTGTCTGTATGATAGGCCTCCATGTCTTGTGAGCTTTGTTACATAAACACATTCATGGTATTTTCATAGATTGTAGTGGGAACATGTTCGAAACAATGTGACGAAACATGAGTATGTGCTGCCTCCCAAAAAAAGCTGTCCCTAATTCAGATGATCAAACTCTCAGGTGTAACGATTATCTGAGAAGGCTTTGTTAGAAAGGAATAGGTACTTGCATGTTGCACGTTGTTACTTAAAATAAGATTGCACTACAACTTACCAAAATACCACAAATCTACTCATCCACGTGAAAATTTGAAAACGAGCTGAAACAACAAGCCCTGCAACTTCCTTAAACATGAATTCGCCAAATTCTTGGGGCAGAATGTGCACATAGCAAAAGTGTGCTTATTTAAATTCATTAAATTTTTAGACTTCAATGTTGTTTGCTGTCCCTTTATAAAGCTTTAAAAATGAATGACACTTCGACTTGTAAAAAAAAAGAACTTACAGAAATCTTTTATTTCCACTAAAAAACATTTATGGTAAAAGCAGTCAGCAAGACAATAAGCGAAACATGATTATAAGTAAGATTTCATTGCACACAGCTTCATGGCAGTCCAAACAAAATATATGTTAATGGCAGAAACTTAAAAAGACCAACAAATCCTGTAAGGAGAAATGTCCCTGCAGCCAACTTTCCAACTTATGTGATATTTAGCATAATGTAACACAAAGACCATGAGAGAGGACGCAGCACGTGCCCTAACTTTATATGAAATGGTTAATTGCAACTGAAGCACTAAAAAATACAGGGTGAGCCTCACGCCGTAAAGTTTTGTGCTTCCGTTGCAAAAACCCATTTTGTTTAAAAACCACCGGTCTCATCCTTGTGTTATATTGAGCTAAATATAACCTAATGTTTAACAAACAATGCTGAATGTTTTCCCTTGTGCAACCCTTTAACAAGAAATCTTGCCTTGGTCAAGACAGCAGTGACAAGGAAAAGCTGTTCCCAATATCAAGACGCCTCCAAGTGCCACAACGTTGGCTGTGACAACATTTCATGTTCAAGGATTACAAACCAAGTGATGCATGTTCCATGTCAAAGGAATACTGCACTTAAGTTCAGGACATAGGTTTCCCACACCTAAGCTAAAAGACAGTGTATGCTATACCTCAATAGGTGCTATGTGTCTGAACTATCACTCTGTGGTAACAAAAAGAAATGCCTACCACTTAAGGCTCGTTAGGGCTTGCAGGAAGACCGCTCCAATCGTGCACTGCAGCCTGTCCTCTGTGTCAGGACCATGAACAGCTGCCATTGCTGATACTACATAAAAGATACCACAAAAGATTACTTTCACACACAACAAACGTTATATCACACATAGATAGCGAGTACCAAACATGTCTTAGCAAAGTGTATACTGATACATTAAAGGGTAAATCCTTGAATAAAGGGATCATGGCACAATCAAAACAGGCAATATTGAACTAGCCCCTTCTTGCTGACAATTGACAGAGTGCCACTGAATGTTTTGCATTCACAAAACTACGTAATAACACTACGCAGAGCATGCACATGTGTATGGGTGATCTAAATGATGAAAACAATATTTGCAAAGAGTGCATGGTTCATGCGCACATGGAGTGTGTAAGAGCGAGCCATACATATTGTATTACATCATAAATGTAAGCTATTCAGGAAACAAACTGTTGGTACTCTGAAGCTAATTCCCATGTAATTTGACTTTTGTTCACACAAGCTATCTGTAGGAGTTCTTTTATTACATAAGCCCTTTGCAAAAATATTAATATTCTAAAACTTTCTGTCAACATCTGAAAACATACAAATGAGATCTTTTTGCTTCTAATTTACTGCCTCACAAAACAAAATAAATACTAAATCCCTGAATGCTACACATAGGTTTACATCCTCATAACACAAAAGTAGGCGATGTCAGTACAACACTAATGTAAAAAAAGAAAGCACAAAAATACAACTTTAAGCCCCACACAATCAAGCAACAATTATAATTTATGAGAACATTGTAAGTTATTTGTGATGGAGCACCTGGTAGGCTTCAAGTAGAAAACAAAGATTTATATAGCTAAGAAAAGTTCACACAACTATTGCAACAAAGGCTGTCATGTACTAGAATAATTAACTAAATTGAATTCATATATTTTTCTACCAACACTTGATATCGACATATCTTCAAGGCAGTGGTAGGAGTGTACTACTCTTAGTTTCAGCACATAGTGTATATTACTGAAATACGTATTTTTCAAGTTAGCTCTCTTAAAATATTTATAAGGCAGCTAGGGTGAAATTCTAACCACAGAGAAATTACATAGCTTTTTGGCAAAACGATTCGGAGCGCAGCCCCGAAAACATCCTTCGTGTGTGCTTGACAGGGCTGTGCGTTTTTCTATCTATGTGCCTAGTCGTGTGATTGTTTTGCGCGTAAAAACGCTCAAACTATCGAGTTGGGTGAACATGAGCTGCTCTCGCGACACCAGATATATATATGTTTAAAAACAGACACTTTTATAGGGCGACAAGGGATCAAAGGATAATCTCGTGCAGTAAACAGCCAAAGAATAACAGCACGACAAGAGGCTTGCATGACTGGAGCATAGATCACGTAGCGCAACGCTAATCTTTAAAACATGCAATCAACGCACACAGCGACTGTTTCTTACGGTGATATATAATAAGCCACCTCAAAACATACCGGCCTATCGGGTCTCTGGTTCGTCATCCTCGCTGTGCCAACAAGCCGCCCGGGCCACCGCTTCCTGCATACCATTTGTCACGCAATAAAGTAACCCAGTTACGTAGTTCAGCGACTTTCTTCAACTTACCGAAGTTTCAACATTGGCTGAGCACTCTTCAGTCACCCATCAAAAAGTTCACGATCTCGCATAACATCAGTCACTGCTTGTCACAGCAGGGGTCGTGGATTGTCGTCGGAAGTACACTCGACATTGAATCACGCGAACAATACGAGTAATCGATAAATGGAGGAAGAAGTCACTTTTCAGAGCGAACACAAGGCGTGCGTCCGATATGGCTGTTTGCAGCGGCAACGTACGGCGAGTCATCGTCCGCCGCTCGAACAATGCAGCAGAACTTCCCGACACGCGGAAACTATCCCGTAGACGAATTCCAAAGGAGAAGAAGTACACAGTGTGCGCTATATTTATCGACACGGCAATTATGCAACCGCGCACTTGCAGCACATGTTCTTGCGTGAAGCTGGTAGTGAGCCCACAGTACAACGAGGCCTGTTGCAACTGCTGATTTACAGTCTTAACAAAAATAAGTGTGCAGAGGGCAGCACTAACGTGTCACTATAGAAATATTTTACAATAACAATCAAGTGTATTCCTAACTTTTCAAGCCAAATGAAGCTTTCTTAATTATTAGTTTTCAATATATGTAGTTATGCAGTTGTATGTATTTTGTTTTGCATAACAAAAAAGGTTTCACAACTTATGTCAAAAGCGATGGTCATCTCTGAGTCTCTGCAACACAAGGTCAACAAGTACAGATCTCAAGGGCGATGCTTTTGCAGCTGCGGCTTTGTTCGTGTGCAGAAAAGAATGAGTGGCATGCATTCCTGCTCTACAGAGAAGAAAGGTATCTGACAGGGTATCCGTTCCTTTACGTCTCTATGCAGTGGCGTAGCCAAGGGCTGGCACACCAAGTCCGTTACCCACTTCTGCCCTCCCCCCTCCGCGTGCCTTTCTGCTGATTTTTTTTTTCGGCGTGGCATACATAGATCAATATGACTGTATGCCTGCTCCCCACCCCCTCCCCGAGATCAACAAGGGCTTCCTTTCCATACCCTCCCTTGGTTTTTTTTTTTTTTTTTTTTACTTATGCCGCTGTCTCTGCGCGACAGCTAGCGTTGTGACAGCAAAACAGTGGCGGGTTGAGAGACATGAATGTTCATTAAAACTTCTCTCTCCCTCTTCATCCCGCCTTAGCTCTCCACCACCTACCGGTGGTGGAGAGCGAAGGCGTGATGAAGAGGGAGAGAGAATACGATGAGTTTATCGTATTCAACAACGATAACAACACTACAACAATACGATGAGTTTATCTCCTGTGTTGTCCTCGGTGTCCACAGAGCATCGCCGCGGTGGTCTAGTGGCTAAGGTACTCGGCTGCTGACCCGCAAGTCGCGGGATCGAATACCGGCTGCGGCGGCTGCATTTCCAATGGAGACGGAAATGCAGCCGGATTGCAAATGGTGTAGACCAGTGTGCTCAGATTTGGTTAAAGAACTCCAGGTGGTCAAAATTTCCGGAGCCCTCTACTACGGCGTCTCTCATAATCGTAACGTGGTTTAGGGACGTTAAACCGCACAAATCAATCAATCATCAGTGTCCACTGATCGGCTAATGTAACCATACCCCTCCATGCAAATGGCAAATTGGCACGTCTATGCAACTGTTTGGGGTACCGCTTCAGCGTAAGCGATCGACACTATGCTTGTTAGTTTTAAATACATATTCAAAATTTATGCGCGCAAGGTGGTGCCAAGCACCCCTGAATGCCCCAGTAAATTTTGCCTCCACATCGCGCTTCTGACACGAATATCTCATCATCATCATCATTAATAATAATAATAATAATAATAATAATAATAATAATAATAATAATAATAATAATAATAATAATTGTTTTTGTTCTTGTTTTTAGATGCGCCTGAACAACCTTATAATTGTTTCTGGGAACGCTACACGAATAAGTAAATAATATATCATTAATTATTTAAAAAAATTTACTGTTGCCAGCGTCTCGACCTGCAATGTAGGAAACAATAGATGCATGCAAAAAATAATCCCCACAAGATGACGTGTCATTATAGCGTCACATGATAAAGTCATTACATCGCACCAATCCTGGCTGGCTGGCTGGCTGATTGGCTACGCAAAACGGTGTCTTTAACCGGGGAGGCAATGCGTAACCACATTAGTTGCAGAAAGTTTTCGAAGGGCGGCAGGATGAATACATCGGCTGATTGGGAAAAAGAAAGAGACGGCTATCGCCTTTGAGTTGTCTTACGTGAATCTATGAGAGACCCTTGATTATTATTATTATTATTATTATTATTATTATTATTATTATTATTATTATTATTATTATTATTATTATTATTATTGTTGTTGTTGTTGTTGTTGTTGTTGTCTAGCTGATTTACACATTCTCTTCATGCCAATGTTATATTTACTGAAACATGATCGAAAAATTTATGGGAATACAAACTGTTTAGTGTTTTAGATTTCCGAAAGACAACATGTACGTGAATGTCGAGCCTCAACAAGTATTTGAATTAGACTTAGCTGCACGTTAAGAAATCACAGATCGTCGAAATTTCTGAAGCACTACACTATGGCGTTCTTTATAATTATATAGTGGTTTTGGGATCTAGAATTCCCGCGAATATTACATTTAGTAGTGTTACGAAAGACGGCGACGCCAACACGATCCCAAAGGCGCCGCTTCTTCGAACTCCGCCGGGAAGGTCACCAGCCGTTTGGTAGCGTAGGTTTCTCAGCTCGCGACTGCTTCTGCGGAGAGCTGATAGACGAGCGGACGAGACGACGGTGAGTTAAACAAGGTTTATGTACAGCACGTGATGTACAGCATATATACAGAGGCGTTACAAATTCGGCACTGGGGCCAACAGCTTAGAGACTCGAAGAGCCGAGCTCTCTTCTCTGACACATAGGTCTACTACTCGCGCCGCGCCGCAGGGCTTTTTTTATATGCACCGGGTGGATTCTTTGAGTAATCAAATGTCCAACCAGAAGCGCCTCTGGTCGTGAGGTCAGAATCCTCCAATGGGGTCGCCGCTGGGCCGTGTCATTCTCATCGAATCTGGAGCTGCTGCGCTGCACGTGGCTGCACCCAAGGACGAGTGACGTCGCCACGCATTGCGTCAGACTCGCCAGACAGGAAGGCGCCGATTGCTTGCTCGACGGGCTCGCTGGCTGAGGTGACTCACTGTGCGTGCGCGGCAGAAAGGCACGGCCGCGTGATGACGCCGTTGAGTTGTTCGCGCCAGGCGGGCTCACGTGCTGGCCTTGACACAGATTGCCTTTTTCAGAGGCATGGACGTTCGCTGTGGACTCGCAACCATAACAGTAGTAAGAAATTGAGTTTTTGTTGGCTATAAAAGATTAAAGCATTTTTTTCATTGTGATGTGTTTTGATATTAGGACACGCACTGGAAAATCTGCGTACTTTGATCATCAGAAATCCTGGTGCATGTTTTCATCTCAGTCTTCATTGCACACCTGATGCTAAAGGACATTAGGCTTTGCAGGTCTATTGTCAATCTAATGACTCATTAAGTGTGCATTAGCTGCACATTAGACTCTCAAATTCATTTTCATAAGTGAGACTCGGTGACCGATGCCTCAGTGGCGCTGTCGACCGAGACTGATGCTCCTGCGAGGAGCGAGTACCTTGACACGTTGAAGAGTATTCCTCGATTTCAAAAGGTCGTTGCCCATCCCTTGTACAAGCAGCGTTTATGGGGAAACCGTGAAGTCCTACTCGGTGATATTCACACATCCGTTAAAGAAGGCGAGCTTCGCAGCAGTGATTACACAGTGGAATTCAATCAGGAGTGCGCCATATATCAGCTTTTCAGATCCTCGTCTCGGCTCGAGACGGCTCGAGTGGATGTTTCGGTAGATGGGTGGTTGCTGCGGTGAAATAGGGTCCAGGGACGACGAAAGAAGATACAGGGGTGCCTCTCAGCACCTCGGCGTACGGGACTTCGGGCTGCATCGGAACCGACGCTTGAACCGGCTGTGCTTGTTGCTGCTGCTCACAGACTGCCTTTCTCCCTTCTTCCCCAACAACTTCCAATAACGACGAGACCGTTGAGGGGTTGCCGTTGAGCTTCTGGAGCTCTTCTCGAACCACCGATCAATGAGCTCTCGTAACACGTCGATACCATTCCCGAAGACTGCTGACACCGCGTCTACACGTGGATGCGACGTTCACATTCCGACTGTATATGCCCCGCTCACTGTTGCAGAGTCTTTTCGACCGCTGTCGTCTCGGTGCGAAATTCAGCGACGTTCCGTGGGAGGCATCGGAGCAAACCAGCAAAAATATTCTGCTTCACCCCACGCATCAGGTGCCGAAGTTTGTTGACCGGCGAAATAAGCGGCACATGTCTTCGACATGCATTGTGACGATTTCATTGTTGCGCTGGTTCCTTGCTTGCCGGGTAATGATACCAAACCCAGTTGGACTTCAAGGAAGCAGCCCGGAACCACGACCACTCGAACTAACCGAACTCACGCCAGTTCATCACTACGCCAGCCGTTGTCTACGTGGTGAGCCGCCGGAATTTCCCTGCCATCAGAGCCTAGAGTGTCCCCAGCTGTCTCCTGTGAGAGTACCGAAATGTTGTCTCCAACCGCTGCCACGCACGTCGTTGTCTATGAACCACGGACGCCCGACCCTTTTCATGGCGATCCTCATGAAGACGCCGAGGATTGGCTGGAGGGTTTTGAGCGTGTCGCCAACTGCAACGGATGGACCGATGAATGGAAGCTTCGCCGCGTTTATTTCGCTTTGCAGGACAAGGCACGAACGTGGTTGGAAAACCATGAAGGTGTCATTCAGTCGTCGGATGACCCCCGACGGGAGCTACTCGCCACATACCCAGCACCTCTACCAGAATCGTTACGCACAATCCAGATGGTTTAAGAATACTTATTCATTGGTGCTAACTTGTACCCGAAAAGTAAAGGGAAACGTATAGCAGCGTTCCCAACAGGCAATCCAACGAAAAAAGGAATCAATCTCTAAGCAGACCTCGAGCGGTGCCCCACTTCTTTTTCGTCAAAATCCCGTGCTGAGGAGGCGCGCGCCGTCACGGCCTTTTCTTGGCTCATCATCCGGCACTGGTCTCTTGGGGGGTGCATGAACTTGCGCGCGTAGTTTGAATAATACCGCGTCGTTTGTCTTGAATATATATATATATATATATATATATATATATATATATATATATATATATATATATATATATATATATATATATATATATATATATGTATGTATGTATATATGAGACCACGTCCGTTACGGCTGTAACCAGGTTATCTTTTTAATCGAGGTGCACGAGCCAAAGAGACCCAGCCCGCGTGACATACGATGATGATCACTACAATGTTTTTTTTTCTTCATTGGGTAGCGTTGGTTTTACGGTGTCAGATCAGGGATGAAAATGCGTCACGAAAGGTGGGCCCCGGAATAAAACTCTTTCACTTCAAGAAATGTGACAAGAAGACACAGTCGTGTGCAAGGATCGGGCCGCAGGCGAGAAGTTCGTGGGCCGCACGCGGGCCACGGGCCCAGTGTTTGAGACGGCTGGCCTAGTGGGTTGTGAAGCAAACCGAAGAACTATGCAACGCCAGAGGATGCTCGACACGTTCGTAGTGAGGCACGACTAGCCAAACAGCTCGGCGGATTCTGACGAGACGTTTCAGACTTTTATGCAGCACCTTTGAGGCTTTCAGCCTTCAGTCGCCTAAGAGAGAGTATAAGAGACTCTGCTGCATCGGAATATAGGTACTCGGGTGTTTGTTTATACGCCCTCCCATTAAAATATGGTCACAGTGGCCAGACATCAGCACTGCGACCTTGCGCTTAGCAATGCTGCATACACTAAAGCCTCTAGCAACTAGTGCATGCATATCCTCCAAATAAACATTCTTACACGATGAAAATTTATTTCATCATTATTTATTTATTTATTTATTTATTTATTTATTTATTTATTTATTTATTTATTTATTTATTTATATGTAGAAATAAGTACTAAGAAAGGTCGTGACGAATGTATCACGCATGACCCACATATTCGTTACTGAAAGCATGCCTCATTCGTGGCTGGTGGCACAAGCCTACGCAGCTTGTCTGTCGGTCATATGTTTCGCATTGTTCTTCCTCCGCCACCGCATGCCATGCAACTCCGCACACAAAGGCGAGGCTGCTGCCGGTGGAGCGCGTCTTGTCGCAAACGTGCACGTTGGCGCAAAATGAGCTCGACAAGCGGCGCGAAACGGGGCGCAGCTGCGGGCGAACAAGCGCGCTGACGTCTACTTGCTGCTGGGCGGCCTTCCATGCGGCGGGCGCGAGAAAGCGGCAGCTGTGTTCGCCACTTCCTCCCACGCGGGTATGCAGACGTGAGCGAGCACACACTGCATGCGTCTGTAAAGAGAACCAAAAGCCAGACGAATGAGCGTCATTGAGCGTGCTTGGTGCATTCGTGTGCCGCGTGAGAAGTTTTGCGGCGAAGGTTTCTCTACCTGTCCGTATATGCCAGAGTTGGGTGGGACTGGATACCCGGCAATACAATCGCCAAGCAAACTACGACCACACCGGCGGAGATGCTGTAGTCTGAATCGGGAAGGTCGCGAGGCAAATGTCACGTTATTCAAGCTGTGTAGATGCATATTTTTACACCAGACTTGTATATCAAGGCTAAACCAAAAATCAGCCCGTCTTACGTCAACAAAATATCGTATGTTCTACATATATTATACGCAAGCTGCATTACTCCCCACTGGTGTATTAAAAAATTAAGCAGCGCACACACAGGCCGCGAACACAAACTAATACTTCCGTACACAACTAAACAGCGATTGAGGGAGATTTTAGTGAACCGTGGAGATTAACTTAACCGGGGCCGCACTTGTCAGCTCTGTTATACCACCGCCTCCCCTTTTTTTAGTGGGGGAGGGGGATGTATTGACAATAGAGAAAATAAAGATCGATTTATTTATGTCTTTATTTATTTTCTGCAGTTTTCGATTGAATTGAGGCGTCATGGGTGACAGTGCGATGACGATTAGAGAGTTTCCAGGCGTGTACACTTCACACGTGTGGATCTGCTCACGGCTTTAAATGGAACTTCGAACCGGCGTTTGACGAGCTAACAGTTCCCGCTGCTAATTGGCTGCCGCAGCATGTATACTGTCTCCCTTTCATTGAGTTGATCATTTGCGCCAAGGATACAAGAGGGACGTTGGTTGTAATTAATAATAATAATAATAATAATAATAATAATAATTTGTTGTAGTTGTAGTAGTAGTAGTTGTTGTTCTTGTTGTTGTTGTTGTTTGGGGTTTTATGTCCCTGAATTCCAATATGATTACGAGAGACGTCGGAGGGCTCTAGAAATTTCTACCATCTGGTGTTCCTTAACCAGTACTGACATCGTAGCGAACACGGGTCTCTGCCATTTTGCCTCCATCGAAACGCGACCGCCGTGGTGGGAATCGAACCCGCGGCCTTCGGCTGAGCAGCCGAGCAATGTAACCGTGACATCATCACGGTGAACGGCGTTGGTTATGAGGTCCGCTTTTTTTAGCAGGATATCTTTCGTTACCCATGTTCCTAAACCACGTACAGTTGAAGTTTTCTTTTTTTTTTTTTGCATTGTGGGTTACTGGGAATGAAGCGGCAGGTTAGTGGCTGGGATTGGAAACTAAGATGGTGACTCCGAGCACCGATGGAGTCCACCATAACTTGTAAGTTATCTTCTAAAAAGATAAGCTAATGTGGGGGACAAAACCAAAAGAGCAAAAAGAACACAGGGGAGCATGCAGTTCGCTCCAATCTTCGGCTTCGATCACTTTATCGTCGTACAGAATGGGCGGGGTTGACTATTACATTACGAAATTCCCTTCAGTCTGCAGTGGCTGCAGGTATCGCTGGGGGGACATTCATGGGCCCGGCAGTCGATAGAGCGGCAGAGCAACCTTATTATTAGTAGTAGTTGTTGTAGAAAGAATAATAATTACGGGTGATCTCCTAAATGGACGCTGCATGCCGGAGCGACAGCACGAAGTTGTTCGGTCTGCGTGTACTATACAAGCGGCGCGTCCTCGGACCGACAAAAACAAAATGGCGTCGGCGTTCGAGATGGCCGACAAATTAGCCTTGCCCTGGGCAACCGTAAGATCGGCAGCGCTTGGCATGACATGGGGTACTTGATTGACGCGCGGCCAATTAATCGCGACACGGATCGCGTGAGCAGAATAATACCGGGTTGGCAAAAGCAAAAAAAAAAATGGAACGCGCAGCAACGCAGCTGTAATTAAGAACGCATGCGTTGCGAGGTTCGCAGCTCCGCCACCGAGGCGCGCGAAACCGTGTTTCGCCGAGGAAGACGGATGCGGCAAGCGAGCAAGGGGAACAGTGCGCAAATCACACATTCTTACCTAGGCGGAGCCGTTTGTCCACAGGTGTGCCTGAACGCTTTGAGGTCACGGGATGGCGAGCAACTTTATCGAAGTTCGTTTCACGGTTGAAACTGTATGGGCTATATCTGTGTGCATCACATTGTTATCACATTCACGTAAAATTTTGTACCAATTTCTTGCGATTACCTAAATCGAACGATCTTTCGGTGTCGCGCATAACTAAACATTGCTCCAAACAGAGGGGCATGAAAGAACGTCGAGAATTCGGTCTGATTGTCACCACCTATTGAAATGGTGAGCTCATTCCATTGTGCGAACTGCTATTGAACGCCAACACTGTATACCTGGAAACCCACACATTGTCAACCGCGGTGGTGCAGCGGCTATTGTACTCGGCCGCTGACCCAAAGGTCACGGATTCAATCCCGGCTGCGGCGGTTGCATTTCGATAGAAGCGAAATGCTAGAGGCCCACGTACTGTCCTTAAATTTCCGTAGCCCTCCACTACGGCGTAGCTCATACGAATGAAAGAAGTGTAAACTTAAGTACTTGTTTTCATTGTTAGGCATAATATTAATGGGAACTAGCAGATAATCACGCCGAGGAAAGTACAGGAGATGTTATTCGAAGTAATTGTAATCTAAATGTGAAGAAAGCCCCGCCGCGGTGGTCTAGTGGCTAAGGTACTCGGCTGCTGACCCGCAGATCGCGGGTTCAAATCCCGGCTGCGGCGGCTGCATTTCCGATGGAGGCGGAAATGTTGTAGGCCCGTGTGCTCAGATTTGGATGCACGTTAAAGAACCCCAGGTGGTCGTAATTTCCGGAGCCCTCCACTACGGCGTCTCTCATAATCATATGGTGGTTTTGGGACGTTAAACACCACATATCAATCAATCAATAAATGTGAAGAAAGTAAAGCGGACGAAAAGATAAAGTGGGCAGTGACCGAATCTGCTACCTTCAAATGACGCGTCTGACGAGTCATAGAGTAACACAAAAATTTAGAGTGGCCACTCGGACCAAACCGCCGGCGCTACTGCAGCTTCACGCCAGCGCAACGCATCACTCACTGCTTTCAAAGAAACGCGCGTCCTATAGTTATCTACTGCAGTACCTTTTCTGGTGCATTATACACCTATGTGTCCTTGCGACTGCGATTGTGACCTGAATCCATCTTTATTTTCTGCAATTATACGGTGCGATACCACCGGGCTGAGATAAGGCATGAATCGGATGCGAGAGAAGTGCACAAGGCGTTGACGCGACGGCAACGTTGTCACGATCCGTGTTCATGAGCGTTTAGGGTGATGAAGAAGTGCGGGCAGCAGCAGGGAGACGCCATAAAAGATGTGCGATAAAGTGCCCGGCGTGCGTCATGGTCTTCGCTTGTTTCGTCTGCCTCTCAGCTTGGCTGCTGCTAGGTACGAACGCCAACAATACTATGTTAAGTGCGTATTGCATTTGACATTGAAACATCAACCTAACATTACTGGTATTGTGCTGTTCGGCACAGAGATCTTTGTTGTGCTCTTCCCTTTGCGTACTGTTTTCGTTGATTGCTTCACACGAAAGAAAACTGTTTGGAATGCTTCGCATCACGTTTGTGAGAAAATTGTTTCTTGACTCAAGAAAGTGAGTCATAGCTAGCGTTGTTATGTCTTCTTTGTTCCGTTGTACATGTATTCGAATTCACTGCATGAGTGAGATTTTGTGAAAAGTGCAGCTATGCTTAGCAACGTTATCTCTGGCGTTCGCAAATTGAAGCTCTAACTAGCGCAATAAGGGAGAAGTGGTGAATCTAGAAAAAATGTATGTCAGCTGAAGCTATAGGACGTAATCTTTGAGTAAACACTCATGCCTTGTAAACATTGAATGACACCAAAAATTGCTTTGTTTGTTCTGCGGCAACTGCTTGTGACTGTTTCTCGCGAAAGAGTGATGTAAAAAGTGCAGGAGAAAGTTAAGGCGTAAGTGGGGAAGCAAACATAGCCAAAATGTTTCATTTATTTTCTCGGTTCATGCCAGAGTCAAGAGGCAGACCCCCTCTATACGACGAGCCCGACCCTATAGCGTAACGCTGAAAGGGACCTTAATTCCAAAAGTCGAGACCCTGCGAGTGCTTGGAGTTCACATCTACAAGGATGGATCGGGAGCTGCCACCATACCGAGACTCCAACGGACACTATCACAACTCACGCACCTCGTCAAGAGGATCGCGAATCAACGAAACGGACTCAAAGAGCACGACACGCTACGTATAATGCAAGCTCTGTTCACCAGCCGCATTACGTACGGCACGCCGTACCTAAATTTGAAAACCGCTGATATTGAAAAACTTAATATCATGATAAGAAAGGCCACTAAAGTAGCCCTGGGACTTCCGCCAATGGCCTCTACCACACGTCTCCTAAAGATGGGCGTCCACAACACGTGGCAAGAGCTCATCGAAGCGCATAGGAACAGTCAGCTGGAGAGGCTCAAGCTGACGCCCACGGGGAGGTCGGTGCTCCGGTACCTCAACTACAGCGACACGTTCATCGCCGATGCAGACCGGAAAAAGCGCATCCCGCTGTACATTAGAGAGTCGCTGTCCATCGCAACTATATATTCCACGCAACATGCATCCTATTTTCCACAAAAGTAGACGCAAGGCTAGAGCTAACGCTATTCGACGGAAGTTCAAGCAAGACCCGGACGCCCGCTACACTGACGCAGCCAAACATCCGCATAGAAACGCGTACGCTGTCAGCGTCGTCGATTCTCAAGGCCGAGAATTAGCGTCAGCCACAGTCAACGCACTCAATTCAGACGCCGCAGAAGAATCGGCAATCGCTCTAGCAACGACAACTTGTACAGACGCCGCGGTGATTTTCACCGACTCACAAGCCGCCTGCAGGAATTTTGCTAAGGGCCGTATCTCAGCCAATGCCATCAATATTTTGAAACGGCGAAGCACTCCACTCCCATACACTTGTGTATTATGGGTGCCAGGACACGAGGGTCTGCAGGGAAATGCAGCGGCCCACGCCGCTGCCCGCGAGCACGTCAGCCGGGCTGCCCCCTGCCCACAGGACATTCGACCCGTCGTTGAAGAGACGGAAGTTGTTCAAAACACCTACTCGTCATTACTCCAGCATTACAGGCTGGAGCGACGAGTATACCCTCCACCACACCCAAAACTTACAAAAGAGGAAAGCGTAATACTGAGACGCCTGCAAAGCAGCACATACACACATGGGGCCCTAATGCACCGATTTTCTGCGGACATCCACCTTGGTACCCCTGAAACTTGGATTTATCGTCACCGCCAAGTTCTCCGCTTCGCCTAGACAACACCTTCGTCCAGGTGGGTCCAGTTTTGACAACTTGAGGGACGTCCTTCACTCCCGGCTACAACGCCGCCTCGCTAAGGGCTCTCAGCCCGGCGATGGCGGCCGCTAACGTGGTTACGGGCTATGATCCTACCTCAAGCCAAATGCTGTCCATGGAGCTTTCATCCTCCGAAAACACTATGCCATCAGAAGATGAATACCTCGACGACATGGTGAAACTGTGGCAACGCAAGCAAGCGAAATCGAAGTCTGCGTCTCAACAACAACGAGACGCCACGGCGGGCCACCATTCCCCAGCCTTGCAAGGAACGCCGGCGCGCCATCCCTCCGGCGGTGTGCCTACCTCTGCTCCGTCCTCGCAGCCAGCGAAGCAACGCAAGTGGCGTCCGCGTCAAACTCCTCGCCTCTCTCGCGACGACTACATCGTAGTGCTGAAACCTCGCGTTCCCTGCGAGCTACGCACATTTGTCCCGGCCGATCGCGCGGGCGACGCCATCCGCAGCTACCTCGGCGACCGGACTACCACGCAAATTCAAGTGTGGCCAATCTGGGAACAGAACATCTTGGTCTGTAGCACCACCATTTTGCCTATGGCACAGCGACTCCTCGGGGACTTCCAGCTGCAAGTGGGGGATCAGCAGCTGCCCGTTCGAGGCCACGCCAAGGCACCAGGGGATACATGCAAGGGCGTCATCAATGTAAACCCTGCTGAAAGCCCGGAAAAGATAAAGTCTGAACTGTATTGGCCTCAAGGTACTATCCTTGCGGTCCGCAAACTCGGAGATTCCGCGGCGGCGGTGGTGACTTTCGAGGGCACGAAGTTACCCCGCTTCCTCTTCTACCACTGCGTGGCGACGTATATCCGCGCCTACAAGAAAACGGTCCCTGTATGCACCAAGTGCGGTACCATCGGTCATCGACCACCTCAGTGCCCTCACGCCGCTCCAACCCAGTGTGCCAAATGTGGAACCCCCGCACCTGCAGGTCTAGATGCCCACGACTGCCACCCCAAGTGCCTCCTCTGCCATGGCGCCCATGAGACTGGGACCAGTGGCTGCACGGCAAAATACCGAAAATATCGGAAACGCAAGCAGCCCTCAACATCTCCTCGAGGGACCACCTCATGTTCGTCACAGCCAGACAGCAGCACAAACCTGCATCATTCGGCTCCACCACTCCACGCCGACTCTCAAGCATTCCCACCGCTCGAAGCACCAGCGGCGGTACCTCAGGTGAGCAGTTGGGCAGGGAAAGCTGCTTCTAAGCCTTTCTCACCCCCTTCTGTCGATCCTCCTTCTCCCGAACTTGCGGCCCTTCGCCAGCAAGTTGCGGCACTTCAAAAGCAAAATTCTCTTTTAACTAAACAACTTGAACTCTTAAATAAGCGACTTCAACCCCAACAACAGTGTACTGCAAAGCCATCCGGTATTGCCTCCTCTGTCCAGGCGGCTACGCCAGCTATGTCCAAGCTTAGTCCTCGCGCTAAGTCCACTCCCATTAAACCGCCGGTTCAAGCAGCCATGTGTACTTCAGCACTCGGAACCGGTGCTACATCTACTCCAGAAGCTCTTGAGGCTCCTGGGGCACCTCAGGTTCTCTTGCCCGCTAACCAAACTCTCCCTAGCGAAGAGCACACCCCGCGCGTAGAGGAACGCCTCACGCGCGTCGAAGCTTCGATTAATCACCTCCTCACCAGCTTCTCGGTCCAACGCATAGTAGTAGAGGTTACCCAGGCTATTCAAGCCTGGGCAATCACCCAGTTTCAACCCAAGGCATCGCGTTCCCGCTCCTGCTCGGTGAGCAGTGAGGGTACAGCTCCACGGCGTCGTCGTAAGGTGGCTACCACCACCCCGTCGTCGGACAATGCGGCCTCCGTGCTCCTCCCTGCCTCTGAGGATTCCGAGCGGGACATGGAGGACCAAATATAAAACCTAGGACAGTCACGATGGCTACCAATCGTACGTCCCGTTCAAACATTGCGTCTAAATTCGAGATCATACAGTGGAACCCTGGAGGCTTCGGGAACAGGCGAAAGCGTTCACATCTTTCCCTTTTCCTCAGCTCACTTGGCTCTCAGCCGGCCGTCTTGGCTCTCCAAGAATCTGGCCCTGCTCCATCCCTTTCTGGATACTGCTCCTATGTAGGCGGCACCACCACATGCCTCCTCGTGCATAAAGCTTACACGGCGATACAGATCGACCTCGATCTGGATCATCCTTACGACTACTGCATGATATCAGTGCTGTCTCAGCGGAGGGGTCAACCATCAATACATATCTTAAACGTGTACTGTCCCCCTCGCCTTGCGAGGGCTTCGTTTGCGCATCTCTTCCATCGGGCACTGCGTATAGCGGCCCGACAACCACTGGTGATTGTCGGGGACTTTAATGCCCCCAGCCCTCACTGGGGTTACCACTACGAGAAGGCCCGGGGCAGAGAGCTCAAGGAGCTCATTTCCTCGCTGAGCCTGACGCTTCTTACCGATCCGGCACAACCCACACGTTCCGGCAACTCGGTCACGCGAGACACATGACCCGACCTCTCCCTCACCCGTCACATCCGCGATGCTACATGGGAAAATTTAGGCGAAAACCTAGGCAGCGATCACTTTTTACTCCGCATTTCGTTCACACCGCGGCAGAAAATGCGCCAACACTGGGGCCAAGCCCGTCTCACCGATTGGACTCAGTTCAGAATGCAACCATTCCCCGCCGGCCTCTCCTCGACCGAATATGCAGCGTGGGCATCATACGCTCTTCATATGAAACAAGCGAACACTCGCACCCTTGCAACCTCTAATTTGACTCCTGCAATCGATCCACACCTCCTACATCTTTGGCACGCTCGCCGCGGGCTCATAAGGCGCTGGAAACGCAACAAACTTAATCGGAAACTTCGCGCTCGCATTGAGGCGCTCACTGCAGAGGCGGCCGCATACTCCGCACAACTTTCCGATGCTAACTGGGCAGACACCTTCTCGAAGGCTGCAAACCAGATGAACTCTAAGAGTGCGTGGCGACTCTTTAGAAGCCTTCTCGATCCCTCCACCACCAGGGGAGAAACGCAACGCCAGCTCCACCGTGTTCTGCATGCATTTCAGGGCACTACGGATGAACTCGCGCGAGAACTTTGTGACCGCTACATCTGCCGCACAATTGATCTCGCAGGCCCAGCATATACGTATTCCGGCGCCCCTAACACCGACCTCGACGCCCCATACACGCTTTCTGATTTACGATTTGCACTCACGAAAATGCGACGGGGCACGGCCCCTGGACGCGACGGAATCACAGTATCGCTCCTGGCAAATCTTCCCGACCAAGCACACCTCTCGCTACTCCAGCTTGTAAATTCGATATGGGATGGTTCTCCGCTTCCAACGGAATGGACCACATCGGTCGTGACATTCATTCCCAAATCGGCAAAGTCCGTTAGTATTGAGGCACTGAGACCCATCTCACTTACGTCTTGCGCAGGCAAACTCATGGAAACCATGGTTCGCGAACGCCTTTCAGCCTACTTGGAGGCCAGGAGCACCTTTGCCGACACGATGTTTGGCTTTCGCCCGCATCTGTCGGCGCAGGACGTCCTGCTCCAGCTTCAACACGATATCATAGAGCCGACTACTATGCGCCATAACGATAAAGCCGTGCTCGCTCTCGATCTCCGCGGGGCGTTCGACAACGTCAAACACAGCACTATACTCACTAACCTGTCTACCACAAACTGCGGGCAGAAGACTTTCAACTACATTCGCGCCTTTCTATCACATCGCACCGCCTTCATTCGCCTTAATTCTACCGAACACGGCCCGTACTTATTAGGCACGCGGGGTACACCTCAAGGGGCAGTTCTGTCTCCTCTGCTTTTTAACCTGGCAATGATGAACCTCCCCTCTCTTCTAAGCGAGGTCGAGGGAATACAACACGCACTATATGCGGACGATATCACAATCTGGACCAACACCGGCTCCTTAGCGCAAATCGAAGAACGCCTGCAAAAGGCTGCCCTTCTGGTGGACACCTACGCAGGTTCATGCGGCCTGGAGTGCTCTCCAGCTAAATCGGCTCTTCTTTCAGTCTCTCCGCTACCGCCGCCTCAAATTTTTCTTCCGTCCGGGCCCATCCCGTCAGTGCAAAATATTCGGGTTCTTGGCCTTCACCTCACATCGTCCTTGGATCCAAAGGGCACAATAGCAGGCCTCAGACGCACCAGCGAACAGGTGAGCCGCATGATACGGCGAGTTTCTACCAAGCGCGGCGGCCTCCGCGGGTCTCAGTCCCTCCGATTGGCCCACGCGTTTGTGACCAGTCGCGTCCTCTACGCCTTGCCTTACCTTCACCTGCGTCGTCGACACGAGCACCAGCTGGACGTCCTTCTTCGTTCAGTATACAAACGCGCTCTGGACCTACCTATTGCAACTTCCAACAGCCGATTCACGGCTCTGGGGGTACACAACACCTTTGCAGAGATGCGCGAAGCTCATCGCGTTAACCAAATCAATCGACTGTCGCAGACGCCTTCAGGGCGCCGTCTTCTACACAGACTTGGCCTTAACCCGATATCTGACCAAGACCCTCTGCAGCCGGTACCAGAGCTCTGGCGTCAAAAGCTATGGGTGGAACCTCTACCCCGTAATATGAACCCTGACCTACATCCTGGCCGTAGACTAGCACGCGCCGCGGCCCTTCATACGCGACACTCCGATCGTCCTGGTGTTTTCTACGTGGACGTCTCGGGTCCCTCCCCCTAGGGTCACTTCACGGCTGCCGTAATTACAGAGGGCAAACACGTAGATGGCCTCTCCTTTCGAGCAGACACAGTAACGCACGCTGAAGAGGTTGCCATAGCTTTGGCCGCCTCTAACCCTGCCTCACGCACCATCCTGACGGACTCGCGCTCGGCCTGTTCTCAGTACCTTCAGGGTTCCATTGCTCCGCTGGCGGCTAGCCTACTACAGGCAGCCTCTTGGCACTTTAACCCTCATCCCATTCGTATAGTGTGGACCCCAGGCCACTCGGGCCTGCCCGGCAACGAGGCGGCAAATGCCGCTGCCCGCGCTTCTCATGTCCGGGCCGTTGCCCCTCCATGTCCCGAGACGGAATCTGGCAATACCAACCTGACGCGCTTTCGCGAAATTTTGGCTTATTACCGGGCTTCGCGCCGCCTCTACCCGGACCCCGCACGCGGTTTGGAGAAAGCGGACGAACGACTGCTACGCCGCCTGCAGACGAACACCTTTATAAGTCCGGCGGTCGCCAGGCACTTTTTGCCGGAAATCAATGGCACCTGCTCGACCTGTCATGTGCTCGCCGACACATATCACGTCGTAGCATCGTGCCCAGTTAATCCCGTCCCTTTCTCATCCCCTTTTCCTATCCCAACTAGAGAGGCTTGGGAGGAGCACCTGCTCGGCTGCTCTACCTTGGCTGCACAACGCTCCTTGGTGGAGCGCGCACGGGCAGCTTCCAGCTCCACTGGCGTCCCGGAATAGGGTCTTGCCACTCTAGCACGCCGATGGGCCACGTCGGCACTCTCTAGTAAACTTTTTCTGAAATAAATGTTTTTTACCACCACCACCTAATGCACCGTCTCTACCCAACGAG
The DNA here is from genome assembly GCF_043290135.1 of Rhipicephalus microplus. Taxonomy (NCBI): domain Eukaryota; kingdom Metazoa; phylum Arthropoda; class Arachnida; order Ixodida; family Ixodidae; genus Rhipicephalus; species Rhipicephalus microplus. The sequence continues at coordinate 373,755,609 of NC_134710.1, read as the reverse complement.
ATATAGCTCTATTTCTCCGCTTTGCAACGCACCGGACACTCTGGCGCACTAGCTTCTTGCATGCCAGTGTATTGCCAGACGTAATCTGCAACAACACACGACTGATAACGAAGCAGGACGGACGAACGAAGACCTAACCGAAACGTGGGAGGCCAAGCTCGCCCTCGAGGACCTCGAAGAGCAACGACAACTCGTCGCCAGGGCCAAGAGGGCAGTAGAAGCCAGAGGGTTCCTGGACTAAGGAGCCCTCCCACCTCAGGGTGACACCGGGCATTGCTCGGAACACTGTTTCAAAATAAACGTTTACTTCTCGCTCTCTCATGCCGGAGTCAAGTGCTGACGTAACTACTGCCGTGCTGCGTTGTGCACAGTGTGTGTAGTTGTGTGTGTTTATTGCAGTTTTACTATTCTACCGGTTTTCTTATAATGTTGCCTATATGTTTATTTCTTGTATGTAATTTATAATCATGACATGGCAGCTGTATTTCCGCGTCTTGCCGTACAATGAGCCTCTCTTCGTACCCGCGTTCATCAAATATTAACAAATTGGGTCTGTGCTAACCATGAATATCACCTGAAAATAAAAGTTGGCGCTTCTGGATGAAAAGCAGGGACATATATTGAGCGAGTCCAGGGCAGCCATCCGTGCCTTTGGCGTTGGCGCCGTGTGTAAAAAGCCCATCACCTACCACAGTGCAAAGACATCACCACCCCACTCTCGCGCGGTTCAACGCTCACATAGGATTCATCAGGAGAGGCCCCACAAACCTGAACGCGCTGGCCCACTCCAAAGCGCGAGGTCTCGCTTCCCGCAACCACGGAGAACTCCCCAGCCGGCCTGCAGTTGCGGAGAACAGAGACCAACCGACCACTTATAACAAAATTACCCAGCACTTTTATCTCGGCAGGAGAGACTTTCCTCTTCCTAACAAGAAGTTAAATCGAGCACAGGCTTTGACTATCAGGCTACTGCAGACGCGTTCGTATCCCAGCCCGGGTTTATTGCATAAAATTTATCCCGACCTTTATCCTAATAGCTTTTGCAGGCACGGCAACGAATTTGCTAGCCTAGACCACATGCTCTGGCGTTGCTCCTCGTTGCAGGCCACGAACTAATCCAATGAAGAAAAGGGGTTATCCGCTATCAAGAGCCCCAACGTCGGAAATCAGCTGTGGGCTGTCCAGAGGGCCAATGAAGTGTTGTTGGTCGGACTTAGCCTGCATGACTGTCTCAACGTGGGAGCAGCCCGCTGCCCGTTGAGTTGAGCACCTCAGGAGTTAAAGTTTCGCATCCATTCATCCATCCTCCATTCTCACGCTTTATTTAAAATGTGTGCATAGACACACAATGGCATCGTTGGCTTGCCGCTATGGCGGTGCAGCTTATACGAAGCTAATCAATGCATGCAAACGACGCGGTAAAAAAAAGTGTTAAATTGTAGCCTCAGAGATGAGCACGCATATCGAAGTGGTCTAGGAGCCTGTATAATATTCCCAATTGCTCGAAAATAGCCTTCGAGACATCATTTTATGCGGTATCTCATCTCTGAGGCTGCAGAGGTTCCCAGCGACCGCTCGGAGCGCTACGAAGCCAAATCAGTCGCAGGGGTCTATGGAAGTGTCCTCTTTTGACATTTCATATATTACTCTATAGACGTGCTACCACTGAGCCGCAAAGATACGTAGACGTATAATGCACTACAAAAGGAATTGTAGTGTAGATAACTAGTACATGCATTTCATTAAAAGCAGTGAGTGATGTGTTGCCATCATACGGCGCTGTATATAGCATCGCCGCTTTTGGCCGGAGTGGTCACTCTTAATTTTTTATGTTACTCTATGACTAGATCCACGGTAGCGGTCATTCTTACGTCCACTTTTTATAGCGTACATATGTGCGTTTAAACGCGGGAGCGCCCGTCAGCGCCGCCTGTTGCTAATGAGGCTACTGTGAAACCCTATTTTTGCCTGTTGGACGCGTCCCGTGTATAGCAGGTGACGCCAACAATTGTATCGTGTTTGTGGCACGTTAAACCCAGATATCGCTATTATTAAAACATAGACGCACAGACGACTTCATGCGTCGTCGTACGTTTCCCTTCTGGTCTTCTTGCCGTATATACGCTCGGCAAGCTGAATAGTCATTTATTGTGCATGGGCAAGAATAGAACGTGCGATCTAATGCTTACGTCAGGGCAACATTCCAGTCGCTAAGCCCCTAATTGTGTGAATGTATCGAAACACATTCAGAGCTTCGTGCGCCTTATGAGACAATGCCCACTTATCTCCAGGTATTGTCACGAGATTGGGCATGAAACGCGTCAAATTTAAAGTGCTCAGTGTTTGTATGATACGCGTTGGGGGCATGAATTTATGTGTACCCAAGTGCGGCTTAAGTGCAGCATACGCCCCCACAAAAATACGCCTGCAGGGTGAGGTATTAGCAACGAACACCCAAAACATCCCTATTAAAGAACAGGAGAAATTCGCGGGCACATCGCTGCACCTCCGGCTTCTGGGCGGTCTTTCGGTGGATTGCGTGTGCTGCGCTTGGTTTCTTACGCGCGTGCGTGATGTGAGTGATTGAATGATTTTCACCACCCTTTTCTTACCCCTTTCTTCTGTCTCTTTAATTCCCATACCCCCTTCCCTGCGCAGAACTGTGGAGGTGCCCTCCATTCAGAGAGGCAGTAACGGAACTGCGCTTATTTCTTCATTTTTCCTCTTTTCAAAGCCACTTCGAGAATGATGCGAGCAATGAGACAAGACCGGGGACGGCAGCAGTGCGCCCAGGATTCGCGCGACGCCTTGCGGCCAGCGGCTGTGCGTCCATGAAGAAACCACCGTGGGAAGAAGCAGCCAAAGTTCCCACGCGTGCATGGCCATTGAAGTGATATATACGAAGGAAGGCGAAAAGCAGCGTGCGGCGCTTAGCGAGAAACGCGCCGTCAACCCGATGATCGAACGCACTTATACAACCCTCGCGGGACTTGCAGGGGTGCTCATCTTTCGGCGGAATTGTGTGTGTGTTTTTTCTTATTCTTTTTTTTTTTGCCTCCAAAACGCGATCGGCCGAGAAATCGACGTGCGTCTCAATTCGCGAAAGGAAGCTGTTTCGCTCCACGCTGACGCGTCACGAGCGAAACAATGCAGAACAAATACATTAACGGCAGAGTCTGAGATACCGGTTCCGGCAAGAGATCGAAACAAAACCACTATTGTGTTTTTTTTTTCATTTTTTTTAGGCATTCAACGATCCGGATACAAGATCATGAAGCACAATATAGCCTGCGTGAAGAAAATTTGGTACAGAGAGCATCTCCTTGAAACAATGCCACTGAGACAATATATGCATATTTTGCGTGCGCTTGCGCTTATGGTGCTGCGCACTTCGCGATTTGATTTATATTGTCTAGAAAGTGTTACGTGAAAATCATAAATGAGGTCACCCTCTGCCTTGTTATTGGGCGCAAGAGACTGGTCGGTAATGAGGGTGAGAAATCGAGTACATATGAGATGAGGCAACCAAGTTATTTTACAGATTATTTTTCAACTTTTTATTCGATTGATCTATTCACTGTTATTATTTGTTTAAATTGCAAAACACTTTCCATTCTATTTTGCATGGAGCTTTAAAATCAATTTCCGAATAAATAAATAAATAAATAAATAAATAAATAAATAAATATATATATATATATATATATATATATATATATATATATATATATATATATATATATATATATATATATATATATATAACAGCATGTTCGCTGCGGCTGCAAGAAATGTCGCTCTTCAGCCATTGTCCCACAGATGTGACGAGTAAAAGTCCACGACAAAAGACGCCAGGTGTCTAACTGAGTACTAACTGCATACTAACTGATAAGAAGTTAAAAACTGGCTGTGAGTTTGATATATGTCTACCCTCGGCAGATGAGAGATTTACGGCCCATTTTAGCGCCATACGTTGTACACCACGTGCATATATATATATATATATATATATATATATATATATATATATATATATATATATATATATATATATATATATATATATATATATATATATATATATATATATATATATATATATATATATATATATATATATATATATATATATATATATATATATATATATATATATATATATATGCACCTTGAACTGTGCGAACTGAGGTAGAAGACGAAAAATATGATTGTGAAACCTGTGTATGTGAAACACCTTTCTTTATCAAAAAAAGAAGAAAGTCAAATGCAGGTCTCCGCATTTTATTATTGATTATACAAAGAGGTTGACTCGAATCGGCGGAGCTGTATAAGTTGCAAGCCAGCCCACCTTTTTTTTTTTTCGTACCATGGCAGCAGTATACGCTGCTTTAGCACCTGTGTTACTTGATCGCACCTTTATATATGCAAGGTTTCTTTCTCAGTCAATAAAACAAACGGCGTATCTTCGGGCATTAACCTCCATATTTACAAACGCTCCTCGACTCGACTTCAACCCTTCATGTGACAGAATTGAGCCCTGCACCACCACTCGGTTGAAAATGACGCTGCGCTATTCAAGAATCGCAGCATATTATCGCTGATATGCAGTAACTTGCCGTGCCTAGAGACGGCGCTCCCATCGGCTTTCTCAAAAGAAGGTGAAGCGTTGAGTGAAGGAACGTTCTCCTAGGAGACAAGACAAGACAAGGACGTTCTAGAATACGGGGGTAAATGTTTTCTCATACTTTTCTGCAGCTCAGGAGGGGCGATCTTTGTGCCTGACTCACGTCGCTGCACAGGCTTGCCATATATCACGCGTACTGTCACTTGAGTCAATCTCAGCAACCGAACAGATTGTATGGGTGGTTTCTCGACATCAGTAAAAAAAAAAATTTAGCCGCGGATTCATGATGTCTTGATCCACCCGAATGACCAGGCAACTATGTTCATCGCGATAAGGCTTCCGCACACGCGCCCGGTCATACACATACCATCAGCAGAAGCAGTAGTCTGGCAAGCGTGGTTCAGAATTTGTATACATGGCACCACGGCGGGGTACCCACCAATGAATAGCAAAATCCGCGCGTCAGCTAATTCGCACTTGTCATTTCACGGCGCCTTCGTCTTCTCCCCTTCATTTGTCCTGCTTTTTCTCTCTTGTACTTGAAAGAAAGACGCGATCTAGATTTCTGTTTACTTACACAGCATTTCTGTTCTCACAAACGTGTATGCAGGGAAACTCATGCATATACGGAAAACGAGAGATGGCGCCGAAGATGCGTGTTTAATTATCCATATCTGTGGATGTCATTGAGCCAGTGGAGATGTAAGAGACTTAGCTAGCGCTGTCATTGATAAACCGTTATTGACATATAGTTACAGTGGACGCGGCGAGAAAGTGGGGGTCATTAAACGAAAGCTCCCGCTGGCAATTTGTCGAACAGCCACACACCCATGGAGAACGAGATGAGGCGCGCGATAAGGTAACCAAGACGGAAAGCGCATTCACCTGCCTGACGGTACAGGGAGTCGAAACCTTGATAAAGTCAGCGATACATGCATCAGGCTCACTTGCGTGCGCGCATGCTACGATCGAGATAACTATATAACCGGCAACACGAACTGGCATGAGCTGCCTTGTTCTGGTTTGTTTATTTTAATTCGCGTTGGTTCTTCCACACACAAACGCTGTGTTTCTGCATAATTAGAGAACACAGTGTACGAAAACAAAATTTTACCGACACTGTTGGTCCGATTTTTTTCCCCAGTATCTCGGCCCGAGATCATGCTCGTGGCTTGAATTCGTTCGGCGGCGGCACTCGCGTGCATGCGTGTATCGTGCTATGAGAACAGGAAGTTGGGACGCAGCCCACGACGAAATTTAAACCTCGCGCCATTGTGTTGTTGATGTGCCGTACGCTATTTGTAAGTATGCTTAGCCAGAGTGTGTATAAAGAACGCAACACCTTCGGGTAATTACAGAAGGAAAAAAAAAGTGGCCACAATACGTAGTACACGGCGTCGTATACATGTGGCATGGTTTTAAAATACGTTCCCATCGGCTTCCAAACAGTGTTCCTCAGATATGTGGCCATCTAGAAGAATTATACGTACATGAAAAAAAAAACATCGTTGGAGTATGGTTGTTCGATACGATAGGGCACTAGAGAGCACATAATGAACAAACTTTTATAGTGAATATAATAGTGCTCATAATCATTCACCCAAAGCATCGACAACTGTTACGGGCGATTGTGTTTATCTCGATTATTACTGGCACGTATGGTATAGCAGTGACATGGGATCAGAACGAAGGAAAAGTCTGGCTCCTCTGATTTATTGATTGATATATATGCGGGGTTTAGCATCCCTAAATCACCATATGATTATGCGAGACGCCGTAATGGAGGGCTCCGGAAATTTCGACCACCTGGGGTTCTTTAACGTACACCCAAATCTGAGCACAGTGGACTACATCATTTTTGCCTCCATCGAAAATGCAGCGCCGCAGCAGGGATTCATTCCCGTGACCTGCGGGTCAGCAGCCGAGTACCTTAGCCTCCTCTCTTTCTCTGCGTCAATCCTGACAGAATTCAGTTCGAAATCTTTCGACCTCCTATATAATATGACCAAACACAACCACAGCTTATTTTGTTACACCTGTAACTTCTATAATGCTATTTGAACCACTTATATGCGCTTTTCTCAAACTCACGGAACGCGCCGGTTTTCTAAGAAACATTGTATACGCCAAACGGCAGCCTTCGTCGTGTAGACATTCGTGTCGCAAATAAAAGATGTTCTACAGTGGTTGCAGCTGTAACATCATATTCATCCACAATATGTTCAATTTTAACAAGTGAAATGTCGACATATACCGAGATTTTGAAGCAACACCCTAAACGGCTTCTGAAAATGTGTTAAAGTCAATCCCCATTGTGTAGTCTTGGATATACACTCTCGCAATGCTTGGACGTCAGGACCCACTGACGTCCCACATTAGCGCGAGCTGCCTAGGACACGCAAAAATGTAACAGAACCGACTGAAATAAAATATTTGTATGGCATAAGTTGTGTCTATTTTACGCAATAAAGCTTTACGATTAGTTTGCGTGTCGGTCACCGTGTACCTGCATTTCGTTCAAAATGTGTGGAAATTGTGTGAATGAACGCAGTGATTTTTTTTCTTATTTATTGTGGTAGGCACGTTACGCGGTACGGAACCAAGTATTGGTTGCGTCGATGTCGGGAAACACGTGGCGAAAGCGAACTTCAACTACTGGCTAGATTACTAGAACTGCTGAGTAAATTTAGCACACATTCACAGCATTACGTTCACTAGTTAAGGGTCACCAAATTGAACTATATTGTATAATTACATACATGCGGGTGAGTGTATTGGCACCTCAACAGCTTGGTCACGTAATCTGAAAAAAAAAAACACCGTGTTTGACGTCATTAGTGGAGCGGCGCGTCGCTGTCGACCTTGTAGTGCAGTCACACAGAAACATACGTAAAGAGCGGACACTCGCGCAGTAGCTTTGCTGAGGTCGAGCTACTGCTCTGCTTTCACTGCCATGAATGGCTGAAGCAAGACTGGTATTGGAGTTCTGTGCGTTGTAAATAGATTATTAAAGAAGTTACTCGTAGCACTATTGATGGAGGTATGGGGATCGATATCCCGCACCTCCACCAATAATGTTACGAGTAACTTCTTTAATAATCTATTTACAACACAAAGAACTCGACGAGCAAGATGGCGCCAGTCCAGCATCAATCAAAAACTCACTTCGGCCTCCTCTTTCATGCAGCCGCGTTTATAACACTCTTAAAAAAATGGAGTGACGTTCTCTCCATTTAGGGAGGAACGGCGATGTCTCCAATGTCCATCTTTAAATAGAGAAACGTTGCTCCCTCATCCACGGAGAAACACGTTCCTCCTTATGAAAATCAACATGGCTGCCCTCCGGCGAAGGGAGTAGGCTTAGCAAATGCAACGATTCTCGACTGATAAGGAGTACACGGCACTGAAAGTTACAAAAAAACGGTCCCGCTGAGCTTGATATTGAACGAAATGATTATAAAAACAAGCAGACGAACCTGTGGCGGTGAACACATCGCGAAAGAGAACGACGGAGCAAGTACGTTTCGTTTGGTCAGCGAAGCCACGTTCACTCCGAAAGACACGGATACTGCCGAGCCCTCACCTGAAGAGTGCATGCTAGGCTTGCTGTACTTATTTCTCGCAGATTCACATAGTGTAGCGACGCTATCCATGCGTTTACGGGTCCGCAGGTCACGAGATGTGCCTCCAAACCGTACACTCGATCGCAGCGAAACCATTCCGAATCCGTAGTGCAGCTTTGATAGTAGCGGCTGTTATGTATCAATATGTAGATACGAGGCCAATTTTGTTCTTGCGTTTTCATATATATAGATAAATACATATACATATATGGTGCATGGCATCAACGCCGACGTCCACGTCGACGCCAGCGGCAAAATCCAGCTGAGAGTGTCCATATATATAACTGCTATCGCAATAAAAGGAAGAAGGACAACAGTATACGATCCACGACGCTGTTTACAGTCTGTCTCAAAACTACTTGCCCACAAGAAGCGCAACAACGCTCTCAGTGCCTTACGTGCCCAGGACGGACAGGGCCAGTGTCTTAATACCCTTTCTTCTGACAATTGCTGATTGTCAAGTCTATCTATGTCTTTTGACAGTTATTTTCTGGGCGCACTGAATTCAGGACACTCGCAGAGAAGATGGGAAATTGTCTCAGCGCAGCCACAGTTGTCGCATATCGGGCTGGTGGCCATTCCGATTTGAAACGAATAAGCATTCGTAAAGGTCACTCCCAATCCACAAACGGCACGAAAATGTCTCCTCAGCTTTGCTTATTCCCGATGAAAGACAGAGTTGTAGGTGTAGGTTCAATTTACGAAGGCGGACGTCGGTAAATGCCGTCGAATTCTACTGAGCGAGTGTCAGTTCTCGTGCAAGTGATCGTAGCCTTGTAGCAGCGGCCGTTGTTACGACCGGCCCTAGGGAACCAAGCAAGAAGAGTTTGGGGGAGAACCGGTTCTTGACCGACGGGGTCGTCCTTCCCACCTCCCCATTCAGGCTCCTCCTCTCGCCGGGAGAACTCCGGAATCTGCTGTGCGTTCGTGACCATGTTTGGTAACATTTTAGGGCGCCGTGACCATATATGGACATCGTGTTAGGTTGTGCCACTCCATGTGTTGTGAGAGGTGTTTCCCCCTCCCTCGTGGCCGAGGTGCCGGGGACACCGTATTGGCTGACGATGCGGACAAGGCGCCCAGTGTCAACAACGTGGCGCTATAAAACGACGAAGACGTTTTTTATCTCTCTCACTCTTCTCTCTTTGGGTCAGTTGACCACTTCTCCACATGTAAATAAATCTCTGTCGTTTGTCCGGGCGCTTCTTCTCGCTGAATTGTTGGACGATGGATCCTGCGACGGGGCCAGCTACCGAAAACGAGACCGGCAGGACCCGGAGTCCCAACAACTGGATGGCAGCGGTGGGATGCCGATAACCCCGAAAGCGACCACTGGACGGAGTGAGCCCGAAGTTCAACAACTGGACGACAGGAGAAGGATGACACGAGCTCATCGACTTCCAAAGGGAATCGAACGGCACTTCTGAGAGGCACGACGCCTGAGACATGACTGCGAACTGGGTGAGTGCCGGCTTTCTCTGTTAAATTTTACCAGGCATTTACTCTATGTGTTAAGTAAAAGCTGGTAGAGAGGGGCTGTCTTGGTCATTGGGTTAACAGGTAACTTGCGTCAGGCAGAAATTGTGTGATAGCTTGGTTAAGCTCTTTCTGTCAGTGGCGTCAAGGTTAACAGTGGCAGGGCAGGATTCCGTATAAGAGCTTTTTGAAGCTTTATTTGTAGACTAAGTTAACGGAAAACTTGAGGCAAGGCAGGAACCTAGAGCTGTCGTTGCCGTCAAGGTTAATTAGTTGCAGGACAGGAATCTTTGTGGAACAGAGACAGCGGTACTGGAGGCAGCCATGAATCTGAAATCCCTGCGAAATTCCATGTTGTTGCTACTTGCAAGGGAGTTGAATCTGGAGGTGTCGGACTCTCAAAGAAAGCCAGAGCTGATAGAGGCGATTCTCGCATTGGGGGCGGAGGATGACGAGCTGTCAGAATGTGTCGAGGAGATTCAGGAGAGGCAAGCGGCAGAGGCCGAAAGAAAGGCGGCCGCGGCCGAGGCCGAAAGAAAGGCGGCCGAGGCCGAAAGGAAAGCGGCGGAAGCCGAGGCAGATAAGATGCGAAAGCACGAGCTTGAAATGAAGGGCCTCGAGCTAGAGATAAGCCATAATAGTAGAACAGGAGGCAGCGAGGCATCCGGTACCGCAGAGTGGGTCAGGTTCAAAATGACGGACCTAATGAGATCGTACAAGCTAGGGGAGGACATTGGGCTGTTCCTCGTCAACTTTGAGAGAACTTGTGAAAGGCAAGGTTTCAGCCAGGGTACATGGCCTCAACGCTTGTTGTCCCTACTTCCGGGGGAGGCCTCAGAAGTAATCGCGCGCCTCACGAAAGAGGAGGCTGACGAGTACAGTGAGGTAAAGTCGAGCCTTCTCAAGAAATGCAGGTTGTCAGCGGAAGGTTTCAGACAAAAATTTTGCAACACCGTAAAAGAGAACAATGATTCATACCCGGAGTTTGCTTACAAGTTAATGGCCAACATGGGGGAGTGGCTCAAAGAGGCAAAGGCGCATGGGAATCATGACAAGGTGCTCGAGTGTATCGGTCTGGAACAATTCTATCAAAGGTTACCAGAAAAGGTGAGGTTCTGGGTGCAGGATAGACCGGACGTGAACACCGTAACGAAAGCCGCAGAGCTCGCTGAAGAATTCGTTACGCGCCGCGCCCTCGGGGCAAACAGCGAGCCTAAAAGGGAAAAATTCCTACTACCGAATAAGGCGCCGTTTAGAAAACAACCGACAAGTCTCGCACAAAAGGGTGAGGAAAACAAGGCATTTAACCATGAGGCGTCGGCAGAGGCAAGCAAAAGGAAATTTGAGGCAAAAAAACCGGCAGCTTGTTTCAATTGCTACACAACAGGGCACTTCGCGAAACATTGCCCGAAAGAAAAGGTGGCCTTTTTATCTATAAATGAAGCCGACGAGAACATGAAGTTGTTAGAGCCCTATATGTACGACCTTACCGTGAACGGCAAGCCGTGCCGGGTTCTTAGAGACTCCACAGCCACTATGGACGTAGTTCATCCGTCCTTTGTTCAGTCCGGACAGTATTCAGGAGACTGTGCCTGGATTAGACAAGCCGTAGAAGCAAACAGTCAGTGCCTTCCCGTAGCTAAAGTTGTCCTTAAAGGCGCATTTGGTACATTGGAAACGGAAGCCGCGGTATCGCCATATCTACCCCCTCAGTATCCTTACTTATTTTCAAATAAGTCAGATCAAATGCTGAAGGAGAAAGGTCTAACGTTGGGAGAAGGCATAGTGCAGGCACTGACTAGATCGAAGGCACGTGCGTTGGCTGCGAGAGCAACATTAACTCAGGCAAACAAGCCTCAAATCGACAACGGGCCTGGTTGCGAGTTGGACACCACGGTAACAAATCGACTTGTGCGAGAACAGGCTGCAGAAGCCGTAGTCGCGGAGGCAACCATTCCTAAAGGTGACGATGAACCTCCTCCCGAATTGGAAGGGGTCAATTACGCCTCGTTGACCGAGCAAATAGAAAATGCCGTTGCTCCCAAGGCAATTTCTGGTAGTACAGAGGATAGCACAGAGGGTGACACATTCCAGGTACTAGGAAATACAAAAGAGTTGTGTGTCATGCCAACTTCGGATAATTTCAGTCGGCTGCTGCAGGTGAGCCCCGCTTCATTAATAACCGAACAAAAGGGGGACCCGACGCTTAAGCAATTCCAGGACAGTTCGAAAGAGGGAATCGCCAAACGAAATTTGAGATTCCAAGAGAGGAGCGGCATACTCTATCGAAAATATCTAGATAGGCCAGGAGTAGAGTTTGACCAGGTAGTCGTACCTCAGGCGTATCGTCAGGATTTGCTTAGTTTGGTGCATGGAGAATCATGGTCAGGCCACTTAGGCGTAAAGAAGACGAAAAATCGTCTTTTACAGGAATACTACTGGCCTGTATGCTTTAAAGATGTAGAGAGGTTTGTAAAATCTTGCGATGTGTGTCAGCGAGTGGGTAAGCCGGGAGATAAGGCGAAATTTCCAATGAAGCTGGTACCCGTAATCACGGAGCCCTTTCGTCGGTTGGTAATTGACACAGTAGGTCCTTTGCCCAAGACAACTTCAGGCTACCGTCACATCCTGACCTTAATCTGCCCAGCTACTAAATTTCCAGAGGCGGTTCCGCTAAAAGAGCTAAGTTCCGTGGAAGTAGTGAACGCACTTCTGTCCGTGTTTGCCCGGGTAGGCTTTCCTGCCGAGATACAATCAGACCAGGGCACCATTTTCACAAGTGCCTTAACGACAACCTTTCTAGAGCGGTGTGGCGTGAAATTATTGCATAGATCAGTCTACCATCCGCAGTCGAACTCGATAGAGAAGCTTCACTCCGTGATGAAGCGAGTGTTAAGAGCCTTATGTTTTGAACGAAAAACTGACTGGGAAATGTGCTTACCTGCAACGATGTTTGCACTAAGAACTGCACCACATGAGACAACAGGGTTTACGCCAGCGGAACTTTTTTACGGCCGCAGACTGCGATCTCCTCTTCGTATGCTGAGAGAGTCGTGGGAAGGTCAGGGTGATGATCCTGTAGTAGTGGAATATGTCCTCACCCTATTGGATCGTCTAACAAAAGCCCAAGAACTGACCGAGAGTGCGATGACCAAAGCACAGCAGAAGGCTAAGCTTTACTACGATCGGACAGCTAAAGCGCGACACTTTGCTGTAGGAGACAGGGTCATGTTGTTGAGGCCCTCCCAAAAGAATAAGCTTGAAGTGCAATGGGTCGGCCCGGCCGAGATTACTGGAAAATTGTCTGACACCAACTATGTCGTAAAATTACCAGGAAGTCGTAAGGTACACCAGGTTTATCATAGCAACTTACTCAAACCCTATAAAGAGAGGGAAGCCATCGTGAACATGACTTTAAATGTTCCGGAAGAGGTTCCGGTAGAAATTCCTGAATTAGCTCCCGAATCGGACGAAGTCCCGATCGAGAAAAGAGTTGAGGATTTAGTATCAAAGTCACAGCTGACAATGAAGCAGAAGCAGGAATTGCGTGGTCTTTTGACCGAGTTTCAGGACAGATTTGTAAGCGAGCCAGGCCGGACATCCGTCCTCACTCATGACATAGAGCTTACCTCGTCGGAACCGGTAAGATCTAAGATGTATCGGGTGTCACCTCGCCGGCTTGAGCTAATAAAAGCAGAGGTTAACAGGATGCTGGAATTGGGCGTGATTGAGCCGTGTGAAAGTGATTACACTTCCCCGTTAATTCTTGTGGAGGTACCCGGCAAAGATCCGCGTCCTTGCGTAGACTATCGTAAGTTAAACCTCATCACCAAGGATCAGACATACCCAATTCCCCACATTGAGGAACGCGTCGAGAGGGTAAGCAGTGCGCAATTTATCTCAACGCTAGACCTAGTGAGAGGTTACTGGCAGGTGCCGCTCACCGAGAGGGCGAGCCGGTATGCTGCATTTATTTCACCATTGGGGACATTCCGCCCTAAAGTGTTGAGTTTCGGCCTAAAGAACGCGCCTTACTGTTTTTCAAACTTAATGGATAAGGTTTTGCTGGGTCAAGAGGACTTCGCATTGCCTTACTTGGACGACGTCGCCGTGTTTTCCTCGTCCTGGCCAGAACACTTGGCGCATTTGAGAGCAGTACTGACACGCCTACGCGAAGCAGGTTTAACGGTAAAGGCACTCAAGTGTCAGCTAGCACAAGCAGAGGTACTCTATCTCGGGCATGTTATCGGTCGAGGGCATCGCCGTCCCTCTGAAATGAAAGTGGCAGCTATCCGAGATTTTCCCCAGCTCCGAACGAAAACCGATATTCGGGCTTTTCTTGGAATAGCTGGTTACTATCGCAAGTACATCCCTAGATATTCCGACATTGCCAGCACTCTTACTGACGCGTTGCGCAAGACCGAGCCCCAAATGGTCGACTGGGATGAGGAGAAAGAAAAGGCTTTCCGCGTTTTGAAAGCGGCCTTGTCGAGCCAACCTTTGCTTAGTTCACCGGACTACTCGAGGCCTTTCATAGTCCAATGCGACGCTAGTGATAGAGGCATGGGGGCAGTTCTTAGTCAAAGGGATGAGGGGGATGAAGAGCATCCCGTCCTCTATGTTAGCCGGAAACTCACCCTTCGCGAGCAGGTTTACAGCGCTAGCGAAAAGGAATGTGCGTGCTTGGTTTGGGCAGTCCAGAAACTGGCTTGTTATATTGCCGGAAGCAAGTTCATTGTGGAAGTGGACCATTGTCCTCTCACCTGGCTACAGACCATGTCCTCTAAGAACGGCCGCCTACTGCGTTGGAGCCTCGTTTTGCAACAATATACGTTTGAAATACGCTACAAAAAGGGTGTACTCCATGGCAACGCTGATGGCTTAAGTCGATGCCCCTGACGCGAGAGGATGTCTCGAGAACTCTGGCATTTTTTTTTCTGACCTAGACAAGAGCTAGTGATTGTTTTTTTACTCTTTTAGGTGTACTTGTTTGAAAACGTTGAAGACACGGCTATCCAGGGTTTCGGGTTCGGTGTGCTTCCAGTGTTGTTGTTTTGTGTCACCTTAAAGTGTGAGTAACATTTTGAATAAATTGTGTATTTCCTTTCATATCAGTTAAAGGGGAAAATTGCCTGGTGGAGTTTGGCGGAATTTGTCCGGCGCTCACCGGCTGAGTAGTTGTGTTTTCATGTGCGTATGTGATGTCTGTTGAGCCCACAATGAAGCAGGTGGTGCCCTCTACTTCATCAAAGACGGTCGTCACCAAACCGACTTCCGGCGCTGATCTCTCCGGACAGTGGCTGCAAACCTCAGCCCATCGAGATCTTTACCCCCCCGCGCGAGAGACTGTTACCACCGGCCCTAGGGAACCAAGCAAGAAGAGTTTGGGGGAGAACCGGTTCTTGACCGACGGGGTGGTCCACCCCCACCTCCCCATTCAGGCTCCTCCTCTCGCCGGGAGAACTCCGGAATCTGCTGTGCGTTCGTGACCATGTTTGGTAACATTTTAGGGCGCCGTGACCATATATGGACATCGTGTTAGGTTGTGCCACTCCATGTGTTGTGAGAGGTGTTTCCCCCTCCCTCGTGGCCGAGGTGCCGGGGACACCGTATTGGCTGACGATGCGGACAAGGCGCCCAGTGTCAACAACCTGGCGCTATAAAACGCCGAAGACGTTTTGTATCTCTCTCACTCTTCTCTCTTTGGGTCAGTTGACCACTTCTGCACATGTAAATAAATCTCTGTCGTTTGTCCGGGCGCTTCTTCTCGCTGAATTGTTGGACGATAGATCCTGCGACGGGGCCAGCTACCGAAAACGAGACCGGCAGGACCCGGAGTCCCAACACCGTTCTTGATAACGGTATAGCTCCACAATGGACATTATCACGAGCAGATGGGGCTGCTTGATCTGCGCGGTCATGTCCCTCGATGCTGCATTGGCCCGATATCCATTGATACACTACGTCATGCTGCTTTTCTAAGCATGATGATGAAGCAGGCTATTTTCAGTGACTACCACTGCGCTTGTTGAGGTTGTTGAAGTAACCAATCCATCCGTGTAAATGTGAATGCGTCCACTGTGTTTCTAAAGCGGAAACAGAAGTGTTGTTTGTTTATGCTGCATGCAGGGGATCTCATTTACTAGAGATTCTTGGAAAAGTATTTCCAGAGACATAAGTCAGCAACCAATGGAAGCCTAAAGGTATGCATGGAAGCCCAAAGGTATGTACTATACATATAACGCTGCTCAAAATTCGCGCCGACAGTTGAAGTGGGCAGTTATATGGACTAAAGGACTGGCAATGTCATCGATAATCAGTACACAAAAGTGTTAGTCCCATCAACGCTACACTTCAGTACGTCCGCAAATTCCTGCTAAATTATTTTGCTTAGACACCAGGCTGTACCGCTAAGTATCGTGTTTCTTCAAAACGTTCAATGACACGTCATACAAAAGTTTCCAGCCGAGTGAAGCTTGTGTTTTGCTCGAAACGATACTTTGCAAGTAAATCACTGACTGTTTCGCGATTAATCGCTGTCTCGGAAGCATACGATTTCAACTCGATGACACAGAAGTTACGAGTAATGAATGTGAGGAACGCAGCATGGAGGCTTATTCTCAAATCATTTTTGTTTGTGTTTTACCGTCGCAGCTATAAATGGCACACCTAATCGATTTTGCGGCGTCCATTCACGAACATAAAAAAACGCGTGCCTGCCTTAGAACGAGAGATGACGTCACAGACCATGAAAACTTTGTGACGTCACCTAATGAAGTTATCAACTGACATAATGGATTAGTCGAAGCCCCGCCAATTCCCGAGGCAGCGCAACACCAAGTGAGGTTCAGAAAGCTTTACTATAAGACGGTACGACTTTCGTGGGTGTTTCAAAGTGTCAGTCGAGTCTACAGTCATATTCGTGCGTGGCAAGTATGTCGATCGCACTCTGCCAAAACGCGTGAGGAGCAGCGAGCTCACAGAGATCGCTGACGAGGGCAGACACAAGAGTGCACCTGTCAGCTGCACTGGTCACCTACTTTCACCGAGTTGAATGACTCCAACTCATATTTTGTGCCGTCCACTATGGATACTCCAGCCAATATCATTGACACGAATTTCCACTTACGAATAGCTACGTGATACGGACATATTGCTTATGAGGTCACCGATTAGAAAATGTTGCCTGCTTATGCGGCTTAACGTCCCAAAGCGATTTAT
This sequence comes from Rhipicephalus microplus, assembly GCF_043290135.1. Classification (NCBI taxonomy): domain Eukaryota; kingdom Metazoa; phylum Arthropoda; class Arachnida; order Ixodida; family Ixodidae; genus Rhipicephalus; species Rhipicephalus microplus. Next base: position 373,738,665 of record NC_134710.1, on the reverse strand, counting down.
CACGCCGTAGTAGAGGGCTCGGGATCCTATTGACCTCACGGGGTGCTTAACGTGCCCTGAAATTGCACAATACACAAAATATAGCATTTCGCCTGCATTCAAATGCGACAGCTGCAGCCAGAATCGAAACCGCGTCTTTCGCCTCAGGAGCCGAGCCCCGTAGCCACTGTAGGCCGCCATGGCGTCTCATACGTAATAGAGATTTTATTATGTTACTCTACTATGGTGATATTTCATATATATTCTGATTGGCTGGCAATCAACCCCTCTTCTAAAGAAACCCTCAAATCTACAACGTGATTTGCGACTTGACAGCTCACACGCACACACAAAGACACATTAGAATCTAAGGCGATCGGAACTTCCTGTGTTAGACGCGCGTAAGGTCACGTGTTAATACAGGCCGCCTAATGATGGCAGGGCAAAGGGACATTCTCTATTACTCTTCGGCTGCCCTTCTTCCTCTGCCCGTGCAGCCCATCAACGGCCACCTCCAATGTCTCGAGTTAATTGTTGGCCACCGTTTGTACCGCTTGAGGATTATAACACGCCCTACTTTCTACCCCCCGGTAGCAAGCTGTCTTTCTGCGTGATTAAGCGATCCGTGGGCCTACGAGGGCGTTAATTGTTCCAGGTGTCAAAACAATACAGCCTCCAGCTGTGCTACCGTGCATGCTTGCTCGCTCACCCTCCGCCTCTCCCTCTCCACTCCCGCGCACTTTTATTGTGCATACTTGTGTATTACAGGTCACGGGAGAGCCCGGAGTGCCCCAGTTTTCATCGCTTAATTGCTTGACATCTTTATGCATATATGTATCCTAGCTGTCCTTTTTTGCCTCTGATCACGGCTTCCCACGCTTGGCCTGGCGTGCTGTGGTGAGCCGCCTCTGAGAAAAGTTTTTGTTGGAGGGAGGTGGAACTTCCATTCTCTTCCCAAAATTTTCAATTTTGCATGTGTGTAGATGTGCCCGCGCATACAAACACACGCACCTGCTTACATAATAATTGTTGAATCCCCCTCCCCCCCTGAAAAATTTCTGGCTACCCTCCATCCGACACAACACTTCATGCAGACCGCCACGAAACTGCAGTAACATTATCCTCATTCATGCAAGTCTATTTCAAGAAACTATAACATCTAGACTCAACACAAACACTGCTTCAGGACTTCCGTATGGTGATTAAAGAGTGTATACCACAATCGAACAGCGTCGGACTATATAGCACTGTCCTCAAGCACCGCACCTTTAATCGCGAATGCATGAACAAATAATTTTGTCGCCTACCAGTGCGAAGCAAAGCGCGAATAGACACAGCGTGGAACGCATGACACGCTTGTAGGTGCCACGCGTATACGCGGCGCAATCGAAGTTCTTCAAACGTGTAGGTGTTTCCCTGCTGCTGCCTGTCGTGGTAGCAATGTATTACACTGTCGCCGCGGTAAACCCACATTGCTTTGGCACTGAGGACCGGAGCGCCGCGCCACTAGAAGGGGCCTGTATACCCTAGAAACTGCGCTGATTGACCACGACGCCGACATCGTATAGGTCCACTAAGACAGAAAACCTGGGAAATTATGTGTTAGAGAAACTGTGCTCTAGACGAATGTGAAATTTTTTTCGCGCTTCTAATTCAGGTGTCCCGTACGGTGGTATAATTGGGTTCTCGGCTCCCGACACGAAAGTTGCAAGTTCAATCCCGGCCCCGGCGGAAGCATTTTGATAGAAGCGGAATGCCAGTGTATACTGTGCGAGGTCGGAGCACGGTAAAAAAACAACAGATGGTCCAAATTTCCGGAGCCTTCTACTACGCAGTGATTTTTGCTCGTAGAATCGCAGATATTGTTACCATCGTATTCAGGTACCGTTTCTCCGTTTCCGCCGTGCACATATGGTTGTGCAGAGAGTCTGTAACCGGTCCACCTGCAGAGAGAGTTCTGACGTGCACATAAGCTGCGGGCCTACGTATGCTGGCGTAGATAAAGCGGTGAGGTGTCGAAGCAGTGGCAGTGCATTTCGTAACCTTGGGCTGCCTCGTGTTTGAACTTGGCTCCGAATAGGTAGGCAGAAAAAAAAGCGCTTCCCATTAAAGAACAACAAAAAGAACACAGCCTGAGTTACGCCGGCTGCTAGTCAGTCAGAGAGAAGGTGATGGCAGAAAAAAAAGTGTGACGCGACACAGTGGAAGAAAACCGTACAAAGGCGTCAGCGGAACAACGAGGCGTCAAGTCGCGTGCTTCGCGGTAGCTCATCACGAACGCGGGGCAGCTGAAAAAAAAAAGTCTGAACAGTGCAGCAGTGCCATACCAAAAGACCTGCCTGGGTCGTTTTAACCATTTCTCATTTTTTCTCGTCCTCTTACACTTTTCTGTATACGCTTTCCCCAGGCACGAGAAGACCAACAAGTTAACGAGTGATCAAGAAGAAGCTTTTGTAATGAGCTGGAGCATTGGACGACCCACTCGCTACGTAATTCCCAATGTGTGATGCCTGGTTGTTCCTTTTATGTTCTAAAACACTATTATTGATATTAATGTGATTTCTTTCTCGAAATCGAGCCTGCCTAAGTAAGGCCAGTGTGGATACGAGTTTCAAGCATCGGTGTGGCTCAAAAGCCAGGTAATAAAGAGTGAGTGAAACAACTTTATTGTTGATCTGGCATAAAAGAGGAAGACGTCGGAGAATTAAATCAAGACTCTAGCGTGCTCGGACGCCCGGAGCAGCAACCTACTCGCGTCAAACCGTTGGGGACGCCGCTTTCAGCCGCTGGCGTTCCAGAATGCCAAGCACGTGCTGGACTACGTCGGGGGAAGCATACGATGCAAGTCGCCCACGCAAACCGAGCAGTTTGCAATCGCACTGGCACTGGCGATCCCGGATTGCCGCACGGTTCTCAGCGACTCGAAGCCGGCTATAGTCAACTTTATGTGCATGGAATCACCGCAAGAGTATGTTCAACGATAACAAGACTGGAAACCAACTTTACCGTCAAGTGGTTCTCTGCGCGGGCAATAAGTAAGAAAAAATCGGTGTGGCTCAGTGGTAGAATACTGGACTAGCTCGCAGCGGTGCCGGGTTCGATTCCCATAGTGTTTTCGGTGTTCACATGTACATAGTTTTTTTTTTCTTATTTCGAGCGATAGTGGTTACGGACACCAGCGGCGGCGGCGGACAACTATGGCACCGCACGTTCTATGTGCAGTTTGCTCGGCAGACTGTGGGCCTGGTTTGTTGTTTCAATGTTGGTTACACGTATTCGATGAGAACCGCTGTTGATCCCAGTGAAAAGGTGCCTTTTTTGTACTATACCTGCAAACTGTCTTTGAAACATTAAAGACAAACGAGATGCCTTGCTTAAACCTTTTTTTCCAGAGTGTCACGTGGTTCATGTATTTTACTTCAATTTTAGCGGCCTACAGATGAAAAAAGCCCCAAATGGAAGTAATAATCGTTAGGGTTAATAATCGTTGTGCCACGATTTAATTATGAAGGATGTCGTAAAGTGGAAACCTTCGGAAATTTTGACCACCTGGGGTTCTTTAACGTGCGCGTATAAGCGCCCGGGGCTCTAGCATTCTGACCCCATAGAGTTGCGGCCGCCGCGGCCGGGATGCCATCCGGCGACCTACGGGTCAGATATAGTCGAGTATCACAACCACAGACTACACCACGACGGCGGGTGCTCAAGTGAGATGAGAAGACGGAAAATGACAGGATGACGAATCCGCAAACTCCCCTGTACTATGCCTTTTCTTTTAGAGGCTGCGCGTCATGTGTTCGTTCATTGTCGTGCTAATAAGCGTGCAATTCTGCACCTAACCTACTCAGGTTAAGTTTACAGTGTTTTTCAGCATTCCAAGGGCACATGTGACCCGGCATATATAAGACGAATCAGGTACACGAATAAGGACGACAGGACTCCACCCGGACTTAAGCCAGCCAAGTCAAACGAGATAAGAGACACAACCAGAGCGGGACGTGCGTATACGTGCCGCCTTGAGAGAATTATATACTTACGCACTTGCATAACAAGCCCGCACGCATGTTCGTCTAACATACGATAGCCCCGCGCGTTTGTACACAGGAAGTGTCCTCCGTGCATGCGTTCATTGTGCCTTCTGTTCACGTCTGGTCGGCGCACCACGTGAACATGGACACGCCAAGCAGCGGCAAGGCGTGAGCACACCCTCGTATTGTCTGGCGGCAATTTAGCTTTGCTGAACGTTTGTTAAAGCCGACCTGGCGTGAGTATGTCGCATATATGCGTCGAAAACAGACACCCCATCTTTTTCGCACCACGGTGAACAGTTAGCGTCCTTTCTTTTCACCCGGATATGTTACCGGCGCTGTCAGGTAGGGCCTTCCTAAAATCGCCGAGGTGTTAGGAGAAATGAACGGTGTGCGTGCAGTCGCGATTAGGCGACCTCACGGCGAAGCATATTTACGAATTTCGCGCCACCATATACACTCCACGCGTCCCTGCTGCCAAAAAAAAAAAAAAAAAAGCTGCGCGCGAAACACGATCCGCACTGAGGTCATATCTGTCACGCCCTGCGCGTCGCAGAACAATGGCATGTTCTGTGCGCGGCGTATGTCGCTGCCAACGAGAGTGGGTATTTGGACGGTAATCTCCTGCTGCTTAAATGCGGAGCGATGTTTAATACATGATTGCTGCGTTACAATGTGGCACTCCAGAATATATAATTATTGGACCCCTGACATTTGCAACTTGCCCCTCGGACCACATGCAACGTTATGTTCTCACTTTTTACACGGCTTTTATTGAGCATCCAATTAAGCTACGAAGGTCATTCCTGCGAGAGTCGTACAACAAAAGACATGTTTCGTGCCAAAGCGATAACTATAGGCCTGGTACATTAGGGAAAATAAAAGAAAGAAAAGGTCGAATGATGACCATGATCTCTTTTCTTTTTCACATTGGCAAAGCATTACATGGGACATCCCTTATTATTTAGCTATATGATTTCCATATAAGAATAACTTCTATTGAATTACACCACCAGCATATGCAGCCAAGGGCTGGCAGACAGACACAGCTACGCAACACACATGCTGTGTGAATGCGAGGTGGGACGCCGCTCTGCGCAGCTCCAAGCTCGCCGACCACCTCTGGGCCGTCCAGCGGGACTGCGAAGCTGTGGAGAGGCAAGGCCTTGGCATCTCGACATGGGAGAGCTGAGCCCGGGCCAATATACTTCCGGCCAATTAATAGAGTTCTTCCATTCATTCACTGCCTCAAAGCTCGTCTCTATATACAAAAGTATAGTCTATTCATTTTTGTAGGTAAGGCTTCCGAAAAATAAGTCACTCTCAATTGTTCACGTGATAAAGAGCTCGTTTCGCAGAAATTCTGGCTTCGGCGTCAGTGTCAGTATCGGTGCCGTTGGTTGTGAGCGAAAAACCATCACCTTGTCTATGACCTAAAAAGCGAGAAAAATGCAAATAAAATAAACACGAAAAATTTCCGGTTTCTTGTGCGGAATGAACTCGGGCCGTTTTTGCGGGGCAAGCAGGTTTTCTATCACATATCTATGCGTCTGCTAGAAACTACAGCGAAAAAAAAAGAAACAACTTTCATGCTTTACAAATAAACGCCTCCTGTACAGGATTGACAATACAACATGCGATATCGCATTAATAATGCGTGGTACAAGCGCACGTTGCCATCTGGCGTCAGAACATGTGATTATCATAACGACTTCGCTGTTTAGAGTGGGCCACCCATTACAAAGGCACACACGTTTCTGCGCGTATTCCCCTGAGACAACGTATGCATATTAGCTGACAGGGCATCAAACATTCATTGAAATCGGTGAATGTTGAAAAACCACTGGAGTTCCCCGATTTTTTTTTTTTGATTGTGCGAACCAGCAGCAAGTTTACTAGACAGAATTCCCACACGAACATTACAAATATGTTGCATTTCAATTATCTTATCATTGACGTGGGTGTAAAGCTGGAAGCAGCTGCCGAAGCAGTTTGTGACAAATAACTACCTCAGCCGTCTCCATTCTATGCAAAATATTGTTTGTATACTCGTGACAAAGGCAAGCGTTCGTGTTAGCTATATCATAAGTCTGTCTCTTCTTGTTTTCCATCACACGAGCTTCAGGTTAGTTCTACGATGCCTGGGCTCCGCGTTTTAAAAAAGGAATGAGTGAGCGGAAAGCTCAATTCAGAACACATGCGCGAGGAGGCATTTGTATAGGCCTAATATGCCCCTTTGATGGTACATGGCATTCTTCAAAGCAGCGATAAAACAAATAAAACCGAGGAGGAGTGGCCAGTCTTCTTCCGCGAATCCGCGTTTATGTTTACGTAAACCTTTCAAGCGAAGCTTGTATTGACTGAGCTGTGAGCTGCTGGTGTTCCGAAAATACTTTCCTCGCCCACTGTTGGTGCACGCACCAAATAAATAATGACTGAAACGAAGTAAGTCTCTCTGCGCGGCTGGTGTTCGAACATGGGTGCCCACGGTCTAACAGCGAATACCTTCAAAATTAGGACACGCGCCCATGCTTGCCCATTGTGAGTTGAACTCCAGAATGTGTATGCGTTCTACCGACAATTAAAAAAAAAGAAAATAAAGAAAATACAACTTGAAGTGGTACACTTGCTGCGGGCATCTCTTCGCCAAATTTCACGTTGGGGGACTAAAAGCGATCTGATGCACATCGCGTAAGGTTGATGTCAGGAATTCACACATTTTAGGAAAATTTTGACTTCGAGAAAGTTGAATTACTAAGCCGCACTTCCATGATCGCGCGATGGTTATATCGTTGATTGGGCCGTTCTTGTGGCTGACGAACGCTTGAAGGAACATGAAAGGCGCCATGCCTGCGAATCTTCCCCAGAAATAGCGTTCCTGGGATGGGCACTACCTAGAAATAAATAAATAAATAAATAAATAAATAAATAAATAAATAAATAAAAGCAGTACGTGATGCACGTCCTCACCGTTCTTCAATTGCCTCCATTTCCGCTATTAAGCAATTAAGAACTCCCGATTTTTTTTTTCAACGCGACAGCGTTAAAGAGCTGGTTTCACAGAAATTACGGCTTCGGCGTCGGCGTTGGTGTCGTTGCTGGTGAGCGAAAAATCAGTAGTGTCCGTGAGCGAAAATTCGAGTTGTACGAGAATAAAATCAATAACAACAATTTTGAGTTGGAACAGTAATGCAACCCAGGACTTCTGAAAGTCAGGAAGGTGTTCTACAGAACCACGCTCGTGCTCGGAAGCGTTTCAGGAAAAACAAAACGTAAAAAAATGGCATGTAATGCGAAAAGTCTCCCTTCGTGGCAGAAGCGTAGAATCACATTGGGCATCAAAACGAGTGTAATGCGCAGCGAGCAGTTGGTCTTAAGGCCATCAAATTACAAAGCCTGTCGGCATATTTGATCACCACCAACAACTTGCATGTTTATTTGCAGTAGGCATTCTAGGATGGTTTTAAACAACCAGAGTTACGCGCACAGACTCACCTTTCCTTGCGGAACAGTTCAGGTGCCCTCCGGGAAGCAAAGCCAGACCAGCCATTAAGAAGGCGATGCGAACGCTGCCCGATTACGCCATTGTGTTCTACCCTCGGAGGCGAAGCTAAACCGTCATCCAAGCTTTTTTTTTTTATTTTGGAACTTTGACACGTGCATCATTTGAAACTCCGCCACACACAATATTGTAAACACGACGTCAGCACCAATTTGAACAACTTTTATTCCTGATTCACGCCGTAAACTCTATTAGGATTTGAAGAATTACGGCACTTTGAGCCGCCCGACACTTGACTGATACCCCTGACTATGAGTAGGTGTCAATCATCGAAGGAGAAACATCATTATCGCCAGTGCACAAAGCTCCAAGTGACCGTTTGCGTACGATAGTTACGAGATTTCTCGTAAACGTCTTTCCCGAGAAAGCTCAAGAAACAAAGCGTCAATAAAGAAAAATCGCGCTCCTCATGTATCGATATTCTTTGATTTGCTACAGCATTGTCCAAGTTGAAGCGCTGTCGTGTGACAAGGTTATATCAAGAAATGACGCGAGTTGCCCTGCCAAATAATGTGGCTTTTTATTCAGTGTATATACCTATGTGAAGGGCCTTACGAGCGACGCAACATTCCTATCTTGAGTAGGGACTATTTTCCTAAACATGCCTTTTGGCTTTGACTTTCCAGTATTAGAAGGAGACGGCATCCACAATTACTTCGAATCATGTCTGCTTGGAAAGCATAAGTGTATCGCCATTCTATTCGCCGCAAATTCACGTGACTATTTGTCACGGGACATACGTCCAAGTTCTTCACCGAGTCCTTTTACCTTACAATGTTTTCTATGAAAATATTTACGCTCCCTCATGTTTAAACTCTCGCTGTAGGCTTGTACTAAACAACGATATAGAATCTAAAGAAGAGAAAACGCCGTCGAAATAAAAAAATGAAATGATCGATCACTATCTTTATCGTTTAGTTGCTTCAATTTACTGAGAAAAATGAAATTAGTAAATATGTTATTGTAACCATTTTACAATTCATTGGATATACAAGTATTATGTGATCCTTTATATTAAATTATTCTTTTTTGGCTGATTCCCCACAGTGCGTGTGATCCATACATAAAAGACATCATCATCAGCCTCAAATCATTCGGTTCACGATAAAGTGGCATGTGATGATATAATCCTGCACAGTTCTTGCACTTCCTGCTTTATATGTTTTTATTTTTTTATCATTAAGTGAAACGTCTCAGGATTGTGTCAAAATAAAAAAAAATTCCCAGTGCCCTCTATGGGATGGGCACGCGTCACGTTCAGGGTCATCATCATCACCTTTTCCTTCAGCTTCGTGGGTGGCCACACCCTTCGATCCTCTTTTGCGGGCTAGTCGGAACGCCACTCACATTCTCTCGTTCACCTGGAGGAGGCTGAAGGGCACTTGGGCACCCCCGTACGGCAAGCTCGAACATTTCTTCCGTGGTGCGAATCACTGTCGCTTCACGGACATGGCTGCTATCGGCGGCTTCCTCTCAATCGACGGAACCTGGATGACCCGCCGAGTCCGCAAGACCATCCTAAGAGTCGAGCCGTCTCGGGCTTTGTTTGAGCACATCCAAGGAGAGAAGTTTGCAGTCGTAGCGCCGTTGCCTTACACCAGCCTCCTGCGGAACTGCAAGCTCGTCCATCAATGGTGGAATTTCTCTGGCTCCGACTGCATAATTGGTGCGACCATCAAATGCTCGGTTCCTGAAGGCTGGATTCGAGCAAACACCATCTTGTCTTACCCGCTCATCTCCCTCATCCATCCCAACATTGCCGATGAACCGAACGCAGTCAAAACCAATACCTCGACGCCTTGCACCAGTCCCATCAGCGCGAGGATAATGGCAGGCCACGCAGCTGATGAACTCTTTCCGGTTAGATCAACCCGAACACGACCGCTGCCACCAGGTCACCCAGCTCAGAGAGGCCTTGGACTATGCGGAGGCGTTTAGGTGTCAGCATGGCGGGATCAAGGCCTCGCCATGGGAACACCGAAAGGAGCACGGCAAAGAATGAGCGTCTGAAAACATCAAGGACAGGCCACATGGGACGTTGGATTGTGATGGTGAGGGGACAGGGCTAAGGGTACAGCCGAATTCGAAAATTTTTCGGCCTATATCACGTTTTTTTAAATTTATTTTTAGGTCTTGCCTGCGGAAGCTGAATGGCATTTTGCAACATATTAATCCGCACATTTCATTATTTCCATTTGTGTAAAGCCCACCTATTGATTGTGAAATTTTCTGCGTCTTTTATCACGCCCAGAAAGTGACCATGTGAATCATTTGGTCTGTAGATGCGTGCATCCTTGTGACGTTTCATAGTTTGTTTTGCTCTATGCAAGGATAACATGCGCAAATACTTTTGGCTCTCATTTGAAACGCGTATTGTGTGGGGGCGTTTGGCTCGTAACAAGAAGGGCACGTTTCAACCTGAATTGGACAGTTCGCCTCGCACAATGCTTTGAAAATTCCTTTGTACATGAAGGTTCATAAGTGATTTTTTCTCGATGGATTTCACCGCAGATGCATATGCTCACGCGAATGGTTCGAGGCAAGAATTAGACTAGTAGTTATAGAGGGTATAACAAACGGAGTTCTGATTGATTGATATGTGTGGTGTAACGTCCCAAAACCACGTTATGATTATTAGAGACGCCGTCATCTCGTCATCTTTGTCATCTTGCAAGCTCTGTCGATCAGCTTGAGCTGTTCTTCAGGCTTAGAGCAAGACAGCGCAACGTCCCACTGCTCCGGTATTGGTGTACAGTTTGTTGGCACTACCTGTGTGTGTTGGCAGGCCCATGTCACGTGGTAAAGTGTAGGGTGTTCTCTGCATAGCGGGCATTTGTTGGCGTATATTCCCGGATAAATTTCACTCAGAAGAGTGAGATTTGGGTACGTATTAGTCTGCAGCTGTCTCCAGGCAACTGACTGCTCTCTGCTGAGGTCTTTGTGGTGAGGGGGGTATCCTCCTCGGGGCTCTCTGGTGTTCTAAAATTGCTCCATAGCGTCTAGTAACTGTGGCTTCTTCCTCGTCGTTGTTCGCCCCCCGGTCGGCGTATTCTCGGGCAATTGCCTATATTGGGCGCCCATATTGATACGACACCCACAATGGGCATTGCTCACAAGCACTAAATTTGCCCGACCACTACACGTCGATCTGACTCCTAATGACTCACTCATAGCAAAAAGCCGGAGTAAGCTGCTACTTAGACTGCTGTGAATTAAAGATATTCGCACAATGCGTGGGACTTTGCCAAATTTTTCATCAATAGATAAGATGTCGAAGCATTATAAAATTTTTATTAATTACAAACTTGGCCAATCCACTAGCGTGGGTGCGAGTCACATTACACGGCAATTATCATCAGCTTCTTTGTATGCGTTGTCTGGCCACACCCTTCGATATTCTTTAGAGAGTTTGTCATATAGAGCAACTGACACGTCCTTATTCATCTCTAGATGGCTGAAGGGCATCTTTTCACCCGCTACGGCAAGTTGGAAGATTCCTTTTGTGGTGGGAAGCACTGTCACTTCATGAAAATGTTTGCTCTTTGAAGCCTCAGCTTAATCTACGGAACCTCGAGGCCTAAGCGGGAGTACGAGGCCAACCTGAAATTCCAGAAGTCTAGAGCTTCGATCGAGACTACCAGAGGAGGGAAGAACGCGCCTACAACGCGATTGGCCGGGACCAGCCTCTTGTACAATTCACAACTCGTCCATCGGTCTGAAGACATTTTCGGCATCAACTACGTACCTGTCCCATCTATCAATTAAGGCATCGGATACTGAAAGTCAGACTCAAGCAGGCAACGTCTCGTATCACTTCTCTCATCTACACGAGTGTTGCCTAAGAACCGAACGAGGACAAAAATAATGCCATGATGCCTTCCAGAAGTTCGATCAGCGCGAGGACGACGACAGGGCACGCAGGTGCCATATATCTTCCAGTGCGATCGACTTTGACTTGACCGCGGCATGCAGCCAGGTCGTCGAGCTGAAGGAGGCTGAGCACTCTACAAAGCCCTTTAGATGTCGGTACTACCAGGTATCCAGCGAACTCGGAATGAAGCACGGCAAAGAATACATGTCTGATCGCATAAAAGGAATGTCTGCTTGGAACCTTGCATATGTGATTGCGAGTGGAGAGAGTTAGAGAGGGTGTAGTTGATTAGCCGAACGATCAAATGGGCTGCCTGTACCGCGTTCTTTAATTTAACATTTAAGTCTAGCGTCAGGAGTTTGATGACTTGCAAGATATTATTCTGCACGTTTCATGATTTCTTTTCCAATAAAGCCTTCTTATCGTCTCCAAAATATACTGTGTCTTTCATAACTGGTACAGGCCAGAATCTGGCATATGAATCACGCGGTCTGTTGATGCGCGAAGCTTTGAGACGTTTCTTATTATGTAGTTTGTTTTGAGCTATGCAAGGTTAACAGCGCAAATACCTTTAGCTCTCCAGTGAAACGCGTATCAAGTGGCAGCGTTTGGCTCGTATCATATAAAATATTTTACAAACTGAAATATTAAGTTTACCTCGCACAATGTCTCAATTCTTTTTAAGCATGGGAAGGTTCAGAAGTGAATTACACTAGATTGATTTCATCGCGGACGCATATGCCCTTGCGAGTGGTTAAAGGTCAGAATAAGGCTAATAGTTATGGACGGTATAACAACTCGACTTCAACAAGAAGAGCTAGACAAGCAACTGGAATCAACTTGTCCGCAGAGGTACCCTGTCGTGCACTGTCAGCCGAGTTACTTGTAGCCGTTTCTAAACGCTGCAAAAACAGACGCTGATAATCTTTACAGTATAACGAGTCAGTCTATAATGCTCCTAAAATCAAATTGCCAATTAAGCAAGCATACATCTATTTTAAGCATGAAAGTTAAGTTTCACGTGTTAATTAGGAGTCCTAGAGTATTCTTCGTTGCTGTAGAGTACGCATAAAACGAGCATTCCGGTCAAAGTAAGCTCTTAGTGGTTTTGTTCAGCAATGATTCAACAGTCTTGTAACGACTCGCAGCGCCCAAAACGGGGAACTTTGCATAGTGGCACGCAACCATAGCCCATGCTTCTCTCCTCTCAGAGGCATAGCTGAGAAACTAAGATAGCTTCACCACACTCTAGGGGGCAATACATCATATTCTTATTAGGTTGGAAGGATATACTTGAACAATGCCCCAAAAAAACTGAAATAATATTTGTATTATTCGCCATGAACGACACTAAATAGAATGCTGATCTAGTTTTATCATTGTCTAAAATCGTTGTGCTAGAACGCGGATGAATGGCAGAAGCTGGAAAACCAAAACGAAGCACGGTTAATGCGGAAGACAATATCAAGACTCCAATCTGCGTTAGGACGTCTGGTTTCGCACTTTCCTTTCTCATGTGCCATATATATTCGAAATTTCCATTTAAAGAAATCCTTCATTATTAATAAATCTTCACTAACCACACTGTCCACTTCATATAAAGGAGTACTTTCTTATCAAAGCCAATAAAATAAGATAGAAAAAGAAACACGTTCGTTTTATGCCTCACATCCAAACGAAGTGGAGCTTCCTTCAACTGTTTTTTAAGTCATTCGTTGAATGCGTGCACCCTACTAAATCTAATTATCGTCAACCTGTCAAGTCGTAATGCAATTGTACTGAACGCGCTCGACTACTGAATTTACAAAAAAAAAAGACGTCAATCCACATCGTAACGCTTGACAAAAAGCAAACATCAGGCATAGACTGCTACTCACAGCTTCTAATTGATTCCCAAAATGCATAGAATCTGTCAAACTTTATTAATTGGGTAACACGTTAAAACACGGTACAAAACTTCACAGATTTTCCTCTTGGCCATTCTCCAATGAGGGTACAAACTTCAATACCGTAACATCATCATCATCGGCTTCTTCTGCTTTTGCCAGCCACGCCCTTCTCGTCGCTCACGCCTTCGGTCGCCTCTAGGAAGCTGAAGGGCACCTCGGCACCCGGTACGGCCAGCTCGGAGATTCCTTCTTGGTGCGAAGTGCTGTACCTTCACACAGATGGCTGCTCTCGGAAGCCTGCATTCACTCAGCAGAACATCGAGACACAAGCGAGAGTACGAGGCCAACCTGAAATTCAAGAAGTCTCGTGCTTCGTTTCAGCCGACCGAAGGAGAGAGGAACGCACCCGTAGCGCCATTGTGCGAGACCAGCCTCCCAGACAGTTTTCAGCTCGTCCTTGGGTCGGGGGACATCTTCGGCATGCACTGCATACTTGGTCCGACCATCGAGACTTTGGTGGCTCAACGCTGGACTCGAGTGTCGTCTCACTCGTTCGACTCCCTCATCGATCCGAACGTTGCCTTAGAACCAAACGCAGTCAAAATCGATGACATGATGCTTTCCACCAACACCATCAGCGCAAAGACGACGACAGGCCACGCACATGCCACGCACGTTCCAGTGAGATCGACTTCGACTGGACCACGAAAGCCCGCTCGTCGAGCTAAAGGGCTCGGCTCCTTGTACTACGCGGAGCCCTTTAGATGCCGGTACGAGGAGATCGAGGCTGCCTCCCACGAACACCAGATGGAGCACGGCAATAAGTGCGTAGTGGATCCCATCAAGGAGAAGCTGGGTCCAGCGCTGAATATCTGGCGTTGAAGAGAAAGTGGTACAGGGAGTGTGAACAGTCGCATTATCAAGTTCGGCTGCATACACCCCGTTTTTTTATTGAATATTTAGCCCTAGCCTGCTGGAGACGGCTGACCTCTTCAACTATATTAATGCGCAAGTTTTAAGGTTTATTTTCAAATAAAGCTGATTAATATTCTGCGAACGTTCTTTCTGTGTTTTACATATGGTACACAGAAACAATGTGCACGTGAATCACGTGGTCCGTTCATGTTTGCAGCTTGGGGACTTTTCATAGTATATAGTATATGTTTTGCGCCATGCAAGTTTTACATCACAAGTAGTTTTCGGCTCTCCAGCGAAAAGCGTCTCACGTGGCTGCGTTTGGCTCATAGTACGTAAGTTCTATTGGTTAAACCAGCATTGTCCGTCTTGGTGGAACATTGGTTACGGCGTTGAGCTGCCGAACGAATCGAACGTCACATGTTCGAGCCCGAGGGCGGCGGTCGCATTTCCTGGTAGGCGCAATGGTAGAGCCTCGTGTACTGGGCGATGCGAATTGGTGGTAATGAACATCATGGTCAAAATTTCTGGAGCCCTCCGCTACCATGCCTCTCATATTCATACAGTCGTTTTGGGACTTAAAACCCCGGTTATTATTATTTCAACCTGCATTGTGCTGTTTGCTTCACAAGTGCCTTCAAGATTTTATTTAGCAGAAGTTGGTAGAGAAACGGTTCCATGTGGGTTATTTTCATCGCCGAGGCATACGCTTGAGGATGGTTCAAGGTGAGTATCAGAAAAGCAGTTATGCTTGGTATTACAGCTGATGTTCAGCCAGAGGAGCTAGACAAGTGAATAAAGTTGAATGAGTTCGACCCTTGTCAGCCGGTGTAATATTGCCAATTGTACATGTTGCGAAAACAGACGCTGCCAAAATTTACAGTGCAATAAATTGCAGTCAAGTTTATGCCCTAAACTAAATGGCTTGAAAGCTGACTGACAGACGTCTAATTCAGGCCTGAAATTTTAGTTCCACGCCTTAATTTGACGTCCTTCAGTATTCTGTCTTGCCATAAACGGAGCGTCTAACGAGCATCCCTGTCAAACAAAGATCTTGATGACTTTGTTTGACATCATAATCCAGCATGACCTTGTAGCCTGACCCAGCAGCCTTGCAGCCTGTAGAGATTTTCCAGCAGCCTTATAGAGGTTTCCAGCTCCCAGAAAGTGCAACTTTGCTAAGTGGCATGCGGCCACAGTTCCCGCTTCTCATAATTCACGCAGTCATAAATCAGGCACATTAGGTCATGCATTTGTAAGTTTGAAATGAGCTCTAGCAGCGATGTCCACAAAGTTTGTTGAAATACCAACGACTGTCATGAATGGCACTAAATACCATACCAACCATTGAGACAGGGAAAGAATTCAACCACGTGATGTAGCACGAAACCATGAGGAAATTCCTATAGATTTCTCAGAAAGAAAGGCTTCTCAGTTGACGAAAAATACGTCCTGGTCAGGGGTTGCCTTCTTTCCCTTTCTTAACCCTTCCGCCACCTTGCAGGCTTCCGCGGAACTTATTTGCATACCGGTCCCTAATTTTTGTACATGTGCACTATATCTGCACCAATTGACGGGAGGAGGACCACAGCGGTACCGCTGAATGGCATAACACAGTGCGAGCAATGTGGAAGACCTTTCGGTTGCCATGTGTGTCAAGATGTACATTTTGTTTTCCATTTACCGGGTAGCTGCGACATCTTCACTTATACCCGCTGCAATTTTTAACTACACCTTCGCTGGCCATATTGTCCGCTTTCCTCACCAGAGTAATTAGCCACGCCAAGAGACTAAAAAGAAAGATGTTTCTCTTATTTTTAATTACACGTTTCTTACCCGATTTCTCAGAGTGGATATGAGCCATACATTTATGCAATCATCGTCATCATCATCTTCAGATCCAAAACTAAATACACTTTGTTAAACTTCGTTGTGTGCCTCCGCCGTGCCAGATTGAGTAATCCTCAACCTGTCAGGCGATGCCGCTATTGGAAGTCACTGTGAATATGCAAGATTTTGTTGGAGATTCAGGTAGTGATGGACACCGGGGGCGCACGTAAGAGCTTCACTGGCCAACCATCTCCACTCCTTCCCACTGCTATTTCTGAGAAATTAAAGTCCATTTCTCCTCCTCCTCCATCTCTATGAAGGGCTTGTGGGTGTTGTTTAAGAAATAGCGCTCCAAGCAGAATGCAAATATGACTCATTCGTACGTTAACTCCGATACTTCCGGGGGTTACAAGCACGACAATATAACAATGCTCTGATAAACAACAGGACAGCCTTTTTTCCTGTGAAGAGTGGCGCAGGATTTCACATGAAATCGTGCAGGATTTTTCATTCGCACTTTATTAATGGTGTTTGTTCACCTTCCCGTGTGAATGGCTCGAGAAATTTATGTTAACTGCTGAGAGGTAGCCAAGGCATTTCACATATTTGGCTGCGCTCGCCTGCAGTTCTCACAAGATGGGGTGAATTGGAGACCATTGTGAACGGCCTTCGTCCTGTATGGGGATAAACATATGATGATGATGTTTATGATGATGATGATGATGACAATGATAAAGATGATGACAAATGATGATGATGACAATGACGATGACGATGACAACGATGGTGACGATGACGACGATGATGATTCACTGTCAGTGCACTCAATAAGGCTGAAAACCTTTCGTTCATGATATTAGGGTAAAGATTTATAGACCATCGTTGACAGCCCCTAGTTGAATTTTGTCAATCTACAATTCTCTGCAAACGTTGTATTGGGATCTTCGCCTGGTCGTCATAAGCAGCTGAACATTTTCAAAGCATTAAACGAATGTCTCGACAAAACTGAACTGTATTGAAGACTGTGTCCAGTATTTGGGCAGTAACGCTTTTGTTTCATCACCACTTTCATCCTCATAATGAACACCTTCTGTCCTCGTCTTTTTACACGGGTTTCCTTGCCCCGGTTCTGAGTAGCAGGTCAGAACATATATTCATGCCGACCTTTCAGCTCTTCTGCCTCAATAAACATCTCTATAATAGATCGCCTTCCTATACTTGCCGCATTATTCGTACATGAGTACATCTACATCATCAACGCTTCGTAGCCACTGTACCTCATCATTGATCTTCGCAGCAGGTATGGGTCCTAATGACAAAACGCTCGAGCATGGAGAAGAAAAGAAAGCATTTTTATTTAATGAAATGCGTGACTTTCTGGCACAAGCGACATTGAATGATCAAATATTTTTGTTCCTTCCTGGAGTGGCCAAAATAACTGTGATAAGACGCGGAAAATTTTCGCTTAGTGCAGATATCATGGAATAAATAACGTCATGAACAGAATTCAGTTCAAACTTTTGTGGAGGATCCAGTGGTGTTGGAAATCATAAGAACTAGATTACGATGTTATGTCCCCCCATTAAATTTATATTCTCACAGGGCTGGTCTGATGATAACACCTCTGTGCAACTTTTATTTACACACGAAAACAATAGAGCGCTATTTGTTGTCATGTCGCCGATACAAATTACTAAGAAAAAGAATTCTTGTTGTCCCATTCGATAACCTGGGCCTGGACTTTACAAGTGCCAATACACTTACCTTCGGTGCTTTGGCTTTGTGCTTCAGCCACAAGAACGCTCTTGACTCCATTTGTGCTTATCTTCAGGAGAATGAACGTATGAGACTAAGTTCCTAGGTAGGAAGTGAGTAATATTATTGTTGCAGTAGTTTAACATAAAAAGTTTTTTTAATCATGCTAATTTTTGTTCAAGACAACTACTGTACTGTTTTATCTGAACGGGGAAAAACAAGTATTGCACTCTTTCCGTTTTACGTACGTTGTGTTTCATGCATAGTCAATACTGAAAAAGCCTCGCTAATTCATAAAAGCAATTCTTGGCCAATCCCCCTAGTGGACATGATCCAAGTTTGAGACATCGTCATTGTGGTCATGATCCACCTCCTCCTCATTATCACCACCAGCCACACCACTCGGCCATTTTTGCGTGCGAGTCAGAACGCGCTTGAAAAATACAGAGCGAACCCTGTGCCACACGTTCACCTTCAGAAGCCTCGGCGTAACCTGTCTACGAAGTCCGGCAAGTTCGAAGTTGTCTCACTTGGAGCAATCACTGCCAGTTCACGAGCATGCTAGCTCCAAGAAACTTGATCTCAGTGAACGCAGCCTCGAAAATTCCACGAGAACGCGAATTCATCCTCAACTTGTACGCGCCTCGGGTTTCGTTTGACCACGTCGACGGAAGGCTGGTCTCGGCTGACCACTGCGCGACCAGCCGAGACCATGGCCTTCTGGACAAAGTACCAGCTCTTTCAGAGGCCCGTGAATTTCTTTGGCATCCGCTACGTGTTTGACCCGGCCATAAATTCATCGTATGCTGAATCCAGCGTTCGCGTTCGTATGCTCTCGTCTCGCTGGCTTGACTTTCTCACTGACCCAAGCAGTGACGAGTCGACTATTATGGAAGCCAATGCCACGAAGCATTGAACCGGTTCGTTCAGCACGATGCCAGGGGCGGACTTCGCGAGTTCCGCATATCGCACGGAGAGTGTTACTTTGATGTACCGCAGTAATCAAGTCCCAGAGCTCAATGGGGCCCTCTACCAAAGGCAACGCTGTGGCTCAATGCGTCAGCATACCAGTGCCACACGGCAAGGAATGGATGCATGATAAGGTCAAGGAGTCATTTCGTGCTACTGACGAGCTGACGTTCACACAATCCTGTAGGTACGGGCCATGACAGGACATCAACACGCCGAGTGTTTGGACCACTGAATCGCACTTGTTTTCTATATACAATTTACCAAATATTTCGTTATATGATGTCACCATAGCCAGCAGGAGGCGGCTGACTAAGCGACCTTAGCAAGCGCATACATTTCTTTCCTTCTTTTAAAAAAATACATTCTTTATTCTCTGCGAAGTTTCGTGTTACTCCGTTGCCTGCGCTGAGAGAGAAGAAATAGAAAGCTAAAAACTGAAATTCAAGCAAAGCAAGACAAGAATAAATACAGTACTGGGAGAAAGAAAATAGAAGAAAATAAGCAAAAGTAAACAGAAACAAGGCAGGTCACTCCAATCAGCACTTCCCTCAGACTTGGTACCACCAATGCGTAGTTGCCTTTTTTTTTTCGTTTAAGCTTGGCGAAACGATGAGGGCGTTAATTGTGGGGGCTTTAATGGTTTACGAGTCCGGTGTGACACTGTAAGCTTTCTCCTGGAGCTTAGTACCATACTCTAAATAATCTGGATTATTCTGAACAATTGAAAAATGAAGACGATAAAAAATCACTCGCATAAAAAAAATCATAGCATATCATAAAGAATGAATGTGAGTGTTTAGGGTAAATAGAATACAATGAACATGCATTCGCTGCTTGTACGGGGCAGGCAGGTATCCTTGTGCTTGATTCAAGTATATTGCAATCCTTTCAGAAGTGCTGTTCGTTGGGCGACTTCGACTCGCAAATTGAGAGTCGCCTAAGTAGCCCTTGCGAAAACCGCGTTGATACTTGAAAGCAGTGTCACGGTCTCAAGACAGTTCATGAATTCAATCTGTACGACGTGCCCGAGCAATTTACAAGTAGTGCTAGTTCGATATGTTAGCGTAAAACACGATTACCTAATTTGAAAACAAAACATTTTGGCTCTACGGCAATCACTGGAAAGCTACAGCTGACTTGGTGGGATAAAAATACTTGGTGAACAGGTCACTTCCAATTAGCAACACTCACTAAATAATTTATTCCAAGCATCACCTCGCCCCATATCAAGGTGAATACGCAAGAGGCCGGTAATCACCTTGAAGAGGGAGAGGTGGGCCAATATTGCCACTGGTTCCATATCAACAATGAAAGGTAGCTTTGCTCGCCGGGATATGACGAGAAAAGAGGCCGTGGTTGCTCTCGCTTCCACTGGAACGCACTGTCAGCAGCCACTGGAGCGCGCAGGCCACGCGTTTTTGTGTTTCGTTTCATAAAAATTGACACTGTACCTCGAAAGATTTCAATGGTGACAGCCCCATGGGGCTATAGCTCCCATCCCCTTTAGAAAAGTAAATGAAAGAGCGTTTTTCGAAGCTGGCTTTACCACAGTAGGATGCCGTACAGGGAGAAGCCTACGCTCTGTAACCCGTTACAATTAAGAAACAGTTGAGCTTAGTGGCAGTTGTAATGCACAAATGCAACAGAAAGTGTTACGATAGCAATTACATACGCCATCAAGACTTGCTAGTCGAATAGCAACCAACAGGATTGCAGATGATATCGAATTTTGACGCCGTTTTGCTGGTAACAGGAGCAGCAAATTCGATCAGTGTCACTGCCGCCGCGGGCTTCCTGGAAGCCTTCGACAAGTCAACCTGCTTTTCTTCTCGTACTACATTAACAAGCAGAGCCAACTTTCGGCATGATGCACTTTGCTCCTTGGAGAATATACGCTTACGTATTGAAGATGAATTGAGGTCAGTATACGAAGTAATGATGTCAAAGATGATCCATGTGGCGACAGTTGCAACGGTGCGCGGGCACGTGTACAGAAGGTCATTACAGCAACGCTCGTCGACGTTTCTTTTTTCTGACTTGCACCTCTTCAATAGATATTGTATAACCAAATATGTCTAGTTCAACTGTCAATACCGGAACCACTTTCACTGTGAATATGTGTGAGCTATTAATCTCTCACGCTCTTTTCATGCGATCAGAAACGCCGAAATCTTGCTTTGTAAGGTGGGTCTGAGTGGACTGCACTTGCATGGGGATTTGTTGCTGGTGTTTTTATGTTTATCGATTACTGAATGTCATCATCATGCTTGAACCGGCATTTTTAGGGGCAACGAACAGAAGTTGTGCTCGTTGTGCGTGTAGGCTGTGTTGGCGACTTCTTAGTAAGGGCTAGGAGACATTACGTCAACGACAGCTATCAGCATAACACATATTCAGTTCGGTGCAAATATAGTGCACAGTCTCAATGTACCAGAACACTTTTGAAATACTTGAAGTGTGTGTGTGTGTGCGTGCGTGCGTATGTATGTGTGTTTGCGTGCGTGCGTATGTATGTATGTTTGCGTGCGTATGTATGTATGTGTGTATGTGTGTATGTGTGTGTGCGAGCGTATGTATGTATGTATGTGTGCGTGCGTATGTATGTATGTATGTGTGCGTGTGCATGTATGTATGTATGTATGTATGTATGTATGTATGTATGTATGTATGTATGTGTGCGTGCGCATGTGTATGTATGTGTGCGTGCGCATGTGTATGTATGTGTGCGTGCGTGCGTGCGTGTGCACGCATGCTTCAACTAGGTCAAACAGTTTGAACTAAGATTTGCAGTTTAATATGGTTAACCTTCTCCAAATCGCACAATATATACTTCTTTTACTTAAGCGTACAAATGACAACACCGAGTTGACTGGCGGAACATGGTAGAGGCCTTTGTCCTGCAGTGGACGTAGTCAGGCTGATGATGATGATGATATATGAGAACACAAGGTTGAATACGTTGGTGTATACCGGGACCCATGATAACGGAAAAACAGGCGTGCCAAACATGGATGAAACAATAACGAGGACAACATAAACATTGATTTAGTAAGCGAAAGGCTGTGCAGTGGATGTCAAAGAAGCTGGACAAAATCTACTTGCGCATGTCCTTGAAAATGCTCGTCAAATTTTCAATCATGGGGACACGCTGGAACTCCTGGCAGGGTCTTGATCTTCCTACGCACGTGTTTTTAAACACTCACCTTCCTTCAAAACTCATTTAACTTAGTAGTGAAATTAAAGGGGCCCTGAAACACTTTTTTTCAGTAATCTTGGAGTTGATTCACTGGATAAGCGTATTACCTCCCAAATGGAGCGCCGCAAAAATTCTAAGAATTTGTCCAGTACGAGCGGAGTTAAAAGATTTGTCACACGCTGCAATCACATTCTCTCTTCTCTCGTACCGACGAAAGCGCTGGAAGCTGAGCAGGGAGGGATGGGAGGGGCAACCAAAAGCGTCACTCGCGCCTCGTGACCTTGAACGTTGTTTTTTTTGTTTTTTTTTCTTCTAATACGAGTCATTTTTAGTGCGATCGCGGGCGCACGCGTGGCCAAGTGATGGCCTCTCGTGGCGACCTCTGTAACAACCGAGCTTACCATGTTCAAATCAGCCAATGGCTGATAAATGAACTTACTGGGCTTATTATCCGTGATTTGTCGAGAGAAGAGAAAGCTCTTTTTAGCTAACTTTGATAATTTATTGTGAATTCCAGGCCGCGTACTGTGCTATATTTGGCTCGCGTGCTGTCGGGAGCCTCTACTACCGATCGGCAGCGTAACTGACCATGTTAAAAAAAGTGTTGCAGGGCCCCTATAAAATCCCCGCCGGACAGCTCATCAGTGGTGCGGGAAAGTAGTTGTTAATGTCCACCAATCATATATTTTTATTGTAGTTTCAGCTGTGTCATGTTATCAACGCACGAGTATACTAGCATGTCGGCACTCTCTCGAATCGCATCGCAGCCATCCTGTGGCCCTTGACTCGAACCCGGCTCCTTTCGCAAAGCAGCAGAACGGCGCCCACAAAGGAAGAAGCGCGGTGAAAATTAAGTCAGCCACGTAGAGAATAGGACGGCGCAAGATGGGAGGTGGTGGGTTCAGTGAAAGCACGCGTGTTCAACAGTCTTCGGGGTCAAAAACAGTCGCTTCGCGTTTACGCGCGCTCATCATCGCCTCCTTGCCCTCTCCGCGGCCTCTCCCAGCGTTTACAGTCTCTGATGGAAGCCGTGTGCTACGCCTCGTTGCAAGCCCCACGACATCAACAAGACTAGGAAGTGAGTGAAACAACGCGCTACTCCTTAGAAGGGAGAAGCGAAACAAGTTCGTTCGCGCTCGCGATTACGGCGAACTCGGGAGATTATACTGCGAACAGCCAGACGAGACAAGATGACCCCCCCCCCCCCCCCAAGCATTTCTTGCACTGTCTCCTCTACTTCGCACGCCTCGGCTGCTCCTTCGCCGCGCCTCTAAGCGCCGTAAGATAGCGCGGTGTCTTCGTTTCCAGAGGAGACGTGCACATCAACGAGGGGATGGAAAAACGGGGGCGGGGGGGGGGGGGGGGGACTCCGCAGTGTGTTGTACGACGGCAAAGGAGGAGAGGTGGTGGCATTCGATTCTGCGGCACTACTGCAGCCTTACGAGAACGGCGAGAACCGCAATACCACGCGGAACCATGTACGACCGCAGCCAGCAGCGGCGGCGTGCGTGGCCGCGAGAAAGGGAGGAAAAGCCGCCGGAGCGATCGCGGTCCGGAATGAGTTTTTCTGGGTGGCCCCGCGCGTCAAAGTCCTCCAGCGAGCGGCCCGCGAAAGGCGCCGGATCCAAATTGCCCGCGACGAACGACCACTGCTGCGCCGGTTGCGCAGCTCGTGCTCTCGAAGGACGGGATTCTGAAGACTACGCGAGAGGAGGTACGGGTGCGGGGCGGTAAATTGCTCCCAGACGAAGACGGCGGAAAAAGCAAGTTGAAACGGCGCACCAGTGAGGTCGAGGAGAGAGAGGAGTGTTGCCGTCTTATCGTCGGTGTCCTTAAGCTTATACGCGAGCGCGTAGCGTTCGTTTCTTATCGAGACGACGCCGTTCTCTTCTCGGGGACATTTCGTGGGCGAGTGCGCGCGAAAGTTCGTGTTTTATGCGCGTGTGGCAGGCGTGTTTGCTCGCGCGCACTGAACTACCGCTCTTCGCTTATCGGGCCGACGACGCGAGTTTGACGGCGCGATATCGCAAGCAGCGGCGCGATACTGATGCGGGAACAAGTCCGATGACGATCACTTGCCGCCGCTTGATGGGCGCGACCGGATTCCTGGGCCTCGAAATGCTCGCCGCCGAGAGAGGTCGCAGCTGAACCGTACGATGCAACTTCCTTGAAACCCGTGGGGCATCATCTTTACCGCCGATCATCTGCGGGTATACGTAGACGGTCAAACAACCGCTGCTACATTGTTACAAGTTACTTCTACCCACCCCGGTTAGCTAGTGTTTATGTGCTCGACTGCCGAACCAAAGGTCGCGGGATCGAATCCAGGCCGCGGCAGCCGCATTTTATGGAGGCAAAATGCTAGAGACGTGTGTACTTAGTTCACCTTAAAAAACACCAGGTGATTGAAACTTCTGGAGCCCTTCATTAGGGTGTGCCCAATACCATGCATATGGTGGTTGAAATGTAAAACCCCAGTAATTATTATTACACGTGCTGCTGTAAAAGATTCTTCGCTGCCAATTTCGCTCCTACGCACATGAATCTACAGAACTGAATTCGTGGAGTTGATTCGGCGGTTGCTTAGCGTGAAATGGCACAAACACACTTTCATTGTTAGCAAAGACAGCGTGGATGCGCGTGAAATAAAAAAAAATGCAACAAAACCATTCATCAATGTTTGTCACAGAGTGGCAGTCGTGTAAAGCTGACTTACACGTCGACTGTTACATGTCGAAAGCTGGCTTGCATGAAGCAAGTTCTTCAGGAAAGCATCAGCGTTGTGGTACACACGGCCAAGCTTCCGAACGCGCTTGCTTGCTTGCTTGCGAGCGGTACATTCGTAATACCGTTGTGTTTTCGCCTAATGAGTCATGTGCATGTGGCGTAATGGTTGGACATCAGAGCGAGCATGCAAATCTTGATGTTAGTAATATTTTTAACATTTCTATTTTATTATGTTTTCCTGACGCAGGCAGCTAGCTGTTGCGTTGATGTTACTTGCGTTTATGAGTCCGTGCGCGTGGCATCCCGCAACTTAATGCGCATTTAAACAGCACCTGGTCCTACAGGTGCTGGACAACCAGGTGGTCAGCCGCTCGTTCCAACAGATGGGAGGTAATTGAAATAATGTTGTACGCACTGAAAAGAAAGCTAGGCGACATTCGAGAGCATGAAAATTACTTCAGAGCAATCTGAATGACGGTCGCTGACGGTCAGCAGTGCTGCTTTGGGCACTTTGAATGCGATGATTAGTGCAAAGACTAAATCACATTTTTTTAGGGCTGCTCGAAGAAAATCAGGCTGTGTAACGGCAAGAAGGAAAGTGTAGTGTACAAGAAAACATGAGCTTCAGCACCACGCAATGACAAACTGTTTTGACATCTTAAAATATACACGAATCTACCCCGCTTTTATGATCTGTGTGTCATGGAAAAACTATTGTCTTTATATATATACCTCTTAGCCACATTTCGCTAAACATTTGTTGTGGTTCATATGTTAACTTTAGTCGGTGAACAGTGAGAACGTCAGGGGCGACTGACAAAGAGCATATTTCTATAGAATCCACCAGTTGACGACTGTACCTTGAAGCAACTTTGGCGGCAACGTAGAAAAATGTGCTGCCTTACAGCCTGGCTTTGAAGAAACACTTGGCTTTGAATGGACGAACCTGAACGCCAGACGTGTCGACTTGCCTTGAAAGTGTCCACGGACATCCGTACACAGAATTACGCGACGATGACGATGAACGGCGTAGTTGTGATGTGTATACGCGTGACAGTCTTGTGGCTTCACTTAAGCACCACAGCAACAAGAGACGTACAGCCCCCTAGAAAGACAACAAAGCGATGCAGAGATCGATTTTATCAGTTGCGCGAAAACGAGTGGGCACGCGAGGCTAGTTGTTGGAAATCGTGGTATAGCAAGCGCGGCTGCACTTGCTTCTTTCCGTTTCCATTTTCATGAGAAAGACATTACAAAATTGAATAATGGTGAAGCTATCTTTGTTTAGTACTTCTATACTCTCCTTTCCACAAGCTTTGGACATTTCTTGTGGCTTTGGGTTTTATGCTATTCTTGGGCGGTCGTTACGTGCCTTATACCGCTGCAGTGAATGCAAAAGAGAAGAAATAGTGTAGTGCGCTCGTCATTGGAAAGCACAACTTGTCTTCTGTGCACTGTTCAAAGACAAGTCTCAGCCCTTACACTATACTGTGAAGATTGAAGCCAGCGAATCTGTTGGCTGCGGATACGTTCTGCGGCAGCGGCTGGACGTCGCTTGTGCGCGTTTTGGCGCTCATTCAATTCCCGCTGTTCTTTCCCCGAGAGAACGACAATGGCCTGGTGGATAACGAGTCCAAAGGGCAACTGATGATAACAACACGAGCGATATCTCCATACATCACGAAACAAAGTGGCACAAACATTGGTGGGAAGTGCCACCACCGAGACAGAGAGAGAAACAACATTTATTTACGCATCCGGCGTGCGCGAAGTAACCGGCCACGAAGGGCGCGGGTATTCCCTATCTGAAGGCTATGGCTAATAGAGTCCTATAGTCCCAGGGCCCAGATCTTGAAAACGTGCTCCTGCTAAGCGTTGGATACTCGGGCTCCTCCGCTCCCGTTGTCCGGGGCGTCGGCTCCCTTTCTCCTCTGCTTTGCCAGGGCCTCCTCAAGCCGCTGGATGGCCAGTCGTTGCGTGGTTGAGTCTTCGGAGCGTATCCATGCTTCCCCCTCTTCGGGATACGTGGCGCCCTGGAACTGCCCGTTCCCATTGAGTATCGGGACGTGTGGAAGAGGCATCAGAGGTGGCGAGAGATGGGCCGGAAATATTTGTGTCACGTGCCTTTTTGTCTACGAACACGACACGCCAGCACCTAGACATACAAAACTTGGCGGTAAAATATGTAGGATCACAGTGTACGTTCCATTATAGTGTCACGGCATCCCAACCGGAATCGTGAAGAATCAATAATAATGGCAACAATGAGTGGTTGAGATTGGGAAGTAATTGCTTGAAGCAACTGTGACGCTGTCATATTTGGAGTCGGGCAAAAAGCAATACCGCATCTACGAGGACTGAACCAGATGTAAGTTAACGCGTTTTCATATTGTGTATACGTACATTCTGTCTGTCTCAGCGTACGAAAAATACCAACGCATTCCAGAATTCAAACGTTAATGACAAAAAAAAAACAGAAATGAATGGGTACACCTCGGTTATAAGACTAACCTGTTACAATAGAACCCAGATGTAAGCGTGTGACTTCTTCTGAGGAAGTATTAGCGTCAACACCGTGTCTTATACCATAATTATGTCACACGAGTTAATAACAGAGGTAGACATATTACTGCTGTGTGAAAAATACCACCGTAGCACCACCTAATTGAGAAAGATTCACTAACTTCTCAATCAGTTCATTTGCAGCATGCACTTTGATTGCCAACCAGCAAGCTATAGACAACGAAGTCAGATTTATCTGACATAACTTAAATCAGGTGCTTGGCACATGCTTCTAAAAAAATATGCGCCCGAAATTCAGCCGGGAACTGTATTCAACGCCATCCCGGACTGTCCAAAGGTGAATGGTCCACCGATAGTCATCGTGAGTGGCGGATCACTGCAATTCCACGCTACTTAATAATAATACCCTGGTTTTTACGTGCCAAAACCATGACATGAGAGACGCCGCAGTGGAGGACTCCAGAAAATGTTCTTTAGCGTGCAAGCTGGCATCGCACAGCACATGGGCCTCTACCATTTTACCTCCATCGACATGCCACCGCCACCGCTGCGATCGAACCCGCTACCTTCGGGTCAGTAGCCGAGAACCTCAACAAGGCCTCCTTTATTTCATTCAATGCCAGTGCAGTCAACGGGAGCCGCCTAGTTCAGGAAGTGGTCGTGATGCGACGCCACGTGAGGGGTATAGGGCTGCTTGCGTCACACGAGTGTCCAAGCGCATTCCGACGGAGATGCGATGGACGTGTTTTCCTCTCCGATATCATAAATCTGTCAGATTCGTTCCTTCGTGCTCTTTCTTTGTGGCTCGAGGCAATGCAGTTGCCGCTCACAGCGCTCGTGATGTACAAGCGCCGCAGTGACCAAGTCCCCACTGGTTGCCCGCATATCGCCACGAAGGGAGATGCGCCATCTCAAAACACTGTCTCTTACAGAGCCAGCGCGACTGCCAACTTGGGAACACGAGGGATGCAAGGCGCCACCCCAGGTATATGTACAGAACTGTACAAAAAATGATTTCGTATGCTTTCCGTTCCGTTTGTATGATTTCCGCATCTGCTGGCCAGGTAGGCGTTGGCCTTAACCACTGCTCCACCGTGGTGGACAATGTCACACTTCTTATATATTTAATTACGAGGGAATTAAATATATAAATATAAATACTGCAGTCATAAGTGTATACGGATGAGAATATACGCGGTCATTATGCGTCCCCACACAGAAACAACGACAAGTGCTTTTCAGAGGTGACGCCTGTTTTCTGGTTGCGTCAGTATAGAGCCAGTGACCAAGGGCGGTGGTCTCGGCAAAACGGCATAATCTCATGAAATGGTCGATTACGATAAGACAATGCCATCCGGCGCGTGGCCGCGGCAAGAGGGGAACAAGATGCGCGAGCAATACATGACGTGTGCACCGAGCTATTCTAGTGCATGTCCATTTGAGTGATTACTCTGTGACTACTGAATGACTGGACCTAGTCCTGTCATTCAGATAATGTCATGCTCTGGGAAGCCCATATACCTACGGCTTTCAGATTCTGCAGCCTGAAAGTTGTAACACTCGTTGACGAGTTCCAGCATCGAAGCTTACTTGACAAATTCGCCATGCCTACCCACCCCTTGAGACTTCTTCCTCTTTTCAGAACCATTGCTTGACCCAAACAGGCAAGAAGTAATCGCCACGTTTCCGGTGGTGCTCAAAGCAGATGACGTCGAATCCAAACATCCGATGAAATCTTCCGACCCATGGAGTCCCACCCCAGGAGTCTGTGTGAACTCATTATGCAGAACCTTGAACGAAAACGGTTTTTAAGGGGAAAGTAATGAACGTTATTTTGACAAACCTACACCTTTTGTACAATTTTGATATATAACTTCATTACCCCCCATCGGCGGGCCCGCGCTGTATGCACGTGGAAGAACTACGCGTCTTTTGAAACGTTCAGAACCATACAGACGCTAGACGAACGAATGTATAGCTCATTCGGCCCATCCCCATGATTGTGAACACATTCAAGTTTAATACAATTTCTGTCACGTTCACGGGGATGGAAACAAAGACACGAAAGCTGAAGCAAAAAACTCGTCCGCGAGTCTGTCGCTATTCAAGGGACGTTCAAAAACTAAGTCTGTTTCATCGCTCTATTCTCGCAAACGTGCTTCGCCTACGTGCTAATGAAAAGAAATAATTATTCTACTTTCTTTTTAGAGTGCTCACTTGCCGCGTGCATGATGCTCGTTAAGGAAACACATGAACTCTCTTTGGAAATCATCATACTCCTTTCGAAGAGTCGTGGGACATACACCCAAAACAGAATTAACGTTTCTCTTTAAATAAAGCCGTATACGTGAAAAAGCAGGGCTCAACGAAAAGAATAACATTTACCCCCCCCCCCCCCTTTTATGTTTCTTTTCTAGAGTGTATGTTGGGATATCCGTGGAATACACTTCACAGGCAGTGGTGAGTGCGCATTCTCCGTGCAAATAAGAAACTGGAAATCACGAAGCCCAGACGTTCCACCTTGCAGGCTTATGCCTCTCCAGTAGCTGTCGTTGTTAAGTAACATAATCGCCATTCGGAAGATCGAACGTATATATGTATACGTATATACTGCATTACACGGCTGAACGGCCACTTGACGCATGACCTGTCAGTAACTGTGAGACGTCCCTCCGCTTAATGTCACATCTCCGCCACAGCAAGATGGGGCAGAAGAAAATGGAAAGAAGACGGGTCGCCATGGGTGCTATGCGTGTATTCGCGCACCGACTGAGTTAGTGCCCGCGTTAGTTATGTGCGGTGCGGGGTTTCCACTGGAATCCGTTGGCGACGAAGGCGACCTTTCAGGCGCTGAATAATTTATGAACTGATTTCGTGAGGCCTTTTCTGCAAGCCTGCGATCATTATGCTCAAGGCGAGGATCGATGCAACTACCGGATTGAAAAAGTCGGCGCCTTGCTCATGAGCGCAATGATGAGAAACGCTATATGAACACTACGTGGCGTCCCCGGGCCAGTGGCAATATAAGCTAAAAAAATGAAGATAGCTTAGAATAACAGTAATAAAGAAAAAAGAGTCTTGGCAGGGCGATCTGAGAGAAGCTTATTTTATATACGTAAACAGCGATTGAAAACAAAGTTTTATTTGAGGTTTATCACACACACACATATTATATATATATATATATATATATATATATATATATATATATATATATATATATATATATATATATATATATATATATATATATATATATATATATATATATATATATATATATATATATAGCACTATTAAAAGAAACAGTCTTGTTACAAAACGAGAGATCGTGACAGTCATTTCATTGTGCATATTATCTAATCGCCCACGGGATTATTTAACTCGCGTTTCGGAAAGACTGCGAGGCTGCGATTTATAGTTACATAATCTGCCCTACGAGTTTGTGACAAAATGTGCGCTTTGAATTTCGTTTACTGTCGACGCAAAATTTGCGTAGTTTGTCAGCTGAAAGACATAGCGCCTTGTTACATAACCCTATACACTACGTTGGCTGTAAACCCCTTTGTCAACATGAGTCTCGAAAGAAATTCGATCGTCTATCTCTATACATTACACGCACGCACTGCTGCGAAGCTGCGCGACACCTCTTCGACATCAGCTATGACGTCACATCCTTCAACACTTGCAATCTTTGCTAATGTTACCGAGTGTAACCTGCTTGCGTGGCGCAGGAATCGGTCAGAAGAATTCCAGCAACAAATGCATAAAAATGATCGCCTAAAAACGAGGAACGTGCCTTACCTTGGTCGCAAAGGATATCCTTGCTGTGTAGTTCTATTTAGGTACTTCGTATACGCTCGGTATATGGCATTCATAGACAAGTCTGCATCCGTGAGCAAGGATTCGCTTAAGCGACACACTCGCAATCGATGAGTGCCAACGAATTTTATACTTCCTTCGCACATACTTCTAACGCAATGCCAACCAGCTAGAAGTGAGTAATGCAATACGCATCAGGCGGCCGCCTCGGCATATAGGGCATTCAGGACGCGGAGAACAAATTTAAGTGTACAAATTGCCGGCTGCAACGCTTCTCTGTTTCTTTTTCTTGTCCAAGCAGGGTAGGTACAAAAGGCTCATAAAGAAAGACAAAAAACAAGCGCTTATTACGCGATTATGACCTTTTCCGAAAGTTCAACCACAAGAGGACCAAGCTGCGCTTGCAATTCGTATTTTGCAGTTTCATTTAAAAAAAAAAAAGGTCTGTATTCATAACGTCACTAAGGCGACCAACAGATTACGTTTGGGATCCCTCATGTTCCGATTCCGTTCACACGCCGAAACTTAAGAAAACAATACAGAACAGGAAAAAAAAAAGCCTACGTTGACAGACCTAACAATCCAATGACGTGGACGTTATTTGCTTGCCAAGTTTAGGTCATACAACGCGTTATTATTGCTGCATCGAGATACAAAATAAAATAGAAAGTCAGGAGAATAATATAGAAGGAAAGTCCTGGTTTATATCCTCCAATGCCTACTCGGGGAGATAAGAAAGCAGATGAAGCGAAGGAGAGTGGGTAAGGAGAGAGAGACGATTATCAGCCGGTTAATATATCGACGGTGGACGTATATATAGGCTAAACGATCAAGTATGCAACACAGCTAGCACCATTTCAAGCTACAGCGACTTGCGCAGGCCAGTTGTCCTTAGAAATTGTATAATAGAAGTATCTTCGTCACCCTTCGCACAGTGGTGGCCTATAAAGTCAGCCTTCTAATATTATTCGCTCTGTAGGTTTGCGATCGCAAGTTGGACTGCGCAACGTTCGCGAAGCTTTTCATAGACGCCGGGGTAGATTAATTAAGAAGTAGAGTGTCATGCTGCTTAACTTGAGGAAGTGGGTTTGACTTCCGGCCACGGCGGCCACATTTGGATATGGGCAAAATGCGAGAAAATTTGTGTACTTAGATTTGACTGCTCGTCAAATAACCCTTAAAACCCCATAAATCGTTATAAAGTTCCTATTCAAGAGAACCAATCTATTGCTAAGGAAATGCACGCTAACCGGCGTCTGAACACCCCAGAGGTGCGCAGTTCCTCACAAACACTGAATGAAGAGGAGAAAAGCAAACTACGTAAAATTTAAACTAACGTCTCTTCATATTAAATCCACCCGGCGCTGTTTCTGGACACCTTTCCGTGTGCTCCGATTGAAGAACGAGAGCGTTAGAGATATTGCAGTGCAAGAAAATTGAAATTAGTACGTGGAAGTGGAAGGCACAGCTCGCCAGCTGAGACCACGAAGTGCAGTTGGCACTTGTGGGTCAAGTCTGCATGACAAGCAGCCGAAGCCTGTGAGGCTATGGATTTAGGGTGCCACTCATAATTATAGATGCCCACTTCCTTCTTTCCTTTTTGGCGAAGTTTCTTCTTCCTTGGTATGTAGAAAGAAATATAGTTTCGTCCGATCAAGCAGGCGTGGTTGTGACGACTTCTGTGTTGTATGATAGTGCCTTGCTCCACGCGGATATAGCGTGTCGTATTCTGATTGTTTTCTCGTTTTTTTTATTTAAATGATAGATATACGAGATTGGTGGCTTATTGTTTGTACCGGCTTCTCCTCTTCACTCAACAAGCGAAACACAAAATGTAATAGAAGAAAAATGAAAATAGCGTAAAGCATGTCACCGCAGTGAAACACCAGATGTGTAAGCACAGCACAATCCAACAGCACGTGAGTCACAAATGTTAGAGTGCGAGCTTAGCGGAGTAAAATGAATTCCCATGTACACGTACAAAGGCAGACACTTTTCATGGGTTGTCGCAGACACGGAAAAACACCGAAAACAAGCGATTACACATAACTAAAATGCGCGACCATAATATTACACAACTTTAAACAGACAGCATTTATGTCATTCACTTGGGTTTTAAGATAAACTGAAGCTCCAAACAAGAAGCTATTCGTATTTTCAAGAAATTTTCAGTGCAGTGAGCGCTGTTTTCTGAAGGCCCGCTGCGGCCCATGCACCAAGTATTTTCATCAGAACGAACGGTTGCCTACCTGAAAGCGACAGTTTTTCTGGCAATACATGTCGTGCTAAGACATATATTGCACACTCGAGACGCACTCGAGAAGGAGTAACGAGATGGTATACACATCTTCGCCAGAATGGCCCTAATAACATTATGGAAAAGACGCAACCTTTATCGTGTATAAAAAGTGATGTGCATAAACATACTGTATACCAAGTCACAGACAACGTATACCGAAGCCCGATATTTTCTTTGTTCGCTCAGGTCCAACTGAATTGACCCTTTTATGCGAAGGTCTATTAAAAAATATCTCTGAACATTTAGGTGGCTGATCGAACCACTTGTTTCTGCTGAAATGACAGGATATATGTCTCAGAAGGAGGCCGACTTCACAGTGTGAAAGGGGAAGGTTATCTCAGTCAACGTAATTGTACGCCCGAGCATCGCTCGGTCCGCTGCAGTGTTACCAAGATTGTATAGTACGTCGAAATGCAGTTATGTGGTTCTTTGCGTTTAGTTTCACGTGTTTTTTGGCAGTGTTATAATATAATATTGAGTTTAAAGAATCTTTCACGCTGCTTCGTTGCGATGCGAGATCAGCTCGCGAATCACTAAAAGTAACCCACTTTATCGCAGTTTTGACTGATGTTATATTTCTTTTACTGTTGCTAAATTTATGCAGAAGCATTGCATCCGGCGAGCTTGAAGATGTGCAGCTGCAAATGTGTAATCGTTGATGCATGCACACACGTATCCTTGGTTGCAAATTGTCACGTTAATTTTTTACAACTGCAAATCACTGTCATCCCGGCCCTTTCTCAACACAAAGCGCTGGTGGCGTGCATGATCCTCGGTCGCGATCAATCACGTTTCCCTTTCTTAGCGTAACATTAAGAAGTGAAGAATGGCGATTTAACTCCGCGATTCGCGGACACTGTTAAAATGACAACACCTTTCGACACTCGAGCCAATTCGATGGATACGATAATTGATTGACATTGACATGTGGGGTTTAACGTCCCAAAACCACCATATGATTATGAGAGACGCCGTAGTGGAGGGCTCCGGAAATTTTGACCACCTGGGGTTCTTTAACGTGCGACGATAATTGATTGGTTAGTATGTGGTTTATAACGTCTAAAAACCAGGAATTACCATTCTGCAAAGTTCACGCCTATCACAGTGCCCACCAATAATTTTAAATATTCCTTTTTTCCTCGCACTATAACCGACTGGAATAACCTTCCACATCAAATTCTTTCATCCGATAATGTGCTGAAATCTATTGATCAAATGTTTGATTTGTAAATTTTGTATTAACATATCACAGTGTTTTTTCAAAATAATCTTATTGTCCTGTTCATTGCTTTTACCTCGCTAAAGAGTGTATAATTGATATAACGCCTCTGTAACACCCCCACTCCTGCATGCTTGGGCCCATTTGTGGCCTGCAGTATTGTATCAATAAGTAAATAAATATGATTATGAGAGACGCTATAGTAGAGGGCTACAAAAATTTCTACCACCTGGGGTACTTTAACGTGAACCCAAAGCTAAGCACACGGGCCTATACAGCACTTTCGCCTCCATCGAAAATGGAGGCGCCCCAGCCGGGACACGATTCAGCGACCTGCGCATCAGCATCCGAGTACCTTAGCCACTAGAACACCGCGGCGGGTCATTCGAGCCACTTCCATGGGCGGAGATGTGCTAGTCAGCCCCTTCGCAACACCTTCACCAAGTTAACCATTTTTTGCATACTTATGGCCTCCCGTTTCATGAACCAGTATATACTCTAGCAAATGACAAGAGTTGAGGAGACACGCTGCATCATTTCAAGCCGGCAGAAACTCAATGAGCACCAACCCATTGAGAAATTTAATTACCGGCGTTTACAAATTAGAAATATTGATGGAACGTACAAGCCACTGCTGAAATGGGCTGGCGTACGAGTTGGACAGCGACAGTTGACGCGACCATACGCAGATCTACTTTGGACATGCATACGAATATAGCAGTGGTTAAGCTTGCATGTGAAAATAAGCTTTCTTCTAACAACATCCCCTATACTTTCCTTGGCACTATTGTCGGTTAGTTATAAATAATATTATGTGTAACAAACAAAATTATGGATTAAATTACGCTTTTGTGTGCAGTAGTAGTGTTGTTCTGGTGTATGGCGACTTTTGTGCTTGTTCATTAGTGATGTTCACTGTGTCGCCATTTTTTTCTGGTTTTTAGGCAGTTACACAGTTCTTCGTTAATGCTATGCGACTAAGCTCACACGGAATGTCGGTCAAGAGACACACACTCGTATGGGGAATCAGAGTCACTGCGTATGTACTATCGGCATCAAACGAAACGCGAACAGCGGAGCGCGTGGCACAAGCCTTATCAATGGCATAGTGCATGCGCGCCGTCCATCAGTCATTGACACTGCCAGGCCCGCACATTCGTTGGGGCAGCACTGCATAATCCCTCTATAGTGCAATATTTCTGTTTGTGTTCTAGGTATGGTATTTGAAAGAAACAAAAAAAAATACAGAGGTTAAGGTATACTGCAGCCGAAGGCGAGTATTTAAGCACGGTTTGTCATCACGGAGTCAATTACCACGGAATGCCTTGCAAATTCTATTTATAGTAGACAAAGGTCAGTTCATTATTCTGGCAAATTCACGCTGTTTCACTTCGTCCCGGTAAAGCGAAACAATTTACGCGCTCTCTTCCGAAGAAACACTGGGCATTTCCAGTCGAAGCCTTTTTGGTTCGTTCTCTGAAAGAAGGGTGTAGGTGAAACAGCGCTGGCGAACGAGATACGACAATCGTTTGAAAAATCAACCGCAAACCGATTATATTTCGTTTTTGTTTAACGTGCCAAGACACCGATTGCGCTGAGACGCTGCAGTAAAAGCAAGGAATTGCGAGTGATACGATCAAAAGCGCTTGGCACACCCACGGTTTCCACCACTGTCACCATACGAAAACTAGAGCATAAACGTACATATCGCACTCTAGGTGGATCGCGCAGTGCTGCCAAACCGGATGTGCACGACTGTCAATGGTGATGACTGGACGGCCAATACTATATATACTGTTCCTAATGCTTGAAACACGCGCTCTGCTGTTCAGGTTTCATTTGATGCCGATAGTACACGCAGTGGCTTAAAAAAAAAAAAGAACTTGTTGCTGCGCTAGTTGGTTCATAATGCTAAATCTCGGAGCAGATATTCGGTTCGGGACATTGAAAATCTGTGCCCCGTACGAAATCCGATCTCTAAAGTTTAACGTACATGCATGTGAACGTTCTCATCCCGGATAAACGGAAGCGCTCAAACGTGGCTGCATGGTAACAAAAAGTGCGTTGCCATGCGGATAAGTGGCCTGGCTCTCTGTTTTAATAGTTCGATCGTCTTGGCTATTACGTGCGAGGACAAAATTTATGAAAGCGTTGGTCGAACCTAATGACACGGCAGCGGCAAAGAAAATAAAGAAAAAATGACGAGACCAAGACCACAGGCCGACTCTTTGGGGTCTAACAAACGATTTAGTTTTTCCCAAAGACGCGCACCTGCCTCGTGCGGTTGCATACTGTACCCTCTGCTGTAAAATACTGCCGAGCTGTTTCAGACCATAAATACTCGTTGGTTAGGGGTAGAAGAGGGGAGGGGGTGGAGGTCTAATAGTTATTTATTCTGTGGAAAAAAGTTTATTAACCCTTGATTTCCTTTGCATTTTTTTTTTGCGGGATTTCACCGTGCGTAGGAAAGCAATGTTCAGCAATACCACCCTGCTATAGTGCACGAGCTAAGAACCGTGATCGATGACCGAGCTGGAATAATGATAGTACTCCTTCATTGTGACTGAAAATATACACACACTCGTATCTATATTCATTAGTATCCGACTATAGATCGCCTCAGTATGTATAACCAAAGAACTCGCCTCAACAGTCTCTTACGTCTGGTATGTGTATGTGTATACACACGAAGCAACAGATGATGAAAAGCAAGCATGAGGCTAATTAGTTTTTTATTCACTTATTAAATGTAGAACACGCTTGTGATGTTACAGGCAATGCCGTTTGCTCTCTTGGCGTATTTATGTATGCATACATGTCAGGAAGTAAAGGCAACCTAAACGACCAAGCACCCCTCTCTTACTAGTTCATAATGAGTGTATTGATCCAAGTATGTGTATTCGATCGCAGGTGCTCTTTTGTTTGCGGACATGCACATGTTAAAACAGGACGTATTCGGAAACCACCTGCGTGACACTGATATTAAAGTGATCAAACAAACAGCTATAGCGGTTTGTTTGATCATAGTGATCTTCGCATTCTGAACCTCCGAAAGCCCCAGCGCATCAACATACTGGGCAAGGCGTAACAAAACATGGTGTCCTGTGGTTTTACCGGACTACGTGCACCTACCACGAAGGTTAAATTTTTCGAAAAGACATACATCCGTTCCATAAACATGAAATTGTCTGGAGTACGCCAGAAAGCAATGCAATAACAGATGTGCGCATAGTTTCCTCTAAACAAAGCTTCGAGCATTGAATCTGAAAAAAAAAATTAGGCAGACATCTTTTTTAGCTCATAAAGGCGAGTTTTCATAACCCTGAACACCACGATATGTTAATGAGGCACGCCATTGGGGAGGGCTACGAAAATCTGGACCACCTGGCATTTTTTTTAATGTGCACTACTATCGCAACTATAGATGAGCCTCTAGAGTTTTACCTCCATCGAAATACGACGGCCGCGGCGGGGATCGAAAGCGCGATTTTCTTGTCAGAAGACCAGTACCGTACCACTGCACCACCACAGGAAACCTGGCAGCTCTTGCACATTTTTGCTAACAAGCCACAAGTTTACATATACGTCTGTCGCTTATTTGTTTTTAAGATATCAAAGGAGAGCCATGCCAGCAGGCAGTTCTGAGAAATGTGCGGGGAACTAAACACTGACGCCACTACACTATTTCTATCGGTGCTGTATATGGTATGTCGATTCCCCTTCCGATTTTGTGTCCCACCTCAAATCGCATACTGTGTTCAGTGTATAGGTCTCGACCTCTCCACCCCATAACCACATACAGTACATAACAAAACGAGAAGGGGTGGTGCTGAAGAGTTCTTCAATTAATGGAAGTTTTACTATAATCTCCTCAGGCAGTAAGGCCAGCACTGCGTCGATCAGGGCCAAGTTGTACAGGGCCCCATCTTTTTGGGGTCAACAAAACGTGAAATTTGTGAAGGGCTCCTGTTTCTATACTTCATTTCCCTCCAGCTCGCTAAACCTTGTTGTCGACCGTAAGCTGGAAGCAGTTACCCATGCAGGCGCGTCTTGAGGTTGCAATGAGTGCGCAGCCACGAGTTAGAACTTAGGAGAATTGTCGCCGCCGCACAGCGCTTCCACTTGTTATTGTTCTCGCCTGAGAAGTAGCAAGGCTTGTAGAGACGCCTTTGCTGCTGCAGGTTCCACGACCGGCGATAATGAAAATGTCACGTGACCAGCGTGGGCCTCTTTTTCAAAAGCTGGCCGACCACGCACTCACTGTATTGGAGTCCGGCGCCAAGAATTCGACACCTCTCAGTCTTTCGGAATGCGACGGACAATCACCGCTAGTTGGGTACCTATACCTTCAAGGTCTGGCGAGAGCTTTCGAAATGATTTCGTAAATAAGTGTGGGAGAGGTTTTTCTTTTGAGTTGTTCTTCGACACAATCAAAGGTATAAAAACTTCCTTTACGTATTCTCGATATTATTATTATTATTATTACATAGCGGGCTGGCTAGGAGCATGAGAAGAGATAAACAAGAAATACGTAAAACACGAACACAGCGGAGAATACGGAACGTTCAAGGAGAACAACAGCTTCGCGGCGGGGAACTGCCGTCTGTGAATGCGCCTCGCGCGCACCGCATTTTCGTGGACACGGGACGCCATCTATCGGCGGAAGAGCGCAAGAGCCAGCCTGCGTCCCTGCGCTAGATTGGGGCGGCGGGTCGAGATTTCCGTTTTAGAAATCTAAGGTCGCCTCACAAAAAAAAGCAGGGCAAACTTACAGTATGAATTGAAGGAAAATGTGCATTTGCATGTATATGGTTAATTCTGTAGTTTCGAGAAGCGATATAGTCAGGTAAAAGAAAGCAGACTGCGCCCTTTGTTATTTTATCTCACCACAATACTGACAAGCACAGCGAATAAAGTACAGTACCCGCTGAGAACGATTTCTAAGACCTTGTAGAAAACGTTAGTGTTTGCGCGGATCACAGCCACCAGTATCATTAGTGGCTGCAATTTCTTGGGATGCGGTGATTACCACGTAGTTCTTAGTGAAGACCGTATCGCTGGATCACCAACATATCCAATCGTCCAGTTTCCTTGACTGCACGAAAGCTGGCAAAATATGAAACAAACGTACCACTGCACCTATTGTACCTATTGTACCACAAACGTACCACTGCACCTAAATAGCGATGGCAATAGGTCACAAATGCAGGACACTTTTCCAGTGAGAGCGGGCGCGGCAACGTTAACTTGCGTAGCGACAGGGCAAATACCTAAGAAATTGATAAACGTTAGCGAGTGATTAAAGCAGCTGCTTCTCCGGGAAGGTTATCCGTGCGCTGAATCTAAATGTTTTTCATTGCTCCGCGTCAACGTTGACGCATATGCTGAAACATTATCCAAATATGGCGCAATTAATAAGCAGGGCCCATACGCATAAAAACATCATGCGCTGAAAGTATTCCAAAGAGAATATTTCCGCCAATCATTAGCAGAGCCCGCTGACCAATGAGACAATGCACTTACGAAAGAGAATTTTTCCGAATGCGGCCCCGGTAGAAGTGAGCTGATTCCAACGACATCGGCCACACTCTACCCACACAACGTACAAACCGCATCCCCCCCCCTCCCCCAACCCACCCATCCTAAATAATACGATATAACGTGCTAGTGCGAGTAAGTAATTTTTTGTATGTTAAATTGTATTTCATTATTATCGGCGCAAGGTGCCAAGAGTGAAAAGACGTCTTTAAAGGTGCCGCTATACGATGAGCTTGTACACAAACGAAGCGAAAAATACCCACAGCCGCAAAAATACCTATGAAATCTAACTGTCCTTGTTGATTACCGTTAGCTGCATTTGTGAAGTTCGCAAACTTCTATCTCCTAGAGCAACAGATATCTGGACTCCTGGAGCAACAGATATCTGATCATCCAAGGCAGGATGCCAGACGCAAGGTCAGTGATCAGCGAAGCACGGAGGCCACGGAGGCCTGGATGAGTAAGTGGATCATTTCTTCTTCATCTAACTACAACCACTGAAACCCACGTTTCGTCTGTTTCCACGCACTAATTCCCTCGACCACAAGGAAGCGGCCCAAGTGGCAGCAATCGTTATGAACCTGATCAGTGTCACTACAATAAACTTTTTGCAATAAGAAAAAAGGGGGCTTCCATTAACCTGGGATAAGAAAATTAAAATACGGAAAAACACAAGAGAGAAAGGTGGGTGCTAGCTAGCGCCACCTTGAAGTTTTCTGATCTGCATCCCGTAATATTCGTAAGCTTCTTAATTTTTTAACGCGATTGCATTAAAGAGAATGATTCGCAGAACTTCTGGCGTCACTATCAGCGTTGGCGTCGTTGGTTGTGAGCAAAAAATCATCAACTTGTCCGTGATCGAAAAAAAAGCGAGAATGATACAAACAAAATAAATAAAAACTTTCTGGTCCCAGTCACGATTGAATTAACCCACGCAGTCTGCGTGGCGATCAGGTATTCCGCCACAAGGCCACAGTATTTGTTGCCCTGCTATTGAAAGAACACTGTATGAATGCCGTGGAAGGCGTTTCATTAGCGCAACATATATTGCGTGACATAAGAGCAAAATGAAGCCAGGCGTCAAAACATGTGAATTGAGCCACGAGTGAATATGTTAAAGGCCTACTCATTACAAATCACTCCTACATTTTCAATCGTCATCAGCAGCTCAAGGACCAACAAAGAGAACAGCTGACTCACGTCTTGCCCTACGGACGCGTAGTGGGCCATTGGCTGATTTGCAAATAAGGTCTCGTGGGCACTTCAGAGTGGTTGCAGTAGGCATTCAGGGATACTTTGCAACGGCCAATGTTACACGCAAAGTCGCTCGTTTCCTTACGGCGCGCATGTTCAGAAGGGATGCGTACGAGTCTTGATTACGCTATCGCAATCATTACTCTTGAAGGCGAAGCTCAAAGCGTCCTACAGTTTTTTTTTTTTGTAAATGTTCAAACTGTGGTCGTAATCGGCGTTTTACGCTAACAATAGTAATATACGGGGCTTACGTCACAAAGCCACGATATGAATGCGAGATATAGCTGAGCTATGTGGCAAATTCCGCCATCTTGTGCCCTTTAACGGGCACTGACAATGCACAGTACACGAGACGCCTTACGCTAATTATGTTCGTCAGAGAATATTTAGACAAAGCGTGATACTCGACATTATTCACCTAGTCACGCGATAAAGGACGTAAAATCATTACGGAAGAGAAAAATTTGGCCATCTATATATTTTCCATTGCGAGCTCGGAGAATTCGCCACGCACTTTGTGGGCTCTCATCAGTATGCATAAGCAAAAGGGATTATTTCACGGTTCCATTTAGTCTTCACCACCCGCAATGCTCCTTTCTTGCTGTCATTTCGCACTCGGATTACCTGCTTATTGTTTTTGACGTGTGTTCATTCCTTTCATATGTTAACACCAAAAGACTCATGTGCCACCGGAGAGCGTCTTACTGGCATGCAAATGACTTTGTGCTTAATCGGTGATATTTTTTTGCGTGCATATTTTACCACTATAGCACTATTTCTAACATTTTAGTGTGTTGGCTTACTAGCACTATGTATATGTCTCAACTCGCACGATAGCCCTAAATCAAAGCTGCAGTATGCTTAAACAAAATAAAATTAATAATAACGGTTACGGTGATATAACTTTACATTACAAACAACATGCGTACTAGTGAAGCACCTTGATCTGCTATGTAGTCTTCACAAATATCCACAAAATGTATAACTGCTTTACGCGGAGATTCACTTCGATGCGAACCTCGAAAGCGAAAGTGCTGGAAGCGAAAGTGCTGGTAAGCGAAAGTGTTGGAATGTTTGTTGGCGCGTGTGTAAGGCAATCCACGCACATACGTAACGTAGCCGCATGCATTGCTGTTATTTTTATGATGATGATGATCATCATTCTTTATTGTCACCTGAGCCCTTTGTATCAGGTGGCAACAAAAATCAGCAAATGTTCAGCGGTTGCGCTTCACTACCTTATTCTTTTGTGCTTACCATTTAAAATCGGGTCACGAAGCTCAAAAGGGTTAGTTTTTTCCTTCAAAGCAAAACCGAAGCACAGCAATTAATGACACCACAAGTACGATTGGACACCCGCAAGTACGAAGACTAAGAAAATCCGTTTACTACCCATCATTCCCATGGTCGCTGAACGATCGCCGCACCAGAGTCCCCTCTATAGTTAATTTTAGGGAACTCTATGCTCACGCCTAAGAACAATGCTGGAGTTATAAATGACTTCGAG
This sequence comes from Rhipicephalus microplus, assembly GCF_043290135.1. Classification (NCBI taxonomy): domain Eukaryota; kingdom Metazoa; phylum Arthropoda; class Arachnida; order Ixodida; family Ixodidae; genus Rhipicephalus; species Rhipicephalus microplus. The sequence continues at coordinate 373,695,779 of NC_134710.1, read as the reverse complement.
AGCAGTTGCTTTACTAAAAGGGTAAATTTTGTACTAAATAGCCGTTTCTTTGATTTTTCAATATTACGTGTGTAGCTGCATCACTGTAGATCTATTCAGCGGCTGCGTGTTAGTAGAAGCTTTGAAACCAGTTCTGCTACACCTGTTGTGCGGATTTTGAAATAACGCACCTTCCCATTTCAGAAAAGCACTTCCAATGGTCCCCTTAGAGAGTCCTCTATGCATTTACATTTCTGTTAGTGAATACCAGACACGCGTAATACAAACGTATTTGGATAGTTAGCTCTTTAGTGTACCTTAGCTTCGCACCTGTGCACAGTCTCTTACAGCAGCTGTAACAATGAGTCCTGTCGTTAACAGCGACTTCTCCTTGTAAAGGATGTGGAATACGCGTGTCATAAAATGGGAGCAACGCTACTTTAACACTTTCACGGCAGGTACCATGAGGTGGGGGGGGGGGGGGGGGTTCACATTCTAATGACATTCAGCTCGAGTGTATTTCGTGGTTTGATAACGAAACATTCTATTGACTTAATTATTCCCAAGTAATCCAAGATGGACCCTGACCACTTTCGACATTATTCTACATTATTTTCCAACTCATGAACTGTCTCAAGTACGCTGCAGATGCCGGGAAATCTTTGACGTCACAGTTATTCACACACAGGCACAGCATTTATGCCCCGTTGCACAGACTCACCTACACGCGCACAAGAGACGTCTATGTTTCCAACCCTCACCGGTGAATTTCTACACCCTTCACCGGAACCTGTGTTCGGTCCTGCATTGGTCAGGCAGGCCGGATAATTAATGAGAGCATGCATCCCGTGAATTGCGTAACGAGTGAGTGGCGTAAAACATATATTTTCCTAAATATACACAAGAGGGAACTCTGGAGCTGGTGTCTATGGAAGGCGCAATGCCCGGTGCTTCAGCGAGCCTGTGAATGATGGATAGTGGCCGGATTTGTCTAATCTTCGTACTTCTGGCTTCGTGTGTGTTCGTGTGCCTTGGAGATGTTTTCTCATGAAACAAAAATCAGCAAATGATCAGCGGTTGCGCTGACACCTGGTGGGATTCTCCGCTTCTGCCACAAGTGTTAACGCGTGCAGGGAGGAAAGGAACCTATGTGTGCGAAACATGGACCGTTTGAAAACCTCCGAGAATGCATGCCTACTGCAAGTACAACTGCGAAGTGACCCCGACGCCATAATTCATTGTATTGCGAATAAGCGAAGTATCAATTATGCCTCCGTAAGGCAGCACGTGCATTTGCATACTTTGCTGGCGCTGCGGCTGCGGCTGATGACTGATTATGATTCAGCGTCCTATAATAAGTGGGCCTTTTAAATCACCCTACTCGATGCCAATGCGCATGTTGTGATGCCTGATACAAATCCATCCTTTTTGCACGCAATAACAAGCGTGTTAACAGGACTCCTTGCGCTGCATAACGCTTGTACAGTATTTCTTCCGTATCAATTACAAGTATTCGCATGGATCTGTAGTAAAACATCTAATTGTTATGCCGAAGGCCTAGGCTCTATTCTCGCATGGACGCAAGATTTTTATTCTTTTATTTCTTTGCATCTCTCTCGATTTTTTTCTGACCATGCACCGACGGGTACTAGCACGTATGTGTGCCACAGGACACACTAGTTAAGAGAACACGCATGTGTTGACGTTTCACTACACCTTGTGCCGCTTTCACAATACAGGAGATTAAGACAAATATCAACAATACCTGCACAAGCCGAATTTATCAAAGAACTGTGCGAGCATGGGTCGTAGAACGGCAACACTTTCGCATTTTGTGGGGCATTCAAAACTTGGAGTAGCTCCACGTCAAATTTTTGTACCGAAACGAAATAAAACAATAGAGAGCTTTAGCACTGGGGCCCCAAGTGGTTGGGGCCTCAAACTCCCTCGCTAAATGCGATGAATGAATGCGATTACTGCAGTGACGTAGCCATGTGGCCTACCGAGCTCATGCCTCTTTCCAATAAGAGCAGCTGTAGGGGCTAGTGGGCGTCACAGCATGGGTAATTGCGCTTTTTAGCATACGGGGACGGGCAGAATACACCACAAATACAGAGCACCCCCCTGCTCCCGTAATTTCTTTTTTACAATGGAATGCATAGAAAAAATGACATTCGACTGCACTTGACTGAAACAAATTTCTGCCTATGTCCCTGGATGACTTATGTGGAGTTCGTCGCATGTGACGCCAGTAGCATTCTGTCCAAACTATTAAATGGAACACTGCCTGAAGGTATGTGGTGGCGCTGCTGGTGATGATGATTCACTTGATTGTTAGAAATAAATAATTAAAAAACAAAATAGCACATATATATATGCTATTTTGTTTTTTTATTTTTTATTTCTAACAATCAAGTGGGAAGGGGTAGCTGTTGCCAAGTAACCGTGACAACCCCTTTGTTCATTATCTATTGCAATATGAAAAATCATCGAATGGCTCGGTTATAAGGGTTCATTGCCTCATTGAAGCAAAAATTTCCAGAATTTGTCAAGTATACTTGACAAACTTTAACTTCATCCGTATACGAATGAAGTTAAAGATTTGCCGCATGCTTTAAGCCCGTTCTCTCTCCTTTCGTACAACCGAGCGCGATTTCTTCAGCGTTGTTGTTGTTGTTGTTGCTCTTGCATTGGTGGCAATCGCCCACAGAGGGGAATCGGCCAAGAACCGGGCGTCAGGATGTTTAGGTTAGTTGGTTATGCATTTAAAATCATTAAACAGAATTTCGGTATAAAGCAAAACGAAATTGTAAATATATGTAATAATGCTACACGAGCTAACGGTCAGGCATTCAGATAGTCTCGGAACAAGAAATAACAGTATCAATAGACTAACAAGGTAATCTGTTTGTCTGCATTATGTACGATCACACAGCAGAGCAGAGCTCTCTGTGGCTATAACCCAATGTAATCTCTCCAAAGGATTAAATTACTGCCCCGTTTATTTCTAAGCCTAGCTGCTCAATTGTATCGACAAGGTGTATTTACCTTTGATAAGAATATTTTTGACAGAATAAAAAGAAATGATCTATTGTTTCTATTTCTTTGCAAGAGTGACATAATAGAGATGCTGTGAGTCCATGTGTTTTTGTAAGTAATATGTGTTTATATAAGTAATAATAGCAATGACATGTAAGTAATAATAATGTAAGTAATAATGTAAGTAATAATAATGTAAGTATTATAATATTAACATGTGTTTATGTAAGTAATAATTCAGGGTGGGTGGGATCCTACAGCGTAATCTAGTGATTGTAATTTCTAACTGCCTAGATACGCACCACTGTTTATTCCAGCGAAATCTCAGATGCGTCGTCAACTTAAGCACTTTCTTTCCCCCCCCCCCCCTTTTTTTTTTTTTAATGCACAGCTTACTTTTAGTGTGGATGGATGAATGGCTGTATCCGGCTGTGCCATTTAGATTGGGCATAAGTTAAGTACTATCACTGTGTGTTTAAGGAATGAATGTCACTCGCGCCTCTATTGTAGCCCACCAATCAGTTAGCCCCCTCCTGGTTATTTCTACCCGTTTAAAGTCTATTTTGCCTTCACTGTCCCTAAACCCCAACGCTTGGGAAAATTCGGCGCCGTTATCTTCCACTTTGGAGCGCTTTACAAAACATTATCGAATGTTCAGCCGTTTCCTCCTTCTCTCCACACGCACTACATACCGTGTCTGTGCCTTCCTATTTAGCTCGGTACGTCTTGGTCCGCAATAATCCCGTTCTAGCCTCGAAGAGCAGAGAACTACCCGGAGAATTATCGTAGATCTTTTCCTTTGCAATTTCCCGCTGAAAAGTTTGGTAGGTCTCCAGTGATGATTTCGTAAGCATTCCCATCTTCCACATGTCCCTTTCTGTTTCCTTCACCTTCTTCCTTACCGATGTTTCCTTTTGGCTTGGTATTCTGCTGTTGTCTAAATACTTGCTTGACAATTTTCGAGTTCGTTTCCTTCATTTAGTATCGACATTTTTATGTACAAGTAACTGAAAACTTTCCTACAGCCCAACGCTCCTCCCCCATTTTTCTCAATTGCTCCTCAAATTCTATCTTGCTGCTAGCTTGCCTGCACTCAAACAGTGTCCATCACATGTCTCCCTGTACCCCCTGATTTGAGGTATTCCCGTGTGCTTCCAAAGCAAGTCTACTTATGCCACGTTTAATTTCCAATCTTGTTTAAACTTCTGATTTCATGCACAAGACCGCATAGCTGAATGTCGAACCCGGGACCATGACACCTTTCCAAATCCCTCTCACAACGCCATACCTATTATAGTTCTACAGTGCCCTATTTTTCATTACAGCTGCATTGCCGGTGCCCTTAGTAATTACGTATAGATGAGGCCGAAGTCGTCGAGCAGGCTGGTCTCGGCTAATCGCCTTCTGTGTACACGCTCGGGTCGGTTGTCGGGCTGCTTGAAAAAAGATGGAGACACCTCGAAGTTCTGAATGGACTCGCGTCTTCGTCGAATCATCGAGGTTATCTTGGCCGAATGGAGGCTTGTCAAAGCGAGCATGTCCCGTTAATTTGCAATGCGTAGCTCAAAGGAAGAGATTTCCGACCTTAAAGCGTCTCTTTCTGAGGTCCTTTCGCAGCGTCATGAAGTAATCAAAGAGGCCCAGGACCGCCGCGTTGTCTTCGATCTCGTCAAGCGGGGCTTGCTTGCTTGTGCCTATGTTTGGCTCGCACCAACCGTGGGGGGTCGGCCATTAAACCGGCGGTCATTATATTGAGGACAAAAGAATTTCACATGCCATTAGGGGAAATAATAAAAGATATCTAGAGAATATGAAATTTAACAATCTTAAAGTCTCGTACGATTCAAGGAGATACAGAACTGTAATAGAAATTAATAACTGAATTTGAAAAAAAAAACTAGACTTCGATTAGGGATCACCTAACAAAAAAATCTTCTCGTGTCTCTAAGAAACTCGCACACTGCCATGCAGACGTTCCTGTTGCTGTGGCCAAGATAAGAAGCCCCAAGTGAAAGATCAATGTTTTTCAAGCTCTTGACAGTAAAAGCAAAGCATAAATGGCACCTGACCTGACCTGTCTAAATAAAAATTAAGAGGCGGAATTCGGCAAAGAAATTTTGTGAAGCATACTTCCGATTTGCGAGTGGGGCACCATTTATTCATTCCAAGGAAAAGTAAGGTGACCGTATTCTTAAACTGGTAAGCTAATTTTCATGTAATCCTGTAGTAAAGATTATATATGAAATCTGGATTCTGTAACAAAAACGGTGTCACGTACGATGGACATTGCAGAGCCTGCCAGAGACCACCGCGCGAAAGCATCCGCCATTTTGTTTACAAGTATGCCTCGGTGTCCTGGCACCCATACCAACCGCACAGATTTCAAGTGTTTAGGAATCGCAGAGGCGAAAACATTCCAAACGGAAGACTCGAAAAAAGAAGTTGAAGTTATGGATCTGTAGGTGGAGAGTGAATCAGTAACTATAACAATTGTCGAATCATTTACTGAGAGTCTTTTAAGGGCAAAAATAATTGCTAAAAGCTCTGCTTCAAATGTGGGAGTATAGTCTGGGAGACGAGAATGACCAAGACAAAGTTTCCTAAAATATACCGTTCAGCAGGGCTTTTTCTTGTTTTTCTTCTTCCTCTGACCCCTGCTGCCCGTTTATAGTTAAGGCGCGTACCATAAACATGGGTTTCTTAAAGAAGAAACTTCATGTGTTCCTTATGAATGTTCGAGATATACAGAACTGAAGGAACACATTCGACATACCCGTGTGTGAAACTCCCGAATATAGCACATGCTTTAAATGTCACTCTGTCACATGTACGTGCTTTGTGTCGCATATACCTGCTTTGTGTGCACATACGCTCCTACGCACACGCAATGAACCCGTGAGGACTCATGTCAAATATTATCCTATGAAGCACGATCTTCGTAGGATTCAAATAGACTTTATTCGACCTTTATGCCAAATATGAGGCATGCCAAAAAAGCCGCCGAATATCATGCGCAATTCTTTCAGAAAGAGGTCCGTGTGTGAGTTAGGTGTGCATGAACCGATGCTATTTGTGTATAGTATTAAAACAGAGCTGTTATGGTTGAAGTTGGCTGAGTGTCGCAGATAAAAAAAAATATCGTCATCATAAACCAGCACACGCTCAATGACCGCCCAAGCATTCAGCACAGCTGTTTAACCAGAGAAGGCGAAGCGAGCCCACCAGTTCCATTGAGACCCAGCCTTGCGCGACCTAAAGCATTCTGGTCTAATTTTTTGATGTCATGATGTATAAGTATAGATACATACAATATGACAAACAGTAATGCCAGTGAAGGAGAAAAAAATACAACGTCAATAGATGTTCTTTTATATACCGTGTTTGCAACACGAACGCACTTCATGGCTATCTGCGATGAACACATTTCTGTTGTTCAGCGAGGGGAAAGATCGGGGGGGGGGGGGGGGGGAGTGTGAACTCGAAGGCAGGGGTGCCTCCTGCAGGGTGGAGTAAGGTGCCAGAACACCCTCTGGAATTTAGTGAGCACTGCTTAACCCTCACTACACACCCTTACTTTTGGGTCGTGTTTTTACGTAGATATTGCAGTAAATAAAACATTTATAAATTTTCGCCTTTCTTTAAGCAGAAAAATGTGATTGGTGGGCACAGGCTTTTTTTTTTTTTTTTTACCAGTGGTGTACCACCGAAAAGTATTTCTGGCTGCGCTCCTGCTCGGGGTGCTCGACTTTGATTAGATACAATCGCACCTAGAAAAACAGAAATACAAAGCAAACGAAAGAATAAGGGAATTAGTTTAGGGCGTTACATTTCAATATAAAAATATAAGGAAAGAACGAAATCAACTAAAGGAAACGTGAATAAATGATAAGGCGATAAGCCATGTGGGTGGGAGCCGAAGCCTCATATTCAGCACAATTTGTCGGTGCTGTACGAACCAATCTAACACGGTGGCCGAATTTTCCGGTCCACTTTTTTTGAATAATTAAGAGCTTGTATCCAAGATTAGCTCTGAGACACCCCCATTCAGCGCTGCTCTGATGAGCACTGTTTGTGTTAGTGTTGTCTCTTTATTTTACTGTGCCAACTTAATCGTGTGTGTGTGTGTGTGTGTGTGCGTGTGCGTGTGTGTGTGCGTGTGCGTGTGCGTGTGTGTGTGCGTGTGCGTGTGCGTGTGTGCGTGTGTGTGCGTGTGCGTGTGTGCGTGTGTGTGCGTGTGCGTGTGCGTGTGCGTGTGTGCGTGTGTGCGTGTGTGCGTGCGTGTGATAGAATCATCCATGACACCCTGCCCCCCCCCCCTTCTTAACCTTTAAAGAACACTTTAGTATGCCCATAAAACAGATTAACGTTTGCGTATATACAGGGGTACCGGAGCCGTTGACGGCAATACGATGACTTCATCTGGTCCAAGAACCACATATTTGATTTGTTCTTTTTTTTTCTGTCACGTCAAAGGCTCACGTCAAATAAAAATTATCGACGTTTTTAGGGTTAACAACAAGCTTATAGCACTTACTCGATTCTTGCAAATGATTCTCGGCGGCTGCTGTAACGAGTTCCGGTTTGGGAGGCCGTGCTGCTGTATATAAGATGTCAGCGCCGCCACATTTTCCGCGTTCAACACTCTTAGAAAAAAGGTGGTAGTACCTGCTTACTTTGGGGCAGTAATAGTTTGTCACATATGTTACAACCCTGGCAGTAAGCGCAGTTAGTAACGACGAAGGAGGTAACGGTTACCACCTTTGCTGTTACGATCAGCATTTAGTAACTGTTGCTACCCTAGCCGTTACCACCAATGGATAGTAGCTTTTAAAGGTTTAAAGAACAAAAAAAGTAGTAAGGGTATTTGTTTATTCATTTTGACTATTCATTTACTGGTAATGTTGGTCAATCAATGTCTCATTGCCAGACAACTTCGGGTAAGGAAGAGTGGTGTGCAATGAATGCGAAGGAGGAATAGACCGAACAAGTTCACTACTTTTTTACGTATAGACGTAGTAAGAAGTAAGCATGGGATATATATAGCCCCTACTTTGCAGGGGCATGTTTGGCACAAGAGAGTACGTGTGTTTCAGGATGAATTATAACTAATTTAAACCTATAGCACTATAATATACTACATGGTTACGTGTGTTTGGTGACGTAGCACAAGAGTTTTAATCCACATTACTTATAAAAATTGTATGTTATAATATTTATAATAAAAGGGCCACAAAAAGGCATTATGTACAGTGGCCGGAACAAGGTACCGCCTTCAATCTCGGTGCATTTGAATGCTTCACACGGCTAATATATCAGCGTTTAAAAGGTAATAATCGTTTTTCGGGTTTGACGCGCCAAAACAATGATAATATTTGGAGACACGCCGCAATTGAATAACTGTGACTATCCTCGGGGCTGATTGTGACCATCTGGTTATTTTGATCTGCCGGTCTTGTTAGTATGTGCTGTAATTTACTAAGTTTGTTGTAATTGTCTATTACAACGCGTGTAGCACTTGCTTATGGTTCGTTAACTTGTACTTCTCCGTTTCGACAATATCAGAATGACGTTTACATATCTAGGTTGCGTAATTTAACACAAAAATTATTTTCTTGATGTATGTACACCTTCTGTGTCATTTTTCCGTTTAATTATAATACGTCGAGACAATACCTCTCATAAATTATCAGAATCGCATTCACACACTATTTTTGAAGAGATAGTCAAAAGCCGGGTAGCAGAGGTAGTTACGGGACAAGAAAGGTAGTAACGACTGCAGTTACTACCTCTTTCATCCCAGTTACTAACTGTTTACTAAGGTAGGTAGTAAACAGGTAGCAAAAAGTTATTAACGGCCAAAGAAAGGTAGTAAGCGCCGCAGTTACTACCTATTTGCTTGCAGTTGCTACCTTTTTACGAACATTTTTTTAAGAGTGCACCTAGCAGTCACGGTCTTTCATTATTTCGAATTCCTTCATAGCATTTTGGAGTGCACCGCAGCTTAGCTGATTATTAACTGCGATCACTGCCGGACAGCTACAAAACGTGCGAACGCTCATTCCTCTTTCAAGTGAAATGAACCTTCAGACAGATGCATGTTGTTTCGCGTCAAATTCTTTTTAGCAATCAAATGGATCGTCCAGCTGCTCTTTTAATAAGTGACCACTTAGTCCTGTCGAAGTCTGCAATATATTCAACTGAAAGGTGGCATGAGCATGCCACACGCATAATAAATACGCATAATGCTAAATAGCTGTGAAGGGGCGAGTGTGCGACTCGCCACATTTGCTGTGTTGCGCGGTTAAAGGCACGCTTGCCCAACAATTTAATTACTGCTTGGGTATTTCTGGAGAAAAGCAAGAGCGCTCATACGCAATACTTTTTTCAATTTACTTTCTCCATCTGTTCTACTTTTCACTCATTGCTCCTTTCGAAAGCAAAACTCAATTAAAGTTATCAAAACGCCGTCAGTATGCGGTGACATGTCATATTGGAGGAAAGCAGACCTTGCACACATCTCAGTTCTTTTTTGTTCTCTTTCCATGTCAGACTTAATTTGGCATGATTACCCGAATGCGAATCGCACACGCCACGATAAGGAGCTCCGAAAGCGTAAAGCTGCGTAGAAATTGCAGAAGTTGCGTCGGATACCCAAACAATTAATTCCCAGTCACACGCCATCTCCATTAGCTCACAAATTTCTCTGAACACTGAAAGTGGGGGAAAAAGTATGCCCTCGACAAAATTCATAAAAACAGATGAACGCAAAGACTTGTGTTACGAAAGAATTTTACGAACGTTCTAGAATTCGTTGCTGGGCTGGTTGGTTGACAATGGCAGACTGCAGACCTTAATATGGTCCTCAAATTAGATACGGATATGTCTTCATTGTGGTCATGATCGGCAGTGCGCTTGGGTATTTTACTACTCCCATACATTGTTTTATACTATTCGCTTGAGCCCGTCAAACTTCGATGGTACGCCCTGCTTTTTTTTATTTTTCCTTTTCATTCAATCCCACAGGGTGAATCAGCCGCAGTGTGTTTGCACGTGCTTGCTGTACAACGTATATTATGCAGTAAAGCCTATTTCACAATAAAGATAGTTGCGAGTTCTTTCGTATTCTGTACTGTATACCTGTACTTATATGTCCCGTACCTAATAGACGCTCTGCAGTTTACTGTAGCGCGAGCCTTCACGTAAAGTTGTGCCCTCAATTTAGTCTAGGCGATCTTGACAACTGACCTATATCGAAAGGGTCCTTCGTTTTGTAACTGAGAGAGCCGTGCTCCGCAAGACGCGAGGTGGTTCTTGCAATCTTAAAAGCTCTCGTTGGCGTATGTAGCTTACATTGTCACGTGCATCTTCAGCACAATTGTGTCCATCCTATAGAGCAGTCAAGATGACCTAGAACATTCCTCATTGTTTTCTTTTTTGACACACTGTCATTTCCTCCGCGCAACGAGCTCCATTAAAATCAACGAAATAAGCAAACGTGGCGAATAACCCATCTTTTTTTTTTTTTTTAAGTGAAACATCGGTTGTGTAAATGATTTTCCAACATGAAAGCTATGCCGTTCCAAGTGAAGAGGATTGTAAGTGCAATCTATATACGCGTGCTTTCTTCTACATTATTCTTTTCGCAATGGACAACAGCGGGTGGCCTTAACCTTGTAGTATCGCATTTGTGTAAGATCTGTTATACGAACAAGAAGCACAAGCTGTTTTATAAGACCACGAGGTTGGCCAGCTGGACACGTATTTTATGCTAATGAATAATACACCGTTCAAACGCAGAGACAATGCAATAAACCTATGTGCTAGCATCGCCAGTCACCCTATTTTTCTGTATTCGTCCCTACTCATGAACAAGCTGTCACTAAGATACATCATGTCGCTTGTTTTTTTTATAATGGCATAATGAATTTCAATTCTATATGTGTATATCACAATTAACATATTTCGACACCTGACCTAAACAACTTGAGCGGTCTTCGTTTGAGGTATTGCGACATCTGTCTTCGTTATTATCTTTTACGAAAGCGATAACTTCGGCAGGAAAATTGCGTTTAGTATGATTCTCAGGAAAACGCGTTCGGTATATGGAAATCTAGAAGTACTCGGTTTTGCTTCCATATATAATATAGAGCAGAGATACGTGTACACAGTACATTTCTGTATTAGGAAAGAAAAACTCACTCTCGCTTGCAATCCCTTGTTTGCCTAGGGCACTGTACTCTATTACTATATACAGCCCTTCAAACGTGCACAGTGATTCCATTTTTCTTTCTGACTAAACATCTTTATTCGGCCTCCATCGGAATCGAATGTCAAAGTATTTTTTTTTCTTTTTTGCCCTTAACGTCTGCGGTGTAACGGACATTGCGTGGTCCTCTCAAAAAAGCTAATTAGTAATAATTTTACATACCGAAGGAGGTTTCGTAAGACGCCCAACAGGCCAATTGTGCTAGCTCATTCAAGTTTGCACAGAAAGTGTCATGACCAGCTTTAGAAACAAGGCACGTTCAGCATCGCCTTCATATTGCGAAAGTTCTCGCGAATAGGTGCACGCAATATATTCCCATGTATAGGAATTGATTATCTTCGCGTGAATATCGTATTGTTCACAATAAATGGTATCGTTTTGGAACATTCTCAAATTTACACGCACTCTTCCTAAATGAGTGAATGAGAAGTCAAAGCGTGCTGAGCTGCATTCCCCTTATTCAGGCTATACTCACTTGCTATAACGCTGCATGCGTTCGTTCAGACGGAGTTTTACAACACACTTCGTCTACGTTTTTTGCCACCCAAGTGCTGGTCAGCAATGGCATGCTGCTGCGTACGTTTCATCTAAATCAACATCCTGTTTACACACCCAAAACGGCAAACTAAAGGGTGAACGTAAAGCGAGGCCTACTTCAAACCTGCCACCGTTGACAGGGCAGCGCACAATGTTCACATCAAGCGTACTTTTTCTCATTACGAACCAAGAAATACTGCACAAAGGTGGCTAGACCTCGCACGCCGCTAGGCCAAACTATAACTACACCCATGCAAGGCAGTTTCGCTCGTTGTCTAAGGAAGTTTCTCTCGTCATGAAAGGCCGCTTCTATCAGCAAATTGTCGCTGAGCACTTGGGTGCGGAAATCAGATGGCGGCAGCTGAAGCAGCTCGTTCTTACACATGCCCCATCAGGCTGCAATGTCCGTGTGTCCCCGCCGTTGCGACTCGGCGCTCTATATACGTCTCGGCTACGAGGCGGCAGGATCCGTGGCGTTCATCTCATTAGCGTGCTGATTGTTCGTCAAGGCAACGCCCCTGGGGCGGGTCCTTCACCGCACTACTGACGTTGACGCTTGAGCTGTGGCCCCACCCAGGAGGAAGCTCGCGAGCCGCAACAATGGCAAAAACGCGACAAGCGAGCGAAAGAGAGAGAGATAGCGAGAGAAAGAGAGAGATATTGCATTAACTGCGCACCACTCGACGATGCAGAGCGCACTACGTCTGCACAAGCCCGTCCGCAGGACGTTCGAATTCTCTTTTGCAACCGTGGAACGGCGATTTATCGACTGCGCAGTACGCAACGTTTGTAGTTGCGCGGCAGGCCAGCGCAGTGCGTAGGTTGGTAACCACACCGGTCTTCGGGGTGATCGCGGGAACTCGGAGCGAAAATGACGAGCAGCCCAATGCGCGTCCCGAGAAAACCGGCTTTTCGTTCCAGCCTCGGTCGCGAGCTCTGTCTGGGCGTACAAGTTGGATCGAGTCGTCCAAGTAGCAGTATCGCCCCAGCTGCGAGAACGCGCGCCGTGCTGTACCGGGCTGCACTGTATTTCGGCCACGCGTTTTTGACTGTCTAAGTAAAAAAAAAAGCGCGCAGGTTACTTGTTTTGACTCACCATAACGCGTCTGCATCCAGAGCGTTCTTTCTTCAATGGGCGTTCAGAGCATTCTTTCTTCAAGGGACACTCACGCGTAAGGTGTTTTACGTGAGCGATATTTATATATCTCGGCGCTTTTGTAATTATATATCTTTCCTTTGATATCCCTTCAATGAAAAACTAACCAAGTCCGGCCACTATAGGCTCGAGGTCAGACAAAGTGCACAGTGCTCAAATTTCTACTTCTTTGCTATACATACAGAAGAAAATTGAGAGAGAGAGAATCTAGAGTTTGGCGGATATGAGTGAATTTACTTAACTGAGCGTTGTGACACAAGTCCCCCTAATAGCACGGCAGTACAGTGCAAATTCCGAAAGATGTCAATAAAACGCATCGTAGACAAGAGGAATGTATACAAATTATGGAAAATACAGGGAATTGAACTAGAATTGAAACTTCTAGTTCGCTTTTCCACACAATCGGAGAAAAGGAAGAAAAGACGGAAAGAACACCAAGAACAAAAAATGCCGCCCGCATCTTCCCACGGGGGGAACTCGAGTACATGCGTAGCAGAGTGGGGGGTTGGGGTATTTCGTGAATGTTGCGTAATTGAGTGTGGTTTGAAGGTGCCTAATTGTTCTTTCGTCTTTATTATTCTTATTTATTGAATTGAGGGAAGCATTGCCTTCAACGAGTGGTTGGACGCTGATGTGCGAACCATGAAGTGTCTTCATATACGGGGTGAACGGTGAACGGTTTTCCAACTCGAAACTTTCTGTTTTTACTAGCAGACGCTGCCTGCGTCAGCCTTGCGAGGCGAGAGATAGGGGGAGGGGGGGGGGGAAGCAAACAGTCGGCACGAGAGGCAAGCATGTGACACGACATGCGATGCGCGAGCATGCGCAGTGGGGGCGTGTATATCGCCGCCGACGCACGACGCGTGACATCGTGCGACTAAAGGAATGCTCTGAATTTAAAAAGGAGGTACTTAAGACAACGGTAGTGACATTGTCTGGGTGATTGCCACATAAAAATTCACTACAATGTCTCGACCGTCTTTTAGTGCGTCGACGCACTTCCCAAACTACGCTGGCAGTGTTTCTGTTCCAATACCAAAGCATCTTGTGAGGGTTAAAATAGGAAAAACTTTGCACCTACTGAAAACCCTGTTCTACAAAAAAATGACGCAAACGTAAATGAAAGTCGGACGTATACGCCGTTTAAAGAAAACTTCCTCATCGCACCACGTGAGGTGAGACGGTTGTGATAGAGGGACCAGGTTGGGTTAAGAAGGGGGGTGGAAGGGTATTGAGGGATACGCATACATCTTGCCGAACCCGCGGGTGTGTGTGAACAGGCGAGAAGGGAGCACGGGAGGGCGGCTGACGCAATCGAAGACCGCGGAGTGGTGGTTAATCGACCAGCTTTCAGCACCACCACTCTCGGTCCGCGCGAACACGTCGCTAAACGCAGGTATAGCGTATAGCATTGTGAAAGAGCGAGGCGCTAATTACAAAAGCTCGCTCACGCTTTGTCTACAGGAAGGAAAGCCGCCACCGCGCCTATTTATATCCCGTTGAAACGCGACCATCTCGGCAGCTGCCGCACGATTGCCGAGATAACGCCTGCACGCGAAATAGCGTGGATTTTCTTGTTGTCTCTCTCTCTCTCTCTCTCTGCCTCTATGTTGATCTCTTTACGAATTAATTTCGTCTATCAGTTGCAAACAGGTGGTGTGCTGCATGCCCACGTTCACTCGCTGACGCGCGACGTTGACATCACGCAGCGTCGCCTGTACGGCACTCGTCTGTGCACCGTTCATGATGCACGCGTCCTCGCACGCCGCGCGACTCCTGCGTGGAGCGCCCGCAGCTGCGCCTGTCGTGTATGCGCGCAGGTTGCAGGCAGCTGTTGAGCCCCCCCTCCCCCCCCCTCCGCTTTCGATACAGAAAAAGAGAAGAAAAAAAGTGAATGTCTCGCCCCGAACGACACGAGCATTTTTGTACGATCGAAGTGCGCGTGTAGTTACCGGAAATGTCTTCTCTCCGCGGAACATGTGCTGCGTGGCGGCACCTACAAAGCCGTGTTACACGCGTACACCGAATGCGTTCCCATTTCCGCTGAATACGGAGCGTGCGGCTAATTGTTTCGAGGCGCAAGCTAGCCCAATGTAATTAAGTTTGTACACGAATCCACGGTATCCTCATGCGACACAGATGCGGTGATTCTTGGTTCTTTGGACCTGCTCCTTGTATTCACGTATATGGTGGTTTTGAGACGTTAAACCCCACATATCAATCAATCTGTATTCACGTAATATTCTATGGACGCTGACAGACCCTGTGAACATACGCTTTTTCACAGTGAGAAAAAAAAGATGGCGAGGAATGAACCGATAACGCAATGTACAGGTAGCAATATCACTGTGAAAAGTACACGAGAACTCAGGGAGTCACACGCTAGCATATGAACTCGAGCCACGACAAACTGAAGCACTCGTGCTCGCACGTATTCCGGAAGCGATATAAACTGGGTCACAAGTCTTGGGCAAGTGAGAGCCGTCATGTTTCGTGAACAAAATAGGTAGCTGAGCCGGTCTTAAAGAAGTGATTCCCAGAACTGCGGATACATCGATAATTCCCATAACACGGTGATAACGTATTCGAAATAGTAAAGACAGCATGTAGCTTTATGATGCAGATAGCCTCGCATGTCCTGCCGCTTGGAATAAGAACATTGGCACATGAAGGCGCCGATATAATGGAGTCGTTAGGGTTATGTTCTGGAGAAGTTTGGAGGCACTCATATATCGCACCGACGATCTTGTCCGCGAAATTTTTAAGTTTATTGTTTACTATTCATCCACTTACACAGTGTGGAAGACGTTCTCCTTTCTATCACTTTACAGTCACGTGCACTCCGAATACTTATTTCACCTTTAGAAAAGTGAAGCTAAATAGCGTAACACAAACTTTACACCAGCGTCACCCCCCCCCACCCCCCATGCGCACGCATATGAGCCTGCCACTCATAGTAACTTCATTACGCATAACCGTTGTAAACCTCACCACATGTGGTTTACAAGGGGGATACAAGCGCAAAGCCAACGAGAATGCGCACGCGGGTTACAGTGTACACTCAATAGTTCACCAAAATTTCTTAACAGAATTCCGAAACAAATCTTGAACTCTATACTTCGACATTGTATAGATGGCAATCAGGAAAGAGGAGAGCGGCTCAATGCAACTGCAGCGTAATAAATTCACGTAAAACTTCCTTCTGAATGAATTCACTCAAGCGATTATTCTGAACTCACTTGTACTTTGGACTCGCTTCTTAACGGTACCACATTCTGTTTTACTGGAAAACAGGTCAACAGATGCCCCTTCACCTTGAAGAAAGGAGATAGTGTTTAAGGCTACAGCCTTCCGCGACGAGCTTAAAGCAGAGAGCACGCTAGCCGGCTGGAAAGCCTTTATTCGCGTGCTTCTTTTTTTCTTGCGTGTGTTGTTACAATGCGAACTAAAAATGTGAAGGTTATGCGCCTCGCATGACGGGACTGAATATCTACGTAACACGGAGTCATTACGTTAAAAAGCAAAATGGAAAGAAAATCAAAAGACCTATCTCACGAAGAGAATTTCTTCATTGGACGACGTATGGATTTGATTCCTAGATTGGCGTGATAGCCAGACGACCACCGCAGTCGTAGTCAAACGTGAATGGCATTTAGGACAGATGGATAAAAAAAAATAAGAAATGAGAAAGGCAATGACGTTAACCGCGGTAATGAAGGCTCTGGTGTGATATATTCACACTGACTGAATAGCAAAGAAAAGTAATGAGAGGCCGAAGAAGGGAAGGACTGCGCAGGAAGAAAAAATGATTCTCGAGAAATATTATGCACGGTACTGCTCCTGCCGTGAAAGTGACTTGGTCCTGCCCACCTGTAATAATCCAGCATTACTGGCTGACATATAAGCCTAAGGGAAATATAGATGTCATGTTTTGCATATAGAAAATAGGAACATATTTGAAGAGTTCCGACTGGTAAGAACGGCGCCTGCAGCTGTAACGAGACACTTTTGTTCAGGTGTAATTAAGACTGTCACTTTCATTAAGAGGTGTGGCAGGTATATAGACTGCGGCCACAGATTTGACATCATTGTAGTAAACACAAAAGTGCAAGTACAGGGTCGCTGGTGTGAATTTTGCTAGCGATGCACACAGCCGGAACTGAGCGCGGAAACGCGAAAAGAAACGTGAGTGTTGATGCTCGCGAGAGCTTTAGCACAGCGCGTGTGAGTTTCAGACGCAGCGACAGGATATTCTTTTTCTTTTTTATGAAAAAAGCGAGTTCTTTCGGGTAGGGGGGGGGGCGGACTTTGAGAAAAAACTATCTCTCAGTGCTACTCCCCCCCCCCCCGCGTTCTCTGGCGCCCCTGGTTAGGCTAGGAATGTTCCGCTGTAACGTGACTATGCTGCAACGTGAGCGCAAAATAAAGACTAAAGCAAAATTGGCGCAGCGTGGAGCATATATATATGCCGCCCAGCACGCAACTTCCACGCTTCCTCCTGTTCCCGCTATCGAAACGCCAGACCTGCAATTGTTCAGCAGCTGCTGCGGTCGCTTCTACAGGCCGGCAAGTGTGCCGCGTTTGTCACAGGTACGGCGCGACGTGAATGCGAAGACGGCAGTCCTGAGCAATATTTATTGTTATAGGCACGGATGGAAAGATAATACTTCTTGAATAGAATCCATACACGCCAGACTATACCATCTGTGGCAACACAGCCCCGGTGGGAACACTAATTACCCGGACCTGCTATGGTATAAACAGATGTGCAGGCCTGAATATGGTATTTATATACAGAGAGAGAGAGAGAGAGAGAGAGAGAGAGAGAGAGAGAGAAGTAAATGGCGATGAATAGCTAGCTTGTGGCAACACGGGAAACGGGGACAAAGGAAGAAAGAATGAGGAAGTAGAGAGAGGGAGAGCCGAGAAAGTAAAAACACGTTACAAACGCACCTGCTGCTACCAAGAAGCACGTGCTCTCGAGTGCATTCGAAAAGGCTGCGTATAGGTTATTTCGCAGAACATCCCCTATACTTGAGGGATGCCGGGTCCCTCGGTGTATTGTGCACAGCCGCAGCACTTTGAGCTGCCTCAGTGGGCTGATTCCTTGAAACGAAAAAAAAAATAATAATGACAACTAAGTGAACGAAGGTCGGATACCGTGCCAACGGACATCTTAAGTGCACGACGAGGCCAAGGTTCAGACCACCTCTGTTTCTTCGGACGTATGTCTTCACCGCACGCTGTATACATAGTAGTTTCGGTGGCCCATCAGTAACAATTACCGGCTGTTTCGGCGGGGAACGATCCCTCGACCAGGTATACTACTCGGCTCTGAAAGGGGAGAGCCGCTAGCGCAGATGAGGACACGTAACAAACTTCAACGTTAAAGACGCGCAATGTGAGCGCGAGGTACAGTAAACGCGTTTCGGCAAACGAAAGTGGGAGCTTTGCCTCTACGTAGCGTAGAGACAAAACTTTCCTGGAAGGGGTAGTGACTTCCTCAAATAAATGACGAGGAAACGCCCCATGGGCGGAAATTAGGCCCTAGCAGGAGGGGCAACAACAACAAAAAAGAGAAAGTTTTACAATGTCACGTCACATAATCAGACGACGTATGCCTTCGGCGCAGAGCACGCATCAGTAATCGCACTCGCATTTCTAAGGTGGTGTAGTATGAATGGTCAAAACAAGGTCATTGTCACCAACAGAAATTTTTCAGCACGGAGACATGTGGGACCTTTACAAAGAAATCTGTTCGTGATACTCATGCAGGAGTCAACTATGCACAACACTACGATGACGTCAATCAGTCTGCCATGTCGCAAATCTATGGAAGTGAAACAAAATAGATTTGCTGGCACACAGGACAAACGAAATAGTCGTGTACAGTTGTCGAATGTTCCACTTAAAAAATGGGAGTTTACAAAAACCCTTCGTGCAGATTTAAGGAAGCTTATGTGTTCGAAGTCACTCTGAACCTATACCGAATAGGCAAAGTTTAGTGTGCTGTGTGTGCGCCGGAAGCACGACCTACCTTTTAGTTTGGAAGGTCGCGCGTGTGTAGTTATCCGAGAATGCGTTGCAGGAGACGTAGTATTGCACAGTGCGCACGCATTTTACAGCGGGAACTGCACATTCTGCATATATAGTGGTTGCACAACGAACGCGCACACTGGCAGGAGGCAGGACGCAGGGCGGATGCTGCCGTGTGCGCAGACCCTTAGATCCCGGTGATGCACGGCTCCTTCGGAACAAAGCGGAAGTGAAGATTGTTGGCGGAAGTGCCTACAGGATGGATGTTGAAATTACGATCCTTCGTTCGGTGTGGTACGTAGGGAACGTGTTCGCGCACATACTGAGCAGAGCGCATTAATACTCATGCCTGGTATCGAACAGTCCAACCACACAAGCACACGGTCAAAGCCTCCCGGCGCCTCCGAGACGTTCTTCTCGCTGGGAGACACACACGCGCGCTAGCGCCGTGCGTGCCCGACAGGGCGAAAAGAACGTCGACGAGCCCGAGGCGTCCAGCCAGCTCTCTATGGTGGGCGGACAAAAAAGTGGCATACGGACGATGATGACGGGCGGCAGCAGCGGCAAGCACACACAACACTCAGTGTGTGTGCTCACCCCCCTCTTCCCGGCCCTCGCTCAACTTACTCCACCTTCTTGAAAATGAATCGGTCTGGAATTTATTGATGTCGGCAGAACGGCTGACAGGGCGGCTTGATGTATTGCCGCCGCGCGCCTGCCAGCCTGCCTGGCAGCCCGTGGCAGCTCGCGACGGCAGCGCGGGGCATCCCCCCCCCCCCTTCAAGCGTCCGCTCTCAGGCAGCGGGGGCTGCTGCTGCCACGCCGCAGCACTCTGGCTGCCGCCGCCGCTGCCTGCTGGCTGTCATCGCTGACTACCATAAACAATCGGGTTCCATCCGCCACTGCTCTCTCTGTATGCACCTTCCCGGCTCTCCTCCTCGCGCCTTCGTCGTCGTCGGAGCTGTTCCGTTCTTTCCGTTCACCTCGCCCGAACTCGCACTACGCTACACCCTCCGCCCCTTTACGTCTCGACAAACGACAGCTACAGCGCGCGTCAACGGAAAGTACAGCAATAACAAAGGGCGGCGGAAGACCTGCCTGTCCCTTTGTCCGTGCGCGAACAGACAAACGAACGCTTCCTTCGGAAGGACGTGAGCACCGCCCGCCCGAAGCCATCCGTCCATTCGGTGGCGTTATGGACGTCAGTCTTCCCCGCATCCGGCGCGAAGCACGCAGGCGTACAGCGGCCGCCGCTTGTCGCTCTCCGTGACAAGCGCGCCCGCGGCGGCTTCGCCCCTGCGCGGCAGCTCACACAGTGCACGGTGGGCAGACGCGAGACGAGGCACGCGTGCTTGCGTGTTGCGCGCGCATCGCCTTTGAGCTATGTCTCGGGGTCACCCGCCCAGCCCTGCTGCTGCCGTGCCCTCTTCTTGGCGCGCCTATACCTGACCCGTACCCCCGAGCTCGCGAGAAAGCCTGCGTGCAACCACTAAACTCGGAAACGGGCGCGGGCTCACACAAGCATGCATACGTACGCACACGTGACGTGCATGACACGGCCCCGAGCCTTCTCTCAGGTGCAGCGGCAGTGTCAGACGTGTTCATGCGGCCGTTAACTAAGGGAAGCAAGACAACATGAAAAGTTCTTTGCGTAGAGGCAAAGTCACCTTACCGGACGAGGCACGCCAGGTCTGGAGAGCTATACGCCGTGGATGCAGTACCCACTGAACGCAGGTGCAGTGGCGTGTGCTCAGCGAGAAGGAGGGCAGCCGCTAAGACCTCACGCACGCGGCGAGTGCACAGAATAGAACCACTTTGGGACGAACCGCCAAACTGACAAGCGTACGCTTTTGGCTTAGCTTTGCGACTTCTTGCCTTTTGAAATACCAGCGTCTGCAATGACTCAATATTTATCACTTGACACTGAATCCATGGACTGCAAAGCCACCTGTTGGCCGTCAGTAGCTGAACAATGCCCGCTGTTGCTTTTGGAGAGGGGTCACCAAGTATCACGAACTGCCGTTGCCAGGCTGGAAGCTAAGAATCGGTATCCCAGTACATGCGACTGTCTTGTTTTGTTTAAATCCAGTTTTGTTTAAATTTGCATAGGCGCATGCGATAAAGTAACAGTGATTGAAGAATGACGAGCCATAACGCAGCCGGCTTTATGAGCAGATACGCCTTGCCATTCTTCAACAGTGTGACCTTGAACATTTGATGCTCGAATACACGAAACGTGGACACCATCTGATGAGTGGAAAGCAGAACTGGCACTCTCCTCAATCAAGCCAAAATGTTCGCCGTTCGTCAGTAGCACCACCTGGCAATATATTTGCCACTTGTCAAGCCGGGTTGCCAGCAATGCCAGAATGGTGTCAATGGAAAGCAATCTCTCATGTCATCAAACCGTAGAATTATGTTGTGAAGATGGGTAACTACACAACACGCATCATATAGTGTGTTATTTAAATCTTCACATGTCTTGATATATAAAAAATAAGAATAATTTACATGGTTATCAGTACAGTGATGTATCATTTGTCGCTGTAGTGCACCATGATCATTGAGGCAGGCAATTTTTCTGAGTGGCCTTTGGGCAAGGATGTTTGTTTCGACGATGCCCTATGGAGTCCGAGCATGTCTTTCAAGGAAGAGCTGAACGTCTTGGCGATATCAGAGGTGTAGCGCTACTGTGCTCAATGATATCTTCACACTCGGCCGCTGGCTCGAAGGTCATGGGTGCGATCCTGGCGGCCGCTGTCGCACTTCGATGGTGGCTAAACGATAGAGACCCGCGTATCGTGTGACGTCAGTACACGTTAAAAGAGTAATCGCACGAACATTTCGATTATTGCTCGAAATAAGAACACATGCTTCGAGAACGCTCAGAAGTAACGTGGTGACTCGGAATGCATCGCATATATTTTTAATACGGCTACCTTAAAAGAAACTCTTTCGGTTTCGATATCGAGGGATTGCTTCTCCGTGACGTGTCATGGCCACGTGACGTGACGGGGACACAGCAATTCGCGACGTCCTCGCGGAAGATCTGCCATCTGCTGGCGGTACACGCAAACAACGATGAGTGCATTGTCTCCAGTGACCCCGACAGTGATTTGTGGGCTTTATGGTGCATGCATGGACGCAGAGTTCGCGAACTCGATGAAACTGTATTGACTATTCGGAATGATGCCCATTGTAATGGGAATACCTTGCTGATGCTCCGCAACGAAAACTTCAATATCGAAATAAAATACTTTATATGTGTTGGCGGACTGTGGTGTGTGGAGAGGGTTAACACTGTATACGAAGGAAAAAAAAAATGTCCCTTTTGCGATGCCTCAAAATTGTGTAAGTACAGCTTTAAAAAAACACGAGACGGTCTAAATTTTCGCAGCTGTCCATTACGGCGTCTCTTATAGTGATATAGTGTTCTTGGGGCGCAAAACCCAATTATTATTATTATTATTATTATTATTATTATTATTATTATTATTATTATTATTATTATTATTATTATTATTATTATTATTATTATTATTATTATTATTATTATTATTCGATATCTTCGCACATAGAGGAATGCCATAGCGCGCTTAGAATATCGGTAAAAAGTACGCAACCATGACGGCGTGAATACCGCCCTGAACACAGAGAAGCAACCAAAGCAGTGGCTAGGCTTCACAATTCAATTATTACGGCGATTTTTTTTTTCATCACACTACACAATAATTAATTGCATATTTACTCATTTATGACCCGTTACTGGCCTAAGGACTGTTAGCTACGAAATTTCGAATAATGGTTCATTGTAACTTACGTGAATGGAATATTAGCTCACAGTAAAATGTATTGATCTCTTCCAAGTTTTTTTTTTTTTACACAATTTTTTACACACTTTCTTTACACAAAACCACCATATGATCATAATCAAATGGTGGTTCTGGGGCGTTAAACCCCACAAATCAATCAAACAATCAACAATTTTTTTTTAATTCTGCAGGGTTGAGGGAGGTTGGAGGAGTGTCTATCGGCAACAGGGAGGGAATACATGCATAATTATACTATACATATAATTTCTGGTAAAATGCTGATACTGAGTTTGCCCGGCATCACAGCGAAGCCATTCTCATTTCACGTTTAATCCCTTCATCCTTGCTAGTGAAGTACCGAGTATACGACGTTAATGTCACCATTCTTTTTTCATTCTTTTTTCTTTCGTTTTTTTTCAAATTTAGGTTGGTACGATCTGCGCTGAATACTTCATAGTTTCTGAGGACTTACGACACGAAATATTTGAGGCATGGTATGTAGCAGTGGCTATAGAATGCTAAGGTCTCAAATTCGCGTAGACTTGAAGAAGGAACGACATAAACTGATACGCTAAAAGCCAATTAATGAGCGAGTGCTCAGAAGGAAAGTACAAGGACTCAGAGTCTCGCTTGAGAACAGATACTCAGCTTTTATAGTGGAAACCAACCTTAGCGTAGATACAATGAATTATAATCTGACGAGTATCATTACGGAGTGTGCAGTGGAAGTTGGAGCTATGATAGTTAGACAGGACACTAGCAAGCTGTCCCAGTAGATGAAAAATCTCACTAAGAGTCGTCTAAGGATGAAAGCCTCAAACAAAATAGAAAAAAACAGAACTGGCAGAGCTTTTGAGGTTGATTATTAAGCGTACAGTATCCGATGTAAGAAGGTATAACATGGAGAGAATTGAACATGCTCTAAGGAACGAAGGAAGCTTCAAAGCAGTGAAGAGAAAACTTGGGATATAGGCAAAAACCAGATGTATGCACTAAGGGACAAGAAAGGCAAAGTAACTACCAATATGGATAGCATAGTTAAAATAGCGGAGAAGTTTTACAGAGATCTGTACAGTAGCCGGGACAACCACAACCATAATGTAAGAGCTAGCGGTAACCCAGATGACATCTCACCAGTAATGACAGAAGAAATCAAGAAAGCCTTAGAGGGAATGCGAAAAGACAAAGCTGCTGGTGAGAATCAGGTAACATCAGATCTGCTGAAAGACGGAGGACAGATTGTGTTAGAAAAACTAGCCATTCTGTTTACGAAGTGTCTCCTGATGGGAAGGGTGCTGAATCTTGAAAGAATGCTAACGTCATCTTAATCCATAAGAAAGGGGACGACAAGGACCTGAAGAATTACAGGCCGATCGCTTGCTCTTCGTCGTATACATGTTTTTTACAAATATAATTGCTAACAGAATTAAGACAACATTAGAATCTAATAAACCAAAGGAACAAGCAGGATTTCGAACAGGCTACCCAACAATCGACCACATTCATACTATAAATCAGGCGATAAAGAAATGCTCAGAATACACCCAACCACTATACATAGCTTTCATAGATTACGAGAAGGCGTTTGATTCAGTAGAGATATCAGCAGTCATGCAGACCCTGCGGAATGAGGGCGTCGACGAAACATATATAAACAACCTGGAAAAAATCGACAAAGGATCAACTGCCACCACAAAGTAAGCGACCGAATACCAATAAAGATGGTGCAAGACAGAGCAACACGATCTGCCCAATGCTATTTGCCGCATGCTTGCACGAGCTTTTCAGAGGCCTATACAATGGGAAGAGTTAAGGATCACGGAACAGTTAATGAAGAGTATAGTGTAACATGCGCTTCACCGATGACATTGCATTGCTGAGTAACTCAGGGGACGAATTGCAATTAATGATTACTGAGGTAGACAAGGAGAGCATAAAGGTAGGTCTTAAAATTAATCTGCAGAAAACAAAAGTATTGCACAACAACCTCGGAAGAGAACAGCGCTTGGAGTTTGGCAGCACTGCACTTGCAGATGTAAAAGAGTGCGTCTACTTAGGACAGGTAGTATTCGCGGAGCCAAACCACAAGATAGGAGTTACTAGAAGAATAAGAATGGGATAGAGCACCTTCGGCAAGCATTTTCAAATCATGACTGGCATATTACGAAGCATAAACCTGGAGGCTTACAAAGAGGGTTCAGCTTAAGTTGAGGACGACGCAGCGAGCTATGGAAAAGAAAATGATAGGTGTATGTTTAAGAGACAAGAAAAGAGCAGAGTGGGTCAGGGAACAAACCGGTGTTACAGATACCATAGTTCAAATCAAGAAGAAATTAACGTGGGCCCGGCCCGTATAGCACGTATAACTGCTGGTCATTAAGAGTAACTGACTGAATTTCCAGAGAAGGCAAACGCACGAAGGGGAAACAGAAAGTGAGGTGGGACGATGATATTAAAAAGTTCGCAGGTATAATGTGGCAACGGAAAGCACAAAATCGGGTTGACTGGCGCATCATGGGAGAGGCGTAGCCCTGCAGACGGCATAGGCAGGCTGATGATGATGATATTTTTCAAATGTTTTGTAAATCTGCAGCACATTCATGAACGTTGCATGGGGAACAAAAATACAGGAAAGAAAGAAAAAGCGTCGTACGTTTGCAAGTTTTTGCGCAATTCCGACCATGCCGTGCATGCAATGCCGCAACAGTAAACGATGAATGAACGCTGCTGCGAAAGACAGTCATCTTGAGGCTTTTAGGTGTAAGAAAAATATACATACACTATAGAGGATAGAGGAATGCTTTCTCCGGGCGTTGCTTGTTTTTTATATGCTGTCGACACACACCCCTTATTTATCTGCTTGTTGACGACTTTGCGTGTGTCCCGCAAGCCTCTGTGCGCATTGATATGCCTATCACGTCCGATCTACTAATAATTTTTTCTCGAAATTTGTTGCATATAGCACTTCATTTTCTTGCCACAGGTTTATTTTATACCAACCGTGCAAACAGGCACGTGAAACATTTTTTATCCGTTTATAAGTCTTTGTAGTTCTGAGATCGAGACCCTTGTTTCTGAATATGTAAGTCGAATCTTGCGCCAATTAATGCGTCTGCTTTCATTCCTACGTTGGAGATATTGTGATTGATTGATTGATTTGTGGGGTTTAACATCCCAAAACCACCATATGATTATGAGAGACGCCGTAGTGGAGGACTCCGGAAATGTTGGCCACCTGGGGTTCTTTAACGTGCACCCAAATCTGAGCACACGGGCCTACGACATTTCCGCCTCCATGAGATATTGTGAAAACGCCTTAAATTTGGTGCTCATAAATCCAGGTAAATATCTTTATTTTGGGGATAGGAGTTGGGAGGGGGTCCGACCTCCCACCTTTATCAACGCTCGTCAATATGTGCGTGTACATTTTAACATACATAACTATAAAATATGAAAACTTCGGGGAGAGCTGAGGTTGAATTCACAAAACCAGCTTCTGGTTACGCCAACGTTTGAAGCAAGTATTTATGACTATAAATATTTATTATACTGTCAAACCTACCCATAATTGCTAATTTGCAATTCTGTTTTCGGTCGCGGTAACCACCATTTTATAGTCGCAAGGGCCAGATATATATCACGAAAGAATGCTATAAGGACTATTAGTTACAATAAGCAGCGTAGCGAAAGTGCCTCATTTCGCACCTTTCGACACTCATAATTGGCGGCGCAACTATAGCAGACTCATGTGATAAGAAGACACGCATCGTTGTCATTGGAGCTTTTATACTGCGTCCTTTGTTGCTCCGTTGCAGAATTTCCTCTTTGCCGAAATGTATGCCGCGAGAATATGAAAAGACTAAATATAGAAGGTCACTGATTATTTGGTAACAATAAAAGTAGCAAGCAGTGCAAGATGCATCAAAACCTTTATTTTGGTTTTATTCGTCAAAATTTTACAAGCAAATTTTATGAGCTCACCCGGTGTTTCACCGCTTAGTTTTCTAAAACCAGATGAGAATGAAGGCTGGTAGGGTCAGTCCTAAAAAGAAAAAAAAATGCGATTAACAATTGCGTATAACTATAGCTGTGAGTTGCGCTTCACAAACATGAGCTGCTCGAAAGAGGTGCTTGACAGCCGATTTCGCTTCGCTGTCATGATCAGGGATGCCGTAGAAAAAAACGCGTTCCACGTCAGCTGATGTCGCATTCACGGTGAAAACTGCCCTTGCGAGGCGGGAAAGCAGGGGAAAGCGGCTTCCGTTCGCTTTCCAATAGCTCAGGGGCTTTACCGTGTCTGCACAAGTTTCCTCTGAAAGGTAAAGCGAAATTTCCTCTGAAATGGGTCGAGGTATACTGTCTTTGTGGGCACTATCACTTTGCCTAGGTAAAGGGAAATTTCCTCTGAAATGGATCGAGGTATACTGTCTTTGTGGGGACTATCACTTTGCCTAGGTAAAGCGAAATTTCCTCTGAAATGGATCGAGGTATACTGTCTTTGTGGACACTATCACTTTGCCTGATATTTTTAAACATCAATCTGCTTCGCTCTCCTTCAGTGTCTGCCTTCGTGACGGTGCTGGCGCTGCCCTGCCCTAAGAAAAGAGGTCCCCTCCCCAGCACAGCAGAACGTATACCTGCTCTGCTGTTGCAGATGAACACCAAGAACACTTAAACCGTGGGTCTAGGAGGGCTCCCATAAAAAAAAAAAAAACAGAGTCAGTTCACGTGCTTGCGAACCACTTTTCCAGGCTATGTTGTGGGCCTTTAGCTGCCTCTTTGCAAAGAAGTGTGCCTTTGTTTAAGGTTTCCGCGAGGTCAACTTTGATATTTCGCCACGCGGGAAGTAAAAGACCGGCTATCTCGTGCCTTTTCTGCAGCAACTGCGTGGCTTCCTCTACAGAAAAGAGAAGCTCAATCAAGTCTGTCGCCAGCCAAAGTTCATATTTAGACAGTTTAACTTTCTTACACGCGTGCAGGGTTTCTGTCAGGCCTGGGAGACTGGAAAAAAATTCCGCCATATCCACGAAGTGAATGATGATGAGTGGGCGAAGCTCCGGAGGTAAACCTGGTAAACCATGAATCCTCTGTACATTTCGCCCACTCGATTTTATTACATCGCTCCCCCTAGCGTACGTCGCCGCACTAAATCGAACGATTGCCTTCAACCAATGACACGCGCCATATGTGACATCATTCCTATTTTATAAGATCTCGCGTCTTTCATCAACTACAAGTACCGCTTTCTAGTTTATAACATCTTGCATCTTTTCATCATCAGCTACAAGTACCACCATCTAGTAAACACTACAAGAACTAAACGAGAGGTGGCTACATACAGGAGACGGTACCGCCATCTAGTGAACACTGCAAGAACTAAACTAGAGGTGGCTACGTACAGGGGACGGTACCGCCATCTAGTGAACACTGCAAGAACTAAACTAGAGGTGGCTACATACAGGCTACAGGGCACGCACAGCCCACGCCCTAAGGAGCTTCGCCCCTAAAAGTGGTAACAAGGCTTTCTCATCATTCGAAACTGCGAGTTCCACCTCGTCGCGTTGTGTGATTCCAAATGCAGACCGGCCACATTAAACACTTCTTCCGTGTCGGCGGTGCGCTTGCGTATAGATGCAACGATGGCACCACAATTTGTACGACTTCCTCGGCACTTGGGTCCTACAAAAAGTTAGGATGACAATTGTGAATATTAACATTGCAAGTACAGGTAACGCAAACGGTCAATGCAACAAAGTTCCAGAAAGAGAAATACGACATATGCAATAGAAGGATATCAAAAAGAAAAATAGCAAAGAGCCCAAAATACAATGAGACGAAAATAGCTTAAACAAGGAATCAACCTAATACCATTCCTTAAAATGTAGCTTCGGAACACCATGGGCGTTCTTTGCGTGATGTGCCAGTTTTGTTCATTTTTGTTTGTCTTTATACGCGCTTCAGAACAGTTTATTGAAGTGGTGAGAGCAAAACTCGAACTTGCGTAATCTTGCTGCCAAACCTGCGACAGAAAAATGATCCGCAGCCACTAATTGATGAGAAGCAGAGTTCGTGACCTCGGCCACGGCAGCAAGTGCTCCACGAATCCCTGAGATGAAACAGCGAAGCACGCACAAAATTTCGGCTAAACATCAGGTGGGGATAGTTGCAAAATAAAGCTTTCGTGCATCGTAACTGCAATAAGTACAGTTGTCCAACCTTTTCGAACTAAGTACAATTATTGTATTCCTATTTTTTTTGCCCACGCATTCATGGCAAATTAGTTAACAGAACGTGGCTACATAAAAATAGTAGTGAATGGACGATGTATCTATTATTGCACATAAGATGAAACCATAATGTTATTTAATGGCACATACCCGCCGAGTGGCGTCTTTTACGGCAAGCTGCAGGCTGTGCGTGGCGCAGCCAAATCAAAATTGCTCCAACTGATGGAATTCGCTTAAAAGCTCCTTGGTAAAGCGTTCTGGGCAGTCGTCGAAGCTGTCATCTTCATCGTCCTATTCAGTTTCCCACCCAGCAAATTCAAAAGCCTTTATCTTTGATGAAGCTTTATCTGTCACCACGCTAATTACTTAGAAAATGAAATAGGAACAGTTAACGCAGGCAAAATAGTGCGAAAACACATATTTAACCTTGTCAGCGATGTTCCGCTGTAGCAACGTTGCGTCATACTCGCAGCGAATCCCAGCACCTGTGTGGCTCTCCGTCAGGCGAGTGAAACTGAGGAGGTACATGGGAGCCACGAAGTCGCTGTCCGCGAATGTTGCTTCAACAACCAGGATGGGGCGTCAAACTCTGCCCAGGCAGCGCTGCGAAAAACGCCGCCACCAGCGCCCCCATCGCTGCGCCGGCCATAAATGGGTAGTGCACAGAGAGCCATCCGCAAGTAAACGTGCATAGACCCTCCTCTTTCGTTGGTCTCGAGGCGTGGTTTTCTGAAAATCAGGGACCTGGCAAGCTTCCTGCTTCAATCCAACCTCGCTTCATAAAAGTAGGAAGCTCATCAAAAGGAAAGACGGGCAAATGCAAAAGATGATTCATTTATTTCGGCGTGCTGCAACTGGCAATTTAAATGCCAGCGAGCATCGCATGATATCTAGTTTAAGGCAAGCACTCCAAGGTGCGCTCAGTAACGCCTAAATGCATTACATTAGGCATGCACATGATTACAAAGTGAAGAAGTGCATCCACGAACAATCTATGCGATCAGAGGTACGAAGATTGCTTTAGCCGGCACGAATTGCCCAAGTGATTTCTCGCTTCCTGTTTTATTACACCTGCTAGAATGCCCTGTTGACGGTTTTCTTTCGTTTGTATATACTGCAGATGGAGATACATGCGTGTTCACTTTCTCAGTGTATAACAAAAGGCAAAGCCGACGCCTCCGAGATAGCTCCAGTAATTGCAAAGACCAACGGCAAAAAAAAAAAAAAGCTGATTGTGGTCGCGATCATTTTGCGATTCACCTGTATGACGCACGAGTTCGCATTTCTTGGTTAAAGCCGGGATTTAGAGCCTTAAAAGCCCTACGTGCGTAATGCTGTGTGGTGGCGACAACTTCAGATTATCGGTGGTCACGGCGTGTGCGTTGTTTATTGTGGCCGGGCGTCATCTGTCTACTGTTGCACGTCACGCACCGTGGTCAGAAGGTCTGTTAAGCTTCATAAACAAAGTTACCACGGTTCTCTGTCAAGGCTACTCAAAAGAATAACAGAACAATAGCAGGAGACCTATATTGTCACACTTACTCAAGCGAACGGCTGTGGAGAACGCGAGTAATTCGCTTACCCAACACGTTCGCAACGGCCTGAATTTAGCGCTGTCGCCATTCTGCTTTGCGAAAGCTGCGGGAATCAGTAAAACTGAAGTCATTAACGTCCGTGGCAATTCCCAACGCAAAAGTAGCGCAGACTGGGGTCTTTTTTTTCGTAGAGCGCGAAGCTGTTGCGTCTGCTCTTGTTCTCGCCTTCGTTCAAGCGAGTGAACCAGCAAGCACTTCACGGCTGTTCTTATGTGATTCTTAAAGAGAAAAGTGAGCCCCGTAACTGTCTGCATCAGAGTGCGACACCTCAACAGTAGTTCACGAGGGATGGGGGTAAGGAGGGACTAGAAGGATAGGATTAAAATCTAAAGAGACAGAGAGAGGAAGGAGAGCGCGAGGCGCTGGGACAGCGAACGACAGAAAACGACGGAAGTAAAGAGGAGATAGGAAAGATGGACACGGTCGCAGGAGTCCGAGGACGGGGCACCACTCGGCGAGAGCTCTTGTCGGCGTCAGAAGATGGCGTAGGAGGAACCCAGTCGGCCAGAGCGGCGCTGTCGTCAGAGATCGCGGGGGCACAACCAGTCGGCACGAAATCCAGAGAGCGAGTCCACTTCACGGCGGTTCGGCGACGCGTCTGACTGGCGGAGAGAAATTCGTAGCTATTTTTCTGAGTGTTCAAAGTTTAGCTCAATCGTTGGTTCGTACGCTGTAGTTGCACCTCGTTACGCAGAAAACTGTGTAAGGGAGTAAGGCACTACTCGAAACTGCATCGACAGGTGGCACTGCGTGTCCGCAAAACTCCAGAGTCTGACGTTTATAGAACGTGACGTCCACACGTCGAGTGCGATACAGGCGTACTCCGCTCCTGCCAAGGACGTTGATAGCTGGATCTTAAGCGCTGATACTTTCTCGGGCAGCAACTTCTCTCTGAGGTCATCCCACGATGGCAACTTGTAGCCCGGGACGGTGACCTGGATTTGAAAGAATACAAAGCAGTTGCTTTGATCAAAGGCGGCTTGTAAAATTGTTAAACTTGCGTTTAAGAATTGTAGGAATCCCTCCCTCTCCGACGACACGGAAAGGCTCCATGTTTGTGCAAATCATGTTCAGCATGGCGTCGTTGAGCAGCCTTTCGATGAGCAGGCACAGAGCTGCAGCCAGCGGTGAAGGCGGCCGTTATCTTCGGCTGGTTTGCCAACCCTTTCTCTCATGCTCGTGCTTTATTTTGAGGTGCCGAATCAAATTCGATGATACTCCGAGTACAGCATGTATGGTTTCGGAGTAAAGTTTGCAGCGAGCAGCTTCTTTGCTTTTCGCCCCGCCTTGGTGGTCTAGTGGCTAAGGTACTCGGCTTCTGACCCACAGGTCGCGGGTTCGAATCCCGGCTGCGGCGGCTGCATTTCCGATGGAGGCGAAAATGCAGAAGGCCTGTGTGCTCAGATTTGGGTGCACGTTAAAGAACCCCAGGTGGTCAAAATTTCCGGAGCCCTCCACTACGGCGTCTCTCATAATCATATGGTGGTTTTGGGACGTTAAACCCCACATATCAATCAATCAAGCTTCTTTGTTTCCTACGCGTGCAATTTCAAAAAACTATTTCCAGTGTGCCATGTTCGCGGACGAAAACTGCGAGCACGAGCAGCTGGGTGCAGGAGCCAGCGTTTCGGCGACCCAAGCAAAAACAACAAATGAAAGGCGGGGGAGACAGCCGGTGGCTGGGGCCGGCTTATAAATCTACCGTGCTTGCAATCAGCCAAGCCATTTTAAAAATACTTGTTTATTGCTAAATTCGAGGCTCTGATTTACTAATGGATAAAATTTGAATTACAATGTGTGGATGAAAACGTACTCTCTTTTTGTAGCACGTTGGAATGGGAATTACATTCCCATTCCATTTCTCCAAGTGTTGTACACCATTTCATTCTGGGGTGGCGAAAATGTGGAATCATTCCGGAATGGCAACTCCGCAACGCTGACGTCCACCGGATGCCGCCATGACCACCCAAATGAAGCGGTTATGATAAAGACTGAATATTTTTAATAAGTGTGGGTGATAGTGAGTCAATCCTGCTTGTGTCAGTTCTAGAGCTTCAGTTTCTTTTGAAAGCTTGCCAGCATTTACTGTTT
This sequence comes from Rhipicephalus microplus, assembly GCF_043290135.1. Lineage (NCBI taxonomy): Eukaryota > Metazoa > Arthropoda > Arachnida > Ixodida > Ixodidae > Rhipicephalus > Rhipicephalus microplus. The sequence continues at coordinate 373,663,041 of NC_134710.1, read as the reverse complement.
CACACATCAGCTAGTGGGATCCCCGATACGGATATTGCACCACCGTCTTGCGTTGAAGCTTCTGGGTGCCTTTCGGATGGCCGGTGCTTCTTTCTCTGTTGTCGTGCAATTAACTTCCGTGTCGTTAAACGTGTAGCTCCGGTAACCAACCGCACAAAGTTATCAACTACTTGGCAGTCTTTCATCTCGCTATTTGAGTATCACTCCTATTCACTATTGTGATTCATGCGTATTCAACTTGAATGGTAGAGCAGTCTAGTAGACTAAATACGGGATCACGTTACGTAATTTTTTTAACAATGCAAACCTCCATCTGCTTCCATTCCATAAGTTCTGTCTTTGATTAAGCCACTTGTGCAGCTGTCGGTTCTTGTACTCCATGTCATGCCATCTCTGTTACTTGCTCTGTGATGTTGACACACCTAAAAGTGCAGACTTCTTCGCATGCAACTGTGCTAAAAAACAAGTAAAATGTCGCTAGACAGCAGGTTGCTTAACTCAAATTTAAAAATATTTTGTTTTGTACTCCGCTACTTCTAGGCTGGCCCCTGAAGCAATGTGGACCAGTGACCGGAGCTGAAATGCTGCCGCGTACGGCTGCTCGGTCACTGTGGACAAGTACTGCAATGAGGACAGCATCTGCCTTTGTAGACTTTTTCTGGAGGCGTTTAGTACGCATAATTTCTCAATCTGCTTGACAAGAAACTGTTGTGCAACATAACATTTCCTAACATTTGAAAATGTAAAATGAACCCACGAATTGCCAGAGTGAACCTGCTCCCGTGGAGACTTCATATTTACTTTGAATAAAAAAAATCGCTAAGCAGTTTGTAGTGCTGGATATTTTCATTTTCGCTTATCCTAAAACAAGCAAAATCTGTCCTGTTAAGTTATCTGCAAGCACAGTTACAGCACAGTACTGTCTGCCATCAGAGGTGAAATCAAGGTCAAACCCATCTCAACTTTACGAGCGTTTGGTGTACTTGCCACTGTGCAATGACTCTAATTTCTAGCACGTTCATGATTCTTGAATTTAAATGCTTTTTGACGATGGTAAGATATATTAAAGTATTAAAACTTCATAGGGTAAGCCATTCGACTTATCCTGTCAATTTGTCTGCTGTGTTATGGGTATGTAGGTCAATCAGTCAAAAATGTTTATCTGTTGCAAAATATATAAACGAATATGGGTTAGTATATACAGAAGGAGGTCCCATAGCAGAAAGCTGAAAGGGGACCTCCAGTGAAAAATATACATGTTGATAAGTACAACAAAATGGCAACTAACAAGTGGCAAGTCATTATGATAGGAATAAAGACAAGGCAAACTTGTAATGTAAATTCCAGATGAACTGGTAATAAAACAATGTTAGTTTTGTGCATGGCTATGAAAACATGGTAGTAGAATCTTGAACAATAGCGAGTTCAATTATAAGTACACCAGAAAACTTGAATCTACTTAAAAATGTAAAAATGTTTAATGACAATTGTTTAGTGCATAGTGGTTTTTAATTCCAAAAATGTATGGCAGCAAATATGGCAGTGTGTTTGCCGTAGTTAGTGCGTGCATGTGGTAGTGCAAAATTGTTGTTAGAGGTGAACCTGGTGGAATTAGCGTTTACCAATTGAAATTTCTGCAAGTCATTGGCTGTTACTGAAATGTTAAGACACTTAAATACAATAATCCTCAGTTTATATTTGGATAAATTACACACTGTTAGTACTCTATGTTGCTGAAAAAGTGGAGACACGCTGGTGAATGGAGTACTGAATGTTAGGATGCGAATGGCTTGGCTTTGGAGACGTTGATGTGGTAGGACATGAGATGAATAGGTGTTCGCCCATGAGGTGATGCAGTACGTAATATGACTGTAGATAATGCCGTAGTTTAGTTTAGGCAAAGTTAAAACATGGTCGTGCTTTAAATAATGTTCTGATACCATGAGCCATCCTCTGTCTTTTAAGTGAAATGTGATGATGGTACTTTAGATGAGCATCTAGGACTACTCCCAAAAATGTGAACATATTGGCACAAAGATGTCTGTAGCCGTAGATAGTAATAGTGGAGGTAGGTGAAAGAGCATTATGACTAGAATGGAAGATAATGAACTGTGTTTTATTTGTGTGAATTGTTAAGCCATTAGCTGTGCGCCAGTTCTTCAACAATAATGGTGTCCAAGGACTTCTTCTGTGCAATTATACGAGCTCTTTACATCCCAATGTTAATCCGAGAAAATGGGGGGGCCACAAGCAGGCCATTGTGCCCAGCACGTCATTGCCTCATTTTGAAATTTGTTTCGAAACATTCACTCTTACACCACGCTGGACAGCTTGAGATGCAAGCTGCTTTAAAAATCAATAGGCTTTGTCACATAGTCTCCATTAACAGTGGCACTGGTGTACTGCTCTGCTTCACTAAATGCTTCACATTAAAACCAAAAAAGACGGCTGTCAGTATTAGACTTCATAATTTTGCAGTTGTACATCTACACATTTCTAAAGAAATAAATTTCACCTTTCTGGATTCATACATGTACAGATCTCTTGGAGAAACATAAGAACTAATATTGCAATGTGAACACGATGTTAAAGACTGCAGAGAGAGAGAAAGAAACAACATTTATTCACGCATCCAGCGTGTGGGAGGTCACCGGCTACGTAGGGCGCGGGTATTCCCTATCTGAAGACTATGGCTAATAGAGTCCTATAGTCCCAGGGCCTGGATCTTGAGGACGTTGTGCTCCGGCTAGGCGTTGGATACTCGGGCTCCTCCGCTCCCGTTGTCCGGGGCGTCGGCTCCCTTTCTACTTTGCTTTGCCAGGGCCTCCTCAAGCCGCTGGATGGCCCGTCGTTGCGTGGTTGAGTCTTCGGAGCGTATCCATACTCCCACCTCTTCGGGATACGTGGCGTCCTGGCACTGCCCATTCCCATTGTTCCCACCACTGCTACACCCGCCCCACATGATGTGGCGGAGGGTGGCTATAGTTCACGTTCGCACACGCTACACTTTGCGTCCACAAACATGTCGGGGCATACGTGCCGGGCCAATGCTGGCGTTAGTACGCATTCTGTTTGCAGTTGTCGGTGCTTCACAGCTTCCGCACGTGACAGTTCACGATGCGGGGGCAGAAAGGCTCTCCTGGCCTCTCTGTATGCCGCCAGGATCCCTCCATAGTCGGTGAGGGGATCGAGATCTTCTCGTTTTTCACCGCTTCGCCTGAACAACGGAAAATAAAACTACAAGCAATACATAGTCTGCCCTGATAGCGGCAAACAGTGCGTCGGCCATTCATAATCTTGCGGCTGCTGCATTTCCGATGGAGGCGGAAATGTTGTAGGCCCGTGTGCTCAGATTTGGGTGCACGTGAAAGAACCCCGGGTGCTCGTAATTTCCGGAGTCCTCCACTACGGCGTCTCTCATAATCATATATGCTGGTTTTGGGACGTTAAACCCCACATATAAATCAATCATTCATAATCTGACAAGCAGTACAGCGTGTCTGGTTTGATACATGTGCTATCGAAAATTCCAGGGTTATTGCTGGTGGATGCGTAAGCTCTAGACTATTCGCGTCCTATACACAAACTTGACAGGGTGATCTCAAGTTATCGCGGAGCTCCTGAAACACTGCTGTGCCGAATGTTGCTTAGAGTCTTTGTGGGTGAAACCCGACTTTATTGAAATAAAACGCACGTGGCAAAACGCATTCACTTAGTTGTCAGGCTTGTAATTTATATGCTAAATTTATCCCAAGTAAAAAGATAGTTTTATCCCCAACGGCCAAAAGAACATCTGAACGTGGTGTGTTGTCCTGCATGCGTTATTGCCGTGAGAAGTATATAAAGGAATTCACATAGCTCTAATAACAATATGCATGAACTTCACATTCCCCAAGCAGTTTGCAATGGCAAGTAATTTTTTATATTTTTAACACATCTTGTGAGAGCCTTAATTACTCATCTAATATCCAGAATTGTCCGGCAAAAACAATTAACATCTGGCATTTTCTTTTTTTTTATTTGAGGACAACATTGAAATGTTGATGTGAGGTTTGGCACTTATTTTTATTACTTTTTGCAACAAAGCACCCAGAGTATGTAAGTGTTTTACTCAACTTGAGCTAGAAAATGGCTACTTCCAAAGGTTCTCAGAAAATACGTTTTATTGATATTAATAATTATAATTTAGCCAGGTTGCCACTCATCGTTAAGGCAATAATTCCGCCGATGTATTGGAACTCACTGCATTTTTTGTCAGGCGTGTGCTGAATTGCAAAAGGATTTTTTTGTGATTCGCTTTGTTAACTTTATTCCTATCTTAGCAGAGTTATTTGTGCTGTCTGACCTTGTGTTTTTATCATTATTGCACAAATGATGCAACAATAAAGAAGTAAGTTCTTATAAACAGGCTTGTGCTTAGTTAACTGATGTAAGCGAAAAGTAAAAAAAAAAAGATGTGCTATAAACTGATCCTTTTTGCAAATGAACGACAAGATTCAGAGCAAGTTTCATCAAATACACTTATGGTTTTACTTGCATTGCATGTCATGAATTAGCATAACTTGTAGCCAGGTGCGTTTTCTTTTTTTTTTCATTTACGTACCTTGGGGCATGTGCAAGCGTTTGTTCAATGAGAGATGGGATATAGCTCGCACAAAAAAAGCACTCGTGATGTTTACAGATGCCCAATCACATTCACAAAAAAAGATGGTGGGTCATTGGTAGCGACAACATTACTAGGGGTGTGCAAATATTTAAATACCGGATCAAATAGCATTCGCTAGTCAAATTGAACGGTACATATACGAAATACCCAATATTTTAAAAATAATCGGTCTCTATGGGACAACCCTGCAGCAGCAAAACATGGGATCAGCTGAAGGTTTATTTTCTTCTTGTTATCCCTCAATTACCACAATAAATGAAGCCCAAGTATTGGCAACACTATTAATGCTATAACCATTACCAGATAAATAATTTTAGCTGTAAATTGCACTTTCACTCTGTTTTTACTGTGGTGGAACTGCATCGTATTTATTCTTTCCTGCTTTTATAATTGAAGTTACTATGACTGCATTCAGCTGCAGGAATAAAAACACATGCAAGAAAGTGTTTTGTTCACGTAAATTGTTCTTACACATACAGCTTTCAACACTTGATTTTTACGTGCTCCCTGTGCCAGGGTATATGTTGTGATAATTTTGCCTGTTCCAATAAATCTTTACCTGAATGCATGGTGTTCTGTTCAAAATTGTTGAGATTTTATGCTGAAATTTTACCTAAAACCTGGCAACAGATTTTCAATTTGAATATAGTAGTTCCTGCTGTATTTCGACATACGGTTGAAAAGTATTGCAAAGGCTCTGGTCGCTGCTGTATACATGCTTATCACAGTTTTTATAATTGCTGTATTATTTGGTGACAGCTGGTGAATACTCATTTCAAATAAACTGTGGTGGAGTTCTAGGATTATTTTTCTTAAAAATGTTTCCTTACTATTTGAAAACTATCAGAAGAGTATTAGGTTCCTTTAAGCCTTCTATTCGGTCATACCGCTATTGGATTCATATTGAATACGCTTTTGAAATTCACTACTCGCAAACCACTTGCTTGTGGTGCATATAAAAAACGCCGATCGGAGGCGGGCGTTTTATATGCACTACATACAGCAGATTTAGAAGTTTATTTGACCTAAAGGGAATACGTTGTCTCCCGCGTCGTTCTTTTCTAATAATAGCGCGGCATCTCACTCCTCGTGTGAACGGAATTGCTTTGCGTGTTGATAGAGTGACACTACGAAGATGTTCGTTTGCAGGTCCACCGAGACGCTGCTACAGATATTCGCGCTTCTGATTTCGCGTCGCTATTATAATCAGTAGCGGTGGCGTGCAATACGAGTATAGCCTAAAATATGCCAGAGTGAGTGCAAGCTGAGCGATCACGTGACGTGCGCGACGTAGGCACTCAAGTGCTCCGAAACCGGCTCTTTGAGCTGCAACAAATGCTTATCGAGTTACGATTATTGTTATATAGTCCGCACATGAACTCTTGAAACCGTCATCATCCATTTTTCACTGCATATTTGCAGCGACTTCGATGCTTTCTGCGATCGTTGCAAACGGAGCGACGAGTCTTGCGGCAGCGTCGACACAGGCGTGCGCACAGCGTTTCTGTAGCCCCTCGGTAGCACCAACTATTTGGTAGGGCCGCCTTCCCATTAATCGTAGGCGGTTTGCCAGTACGCGTGCGAGCGTCAACTTAGTTCTCGCCTTCGCCGCGGCGTCTGCATCAGCTGTGCCCACGTCCGACACACGAACCCTGCAGCATCGTCTGGGCGCAGCCATGTTTGCTGACGAAATTACGCACGAACCAATGAGCGCGCAGCTTCCGAGAGCCTCGTGAGGCCACCTGGCGCAGTGCCTTGTGTATGGGGGGGAGGGGAGGGGGTCTATCCGTGCGCCTTTGTTAACTCGCTGCGCGGAAGCTGGCAGCTATTGACGAGTCATCCCTGCACCATTCCACACTGATAGGTCGACTCTGCACGTGGGAATCCACGTCATTGCTCTGTCTTAGTTGTACCGTGGTGTCGCATGGTGTATTGTGTGTGTTTCTCCCTCACCGTGCAACGAACTGGGCATGCCTTTCTCCCTTTCCTCTTGGTTAAGAGAGGGTGGTATTTGACTTTCCCTCTGAGGGGCGGAGAGGAAGACTAGGATGCCATTGGGCTTTTCTGGCCTTAATTGTTTTTCCGTGTGGGGAATCTTGGGTAGACCAGGATATAAAACGCAAGTGCCGATATGCTAAAGGGTGCTTCATCCTTTCATGCATCACGCTATATAAACACGTAAATACTGTATATAAACGTTCTTATTACTAGCTCCGGCTCCTCTATTCTTCATCTTCTCCTTGCGTCTCGGATGGCTCTGGTTAGAACTACGCTACCCAAAATCGAAACAATAATGGACGTGGTGGGATGTCACGACACCTCATTCCTAACACACCACATAGCGCCAGTCCACACAGCAGTCTCATGACGCAACTGGTGCGCATTGGCAGTCTCGCTGTTATTGGCCACCAAGTGTTCCGCTTCAGTAGTATATATTTTGTGATTTCACCCTAAGGTGGGAAAGCGTGGCTCCCATATCCTCAAAATATTGTTACAATCACTGTTCATGCGCTCTGAAAAAAAAAAAAGGTGTTCTTTGACGCTGTTGTTCTACACCTGTGACTTTTACATGCACAACTCTCTTTAAAGGGCCACCTTGACTCTCTTTAGGAAAGTCATGGTATCCATAACCTTCTTCACACGCTAACTTTTTTAACAAGCCGTGCGTCCCACGACTTTCATAAAGTAAGTCAAGGTGACTCCCCTAAGAGAATTATGCAAGAGAGATGAAGACACTTTTTTTTTTAGATTGTAACAGTACATTCTAGACGATCCCGGTGTTGGACGTTTCATGAGAGAGGAGGTGCAACCAATGACAGAGCGTTTACGGAAAAACAAGAAAGGTTTTCGCAGATACGAACCTCAAAGTTTCAAGTGAATTTTTTTTTTTGTTTCATTACTTCATCGAAAAATAACCAACCTGTAGACTATAGTTCTCCCTTAGCGCCCATCACGTCTAACAAGATTCTGCTCTACCATCTCTTTTAGAATCTCGAAGCGCATGAATAAAATATATCTGCGCGTTGCTGAACTCCACTGCGGTATTTTTCGCAACACGAGCAGAGCGACGCACAAGGCCGTTCTGCAGCCTATGGTATTCCGAGCGAGGGTACGCAATATACGCTGCACACAGATGCTGCATCCGTCACGCACAGCCAGTAGATACCACAGCTGAACACGGAGCAACACCCCGCGTCATAAATTGTATTAACCGGCATGGACAGCAGACTACGACCTACTCACAGTACTACTATACAGTTACGCTACCTCTTGCTGTCGTTATGTTTTCTTGATTTTATTCCTTCGAGGTGCATGCCTGCAGTTCAGTTGACGTCACGGACATGTAGCGAAACCATGTCGCTTTTTTTATTTTCCTGAAATCTGGTATCGTGGTTCACTTTGGTTTTTCATATTGATGAGTTCTCTTTCATGCTGTGTGTACAGCACAGTGTTTCACGAAGCTGCATAACATGCAGCCACGCTTCCCGCGACATCTGCGCATGCAACCATAGCGCTTTAATGATATACGACATACTTGTACGCTGGAAACACTGCCATTAATCAAATCGACTTTGTTTCTATATACTTTCTAGCTCATATTCTGCCCGTCGCCATTACTTTAACGACCCGAACAGCGCATATATACCCAACTTTAACGTCGCATAAGCGAGAAAACTACTAGAAGACAGAGAAAAACCAGGGTAATCGATGAGCGGGTAGCTGGGACAAATGTAGCCTCAGCCTGGCACGAATTGCGAGTGTTGAAAGTATAGAGCGGTCCGACTGTTTAAGGCTTTATTTTTCCTTATTATTTTCTCTTTCTTTTCCTTCCTTTTTTTTTTCAGCACGGACCTCGCTCTCTTTCCTGTCGCAACATATTCGGAGTACATTTAAGCTTTGCCTTCAACAGTGCAACGCTTGACCGTATACTCGGGCCCCAACACTGCGATTTTCAACGCGACCAGCGCGGTCTTGTCGAATTTCGATATGAAAGCGAATACATTTGTTGCAGGGCGACGAGGTGCAAAAGCAAGCACAATTCGTACAAAAGTGTTGAAGAACTTCTGATGCCAAAATTTGGCTGCCTACGATGTATACTCTGTCCAGTACGCAACGCCGAAAAAGCGAGAAACAAATCACACTACTATATATGGCAGAAAATAGAGCATATATAATTACCCCGTGTTTGCTCTTCCAATAGCGAGCGAATGATGCTGGCAAATGCGTCGATAATCGGGCACGTTTATGCATAACGATTATGCTGAACTGCCAGCACATTCAGTCATCTTGGGCTGGAATTTGAATGAGCGTATATGAGCAGTATCTGTCTGCTCGTGGCCTACAAATGTTCCTTCAGGTTTCGGTACTTGGCTGATAGGAAGTGAAACTGTATTTCGAAATTTAAGGCCTGTGGTTTTACGAAGTTAGCTACTGAAGTGTGCATTCATGCACCAAACACTGACTTCCGTTCATATATGTCGTGAGCAATTATACAGCGCACCAAATACGACGCTGCTGCGAGATCAGATGCATTTAGAGCCATCTCCTTTATTCACAGCATTGGTGCAACCCCACACGACTCCGTCTCTCAGATTATTATGCTATATTGGTACCTAATATGTACAAAACTTAACAGACGCCCAGTAAAAGTGTTTTTCCCCGTGATATATATAAAGGCTCTCGTTGCAGTTTAGGCACAGTATATTTTTACTAACGTTTCGTCTGGTCCACCAGAAGAAACGTTAGTAAAAATATTCAGTGTCAATGCCAAACCAACGAGACTCTTTATTACCGATACTTTATATATATATATATATATATATATATATATATATATATATATATATATATATATAATAACAGAAAAAGAGAGAGGGTGGATATGCACTGCACAGTGCTGCATACACGGAGACGCCAAGTTGTAAGTAGCATGGTCGTATTAGTTCTAATGCGTTTGTTTTGGCTGAAAGCATTAAAATGCTTTGAATTTGAAAAGAACATCGTATTATAAGCTAAATGTTGACGTACAAGCATATGCTGATGATAAAGGGCAGAGAAGTGCTTTCTTCTGTCTAGTTCGATTTCTGCACACCGAGCAAGATCCTGGAGGCTGTAAGTGTATGCAGCTATACATCTACTGCATTCTGTATGACTACTCATAGTTAGAAAATATAATGCAAGAGTGATGCAGGTGAGTCATCATTTTAATCTAAAAAGTAGTGCTTTCCTGTGTTTTCTGAGATCTCCGGTTTTCTAACTTTTCTCAATTATTTACATCAAGAAACTCCAGGACATATCTTGGTCCCAGCGTTGTCCAAGAAGGGTCCTGGAGTGGAGTTGTGGCAGAAATGAGTACCATCGCAGCTCCTGATGAGCTTTTAGGCTCGAAGAAGAAATTAGCGAAAAACACACGCACGCACGCACGCACGCACGCACGCACGCACACACACACACACACACACACACACACACACACCGGGTCCCGCGCAACCGGTTGGGAGTCCTCCAGGCAGAGTAAGCTTCACCACTGGGGCGACGCGTCACAGCTCCTCGTAGCCCGCCTGTACCCTGTTAGGTACCGGTGGGTGGCCGGCTGGCACTGGGGATCGAACCCCGCACCTCCCGTAGCTGAAGCGGACGCTTACGTGTAATGCCACAGCTACAGTCACACACAGACACGCGTGCGCGCGCGAATCCCGAGCCATCCCATATATATATATATATATATATATATATATATATATATATATATATATATATATATATATATATATATATATAAATATATATATATATATATATATATATATATATATATAAACTGACAAATAACGGAAAATTAACTCTAGAAAAGCGGGTATTGCATAGAGCAACAGGCAAAACAAGACAAAGACTCTTAAATGTGGCGAAGGCAGTGGCCCACGTGTAGGCGACACGACTAACAGGTGGCCGAACAAAGAAATAAAACACAGTTTCGAGAGAGCAGCTGCATCGACAACTGGGCTTGTCTTCGGCAAAGGTAACATGGCTTGTTGCCCAGGCAAGTTATTTCACCTTCGTCGTGGCAGCAAGAATTTTATTAGACGGTGATTTGGCTTCGATTGTGGCTACCATCACTGTAATTACTTTCATCAAGGCGACAGCTGCCGTTAACAACTCCATCGAAAAGTGGTTATCTTCCTTGTAACGACAGTAACTGAGCTTGTATTAAACACGCAAGACGGAAGGTGTTGTGGCCAGGAGAGGATGTTTGCACCTCAACAGCTCGGGAATCACGTAAACCGAGCACAAACGTTACGTATGACGTCACTGGTAGAACGGCAAGTTGCTGTCAACCCTGGCTCTGGTAGTAGTAAGGCTGGCAAAACAGTGGGAAATTCGAAACGGCACGGAATAAATTACAGGCAAGGCCAAACCAATGACACAAGCAAAGTAGCGGTACTTATAGAGGGGCCCGGCGACACGTTTTACCCATGGTCAGAAAACACTGTTGACCGGTGGTCGAGGCGCGAGCCAAACATTATAGTGCAGCACGTCACCTGTAATTCCCAAATAATTCCTAAATTCAGCTAGAAAGAGTTCCCCCTTTTCTCCACAAATGATGCCAGATACCCAAATGGCCGCACCATATACCGTAATTCACGGCCATTCGCTGGTTTGAACATCGTGAGCTGCATAGTTAGCGAGGCCGCCATGAGAGGCCACCACATGCCCGCGCTTATCTCGAAATAAGTCACGCGTTAGAAGAAAAAAAAAGGAAACTCAAGCTGATGACGCTCGCGTTACGTAACTTGTTCCCCTCCGCCACCTCTCCCTGCTTATATTCCAGAGCACACGTTGAGACAAGAGAAGAGAGAAAGCAATACAGCGTACGACAATTATATGTAATTCCGCTCGTACTTGATGAATTCTAAAGATTTCACGGTGGTCTATTCGCGAGGTGTTAAAATCCTTTAAGGAAGTCATTCGATGGTTACTTGGAAGAGTGTTGCGGGGTTCCTTTAAGTAACGCAGGGGCAGAACCTTGCGTTTATATAGTTCAGATTGTACCCAAATAATTCGACGTTATATGTGACGTGTCCGCACTGCTGGTGACGTGACCCCTATAGCTGTTCAGGTGGCAATAGACTGTGCTTTTGTGTCCCGGGAAAAAAAAAACCCCTTACTTTCGTAAGAGGTAGGGCGGTGGAACTGTTGCTGATTTGAAGAAGGCCACTAAAGACATGATTTTGCTTGCTCGCTTATTGCTGATCACTGCAATTCACAATCTAATCGTGAACAATTCGCTTTGGTTGATACGCATACGACGTGCGCGTCTAGAGTCGTATTTTAAAATTCACGCTGCCACATTCATTTCTATCCTATTTTGTTCAAGACTATCAACCAGTCGGCGTATTCTTGCAGAAGACTTGTACATCTCGACCAAACGTAACACCGCGAATCGTGAAACACTTACATGCTAACGTTACAGTCTTCCTCCTCTCTACGGTATAGTAAATTATGGGGTTATTTGAGCTGCCAATACAGATATATCACCAGCATCACATGATTAGGCCGACCACATAGAGTTAAATTTTGGGGCTGTTGGTTTCTCCAACCAAACGTACCAACACCCTTTTGTCATTAAGACGTAAACGCATGACCTTGATCTAAAAAAAAAAAAAGCAAAACGCTGTTTTCTCGTGAACAGCTGGAATGACGCGGAACGGCGCCCTCTCTGCGCGTTGTTACGCCTGGGAGTACACACCGAACGTCAATGCCTCTGCAAAAGCAATCTGTGTCAAGGCCAGCGATCGAGCCCGCCTGACGCGACCAACTCAACGACGTCATCAAGCGGCGGCGCCGGTCTGTCTTACGCAACGCACAGCGAGCTCTTTCAGCCCACGAGCCCGTTGAAGCAATCGGCGCCTTCCAGTCTGGCGAGTCTTACGCTATGCGTGGCAACATCCCTCGTCCTTGGGCGCAACCATGCGCAGCGTCGGGTACCCGGATTCTGACATCACGGACTGCGGCGCTTCTGGTTGGACATTGGTGACGCAAAGATCCACCCGGTGCCTATAAAAAAAGCCAAGCGGCGCGTCGCCAGCAGATGACCTATGCGTCAGTGAGAAGCCGACGTATGCGTGCGAGAGAAGACATCTCGGCTCTTCAAGTCCCTAAGCTGTTGGCCCCAGTGCCGAATATGTAACGCCTCTATTTCTATGCTGTACATAAACCTTGCCTTAACTCACCATCGTCTCGTCCGCTCGTCTATCAGCTCTGCGCCGAAGCAGTCGCGAGCTGAGTAACACACGCTACCAAACGGCTGGTGACCTTGGCGGCGGAGTTCGGAGCAGTGGCGCCTTCTTCGTAACAGCATGCAGTGGCACTCGAAGCAGCATTCGAGTGAATCATCGTCGGGGCATCCCGTAGCATCGTCTCCATCACTCTCGTGTACGGATTTGTAAAAAGCGATGACACGGAGTTGCAAAAAGAGAGATAGTGATTTCGTGCAATCAAAGGAGATCATGCATGTAATTGAGTTGAATGTTTACAGCACGCAAAATAGACACCAGAGCTGATGAGCGCAGACACGTATGCATGCTCTGTTTACGCATACAATACCAGTCATACACATTTCTGCGTAGGAAAGCATGCAACTGCCTCGGTGATTGTACTGAAGACAGACATAGACCAGGTGGTGGATAGTCGCGACAGAACTGTATGCCGTGCAAGTAGCATGCACTGTAAGCACTTGTTACGACAGGAGAGAGACTATTATTTCGTTAAAGCATGAAGATTAATGCTCGCACACATGCGGACAAAACAAATTGTTCTGTTCTAAGATGTCGCACGTTTTCGAGACATTTTTTCCTTGGTGGCTGCGGCAACATACTGAGCTGCGCAGCCCTTCATGAACGTGTCGCTTCCTTTTTATAGGCTTGGCCAATGATGCGAAGTTCGTTAACCGTGCATAATTAGTCTCGATATAGACATGAAATAATGAAAGCGTGTATTTGTGGTCCACGAGACAAGTTCAGCAGTTTTCAAAGTGCCAACGATATATAGAGTCTACCTTGGTATGCACGACGTAAATTTCTTACGCCTTGTGCCCTAATGGATAGTTTTCACTTTTATTCATCTATATGCCGCCGTAAAATATCGTAATTACGCTCAATTATGCTTCCATCATATGACTGCATACATTAATTAGTTAACGCGGATTGAATAGTTAGTGGTACAATATGTCTCGGGGCTTTCATTTTCCTTTCTTTGTTTTTTCGTCAAGCCACATTGGGATTAACCACTGTACAACTCGTTCCATGTGAAATGTTCACCGAACGCACGCATGCATGCAAGTGTTAAAGCGTTCATTGTTCAGCCGGGAGCCATCCCTATACTTGCCAATAGATCGACGACATAATATGCAGCGTGGGTGGAGTGGAAGTGACCTAAGGGCACTAAACCAATAAATTATTCCTAACACCCTTAAGACGACAACTCAGCAAGTAGTAACGTATCGCCCAGGCGGCGCTGCATCATCATTGCTATAGTTGAACACCACGTGCACTGATGCTTCTGAACAAAAACATTCAGCTGAAGCAGTTGAGTAAGTTAGCCTCCTAAAAAAAAGAAAAAAAAAGAAACATATTTACCTCAGTCAAGGGCTGTTCTAAATAAAGCAGTCTCCGTGAAAAGAACTCGGCTAAGGCCTCGGCCGCTTGGAGTGCAGCAACAGCTGCATCTCGACGACCCACGTTTTGTTTTCGTTTTTTTTTCACTTGTTTTCAGACAGCAGCCCAGCAGCATGCGCCAACTGTACAGCGGGAGGAGCCGCGGGCATTGAAACATTCGGGCAAATAGGTCAATCTACAAACCATCGCAGTACATATACGGACGACGCCCAGCTAAAGCATATGTATGCCGGCTTATATTCAAAAAGCGCGAAACAAAAAGAAAGAAAGAAAGAAAGAAAGAAAGAAAGAAAGAAAGAAAGAAAGAATGAAAGAAAGAAAGAAAGGAAATGGTATTGTGCCGTCGTTGTTGCGCCCGTATATCAGTTCCCATGCCGAATATAATGTAGACGCTCGGTATGCAACAACCTGCGGTTTCGAAGGAGCGAACAACAAAGCCGTTCGCGAGCGAGAGCCCAACGCAGCTGCGTGTATACGTACGTGTACGTGTAAGCGCAAGCCGACGCCGTGTCGTCGTCCGAAATTCACACGGCGGCGCACAACTGGAAGATGCGAGAGGCAGCTTTCTACTATGGGGGATGCAGATGCAAGGCAGTGGGGGGTGGCCAACCATGCTGCTCCCGCTTGACGGAGCGCGCCCGTTGTAATTTGCTTGCTGTCACTGTCGAAGGAAACAATCAATAACTCGAGTGCGCTCGGCGGCAGCCGCCGCAGACGAAAACGACCGTAGCGAGAAGTTCGTCTAAGCTTGTGCGTGCGTGCGTCAGCAGTAGTAGGGGTTTGAACGCACAAAAGTGCAGCCTACGGGGACCGTCTTGTGGAAGAAGTGATTGCAAAAGTAACCGTAAAAAGATAGAGGGGGTCGAGGGTAGGCACTGCGTTAACCCGGGCAGCCCCGCCCCTCCTTGGTGGCACGTCGTCTCTTCCTCCCTGCTCCATCGGCAAACGCGCGTTCACGTGTATATATATATATAGGGCACCCAATGGCGGCCAGTGTCTTTCCCAGCCACATCCGTCACAACAGATGAGTGATCGGCCAAGAAAATGAGTTTTGGAAAGGGAGAGTGACCAGGGGACGTACAGGGAGATGTGTTTGAAGTGGCGCAAGCAGAGGACGTCGAATATAGACTGCAGATGAGCGCGCTGTGCCGGGATTTCCGTAACAATTTCTTTAGCGCATGTCGGTCTGCCGAACGAGTGTTTTACACGTCGTTGCCTTTCCTCGCTTGAGCACGCAGATTGTCTGCGCGCTGTTGCGCCTTTGGGTAGCGTGGTGCGGACTCGGGCCATCCGAGTCCCCGGAGAGGACGAGTAGAGAAGCCGGAGAAGGAGAAAAAAATGTTTATATACAGTATTTACATGGTAGCGTGGTACAACATGAAAAGAGAATCACACACGAGCGCCTCTGCGCTAGCGTTTTTATACATCGTCCGCCTTCCCAAGATCCCTTGCAAAGAAAATTTATGCGCAGGATACTCCAATGAGATCGTCGTCTTCCTCTCCGTCCCCGAAGAGGGAAAGCCAAACACCGCCTCCCTCTGAACCTAGGAAAGGGGCAAGACATGCCCAGTTCGCTGTTTGGTGAGGGAGACCCCACGCGCCAGCGTGGCACCACAGTGAGATGACGTGGAATCCCATGCGCAAAGTCGCTCCCTGATGCAGCCAGGTTGACTCAAGCAAGGCAGAATACCCCGTACAGCTGCTGGGTCGACGCTGCTTCGGAGTGTTGCTCTCGGCGGCTGACAAAAGCTTGGCCAACGACTTTTGTGTCAAGAGGAGCCGGCGACGTGGTTTTTCCAGATTGTCCGCGTCCGTCGCCGTCCCGGTGCAGGGTTGACTCATCAACAGCTGCCAGGTGCCAGCAGGCCGCGAAGACCACGTGGAACTTGGGCGAGGCACAACAGCACCCCCGCCGCCAGATGATACATCGGGAGGTCGAGTTGTTCCATGCAGCTCGGCCGGGTCGATGTCGGCGACGTTCCGGCAAGGCTCTTGCTTTCTCGAAGGGCCTGGTCAAACTGGAATGCTCCAAGAGCTGGCCTCTGCGCCCCGCTTCGGTGAAAAGTGGGTGACAAGCTCCAAGAAACGACCTTTGTCAGCCACACACAATGCGACAAGCACCGCGTGCACGCCACTCTCATCGCCAGGCCTCCGATTTTACAAAGCAAACATCTTATCTTAATAACTTAAGCTCAAGGAAACAATGTGCATACCAATCGGGACAAGTGTCCAGTAACTCTTTCATACGTAACTCCATTTGGAATCGAGATAACATTATAATCAAGCTAAACAAGCAAACTGTAGAGCTCGGGACAACGAGGGAGTCAGTGAAAAATTTCTCTACGCCCTCACTGTAACACATTGAAAAAAAAAGTACACATAAACTAGGTAAAGGTAAACAAAAAAAATCAAACAAACCTTCCGCGTCTTTTGACGAGTCAAAACGCTCGACTTAGGGCGTCTGCATTTGTATGAAGGCCACCTCTCTTGTAGCGCACCTCGAAATTGTGCTGCTGCAGTGCTATGCTCCATCTGAGCAAACGACCATTCTTAGGTGACATTTGGTGTAACCAGGTTAGTGGAGAGTGATCAGTTTCTATAATAAACTTAGAGCCAGCAACATAGCAGCCTAGTTTTCGTACGGCCCAAACAATGCAAGCACATTCTTTTTCCGAAGTGCTATAAGCCTCTTCCCTGCTGCTCAATTTGCGACTCAAATACAAAACCGGCCGCTCCTCTCCACTCTGGTCCGTCTGACATAGCACTGCTCCTAAACCGCGTTCGCTTGCATCACACTGAATAGTGAAAGGTTTTGCAAAATCCGGTGCCCTCAAGACGGGTTTCTCACTCAATGCGTGCTTCAGCTTCTGAAAAGCGTCTTCCTTTTTAGAGTCCCATTGAATGTTCACAGGTTCGGTCTTGCGTAAACTATCTGTCAAAGGGCTGGCAATCTCGGAGTAATTCGGGACGTAATGCTGATAGTAACCTGTGAGGCCGAGGAATGCTCTCATCTCGGTCTTAGTGCTGGGACGACGATAACCGACCACCGCGGCTACCTTGAGTTCGGACGGTCGACGACGCCCATTTCCTACAATGTGCCCTAAATAGCTTACTTCAGCACAGCCCAAATGACATTTCTCTCTCTTTACCGTAAGACCTGCATTTTTGACCCGTTCCAAAACCATCCGAAGGTGTTCAACATGGTCTTCCCATTTGTCCGAAAATATCGCCACATCGTCTAGGTAAGGCAGCGCAAATTTCTCGAGCCCGTGGAGAACCTTATCCATCAGGCGGCTGAAACAATACGGCGCGTTCTTGAGCCCAAAGCTCATCATCAAAGGACGAAAAGTGCCCAGGGGTGAGATAAAAACAGCGTATCGACTCGCGCGCTCTGTCAAAGGGACCTGCCAATACCCCCTAACAAGGTCTAACGTAGAAATGTATTTCGCCTTAGACACTGTCTCTACCCTCTCTTCAATGTTAGGAATAGGGTAAGTCTGGTCGACTGTTACAGAGTTCAGGCGGCGATAGTCCACGCATGGCCTTGGATCACGGCCCGGAATCTCAACCAAAATCAAAGGCGAGGTGAAATCACTGTCTGCTTCGATGATAACACCTAGGTCGATCATGCGGCGAATTTCGGCCTCTAGTATCTCTCTCTGTCTAGGTGACACCCGATACGGCTTACAGCTGATCGGCTTGTTAACCGTCAGCTCAATGTCGTGCTTAATCACATCCGTTTTGCCTGGCTTCTCGGAGAAAACGGTAGCGAATTCCTGTACTAAAAGCTCTAAATCTTCCTCTTGAGCCTTACTTAGGGTGTTCCCTGTGTCTACCCTATCGGACAATGTGCTGCTGACCGTGCCATCGGAAAGACAAAGGATTTCCGCGCCCTCATCCTCAGGAACATTGAGTGCAAGGTTTACTACTGCTTTTCGTCGCATGTAGGGTTTCATTAGGTTACTGTGATACACTTTGGGGCATTTCCGGCCCCACTTTACCTCGTAGTTGGTGTCTGAAAGCACTGACAACACTGTCGCTGGTCCCTCCCATTGTACGTCCAGCTTGTTTTTTCTTGAAGGGCACAACAGCATCACCTCATCGCCCACTCTAAAGACTCGCTTTCGAGCTGACTTATCGTAACGGGCCTTGGAAAGCGCCTGTGCTGCGCGCATGTTGCTCTCCACCACTTCGCGTGTAGTCCCCAGTCGCCCCAATAAATCCAGTACATAGGAAACCACATTAGGGTCCTCCCCATATCCAGTCCATGACTCTCGTATTAAGTGCAGCGGACCTCTCAAGTTCCTGCCGTAGACAAGTTCAGCCGGACTAAAACCCGTACTCTCGTGTGGGGCCGACCTCAGAGAAAACATCGCAGCTGGTATACACCCCTCCCAGTCACTTTTATGCTCAAAGCACAAAGCTCGCAAAACGCGTTTCATGACCGAGTGCATGCGTTCCACAGGGTTCGACTGTGGATGGTGAATAGAGCTATGCGCGATTTTTATCCCGCAGCGTTCTAGGAATGTAGTCGTAAGGCAGCTTGTGAACACACTTCCGTTGTCACACTGTATCTCCGAGGGAAAACCCACCCGAGAAAAAATAGACAACAATGCGTCCACCACGCATACTGAACTCAACTCTTTCAGTGCGATTGCCTCCGGGAACTTGGTGGCAACGCACAGCGCGGTCAGGACGTACCGATATCCTGATTTAGATGGAGGCAGAGGCCCCACGATGTCAATCACGAGCCGACGGAAGGGTTCTGTGACTATTGGCACTAGTTTCATTGGTGCCTTCCATTTGTCTGTTGATTTTCCTATCCGCTGACAAGTGTCGCATCCACGGACAAACATCTCTACATCCTTCCAGCACCCGGGCCAGTAGAACTCCTGAGCCAGCTTAGCTTTCGTTTTCTTTATACCTAAGTGGCCCGCCCAGGCGTTGCTGTGGGCCAGGTCGAGAATGTTCCGCCGGTATTTTAGTGGAACTACCACTTGGTTGTAGACCCGCCCTTTAGCGTTCTCATACCTGCGATGCAACACCTCGTTTTGGGTGTAGAACGAAACGTTCTTCCTAGAGTTACCTTCCTTATGTATGGCATCTAGCAGCATAGAGAGTGCGAGATCCGCCTTTTGATCGACCACTAGCGTTGCACGGTCGGTTCTGGCTAGCTGACACCAACTGGTGGACGCGGGTGTTAACACCGAGCCTGTCACCAAGTCCTCGTTTTCGGGCGTTAGAGATATTTCCTCGCTGTTGTCGACCATAGCCCCAGTTTCCGTCTCGACAACTCGCATGGCAGACTCATTTTCCGTCGCAACTACCTCAGGTTTTCCTACACTGCCCTCGGACGTCTGTTCCCCAGAGGGTGAGCTGCTCAGCTGTTGCGTCAGCTCGCGCGCCTTCGAACGGGTAAGGGCCATGCAAGCTATTTCGGTGGCAAATGATTCTCCACGTGTTTTTAACATTTCCTCAGACTTATTTGAAAATAGGTAAGGGAAGTGCTCCGGGAGGTTGGCTGAAATTGCTGCTTCCGTACACAATTGGCCGAAAGGGCCCTCGATTACAACCCTCGCTATCGGTAGGCAGACGCTTTGCTTTTCTGCCACTTGCCGAATCCAGGCACACTCTCCTATATAGTCTTCGGAAGATACGCAACTTGGATGCGCTACATCCATTGTGGCCGCCGAGTCCCTCAATACCCTACACATTCGGCCGTTCACTGAGAGTGTCCTCATGTAAGGCTTCAACAGCTTTAAGCTATCCTCTGACTCCTGAATTGTGGCAAATGCCATGTGCCTCTTACAGCTCCTGGCCATGTGGCCCTTTTCTCCGCAGCTGTAGCAAACAACTGGCTTCCGCGCTTCTAACGCATGCGCTATGTCACCAGGCGCCTTTGAACCTGATGAAGGTGCCGCCTTAGTCCCCTCACTGTCCTTTCCCTGCTGATTGTCTAATAACTTGGAATTTTCGGGTTTCCAGTTATTTCTTGCAAACCTCTTGCGTCCCTGGTTTCCCGACCAGCTTTCTACCTTTTCATTTTTTTCCGAAGTTCGTGGTGTATTGCGGAGACTACGGCGTGAGCAGTAATCTTCGGCGAGTTCTGCTGCCCTGTTCATGTCTACGTCTTTCATCCTATCCTGCACCCAAAGCCTTACCTCCTCGGGAATTCCCCGGTAAAACTGCTCAAGTACCATCAACTCAATGACCTTGTCATGGTTGCCATAGACTTGCGCGCTTTTGAGCCACTCTTCAAAGTTGGCTCTAATTTGGTAGGCATAGTCTGAATGAGATTCGTTGCCCCTCTTAGAGTGCCTGAACCGCAGGCGGAAAGCCTCTGTCGATAGGCGATATTTTCGTAGCAATGCAGCCTTTACCCTGTCATACACCTCGGAGTCCTCTTTATTCATTCTTGCGATAACATCGGACACTTCGCCTGGTAGTACGCATATCAGTTTTTGTGGCCAAGTCTCCGTACTAAACCCTGCATTTTCGCATGCTCGCTCAAAATGCACGAGGTATAATGCAATGTCGTCACCCGCCTTGAAGGTGTGGATTAGATCCTTTATCTTTGATTCTCCACCCCCTGAATTTTGATTTCCCACGGACATACGAAGCTCCAGTTCTTTCAGACGGATTTCATGTTCTTTATCCTCGCGATCCCTCCTTATTTCCTCCTCTCTTTGTTCACGGGCTAAGCGCTCACGCTCCTCTTTCTTTGCCAAAATGGTTTCTCTGGCCTCAATGGCCTCTTCTAAACTCACTTCCTCTTTTCCCAAGTGCTCCAAAATTTGTTGTTTTCTTTTAACCGAGCCGACCGAAATATTCAGCTCCTGACAAATTTCGAGGAGTTCTTGGACCTTAAACTTCTCCATCTTAGATATGCACACCGTTTCTCTTCTAAGGTAATTTTGCCCACGAGCCACCCAATTCTTGGTCTGCGAATCAAAATTTACCAAAATCACCCTACCACGTTACCGACCATCTGCGCTAACGAGTCTGGCGAAAAGAAGAGCAAACACGCGGCACTCACCACTTCGATGCAGCCGACGCAGGCGAATCCCATAAGCTGCCAGCCACTGTTGCGCCTTTGGGTAGCGTGGTGCGGACTCGGGCCATCCGAGTCCCCGGAGAGGACGAGTAGAGAAGCCGGAGAAGGAGAAAAAAATGTTTATATACAGTATTTACATGGTAGCGTGGTACAACATGAAAAGAGAATCACACACGAGCGCCTCTGCGCTAGCGTTTTTATACATCGTGCGCCTTCCCAAGATCCCTTGCAAAGAAAATTTATGCGCAGGATACTCCAATGAGATCGTCGTCTTCCTCTCCGTCCCCGAAGAGGGAAAGCCAAACACCGCCTCCCTCTGAACCTAGGAAAGGGGCAAGACATGCCCAGTTCGCTGTTTGGTGAGGGAGACCCCACGCGCCAGCGTGGCACCACAGTGAGATGACGTGGAATCCCATGCGCAAAGTCGCTCCCTGATGCAGCCAGGTTGACTCAAGCAAGGCAGAATACCCCGTACAGCTGCTGGGTCGACGCTGCTTCGGAGTGTTGCTCTCGGCGGCTGACAAAAGCTTGGCCAACGACTTTTGTGTCAAGAGGAGCCGGCGACGTGGTTTTTCCAGATTGTCCGCGTCCGTCGCCGTCCCGGTGCAGGGTTGACTCATCAACAGCTGCCAGGTGCCAGCAGGCCGCGAAGACCACGTGGAACTTGGGCGAGGCACAACAGCGCAGCGAGTGCCCGTAAATTTTTCGATTTCGCAGGATACTTCGTTCGCAATACAAGTGTGGTTTCATTTTTACTTTCGCTTTCGGCAGACATACCCTTACACGCACGCGCGTATACGCACACAAACTTTTACCCTCACTCACTCACTCACTCATTCATTCATTCATTCATTCATTCATTCATTCATCCATTCATTCACACACACACACACACACACACGCACGCACACACACACACACACACACGCGCAGACGCACACACACACAGACACACACACGCAGACGCACACACGCACACACACACACACACACACACACACACACACACACACACACACACACACACACACACACACACACACACACACCTGGTACGTCTTTCGGCAATTTGCACAACTAAAGTTTTTTTATTCTTCTATACTTAAATTCAGTTCATTTCCTATTATCCACCCGCCAAGTTTTCGGCCGATCCCGACAATAGCGGCGGCGTACCGGCGAAAACCAACACGCATTGGAAATAAAGAATTCGAACTAAACTTGACCACGCACCTTCTTCCGTTAACTGCAACGCTGTCTTAATAACATTTGTGATCTTCATGTGATGGTATCGTTCATGCATGTGCTGGTATTAAACAATTTATGTTGTTTGCGTGTTTGCACTTCCATTTGCACTTCCAAAACGTGCACTTCCATTAAACAAATTTTATAATATTTACGAATAGTTAGCACAATGCTTTAGAACATAGCCTCATGGTGTAGTGGAAGAATATAACTGAACTTTAACAGCAGTTCGAAAGCAGCTGTCGTGGCGCGTCTGAACGCTATGGGCCAATGCTAATGGTCACTAGCTGACACTGACCACGCATTCAGATATACCGCGAGTGTCGTTTAATTTCGATGCAGTGCACCACTGCCGTCATCCGGGTGGCAATCCACAAACTTAGTGGAACCACGTCGAATTAACTTGCGGCTCAAATGTAATGAATTGTCCGGAATTGTGGTGCGTGTCTTGAGAATTCGTAGCTCCGTTATGTCACCAAATAATGCGACTGCAGTGACATCAAAGTTACCGAAAAAAAAAAGTTACGCCAATCCCGAAGCAGTGGGCATTCTCGGTGGATGGCGGTGGTCTAGTGGCTAAGGTACTCGGCTGCTGACCCGCAGGTCGCGGGTTCAAATCCCGGCTGCGGCGGCTGCATTTCCGATGGAGGCGGAAATGTTGTAGGCCCGTGTGTTCATATTTGGGTGCACGTTATAGAACCCCAGGTGGTCGAAATTTCCGGAGCCCTCCACTACGGCGTCTCTCATAATCATGTGGTGGTTTTGGGACGTTAAGCCTGTTGCGAAAGACGGCGATGCCAACACGGTCCCAAGGCGCCACTGCTTTCAACTCCGCCGGGAAGGTAACCAGCCGTTTGGTAGCGTATGTTTCTCAGCTCGCGACTGCTTCTGCGCAGAGCCGATAAGACGAGCGGACGAGACGACGGTGAGTTAAACAAGGTTTATGTACAGCATATATACAGAGGCGTTACAATTTCGGCACTGGGGCCGACAGAGACTCGAAGAGCCGAGCTCTCCTCTCTAACACATAGGTCAGCCTTTCGCCTAAGACCGCTGACTCACACACATGTCGGCACTCCGACACGGGGACGCCTCTCACATAGGACCGCCGATCGCGACGCGCCGCAGGGCTTCTTTTATTTACACCGGGTCCAACCAAAATGTCCAATCAGAAGCGCCGCTGGTCGTCCGGGCAGATTCCGCCAATGGGGTCCGCCGCGCCATGCGTCAGGCCACCAGACACGCGGCCGCCGGCTCGCTGTCACGTGCGCCGCTGACTCACTGCACATGGGCCAGAGGGGCGCCGCGCGTGTTCACGCCGTCGAGGTGATCGCGCCAGGCAGACTGCGGGCTGGCCTTGACCCAGATTGCCTTTTTCAGAGGCACGGTCGTTTGACGAGGACTCGCTGGCATAACAGCACCCCCGCCGCCAGACAATGCACCGGAAAGACGAGCTGCTTCCACGGGGCTCGGATGTCAGGTGCGCTCGTTCGCCAGGTCCCTCCAGGTTCGCCTCCAGGGCCATGGGGAGACTACAGCTCCAGACTGTTCCGGGAACACATCCCATTTTGACGACGGATCCCAGCCCCACTGGCTTGTCGCCACAACTTGCTGACCAGCTTCACTCGTCTCTTCTGACCATCTTCCGTTTCAGCACTTGTCGATGGTTCTGCAACTTGCCAAGAACGGATCGACAACAGACAACACACGACACACGCAAGTGGCTTCGGTCACCCGACAGAAAACCAGACAAAGTATAGTACAACATATACCTATCTACGTGTTTATCGGAATTTTGTTCCCTCTACATCAAGAGGCACATGTGGGACACAAGACTCTTAAAGTAAGAACTTGAATTTTTCACAATTACAACAACGCAACGAATTAGAATACCACATAAAGTTGGCCCCTTGAGAGCACTCTGAACGAGAGCGCTCAGCCCAGGTCGTGATGAGGTCAAAATTTTGCCCCGAATCGCCAGCGAGAAACCGAAAGGTTGAGAAGGTACTAACTAAACGCACGGCTCAATGCGTCTGCATTAGCGTTTAGCCTTCCTTTTTTGTAGCGAACGTCAAAGTTGTGCTGTTGGAGTATCATGCTCCACCTCAGTAACCGGCCACTTTTAGGCGACATGTTATTTAACCAGGTTAGAGGACAGTGGTCCGTTTCAACCACAAACCTCGAACCGGAGACATAACAAGCTAGCTTTTGAACGGCCCACACGAGGCAAGCGCATTCCTTTTCAGAGGTACTGTACGCCTCTTCCCTGCCGCTGAGTTTTCGGCTTAAATACAAAACTGGCCTTTCGTTACCAGCACTGTCCTCCTGGCACAATACAGCTCCCATGCCGCGATCACTCGCGTCGCATTGAATCACAAATCTCTTAGAGAAATCGGGTGCCATGAGAACAGGCTTTTCGCTTAGGGCCTGTTTTAGCTGGCAAAACGCAGTCTCCTTTTCTGAGTCCCATACTACTTTAACCGGCTCGGACTTTCGAAGCGCGTCAGTGAGAGGGCTGGCCATGCTAGAGTAATTTTGCACGTAATGCTGATAGTATCCAGCCAGGCCCAAGAATGCCCTTATCTCTGATTTTGTGGTTGGTCGTGGATAGTTCACGACAGCGGCTACCTTAATTTCTGAAGGTCTACGCCGGCCACGCCCCACAACGTGCCCCAGGTAAGACACCTCGCCACACCCTAGGTGACATTTAGTAGGTTTCACGGTAAGGCCAGCCTTTCTCAACCTGTTCAGCACGACGCGTAAGTGCTCGACATGTTCTTCCCAGTTGTTGGAGAAGATGGCGACATCGTCAATATACGGCAGAGCGAACTCGGAGAGGCCTTTAAGAACGCGGTCCATTAAGCCTGAAAAACAAAAGGGTGCATTTTTCAATCCAAAGCTCAGCTTAAGTGGGCGATACGTTCCAAATGGAGAAACAAATGTGGCATAGCGGCTGGCACGCTCTGTAAGGGGGACTTGCCAATACCCTCGCACGAGGTCTAACGTGGAAATATAGCTGGACTGTGACACAGTTTCCACCCTCTCCTCTAGGTTTGGTATCGGGTAAGTTTGGTCCCGAGTTATTGCGTTAAGACGCCGGTAATCGATGCATGGCCTCGGATCTTTTCCTGGCACCTGAACCAATATTAGAGGGGATGTATAGTCACTCTCGCCCGGTACTATGACTCCCAACTCCAGCATTTTATCGATCTCCTCTTTCATGATCTGCTTTTGCACGGGGGAACAACGATACGGCTTGCTACGGATTGGCTCCTCACAAGTTAGCTCGATATCGTGCTCGATCACCGTCGTGTTTCCGGGACGGTCCGAAAACACGTCTTGAAACTCGGAAACAATCCTTCTCAGGTCCTCCTTCTGGACTTCACTTAACCTAGGCTCTAGGTTCAACTGCTCCAAGATTACCTCCGATCCCCTTTCGATTACATCACTAGAATTCAAAATTTCTTCTCCCTCTTCCTCTGCAGCATTCAACAGCAGATTTACGACCGCTTGACGTTGAACGTAGGGTTTCATCAAGTTACTGTGGTAAATTTTGTTCGGGCGCCTTCCTAATTTCACTTCATAATTGGTATCAGAAAGCTTCGATATTACTTTGGCAGGCCCTTCCCAATGAACCTCAAGCTTGTTCTTTTTGGACGGCCGCAGCAGCATTACTTGACTACCAACTTCAAATGTGCGCTTCTTCGCCGATTTGTCGTAGTACTCCTTCGACAATACTTGTGCAGCCTTCATGTGGCTTTCCACCAGATCTTTCGTTTTTCCAAGCCTCTGAAGGAGGTCTAGAACATACGCGACTACATTAGGGTCCTCATCGAATCCCTCCCAGGACTCGCGTAGCATTTGCAATGGTGTTCTCAAACTCCTGCCATACACAAGCTCTGCAGGGCTAAAACCTGTGCTCTCATGAGGAGCTGATCTTAAAGCGAACATAGCGGGAGGAATACACGCTTCCCAGTCGCATTTGTGCTCGTAGCAGAGAGCTCTCAGTATCCGTTTCAGAACGGAATGCATACGCTCTACCGGATTAGATTGCGGGTGATGGATCGAGCTGTGCACTACTTTTATTCCACATCTATCCATAATGGTAGAGGTAAGGCAGCTGGTGAAGACACTACCATTGTCGCATTGGATTTCAGAAGGAAATCCGACGCGTGCAAAAATGGATAGCAGCGCATCCACGACATGAGGGGAATTGAGCTCCTTAAGGGGTATCACTTCCGGAAATTTTGTGGCTACACAGAGAGCCGTCAGGATGTACCGACAACCTTGCCTTGACTCTGGCAATGGCCCGACTATATCAATTACTAGGCGCCGAAAAGGTTCTGTGATAATCGGCACAAGCTTCATGGGTGCCTTCCACTTGTCCGTGGATTTCCCCGCTCTCTGACAAGTGTCGCATGAGCGCACAAAGTCTTCGATATCCTTCCAGCATTTCGGCCAATAAAACTGAAGGGAAACTCTAGCCTTGCTTTTTTTTATGCCGAGATGCCCTGCCCATGCGTTTTCATGCGCCAGTTCCAATAGTTGGCGACGATACTTTTGTGGCACTAAGAGCTGCTCATACTTGCGACCTTGCGCATTTGTGTAGCTCCGATACAAAAGCCCCGCTTTCTCAAAAAAAGAAACATTCTTTTTCTTTTTTTCTAAGTTTACGCTTTCCATTAGCGCTTTAATCGAGAGGTCCTCACGCTGCTCTCGAATGAGCGTTTCTCGATCAACCCTCGACAGCTCACTCCAACTTTCCGCTACAGGCGAGAGCGTTGCAGCCCTCTCGCTCTGATCCAATGGCGCCAGGTCGTCTTCCCTTTCCACGGAAACTGCGCCGGTCGGATCGGCGACGGGCCGCTCGCGCGACTGCTCACATGACTCACGCGGAAAGTTTCCTCTCTGAGGTTCCGTCGACCCGCCGACAAGGTCACTTGAGAGTTCACCGCTTTGAACAAGGTCAAGCTCTTGCGAGAGCTTCCGCGCTTGCGATCGCGTGAGGGCCATGTACGCTAAGTTGGGGAAGAACGATTTACCCTGCTCTTTGAGAAGCTGCTCTGAGTTGTTGGAGAAGAGATAAGGAAAACGATCGGGAAGCGCGGCAGACACAGCCGCTTCGGTGCGAAGCTTACCGAACGGGCCTTCAATGACAACCGTGGCGATAGGTAAGCAAGCACTCTGCTCCTCGGCGACTTGCCTGATCCACGCGCATTCTCCTGTAAAGTCATCCGGGGACACCAATGAAGGATGGACAACATCCATGGTTGCCGCGGAGTCTCTAAGTGCTCGACACGCTTTCCTATTCACACTAATTTCTTGGATATACGGCTCCAACAACCGCATGTTCTTTTCCGATTCTCTAATTGTTGCAAAAGCAAACTTTTGCTTACAGTTTATCGCGATGTGCCCTTCCTTTTTGCAGTTGTAGCAGATTAGTGGCTTCCGTGATTCAAACGCCCGTGTGGTATCAGTGCGTTGTTTAGAGACCTCACTCGATTTTTCCGCTTCTGTTTTCCCTTCCTCTACAGTGTCCTTCGTAAGAGACGGGTCCTTTTTGAAATTACGGTGCGGAGCGGGTTTCCGTTGATCAGGTTTCTTTGAAAAGCCCTCTTTTCTTTCATCCTTTTCAACGCGCACTGCCCTGCTATGCAACTTTCGGCGAGTATAATACTCCTCAGCTAACTCTGCTGCCTTGTTTAGCTGTACTTCACCAAGTTTGTCCTGCAGCCAAAGTTTAACATCCTCCTCGATGCAGCGGTAGAATTGCTCCAATGCAACGCATTCCACCACTTTATCGCGGTCGTCATAAACACCTTCGCCCTTGAGCCATTCAATCAAATCGGCTTTAAGACGAAACGCGAAGTCAACGTGTGACTCATTCCCCTTTTTAGCATACCGGAACCTTTGCCTGAAAGCCTCGGGTGACAATTTATAACGTCTTAAGAGCACTTCCTTAACCTCGTCATAGCTCTCAAACGCTTCCCTCGACAAGCAAGTCATCGCGTCGGACACTTCGCCGGGAAGAAGAGCTAACAGGTTCCGCGCCCAAAGACACCGCTCCAAAGCGTTTCGCTCACAGACGTGTTCAAACTTGACGAGATACTTCGCCATGTCCTCGCCTACTACGAACGGTGGCAGTTGGTCCCGAATTCTAATACCGCTGACCTGAATCGTCGGAGAAGCTGCGCTAGGCGCCTGCGAACACTGTAGGATTGCCAATTCTATTCGTTTCATCTCGAGGCGCTCCTGTCTCTCGGCCTCCTCGCGCTCGCGACGTTCGCGCCTTTCAGCCTCTTCACGTTCGCGAGCTTCTCGCCTTTCTTCACGTTCGCGAGCTTCGCGCCTTTCTTCACGTTCGCGAGCTTCGCGCCTTTCAGCCTCCTCACGTTCGCGAGCTTCTACTTCTCGCCTTTCAGCCTCCTCACGGCGTGCTTTGATATCCACCCAGGCCTCATCGACTTCCTCAGCCGACACTCCCTCGTCCTTCATGATCTCAAGGATCGCTTGCTTTCGTTTCGCACGGCCCAAAGTAATGCCGAGTTCCTCACAAATTTCGATGAGTTCCTTCACTTTAAGGTTCTCCATCGTTCACACTAGCCTCTTGCTGTTTGCCCCTGTTAAGAATCTACTTGCCGTACCTACTATAAGCCTACTAGCAAGACGCGCAAGCAATTTTTCACACTCCCGTGTTTACCCCCTCGGCATTAACTTTGGTTTCAAAGCGCTTCGACTTGGCTTGAAACGATCAAAGCTCACTTCAATGCTTCACACAGCCCTTCTCTAAACTACTACAACCTGAGCTAGAGTAGTCTGGTGAACTGAGGGGAAAACATCAGGCACTCACCGCATCGATGTCGCTGACGCCGGCCGATCCCGCAGCTGCCAACCACTGTTGCGAAAGACGGACCGATCCCGCCGAAGCCACCACTGTTGCGAAAGACGGCGATGCCAACACGGTCCCAAGGCGCCACTGCTTTCAACTCCGCCGGGAAGGTAACCAGCCGTTTGGTAGCGTATGTTTCTCAGCTCGCGACTGCTTCTGCGCAGAGCCGATAAGACGAGCGGACGAGACGACGGTGAGTTAAACAAGGTTTATGTACAGCATATATACAGAGGCGTTACAATTTCGGCACTGGGGCCGACAGAGACTCGAAGAGCCGAGCTCTCCTCTCTAACACATAGGTCAGCCTTTCGCCTAAGACCGCTGACTCACACACATGTCGGCACTCCGACACGGGGACGCCTCTCACATAGGACCGCCGATCGCGACGCGCCGCAGGGCTTCTTTTATTTACACCGGGTCCAACCAAAATGTCCAATCAGAAGCGCCGCTGGTCGTCCGGGCAGATTCCGCCAATGGGGTCCGCCGCGCCATGCGTCAGGCCACCAGACACGCGGCCGCCGGCTCGCTGTCACGTGCGCCGCTGACTCACTGCACATGGGCCAGAGGGGCGCCGCGCGTGTTCACGCCGTCGAGGTGATCGCGCCAGGCAGACTGCGGGCTGGCCTTGACCCAGATTGCCTTTTTCAGAGGCACGGTCGTTTGACGAGGACTCGCTGGCATAACAAGCCCTACATATCAATCAATCAATCAAATCAACGCTCGGTGGATGCGAACCTTCTCAACTACCATCCAAGAGATAACAAACAAACAAATAAACAAAAACAGCATGTCCGACTCCTTTCGTGCGGTCCTGATTTGTCCGGTAAATGACCCTCTTTGAGGAAGCACGTTAACTCTCTAGTGGGTCACACGACTCTGACCCCCAAAAAGAGTACAATGACCCCTGAAGAGAGTTGACGTGCCTCTCAAACGAGAGTCACATGTGGCAAGTCGGAACACCCCTGTTACGACCGGCCCTAGGGAACCAAGCAAGAGGAGTTTGGGAGAGAACCGGTTCTTGACCGACTGTGTCGTCCACCCCCACCTCCCCATTCAGGCTCCTCCTCTCGCCGGGAGAATTCCGGAATCTGCTGTGCGTTCGTGACCATGTTTGGGCATTTTTTAGGGCGCTTTGACCATATATGGACATCGTGTTATGTTGTGCCACTCCATGTGTTGTGAGAGGTGTTTCCCCCTCCCTCGTGGCCGAGGTGCCGGGGACACCGTATTGGCTGAAGATGCGGACAGTGCGCCCAGTGTCGGCAACGCGGCGCTATAAAATGCCGAAGACGTTTTGTACCTCTCTCTCTTCTCTCTTTGGATCAGTTGATCACTTCTCCACATGTAAATAAATTTCTGTCGTTCGTTCGGGCGCTTCTTCTCGCTGAATTGTTGGACGATGGATCCTGCGACGGGGCCAGCTACCGAAAACGAGACCGGCAAGACCCGGAGTCCCAACAACTGGATGGCAGCGGCGGGATGCCGATAACCCCGAAAGCGACCACTGGACGGAGTGAGCCCGAAGTTCAACAACGGGACGACAGGAAAAGGATGACACGAGCTCATCGACTTCCAGAGAGAATCGAACGGCACTTCTGAGAGGCACGACGCCGGAGACATGACTGCGAACTGGGTGAGTGCCGGCTTTCTCTGTTAAATTTTACCAGGCATTTACTCTATGTGTTAAGTAAAAGCTGGTAGAGAGGGGCTGTCTTGGTCATTGGGTTAACAGGTAACTTGCGTCAGGCAGAAATTGTGTGACAGCTTGGTTAAGCTCTTTCTGTCAGTGGCGTCAAGGTTAACAGTGGCAGGGCAGGATTCCGTATAAGAGCTTTTTGAAGCTTTATTTGTAGACTAAGTTAACGGAAAACATGAGGCAAGGCAGGAACCTAGAGCTGTCGTTGCCGTCAAGGTTAATTAGTTGCAGGACAGGAATCTTTGTGGAACAGAGACAGCGGTACTGGAGGCAGCCATGAATCTGAAATCCCTGCGAAAGTCCATGTTCTTGCTACTTGCAAGGGAGTTGAATCTGGAGGTGTCGGACTCTCAAAGAAAGCCAGAGCTGATAGAGGCGATTCTCGCATTGGGGGCGGAGGATGACGAGCTGTCAAAATGTGTCGAGGAGATTCAGGAGAGGCAAGCGGCAGAGGCCGAAAGAAAGGCGGCCGAGGCCGAAGGAAAGGCGGCGGAGGCCGAAAGAAAAGCGGCAGAAGCCGAAGCAGATAAGATGCGAAAGCACGAGCTTGAAATGAAGCGCCTCGAGCTAGAAATTAGCCATAATAGTAGAGCAGGAGGCAGCGAGGAATCCGGTACCGCAGAGCGGGTCAGGTTCAAAATGACGGACCTAATGAGATCGTACAAGCTAGGGGAGGACATTGGGCTGTTCCTCGTCAACTTTGAGAGAACTTGTGAAAGGCAAGGTTTCAGCCAGGATACATGGCCTCAACGCTTGTTGTCCCTACTTCCGGGGGAGGCCTCAGAAGTAATCGCGCGCCCCACGAAAGAGGAGGCTGACGAGTACAGTGAGGTAAAGTCGAGCCTTCTCAAGAAATACAGGTTGTTAGCGGAAGATTTCAGACAAAAA
This sequence comes from Rhipicephalus microplus, assembly GCF_043290135.1. Taxonomy (NCBI): domain Eukaryota; kingdom Metazoa; phylum Arthropoda; class Arachnida; order Ixodida; family Ixodidae; genus Rhipicephalus; species Rhipicephalus microplus. Next base: position 373,630,932 of record NC_134710.1, on the reverse strand, counting down.
TTTCGCAACGCCGTAAAAGAGAACAATGATTCATACCCGGAGTTTGCTTACAAGTTAATGGCCAACATGGGGGAGTGGCTCAAAGAGGCAAAGGCGTATGGGAATCATGACAAGGTGCTCGAGTGTATCGGTCTGGAACAATTCTATCAAAGGTTACCAGAAAAGGTGAGGTTCTGGGTGCAGGATAGACCAGACGTGAACACCGTAACGAAAGCCGCAGAGCTCGCTGAAGAATTCGTTACGCGCCGCGCCCTCGGGGCAAACAGCGAGCCAAAAAGGGAAAAATTCCTACTACTGAATAAGGCGCCGTTTAGAAAACAACCGACAAGTCTCGCACAAAAGGGTGAGGAAAAGAATTCATCGAACCATGGGGCGTCGGCAGAGGCAAGCAAAAGGAAATTTGAGGCGAGAAAACCGGCTGCTTGTTTCAATTGCCATGAAACAGGGCACTTCGCGAAACACTGCCCGAAAGAAAAGGTGGCCTTTTTATCTATAAATGAAGCCGACGAGAACATGAAGTTCTTAGAGCCCTATATGTACGACCTTACCGTGAACGGCAAGCAGTGTCGGGTTCTTAGAGGCTCCGCAGCCACTATGGACGTAGTTCATCCGTCTTTTGTTCAGTCCGGACAGCATTCAGGAGACTGTGCCTGGATTAGACAAGCCGTAGAAGCAAACAGTCAGTGCCTCCCCGTAGCTAAAGTTGTCCTTAAAGGCGCATTTGGTACGTTGGAAACGGAAGCCGCGGTATCGCCATATCTACCCCCTCAGTATCCTTACTTATTTTCAAATAAGTCAGATCAAATGCTGAAGGAGAAAGGTCTAACGTTGGGAGAAGGCATAGTGCAGGCACTGACTAGATCGAAGGCACGTGCGCTGGCTGCGAGAGCAACATTCACTGAGGCAAACAAGCCTCATATCGACAACGGGCCTTGTTGCGAGTTGGACACCACGGTAACAAATCGACTTGTACGAGAACAGGCTGCAGAAGCCGTAGTCGCGGAGCCAACCATTCCTAAAGGCGACGATGAACCTCCTCCCGAATTGGAAGGGGTCAATTACGCCTCGTTGACCGAGCAAATAGAAAATGCCGTTGCTCCCAAGCCAATTCCTGGTAGTACAGAAGATAGCACAGAGGGTGACACATCCCAGGTACTAGGAAATACGAAAGAGTTGTGTGTCATGCCAACTTCGGATAATTTCAGTCGGCTGCTGCAGGTGAGCCCCGCTTCATTAATAACCGAACAAAAGGGGGACCCGACGCTTAAGCAATTCCAGGACAGTTCGAAAGAGGGAATCGCCAAACGAAATGTGAGATTCCAAGAGAGGAGCGGCATACTCTATCGAAAATATCTAGATAGGCGAGGAGTAGAGTTTGACCAGGTAGTCGTACCTCAGGCGTATCGTCAGGATTTGCTTAGTTTGGTGCATGGAGAATCATGGTCAGGCCACTTAGGCGTAAAAAAAACGAAAAATCGCCTTTTACAGGAATACTACTGGCCTGGATGCTTTAAAGATGTAGAGAGGTTTGTAAAATCTTCCGATGTGTGTCAGCGAGTGGGTAAGCCGGGAGATAAGGCGAAATTTCCAATGAAGCTGGTACCCGTAATCACGGAGCCCTTTCGTCGGTTGGTAATTGACACAGTAGGTCCTTTGCCCAAGACAACTTCAGGCTACCGTCACATCCTGACCTTAATCTGCCCAGCTACTAAATTTCCAGAGGCGGTCCCGCTAAAAGAGCTAAGTTCCGTGGAAGTAGTGAACGCACTTCTGTCTGTGTTTGCCCGGGTAGGCTTTCCTGCCGAGATACAATCAGACCAGGGCACCATTTTCACGAGTGCCTTAACGACAACCTTTCTAGAGCGGTGTGGCGTGAAATTATTGCATAGTTCAGTCTACCATCCGCAGTCGAACTCGATAGAAAAGCTTCACTCCGTGATGAAGCGAGTGTTAAGAGCCTTATGTTTTGACCGAAAAACTGACTGGGAAATGTGCTTACCTGCAACGATGTTTGCACTAAGAACTGCACCACATGAGACAACAGGGTTTACGTCAGCGGAACTTGTTTACGGCCGCAGACTGCGGTCTCCTCTTCGTATGCTGAGAGAGTCGTGGGAAGGTCAGGGTGATGATCCTGTAGTAGTGGAATATGTCCTCACCTTATTGGATCGTCTAACAAAAGCCCAAGAACTGACCGAGAGTGCGATGACCAAAGCACAGCAGAAGGCTAAGCTTTACTACGATCGGGCAGCTAAAGCGCGACACTTTGCTGTAGGAGACAGGGTCATGTTGTTGAGGCCTTCCCAAAAGAATAAGCTTGAAGTGCAATGGGTCGGCCCGGCCGAAATTACTCGAAAATTGTCTGACACCAACTATGTGGTAAAATTACCAGGAAGTCGTAAGGTACACCAGGTGTATCATAGCAACTTACTCAAACCCTATAAAGAGAGGGAAGCCATCGTGAACATGACTTTAAATGTTCCGGAAGAGGTTCCGGCAGAAATTCCTGAATTAGCCCCCGAATCGGACGAAGTCCCGATCGAGAAAAGAGTTGAGGATTTAGTATCAAAGTCACAGCTGACAATGAAGCAGAAGCAGGAATTGCGTGGTCTTTTGACCGAGTTTCAGGACAGATTTGTAAGCGAGCCAGGCCGGACATCCGTCCTCACTGATGACATAGAGCTTACCTCGTCGGAACCGGTAAGATCTAAGACGTATCGGGTGTCACCTCGCCGGCTTGAGCTAATAAAAGCAGAGGTTAACAGGATGCTGGAATTGGGCGTGATTGAGCCGTGTGAAAGTGATTACACTTCCCCGTTAATTCTTGTGGAGGTACCCGGCAAAGATCCGCGTCCTTGCGTAGACTATCGTAAGTTAAACCTCATCACCAAGGATCAGACATACCCAATTCCCCACATTGAGGAACGCGTCGAGAGGGTAAGCAGCGCGGAATTTATCTCAACGCTAGACCTAGTGAGAGGTTATTGGCAGGTGCCGCTCACCGAGAGGGCGAGCCGGTATGCTGCATTTATTTCACCATTGGGGACATTCTGCCCTAAAGTGTTGAGTTTCGGCCTAAAGAACGCGCCTTACTGTTTTTCAAACTTATTGGATAAGGTTTTGCGGGGTCAAGAGGACTTCGCATTGCCTTACTTGGACGACGTCGCCGTGTTTTCCTCGTCCTGGCCAGAACACTTGGCGCATTTGAGAGCAGTACTGACACGCCTACGCGAAGCAGGTTTAACGGTAAAGGCGCCCAAGTGTCAGCTAGCACAAGCAGAGGTACTCTATCTCGGGCATGTTATCGGTCGAGGGCATCGCCGTCCCTCTGAAATGAAAGTGGCAGCTATCCGAGACTTTCCCCAGCCCCGAACGAAAACCGATATTCGGGCTTTTCTTGGAATAGCTGGTTACTATCGTAAGTACATCCCTAGATATTCCGACATTGCCAGCACTCTTACTGACGCGTTGCGCAAGACCGAGCCCCAAATGGTCGACTGGGATGAGGAGAAAGAAAAGGCTTTCCGCGTTTTGAAAGCGGCCTTGTCGAGCCAACCTTTGCTTAGTTCACCGGACTACTCGAGGCCTTTCATAGTCCAATGCGACGCTAGTGATAGAGGCATGGGGGCAGCTCTTAGTCAAAGGGATGAGGGGGATCAAGAGCATCCCGTCCTCTATGTTAGCCGGAAACTCACCCTTCGCGAGCAGGTTTACAGCGCTAGCGAAAAGGAATGTGCGTGCTTGGTTTGGGCAGTCCAGAAACTGGCTTGTTATATTGCCGGAAGCAAGTTCATTGTGGAAGTGGACCATTGTCCTCTCACCTGGCTACAGACCATGTCCTCTAAGAACGGCCGTTTGCTGCGTTGGAGCCTCGTTTTGCAACAATATACGTTTGAAATACGCTACAAAAAGGGTGTACTCCATGGCAACGCTGATGGCTTAAGTCGATGCCCCTGACGCGAGAGGATGTCTCGAGAACTCTGGCATTCTTTTTTTCCTGACCTAGACAAGGGCTAGTGATTGTTTTTTTTTTACTCTTTTAGGTGTACTTGTTTGAAAACGTTGAAGACACGGCTATCCAGGGTTTCGGGTTCGGTGTGCTTCCAGTGTTGTTGTTTTGTGTCACCTTAACGTGTGAGTAACATTTTGAATAAATTGTGTATTTCCTTTAATATCAGTTAAAGGGGAAAATTGCCTGGTGGAGTTTGGCTGAATTGTCCGGCGCTCACCGGCTGAGCAGTTGTGTTTTCATGTGCGTACGTGATGTCTGTTGAGCCCACAATGAAGCAGGTGGTGCCCTCTACTTCATCAAAGACGGTCGTCACCAAACCGACTGCCGGCGCTGATCTCTCCGGACAGTGGCTGCAAACCTCAGCCCATCGAGATCTTTACCCCCCCGCGCGAGAGACTGTTACGACCGGACCTAGAGAACCAAGCAAGAGGAGTTTGGGAGAGAACCGGTTCTTGACCGACTGTGTCGTCCACCCCCACCTCCCCATTCAGGCTCCTCCTCTCGCCGGGAGAACTCCGGAATCTGCTGTGCGTTCGTGACCATCTTTGGGCATTTTTTAGGGCGCTTTGACCATATATGGACATCGTGTTAGGTTGTGCCACTCCATGTGTTGTGAGAGGTGTTTCCCCCTCCCTCGTGGCCGAGGTGCCGGGGACACCGTATTGGCTGACGATGCGGACAGTGCGCCCAGTGTCGGCAACGCGGCGCTATAAAATGCCGAAGACGTTTTGTATCTCTCTCTCTTCTCTCTTTGGATCAGTTGATCACTTCTCCACATGTAAATAAATTTATGTCGTTCGTTCGGGCACTTCTTCTCGCTGAATTGTTGGACGATGGATCCTGCGACGGGGCCAGCTACCGAAAACGAGACCGGCAAGACCCGGAGTCCCAACACCCCGAATAGGGTCAAAGGACTCGTTTTTTTTCTTCATCTAGAGTACATCGAATAAAGCGACACCCTGAATCATGCGATTCGGGCCGAAATGCGCGTTCGGACGCACATGCACGCCCACTCAAGTGCTGCACAAAACGTGACACGTAGTGCGCGCAAGAGTTTTTTGACACATCTGAGCGATTTTTTTTTCACGAGTGTACTTTTATTCATGTTTGTTAGTCTTAACATCTCTTTCAGGTGTTAATCTTTAACCTGATGTACGACTTGTTCGATTTCGTCGACATCGTTCCTTATCTTTTATTTTGCCCATCCTGTGCGGTTTTCGAACTGCAGTATGTCCTAAATAAATTAAATATAAGTAAATAGACATATTGAAAATACGTGACTGATTGCACCTCATAACCGAGAGTCTTGTGATTTTGTTTTTGTGTGTGTGTATATTGCAGTGAAGTACACTTTAACATCTCTGCTGACGTGTAAACTGACCCACTTACACAAGTAATCTCACGCTTTCCCGTGAAAATCCCAGTTCTTGTTTTAACCATAAGCTATTATTTCCCTGCGCACTCTTCAGCTTTCTCAGAAAGAGCTGAAGAAGCTATCGACATGCATAGTACAGCTGACCGACCGTATAACGCGGCAGCATCAACAGAAAAAGGGCACGTGGACTTGATCGTGCTGCCTCAAGGGCCACTCCGGGTGGCAACCAATATGGGAACCGATTGGAAACCGAGTGGGAACCAACACTTCTTGCGTGGTACATGTGTTACAGTGTTGACAGAGGTCAGCCCTTTAAGTCTGATTGCACAATCATCGGGATCAGCACACTTTCCCCGGCGAGACTTCTCACAAGAGCCCCAGCAAATATCAATTAATTATAATAAATTGTGGGGGTTTAACGTTCGAAAACCACCATATGATTATGAGAGACGCCGTAGTGGGGGGCTCCAGAAATTTCGACCACCTGGGGTTCTTTAACGTGCACGTACCTGAATCCCCCAGCAAATATAGCGAATATCCAGAGAGAGTGAGAGCGAAAAACTTTACTGGAACAGCAGTCGATGAATATCAGAAGAAAGCCCACATCCCCCTATAGCCGTTGGTCGGAATCCCCCGAGGCGCGGCAGCAGCAAGAGTTTGACTGATGATGTCCTGCTGGACGTTGGAGAAGAGCCTCCCAGGATCCTAGGTGCACATTGTATTATAATTAAAAAGTCATGACGGAGGACATGAGAAGCACGTCAACCGGTTCATGACGGGTCACTCGATCATTCCGAACGGGGTTCTTTAACGTACTGTCTCCTTTTTTGCGCACGATAATACTTATTATCATCAGCACTACTATACGATTCAAGTTAACCACTGCATTAAGCCTATACATATGCAGCGGTCATGCTTCCATCCTACTAGCCAAAAATAAACTTTCCATTCTAACACCTACCACTGTGCTTCAATGTCATCTATAGTATACGCACACTCTGTCGCTTTCAAACAAGCACGAACGCTATGTTGCGCATTATGCTACCTGTCTTGATGCACTTTTTTTTCTTAATTAAACAGACATACGATTTCTCGGCAATCAGGTTGACGTGTCACCTACCACCAACGTTCCATCGCTCCTTTTTGTTCACCTAATATATACTCTGCGCGTACTACCACGATTGATAGAGTCCTGAAAAGAACTATTTAAATATGCACGCATTTCATAGAAAGACGATCCGAACACTTAACGTGATCTGTCGAATACTTCAACAAGCACGCAGAGTCAGGAACTCGCGTGGGGTTCAAAAACATTGTCACACGGTGGACATCCAAGGGGAGCAATTATACGAAAGAGCGCATCAATTAAAAACTATACTGTTTGAAATAATTATCGACGCATCGTTCGCCAAGCTGTATAGTATATGTGAAGTTCAACACGATTGCTTCGTGCGTAAGTCTCTTCCAGCTGTCTGCGTCGTGGACATTTGTCGGAGAAAAAAAATAAAAAGCTAGTGGGTAAGCATAGGAGATGGACAAGGATACAACTGAACAAAACATCGTCACAAGTGAACACTAATGGCGCCCTTGTAACTGCGCGCATAGCGCTTTTTATGGCAGTTACACGGCATCCCATGGCTGCAGCTCTATGTTTGGCACGCTCTTCTTGTCTCAAAGCTCACGCACGCGAAAGGAGGAAGCACGCGTGACGTTCCAGTGACAGCACCGTAATTTGGAAAACTTGGACTCGGCGTGCGCTATATCTCCAGGCGACGACCTGTGAGCACCGTTCCGGGCGGACATGTATACGCGGTAGGGGCTGTGTGCTGGCACAAACCTACAAACCCCTCCTTCTTCCACATATACTCCACGCTCGTCTGCTGCCTTCGTGACTTTTTTTTTCTCGCTCTCTCTTGGCTTGTTTCTTGACGTTGCCAATCACGGGTCTCGCCGAATGTACCCCGAGAAAGCCCTGCCTCCGTCGCGTATATATACAACATTGCCTAGCAAGGAAAAACACAATGAGCAAGATACAAGCTGGAGTCTAATGCCAGCGCTTCGACCTCGGTAAAGGAAGCAGTGAGGGGGGGGGGGGGTCTAAGTGTACGTGCAAACATTCGGCCATTGTCTGCCGCGTGTGCTCGCCAAGTCGTGAAGAACAGCCGCAGCGCATGACTTCCTCCAATGTCTCCCGCGTGGCCGCCACTGGGGCTGCTCCTAATATACGTCTGCGAAAACGCCAAGAGCTGCGGGTGTTACTTTGTCACTCGCTGACATTAACCTTGTGCCTCCCTAAAGGAACGGTCTAAATTCAACCCGCGGAATTGTGAAATTCTATAAAAACCTGATACACTGTTGTCTATCTGGAAATCACACAAGTTTGCGCATGTTCCTATTCCATTTCAGCATCTAATGCGCGGCACAAGACGAGGATTGATTGACAAACGAGTAGCCACTGCCTTCGTCGGTTGTCACTCGGTCCTTGCCTTCTTTTGTGCGCTAGATGTGTAAATGTCTCATCTGCCATTCCAATTCCGCGCTTAGCACTTTCGCTGATCGAATTCGCATTACGTGTAATGCATCAAAACAGCCATTTGGGCTGGTTGGTAACGGTTCATTGTGAAGCAAGAAGTGGGGCGCAGTAAGTAACAGGGACTGGACATGATCAATAGGAAATGGAGGAGAAGCAGGTGGTGCGCCTGTATAGTCTTCCTCTTCTCCAGTCCCTGTTACGTGCTGCGCCCAACTTCTTGTTTCGCATTACGTGTAAACCTGCGTTGTATGACATCATACAGCTCAGTTGTATTATATGTGTAGCGTCCATTCAGTACAGTATAACTAATAGCTTCAGAAGACTCTCCCAGAGTATATACTGCATGCGGTTAGCTGGGCTAGTTGGATACTGAAGTTTGACGCCCTTCCAGTGCTTACGAGAGCGCTGTTCTTAGCGTTATTTCACCCTGTTGTGTTTGCGCGTTCTTTGCCTATTTCTCGTATGCGCAGGCAATGAATGCATCAGACTTCTCAAAGAGCCCTCACGCGGCCCATCTAAGGAGGACGCTCCCCTCGATCTGTCACCTCCTCAGATTTGTAGCTGGAAGAACGTGGGGACCATCGGCGTGCTCTACGCTCCAACTACATGATTGCTTCTTATGGGCTTCCTGATATGCAGTTCTCCAGTGATATAAAGCACACGGAAATCGAACCTCGGCCTGATAGACAGCACACAAGCCCAAGGGCTTAGAAACTCTCTTGGTCTTCCGCGACGTGAGCTGCAACGGTTACTATCCCCAGTGATCATAGCATCAGTGCGTATATCACCAATGAGAGGCTTAGAACCCATTTTCAGCACTTTACCCGGCTACACTACCAACGTCCTGCTGAGCTCAAGGAACCAGGTTCCACTCCCGGCCACGGCGGCCGCATTTAAATGAGGGTGAAGTTTAAGGGAACCCGTGTGCTTCAATTTAGGTCCATATTACGGAAACACAGATGGTGAACATTAATCCAGAGCCCTATACTACGACATGACTCATAATAATCGCGGTTTTTGATTGATCAATCAATCAGTCAATCATTCAATCAAGCAATCAATCGATTTCATTTACTTCGCATAGGGAGAGTACTGGAATTAAGGCCGAATAGCTTGACGAGGTGCCGAGCCCGTTACGAGTTGGCAAAGCAGCAAGATGACGAACAGGTTTTGGTACGTATAACAGCAAGCAAGTCGTAGTGTATATAGAGATGAGCACTGAAAAGGCATTAATTGGCAACACCGAAGACGTCAAAAGGGCTACAACGAAGGTATTGAAAGAGATTCATAGCCCAGTCATTTTTTCTACTGCAACGCAAAAATACAAATCTACGCACTACCAGAGTCATTCAATACATAGTCATTAAAGGACTCAGGTGTAACCGAGAAAACAGTTTAATTTGACTGCATTGTTCATATGCCCCGAAGCTTCGTAGTACGCACTGGAGGACGCCGTAGGCGTAGCAGGTCTTAATTAATTTTGATGATGTGACGTTTCTTCAATGTGGACACCAAGCATGCACAATACACGCGCATTCTTCCCCCCCCCCCCCCTTTACTTCCTGTCACCGTCGGAGTGTTGCCACCACGTCGTCCGGCAATACAACTTGCGGCCTAGTACACAGCGCCTTACCCACTGATCAACAGCAGTGGGTACTGATAGGAAGTTGCGATATCACGTACGTCAGAGCTACATTTAGTGCGGGATTTAAGTGCAACGCACTTGTTCGCTATGGGCATGTGAACCAAATAGTTGAGTCTATATTGATTGATATGTGGGGTTTAACATCCCAAATCCACCACATGAATATGAGAGACGCCGTAGTGGAGGGCTCCGGAAATTTCGATCACCTGGGGTTCTTTACGTGAACCTAAATCTGAGCACACGCGTGCCTACAGCATGTTGGCCTCTACCGAAAATGCAGCCGTGATTCGACCCCGTGACCTGCGGGTCAGTAGCCGAGTACCTTAGCCACAAGACCACCGCGGCAGGGCAATTGAGCCTACGTACCCCCCCCCCCCCCCACACACACATACACACACCTCGCCTTTTATTTTTTTTTACTTTATCGCGTATTATTTTCATTCGTAACAACCGAATCTCGCACAGAGTGTGAAACCGTGGTCTAGTAACAGCCTTGCTGTAGAATGAACAAGTATGTAATTTTCAAGAAGACTAACTTCACTACACATAGAGCGACGGGACTCGGATGGATACCGCAGTATCATCACGCAGCTCAAGTGCCCGCCGCACGCAAACAAAAGCAACGTACGATTTGACAGAATGAAGATTATTCGGTGCGGCTGGCCAGACAATGCGGGACTGCTTTTTCCCCACATACTGCCACCTGGCACGGATGCGTTATACAAAAACCCAAAACTACAACAAAACCTGCAGCATGCTTGCGCCATCTACCGAAGGGGCTGCGAAGTGCCGGTGGAAACGTCGCCTAGGTACTTCACCGCTACCATATCGACTAAAAGCACGGTGTGTAAATCCTGTAATTATTTTTATAAATGTGAATTATCAATAATAGACATGAAGAGAAATTGTCTACGTAACTTGTAAGCACGCCGATATAGTAGTCTCGCGTTATTTTGAACACCGGAGGTTCCTTGCCACGAACCTGAATCAAGATACACGAGCGTTTCTTTATTTTGCCCTGAATCGAAAACGACCGCCGCGTCCACGGTCGTACCCGCGACCTGAACATGAGCAGCGAACCCCCCTCCTAGCACTGCGTGTGTGCTGATGCGGCGTGTTACGTTGTGTCAGTGAAGATACGCGAGACAACAAAACTTTGACTAACTTCGGGGAAATGAAATGTGAAATAAATGGCGGGAAAATCCGCGATTTTGAGGCGTACTTTCGTGAAACTTGGACGAGAGGAGGGAAAAAGCACATCACCGTCACTTTCACAAAATTGGTCGTATTTACGGAACCGGTGGAAAAACACCGAAATGGGTGCTTCGCTCTGGATCCAAAGTAATTAATTATTGCTAAGGGACACCCAGTACGCAACCTACGTTTGTCTTGCACGACGGCGTCCTAAAGTCATCAGTCAAGCGACCTTTCTGATATTCTTGCGCCAGAAATGTCTCTGCTACTCACCTATAGGCACTGGTGTATGAAATGTGAAAGCAGATTTTCCATGATGATCGGCCCAGCCGCAAACAATGGCCGCGTACTTACTTCATGGTTCTTATGAACAAAGCTCCACAAGTGGGTATGTAATAGAGCTTGCGCACGGTGCTTTACGACAGCAGCATCATAATCAACAACGGCCAAGACTTCCATTTTCAACCAAGGCAGAAATGTTTGTGGCTCACGTACTTAGATTTAGGTGTACGTTGAAGTACCCCAGGTGGTCGAAATTGCCGGAGTCCTCCACTTTCGGTCGTTAGACCCAAATTATTATTATTATTATTATTATTATTACGGCCAAGATTTCTATTGTATACACACACTCGTGCACATTGCATGATCAACCGATCAATATTTGATAATAGCGTTCCTAAAATTAGAATGACATGCAAACGTGGAAGGATGCTGGCTTACTTTGTGCTGATTCTCCACACATGATCTTTTGCGCTCTAAAATCGCAAATACTTCATCCGAACGTGCACTGAATGCCCTTGTACAACTAACAATATTCGATCGATTCCTTCGCTTCATTTAGGATGTACACTTTGCTGGGACACGACTCGTAACGTCATCGTATGAGGCTGTTTTTTTTTCTTTTTCGGAAAACAGTATTTTATCTACAGTTTGTTCAACGCATTGCGAAGAACATTGCGTTAGATGACCACGTGATCACAAAAACAATGTGTTTTATCGCGAGATCACAGTTGCAGGAGTCGCACCTGGAAGCGTCTGACATTCCTGGGTGAAATGACTATAGCTTTCGTGGAAGCCACACCTGTGATCAGAGGCGACACAGTGAAGTATCACGGAGAGATAGGTGCGATAGAATTCGCTGCTCTCTCGACGTGGCCAGCCTATAGAGGTGACATGCAGTTGCAGACATGTGGTTGCTTTCGGCAATGATATTGCTTTTAAAACCGACGTTGGAGTCATCGATTGTACACGCATGTAAAGAACCGGCACGCGGGATCACACTTGATAGCGCCCTCTTTGCCCTTTTTTGCGTTTCTTTTTATCCACTACTTATCCAAAATAGGGTAGCAAACCGGACGCATCCCCATCCTCGATCCTCCCACTTGTACCTTTACAACGTTCACGCACACTGAAAGCCCAACTGAATTAATAATGACGTCACGGTCAAGCTATAGTTCAACTTCAACGTGCGGTCCTCTGTTATTTAAACCGGGATAATGTCCTTCAACCATTACGCAGCCCTATACCTTTCCGCAAACTGTTTATGAGATGTGCATTTTCACTCGTAGCGCAAATACAACAGCACCAGCTGCATGCAATTCGCTGTTCTCGGCCAGCAGAGCAGCATCACCCTATCAGTGTAAAACACCGAACTACCCGTGAACATCGTGACACTTCAAAAGCAGGGGAAAAAAAATCAAAGCTGTACATCTTGTTCGGCCGCAGAAAGACGTGCCTTTCATCAGTATTTCTTCCCCGCCACTGTCTCGCGGTACCGTCGTGTAAGTTGTTATTATTTCGCAAACGCGGTGGTCTGACATTTGTGCAGGGCCCACCGAACACATGCGTGCGCAAGGGACATGAACGCGCGCGACGTATACAGCCCAAATTATTGACTCCGCAGTTGTTCTCCGTGCAACTCCGACTCCTAACTTTTCATCCACGTTGTTGTATCCCGTCATCTAATCATTTCTTCTGATCTCCCCTCACTCCTAACTGAGCCCGAGAGATAACACGCACACGTGACGCCCCCCCCCCCCTCTTCTCTCTCTCTTTTTTTTTCCCAGAGCGCATCTACCTCGTCATCACGGCCATCCGAGCTGTCAGTCAAAGCGAACAGCATACCACGGCGCGAAGGGCAAAGTTGAAACTTGCCGGGCGAGTAACGGCACTGAGGGGCAGTTCGTGCGCCAAGCCGTGCGTGTGGCTCAAACACAGCGGCGAGGCGAGACGGACCAACTAATGCAGCAGCATCAACAAAAGCGACACTCGTCTCCGGCATCCAGGACGAACGTGCCGCTGCAGCGCGTTGTGTTTATACACGGTGGCGTGCGCTTGGGCCAAATGGCCGAAATTGCAGGGCACGATGCTCCCCACCGCCATTTTGTGCCTCCTCGTGCCCCAACGCCCCACTGTTAGACGGTGCTGCTGCCGTGCGTGTGCGAGTGGCTATTACGGAAAGCGAAGCCAGAGTACAGTCGCCCGGCCCTCCCTTGTTGTTTTTGCTCGCGCATATACACATGCATGTAAGCATCGGCTGGCGCGCGATTGTTTGCGCAAGAGAGAAAATGGGAAAATCACGGGGTCTCCACCAAAACTGTGAGCTGCCACGCGGACAGCGAGCAGGCCTCCTCTTTACGCGCCGAAGGAAAGGCGTGGCGTTGTTTCACGCATGACACGTGTTCTTTTCGACGAGAACTTTGGCGAGATGGGCATAATACTATACTGGTTCAGTGATACAAATGACGACATGTTTCTAAATATGCAGGACGCACCGCTGCGGCCGGATGATAGTAAATACACAACTAACTTGTTCGCATCGGAAAAACACGTGCATTACAAGAAGTTTAACCACTAAGCAAACGAAATCTGCACGTGGTCACTGGCGACGTTGCTACGAGACTTGACATATGAAGCGGCGAACTAAGTTCTTCTGTCAGAAAGTGATTGATTGATTGAATAATTGATTGATTGATATTTGGGGTTTAACGTTTCAAAACCACCATATGATTATGAGAGACGTCGTAGTGGAGGGCTCCGGAAATTTTGACCACCTCGGGTTCTGTAGGAAAGTGACCGTTCAGTAGCGAGAACGGTTTTTTTTTACTATATTTGGGGAAATTACGTTTATAGAAGAAGAAGAAAGGCACAGGGAAATATTTGCTACTGACCATACTGTACCTGCCTATAGAGCTACCGTTGCAGCCCTGAAAGACAGCTTGTCGAAACGTTAGCTCCACAGAGAGACACCCCGTGTTCCAGGAATTCTTACCTCTTGTACGGCGAAGCACATCCGTAAATCAAACTCTCTCGAGGAGGTGACTCATCGAGAGATGTTATGCACAATAGTTATGTGAACTCATGAACATCATTCGCCCTGCTGTGTGCGCTGTTCTGCCACAGTCGTCGAGAGAGTATATCTCCTGGTCTCGCACACCAGCCCTGCTATATCGTGGAGAGCTGAGCAGCGGACAGGCGAGAAAAGATTGCAGAAAGATTTATTTTACCTTACCTTAGTTCCCTCACAAGTAGCTTCCTGCTCGAGAACTTATGACGGTTCAGATCCCGTCAGGCTGTAACGGATACGAAGTTTTAGAAACGCCTGTATCACTTAGAAGTGTGGCAGCTTGGGCTAGTTGGTATGGCATGACGATAGTTATAGCGCGAGAACAAAACGACGACACAGAGACAAGAGTCTTTCGTGTCCTTCTTGTCTCTGTGTCGTCATTTGTTCTCGCGCTATAACTATCGTCATGCCTGTATCACAGTAAGGCAATCTTCGAATTATAAAACGCAGACGAATGAAACCAACTGACATTGTCCCACACCAGCGAAATTCGGATGCCATGATGAAGCGTTTGGGTGTTAGCTAATATGATTATTGATCTATCAGTTGCTGCAAAACTTTTGCTGGAGGCCACAACGACAGGATAATACATCGTCACAAGTTTGAAATATTTCTATAACAAATGGTCAGAAAAGTAACATAGTGTTGAAAAAACTTAACGTGTCCATCCGATATAACACTTTTAACGTACTGTATGAACACGCGTATTAAACAGCATGCAAACATTAACCTATTGTATGAAATAAATAAAGATGTCGATGTCAATAGAAAAGAATGTGCAATATAAAGAAATATCATCGTTCATAACTAATGGCACCCACCTTCGCAAATGCAGTATACACATGTGCGCTGGAAAATAGTGCAGAATTTTCGCCTGTTATTCCTAGCGCAAAGGCCCCCTTTCACTTGAGTACGAATACCTTTATTATAAGCGCTCCGATTTGTCGCCAGATCAAGCCGTGTTACAAGGAAACGTGGAATCACCGGGTTAATCCCACTAAATTGAGTCAGCTAGTACAGCGTGTAAACGACCGAAGTTCAAATATTGCACCCAAATATATAATCTTCAATAATCCCTTCCCCTTCTCAAGTTTACTCCACGCTGTGTTGTGCCGCACGCGGAAACGGGCGACGCGATGTCGCGCCGCGCCTCTTCACTTGATTTTCCACCGTGGCCGATGGTTGGGTGAAGCAGTTCTGCCACGAAATCCGGGATTGGCGTTTGTGTGGTGCGTGCGTTGCCGACGCAATACCGCACCAGGAAAGGCTGCCGCATCACCTCTCGGGCAATCTTCCATCGCTGCTCGCATCCGTCGCATCGCCGCGCATGCTCGCGCCGCATCAAAGCACCGCCACCCGTCCTGGCTTGTGCACATACGCGTCATGACACCGCGGCATATTCCGATGAGGGGGGAACGGGCGGGCGTGCTCGGACCAGAACGAGGTCGCCACGGCAGTTTAAGCCCGCGGCGGCGCGGATCTTCGCGACAAACATCGCACTGGGGGCCTCTACGCATACAACGCGAGCGTGCTGTGCCCCTTCGCTTTCTTTTTTCTTCGCAGTTTGATCTGTTACCCCGAAGCTGCGGCATTCCCAGCGACGGCCATACCCGCACGCCTTATCCCCCTTCCCCTCGATGGAGCCGAGCCATTTCGTCACGCCCGATGGACCCGTGAACATTTCAAGCGTCCTCCGCATTATCTCACATTTTCATTCATTCCTTCTTTTTCCTTCGTCCTCTTCAGTGTCGACGCTTTTGGGTTTCGCCCTTCGGATGGCGGGCAAAGCGAGCCGACCGGGACGCAGAGAAGTACAGAATGCATAAAGAAATCAAACTCCAGTCTCGGTAGATTCGTGCTGGGCACGGAGTGTGTTTAAATGCATTATGCCGGCATGGAGCAGAGAAGAGCGCGCGCAGCGCCATACATTCCTGCATGCAGCGGAGTAGCGCGGCGAAGACGCACGCACAGTAATCACGAAAAGGGAAAAAAGAAGTAAACGTGCTACTATCTCACTCTACAAGTGTTTCGCAAGCTGCGCGATACGCGACGATCATCGCCATAGAGACTGGCACTCAATAATTGTTCGGGCCTAATGTTCCAAAAAAGACAATATGAAAATAGAGAGTTTGAGAATCGGGGCCCCAAGGAGCTTGGGGACGCAGCAAATCTGCGAGCGGCCAGGGCGCATGCACAGAGCTCAAGGCGCTCGTGGGCTCTTGAGCTCGCGTTATCCCAAAACCCGAAAATTGAAAACTAGCGTGGGCCTCCAAGGCGTCTTGCGTCGCCAGTAACACGATGCAGACGCAGCATTGTCCACGACGCAGTACAGCTCGCGCACCGCATAAATAGAATTTCGCCCCTTTTCACACTGAGTGCGTTTGATCCAGCTCCACCCAGTTCTCAAACACTGCTGATCCTCCGAACACAAGAGAAACCTACTCAACTCAGCTGGGTACCCAATGTGTTAGGCCCCAATAATCAAACTCTCTAATAAGGGACGCTGTAGTGGAGGGCTTTGGAAACTTCAATTGGCATCTTCGGCTGAGGTGTACTGGCAACGGGACGGTGGAAGGAAAGTTACGTCAAACACCGCCCGAGTTTTACGCGCCGCTACAGGCCGGACGAACGTGTGAACCACAAGACTCGAGTCCATCACAGCAGCGCCGTCTGCGAGAGACACCATTCAGCAGACGACAATTTCATTTCGTCCTCTTTGTACTGGGAATAAAAGAGCAAATGACGGAAAACCATACAATAAGATACATTTGCGAGACGCTACGTATCAAATGGGTGCGCGTCTGTTCTCCAGGCCGTTGTGCTGCATCAGTTATATTCGCAATGTACACAGCCTATAGGTGGCACGCCGTGCAATCCAAGATGGCTGCGGGAGGATGATACACCCGTGAACTCGCATAGGAAAAGATAGGACGCAGGACGTACTCCCCGTGCTGCTTTCACCGGATGAACTCAGGCTTGATCTTCAAGCGAATATATATCGGGCCAAAGTACTTTCGCAAACGACAGGAACTGCTGAATGTTCGCTACCTCATTTCTTGCCACAGTGCGAAAGGTGGTGGTGTCAGCTGATCGACCATGCTTCAACGATGCTTCGCGTAATCTTGTGCGTGCTACAGAATCCTTCATTAACTAGAATTCACGTATGAACTGAATGGAACTCCGAGTTAATTTGTGCCAAGCCTTCCTGGTGGATTTGCCGCATTATATAGTGCGCCACTAGCGAGTAGCGCGCGCCATCGCGGCTGCACAGGACCGAATGTTTAACGCAGCGATGCTTTGCAAACATATTACGCCGTCTTCATTACTTGCGCTGTAGGCATCAGGCATCTGCTTCTTCAACATAACACAAGCATTTAATTTCCAATTAAGTAGCGTTTGTGTCACAGCCATGATCCAACTCCAACAGTGCGCAATTCGCTGCACTCGATCAGATGTTGCATGGTTCCATCAGGGCGATCGAAACAAGGATATCGAGGCGGGAATGTTGTAGGCCCGTGTGCTCAGATTTGGGTGCACGTTAAAGAACCACAGGTGGTCTAAATTTCCGGAGCCCTCCACTACGGCGTCTCTTATAATCACATAGTGGTTTTGGGACGTTAAACCCCACATATCAATCAATCAATCAAACAAGGATATCGATACACGTGTACGCTTTTCGCAACGTAAAAATTGTGAAAATTCGTCGAACAACGACGTCGTTTGGACGGCACCGGTGAAGTGCAGGATAAGTTAGCGTGGACTGTAGTCGTAACTGCATATTTTATTGATCTAGCCATTTCGCTTCGCTGGTCGAGCTCGAGCATGTTGGTGGCATGCGGCAATTTGTATTCAGTGTAATTTGACCAGATGCAATGCATAAGAAAAACTATATGCTCTTATTTTGAGCTGGCTGAAGGATATTGTACAATAAACCAAATCAAATTGACTTTCAAGCGTGAAAAAACATTAACGCATGACAGGACGTGAAGTGCAGCTCACTGCTCGTGAGCTATCAGCTGATCGTTCATCGTCGCTGTCACTCTCAGCGCGTTGACAACCATCTACATCTAGTGAAAAATCCTCGACATCAAGACGGCTTATTTGAACATTACTGCTGAAAGTAATCTAAGGAAGTCTCTCCGCCAAACGACTTCGATAACACCAACGACGCGTCATTCACCACTCACAACACACAGATGGCGTCACTCACCACGTTTATCTGAGGGTGCGGAGAACATTTCGCTCCAATACTCGGCAAGAAAGGAATTGCTTGTAGTGTGCTGCCATCTATCAACGAACGTAAAAAACAAGCGGCACAGCGTATACGCCAAGGTCTTGAAGCGCAAATCGCGAGCGTGCGCTACTTTATACGCGTACAATTGATGTTATGGGATTCATGCACTACAAAAGCACTGACGATTTCTATACGTACGTAAAACAAGTTTCAACTGGAATGGCCAGACGATAACATTTTACTATACAAAGTGGCCGCAGAAAATCTCGCGAAGCTGATATGTGTACTCTGCGGGCTATAATCAAAAGCGCGAGTTTCCACGTATTTCCATAAAAACTTTGCGTCTCGCAAGAACGAATCAGATTTATCGTGCCACAGACGGTCCGATATATTCACTGATTCACGCAACATACAATGATGATTGATATGTGGGGTTTAACGTCCCAAAACCACCATTTGATTATGAGAGACGCCGTAGTGGAGGGGTTCGGAAATTTTGACCACCTGTGGTTCTTTAACGTGCGCCCAAATCTGAGTACACGGGCCTACAACATTTCCGCCTCCATCGGAAATGCAGCGCCACAGCCGGGATTCGAACCCGCGACCTGCGGGTCAGCAGCCGAGTACCTTAGCCACTAGACCACCGTGGCGGGGCCCACGCAACATACAAAGTGGTTTGTGTTTGTTGCTTGCTAACGCGTTAACACTGAGGCCAACACCGCCGGACATGGATGGATGGATGGATGGATGGACCCTTTAGATCGGGCGGTGGCTAGCGCCACCAAGCCGTAATACCTAATGAACCAAAAACTATACTTATTTTGTGTCCTTAAAAAGTGAGTTTGAGGATTCGTACTTTGCAGTGAAGAGTTTAATTTTCACTCGTGCCTTGACTTTAGCCACCAATCAGATAACCTCCTTCTAGTTAAGTCTACCCGCTTAAAGTTTATTTTGCCCTCCCGGTCCCTAAACCGCAGTGCTTTGAAAAACTCTGCGCCATCATCCTGAACTATAGGGTGAAGCCCTTTACAGAACATTATCAAGTGTTCGGCAGTTTCTTCTTCCTCTCCACACGCACTGCATACTGTATCTACCCCTTCGTATTTGGCCCGATATGTCTTGGTCCGCAGTACTCCCGTCCTGGCCTCAAACAGTAGAGAACTACCCCGAGTATTATCATACATTCTTTTCTTGGCAATTTCCTGCTTAAAAGTTCGATAGATCTCTAGTGCGGACTTCTTAATCATGCCCATTCTCCACATGTCCGTCTCCGTTTCCTTCACTTTCTTCTTAACCGATAGTTCTTTTTGATTTGGCCACCTGCTGTTTTCTAAGTATTTACCAGTCAACTTCCTGGTTCGCTTCCTCCATTTTGTATCCACATTCTTCATGTACAAGTAGCTGAAAACCTTCCTAGCCCAACGCTCTTCCCCCATTTCTCTCAATCGCTTCTCAAATTTTATCTTGCTGCTAGCTTCCCTTGCCCTCAAATGATGTCCATCCCATATCACCTTGTACTCCCTGATTTGGTGTATTCCCGTGAGCTCCTAAAGCAAGCCTGCCTATTCCACGTTGCTTAATTTCTAATCTTGCTTGAACTTCTGATCTCATGCACAGGACCGCATTGCCGAACGTCAGCCCAGGAACCATGGCCCCTTTCCATATTCCTCTCACAACATCATACCTATTGTAATTCCACAGTGCCCTCTTTTTCATGACTGCTGCATTCCTGTTACCTTTAGTCGTCACGTATATTTCGTGTTCCCTCAGATACTCGGTCCCATTGCTTATCCATACGCCCAGATATTTGTATTTATCTGTTATCTCTAGCGTGACCTCCTGTATTCTAAGCTCACTACCTTCGTTGTCATTGAAAATCATGACTGCTGATTTTTCCTTACTGAATCTAAAATCTAACCTATCTCCCTCATTACCGCAGATGTCCATAAATCTCTGCAAATCTTCCTTGTTGTTGGCCATTAGCACTATATCATCTGCATACATTAATGCTGGTAGTGCCTGATCAATAAGTTTTCCTTGATTGACTAAAGAGAGGTTGAAGCCCAGTCCACTTCCCTCTAATTTTGCCTCTAATCCTTGTAGGTACATCATGAATAATAAGGGTGACAGGGGGCACCCCTGCCTAAGTTTTACCTCTGCAGGCTTGGATACCTGTTTTTCCCACTTTATAACTACCTTGTTACCTTTGTAGATACCCTTTAAAAGATTAGTGACTACATGTTCCACGCCTAGTGTGTCCAGTATTCCCCACAATTCCTCTTGAACCACGCTATCGTACGCTCCCTTGATATCCAAAAATGCTAGCCACAGGGGCCTGTGTTCCTTTTCTGCTATTTCGATGCACTGCGTCAGTGAGAACAGATTGTCTTCCAACCTCCTGTGTTTCCGAAACCCATTCTGCAGTTCCCACAGCACCCCCTCATCCTCTATCCACGCCTGCAGTCTTTCCTTTATAATCTGCATCGCCAGCCTGTAGACCACTGATGTCACTGTTATAGGACGGTAGTTGTTTATGTCAGCTTTGTCCCCCTTTCCTTTATAGATCATGCTCATCCTGCTAAGTTTCCATCCATCTGGAACTTCACCATCGATTATTATTGTGCTCACTGTCTTTCTCAAAGCACGCTTAGACTTCGGACCCAATGTCTTTATCAGCCTAATTGGAATGCCATCTGGGCCTGTTGATGTACTACTAGGAACCCTTTTCTCAGCCCTTTCTCACTCTTGTTGTGAAAATGGAGCCATTGCAACCCTTGATTAGTCCTTGTCTATTGTGGTGCATAAAGTACTTCTTTGTTGAAATTTTTCTGTCACCCTTGTTCTTATATATTCAATAGCTTCGTCCCCTTCTAGCCTAGCACCTTGGGCTGTAGTTATAAAACTCTGCTCTAGGCTCGTCTCACTTCTTAGGGAGTTTAGATGGTTCCAAAATTTCGCAGCTGCCTTTCTATCTTTTTTATGTACTTCTGCCAGCCACTGAGCTCCCTTCCTTCTAATCTTTTCATTGATCAGAAGGGATGCATTCCTTCTACAGCTTAGAAAGGTTGCCCATTTTCTTTCAACATCATCTGTCGGTTCACCCCACTGCTTAGCATGTCTGTGTTCCCTAAAGGCTTCTTGACGTTTTCCTATGGCTCTCTCAACTTCCTCATCCCACCAACTTTTGGGTTTGTGTCTTCTTTTCCGGGGTGACTTGTCACGCGTCTTAGCAAGCTCTAGCTCAAAGATTCTAATTAGATTCGTGTATCTCCACACTGTCTTATTATCCTCCGTGATTACTTTCTCAATTTGTTTAGTGGCTGTTTCAATTTGCCTTTCTGGATAAAAATTTTTCTGTAGTTGCTCATCTTGTCTCCTTTCAACTTTGACTGCTCTTCGAAAACTTAGCTTGATACGTTTGTGATCGCTACCCAGACTTCTGGAGGCACCTTCATCTATGTGCATTCCCCTGAGCTTATCATACATCCTATGTGACATCAGTGCATAATCTATCGTCGACTGAAGCCTTCCTACCTCCCATGTTATTTGCCCTTCACACTTCTCGGTACTGTTGCAAATGATCAAATCAAGCCTTTCACACATATCCATGATCATTTTGCCGGTCGGGTCGGTATACCCATCTATATCTTCTATGTGCGCATTCATGTCTTCTAGTATAATTATCTCGCACTCTCTTCCTAACTCCTGAATGTCCTTTGATATACATTCTACCATTGTCTGGTTTTCCTCTCTGGCTTTTGCTCCCGTCCACAAGTACACGAAACCAAGGAGTGTCATTTGACCTGCCACTTTTCCTTTTAGCCATAAATGTTCCTTGCACTCCTG
This sequence comes from Rhipicephalus microplus, assembly GCF_043290135.1. Lineage (NCBI taxonomy): Eukaryota > Metazoa > Arthropoda > Arachnida > Ixodida > Ixodidae > Rhipicephalus > Rhipicephalus microplus. Next base: position 373,608,747 of record NC_134710.1, on the reverse strand, counting down.
CTTGACCCTTTGCCAGTCTGTACTTTTATGCATGAATGCTCCAATACCACCCCCCTTTCTGCTGCCTTCTGTTCTATTACAATATTCCCACGCGTAGTCCGGATTGTTCGGAGGTTGTTCCATGTCCCTGAGATGTGTTTCTACAAAACCGTATACCATCGGCCTCTCTTCCCTTAGCTGTTCTTCTATCTCTTCCCACTTCAGCCTGTTCCTACTACCCTGCATGTGTCACAGAACGAGCGCTCAAAAAGAGCGCGCCGCCAACTCCTCGCGACGAAACGCTGGAGTGACGCCGCGAGGTCAACGATAAAAGAGAAAGACAAAAGAAAACAAGCTCCCCGGGCACGCTCCTTCTCCCCGCGGAAGCGTGGCTTCGCCGACGAACCTCCTCACCCCACAACGGCAGCCGAGCAAGCACTCGATTTTTCTAGAAGGGGCGTTGTCATACCCAGTTGAGTCATCCGCCGCGGAGGGCATCCCAACCGTCTCGCGCCTTCCCCCAGCCTTCGCTGCGTATCGCGCCGACGAAATGACGAGAACCTTCTGGAATCTCGCGCGGAAGGTATTTAATCGAGCAGCCGAGACGAGAGAGCAGGAGAAGACGGAAGTTAGCGCCAGAGCGCGTAGGGATTCCGCCGTGTAGCCGGCGAAGGTTTTGTCCGTAGAGACAAAGCGGGAGAAGAAGATGATTTCCACCTGAGGGGTGACGACTCGAGCTACAGGCAAGAGTGTGTGTTTACCGCTATCGAGCGAAGACGCGTGGCAACAGCTGCGTGTGTGAAGCCGACGTGTTTCCGGCGGAGAAGTTTGGAGCTTGAAGAGTGGCCAATTGAAGACGCGAGGTTTCCTGGAAGAGAAACTTCGGCGAGGTTTCCTGGACGAGAAACTTCGGGGGCTGCGGAACAACAACAACGCTGGACTTTGAGTGAGTGATTCTCGGAAGAGTATCATCCAGACTCTTGTTCCAAGAACTTTGGACTGAATAGGTTTCCTATCTCTTTAGTCTTTAAGTGTCTTGGTTGTTCAATGCATGCGACTGCATTGTAGTGCGTATTGTTGCCTGTGTCCGTTGTTTCGAGTGTGGCTGGTTGTACTGTGTAGTACGTTGTGTGATTTTTGACATATTGTATGCAACTATTGTGGAGTGTGCATACTTGTGTATTGTTTTCGATCTGCCATTAGTGAGAATATAATTTTGTTTGTTTATCAACTCTCGGCTCTGACTTGTTCTTTGGGCCACAGCCGGCGTCCGCTGGCGCGCCAAAAAGGACCACTTCTAAATTGTCCACGCTTTCGTGGTGCGGTTCGGGGGGCCGATATTTCGGCCCTTGGAATTAGCCCGGCGATCGCCTCCCGAATTAACGGGACCCGTCTGTGACAATTAATGTGGCGTCCGTGACAGGACCTTTTGGTGCACAGTGTGTCCAAAGTAGTGAGAAAGAGCCTCGAGTGTTGATACTGCTATCGGAACGATTTTGTGTGTTGTTCAGTGTTCTCGTTAACGAGTGCAGGGGAGTGTTCCGATAGACTGATTTAGGCAGATATTTTTTGCACGCGGCAAGGTTTTATTTGCGAGACAAAATGGATCTCTTAAAGTTAGTAGCTCTTGGTGAGAAGATGGGTCTTTCTGGCGCTGAACTACGGAAGTGGGTAAGCCAGAAGGAGAAAGAGGCGGTGGAGAGAGAAAAGCTGGCAGCTGAAAGGGTGAAAGAAGAAAGAGAGGCAAAAGAGCGACAGTTGAAAGAAGAAACAGAGGAAAGGGAACGGCAGCGGCAGCACGAGATGGAACTCGAGCGGCTCCGGTTGCAACAGCGAAGTGAAACTCCGGTCCAAGCTAGAGTTGAAAGCAGCGAACGGGAGGACCACGGCTTCCGCTTGAACCCAAGCAAGCTGCTCGTAGCGTTTGATGAAAGGAAGGACGACCTTGACGCGTACCTTCACAGATTTGAAACGATTGCAAGTAGCCAGAATTGGCCGGAACATCAATGGGCAACTGCTTTGAGTACCTGCTTGAGTGGTGAAGCGCTCAGTGTGTACGGTAGGCTGACGTCGACTGATGCAGCCAACTATGCAAAGGTGAAAACTGCTTTACTGAAGCGATTTAGATTTACTGTGGAAGGTTTCCGGGACAGATTTCGGACAGGAAAGCCAGCTGATGGTGAGACGGCTTCGCAGTATGCCGCCCGACTTTGCCATTATTTCGACAGATGGATTGAACTTTCAGGGACAGCGCAGGAGTACGATGAACTTAGAGAGCTCCTAATTAGAGAACAATTTCTTACTAGTTGCCACCCAAGCCTGTCGCTGTACCTGAAAGAGAGGAAGGCTGAGTCACTTGAAGGAATGCTTGAATTGGCTGATCAATTCTTGGAAGCGCAAGGTGGAACTAATTTGGCCAAGGTCAAGAACGATTGTCCCGATAATTCGAAGAAATTGGCTCCCGAAGAAAAGAAGCGTGCACCAGAGAGCATTCCGAGATGTTTTCTGTGCAACCGAGTGGGTCATCGCGCGAAAAACTGTCGAGCGATCTTTACGAGGCCTACGGCAGTAAAATGTTTTAAGTGTGGACAGAGTGGTCACAAAGCAGACGCATGTCGAAACGGAGCGAGTCAAACTCACCAGGTATCCTGTGTGCAAGCGGCACCAAAATCCGGTAATAATGCCGTCACAGATGAATTCGTAGAGTTGAAAAATGGGGAGAAAATTCCTATTGTGGGTGCGGTAATGGCAAAACAGCCATACGGTGTTTCGAAGGGAATGCCAACGCTGCCTGGAAAAGTTGCGGACAAAAAGATTACGGTGTTAAGAGATACCGGCAGCTCCACTGTTATCGTGCGGAGAAATTTGGTACGGGAAAGTGAGTTAACAGGCAAAACGAAACCAGCTTGCCTAATTGACCGTACGGTTCGGATGCTTCCCGAAGCAGAAATTGAGGTTGAAACCCCGTACTTCAGCGGAAAGGTTACTGCTTTATGCATGACGACCACCCTGTACGACCCTGTCATCGGAAACATCGACGGGGCGCGAGGACCGAATGATCCAGAATGTTTGGAAGAAGACCCTAAGATAGAGCCCTCGCCAACCCAGCGACCGCGAGATACGGTGGAGGAGCATCCCGTGACGGATCACACTAGAGCCCAAGGTGAAGCCGCGGCGCAAGAGACAGCGAAGGAGAAGATGATCGTGTTGAATGAGTTCACGGGCCGAGCAACTGGACTTACGTCGGCACGACCTCAACCGACCGACAGTGTAAAGGAGACGGAGTCGGCCAGCCAGGCCAAGTGTTGGGACGTGAACAAGCGGGTGAATAACCGGGAAGGATCGGTTGAGCGTCATGACCCGTTAGCAGTGTCGTAAGTGACAACGATGGCTGAGACGCAACCTCAGATACCGTCGTTGGAAAGGGCTCGCCGAAAAAGAACGAGGAAAAACAAGAAGAGATCGAGCGAGCACCGCAAGAAGAGACGCAAGCGCAGCTCGAAATACACAGGATAGGTGCTGAGGTGGAATCGGAATGTGTTTGGCAGGGCTGAGTGACATAAGTTGCGTAATGTTCTTGTTATCCTGTGTCACGATTGTATGTCGAGTGAGTCAAAATGTTTGTTACGGTGATGTGATGTATAGTAATGATGTGAGTATAGTAATTGTTGTAATGAGAGAACTTTGTACATTTGTATTGTTTGGAATGTGTGATGAAGTGTTGTAGTCATGTACATGTGGCTATATTTCATGTGTCGTGGAATTGAATTACAATGTACAGTTGTATTGAGTGATCTATTGTGAATGTGAAGTGTCATGAGCGCCGGATTGTGTTGCAGTCTGTGAGAGTGTGTGGTGACTGTTCGCGCTCGTTTGTGTGGTTTTGAATATTATGAGATAATATTCTTAAAGTGGGGGGCAGTGCCACAGAACGAGCGCTCAAAAAGAGCGCGCCGCCAACTCCTCGCGACGAAACGCCGGAGTGACGCCGCGAGGTCAACGATTAAAGAAAAAGAAAACAAGCTCCCCGGGCACGCTCCCTCTCCCCGCGGAAGCGTGGCTTCGCCAACGAACCTCCTCACCCCACAACGGCGGCCGAGCAAGCACTCGATTTTTCTAGAAGGAAAGGGCCGTGGTCATACCGAGTTGAGTCATCCGCCACGGAGGGCATCCCAGCCGTCTCGCGCCTTCCCCCAGCCTTCGCTGCTGCATATCGCGCCGACGAAATGACGAGAACCTTCTGGAATCTCGCGCGGAAGGTATTTAATCAAGCAGCCGAGACGAGAGAGCAGGAGAAGACGGAAGTTAGCGCCAGAGCACGTAGGGATTCCGCCGTGTAGCCGGCGAAGGTTTTGTCCGTAGAGACAAAGCGGGAGAAGGTGATTTCCACCTGAGGGGTGACAACTCGAGCTACAGGCAACAGTGTGTGTTTACCGCTATCGAGCGAAGACGCGTGGCAACAGCTGCGTGTGTGAAGCCGACGTGTTTCCGGCGGAGAAGTTAGCTTGGAGAGTGGCCAATTGAAGACGCGAGGTTTCCTGGAAGAGAAACATCGGCGAGGTTTCCTGGAAGAGAAACTTCGGGGGCTGCGGAACGACAACAACGCTGGACTTTGAGTGAGTGATTCTCGGAAGAGTATCATCCAGACTCTTGTTCCAAGAACTTTGGACTGAATAGGTTTCCTGTCTCTTTAGTCTTTAAGTGTCTTGGTTGTTCAATGCATGCGACTGCATTGTAGTGCGTATTGTTGTCTGTGTCCGTTGTTTCGAGTGTGGCTGATTGTACTGTGTAGTACGTTGTGTGATTTGTGACATATTGTATGCAACTATTGTGGAGTGTGCATACTTGTGTATTGTTTTCGATCTGCTATTAGTGAGAATATAATTTTGTTTGTTTATCAACTCTCGGCTCTGACTTGTTCTTTGGGCCACAGCCGGCGTCCGCTGGCGCGCCAAAAAGGACCACTTCTAAATTGTTCACGCTTTCGTGGTGCGGTTCGGGGGGCCGATATTTCGGCCCTTGGAATTAGCCCGGCGATCGCCTCCCGAATTAACGGGACCCGTGTGTGACAGCATGTTAATATACCCTATGTCTGAATTGGCTTGGCGCTCGTTGCTACGTCTATTTATGCCCCGGAAGATACCTATCTTAGATATTGGTGCCACTTTGGAATCGTATCTGTCCATACCACCTGTCGAAGAGTCTCCCTGGTTGTTTTCCTCGTTACTAGCTATCCTGCACCCCGAAGGGCTCGCTTGCCCCCCAAAAAAGCTACTGCGCGTCCTGCAAGTCGCCAACCCACCTCATGACCTAGCCGCCCATCGAAGTGAATTCTGTCTCGTTGAACCCCCCCCCCCCACCTATGCACCTCTCTGTTTATTTCCACCACCTCAAAGCCTTTGTCTCGACTCATCCGCCATATCTCTTGGTTTGCGTTGACCACCGCTCTTTGCAGGTTGCTATCACGCACCGGTACCTCCGGTGCGTGATAGCAACTTGCAAAGTAGCCTTTTGTGAGTACGGTCGGACGATGTAAGCTCACGCACAATTTTTCGTCCTGTCCGGCCGTGTCCTGCAGCAGCGCCAGCTGTAAATTGCGCCTGAAATGATGGAACGCCAACGCGTCGTCCATAGAGCGAGATAAAAATTAAGAGTGGTCACTCTAGCCAAAAGCGCCGGCGCTACGTACTGCAGCTTCTCGCCGGCAACACATCACTCACTGCTTTCAAAGAAACGTGCGTCCTAGTTATCTATTACAGTACCTTTTCTAGTGCATTATACACCTATGTGTTCTTGCGACTGCGATTGTGACCTGAATCCATCCTTATTTTCTGCGATTGTACGGTGCGATACCGCCGGGCTGAGATCAGGCATGAATCGGATGCGAGAGAAGTGCACAAGGCGCCGACGCAACGGCAACGTTGTCACGCTCCGTGTTCATGAGCATTTAGGGCGATGAAGAAGTACGGGCGCCATAAGGGAGACGCCATAAAAGATGTACGATAAAGTGCCCGGCGTGCGTCGTGGTCTTCGCTTGTTTCGTCTGCCTCTCAGCTTGGCTGATGATAGGTACGAACGCCATCAATACTTAGGTTAGGTGCATATTGCATTTGACATTGAAGCCTCAACCTAACATATCTGGCATTGTGCTGTTCGGCGCAGAGAGCTTTTTTTGTGATCTTCGATTCGCATATCATTCTCGTGGATTGCTTCACACGAAAGAAAACTGGTTGGAATGCTTCGCAGCACGTTTGTGAGAAAATTGTTTCTTGGCTCAAGAAAGTGAATCACCGCTAACGTTGTTATGTCTTCTTTGTTCCGGTATACATGTATTTCAATTCACTGCATGAGCGAGATTTTGTGAAAAGTGCACCTATGCTTAGTAACGTTATCTGTGGCGTTCGCTAATTGAAGCTCTAACTAGCGCAATAAGGGAGAAGTGGTGAATCTAGAAATATATATAGAAAAAATATAGAAAAAGAGTGATGTAAAGTGTGTAGAAGAAAATTAGGGCGAAGGTGGGAAAGGAAACGTAGCCAACACTTTTCATTTCTTTTCTCGGTTCATGCCGGAGTCAAGTGCTGAGGCAACTCCTGCCGTGCTGCGTTGTGCAGTGTGTGTTTATTCCAGTCTTACTCGGCTGCGGTTTTTCTTATATTGTTTTCTATATGTTTATTTATTGCGTGTAATTCATGGTTTTGGGACGTTAAACCCTACATATCAATCAATAAAAATGCGTGTGATTCATAGTCGTGATATGGCAGCTGTCTTGCAGAGCAATGAACCTAACTGTTTGTGCCTTCGTTTTTCAGGCATTAACAAAGTGGGCACGTGCTTACGAAGAATATCAATTGAAAATAAAAGTTATCGCTCCGCCAATTATCCTCATGCTTCATTTTAAAATGTGTGCATAGACACACAGTGGCATTGTGAGCTTGCCGCTCTAGCGGTGCAGCTTACACGAAGCTCATCGATGCATGCTAACGATGCATTAAAGAAAAAGTATGGCCTCAGAGACGAACACGTACGTAGAGGTCGTCTCGGAGGCTGTATAATACTCCTAGTCACTAGAAAATGGCCTTCGCTCTTTCTCTCTATACCTTTAATACTATCCTTTTAATTTCTCCATACCCCCAACCCTCGTGAGCTACTGTTGAGGTGTCGCACTTTTATGCAGACAGTTACAGGGCTCACTTTTTTCTTCTTTTCTATTTAATAACCACGTTAGACATCCTTTTCTGCGGTCTCCCATCTTTCATGCTGCAAAGGTTCCTAACGACCGTTTGGAGCGCTGCGAACCTAAATCAACCACGGGGGCATATGGGTGTCCTATTTTAACTTTATATGTTATGCGTCCTCTGCCAGTGCACGCGGGATGGTGCGATTGCACCACCAACGCACCCTTCATTTCTTTTAATGCCAGTGCAAACGCGCGCTCTTCAACGGGAGCCGTCGGTACGCGTTAGTTCAGAGAGTGGTCGTGATGCGACGCCACAGGAGGGGTAGGGTTGCTTGCATCACAGGTGCGTAGAAGTGTTTCCCTCTCTAATATCATACGTCTGTAGTGGCATACCAACTCTTTCGCGAGTGGGGGGGGGGGGGCAGCCTACCTCACTCGTCCGCCAGTTTATATATATATATATATATATATATATATATATATATATATATATATATATATATATATATTCAAGACAGACGACGCGATATTCAAACTACGCGCGCAAGTTCGTGCGCCCCCCAAGAGACCGGCACGGATGATGAGACAAGAAAAAGCCGTGACGGCGCGCGCCTCCTCAGCACGGGATTTCGAAGAAAAATAAGTAGGGCACCGCTCGAGGTCTGCTCAGAGATTGATTCCTTTTCTCGTCGGATCGCCTGTTGGGAACGCTGCTACGCTTTCCTTTACTTTTCCTGCACAAGTTAGCACCAATAAATAGTTATTCTTAAACCATCTGGATTGTGCGTAACAATTCTGGTGGAGCTGCTGGGTATGTGGCGAGTAGCTCCCGTCGGAAACAAACCCACGACTAAATGCACCTTCATGGTTTTCGAACCACGTTCGTGCGCTGTCCTGCAAAGTTGAATGACCACGGCGAAGCTTCCGTTCTTCGGTCCATCCGTTGCAGTTGGCGACGCGCTCAAAACACTCCAGCCGATCCTCGGCGTCTTCATGAGGATCGCCATGAAAAGGGGGCCATGGCTCATCGACAACTACACACGTGGCAGCGGTTAGAGACGACATTTTGGTACTCTCACCGGAGACAGATGGAGACACTCTAGGCTCTGGTGGCAGGGGAAATTCCGGCGGCTCACCACGTAGACAACGGCTGGCGCACTGATGAACTGGCGTGAGCTCGGTTGGTTCGACTGGTCGTGGTTCCGGGCTGCTTCCTCGAAGTCCAACTTGGTTTGGGATCATTACCCGGCAAAAAAGAAACCATGCGCGAAAATGAAAGCGTCGCAATGTATGTCGAAGACATGTACCGCTTATTTCGCCGGTCTGATCAATATATGAGCGAGGACAACAAACTTCGGCACCTGATACGTGGGGTGAAGCAGGATACTTTTGCTGGTTTGCTCCGATGCCTCCCGCGGACCGTCGCTGAATTTCGCACCGAGGCGACAGCGGTCGAAACGATTCTGCAACAGTGAGCGAGGCATATACAATCGAATTGTGAACGTCGCATCCACGTGTAGACGCGGTGTCAGCAGTCTTCGGGAATGGTATCGACGTGTTACGAGAGCTCATCGATTGGTGGTTCGAGAAGAACGCCAGAAGCTCAACGGCAACCCCTCAACGGTCTCGTCGTTATTGGAAGTTGTTGGGGAAGAAATCAGAAAGGCAGCCCGTGAGCAGCAGCCACAAGCACAGCCGGTTCAAGCATCGGTTCTGATGCAGCCCGAAGTCCCGTACGCCGAGGTGCTGAGAGGCACCCCTGTATCTTCTTTCGTCGCCCCTGGACCCTATTTCACCGCAGCAACCACCCATCTACCAAAACATCCACTCGAGCCGAGACGAGGATCCGAAAAGCTGATATATGGCGCACTCCTGATCGAATTCCGCTTTGTTCTCACTGCGGCGAAGCTGGTCATCTTTACCGAATGTGTGAATATCGCCGAGCAGGACTTCGGGGTTTCCCCATAAACGCTGCTTGTCCAAGGAGTGGGGAACGACCTTTTGAAATCGAGGAGTACTTGTCAACGCGTCAAGGTACTCACTCCTCGCAGCAGCATCAGTCCCGGTCGACAACACCACTGAGGTATCGGTCAGCAAGTCCGCACCCATCTTCAAACTCTCCGAGGCGACTTCCCCAAAGCCCGCTTCGGGAAAACTAGAATCGGCGACCTGGGGAGGTAAGGCCGCTGCCGACGCAGGAAAAGAACCTCCAGTGCCGATTTTCAAAGGTCATGATGGACACGACACTACGTGCGGAAACGGTAACGTCGCTTCTGATATGTCAGTACTTAAAGACTGCTACGAAACGAATGCTTTGGTAGGCACAGGTGCAGACTATTCCGTCATGAGCAGGGGACTTCCCAGAACGCTGAAAAAAGTACTGACACCAAAGTGCATCCAAGTGACCACTGCAGAAAGTGTGGGGAGGGGAGGCTCAGCCCCCCCCCCCCCCAACTTTTCTCAGTGGGGGGGGAGGGCTCGCGGCCCCCTTGCCCTCCCCCGTACTGATACACCTATGTATGTCTGTCAGATTTGTTTTTTCATGCTGCTTCTTTGTGACTACTAAGAGGTTCTAAGAGAGAAAGGAAGGGAAAAGTGAGCCCCGTAACTATCTGCTTCAGCGAGAGACACCTCAACTGTAGCTCACAAGGGATGGGGGTGAGGATCGAGGGATTAAAAGGGTAGGAATAAAGGTGTAGAAAATAGAAAGAGGCGTGAGGTGGTAAGCCAGAAAGAGCGACGACAAATTGAAGGGATAGGAAAGATAGGAAAGATGGAAACACGGTCACAGGAGTCCAGGAGTCCGAGGACGGGGCATCACTTGCGAGAGCTCTTGTCGGCGTCAGTAGATGGCGTAGAACAAGTCCAGTCGGTCAGAGCTACACTATCGTCGAAGGTCGTCGGCGTCAGGAGATGGCGTAGGGCGAGCCCAGTCGGCCAGAGCTACGCTGACGTCGGAGATGGCGAGGGCACAACCGGTCAGCACGGAATCCAGCAAGCGAGTTCTCTGTGACAAAGCAATGCCGCAGTCACCTCACAGCGCTAGTTCATGCAGCGGCGCCACTATGACGCGTCCCCATTGGTTGCCCGCATAGCGTCCCGAACGGTGACACGATACCTGGAAACACTGTATAACTTACTGAGTCAGTGTGACCACCAAGATCATGATAACGACGAATGCAAGACGCCGCGTATCTGTAGACAACTGAACAAAATATTACCTTATATAATTCTTGTCGTTTGGCACTGCATGAAGGGCCCTCTTGCCCATGACCGCAAAGCACAGGCGAAGGCTAGGTGACGGGCGAGAGCAGGAGAGGGCTAGAGGAGAGTTGTGGTGAACAGCAAGATCGGGCGCATCTGGCTGGCATTGACAAAACAGAGAAGGCGCTGGCACCACGCTCCACCTTCAACCTCCGCCGTGCCGCGGTGGCGTCCACTCGTGTCGTGGCTGGCCCAGCCGAACATGCGGCACCGCACGCGTGCTGCCCAGACACTTCTAGACCCGATGCCTCCTGCCGTATGAAGCGCGAGACAGACGTGCGATTTTTCGTGCGATGCGGCGTGCAGTGCGACGATGCGACAGCGGGAGTGGTGACGTTTCGTGACGTATCATCGCATCGCACCGCCGCATAGCCGGTGCGGCGAGCATCAAACCGGCCAGATATTTTCGTCGTTGCATCGCACCACCGCGTTGGAGCAGCCAATCAGAACGCTAGCAGACGAGTGACGTCACGCCGCTAGTGCCATCATCTTCCAGTCGCCGCTCCCATCACCCGCGATCCAGGCCAATTCAAGCGAGTCGACGGAGCGGTGCGAGCGTGGATTTGCTGACATTGCCGACTGCGGCGGCGTTACAAACATCGAGTACATTTCCCTGGTGACGTGATATTATTCCGGATTGAATAAATTGATGTTTTGAGTGTGCCATTTCTGCACGAAAACGCCCGTTTTGAAACCGTTATCGAGACCGGAGATTGTGAGGAGCGATGCAAGGTCATTTGGCAGGTAAACACGGCTACCAGCGTTTTTGCGCTGGCTCGCTTTGCTTCCACCTTTCCGATGGCATCGAGAAAGTAGTAGCGTATGCAAACACATTACATACGAGTGCAGAGCTAAATAGTGTTGTCAGAAACAAGCGCTCGATGGCGAGCTCGCGTGAGAACGGCGTAGGCGACGGTCGGCGCCCGCCATGCTAGGCCTACCTGTAGGAGTCGTGAATAATCAGCTTTTACCGCTATTGCGACGTGCTTGCCGTTCACGAAGACGTTTTACTCATTATTTTTTGTGGAACGAAGCGCGGCTGTGCAATGTTGTTTGTTTTGAGCTTCATTACGAGGATACAAAGCCGTCCGACCACGCATGCCGAGGCACCGCATGCATGGGGGTGGAGCCAGTCGCTGATAGCTCCTTCGCCCCCGTGTGTCCCAAAACGTCGCATGCGGCACTCCGCACCGTTCGACACTGCACGCCGCATCACACGGAAAATCGCACGTCTGTCTCGCGCTTGAGAAATAAACCGGCTGCCACACCCATTTTCTCCTTCTTTTTTGATTGGTGTCGGTCCCTATCTCCACCTGTGGCGGACGGCGCAACAACCTGACATTTTGCATGGCCTCTGAAATCGTCGTGCAGATCTCGAATAACTGTCGACTGAGCATGAGCCATTCGTCAGGCATCCTATTATAGGAGGCTATGCCTAGACGAACGTACGGCACCACACGAGTGCACAGAAAACGTCACCGGTGCTGCCAGCCGAGACGCCAAATGATATGCCTGTTGTGTTTTTTAAAAATGGTTAATAATGGAGAGTACAAAGTACTCTACTATGGGAGAGCTCAAAGCCGTCCCGTGGGCCTCATACTTGATCAGAGGTCTTGATTGGGGTTATCATATTGTTGTAATTGATGGTTAGGGATTTCTTCGCGGACTCGGCGAGTGTAGCGGAATGCGGCCTTTAAAGGCTCTCTGGTCACAGGCTCAGTTTAATGTGCAGTTTTCCGACGACTGATGCTCTCTTGACAATATGCTTGCCGGCAATCAGCCGTTTCTGATAGGGTGATCTCATCTTTTATCGAGGTTACTTGTAACTTCCTGTATCTGCGTTTCTTTTTTGTCTGAATAGGAATGATACAACCACCGTTGTTTCTTGTAGCAACTGACGTTTTGAGCTGCTACGCTCGTGAATGCATGTCCAATCGCTGGCATGGAGAAAGGAAGCAGGTGGGATGGAACATTAATTTACGAGAAGGAAAGAAAGGAAAAAAAGAAAGAAAGAAAGAAAGAAAGAAAGAAAGAAAGAAAGAAAGAAAGAAAGAAAGAAAGAAAGAAAGTAGCTCAGAACCACACACGCCAGGCTTCTCTTGCCTTCCTTTTCCCGGGAGTGGTAAGGCTCCTTAATGTTTTCTAGATGATGTGACATGCTGTATTGAAAGCGTGGAGATCTGTTGATGATACGAAGGCAGCACCCAAGCCATGGAGTCCAATAATTGTATAATCCTTGCGTTGATCTATTTGCAAGCCGGCTTGCTGGTTACAGGCACCCCCAAAGCTTTGAGCACCGAGATAATACTTACATGCATGAAGTGACGGGCTAGATCGATTTTTGAACCACAGCATGTTACTTGCAAGAACAGGGCTTTTGACAGCATGAGACAGGTAAAGTTGAGAGAGGAGAAAGCTTGAGATGAAAAAAATAGGTAGTCACCTTTTATGTAAACTATAGCAGGCGCACCGACTTTCGGGATTATTATACACAAATGCAGTTGTTTAGTTCAACGTTACTAGAACATTGGTTTAGTTGGCGGCGCGGTCAGTCTAGGAGATGTTCTACTCCTCGCGGATGTATGTGTAGTGGAGGCGTGATCCTTTAAGATTTTAGTTAACGATCGCTAAATCTGGTTTGATGGTGCTTCTTTCTATCTGTCTCTCTCTTTTTTTCTTTCTCCGTTTCTCTGTCTTCCTCTTTCTATCTATTTCTGTCTATTAGTATTTGTATTTATTTCTATATTTTGTTTCCTTTATTTATATGCTATATTTTACTCTCTCTCATCCTTCTTTCCTCCTCCTAACCCTCACTTCCCTTTGCCACCACCTTTCTATACTATACTATAAGGCTATGTCATGCTCTGCTAGCGTGGCTGTAGACTGGTCACGACGCTTGCCTTCGAGCAGTATGCCCGGTACGCGGCTTCGAATCCCGCGTCGAATTTCTTTCTCTTTCTTCTTATTTATTTTTCTCTCTTTCTCTGTACTCGTTCTCTCCCCCATCAAGTTACTGCATCCAACGACGCTGAAATTGGCGCACGATTTCCGGGGGCGTAGCAGATGAGGAAAAAAAAAAAGAGGAAGAGCATAACGCTTGGCGGTTCAATTTCTTTAGAGGCGAAGCGCCATAGCGAAAACCGTTGTAACTTCCAAGCCAGTTCCGATCCAATTGAAAGCTACTCTAACTGCACAGCATTGACTGTGTTTATATGGTGTCTCTTGTATATAGATTGTGTTAACTCCTCTCTTTGGTTCATTCGAGTAATTTTCTTGTATTTATTCTTTTCGTGTGATTACGTGATACTTTAAACTATTCTTTGTTCTTTCGTTGTGACTATCTTCTTTGTCTTGAGATAACGCCGTTTCTGCTGTGTGGACTACTTTCTACTGTTGTTCTATCACTCGCTGTTCCGACTGCGGTGCTCCCGCGCTGGCGTTTATCCTCTGCGTCTCCCTTCCGTGGATCTCCCTGTCCAATACTCCCGACGCTGGAGCTTCGCTGTGCCTTTGCTGGTTCGACAGACGAATTAGTGACGCTTCCTTTCACGGCCAACTGGCGTTCCGAACGTGCAGTTTGTCTAATGTGCATCAAACGTGGGACCAGCGCGACGATGACAGGGCGGTCCCTTAGACTTCTCCGCAATCAAAGGGGCCACGCAACACTCTTTCACCATGATGAGAAAACACTGCCGATTGGTCTAGGCTTCTGGACACACGCGAGACAAGCGTCAGCACGTGGCCTGGAAATTGCAGTTATCAAAGTTTGCTACAAGTATACCCGACTCCTTTCTACAAATGATGTCGTTACTCAAATGATCGCGCCATATACTGCAACTGCTGGTCATTGGCTGATTCGAACATCGCATCTGCATAGTTACTGCGACTGCTGCAGGAGGCCGCCACGTGCCCACACACGCACTCGCGTTATACCTGAAAGTAAGCCGCTTGTTCGAAGAAATCAAACGAAAAAAAAAGTACTCAAGGTAATGACACGAGCGTGGCGCAACTTTTTTTCTCCCGTGCCATTCTTACCTGCTTAGCTTCCAGAGTGCTCTTCGGGACGAGAGAAGAGAGAAAACAATTACAGCGTGCGACAAATATCTGTAACTCCGCTGGTGTACTTCACAGATTCTAAAACTTTGTGGCGGTGGATTCGTGAGGCAATAAACTTCTCTAATGAAGCCATGCGATCTTTATTCGGAAAAGTGTTGCAGGGCCCCTTTAGAACATGAGGATGGCAAAACGAAGCACAAGAGAAACGCTGATACAGTGAACGTGAAGGTAAGAGCGATCTGCAAAGGAGTAATGGGTCCAGGGCTAACAATGGCCAACTGTGTTGCGCATGAAATCCGAAGTGCAGTCGAGAATCGAGATAAACCATGGGGCAGCTGGGAGGATGGCACTCGGCGCTTGTGGAAAGAAACACAAATGACGCGGCTCAGGAAGACATGGGTTGAGCATCCTTCGAAACGCGCGAGATCTTATGCGAAATCCGCTTCGAAAGATAGCGAAGAGAGGAATTGATGAAAAGAGGTGGGCAGCTAGAACATTTATGTGCTTAAATAGTTGAAAAAAGTTAGCGCTGCACTAAATAGGCAATGCCAAATAGACAGTGAAACTGATGGGCACCAATGCAGTCCTGGCTTCTGCTGTTTCGCTAAGTGTTGCAAATTTTCCTTCTCTCGTGCTCTGTTTCTCTCTTCTCCCTGTCTTGTTAATCTTTTTGTTTTTACTTCTTTCTCTCTACCTCCTCCCTATTTCTTTCTCTTTCTTTCTTCCTCTTCCGACCGGTCAGTACAAACTATAGAGAGCAGATAAAGGCACTAATAAGGAAGTGGCGCTGTTTCCTTACTACTATGCATAACTAACTTGCGCGAAGCTTGACATTACTAATAAAGGCTTGGTGACACTATATATCCGCCAACACTACTTAAATGGGAGGCCCCTAACTTCCATTCATCCGCCCACGAAGTTCACCGCAGCCCGATCGTTCAAAGCTATATGCTGACTACATAATAGGGGAGGCGATGCACGCATCTCCTGCTAGCACTTCTCTACGCCTTTTGTCTGCCGCATGAACTTTCCCCCCTACTTCGGCCTGTTCGCTCATCATCTCACCAGCACAAAAACGCACTTATTGCACTTTGACATAACACGGAAGATCGCGGCGACGCTGTCGACAAGGCTTTGTTTGGAGTATTGCTACAATTAGGTTACTAACAAAAAAAAAAACTCGGTAGCTTATTAGCAAGTAAACAGTCAGTAGAGTGAGCGATATTGCAACGAAAATGCCCTTTCGGCGCTGCAAGTACTAGAATTTAAGAAAATAATTAATAACCAAATAAATAAATAAACTCAGCGAAAACAAATTGGATATCCACCAGGGGGAAAAGACTTAGTAACAATCGAAAGGTTGAAGACAAAATCAGGAGAAAACCATTTTATGATATAATTCATGGAGAAGTGTTTCTGTTCGAAGCAAGATCGGGTTGCCATGGGACAGTTTGAAATGAAGGGAGATACAGTAAGAAATAAGCGTGTACTCACTGTGAGAGAGATATAGGAAGATGGCGCCACTTGTTTTGTTGAACGTGGTGATATCTATCACAGGATTTTCTTGGGCACTCTAGCCCACTGACGCACCAAGTTTTAGGGACAGCACGTCAAAGGTGTATGTGCCCGCGATAGGGGAATTTGGTGGCGGAAAAGTAAAGGCAAAGAACAGAAACAAAATAGCATGCAAAAGTGGTGGCAAAACGCTACAAGCTATATCCATACCCACCATGGTATCAGATGGAGCCAGCAGCATGTCGCGCTCGCTGTTGATCTCGTGGACGCGGGATCAATTCCCAGCCACGGTGGGCTTCATAATCACATCGTCCTTATGGAACATAAAACCAAATAAATAATTAAATTAGGCTATGAATTGACATGCTTTCTTCTTCTTAGCAAAAAAAAGAAAATATTTATTTCAGGTATTCATGGCCTTAGACCTAATCATACCCCTGTCACACGGCACGTGCAATGTCTTTCGCAGCGAACGACTTTAATAACGAATGTCATTGCGATCTTGCATTTCCGGTCTACACGGCCATGTGAAATGAAATTTGCAATTGACGTCAATGTTTATCGGCAGGCAGCTATGATACCAAATAGTTGCAGATTGCGCAGTTAATTTATATACATCATTGTCCAGCTGGTTGAAAATATACTGCGACGTCATAAAAGAGCATCACTGAAAAAAAAAAAAAACTCGTGTATTTCGAAAGCGGGGCTATAGCTTAAAGCCACTCACAACTTGCAGTCGTCAATACTTAGAACCACGACAGCGTTCATGAATTCATGACCACGATGATCAGTGCAAACTACGGCTTGCAAGTATCCGCCAAAGTGGTTATCCGGTTAAACCGGAGAAAAGTGAATCCGCGGCCTTGAAAGCCAGTTATCTGGTTATTCGGATTCAAAGAAACAGGAATTCTGCTTATCCGATTTGAATTAACGTACACCTGGTTATTCGAATACTCTGAAACGAGTATTTAGTGTCGCTAAGAGCTTTTCCGAAACTTAAGTGCTATTGAATGCGCACCGACACACCATGCACAGCTCGTTAATTAATTACTGACGTAATCACTAATGGCCCATGCAAAGACCCCGTTTCTTAGCTGTGCATTCACTTTCACACCCTGCGGATATTCATAAATGACGGAAATTTTTTGTGTATGGGTAATCACTAGCTACCTTTCAAGAGGCATTATCACTATAGTGACTCACGTAATATCCCCACATTAAGACGAATGAACAATGTAAGAAGGTCAATAAAAGCACATATCAAACTTGTACAAATTGTTGCAAAGTTTCCTACAAACACGAAAATCCAAAAAAAAATGAATATTTATCCTAGCATTACAAAATGAAAATCCGGTTATTCGATTATCCGAATATAACGGTATTGTTAACCGAATAACCAACCGAATATCCGGTCAATCCGGTTTTCGAAATCGTATAACCAATTAATCCAATAACCGGATAACCGGTTTTGCCGCAAAACCGGTTTAATGTTGATGCCCTAGTGCAAACGAACTTCGAATGAAGCATCAGAACCTACCACAAGTTTGCTATTGAAAAAAAAAAAACATAGCATATCCACGGATTGAATGATGAGTGGGGCGAAGCGTGTCTCTGTCTGCCTGTCTGTCTGTGGAATGGATATGCTGTGCTGGATATGCCGGAGAGATGGACTGCCGTAGACACAGGGAACTTCCATTCTAAAAGATCACAGGCGACGAGGGATTTGACGCTGCACCTACACGCCAATTCGTTTACATTGGCTGCTGCTTGGGCTTCGACTTCATCGGCGATTACAGAGAACTGTGGTGCTTCCCAAGAAAGGAAAATCGGCTTCAAAACGCTCTCACTACACTGTAGTCTAACAAGTGCGTTTGTACTCTGCTACTAGCGTGCGCCAAAATAACAGCGAGCGTGCGTAAACATGGCCGACAGCGGGTGCAATATGGCGTCAAGTGGGAACCTGAGAAAAAAAATATATATAGCTGCACAAATTGCTTCCACTATCGCATTGTACGTTAAAAAGTTAGCGAAAAGTAAACAAAATCTTTAAATAAAAATCTAAGCATCGTTTACACTTGCTTTAAGTTGTCGGTTTTGTAATCTCCTGTCAAGTGCCTGTTCACGAGAGTACACATGAGTACGGCGAGTTCGCTGAACACATTCAACGGGCGAATGTCATTAGGTGTGAATTTCATTCACTTTGCCCGTGCAGCAGCAAAAAAATGACATTAACACACAATGTCATTCGCAGCGAATGACATCATAGATACCGAGGGCTTGGTTGCCCACAGGTCACCTCACCCTCGCTACAGTGGGGAACGCTCTTCGCATACGCTCATCTATAAGTACGTTGGAAATGTGTGAAATAAATGTGCTAGCAGGGCACATCACGCAGCCAGGCTTGTCTAGCGAGCTCTCAGCGAAGCCAGTCCCTCCGCTTTTTCCGGTAGAGTGACGGCCTCTGAGACAGAGAGAAGAACGAGAAAAGAAGGTATGAAGCGTATCGGTGTAAATCGTTTCGTTGCAGGTTCTTTAATGCACGCGTGATTTTCCCGTTGTCCTCCCGTGGCTATGCCAGCACTGCGAGAACACTAAAACCTGGACATTGACGCGACGATCACGTGCTGACTCGTTCGGTTTCAACAGAGTCGCGCACTTTTCATTCCTATAGTTATTTTTTCCTATACCCGTGTTAAGGCGAGTGATAGTGCGGGTTCCGGTTACAGCCAAATGGCAACGCTATGTAGCACGACAACTCTTATATTGCTGCATGCCGACGAAGACTGCCCGTTCTGTTCAGCGCCAATCACGCATGCAGGCAGCCACGGCCGGAGTAAGCTTAGCCAAAGGTGGCGCATGCAGTACGCGTCATAGTTATCTTCGCGCGTTGGATGCCGTCAGAGAAAAAGACCGGACGACTTCACCTACAGAAAATCGTTGCTGTTATGCGTGTTTTGAAAAAAAAAAAAAAACGCGCCAACAGCTGCCACGCGAGGCGAGGACGCGCAACCACTGGCTATTGAAATGTGGCAGTGATATGTCGTTTTCTTGGCTCTCACCTTTATTTAACCCTCCTTCTCATTTCCCTTGTACGACGCTCGTCGTGCTCTCTCATGGGCTGCCGAAGTTAGCGTCCGTTCCTCATCTCAATCAGCAATGAGTATTAAAACCAATATTTATGGCACCCGTTTTCTTTAGTGCAATGGAAAGCTTACCGGTCAGAGCTTATAATCACGGAATGGTAACGCGGAAAACACCGTATAGAGCATTTATAGAGCGACCTTCGGCAAGTTTGACCGTGTCTATCTGTCATCAGATGTGATGTCATCAGATGTGAGTTATCTATCTATCTATCTATCTATCTATCTATCTATCTATCTATCTATCTATCTATCTATCTATCTATCTATCTATCTATCTATCTATCTATCTATCTATCTGTCTGTCTGTCTGTCTGTCTGTCTGTCTGTCTGTCTGTCTGTCTGTCTGTCTGTCTGTCTGTCTGTCTATCTATCTATCTATCTATCTATCTATCTATCTATCTATCTATCTATCTATCTATCTATCTATCTATCTATCTATCTATCTATCTGTCTGTCTGTCGGTCTGTCTGTCTGTCTGTCTGTCTGTCTGTCTATCTATCTATCTATCTATCTATCTATCTATCTATCTATCTATCTATCTATCTATCTATCTATCTATCTATCTATCTATCTATCTATCTATCTATCTATCTATCTATCTATCTATCTATTGTGATGAGCGAGACAGAGAACAAGAGACAACACCCGATCCTGGGCCAGCTGTTCTTGTTATGTCTTCTTCTTCTTCTACCTTCCCTTAGCTGCCCACGCGCCCGAGCCCCGGCCTCTTTCTTCGTCTTGACACTCGGCCATGACTGCGCGCGCGCGGAGCTGGCGGCAGAGTTTCTGCTGGGTGGGCTTGGCTGAATCATGGTGGTCGTCCCGAACCACAATGCAACATGGAGTGACGGTCTGGGGGAAGCGTCTCTGTTGGACACACTCTCTGCCTCAAGCCGGTTGGTCTACGCCACGGTGCGCCTCTGCTTGAAGATCTGTCAGTGTGTATTCTGGTGGGCGGCATTGGCTGTCTCGCATAGGCTGCTCATGGCCACGGTGCGTCTTGCGTTGAAAGTAAGGCCATGATGTCTCTGGTGGACGCCATTGACTTTGTCGTGCCGTTTTTCGTGTCTTGCTTTGAAAGTCGGGCGATGATGGCTTTAGTGGACGCCATTGAGTGTTTCGCAATGCTCGCCTTCGTCCCGCAGGCCCGGAGCCCTGAGTTGCCAATACCGTCTCTGGCGGGCGGTATTGGCTGTGTCTGTGGGGTCTCTCTCGTGGACGCCATGACTTGCCTTGCGGGCTGTCGAACACTCTGGTGGGCGACCTTGGCTGTCTCGAGACGGCCGCAGCAGCAGGCGATTCAGTTGACGCAGTTTGGGGCACTGGTCTTTATTCCCGTCGGCGTTCTGGACAGGCTGCGGTTCCCGGCCACCATGCTTTGACGCAGGAGCCTCTGCACTGCCATCTTTGGCTCCTCTTGTTCTGCGGCCACAAGGAATCAAGATGCTTCTTGGTTGTTCTGTACCGTGGCGTCCATACAAGTTAACGCCACCATAACTGCACATCATGCTGCAGACACCAGGGGCGTACGAAGGCCTCACCTCGCTGCTCTGTGCGAGCTAGTCACCGGCTGGCCGATCTATCTCCAATTCCTCCTCAACGCACACTGCCTCCTGGTGGTCCGCACGGCATTCAGATGGTCTCAAAGTCATATTGCATTGCCCGTGATCCCAAGGCTGTACGCCGGGAGGCCAGAAGTGCTCATGTTGACTTCACCTGCTTGCGGCGCATCACTACCGTCGGCCAAGGCGTGGTGGGCAGATACGGATAAAACAGGCATATAGTCCATTAATCTGTCTTCGGCAGACATGGATTGATTGAGTGAAGCACTCTAAAACTCGGCCAATGACTGCCACGTAGTAGGCGAATCCCCCATCGCCTGATCGCTGAGTCTGCTCTCCTCGCTGGTATCACTGGGAACTGTTGGTATTGTAGACAAGTAGGGTGTGTCATGTCGTGACCCATCCGGCAGGACAGAGGTGAACGACTCCACGTGCCCAGGAGGTGTCGGGTTCGAAGGCCGCACTGCCAATTGCTGAGGCTCGAGGGTGGTCTTGTTGCCTGTTGTCAGACTGGAGGACTGCGATGAGACATCGAGGTGCCGCCCCACTTGAGCTCGATATATGGTAGCGGGCGCGTTGACGAAGGGTGCAGCTACCCTGTGCCCCTCTGTATCTCCCCCCACGAAAGAGGACGGATTGCCGATGGCTGACATGAATTCGGGTCCGGTACCAGCGACGACTCTGAAAGCTCATGTGGAGAACTGGAGTGCTCAGCTGGAGCCTCTAGATGGAACCTTCTTGAACTCTATCCTCGGTACCTGTCAGGTTGGACTGGGTGGTGGAAGGGAGATAGGGGAGTGTCCGGCCGAAGGCAGCTATCAGCTTGGAGCTCCACTCCACCCAAGACTGCTGCTTGAAGCCTTCATACCGGTGCTACGCCGCTGCACCTTCCCGAAGACGGTCTACAGCCACGGTCCATTTCTGAAATTCCGTCTAAGCTTCGCGCGTTACTATCGCGTTGACGGTTGCCATCCAGCTGTCGGCGTCGTTCCGGACCCCGTGGAATTCCGGTATTTCGCAGACGGCTGGTGATTGTGAGGTGGCAGGTGACAACGCATATATCACCGACGCGAAGCAGTCGAGCTGGTTTGAGAGCTCGATCAGAGAAGACCGAAGCTCCCTGTGTTGCTCCGGTGTGCTTGCATCAAGGTCGTATGAGGCAGCTACATCCAACACTGCGGTAATGTCACACAATGCTGGCAACATTGTAGGAGCTCGCTCGGCGATCAACGTTGTCAGTTTGTTAGTCTCGGCACGGAGCAGTGCGATGGTATGCCGCAGCTCTATGGCACTGTCGCACGAGGCTTCTGAACCGCTGTACGTGGTTCTAGTAGTACTCACGGTGGTGACACGCACGTCCAAGGAAGCATGAACAGGCTTTCTTGGCGGCATATATATATATATATATATATATATATATATATATATATATATATATATATATATATATATATATATATATATATATATATATATATATATATATATAGTCCAGTAGACCCTCCGTGAGCGGTAACAACGTGGTTTATTTCGACGTTTCGGCCTAGAGTCTGGCCTTCATCAGGATTAAATATATATATATATATATATATATATATATATATATATATATATATATATATATATATATATATATATATATAGCCGCCTACGACTTTTAGCTCTCCTGGCCGTTTCGAATATGGTATCGATACCAAACTTGGTGTGGCATAACATGACTGCATGACGAGCATAAATGACTAGTCATAACGCGAAATTTATGACATGTATGTCATGAATGCCATGATTTACATGTCATGATGTTGCTGCTCCTGCGGTGGTTTCGTTCACATGACATATCACAAAACTGGTATGGTATGACATGACTACATGGCGAAAATAAGTGACAGGCCCTCACGTGGAAATCATGACATGCGTGTCATGTAAGAACATGGCCACATGCCAGGCCCACGATGCACTCATGATCGCTTCACTCGCTTCACATACACCAAATTTGGAATTACGTGACCTCAATGGATGATGATGGTATATAACTGGCGCAAACATGATAATCATGACATGCGTGTCATGTAAGAACATGACTACATGCCACGCTCATGATGCACTCGCGGTCGTATCGCTTAGAGATGTGCACGGGCTTCGGTTAGCCCAAAAGCCCGAACCTGACCCAGCCCACGGGCCGGGATCAGGCTTCCTTGTTGAATTATCAGGTCGGGCTCGGGATTGATGAAAAGCCCGAATCATGCCAAAATTTGGATGATGTGCAGGAATCCCCGTTCTTCATATGTGTGCTTTCTGTGGAGAGAAGTGAACTTGTTGTGAAAGAAAAAAATATTTGTTCTGTCATTTCAAATTCACGGCTTTTAAAACTATAGGGCTGAGGAAACAGCAGAAATATGTATTTAAAGCAAAAGAACAGGCAAACGTTTCGTAATTTTTTGTTATTTATCGTATACATATTGGAAATAAAAGATAAATGAGAGGAGCAGGGCACTTATCTGGAGTCATGTACAATGTATTAATAATTTTTGGGGTGTCACGTACCACGACCACGATATGAACCCGAATCACCTGCCTCATATCGTGGACATGCAGCACGTACTTTGTTTTTTGTTCATTCGCGTTCTGCATAGCTGCCTGTAAGAAAACGTAACTTAATATTTCTGTTAACACTTTAAGATGACACAGCTGCCAATAAATTCGTTTCACGCCTAGAACATACTTTGCAACACTGGTGAGCGACGAAGAAGTGACTCTTCTTAAATAAAACCTGAGCTCTGAATCATCTTCAACTGTTTGTGCGTTGCGTGTACGGTGTCTACAATGGCGACGCGTAGCGCTGGAGACTTGAGAGCCGCCGTGGAAGGGGGTCGCTGTAAGGGGGTGCGAAATTCCGATGTCGACAGTGCCGTATGGGACAAATTCGATCTCGTGGTGGACCGCGAAAACACTCGCATCTGATGGATACGTGTGGCTTGTTCTACCAAATGTACAAGAAAGTTCGTCACACTGCATAGCACGGTTTTGCGCTCAGAATTTACGACCTTACGACATCGTTAGTGGCAAAGGTTTTGCTAAGCTGGCTGAAGAACTAATGAACATTGCATGGAGCCCGTCATGGACCTTCAGCAAACCTACTCCCTCATCGTACAACACTTGCGATAAATATTGAAGAACTAGCCGCTAATGTCAGGTGCCAGCTCATACCTGAAATTCTGTCAGCCATAAACGAGAGCCGATGCGCTATCAAGACAGACATGTGTACGGACGATTACAGAAAAAAATTCTTACACTATATACTGCACATTACATCGACCACAAATGGAAGCTTCACTCGCCCGTGCTCTTCACATGCGACTTCCCAAACGAAAAAAAAAGTGGCGAGAACGTCCAGAAAGAGCAGTTAAGTCGGTTTGCCAAACTTGGTGTTTTTAGCGACGCTTTAGCCAAGGCGATATTTGTTGCAGATCAGGGTGCGAACATTATATGTGCTTTGCAGCCCTATGACAGATTGAACTGTTTCACCCGTTTGCTAGACACAGCCCTCCGCAACACTTCTGCTGCGGAATTCATTGCAGAAGAGGCCACTTCGATCCATGAGAACTCGCAGAGCGTCAAATGTCTGGTGAAATTTCTCAAACAAAGTAGATTAGCCAGTCAGCTCAGCAGCGGCGTAATATAAGAGGTTGCAACACGATGGAACTCGAAACTTGGGATGCTCAGATCTGTGTTCCGCCAGTTTGAAAATGTCGAAGCTCTGCTGGAAACAATGAATCCTGCTGCCACAGAACCAATTGACAAGAATGTGAGAAGGAATTTTATCACTTTCCTGAAGCCATTTGAAGTAGCTACACAAGCACTAGAAGTCGGCAGCTGTCTAACGCTGCAACTTGCACTACTGCACGTGGCAAAAATTGCAAGAAGCCTTGATAGGCCACACGAACATTCAGCAAGAACAACGGAAATGCTGTATTCAACTACGCGCGCGGAATTTTTCGTGCACCAAGGTGAAATTGGCCGAGTATCATAAAGTCGCCACATTTCTCTGGCCGCAGTTCAGGCACCTGTGCATGCTTTCTCCAGAAGCCTGAGCGTGAGGAGGTGCACGCTTACGCAAAGCAGTTGATGGAAGCATTTCCTTTTCCAACACCATGGAGCACGGAGCGTCCTGCGAAAGTTCAGCGCGTGGAAACATTCAACGAGTGGTGCGACATTGACGACGGCTCGCATAACGGGGATGAAGTTAGCGAATATACGTGCGTTTGACTCACTAAGCGCTTGCTCCGAATCAGAACTTCTCGAGTTCTTGAGAATGCAGGAACGACGCACTCGATTGAAGCCCGAATCGATGGACAACCTTTTGTTTCTTCATGATAACTTGGAAATGGTCTTGCACTCAGGTCTCGACTTTTATCAACAATAGGAAAAAAGAAGCAGCTACAGGGATGAACGGCCCGTTGTTTTTTCTTAATAAATGAATTTCATTTTTTGTTGCCATGTGCTTTATTGCGTCGTTCATCGAGTCGGGCCAGGTCGGGCCGGACCTGGGTGGCCCGTCCTCTATACAAGATCGGACCGGGCTGGCCCGCCTTCGGCGAGCATCGGGCCCGGCCACAAAATTGCGGCACGCGTGCACATCTCTGGACTATCGCTAGCTTCATTATACGAAACGCGGTATAGAGTGGCGTGAATGGATGACGAAGATGTGATTAATAAGTGGGGTTTAACGTTCCAAAACCACCTTATGATTATGAGAGACGCCGTAGTGGAGGGCTCCGGAAATTTCGACCACCTGGGGTTCTTTAACGTGCACCCAAATCAGAGTACACGGGCCTACAGCATTTTCGCCTCCATCGAAAATGCAGCCGCTGCAGCCGGGATTCGATCCCGCGACCTGCGGGTCAGCAGCCGAGTACCTTAGCCACTATACCACCGTGGCGAGGCAATGACGAAGATATATGACTGGTGCAAACGTGATAATAATGATATGCGTGTCATGTAGGAACCTTACTATACATGCCACGCTCATGATGCGCTCGCGGCCGTTTCGCTAGCTTCACATATACCAAATTCTGTATTACGTGACGTGAATGGACGACGAGAACAAATGCCAGGCGCGAACATGATACCCATTACATGGAAGTCATGTACGGCATAATTTACGTCCGCCTCGTAACGTTGTGCTGATTTTATTATGATT
Organism: Rhipicephalus microplus; assembly: GCF_043290135.1. NCBI lineage: Eukaryota > Metazoa > Arthropoda > Arachnida > Ixodida > Ixodidae > Rhipicephalus > Rhipicephalus microplus. The sequence continues at coordinate 373,582,848 of NC_134710.1, read as the reverse complement.
ATTCGACCTTCGTCATTCGTGCTTCTCATATCTTCGATTCCCACTGTACGTGGGATCTATACCAAGTTCTTACGATTTGCTGTAGTTATGCAGTCTTAAGGAGACATGCTGCAAGCAGTTGATGTGATTGCGATAGCAACTATACACCAGTGTAACCCCAGCAGCGACGAAAACTAAAGTCCTAAGTACAAACACGTAGTGCTGTGTTTGTCAAGCCTGCAGTCCCGCGACCACTGCTTTCTAGCGTGTTAGATTATTTTACAATTGTTACAGCACTTTCTGGGGCTACTTATGCAAGCACGTTTGACCATGCACAGGTCGTTTTTTCGACTTTCGACTAAGTCGAGCTCAGCCAAGTCTTCGAAAACGAAACAACGTGTTTACACGTGATCGACAATTCACGCATAGTAGTTCACGTGCGGTTGTAGTTGGATGGCTTCGATGTGTCCTCGCTTGACAACTTCAGCGAGTTAGAGCAACGAATTTTGGCTCGCATGTGAGCGCAAACCAAGGTATATGTAAACTGGTAGCGTAACTTCCATAGAAGCTCATGGATCTAGTAGTCAGCTGCTTGTTGCCACCATCGCCGTCTACGTGAGGAGGGGACAACTAACAGCAAAAAATAAAAAAAGCAAAATATGACGTCACAGCCGGAAGTGATAGCAATGTTGCGCTTTTGCCCTACATAGCTCAAAATTGAAATTTTCCTAATTGCTGACCTGCTACGTGCCTTTATTATTACGCGATTTTATTGCACCTTAAGTTGAATTCCAATGGCGGAGTCGGAGCAAGTTTTTCTGCTCCTTTCAGAGCAAGTGTGTTCCAATGACAGAGTGAAAGTGAGAGTCAACAGTTCCAATGAGAGAGCCGGAGGGGATTCAGAGCGGTAGTCCCTCCGTGGAGCAGGAAAAACTGCTCCGCCGAAATCGGTGGAGTGGACCGGAACTCAGCGTGACGCATTTCCTTTAACACGTTTGCCTGCTTGGGGGCGCGGCTGGCGCGGCGCGAGTTGTGTTGATAATGGCGGACGGCATGGATGGCTCGGCTACCTCGGCAAAGCGTGCGGCAATGCTTCTGCTACTCAATAGCGACAGCAGACATCGTGGACAATAGCTGTTGCACGCTTGGCGTGATATCCATTCCACACAGGTGAATAGCGCTGAACCAGCAAACGAACGATGCGGCGATGCTGGTAAACCACGTGGGAAACAGACAGCGGAAAAGACCACGCGCAAGGTATCCTGGGTAACGCGGCAGCTTCCGCCTTGCTCCAGCAGGGCGGGTTGTGTTCCGATGGCGGATTTGGAGGATTTGCTCTACGCCAGAGTCGAGTGCTCGCTCGCGAAGTCGGTCGGCTGCACCGACTCCGCCATTGGAATTCAACATTAATTGTGTCTCGCTAAGTTCATGCGAGAGAAAAGAAACAAAAATAACAAAGAATGAGGAAGCAAAGTTGTTTTATTAGCCAAGTGACGTACTTGAAATATGCTCGAGAAAGTTCACAGAAACAATTGTGAGACAAATGTTCACGAGCACAATAACATAATAGTTCGAAACACTCGCGTTGCCCAAACCTTGAAAATCACTGCAGCGAGACAGCAGTTTTGAAAATATAGCTTTAGCAGCCGTAGAGTACAGCGTCTTGCTGCGTATCCTGTAGCGTTCACAGTCACCAAAGGCGAGAGCATGCCGGCCGTGCGCCAGCGAGAACAGTAGGCTGTCACAGGAGCGGCTATCTGCCTATTCTCTGAGCTATCGTTGAGCTATGGAATGCACATATAAAACAAGTAAACTTCTGATGCTACGCAAGAAACCAGCATGGGAAAATGAGCGATGCCTGGTTGACCTGGTAATGCGCCGAACTAAACACAAGTTCTGATAGCATATTGCCTGGAGGCTTCAGATACGTCCCCAAATCCGTTGGCCTATGTGACCAGACTGCCTGCATGTGCCCGCTGTTTCTGAAACAAAAACGAAAAAAAAAGGCGCTCAACCACATACCCAAAACCAAAGCCTTATTAAATGGATCTACTAATTTTTGTAACAAATAAAGTTAAAACTATTGAAAAGAAACGTTTAATTTTTTTTTTCGCTCTTTCTCCCCCACCTCACCTAGTCGCGCTTCAATCGTCACTCAGCTGTCGACAGCTGTCGCAATAAGTTTCAGACCACTTTTCGTTCCGACTTTCGCGACCTATTTATATCGACCTTGCGCAAACTCTGAAACCCTGTCAAGTAGCGCGTGCCAGAGCAACATGCTTGGACGGACGGGAGCGGTAGCGAGGAATCCGACGGACCACCAAGGAACCACCACCATCACCAGCAGCAGCAGCACGCATGAAGTGCTAGCGATTCTCCACATAAGAGTAGGTCGACGGCATTTCGTGTGCCGCAGTGATAGCATTCATAAGCTCGTGCGCTTCTACCAATGCGCATGACGCGACGGAACTCGAGGTATATATACTCTGTAAACGGCGCGCGGCCGCGCGCATACGCAACTGCACCCGTTTCCCAGCATAGGCCACAGAAGCATGCAGCGCCACTTTTCATGCTCTACTTCGTTTCCCTTCTAAGCCACTTAGAAACAAACTAAAATAAACAATAACATATTCAAACTTTAAGGTCTTATTCCAGTGCGATTTGAATAATCACAGCAAAGTTATTAGGACTTCATATTTGTGGTTCATAGATCTTGCGCTATGGGGGTGACATGCTGGTTTCGGTTACTTTTGAACGCGATTTACAAATATATATTCTATACTCAGATCGCCATAAGTATACTGTCACCTGTCACCACAATTTACACTTTTTTTCTTTCCACCGGAATCCCATCACCCGTTCAGGCCAATTGTGGACGCTTCTTTATATGGGGTTTTACGTCCCTATACTGCTACATGATTATTAGGCACGCCGTAGAGGAGTGCTCCGGAAAGTTTGACCATGTGGTGTTCATTAATGTGCACTGACATGGGCCAGTAGACGGGCCTCTAGCATTATGTCTCTATCGAGATGCGACCGCCGCGGCCAAGGGATCGAACCCGCAACCTACGGGTCAGCAGCCGCGTAACCGCTACATCACGGCGGCGTACTCATCTCGATTCTACTGCGCTGTTCCGTGGTATAATGGTTATGGCATGCAACTATATTGATCCTGGGTTCAAATACCGCTATCGTGCACGGCGCTTTCTCTGTCACTCTCGTTCGTTCTTGTCGTTTCCACCACCAACTTGCCCGACGAACTTCTCTTCCATCACACACGCTTTCGTTTAATGTTCCCCCAACGAGGCTGAGCAGGAGCTAAACACAATGTGCCTGGCAAGATGAGAAGAAATGCGCCGCGTTGAAATAGTCGCTCTTGCCGCTTCTAAGCCAGCGTGTGTATAAAGGCCTGACACATGAACGCACGAGTTGCTTCGCGTCAGTACGTGACATTTTGAGGCGGCGACACGCTGCGTGCGTGTGGTCGCATGCTTCCAAAGCATGCGACATTTCCGCACGTGCTTTTGGGTGCGGAAATGCCGCAATGTCGCAGCTTAACAAAACAATTGAGATCCAAGGACTTCAATGGCCATATACACTGTGTTCTTAGCCGCCAGCTGCGTTGTCGACGTTTTCGCGCTAACTCATGAGGACACTTCCGGTCATCATAGTTTCGTCGTCTGCGGTCACTGATGCCGCTGATGAGACTTCGGTGTCAGCTGAAGTACACATATTGTGACAATGATCTTCACTCGGAAGCTAGCGCCAGTGTTTTCCCCTGAAACGATATACACTGTTGCATTATGAAGACCAATAACCGCACACTTCGAGTTCCAACTACGTAACATCGTTTATAATCCTCGTGGTGGCTTTTCATTTCTTATTCGCGGACTCGTATGGTAGACAGAATTTCCACTCTGTACGCAATTTGTTATGCTTTTCTTCCGAGCAGAAGCAGCTTAAAGTTAGAAGTCTCAGCGGCACGGAGACAGTCTTATCCCCGCGGCGGGCGTCTGCCACAGTGAACTGAGTAGCATACAATAATGCAAGTATCGAAATGTTAAAGCATTTTCATTTCATTCAATTCCCAATAACTTGCTCTGTTGTCTTCGACAAGTGTTAAACTGCTGATGGTAAATAAGAGAAATAGAACCGACAGTATTAATTGACAGAGCGCGTGTAATGTAACTTCGTAAACGCGAGGAAATACATAACAAAAAAAATTAACCACTTCATTTCTTTTTCAATCGCTCATTTTCAGAGCAACCATCCCCTCACTGAGCTGCTCCGGCAACCTTCTAATTTCAGAACAGCTCCAACCGGGCCACATCAGGGTGAATCGAGAAACAAAAATGCAAGGAGACAACGGCAAAATGAAAAAAAAAAGAACATAATCAAGGCGAAGCAGCCGTGAAGAGCGAAAATTACCGCACAACAGATATCTGCCGCTGCCCACTTCTTTCTCACCCTCTTACATACTCGGCGATGAGAGGAGAAGAAGGTATTCTCGGAATTCCAGCTCATTTGGCGAGCTCTGCGGGAGCGCGCCTCATGACTGGGGTCCGGCAATGATAGAAAGCGGAGGGCCAGAGAGTGGGGGGGGGGGGGGGGGGGGCTAAGGGGTAACTTCGCTGCTGCCATGCAGGGGTTGATGGCGCCGCTGCCCGCCTGCGAGCAGCAGCGGCAGCAGCCACCGGCCCTGTAAACACGGTGGCAACGCCCCTCTATATGGGCGCTCACCCCGGCTCGCCAAACTGGCTCGCAAACAGCCACAGCGGCCCGAATCGGTGCGGCAGAAGCCCCGCAGACGGCACAGCAAAACAAGGTGAGACGCGAGCGACAGTAGCACAAACAACAATAAAAATTTCGTAAAGGCAACCACACGCGATCGACCCCTTCGATGAAGAGCATTTCTATTTTTTTTTTGTTTCAATATCTCATCTACAACACGAAGACGGTGAAGCCTCTAATGCGTCAATCGCCTGCACTACGGCTGAATCCCGATGCAACCTCTACTGCTGTGCCCTCTGTATAGTTGCACGTAATGATATTCCGTCAGCGAGAAGAAAGAAGTATTATATATATATATATATATATATATATATATATATATATATATATATATATATATATATATATATATATATATATATATATATATGCGATCACATCTAGACGGGTGCATGGAATATTAACGATGTACGAATCTACCAAACGTTATGGGATACATTTGCAGCTGCGATGTACAGCGAGAAATTGTTATTGCAGTCTCTGCGCTTGCTACTTGTATAGAGTGGTACGTTTAATGACTGCGTATTTCTTCGGAACGTACGGTAAAATTTACAATCCTAGAAAGCTGACGACGCATGAAAAAAAAATACTGATAATGAAGAAAGAAGGTGCTCACAATTTGTATGCACCGTGTAGTGAACGCGTACAAACCCAGAGTAAAAAAAATGCTGCAAACGTCGTTGTAAGCGTAGTATTTTAAATGATTTAATTTATAATGGAGAACTATTTTCATTAGACTTTTAGAAGCAGAACCGCTCGTACATATAAGGAGGCAAATTCCTGTCACGTATATTTCAGGGTGTTTCAGCTAACTACGCCTATAGTGTAAAGAAGTAACAGATAGATGCACTGATCTCCACTAGTTGCTGGATGGCGCTTCGAGCTCTCCGGCGCGCGGCCGCCGGAAGTTCGAGCGCTCGTCCCGGAAGTCGGACAAATGGCCGCCGTTCCAGCATAGCGCGTGCTACGTATGGGCTGGTTTCGCGCGCATTCCGCTAAAAATGCCTGCTTGTTGCGCCGTCAACTGCACCAGCAGACCAGAGAAGTCGTCTGGGAAGACGTTCCACTTGTAAGTATTACAATATTCTGTGCGACGTGCGTGATACGCAGCGAAACGCAAACGTCATATCAGTGTCGTTGTTAAGCTGTGGCTCTTGTTACGCAGGCTCCCACGCTCTAAGCCGGATTTATACCGGCGTTGGGTGGTAAACTTAAGAAGGTACAAATGGACTCCATCCCCAGGTAGCAGACTCTGCAGTGACCACTTTACTGACAACTGTTTTGACAGAACGGGCGCACGAACTCGGCTACAGCTTGACGCCGTGCCCACCTTGTTTTCTTTCCCGAAGCACCTGGAAAAGGTATAGTACGACATCTCGGCATTTTGGTATAGCGGCCCGGAAAAAAAAAAAGCATACTGTTCGGCCATCGCAGTTCGCTCGTTTAGCGTTCGTATAACTACCCCTACAGTTGATGCTACGTTTATTAGACACTGAAATCGCCTGAATGGGCGCTACCTTCTTTCGTAGTTCATCTGCTGAGTCCCTTTAAAAATGACGCCCTACAAATTAGCTCGGAGCACAATAAAATCTACATGTAGCTGTGAGAAGCTGTGGTTGAGGAATTGTTTGGCAGACTTACTCTGAAAACCATGTACTGTAAGCAATGAAACGGAATTGGAAAAACATGTCCATTACGTTACAAAGCGCGAGGTCTTGAATTTTAAGTGCCCAATTTTTTTCTTTCAATTTCTGAAATGCTCCTATCTGCGTTATATATCTCAGTGGTGCTATGATAGCTGTCTAAGATGCTAGTGGTATAATTCAGAAACTGCTAGACTGCTATAATATGCTTGACGCCAGCATATTTTTTTACCCACAGCATTTTGCACTCGCAGTAATAAATAAGCATAACTGTGAATGAAACACGGCTGTTTAAGAGGACTGCTGAGAGAAAGCCGCCTAAGCAGAGAACTGCCATTGTGGATGTGACCCCAGTGGAACAGCCAAACGACAACACTCCAACCACGGTGCAAGAGAACTCAGCCCATGCAAGTTGCCTTTTTTTGTACTACGCTGCCCGAGTGCAGCTACTTGGTCCGTCCTCGGTTGAATGTAACTAGTCCGATGTTAGTCAGGCCACTTTCTTGCAATCTCGTGGTAACCAACACGATAACTTTGTATACATTATGCACACCAGGATAGCATCCAATTTGAATCAAGTTAGTAGTCCTGGTATGTTCTGTAGTCATAGCAGAACATTGGTTTTATTCATGGCTGCAGCACCAGTTTTTCTAATCCAGGGAAAATATTGAAATTCCTGTCTGATGTGGCATTTCTCGAGTGCACCGGTAAATGAAGGGGACAAAGTTAATTTCTAAACTCCCCTGTGCACCTGGTTGCTTATTTTCTGCGTTAAACCACGTAAGCTACGAACAGATGCCTGCTTTACAAAGACTGTCATATGATGAGTGGTTTTTGTGAAAGGTGTCTTTTTCAACAGCTTTAACTTTCACTGTTTTGTTTTCAGGTCGCCGAGCACAGCTATGCAGTCCTTGACACGCCAAAAACACTGAAGAGGAAACTGGATGCTTGCACAGATTCAGCGGCTACAGTGAAAAGAAAGCTGAAGCTCAGCCTTGAACGAGAACGTCGGTTAAGAAGGAAGGTCAGCTCATTTAATGAAATAATTGATGACCTCAAGCACAAGCAGCTCATTTCAGAAGATGCCTCGGCAATGCTTGAAAGGTGCTTCACGGGGATCCCCTTGGAAGTTACGAAACGGTCGCTCAAGCAAACATCCAGTGAAGGCGACAAGTCGTCTGTTAAGTTAAGCCGAGACAAATATTCTCCTGCACTGCGTGCATTTGCACTCACGCTACAGTTTTACTCGACAAAGGCATATAACTATGTCAGAGAAACATTTCAATGTTCCTTGCCACATCCATCGACTATAACTAAATGGTATAGCTCCATTAACGGAGAACCTGGATTCACAAGCGAAGCAATCAACGCCATCCGAGCAAAAGCCAATGAGGCTAAGAAGAACAACAAACAGCTTCTCTGCAACCTTGTTGTTGATGAAATGGCCATTAGAAAGCACCTTGAATGGGACGGCAAAAAATTTCGAGGCTACGTGGATATTGGCAATGAAGTGGACGATGACAGTAACGCGGTTTCGTCTGAAGCCCTTGTTTTCATGCTCGTATCTCTGGACTCCCACTGGAAGGTACCGTGTGGCTATTTTTTGATCAATGGTCTTTCAGGAAAAGAGCGTGCGAACCTTGTGAAGCTCTGTCTGACAAAGTTGCATGAGACAGGAGTGCACGTGACATCATTGACATGTGATGGTCTCCGTTGTAACTTTACAATGTTCAAAGACCTGGGGGCTTCCGTTGAAGATGCATCAGCGATGTCAACACGTGAAACCCATCTTTGTACATGTATGCCTACAATAAACACGTGAAATAAACACGTGAATCACGTGAAATAAACACGTGAATAAACACGTGAAATAAACACGTGAAATAAACACGTGTATGCCTACAATAAACACGTGAAATCCATCTTTGTACATGTATGCCTGTTTTGTTTTCAATGGCGAGGCAGGAAGCATACTTAAATATTAACCTGCATGCACTATTGCCAACCATCTCCAGGCACTGCATTGTCAGTAACAAGGACACGTGCACAAACGTTCTGAGTAAATGAGTTTTTCGTACAATTGCAGGCCTCTCAATTCGAATGGAGCAGTTCCATGCGTCCTCCTTTATCATTCTTTAAGGGTTACACTAAAATGTCCAATTGAAGCCGTAACCACTAGGCAAATCTAAATCTGGATAGACCAGTTTGCATTAGGCACTGCGTGTGCGCAATGGGTGGGTGTCCCTGAAAACTAGCAATAAATGTGTTCATAAGCTAGAAATTTTTCTTCAAGAGAAAGGGCGATACCTTTTGTCAGGCAATGATGAGAAAGCGCGTTTTAAAAGAATTTACTTTGACCTGCTGGTTACACACATATGCTTGAATACATATTGTAAAGGGTTCCGATGTACTAACCTTCAAAGGTAAAACAGGAGCAAGCTGCGCACAGCCATTTCAGGATTTTTTTTTTTTTTTTGCCGGCACGTAGCAAACATCAAATCGGTTATTCTGTTTCAGGCAGCTTCCTCCGCGTTGTTATCGAACTCGCTTAGCTAGTTGATTTTCCGATAATCCAAGGCCTTTGACGGCTGTTGATTTATTGTTTTCGAGTAATACAAGCCCCTTCATGACTGTTAATTTATTGTAAGACGTGCATCCTAACACGAATCATAAAGTCCACTCGCCAGCATAAATCCCGTTCGAGCCGCGTCGTCTCCTCTCGAACCGATACCTAAGTGACATTTTCGTTCTCCTTCGCAATTATAAACTGCTTCATATTAACGTCGCATGTTTCGGTATAGCATAAGTTGTGATCTGAACGCGATGTGTATCACCAAAATGCAATTAAGTGAGAACAAAATGCAAAATGCGTCCATGGGGACGCTGATCAGCGGTTGAGAAGCGTAGCAGACGCTCAACTTCCGGGACGAGCCATTGAACTTCCGGTGGCCGTGCGCGCGCCAGGCCGCGACAGCGGCGAAGCGCCATCCAGCAACCCTAGTGGAACCCTAGTGGAGATCAGTGGATAGATGTGCTAAGCGTATCGAATTGGCCCATGGTATTGATCTGAGCCGTACGCAGCATGTTGGGATATCTTCCACAATACGCCAAGCTGGATAATAATGAATAATGCTCAATTACCTTAATAATCAGTAACTACAGCAAAAGCACTCAACAAAAAGTGGTGGCCCTTATTCTGAAACGTCGAAATATTGCATCCATGGTATGATAACTGTCAATATGATAAGCTAGGTAGCTAGCAAAACATTGCCTAATTATAACTTTAAAGAGGTAACTATAATGCAAAAAGATGGCTGATCCCTCCATCATATAGGAATCAGGTAACACGATAGCGAAACGTGTCTTTACCGAGGTAGTTGAGCGTTCAATGTGAATTGACATATGAGAGCTTGTACATTGTCTGTTGGTGTTTGGCACCATCGTTTGAGGTGGATGCACTCACATTGACCTCTATAGCGGTGCATCTGAATACTGGCGACAAACGCCATATGCTCGTGATTTAACCGTTATGGCAGCTGAATTTGTTAACTTGAACACCGAATATCGTGAACCTCGCGCCAAGGCGGTATCAAAAGCACGCAAAAAAGTGAGTGTCGCCACAAGGGCGAAGCAATGAATGTGATCGCTACAAATTTGAATGTCACGCGAAGGCAAGTAGCTCAAAACTTCTAGCGTGCAACTCAAGCACAAAGTACGCACAAAAATGGGGGGCCGCTGGATCTTCGCCTTCAAGAGATCGCGATAGTGTATTTGGGTCTAGGGTGCATCGGCTTCTGAACTGCAAGCCTGCTTCGCTTATCGGTGCATGCTTCAAACGTGTCGTAAGAAAACCAATGACCGTGTGCGTGTCATTGGCACTTTCAAAGTATCATTGAATGCCTACTGCAAGCCCAGTTGTTAAGTGCCCACCCCGCCATAATTATACCTTTTTCGAATCGGCGAATAGCCCACCAAGCGTCCGTATAGGCAACACGCGAACCCTGTACACAGCTATTCACTTGATGTTTCTGCTGGTGATGATAAAATATGTCTGAGGCGCTTTGTTATGGGGAGAGGGGGGCTTCGAAAAACACCTACTTGTTGCTATATATTCACATCTTTTGACGCCTGGCGCGACCGAAGTGGTGCCGTTGGGCGAAACAGGCATTCTCGCCTGTAGCGAAAAGTGGGAGTGAGCTGTCGAGAGTTAATCGAGAAACGCTCATTCGAGAGAAGCGTGAGGACCTCTAGAATAAAGCGCTAATGGGAATCGTAAAATTGGGAACACAGAAAAAGAATGTTTCCTTTTCTGAGAAGGCAGGGCTCCTGCATCGGTGCTACAGAAATGTGCAAGGTCGCAAGTATGAGCAGCTTTGGTGCCACAAAAGTATCGTCGTCAACTATTGGAACTGGCGAATGAAAACGCGTGGGCAGGGCATCTCGGCATAGAGAAGACCAAGGCAAGAATTCCCCTTGATTTTTATTGGCCGAAATGCTGGAAGGATGTCGAAGACTTTGTACGCTCATGCGACACTTGTCAGAGAGCGGGAAAATCCACGAACAACTGGAAGGCACCCATGAAGCTTGTGCCAATTATCACAGAACCTTTTCGGCGCCTAGTAATTGATATCGTCGGGCAACTGCCGGAGTCAAGACAAGGTCGTCGGTACGTCCTGACAGCCCTCTATGTAGCCACAAAATTTCCAGAAGCGATACCACTTAAGGAGCTCAATTCGACTCATGTAGTGGATGCACTGCTATCTATATTTGCACGCGTCGGATTTCCGCCTGAAATCCAACGCGACAACGGTAGTGTCTTCCCCAGCTGTCTTACCTCTACCTTTTAGGATGAATGCGGAATAAAAGTAGTGCACAGTTCGACCCATCAACCGCATTATAATCCGGTAGAGCGTATGCATTTTGTCCTGAAACGGATACTGATAGCTCTTTGCTACGAACACAAATGTGACTTGGAAGCGTGTATTCCTCTAGCTATGTTCGCTTCTAGACCAGCTTCTCATGAGAGCATTGGTTTTAGCCCTGCAGAGCTTGTGTATGGCAGGAGTTTAAGAACACCATTACGAATGCTACGCGAGTCCTGGCAGGGATTAGAATAGGACCGTATAATGTAGTTACGTATGTTCTCGACCTCCGCCAGATGCTGGTGAAAACGAAATATCTTGTGGAAAGCCACATGAAGGCCGCACAAGTGTTGTCGAAGGAGTATACTACGACAAATGTGCGAAGAAGCGCACCTTTGAAGTAGGTAGTCAGTTAATGCTGCTGCAGCCGTCCAAAAAGAACAAGCTTGAGGTTCATTGGGAAGGGCCCGCCAAAGCAATATTGAAGCTTTCTGATACCAATTATCAAGTGAAACCAGGAAGGATGCCGAACAAAATTTACCACACGTAACTTGATGAAATCATACGTTCAACGTCAAGCGGTCGTAAATCTGCTTTTGAATGTTTCAGAGAAAGAGGGATTTTGCCCTCTAGTGATGTAATCAAAAGGATATCAGAGGTAATCTTGGAGCAGTTGAACATAGAGCCTAGGTTAAGTGAAGTCCAGAAGGAACACTTGAGGATTGTTTCCGAGTTCAAAGACGTGTTTTCGGACCGTCTCGGAAACACGACGGTGATTGAACACGATATCGAGCTAACTTGTGAGGAGCCAATCCGTAGCAAGGCGTATCGATGTTCCCCTGTGCTAAAGCAGATCATGAAGAGGATATCGGTAAACTGCTGGTGTTGGGAGTCATAGTACCGAGCGAGAGTGACTATACATCCCCTCTAATATTGGTTCAAGTGCCGGGAAAAAATCCGAGTCCATGCATCGATTATCTGCGTCTTCACGCCATAACTCGAGACCAAACTTACCCGATACCATACCTAGAGGAGAGGGTAGAAGCTGTGTCACAGTCTAGCTATATTTCCACGTTAGAGCTCGTGCGAGGGTATTGGCAAGTCCCCCTTACGTAGCGCGCTAGCCGCTATGCCGTATTCATTTCTCCATTCGGAGCGTATCGTTCACTTAAGCTGAGCTTTGGATTGAAAACTGCACCTTTTTGTCTTTCAGGCTTAATGAACCGCGTTCTTAATGGCCTCTCCGATTTCACTCTGCCGTATCTTGATGATGTCACCATCTTCTCAAACAGCTGGGAAAAACATGTCAAGCATTTTACGAGTCGTGCTGAAGAGGTTGAAAGAAACTGGTCTTACCGTCAACCTACAAAATGTCACCTATAGGGTGCGGCGAGGTGTCTTACCTGGGACACGTTGTGGGGCGTGGCCGGCGTAGACCTTCAGAAATTACGGTAGCCGCCGTCGCCGTCATGAACTACCCATGACCAACCACAAAATCTGAGATAAGGGCATTCTTGGGCCTAGCTGTATGCTTTCAGCGCTACGTGCCAAACTATTCTAGCATTGCCAGCCCTCTCAGTGACGCAATTCGAAAGTCCGAGCCGGTTAAAGTGGTGTGGGACTCAAAAAAAGAGAATGCGTTTTGCAAGCTGAAACTTGCCTTAAGCGAAAAGCCCGTTCTCATGACACCCGATTTTTCTAAGGGTTTTGTCATTCAATGCGACGCCAGTGATGGGAGCTATATTGTGCCAGGAAGACACTGCGAGTAACGAAAGGCCAGTTTTGTATTTAAGTCGAAAACTAAGCGGCAGGGAAGACGCATACAGTCCTGTGAAAAGGAATGCGCTTGCCTTGTGTGGGCCATTCAAAAGCTATCCCGTTATGTCTCCGGTTCGATGTTTGTACGTGGTCGAAACGGACCACTGTCCTCCAACCTGGTTAAATAACATGTGGCCGGTTACTGAGGTGGAGCACACTTCAACAGCATAACTTTGACGTTCGCTACAAAAAAGGAAAGCTAAACGCTAATGCAGACGCATTGAGCCGTGCGTTTTAGTTAGTACCTTCTCCACCTTTCGGTCTTTCGCTGGCGAATCGGGGCAAAATTTTGTCCTTCACGGCCTTAGCCGAGCCCTCTCGTACAGAGTGATCTAAAGGGGCCAACTTAATGTTGTATTTTACTTCAGTGCGTTGTAGTACATGTAAAAGTTTGAGTCCTCATTTTAAGAGTCTTGGGTCCCACACGTGCCTCTTGATGTAGAGGGAACTAAATTCCGATGGACACATGGCTAGATATCTGTTGTACTATATTTTGTCTGGTGTTCTGCCGGGTAACCGAGGGCACTTGCTTGTGTCGTGTGTTGTCTCTTGTCGAACCGTTCTTGAGAAGTTGCAGAACCATCGACAAGTGTTGAAACTAAAAATCGTCAGAAGAGACGAGCGAAGCTAGTCGACAAATTTTGCCGACTAGCCGGTGGAGATGAAATCCGTACTCAAGAATGGGATGTGTTCACGGAACTGAGCCTGGAGCTACATTCTACCCATGGCCCTGGAGGCGATTCTGAAGGGACTTGGCGAACAAGCGCACCCGACATCCGAGCCATGTGGAAGCAGCTCGTCTTTCTGGCACATTGTCTGGCGGCGGGGGTGCTGTTACGCCTGAGAGTTCAGACAGAACGTTGTTGCCTCTGCAAAGGCAATCTGTGTCAAGGCCAGCGAGCTAGCCCGCCTAACGCCATCATCTCAACGACGTCATCTAACCCGAGGCGCCGGTGTGTCTTACGCAACGCACGGAGAGCTCCCTCAACCAACGGGCCCGACAGCAGCCCGATGATGCAAGCGGCGCCATCACGTCTGGCGAGTTTTACGCAATGCGTGGCAACATCACGCGCCCATGGGTGCAACCCATGGCAGTTTCTGATCGGAGGAATCTGACATCACGGGAGCGGCACTTCTGATTGGACCTTGGTGACGTAAGGATTCACCCGGGGCCTATAACAACAACCAAGCGGCACGTCGCCAGCAGCCGACGTATGCGTCACACAGAAAACATTTCCGCTCTTCGAGTCCCTAATGTGTCGGCCCCAGTGCGGAATATGCAACGCCTATATTTCTATGCTGTTCATAAACCTTGCCTTAACCACAGTCCCTTAATCTGGTTCCACTAACGGTTATCGTGGATGAGGGACTGTTCACCATGGTGGCCCTCCGCAAGCGTCGCCCGCAATCTAAAACTACCAAATGCTCGGCTACCAATAAGGCCACGCCCGCGAACATTCCAGCCGAGAAGAAGACATCCAGTGTATCGTGGTGGCCTACCGCTATGCCCCACATTGCTGCGGAAGACTTCACCATCGTGCTGAAGCCTCGCGTCACGGTGGATCTCAAAGCTACCTTTCAATCAGGTGAACGAGGCGCCAAGCTCACCTCATATGTGAACGCAACCGCAAGTGATTCTATATATCAGTGTGTGGCCCATGTGGGAGCAAAATATCATTTATTTATTTTTATTTATTTAATAATACTGTAGGTCTTCTGCAGACCCGTACAGGAAGCGGGTATACAACATGACAGGTAAACATTTAGATACAAAGTTGAGGAAATACAATATTTTGAGGGACAATACGCGCAACAGCGGAACACTTACAATAGCGAGTACAACAATACTACATTGGTGCTCTTCCCATACACGAGAAGAAGACGAAAAAAATAAAAACCACGTACTATGCATGAAAAACAATATATATGTACACAAGAGTACAATGCACCAATGCAAAACACGTTTTTCGCTATCGCAACAACAACAACAACAACAACAACAAAATATAACTATACTGGCTCTGTTACCTGCTCCACAAGAGAAAAAAAGTGATCAATATTTGTAACATCAACAGCTTCACCTGGTAGCGCGTTCCAGGCGTTGACAGCGCGAGGGAAAAGGGAAAATTAAACACATCGTTGTCTCAACCAAAGACATCAACTCTGCGGGACCTTCACTCACGAGAATTCTCGCTCGAAACATCACAGGGTCTCATACCGATGATCGGCCACGCCAAGGTCAGTGGGAAAGTGTGCCGTGGCGTCATTACGGTGCACGAGCAGAAGAACACCGCCTCCTAGAAAGCAAAGATCCACTGGGTGGTAGAAGCATCGCTTTCATCAGAAAGCTTGGCAAGACTTTGGTGGCCGTTATATCTCTCTAAGGCCGCCACGTGCCACGTTTCGTGCACTACAGCAGCGTTGTGACGCCAGTACTAGAACACAAACGCCCCATTCCAGCCTGCTACCACTGTGGGACGGTGGGCCACCAGGTGGAGCTGTGTTAACGACCAACGCTGCGGCCATGGTCACGTTGTGGGTGCTTCTGATGAGGGGATTACACCGCACGAATACAAGCCATCGTGCCTGGAGTGCGGTGAGGGACTCTCATCGAATCCCAGGGCTGCAAAGCAAGGTTTCGCCGCCTGCATCAGCCGGGTGGGCATCATGGCAGCCACGGCTCGTCGACGCAGTGGTCAACGCCAAATATATCTGGGGGGAAGTTATTTTAAATGAAAAGAAACGTGAGCCCCGTAACTGTCTCTCAGAGGGAGGACACCTCAACAGTAGCACACGAGGGATGGGAGTATACAAGGGATTAAAAGGATAGGATTAAAAGGTAAAGAGATAGAGAGGGGGGAAGGAGAGAGCAAGACCCAGGGGCAGCGAATGACGGAAGTAAGTAGAAGACAGGAAAGACCGACACGGTTGCAGGAGTCCGAGGACAGGGCACCACTGGCGAGAGTTCTTGTCGGCGCCAGGAGATGGCGTAGGGCAAGTCCAGTAGGCCAGAGCTACGCTGTCGTCGAAAATTGACATCAGGAGTTGGCGTTGGGCCAGCCCAGTCCGCCAAAGCTACGCTGACGTCGGAGATCACGAGGGCACAACCGGTCGCCACGAAATCCAGCAAGCGATTCGATTAGAGATATCTGGTACCGTGTCACAGGGACGTCAGCCAGGAGCTACCAACCAAGCCACCAAGAACCCTGCTACTGGAGGAACCAGTCAACAAGCACCACCTCCACATAAGACACCGTCACAGCAGACGTCATCAAAGACACCTGACCAGGGTGCCCCCGTGCTCCAAGCTGGGGACTTTACACCTCTGACTGATGCCGGCGCCTATAGGCGACAGAACAAGAAAACAGCTTCTCAGGTAGGCAACAGGGCGAGAACTGCCTCCTCCTCCTTTTGCTCTTCTTTCCCCATCTCCTCCCCCGAATTCATCGAGCTCAAACAAGAGCTGGCTGCGCTGCGGGCACAGGACGCGCAGCTTCAAACCGAAATTGCCGCCTTAGAGACAGGTAGTGTACCAGTCCCCTCCGCGTCACCCCTCACCAATATTACCGTTGTCACTCGAGATCCGAAGCCCATGTGCACCATTCTGTTCGTCTCGGAGCCTTCTAACACTGAAGCGCAATTTCAAGCAGTTGAAAGTATTTTGACTGCTTTGATGACCCAAATCACCACCATAAGTAAAAGGATCGAAACTCTTTGCAACACTTTTACCCAACAGGTGACGAGTAACATTAAAACTTGGCTTCATGGCTTAAACCCTCAAAGCCGAATGGCTAATCCTCTGAAAGACGTTACCCGTTCTTTAAATTTTCACACGCCATCAACCTCGCTGAAACCTCCGAGGACTCCGAGCTCCCACATGCACAGGGCGCCGACGTAGGGGTAGAGTCCCTCCCAGCCAACCCATATTCTCAATATGGCGACTAGAATTTTAACTATTCTACATCACCACACCAAAAACCTCAGTTACTCTTTTTAATTCAGCGTAACTGTAGAGGCTTCAAAGATAGGTCTAAACGGGCCCATTTCCGCCTCTATCTTGAAACATTTGAGCACCTGTGCGCCGTCATTGCCCTTCAGGAGCCCAGCAATGCCGTGCGCCTCTCAGGTTATAACACCTTTCAACGGGACCCATTCACCTGCTTTCTTGTACATAAAACCTTAACTACGCAAAAGGTCGACTTCAAAATTTCAATACCGTACTCGTACACTATCACGGTCCTTCCCCTGCACAGAACCAACCTCCCAGTGCACATCTTCAATATTTATATCAAATTTAAACTAAAAAAACATAAAATTTGCTGACATCTTCAGGAGTGCACTGAAGCTCGCCGGGCATGACCCTCATTTAATAATGCGTGACTTCAACGCCCCTAGCAGGCTTCAGGGCTATCGCAAAGAAGAGGTGCGTGGAAGAAAACTTGCAGAGCTAACTTCCACGCTGAGCACGATTCTTCACAGAGACCCCGCGCAACCAACTCGTCTATGTAACTCTGTCAGCCAGGACACCTGCTCCGACCTAACATTCACGAAAAACATCAGACACGCCGACTGTTTCAACACCGAGGAAACTCGCTAGAAACCACTGCATTCTCAACACTACATTTTCTACATGACCCCTACAACGCCTCATGGCACAGGCTCACCTACCAAACTAGGAAACCTTCCGGCAGTCCTTACCTGACTCGCCCATCCTGGAGATCAGTTATTCCAAGTGGGCTCACTCTGTGCTGGAAACACTAAGGAAACACACGACCAAAATACAATCCACTGATAGCCATCCGGATGTAGATAACCATCTCCTCCATCTTTGGGAGGCCAGTCGCAGCATCACAAAGAGATGGCGCCGACAAAAACACAACCGCGAACTCTGCATGCGGATGCTGGATCTCACCCAGAAGGCGGCCGAGTACGCTGCCCAGCTCGCCGACTCAAATTGGGTAGATCACTGTAACACTGCCGGCAGGCAAATGTCAAGTCTCAATACATAGAAACTCTTTCGCAGTCTGACTGATCCCGCTCAAACGCGAGGTGACACGCAAAAACAACTGCACAGAGCTTTTCACAATTTCCACGGCTCCACAACACAACTAGCCCTCTCACTACTGTGCCGATATCTTTGCACTCAGCAGGACACGCGAGGCTCCGCATATCGCTATGCAGGCAGGGAGAACTCGGCACCAGATGCTCCTTGCCAGTTACACGACTTTAGCGCCGCTCTAGCCAAAATGAGGCGAGGTACGGCTTCCGGGCGAGACAAAATTACCGTAAAAATCCTAGCAAATCTACCAGATGCAGCGCACCAGTCGCTTCTAGACTATATTAATGCGGAAAAACACCCCTCCTACTAGACTGGAAAACATTAGAGTAACATTTATTCCAAAGCCAGGAAAACCGATCAACACTGAGAATATACCCATTTCTCTTAGTTCTTGTGCGGGGAAGCTAATGGAAACTATGGTCAGAGATTGTCTATCTCCTTTCTTGGAAGAGCGCCACATTTTCGCCGAATCTATATATGACTTCAGGCCCAAGAAATCTTCGCAGGACATACTCCTACAGCTACACCACGAAGTACTTAATCACCCCCACCACGACAAGATCGTTCTAGCGCTTGACCTTAAGGGAGCCTTCGATAGCGTCAAGTACGAAGCCATGGATCCTAGCTCACGTAAGTGCCACCAACTACGGCGAGCGCACCTTCAACTACATCCGGAACTTTCTTACTGACAGAGCTGCGTACATTCGTATCCAAAGATCAGGAATGCGGCCCCTATCTCCTGTGCACGCGGGGCACACCACAGGGCACTGTGTTGTCGCCTCTGCTGTTCAACTTAGCTATGACGCAGCTCCCATCCCGCTTGGCTGCTGTCGACAGGGTAAAGCATGCGCTTTATGCCGACAACATCACATGCCCCGCCGCGGTAGTCTAGTGGCTAAGGTACTCGGCTGCTGACCCGCAGATCGCGGGATAGAATCCCGGCTGCGGCGGCTGCATTTCCGATGAAGGCGGAAATGCTGTAGGCCCGTGTGCTTACATTTGGGAGCACGTTACAGAACCCCAGGTGGTCGAAATTTCCGGAGCCCTCCACTACGGCATCTCTCATAATCATCCCGTGGTTTTGGGACGTTAAACCCCACCAGCGCCTCTTCTATTTTTTCAGTGCCTGGGTGAAGAAGCGGTTTTCAATGGGAAGCGGCCGTCGGCGCTAGTGCGGCATTTCGCCGCCAGGCGCCGCAACTGGAGTAGAGATGCCGCCGCTACAGTGTACTAGAATACTCTACCGCCGCGTCGTCTCTCGCGCAAACGAATGCCGCGGCTGCATTAGAAGCTGCTATACGGCTCATTTTTCGGCTGTATTCGCATTGTTGAAGATGTAATGGAAACTTAGAAACAAAAATCGTGAAGCACTTGTTGTTCCGGACACCTAGCTCATTTCAAAAGTATGTGTGGTTCGCGACTACTTGATCGAGGCGCTCAGGCGTCGTGTGCTAGGCCGATACCAGATAGCTGATGCCAGTAATCTACGGAAGATCGTTTTGTCACCATGACGTTCGCTTCACTGAGAGTTGCTTTTTTGACTAACTGAAAGTCGTATTTTGAGAGAAGCCTTTGCCACAAGCTAATATTAAAAGTTTGGGTGCTCAATGAATCCCCGATGCTTGCTACTCTCTAGTGGCGTAGCACATTACGCGCAATCCTGTTGTTCATGCACTAAATGGCACAAAATGCCACTAGACTGCTTCCAGTGATATAGGTCACCATCCGTTCCCACCGCAAAGCATTACATGTGTTGCCACCGAAAAAAAAGCAAGTGTCAGAAAATGAGGAACTATGACAAGTGACTTCACCACTTGAGAGATTAAACAATGATGTCATCGTGCAATAAACAAGAACAGCTCCATATGCGGCGTGATTTATGCGATCGTTGCCCATGTTTGAACAGGCGCTGTTAAAGTCTGAAGTCCAATGCCGACTCTCAAACTTGAGCTAAGGTCACAGGCATGAAAAGTGCGGCCTGTGGTCAGTTGTTTGAGCTTGCCTGTGCACATGTATTCGTGGACGGACTGCTGTAGCCTTAATATCCGGCTGCTCAACCCTGTTCCTTTCTTCTTCCATCTGGGCTCATAATTCGGTAGCGAGCAGAGTAGAGCCGAATGCCTGTGTGATACCCATGGGGTCCCATTCAGCTTCGGGTCGTAATGTTAGCGCTGCACACGGCAGTGATCGCGAGGCTGCGTTGTTACTGATGGTATCACAAAACAAGAGTGCGCTGCATCCGAACAGTCAACAAATGAGTCTATCAGTAACAACGCAGCCTCGCGATCACTGCCGTGTGCAGCGCTAATTGCCATGTTGCCTTCAGCCGAGTCTTCAGCCCCCACTACTTATAATTTATAAAATACTCTGGTTGTAAATGACGGCTACTTATTTGAGTGTAGTACGAAGATTTAATGGCCTGAGAACTGCAAACACGCTCTCCCCGAACACCGGCAGAAGCTAAATTTTCACGGAGCTACAGCCGTATAGTGCATTAAGGCGATAGCTTTAAATGCTTCATCAAAAGCGAAAATTCATCGCCAGCGGCGTCCGGCGTCTTCTCGCGTCGGCGGCGTGAACACGAGTGATGCAAGAAATCGTTACGTGAAAACGTCATCATATGGCGTCCCATATCAGAAATGTTTGTGACGTATCGGAAGGTCACATAACTTGACGGCAGCAATTAAAATCTTCGCTTGCTTGGTTGAAATGGGCCGATCATGGGGGCAGTGCATAACCAGCTGAGGGGCAGAAAGCTAGCTTTGTCTCCAATCCTTGAGGCAGTAAGGAAACCATGTTGGGTGTAGAAATATCCCGGAGGGAAGTAAGAAAAATTTTGGGCATTGAATCAGAAGAAAACGAGGATAGTTTTTGCCTTTCAGTGATCTCGGGTGAATTCATGAGAGGACTGGCGAGTTTTTTTTTTCAACTAATGAGAAATGAAAAAGACAATTTTATTTTTTCCTGTCAGATGTGCAGTGGTGCACAGCAGTATTATATACTGAGACATGGAAATAATGAGGTTGCGATAACTTGAAAGAGAAAATAAAACGCGAATGCTATGAAACTTGAACGCATATATCGAACCAGTTGCACGGCCTGACAGAGCCAGGTGAAAACAGCGTGCCGCTATGATAGTGTTACTTTTCATCCTTCCTGCATCCATGAAATGCCTGAAAAGAGCGTTCGCCCAGGCACTGAAAAAATAGAGGAGGCGCTGACCCCACATATCAATCAATGAAACAATCCGACGACATCACTCTGTGGGCCACAGAGGGACGCCTGGGCAGGATGGAGGACAACCTGCAAATCACAGTCCATATAGTGGACGAATATGCGGCATACTGCGGCCTCCAGTGTTCCCACAGAAGTCCAAATTCGTGCAAATTCGGCCGTTGGCGAAGTGAATTTCATCCATTAAACTTTCCCTGCACAGTATACCTATTATTGAGGCACAGAAGGCCCAAGTCCTTGAACTCCACATTCACAAACAACGCAGGGTCGGGACAGCACTTCACAAGCTGCGTAAGTTTAGAGAAGAGGTGGGCCGCATGGTCCGACGAATCTCCAACAAGCAGGAAAGTTTCAAAAGCAAGGATGCACTTCCTCTCGCACATGCTTTTGTCACGGGTCGCATCTTGCATGGGACTCCATACCTGCACTTACGGAAGCATGATGAAGATTCTTTGGAAGTTACCCTCCGCAAAATGTCAAGAAAGCTCTAGATCTCACGATCACTACTTCCAATGCAAAACTTCTTGCCTTGGTAGTAGTAAACACCTACCAGGAGCTCCGGGAGGCTCACCTAATAAATCAATACACGCGCCTGGCGCAGACACCGTCAGGCAGACGATTCCTAGATCGCCTTCAAATTGGGCATAGAGGAGCGGGTACGAGTGCCCGAACATTGGAAATACGCAATTCATGTTCGACCCCTCCCCACCAATATGTTCCGCGAGTGGCACGACGGCCGTCGAGAGGCACGGGCTCTTGCTTTCTGGCGCCAATTCGGCTATTAACAAAACGCATTTTACACGGACATCACCCGCCCTCACCGCGGGGGTTGGTATACGGCCGCCGTAGTCCACCAATCGAGACAGGCAGGTGGATGGTCTGTCCTTTCACGCACCCAATGCTACCCATGCTGAAGAGGTGGCCATAGCTCTAGCTATATCACACGACAGTTCTAAAATTACAATATCAGACTCAAAAGGAGCATGCCCAAATTTTCAACTGGGATGGATCTCACCCCTAGCTGCGAAAATTCTTAAATCTTGTCCGCGGGTAGGTTACCCCTCTCCTCGTTCACTAATCTGGACTCCTGGCCATTAGGGCCTGGCAGGCAATAAGGCGGTGCACGCTGCCGCCCGCGCACTCATTCCTCGGGCCACTGCCTCGCCCACCGATTACCCCTGTGTTCCAGAAGAGAACGTTCCCCTCCCAACTTATAGAAAGATAATTAGTCATACCGGGACTCCCACAGCCGTTTTCCTCTGTTCTGTAAAGGACTAAAGAAGGCGCACGAGAGAATTCTCTGGCTATGTACCATTACGTTACTGTGCCCGGCAGTGCTTAAACACTTTGACTCTTTCTTTTCCGGCCTCTGCCAGTACTGTGCGGAGGTGTCTGACACCTACCACATGGTGTGGGCACGCCAGCTCAATCTTTCTTTACCCCCAAACCCAAATACAACTCGAGAGGACTGCGAGACGACCCTGCTCTGTTGCCAGGACCTTCCGACCCAACAAGCCGTGGTCCAGCATGCCAGGACAGCGGCCACGACAAACGGGGTCCCCGACTAGGGACTCCACCTAGTACTGTACGGAAGCTGACCCACCAAAGACTGGTTTCCAAGGCAACCGCTGTGTTTTTTTTCAAGACTACTACTACTCCTCTCCACAAGCACTGCGTACTGTGTGGGCCTTCGTATTTGACTCGATACGCCTCGGTCCGCAACACTCCCGTTCTAGCCTCGAACAGCAGAGAACTATCCCGAGAATTATCGTAGATTTTTTCTTTTGCAATTTCCTGGTTGAAAGTTCGGTAGGTCTCTAGTGATGATATTGTAAGCATTTCAATCTTCCACATGTCCCCCTCTGTTTTCTTCACCTTCTTCTTAACCGATATTTCCTTTTGGCTTAGTATTCTGCTGTTGTCTAAATACTTGCTTGACAATTTTCGAGCTCGCTTTCTCTATTTAGTTTCAACATTCTTCATGTACAAGTAGCTGAAAACTTTTCTAGCCCAACGCTCCTCTCCCATTTCTCTCAATCGCTCCTCAAATTCTATCTTGCTGCTAGCTTCCCCGCACTCAAACGATGTCCATGCCATGTCACCCTGTGCCGCCTGATTTGGGATATTCCCGTGCGCTCCCAAAGCAATTCAACTTATGCCACGTTGTTTAATTTTCAATCTTGCTGTAACCTCTGATTTCATGCACAAGACTGCATTGCCGAACGTCAAACCCGGGACCATGACGCCTTTCCAAATATCTCTCACACCATACCTATTGTAGTTCCACAGTGCCCCATTCTTCATTACAGCTGCATTCCTGTTACCATCCCAGTTATTCATCCATAGGCCCAAATATTCATATTTATCCACTATTTATAGCGTGACTTCCTGTATCTTATGCTCACTGCCTTTGTTATCATTAAAAACATGATTGCGGATTTTTGCCTGCTGAATTTCAAATTTAAGCTATCTCCTCATTACCACAGATGTCTATCGATTCCCGCAGATCTTCCTTGTTGTCGGCTATTAATATTATATCACCTGCATACACAAATACTGGTAGTGACTGTTCAATGTGTTTTCCTTGCTTGGCAAAAGAGAGGCTGAAGCACAGTCGACTCCCCTCTAATTTGGCTTCTAGTCCCTGTAGATACAGCATAAATAACAAATGTGACAAAGGAAATTCCTGTCGAAGCCCGCATCGTACCTCTATAGGTTCAGATACCTGTTCTTCCCATTTCATAACTACCTTGTTACTTTTATAGATATCATTTAGAAGATTAGTAATATTATCTTCCACATCTAGTGTATTTAGTATTCCCCACAAGTCTCCTTGAACCACACTATCATAAGCTCCCTTGATATCTATAAATGCCAGCCACAGGGGCCTGTGTTCTTTTTCCCCTATTTCAATACACTGCATCAATGAAAACAGATTGTCCTCAAACCCCCTTCATTTACGGAACCCATTTTGTAGTTCTCCCAGCACCCCCTCATTCTCCACCTATGCCTGTATCTTTCCTTTACTATCTGCACCACCATACTGTAAACTACTAATGTCACTGTTATAGGAAGGTAGTTGTTTTTATCAGCTTTGTCCCCCTTTCCTTTATAGATCATGCTTATCCTGCTTAGTTTCCACCCATTGGGGGCTTCACCATCCATTAATGCTTTGCTCGCTGCTTCTCTTAATGTTTGCTTAGAGTTTTGTCCTAGTTTCTTTATTAGCATAATTGGGATGCCATCAGGGCCCGTTGATGTGCTATTAGGAACCCTTTTCTCTGCCCCTTCCCACTCTCGTTGTCCCAGTGGAGCACTGCGCTAATTGGTCCATCCTCATCTGGTACGGTGCATGCAGCACTTTCTTGGTGTTTAATTTTTCTGTCATCATTCTTTTCATATATTACATTGCCTCATTCCCTTCTAGCCTAACCCCTTGAACTGTAGTTATAAACCTGTTCTATGCTTGTCTTATTACTCAGGTAATTGAGATGGTTTGGTGAGGAGTCGCCGCCTCAGAGAATTGAGATCTTTGGTGTAGAGTCGTTGCCTCGTGGCTACTGGCTGAAGCGTGCTAGTGCAACACGGCCGGGCTAGACTGCACATGCGCGCTCGCTGTGCAGCCTAGCGCGCGCAGGTACAGTCTAGGTTGGTCAGGGTTATGCGAAGTCTTGGATACGATATTGCGCAACTCTACATATTAGATGCTCCTTTCGCTGCCTCTTCGCATTCAGAGCGAAGCAAGTACAAGGGTTTACAAAACATCCGTGCTGATGCCAGCAGCATCAGCAGCATCAGAGATAGGGCACATGCCATCGATCTCGATTTCACAACCAAAGTTCACAGCTGCTACTCGAGCCGAGCAATCACAGCCTTGACGAAACAGCTAATGTAACTGTTGCAATGAAACTGAAAGCAGGATGTTTCAGCCACGTTTTTAGGCATGGGAGCACCTTTCGGCTAACTTGGCGTGCTGCGCGGCACAGTATGGCGCTGATATGAGAGCTTTGTGCAATAGTGGTGGTTTAGCACAGGATATCGCAGATAAACCAGTTTGGCACGAACGGTACACCTGTTACATTTCCTATATATATATCATCATCAGCCTGACTACGTCCACTGCAGGACAAAGGCCTCTCCCGGGTTCCGCCAGTCAACTCGGTCCTGTGCCTGCTGCTGCCACTTAATACCCGCCAACTGTCTAATCTCATTTGCCCACCTTTTTTTCTGTCTCCCCTAACCCGCTTGCCTTCTCTGGGAATTCAGTCAGTTACCCTTAATGACCAGCGGTTATCCTACTGTTACAAAGCAGTAACGAAGT
This sequence comes from Rhipicephalus microplus, assembly GCF_043290135.1. NCBI lineage: Eukaryota > Metazoa > Arthropoda > Arachnida > Ixodida > Ixodidae > Rhipicephalus > Rhipicephalus microplus. The sequence goes on along the minus strand of NC_134710.1, from coordinate 373,557,141 downwards.
TCTTGGGCCAGCTGCCCCCAAGGGTGCCTTCCCGTCATCTCGAACATTCTTTTATTGGGGTACGGGTTTGTCACCTGCACCGGCTGTCTTTGTCTCGGCTGTGCGCTTCGCCTGCGGGGCAGTGGCTACGATCGGGCCCCACTGGAATGTGCGGACGGCCGGTTGTGTGCTGTAGGAGCGACTCCCATGAATTGCTTCTGCGTGGTCGCCTCCGGGTCCCCACGCCTGTGCCACGTGCGTCTGGCACGTGCGTGAAGGGATACTTGTGTTGTGCTCTCCATGAGTGGTTGGTTCCCCGAAGTGACATTCCACCCCTATCTTCGGAACTGCACGGCGAGGCAGTGGGAGCAGCCCACCAAAAGGAAACAGGAGAAAGTCGCGAGAAGAGTCGTCGTTCAGACGTTGCAGTCGGACATGTTGCAAACAAACGTCTTGTTAAGTTTTCCTCTAAGCCGGTCCCTCTGCCTCAGCTTTCTGGAGTTCTGAACGTCCCCGTGGCCTGCGGAATGACGACCACCACCCAGCTCTATGCTACCTACTGGGCCCGCTGCGGGCACCGACGCGGCTCGTAACAACTGGATGGCAGCGACGGGATTCTGCTCACGCCAAGTCGCAACAAGCTCGGGCCAGCATCGGGATCGTCTCCGCTGAGATCATGGCTGCAGGGTGTGGTGAGTGCTTGACTTTTCTTAACTGAGATTTTACCAGGCTTTATCTACAGTTTTGTAGGAAACGTGGTAAATTTGGATAACTACTCTACGTTGACCTGTGCACGGGAACGTAGCGTCCTAGTAGTAGTGAAATTAGCAGCACTTGTAGCAACCATGAATCTGAAGGCACTGAAAAAACCGCTTTTGCTAGAGTTAGCTAAAAGTTTGGACTTGGATGTTCGTGAACAAATGAGATGATGATTGATTGACTGACATGTGGGGTTTAACGTCCCAAAACCACCATATGATTATGAGAGACGCCGTAGTGGAGGGCTCCGGATATCTCTACCACCTGGGGTTCTGTAACGTGCACCCAAATCTGAGCACACGGACCTACAACATTTCCGCCTCCATCGGAAATGCAGCCGCCGCAACCGGGATTCAATCCCGCGACCTGCGGGTCAGCAGCCGAGTACCTTAGTCACTAGACCACCGCGACGGGGCGTGAACAAATGAGAAAGCCAGAGATTATCGAGGCTATTGAGAGTCTTAACGCAGACGACGACGAGCTCTCAGAGTGTCTAAAGCTGATAGACGAACATGAAAGGCGCAAAGCTGACGAGAGAAATGAGAGGCTCATACGCGAAGCAGCAGAAAGGGATCTTGAGATGAAGCGCCTTGAAATCGAGCTGCTCAAGGCTCGAGGTTGTAGTGAAGGTAGCGAAGCGTCAAGCGGAGTAGAACGGAAGTCGATCAGGATGAAAGACCTAATGCAACCTTACCACTCCGGAGAGGACATGGGTCTGTTCTTGGTAAATTTCGAGCGCACATGCGAGAAGGTGGGTGTTACCAAAACGATGTGGCCGCAGTGCTTGCTTACCCTACTACCCTGTCAGGCTGCCGAGGTAATTGCCCGCTTGACAAAAGAGGAAGCAGATGAGTACGACCAAGTTAAGTCGAGTCTGCTAAAGAAGTATAGATTGTCGGCGGAAGCATTCAGGCAGAAGTTCCGGAACACCGTAAAGCAGAAAGACGAGTTGTATGCTGATTTCGCATACAAGTTAATGTCTAATATGAGGGAGTGGCTCAAACAGGCTAAGGCGTTCGAGCATAAAGAGAAAATCGTGGAGTGCTTCGGACTCGAGCAGTTTTACCGTCGTTTGCCCCAAGACGTTAGGCTCTGGGTGCAAGAGTGGGAGGAGGTAACCACTGTGTCAAGGGCCGCGGAGCTAGTGGAGGATTTTGTTTCGCACCGCGCGCTTGGTAGAAGTGAAATCCCCCAGCGGGAGGGCCAGATCAAAAAGGCAACTGGGTGGAGGGGACATTCAGTCCAAGAGAATCGAGAGCGCAAGACTGATCCCGAAAAGCAACGGGAGGTAAGTAATGAGACCACGGTTGAGGAACAGAACCAAAACAGTGCGTTTAAAAGGAGGCGACCACTTGTGTGCTATAAATGCCACAAGCCAGGTCACATTGTGGCCGTCTGCAAGAGTCCAAAAGTTTGCCTCTCAGTTGACAGCGAGGGTGAAAACAGGCGACTGCTGGAGCCATATATCAGAGAGCTGATAGTAAATGGAAAAGAGTGTCGCGTGCTGCGGGATTCAGCAGGGACAATGAACGTGGTCCATCCCTCGTATGTTGAAGTTGAAGATTTCACAGGAGAGTGCGCTTGGATTAAACAAGCAGCGGAACCATCAAGCGTATGCGTTCCGATTGCTAAGGTATGCATCGAGGGCCTCTTTGGCGCATTGCACACAGAGGCTGCGGTATCTGCTTATTTGCCAATGCAGTATGCATACTTGTTTTCAAACAGATCCGATTGGTTGCTAGGACAGAAGAACCTAGCATACGGTGAGGGGGTTGTGTGCGCGCTCACTCGCTCAAAGGCACGAGAACTCGCAACTGGAGCCGCACTGCTCGATGTTCCTCCGAGAATCACCGAGAAAGCCGGAGATGGAGAGCCCGTGAACAAGGTAGACACAATTACCACACCAAGCGCTGATAAAGTGAGCGATGAAGCTGAGGATGAAAACGAGAAAGACCCTCTTGAATCTCGAAGTGTCTGTGAGGGAATGATTACTCCTGCATCTAGTAGCCTGCAGACTTTGCTGGGAGTGGATCGATCGTCCCTTATAGCGCAGCAAAGAGCAGACCCCACTCTTCAAAATATAAGGAGTCAGAGTAATGAGGGTATTTCAAAGAAAAACGTGATATATCAGAACAGGGCCGGGATACTTTATCGTAAGTATCTAGATCGCAGACGGGTGCAGTTTGATCAGTTAGTGGTACCGTAACGTTACCGCCGTGATCTTTTACAGTTAGCTCCCGGTAGCTTACGGTGGGGTCACTTGGGGGTCAAAAAAACGAAGGATCGCCTGCTGCAGGAATACTGTTGGCCGGGTTGTTTCCGGGAAATAGAGAATTTTGTCAGAACCTGCGACACCTGTCAGCGTGTAGGAAAACCAGGGGATAAGGTTCGTGCCCCAATGAAGCTCGTGCCGGTGATCACTGAGCCTTTTCGTCGACTCGTGATCGACACAGTAGGGCCTCTTCCAACAACAACATCCGGTTACCGTCATGTCTGAACAGTAATTTGTCCCGCGACCAAGTTTCCTGAGGCAGTGCCTTTAAAGGAACTGAGCTCGGTAGAAGTGGTAAACGCGCTGTTGTCTATTTTCGCACGCGTTGGTTTTCCCGCTGAAATACAGTCCGATCAAGGGACCGTTTTTACGAGTGCACTGACTACAATTTTCTTAGAGAAATGTGGAATCCGATAATTCCACAGCTCGGTGTATCACCCCCAGTCAAACCCAGTAGAAAAGTTACACTTGGTAATTAAACGCGTCCTTCGAGTGCTCTGCTTCGAGCGCAAAGTCGACTGGCATGTGTACTTGCCAGCAACCATGTTTGCGCGCAGGACTGCACCTCATGAAATCACTGGATTTACCCCGGCAGAATTGGTCTACGGTCGCTCTCTGCGATCCCCACTCCGTATTCTTCGGGAGTCATGGGAAGGGCGAGCGGAGGACCCTACGGTGGTTGAATATGTGCTAACTCTGCTAGAAAGGTTGGATAGAGCACAGGAGCTGGCAGGGGATGAGATGAGCAAGGCACAGGCTCGGGCCAAACGCTACTACGACAGGTCGGCAAGATCACGCCGGTTTGAAGCTGGAGATCAAGTAATGCGGCTGAAACCTTCACCAATGAATAAGCTAGATGTCCAATGGGAAGGTCCGGCGGAAGTCGTTCAAAGCCTGTCCGACACAAACTATCTGGTAAGGATGCCAGGTAGACGTAAGACGCAGCAGATCTACTAAAGCAATCTGCTCAAACCATATCGAGAGAGAGAGGTTGTTGTAAACATGGCGGTAAACGTGCTTGAAGAGCCACCACTAGATTTCCCCTTTTCGGGAGCGGAAATAAAGGAGGATAACGCTGGTCAAACGCTCAAGGCCATGGTTGAGGTAGCTGAGCTCACAGCTAACGAGAAGCGTGACCTAGAAAGCCTCCTGATAGAATATGAAGACATGTTCTCGGAGAAACCGGGCCGAACAAATTTGGTAGTGCATGACATAGAGCTTACGGCCACTCAGCCCGTGCAGTCAAAGGCATATCGAGTGTCCCCGCGTCAGCGCGCCATTATTGAGGCCGAGATTAAAAGAATGCTCGAGCTTGATCTGATTGAAGCTTGTGAAAGCGATTATACTTCTCCGCTTATAGTAGTGGAGGTTCCTGGGAAAGATGCGCGACCACGCGTTGATTACCGGAGGTTAAATCTCATAACGAAGGATCGGACCTACCCCATACCAAATATAGAGCAGAGAATTGAAGCAGTAAGCAGTGCTAAGTACATCTCTACCTTCGACCTCATTCGGGGTTATTGGCAGGTGCCCCTGACTGAAAAAGGGCCAGCAGATATGCGGCGTTTATTTCTCCCATAGGAACATACCGCCCTAAGGTGTTGAGCTTCAGCTTAAAAAATGTCCCCTACTGTTTCTCGGCTCTCATGGACGAGGTATTGCGGGGTTTAGAGGGGTTTGTCCTGCCTTATCCGGATGATGTAGCAGTGTTTTCAGGGTCATGGTCAGAACATCTCACCCACTTGCGAGCAGTGCTTCAACGTTTCCGCGAAGCAGGTCTAACCGTGAAGGCTCGGAAGTGCCAACTTGGCCGAGCAGAGGCTACTTACCTGGGTCACATAGTGGGGCAAAGCCACCGCAGACCTTCCGATGTCAAAGTGGTGGCAGTTATATAAGGCTTTACCTGCGACCTCAGAATATCAAAATATCAAAATTTATACGCGTCATAGACTGCTGCTGTAATATTGTGAACTTTTAAATAAGCCAAAGTTTTCCGGTTAGAATCAAGCCTGGAAATACTAAATCTCAATGCGATTACAATACTTAGTTGAAGACATTGGTGATTCGGTATAACACATCAGTTTTAGCTTTACTACAACGCAGCTAATACTTAATGTTAATCACATCATTCTTTACATTACATATCTATACTGCAATAAAGCTTTCTAAATGAAATTCCTTATTATGGAGTGTAAACAACACAATCGGAGACTACTGTGGTACAAAATAAAAACCAAGTCAAGAAAGCACATATAATATAGACATACACAAGTGCCAACCTCCAAATGTTTATTTGATTTTTCCCAACAGCATTTCGATAAGTCTGCAGCCACATGTGGTGAGCATTCATCACGAGACCTAGAAACTAAGAATCCTTTTACACGCTACAACATATTGACATTGATGAATTTCAGAGAGAGAAGATAAAAAGAAGCTTGGCGAGACAAAATGAAGCAAGTGCACCCTATGTGAAAACAGAAAGTTTGACCAGCTTTCACAGATGACAATGCAAGATGTGTACAGCCGATACAACTTGATTGATTGATTTGTGGGGTTTAACGTCCCAAAGCCACTATTTGATTATGAGAGACGCCGTAGTGCAGGGCTCCGGAAATATTGACCACCGATACAACTTCAACAGAGGATAGAGAAAAAAAATCAACAAAGTCAACTTGCTGGGGAAACAGGGGAAAGAACAGGACAGAAGAAGGGAGACAAACCGCAGTACTGTGTTTGGTCCTTTCTTTTTGTCTATCCTTTTCTTTCCGCTTATTCCACAGCAAGTTATAAACAAACTGGCCCAAATGCATATGCACACACCAAGTTAGATCACAACAAATGCAGGGTCAGAATTCAACTACAAAGGACTGAGAAAAAAAAAAGGCAGGACATCTCAAAATTGCAAAAGGCAATAAACAATTTCTATACATGTAGATGAGCAATTCATAGTTATACAATATGAAAGTTGCTCATTAGAAATTAAGATGGGAAATCAGAAGGCAGGAGCAAGCTGAGGGCAAAGAAACTACGCCACTTTTAACCACGGCCTATCCAATAACCTAAAGAAACCTTTAGGCTGATATGGATAGAGCATAATGCAATCTGGCAAGAATTTGCTCTTTGATTGCTAAGAACCTTGTCACTTACTCAACGAAATAAGTCGTAAAGTTCACTGAATGTGTCTGCAGCTGAAGGTAATCTATTAAAGTCTTTCTGTAGACACACATATGTAGGGTCAGATGTTGCAGCGGAAACAAGAGGCTGTGAGGGCATACATAATGTGTCAAAAATAATTCTGAAAATGACCTTTAGGACTGCTACAAGCAATGCAAATGCTTTCCCAAATTTCGCAGAACAAGAATATTGTCACTCTGCCATGATAAAATGTTTGAAACAAAAATCTAAACCTACGATGCTTCTATAAGATTCTTGGGCCTCAGGAAAATGCATTTCTGTGCTAGTGTTTTTAGTATTTCGATGACATGTGTTTCTAGATCACGCAGTAAAAAAAAAACGGTGCTTTGACTCTAGGCACGGTGTCAATATAAAGACAACAGCAAGACAACGAAAATTCTTGAAACCTTCAAAACAGCCAGCTCCCGATGCATTCCCTGTAGCTGGATTCACAAACTGAAAGAATGCTGATCAAGAATTTGCCTAACAAGAGAATTCTGAAGGAGATAAAAATACAGTGCACCAGCAATGAAGCCTTCAGTCGACGTCAGTCCACGACCAAATCAACACAAAGGCTGGAAAGCATCCGGAAGTGGAGAGGCGCCATCTCTAGATTATTTTTCAGGCGCCCAAGCATCGCCTGTACCAGGGCTCACAGTTTAAGAGTCATTCAGAAAAAAGAGAAGGAAGCTTTCACCAATATCTCGCCTCACAAGAAAAAGACAATGAAGAGTTGACTGCTTTGATCAAGTGAAACACGACCAACACATTCCCTTTGCTGCAAAGGAAAATTATTGAGCTCTTTGAAAAGGCAGTCTCAAAACACTGAGCAATGAATTGTTTCAACAAACTACTCCATTATCACAAGTGGCACTCAGATCAACCTAGGTTCTTTTAAGGCTTTGTGCACAGCCAAATACGAAGGGAGCCACAAGTGCAGAAGGAAGTGTTGATGTATTTATTGACTACAGTTGGGTCCCCACTATGCGGATGCAGAGTGAAGACTTATGATGGAGCTGCCAACCAGAGAGAAGAGTTGAATGGCTGTCAAGCCCTTATAAAATCTCAAAACCCGATTGCCAGTTACTTCCATTGTAGAGTTCACAGCTGCACTCTTGTAGTTCGTGGCTTCTCTGAATGCTGTGCAGAACTTTCCAGATGCTTTTATAGCTGCTAGGAAAACTGAGCACACTCTCATGAATGTTAGGGAAATTGGGTCCAATCTCAGCACATTTAAACAGATTTATAGTAAAAAAAACTTTAGCATGGACATCAAATTCCAGTGTACACTGCGTTTCTTATGCAGAAAGCCAGCGATACGTGCTGCACTGAACAAGCAAGAGGTCGTAAATGCTTCCTCAGGAGAAATGAAGAAAGAAGCTCCAGCAAAGCAATCTGCAAATATTGGTGAACTTTCTTGCTTAATGGAATTCGGAAACGCCGTCCTTCTTCTAGAAATCGCTTTGAGTGTGTTTTCGGTGCTTGAGAACCTGAACACAAGCCTACAACAATTTTCATTAGGGGTTATCTTAACGTTCCAGGTTGTAGAGTATGTCAAGCATGAGTTACGCCATTTGCGGTATGAAGAAATGTTTCATGAACTGTTAAAAAAACATGCTGCTAAAGTCGCGTAGAATGGTAAGGTACATTCAGTGAATAAGCCTAGATACAGACGGTGTCCAACCAAGTGTGAGAAAGGGAGCACATGTGTCATTCCGATCAAAGCAGAGAATACTTTCGGTGCATATTGTTTCAAACATGGATGGCACACTGTCAGGCAGAGAGAGGCGCTTTAATCTCAACTCAAAAAGACCTGCCATGTACAAGGCACTGGAAAATTTTCTTTTAAATATGCTATTGAAAGCAGATGTGGAGGTGACGCAACGCTACAAGGACATTGACTCCAACAAAGTCGCATCTCTCGTTAGCTTATTGCATGAAGACCACCCAGAACAGAGTTCTGTCGACTGCGTAGTGGCAATAATTTGTAACATGCATGAGCCTACTGGCCAGTACTCAAGGAGATAGTGTGTGCTTCAGGTCATCGAGTGAATGATCCTTCATTGCCGTCAGAAGACCAAAGACATTCCTGTGAAGCAAGGCGGGAAAAACACAGCTAAGCTGCATGGCACTGGCACACGTTCATCAGGACGTAGAAGACAGCATAGAGTTGCCGAAGCTGATCAGCAAATTTTTCAATGCATGCAGTAACCGAGTGCTAGTTTTCAGACCACCACAAACATTACAATCCGGGAACAAGGTTCTTAATGGTTAAGCAAACTGGAAGCGTGGGGGTAAACACAGAAACAAAGCAAAGAGGAGGCACACAGCAAGCTAGGAAACTTTTCTTGTAGTTAGCGTGATGATGAAGAGCAATACCAGGTTTAGGGCACGCGGGCAGTCAGAGCAAAATAGAGAAAAAAGAATAGAAAAGCCGGTGAAGGAATCGGTGCTGTTTCTGTCTCGTTCATTACAATAGTATGAGTACTAGTGATTATTGTAGTCTATTGCTCTCATCATCAGGATCATTTCACAAGTGTCTCACTCAAGGGGCACATTGTGCGATACATTCACCTTAATTTCTCTGTAAGTAGGGCACTGCTGCTGATAATATTGCATTTTTGTACGTTGTCATACATTGGGCTTTCACTCTGACAAAATGTCATTTGCCTTCTGTGTCCCTGTAACTGCATTAAAAACCTAATATATGCATATTAGGAATGCTTATTTTAATCCAGGCTTCCTTGTGCTAGCGGCATTCGAATGCACACAGCAGAGTTCACCGGCAGTATCTCGGCGTCCACCAAGAAACGTCAAATGGGCCCAGAGCAGGTCTGCTCAGTGCTGTTGCCTTGAGGCGTTGGTTCGACGAACATTGAAAAAAGAACAAAAGTGATCTTGTGAGCCGAAACCACATGGCAACGCATCGCGAGAGAGAGAGGGAGAGAGAGAGACTCAAGACTCGAGTGGCATTGGACAAAGCCAAATGACCTCCAGCATCGATCCTCGTTTTCTTCTACAATTAATTGCTGCCGATTCTCCTGTAACTTCAGCACAATACAGTTTTCTTCGTTAAAAAGAGACTTTTCTACGTTGCAAACATGTACCATTCAGAATCTTTCTCACTCATGCTGTACAGTGCCTGTAAAAATGTTTATTTTGATGCAATTCCTAGTGCAATAAACTTCATTATATTGAAGCTTTTGAGTAGCTTTCTATATGCACTTTCAAAGTGCTGAATTCTGACAGCCCATGTAACCCCTTAACTGGTCATTTTTTTAAAAAATTTCCGTTCACAAAGTGCTTATTTTTTATGTTGTTGATTTATATTCTGTGTCTACTAACAGTACCTAGTATATTTAAAAATATTTTTACCACATACTTCGTCAAATCAACAGAATAAAGTTTATTTCTTACAATACACAGGAAACCAGCTATCTGCTGCTAATAAGATTAAAAACCTTATAAATAATAGTTACAGAAGCTACAGTCCACCAAATGGAGGGAACACCCACCAAAAAATGTCACAGTGATGTACGATGAGACGCGGATGACACACGGCCACGCATCCCACATCGGCGTGGGCACCGTCATTGAATTCTACACCGGATTGACAGTATTGTTCTGTCAAATTACTGTCATGAATGTGCTGTGGGCCCCAAAACAGGTGAACACAACTATAGTGACTCGAAAGAAGCACATGTTTGCCAGAAAAACACAGAGGCAAACTCGGGCCAAATGAAAGTTGATGCGGCCCGCATACTGTTTTGCCACTCTCTATTAAAAATTACCTGCACTACACGAGCATAGTTTCTGATGGTGACAGCCGCAGTTTTTTAGTTCTGTGTCAGGAACAGACTTACGGTTCTATACCGCTGAAAAAAAAATTTTATCAATCGTGGTAAAAAAGAGGATGGGCACAGCCCTGCATGCACCTGTCACAAAGAGCAAGAAGGACCGGCCTATTGGTGGGAAAAAATGGCCACACAAAACTTGAAGAAGATATTGACGGCTTATAATGGCCACGCCCTAGGGCAGCATGCTGAAAAGGAAGATATGCATCGAGCGGTCATGGCTACATTGTACCACACCACATCGACTAACGAGGACCTACACCACAAACTTTGCCCACCAGGTTCCGATAGGTGCTACAGACACCGGGCTGCCGAAGCTGAAGGTGTACCACAGCCACCCCATAGATATCACCTCGGACGACATGTAGCTGCTGACCAGCAACTTTCGGATCCACAGCTTCTTGAATCGGGTCAGGGTATAAAAAAACTCTGAAAGATGCCATAGGCCTGCACTCAGTTATTTGGTCTATTATGCCCAAAAAGTAGCAAAATTCACTGATAGCTACAGAAACTGCAGTCAGTGAAGCGATATGCAGGTATGATGCGGGAAACCTCCATGCCTACACCCAGCTTTGCACCTCTTTTGGTCGTCAACTTGGACCCTGTGCACGCCGCAGAGAAGCTGAAAAAGGCACCATGTGAAAAAAAAAAAAGGCTGCAAAAGCTCACCAGGCTAAAGGGCAGATGGCCAAGCGTTGGCGCACCGCTAAGGACAACAAGGACTACAACCCTTGAGCCTAATAAGCATGCAACATGATGCAGAATTTTGAATATTATTTTCTCATTACATTTCTTTTTGGCATGCTGCTCGGCTTGTGGAACAGATAACTTGGCAACTGCCTTTAAGGATATTGATACCTTATAAAAAAACTCGAAATTACTAAACTGCCATTATATTTACTTAAGTGTTTTCTGCCTATCTGACCAACTTTAAGCAGTTTGTTGTTCTCAATATAACTTTTCCGGTGAACTTCCCGTTACTTCAGGAGTCCCAAAGAGCAGTATTCTTGGACATTCACTATTCTTAATTTACACTATTGACATCACTAAAACTACAGGGCCAGAACAAATCACATGCATCGCCGATAATTGTGTAGTGTTCAATGAATTATTTACGGAGACAACCAAGTTGCACTTATATCTAGCCTTCAAAACATCGTATCCTGGTGTGGTAAATGGAATATGGAATATATAAACTATGGAAGCTGCCATACTTGCATTCAAACGTGTCTATGGTCACGTAACATACGATAAGCTGGAAGGTGCTGTTTTCGATATTTTCAGAATACGGCATGCAGGGTAACGTAGCCTCCACGGTAACCAACAATAGATTAAACTGCATTAGGCCATTTAGATAAATCTTTGAAACTAAATAACCTTAATGGAAATATTTAGCCATTTCTTGTGCTATAGTTGCATTATTAGTGCTCAAATATTTTTCTGCCTTTCAGAGTGAGTTTAGCTAAAATGAGACAAATTAGACAAACGAAGCAGGCGATTAAAGTGAAATCCAGCCAGTAGAACCTACAAGCATTTTGAACCCACCATAAGGGCCTAAATGTGTGTTTCCTCCGCACGTACGCACAGCTCGCACACTGAACATAATTGCAACCTCAGAGTCCGCTGCCGCTGAACTCGATGCCTGATGTTCACGATCAGCGAAATTCGTTTTAAAGAAATGTTCTACCGTTCCCAGCAGGCAGCGTCAGTTGAACATCTCAGCCAATGTATTGAAGAGCCCCTAAGCAGTCTACCTGTGACAGCCACTACCAATGAAATGAAGTTCGCTTCATGCTGCTGTGGAGAAGCTGCATAGCATAAGGAAAGAAATCGATTGACTGTTCTGCATTTTGAAACTGCAGGGCTTACACAGCCTGCGAAATACAAATCTATAGAAGAATACCGCAATGTAAAGGCCTACCTCCTATTGGTGAATGAATGGGCACAGCCAATCGGGGAAGCTTTTAAGCTGCGGGCTGCAACGCGCCAAAGCTTCAAAAATATACCTAGCATGCTAGGTGCAGGTGCAACAGCTTCAGAGCCAACTGTGTGTTTAGCCTCGGCTGGGCACACATTCACATTGGGGGCTTTAAAAGACCTTCACATTTGCATAAAAAAGTGGCTTTATGGCCCTCAAAAAATCTTTTTCCCAGCAATGCACTACTGCTTTAGAGTTAAGCTGACTTTCTCCCATTGGTTGCAGCAATGCATACTAAAGAAAATGCGACTCCAACGGGTACCGATAATGCTGAAATGTTCTACTGTAAAAAGCAAACCTGAAGTGTCTACACTTTTTTATTTGTGCTTAACCACATGTTGCAGTTAACTAACCAAGCAGTAAGGTTGGCGTTTCTGTTTCGGCTCCTGGGGCAGTTGGTTCTGAATATTTACGTTAATTCATCAAATCTGTTCAGATTGCCGCATGCGCCTGTCCTCGTCCTGCTGCTCCTTTAATGTGAAAAAGCAAAACTTATCATTCACAGGTCACGAAGCTGCTCTTCTATTTTGGACGTAGTTACACAACAGGATCACACGTTTATTGGTGACCTGCTTCAAACACTGGCTGTCCTGGAGAAGCGGAAAAAAAAAATACGAGGCTAAGAAGAAACTGACATATATTGTGGCCCTCTAGCAAGTGCCGTTTACGACAGGATTGAAAAGAGGTAAGTGATGTCGCATCACAGTTGTAATAGGTTCCTTTATCTCATGAATGGTTTAGGGCTGCAAGTGTTGACACCTCCGTGGAATGCTCAAGCTGGCTGCCACTAGTTCCTCATTACCATAGTTTAAGCCATCATTGATCCTAGACAGTTCTACGCGAAATCAGGTGACTATGAATATAAAAACAGAGCTGGCTGGAGAGATCGAACCAGCAAGGCCAAACGTTGCCAGTGACTACCTGCTGTCGCATATTAACTTCAAGCGACTGAAAGAACTTTCCTCAAGTACAACAAGGTAGTACCTTCAAGCGTTTTCGGTATAACAAGCATTTGCCTATGCAGTCATCATCATCCTCATCAGCCTGACTACGTCCACTGCAGGACAAAGGCCTCTCCCATGTTCCGCCAGTTAAACTGGTCCTGTGCTTGTAGCTGCCAATTTATATCCGCAAACTTCTTAATCTCATCTGCCCACCTAACCTTGTCTCTCCCTCACCCGCTTCCCTTCTCTAAGAATCCAGTTGTTACCCTTAATGACCAGCGGTTATCCTGTCTACGTGCTACATGCCCGGCCCATGTCCGTTCCTTCTTCTTTATTTCAACTACGATATCCTTAACCCCCGTTTGTCCCCTAATCCACTCTGCTCTCTTCTTGTCTCTTAAGGTTACACCTACCATTTTTCTTTCCATTGCTCGCTGCGTCGTCCTCAATTTAAGCTGAACCCTCTTTGTAAGTCTCCAGGTTTCTGCTCCGTAGCTAAGTACCGGCAAGATACAGCTGTTATATACCTTCCTCTTGAGGGATAGTGGCAATCTACCTGTCATAATTTGAGAGTGCTTGCCGAATGTGCTCCACCCCATTCTTAGTCTTCTAGTTACTTCATTCTCGTGGTTAGGCTCTGCAATTATTACCTGCCCTAAGTAGACATAGTCTTTCACAACTTGAAGTGCACTATTACCTATGTCGGAGCGCTGTTCTTTTCCGAGGTTGTTGTATATTACTTTCGTTTTCTGCAGATTAATTTTAGGACGCACCTTTCTGCTCTCCTTGTCAAACTCGGTAATTATGAGTTGCAATTCGTACCCTGAGTTATTCAGTAAAGCAATTTCATCGGCGAAGCGCAGGTTACTAAGGTACTCTCCATTAACTCTTATCCCCAACTTTTCCTATTCAAGGCTTCTGAAAACCTCCTGTAAGCACCCGGTAAATAGCATTGGGGAGATTGTGTCCCCCTGCCTTACACCCTTCTTGATTGGTATTCTGTTGCTTTCTTTATCAAACACTATGGTAGCAGTTGATCCCCTGTAGATTTCTTCCAGAATGTTTATATATACTTCATCTACGCCCTGATTCCGCAGTGTCTGCATGACGGCTGATATTTCTACTGAATCAAACGCCTTCTCGAAATCTATGAAGGCTATGTATAGTGGTTGGTTATACTCTGAGCATTTATCTATTACCTGATTGATAGTATGAATGTGGTCAATTGTTGAGTAGCCTGTTCGAAATCCTGCTTGTTCCCTTCATTGATTGAATTCTAATGTTTTCTTTACTCTGTTAGCAATAACCTTTGTAAATAGCTTGTATACTACAGAGAGCAAGCTGATTGGCCAGTAATTCTTCAAGTCCTTGTCATCTCCTTTCTTATGTATTAAGATGATGTTAGCGTTCTTACAAGACTGCGGTACTCTTCCCGTCGGGAGACACCTCGTAAACAGGGTGGCTAGTTTTTCTAACACAATCTGTCCTCCATCTTTCAGCAGACGTGATGTTACGTGATCCTCACCATCTGCTTTGCCTCTTTGCGTGCTCTCCAAAGCTTTTCTGACTTCTTCTATCATTACTGGTGGGGTGTCATCTGGGTTACTGCTAGTTCTTGTAGTATTAGGGTCGTGGTTGTCTCGGCGACTGTACAGATCTATGGAAAACTCCTCCGCTATTTTAACTATCCTATCCATATCAGTAGTTATTTTGCCTTGTTTGTCCCTTAGTGCATACATCCGATTTTTGCCTATCCCAAGTTTCCTCTTCACTGCTTTGACGCTTCCTCCGTTTTTCAGAGCGTGTTCAATTCTCTCCATGTTATACCTTTTTACATTGTATACCTGGCGCCTATTAATCAACTTACTTCAAAAGTTCTGCCAGTTCTATTTTGTCTGTTGTACTTGAGACTTTCATGATTTGACGCTCCTTAATTAAATTGATCATTTCCTGGGAAAGCTTGCCAGTGTCCTGTCTAAATACCCTGCCTCCAACTTCCCCTGCACACTACATAATGATAGTCGTCAGATAATCATTCATTGTATCTACGCTAAGGTTGGTTTCCTCACTAAGAGCCGAGTACCTGTTCTGAAGCCAACACTCTGAATTCCTGTACTTTCCCTCTCAGTGCTAGCTCATTGAATGGCTTCTTGCGTATCAGTTTCTGTCGTTCCTTCTTCAAGTCTAGGCGAATTCGAGACCTTACCATTCTATGGTCACTGCATCGTACCTTGCCAACCACTTCCACATCCTGCACGATTCCTTGGTGTGCACTCCTTATAAAGTCTATTTCGTTCTTATTTTCGCCATTAGGGCTCCTCCACGTCCACTTGCGGTTTCCTCGTTTTCGGTAGAAGGTATTCGAAATCCCTAAATAATTGCGTTCTGCGAATTCTAGTAGTAGTTCTCCTCTGGCGTTTCTAGTACCGATGCCATAATCTTCTACTGCCTGGTCTCAAGCCTGCCTCTTCCCTACCTTTGCATTAAAGTCGCCCATCACTATAGTATACTGTGTTTTTACCTTACTCATTGCCGATTCCCCGTCTTCGTAGAAGCTTTCAACAGAAGCATCATCATGGCTGGATGTAGGCTCGTAAGCCTGTACCACCTTCAACTTGTATCTTTTATTCAATTTAATTACGATACCTACCACCCTTTCATTAATGCTATAGTATTCCTCTTTGTTACCAGCTTTGTTTCTGTGAATTAGGAACCCCACTCCCAGTTCTCTTCTGTCTGCCAAGCCCCGATAGCAAAGGACGTGCCCATTTTGTAGCACCGTATAGGCCTCATCTGTCCTCCTAACCTCACTGAGCCCTATTATATCCCATTTAACACCCTCTAGCTCGTCGAATAGTACAGCTACACTTCTCTCACTAGATAACGAGTTGAACGAAGAATTTGGTGCTGTGTAGTGTGTGATTCGTTGCGACTGCGCTTGACGATTCTTTGCGAATCTGTTTGTTGTCCCAGAGCGACCCTCCTCAGCTGAGTGCGAGCTCCGTGAAACGACTACTTGGAAAGCAGAACCGAGCATTAATTTCCGCTCGCTGGGTCAGCGTCCGAGAGCCCAAGCCCCCTCTTAACGGCCAAGTCCGGCTGTTTCTGGCAATAGCCCTTTGAAGCTGACTAGAGTCACGAACCTTCTTGGAAGATGAGGTATGTGAGGCTGACAAGCAATGAGCACGGCTTCACGTTTGAGAGCATGACTCACCGAAGTGCCAGCTGCTCCGCAGCAATGGCCATGTCTCCACCGAGACCGACGTACGGAAAGCTGGGCCTTCCACCACGGCCGTTTCGTAAGAGCACCTCGAGCGCCTCTGCACACCCCGAGGGCTTCCCCCACGTAAGCATATTTTGAGCTTACCCCGTTTGCATGGGGAGGTGTAGATAGTGGAAGCAGGCACGAACGAGGAAAGCCGTAAGGACGGCCGCCTACTTCAACGACTGTCAGGGGCAATAGTTTGAAATAGCTGATTGAGTAGGGGATTCATGAATATATAAAGAACAATTCCATACCGTTCCTTGTTTCACATAGTAACTGCCCATGTTACGTGCATAGATTTCGATTGAACACATATATAAGTAGATACAAGTAGGGGTGCAGCCTCACCGGTAACCACCGCCGCGAACGCACTCCTTCACCAGAGAAGGATTGGCCAACCTGATGCAGTATCTGGCCACTACCTCCCACATGCATACGTCAAATAACTCACGGCCCTCAGTCCCAGCAGCTGCGAAGCAACTGACCACGGCGGCGGTCAGATCAGCAATGCAGTAGAGGGTGCTAGGAATCTCTCGATCCGGACAGGCCGTCGTTGGAACATGCCTATGCAGTACGTACAAAAAAAAGGGGGGTCAGCCTTTTGGATAACAGCATCGAAATGCAACTTCTGCAGAGTGTAAAAAGGGACTTTTCTTAGTTGCAAACATGTACCCTTCAGAATATTTTGTTTCTCACTCATACTGTATACAGCCTGTATAATGTTTATTTTAATGCAATTTGTAGTGCAATAAACTTCATTATATTGAAGCTTTTCAGTACATTCTATATGGACATTCAAAGTGCAGCCTCCTGAGTGCCCATTTAGGCCCTCAACTGGTAATTTTTTTCGGAAATTTCCGTCCGAAATGTGCCTATTTTTTATGTTGTTGATATCTATTTTGTGTGTACAAAAAGTAGCTAGTGGATTTTAAAAATATTTTTACCACATACTTCGTAAAATGCACAAAATAAAGTTTATTTCTTATAATACATTAAACCAGCTATCTGCTGCTAATAAGCTTAAAAACCTTATAAACAAAATAGCTACAGAAGCTACTTTCCACCAAATGGAGGGTACCCCACCAAAAAATGTCACAGAGGTGTACGATGAGATGCGTACTACAAACGGCCATGCATCCCACATTGGCGTGGGCAAGGTGATTGAATTCTACACCAGATCGACAGTGTTCTGTCAAATTATTGTCCTGGATGTGCTGTGGGCCACAAAGCAGGTGAAGACCACAATAGTGACTGGAAGACAAGGCGGCCCGCATACTGTTTTGCCACTCTCTAGCAAAAAATTGCCTGCGCTACACGAGCATAGTTCCTGCTAGTGACAGCCGCAGTTCTTTAGCTCTGTGTCAGGATCAGACTTGCCGTTCTATACCGCTGAAAAAAGAATATTTTACCAATCGTGTTAAAAAAGAGGATGGGCCCCGCCCTGCATGCCACTGTCACAAAGAGCAAGAAAGACCAACCTATTGGCGGGAAGAAATGGTCACACAAAATTTGAAGAAGCAATTTACGGACTATTATGGCCAAGCCGTAAGGCAGCATTCTAAAAAAAGAAGATTTGCAGCGAGCGGTCATGGCTACATTGTACCACACCACATCGACTAAGGAGGACCTACACTACGAACTTTGCCCACCAGGTTCCGATAGCTGCTACGGACACCAGGCTGCCGAAGCTAAAGGTGAACCACAGCCACCCCTTGAATATCGCCTGGTACGACACGCAGCTGCTGACCAGCAACTTTCACATCCACAGCTTGTTGAATTGTGTCAGGGCAAAAAAAAAAACTGAATGCTGCCATAGGCCTGCACTCAGTTATTTGGTCCATTATGCCTAAAGAATAGCATACTTCACTGACAGCTACAGAAACAGCAGTCAGTGAAGCGATATGCAGGTATAATGTGGGAAACCTCCGTGCCTACACCCAGCTTTGTACCTCTTTTGGTCTTCAACTTCGGCCCTGTGCACTCCACAGAGCAGCTGAAAAAGGCACCATGTGAAAAAAAAAGGCTGCAAAAGCTCACCAGGCTAAAGGGAAGATGGCCAAGCGTTGGCGCACCGCTAAGGAACACAAGGACTACAACCCTAGAGCCTATTAAGCTCTCATTACTGAAACACCCGCTTCAGCATAGGTGGAGCCTGTGGTTCTACAGGAATAGAAAGAATTGCAGCTGGGAGGAAAACCTTTTGGAGATAGCCTCGTTAGATACTGTCGAGGACTTCTGGGCGCCCTACAACCACGTAGAGGTGGCCAGTAAGTTCTATACCGCTGAAAAAAGAATACTTTACCAATCGTGTTAAAAAAGAGGATGGGCACCGCCCTGCATGCCACTGTCACAAAGAGCAAGGAAGACCAACCTATTGGCGGGAAGAATTGGTCACAAAAATTTGAAGATGCAATTCAGGGACTATTATGGCCAAGCCCTAAGGCAGCATCCTAAAAAAAGAAGATTTGCAGCGAGCGGTCATGGCTACATTGTACCCCACAAAATCGACTAAGGAGGACCAACACTACGAACTTTGCCCACCAGGGTCCGATAGCTGCTACAGACACCAGGCTGCCGAAGCTAAAGGTGAACCATAGCCACCCCTTGAATATCACCTGGGACGAGACGCTGCGGCTGACCAGCAACTTTCACATCCACAGCTTGTTGAATCGTGTCTGGGCAAAAAAAAAAAAAAAAAAAAAAAACTGAATGCTGCCATAGGCCTGCACTCAGTTATTTAGTGCATTATGCCTAAAGAATAGCATACTTCACTGATAGATACAGAAACTGCAGTCAGTGAAGCGATATGCAGGTATAATGTGGGAAACCTCCGTGCCTACACCCAGTTTTGCACCTCTTTTGGTCTTCAACTTCGACACTGTGCACTCCGCAGAGCAGCTGAAAAAGGCACCATGTGAAAAAAAAAAAAAAGGCTGCAAAAGCTCACCAGGCTAAAGGGCAGATGGCCAAACGTTGGCGCACCGCTAAGGTGAACAAGGACTACAACCCTTGAGCCTATTAAGCTCTCATTACTGAAACACCCGCTTCAGCATCGGTGGGGACTGTGGTTCTAATGGAACGACAAGAATTGCAGCTGGGAGGAAAACCTTTTGGACATAGCCTGGTTCGATACTGTCGAGGACTTCTGGGCGCTCTACAACCACGTGGAGGTGGCCAGTAAGTTCTATACCGCTGAAAAAAGAATATTTTACCAATCGTGTTAAAAAAGAGAATGGGCACCGCCCTGCATGCCACTGTCACAAAAAGCAAGAAAGACCAACCTATTGGCGGGAAGAAATGGTCACACAAAATTTGAAGAAGCAATTCACAGACTATTATGGCCAAGCCCTAAAGCAGCATCCTAAAAAAAGAAGATGTGCAGCGAGCGGTCATGGCTACACTGTACCACACCACATCGACTAAGGAGGACCTACACTACGAACTTTGCCCATCAGGTTCCGATAGCTGCTACAGACACCAGGCTGCCGAAGCTAAAGGTGAACCACAGCCACCCCTTGAATATCGCCTGGTACGACACGCTGCTGCTGACCAGCAACTTTCACATCCGCAGCTTGTTGAATTGTGTCAGGGCAAAAAAAAAAAAAAACTGAATGCTGCCATAGGCCTGCACTCAGTTATTTGGTGCATTATGCCTAAAGAATAGCATACTTAACTGATAGCTACAGAAACTGCAGTCAGTGAAGCGATATGCAGGTATAATGTGGGAAACCTCCGTGCCTACACCCAACTTTTCACCTCTTTTGGTCTTCAACTTCGACACTGTGCACTCCACAGAGCAGCTGAAAAAGGCACCATGTGAAAAAAAAGGCTGCAAAAGCTCACCAGGCTAAAGGGAAGATGGCCAAGCGTTGGCGCACCGCTAAGGACAACAAGGACTACAACCCTTGAGCCTATCAGGCTCTCATTACTGAAACACCCGTTTCAGCATAGGTGGAGCCTGTGGTTCTACAGGAATGGCAAGAATTGCAGCTGGGAGGAAAACCTTTTGGAGATAGCCTCGTTCGATACTGTCGAGGACTTTTGGGCGCTCTACAACCACGTTAGAGGTGGCCAGTAAGTTCTATACCGCTGAAAAAAGAATACTTTACCAATCGTGTTAAAAAAGAGAATGGGCACCGCCCTGCATGCCACTGTCACAAAGAGCAAGGAAGACCAACCTATTGGCGGGAAGAAATGGTCACAAAAATTTGAAGATGCAATTCAGGGACTATTATGGCCAAGCCCTAAGGCAGCATCCTAAAAAAAGAAGATTTGCAGCGAGCGGTCATGGCTACATTGTACCCCACAAAATCGACTAAGGAGGACCAACACTACGAACTTTGCCCACCAGGGTCCGATAGCTGCTACAGACACCAGGCTGCCGAAGCTAAAGGTGAACCATAGCCACCCCTTGAATATCACCTGGGACGAGACGCTGCGGCTGACCAGCAACTTTCATATCCACAGCTTGTTGAATCGTGTCTGGGCAAAAAAAAAAAAAACTGAATGCTGCCATAGGCCTGCACTCAGTTATTTGGTGCATTATGCCTAAAGAATAGCATACTTCACTGATAGCTACAGAAACTGCAGTCAGTGAAGCGATATGCAGGTATAATGTGGGAAACCTCCGTGCCTACACCCAGCTTTGCACCTATTTTGGTCTTCAACTTTGACACTGTGCACTCCACAGAGCAGCTGAAAAAGGCACCATGTGAAAAAAAAGGCTGCAAAAGCTCACCAGGCTAAAGGGAAGATGGCCAAGCGTTGGCGCACCACTAAGGACAACAAGGACTACAACCCTTGAGCCTATTAAGCTCTCATTACTGAAACACTTGCTTCAGCATCGGTGGAGCCTGTGGTTCTACAGGAACGACAAAAATTGCAGCTGAGAGGAAAACCTTTTAGAGATAGCCTCGTTCAATACTGTCGAGGACTTCTGGGTGCCCTACAACCACGTGGAGGTGGCCACTACAACCACGTGGAGGTGGCCAGTAAGTTCTATACCGCTGAAAAAAGAATACTTTACCAATCGTGTTAAAAAAGAGGATGGGCACCGCCCTGCATGCCACTGTCACAAAGAGCAAGAAAGACCAACCTATTGGCGGGAAGAAATGGTTACGAAAATTTGAAGATGCAATTCAGGGACTATTATGGCCAAGCCCTAAGGCAGCATCCTAAAAAAAGATTTGCAGGGAGCGGTCATGGCTACATTGTACCACACGACATCGACTAAGGAGGACCTACAATACGAACTTTGCCCACCAGGTTCCGATAGCTGCTACAGACACCAGGCTGCCGAAGCTAAAGGTGAACCACAGCCACCCCTAAAATATCACCTGGGACGACACGTTGCTGCTGACCAGCAACTTTCACATCCACAGCTTGTTGAATCGTGTCGGGGCAAAAAAAAAAACTGAATGCTGCCGCAGGCCTGCACTCAGTTATTTGGTCCATTATGCCTAAAGAATAGCATACTTCACTGATAGATACAGAAACTGCAGTCAGTGAAGCGATATGCAGGTATAATGTGGGAAACCTCCGTGCCTACACCCAGTTTTGCACCTCTTTTGGTCTTCAACTTCGACACTGTGCACTCCGCAGAGCAGCCGAAAAAGGCACCATGTGAAAAAAAAAGGCTGGAAAAGCTCACCAGGCTAAAGGGCAGATGGCCAAGCGTTGGCGCACCACTAAGAACAAGGACTACAACCCTTGAGCCTATTAAGCATGCAACATGATGCAGAACTTTGAATACTGTTTTCTCATTACATTTCCTTTTGGCATGCTGCTCTGCTCGTGGAACAGATAAGTTGGCAACTGCTTTTAAGGATATTGATACCTTATAAAAAAACTCGAAATTATTAAACTGCCTGCATATTTACTTATGGGATTTCTGCCTATCTGACCAACCTTAAGCAGTTTGTTGTTCTCAATATAACTTTTCCGGTGAACTTCCCGTTACTTCAGGTGTCCCAAAGAGCAGTATTCTAGGACATTCACTATTTTTAATTTACATTATTGACATCACTAAAACAACTACAAGGCCAGAACAAATCATCTGACCAACCTCTGACCAACCTTAACTCTTTCCGGCATGGTGGTCACCCCATGTAACCACCTTTTCTTCATTTTTTTTCTCTTTAAGTACGCGGGTCCCGCATATCAACGTTCAAACAGCGTGCCGGTTGAAGCTTTTGACATTACAACAGAGATGGCGCTACTTTCCTCGGCGGCGGATGTCACGTGTTATCTTTGTTTTCTTCCGGCTGGTCTCGACTCGAGCACGCGATACGCGATGGACTCGAGAGTTTTTTATGGAAAGAAAGGTAAGTCCTCTTTGTAGTGAATTAATATCACAGGATAGAGTGTTGTAGAAGTTGCCTATACTATGGAAAGTAGAATTGAAGTGCTGCGCTCATTTATTCGAGAGCGCTTTGTTGCTGAAGTTTGTGGTCCCCTAGGGTAACCACCATGCATGAAGGGTCTGGACGGCCGGCAATATATGATTTGTTCTTGGTGTTTCAGCGGAAGACTTTGTCGAAATACCATCGGATTCGGACAGTTTCGCAGGAGGTGACGACTTCAGTGACAGTGACCCTGAGTATGAAGTAAATGATAAAGCTGTGAAAACGAGCAAACAGAGACTTGAGGCAAGAAAAGCCATCTCTGCAGTGTGCGAGTCTTCCGATACAGAGAGCGAACAAGATGACGTTCCTGTCATGACTGCGAAGGTACCTGTGTGGAGTCCTTCCTATAAAATGTCGCCACCGCTGGACTTTCTATTATGTAGTGGGGTGCCACTTTCTATCCAAAACGTAGAGAAAACAAGTCCTTATGACATCTTCAGCTTATTCTGGACGCCGTCCTTGATGGAGTTGCTGGTATTTCAAACAAATCTTTACGCTCAGCAGCAGGGCAAGCCATACACACCCACCACATTGGAAGAAATGCGTTCCTTCTTGGGGCTCAATCTCCTGATGGGGATCAAAAGAAGCCCAAGTTACCGGGATTACTGGTCTACTGTGCCTGACTTGCATGATCCTTTCATTTCGAAAGTTATGCCTGTCAACAGATTCGGCTGGCTTTTATCACACCTGCATCTGAATGATAATATCTTGCAGCCAGCGAGGGATCACCCCAACTTTGACAAGTTGTACAAAGTCCGTCCACTCCTCACTGAACTATCGAAAACATTTGCGGAAAATTACTTGCCCACCGAGCTGCTCGCCATCGATGAATCTATGATAAAGTTCAAGGGAAGGAGCTCGCTGAAGCAGTATATGCTAAAGAAGCCTGTGAAGCGTGGCTACAAGGTGTGGATGCTTTGTGCCAGCAGTGGGTATAATCTAAAATTTGAAATTTACACCGGTAAATCTGAGAACGGTGTTCGGAAGGAGCTAGGTGCACAAGTTGTGAGGAAGTTATGTCATGACCTTGTGGGCCAGCAGCATCGTGTTTTTTTCGATAATTACTTTACGAGCTACAACCTCCTGAAAGACCTTCTGCACGATGGCATTTACGCATGTGGGACAGTGAATTCCAGTAGAAAGAACTTGACATGCTTGCAGGCTGTCAAATCGATGAAAAGAGGCGACACAGACTGGAGTGTCAGCGACGACGGCCTCTGCTGTCTAAAACGGAAGGACAAGAGGACTGTTTATTTGCTAACAAATTTTCATGACCCTTCCAATGAACTTGAAGTGGACAGGAAAAACAAGGATGGGACATTGAGCAAGGTGTCCTGTCCGGCGGCTTTGCAAGACTACAACCATAATATGAATTTTGTAGACAAATTTGATCAGCGCAAAGGGCAATATGAAATAGACAGAAAATCACGGAAGTGGTGGCACAGAATCTTTTTCCACCTACTGGATTGCTGCGTTGTGAATGCTTTTTTGATACACTGTGAACTTGAAGGAGTGGAACACTTTACCATGAAAGATTTCCGGAGAAGTGTGACGACATCTCTCACAGCGGAAGCCCAGGTTTGTAAGAGGGGCACATTATCAAGCGCAAACAACACAGTGCAGATTAAAAAATCTAAGCCACATGTGGATACGGCCATACGTCTAACACACAGCAAGCATCAGCCAAAGAGATGCACGAAGCGCAGGTGTGGTATGTGCAGCACGAAATCGCAGCCTTCGAGAACGACATGGATGTGCGAGACGTGCAACGTCCCATTGTGCCTGAGGGGAAACAAGGACTGTTTTGCAGCGTTCCACCGAAAGTGACTGTAGACACTTGCTGCACGGTGGTCACCTCAGGTGACCACCTCATTTCTTTTAGACCAATGTGCTAATTTTTTTTGCCGTGTTATAAAAGTCATTTTTGGACGAAGGCTAATCTATATTTTCAATAAAATATTGTTTCCCTCCAACAATAAAGTTCTGTGCATGAAAGAGTTAAGCAGTTTGTTGTTCTCAATATAACTTTTACGGTGAACTTCCCGTTACTTCAAGAGTCCCAAAGAGCAGTATTCTAGGACATTCACTATTTTTAATTTAAATTATTGACATCACTAAAACAACTACAGGGCCAAAACAAATCACATTGTTCGCCGATAACTGTGTGGTGTTCAATGAATTATTTACGGAGACGACCAAGTTGCACTTATTTCTAGCCTTCAAAACATCGTATCCTGGTGTGGTAAATGCAATGCAAGCTGCCATACTTGCATTCGAACGTGTCTTTGGTTACGTAACATACGATAAGCTGGAAGGTGCTGTTTTCGATATTTTCAGAATAGGGCATGCCGGGTAACGTAGCCTCCACTGTAACCAACAATAGATTAAACTGCATTAGGCCATTTAGATAAATCTTCAAAACTAAATAACCTTAATGGAAATATTTAGCCATTTCTTGCGCTATAGTTGCATTATTAGTGCTCAAATATTTTTCTGTCTTTGAGAGTGTGTTTAGCTAAAATGAGACAAATTAGACAAACGAAGCAGGCGATTAAAGTGAAATCCAGCCAGTAGAACCTACAAGCATTTTGAACCCACCATAAGGGCCTAAATGTGTGCTTCCTCCGCACGTTAAATGTACGCACAGCTCGCACACTGAACATAATTGCAACTTCAGAGTCCGCTGCCGCTGAACTCGATGCCTGATGTTCACGATCAGCGAAATTCGTTTTAAAGAAATGTTCTACCGTTCCCTGCAGGCAGTGTCAGTTGAACATCGCAGCCAATATATTGAAGAGCCCCTAAGCAGTCTACCTGTGACAGCCACTACCAATGAAATGAAGTTTGCTTTATGCTGCTATGGAGAAGCTGCATAGCATAAGGAAAGAAATCGATTGACTGTTCTGCATTTTGAAACTGCAGGGCTTACACCGGCCTGCGAGATACAAATCTATAGAAGAATACTGCCATGTAAAGGCCTACCTCCTATTGGTGAACGAATGGGCACAGCCAATCGGGGAGGCTTTTAAGCTGCGAGCTGCAACGCGCCAAAGCTTAAAAAATATACCTAGCATGCTAGGTGCACGTGCAACTGCTTCAGCGCCAGCTGTGTGTTTAGCCTCGGCTGGGCACACATTCACACTGGGGGCTACAAAAGACCTTCACATTTTTATAAAAAAGTGGCTTTATGGCCCTCAAAAAATTTTTTTCCCAGCAATGCACTACTGCTTTAGAGTTAAGCTGACTTTCTCCCATTGGTTGCAGCAATGCATACTGAAGAAAATGCGACTCCAACGAGGACCAATAATGCTGTAATGTTCTACTGTAAAAAGCAAAGCTGAAGTGTCTACACTTTTTTGTTTGTGCCTAACCACATGTTTCAGTTAACTAACCAAGCTGTAAGGTTGCCGTTTCTGTTTCGGCTACTGTGGGCAGTTGGTTCTGAATATTTACGTTAATTCATCAAATCTGTTCAGATTGCCGCATGCGCCTGTCCTCGTCCTGCTGCTCCTTTAATGTGAAAAAGCAAAACTTATCATTCACAGGTCACGAAGCCGCTCTTCTATTTTGGACGTAGTTACACAACAGGATCACACGTTTATTGGTGACCTGCTTCAAACACTGCCTGTCCTGGAGAAGCGGAAAAAAAATACGAGGCTAAGAAGAAACTGACAGATATTGTGGCCCTCTAGCAAGTGTTATTTACGACAGGATTGAAAAGTGGTAAGTGATGTGGCATCAGAGTTGGAATAGGTTCCTTTATCTCATGAATGGTTTAGGGCTGCAGGTGTTGACACCTCCGTGGAAGGTTCAAGCTGGCTGCCACTAGTTCCTCATTACCATAGTACAAGCCATCATGGATCCCAGACAGTACCATGCGAAACCAAGTGACTATAACTATAAGAACAGAGCTGGCTGGGGTGATCGAACCAGCAAGGCCAAACTTTGCCAGTGACTACCTGCTGTCGCATATAACTTCAAGCGACTAAAAGAACTTTTCCCAAGTACAACACGGTAGGAGGGTGGCTAGAAGGGGGAGGTGTGCCGAGCACGGCGCGTTTACCTTGCCAGAGAGGGTCCCTCTGCACGCCGATGCCGCGAGGGGCGCTGTTGGAAGGGGCGCTGCTTGGGACAGCCGCCGCCATCGCAGATTACCCGAAGGAAGCATAGCGCTCGGCAACGCGGCGGCGCTCTTTTTTTGTTTCATCAGGCACGTGTTCTACACGGGTCATGGATTTTCGAGCTGCCAAGACAATGCCCTACAAAACGAAGAAAAAAAACTGAACATTGCTGGTTCGTTCCTGGCTGCAACTTGGGGTACAGGTCGTCGAAAGAAAAAACATCGCTGTTTCGTGCACCGGCGTGCAAAGAACAATTTGAGAAGTGGGCTCGTGCGATCCCGAGAGCTGACAGGCAGTTGCAAGAAAACTCGGCAGTATGCAAGAAACATTTCGACGCAAGGTACGTAGTTCATTGTAAGCTTATAAATTTCATGTAAGAGCCGTCATTGTGCAAAAACACCATAACTGAACTTTGCCTTCCTATCAACCTTTGCGTTTTGCAAGTGTTCGCCGCATTAATTTTCGCGGCTAGCTCATCATTCCGAATTGTGTGTGACATATCTTTTTTCTTACGGCAGGTTCATACAGCGGGATTTTGAGCATAATATAAATGGGAGAGTAGTCGTTGTGCCACGGGATGTCCCCACGCTTGCAAAAGACGCGGTGCCGACCATTTTCCCGAACCTGCCGACCTTCTTGAGCAAGGCACTGCCGAAGGAACGCAAAAGGCGAAGTACAGCTGTGGAAGCCACCGTTCCAATTAAGAAAAGGAGTGCGATACCTGAAAGTTTGCAAACAAGCCTGCAGGTAGAAGTAACAACGGACACTTGTGTAGCAGAAACGTCGATCAGTTGTTAAAGTTTCTTCAAATCCTTGCACACAGCGCTTCGCTGCCCCACCACCCTGTGGTCTTTGCAAACTCTAAAAGATCCCAGTGTTCTTGGTACCAAACGGCTGATTTCGTCAGTGAGGCAACTCCTCCTCTTGTTTACAGCAAGATTTATTGATTGATATGTGGGGTTTAACGTCCCAAAACCACTATATGATTATGAGAGACGCCGTAGAGGAGGGCTCCGGAAATACAGCAAGATAGTCGTATTTCAATTAGAAGAAGGCAAGTCACTTCAGAGTTGCAGCCTTTTTCTAGTGGGACTTCTGCACAAGAGATGTGATTTTAAATCAGCGCAAGAAGCCCAGGACCTTTTAGCGTATGCAGAGAGCATCGCAACATACCATGGGATTGGAAAAGTATGCGAATTTGATGCCGTACAGCTAGGCAACGTGACTAGAACATCTCAACACCGGTTGTTTGCTACTGGTTGCAATGGGTTGTTGCCACTTTCACAACAAGGTATATTTGCCTCTTGACTTATATTTTCCGAAGTGGTGTTTTACAAGTAAGCATTCTCAAATGCCCAAGTCGTGGTTTCTATTGGCACACATTTCTTATAATTTCAGGTGTCCCAATTCATCCCATTCAGCGGTGCTCTGCATGTAGGAGCACCAGAAACACTCTTGTGGTTCGCCTACTACGTTTGAAGAAAAAAAAAGGCTCAGCGTCCACTAGCAAGAACTGCTGCGCACCGATTGAAGTTTGCTGCACGTACTTTGAGGAAGAAAAACAAGAAACATGCCTCTCTTCACGAAGCCCTAGGAAGGCTTCAACCGGCGAATTACAAGATACAGGCATCTACATTTGAGCACAAGGTATGCCCATCAATGTCCACATTAGCTCGAGAACCATTTATAGTGCACTGATTGATAAACGCATGTGTATACTATTTTGCAGCTGAACGGGCTCCCAAGGAAGCAACAAGCTACTGTGCGGGCCTGTTTTGATGCTGCAAAGTGGATGTCTTTGCGAGGATACCGCTATAACAGAGAGTGGCTTCTACAGTGCATCATTCTACGGATGAAAAGTCCCCGACTTTATGAACACCTGCGGGCCCACAGAATTCTTCTCCTTCCTAGCCGTGCTTGCCTGCAGAAGTACATTAATGTATGTGGTTGCATATTTCGATACTATGAAAACGGGTTGATTCATCATTTCTTGCTTACAGGGATTTAAAGCTTCAGGGACAAGCTTTTGCAGTAAGTAAAGGTAAAAGCTGACGAAATGGACGAAATGAAAAGGCACGGTGGCCTAGTAGTAGATGAAATAAAACTTTCTACTCATCTTGACAAGAGATCTTCTGGTCACATTGAAGGATTTGTTGATTTGGAGAAGTATACTGATGACTACGACAAGCACACAAAAGCAGACCACGGTCTGGTTGTCATGTTCCAGCCGTTTATTGGAAAATGGACTCAAGTTATAGGTATGTATAGTGTTCACTGAAGCTCTCATAGTAAATCTAGTTCACTTATTTGTTTCTATATTCTTTTGTTTTTTCAGCTGTATTTGCATCTAGAGAAAATGTCAAATTCAGGGTGCTTGCAAAAAATCGTTTTGGAAGCAACAATCCTATGTGAAAAAGCAGGTCTCCATGTAGACTACACCTGCTCTGACGGCGCAGCTTGGAACCACTCCATGTGGAATGCTTTTGGCATACGTGGCAATTTCAACAATGTGCAGTGCAAGCTCATTCACCCTTGTGACACGAGCAGGTTCCTTCACTTCGTGTCGAATTTTCCGCACCTCATTAAATGTGTGCGAAATGCAATGATGAAAACAGACTTCAACACTCAAAAGGGAAGGGTACGCTTCTTATATTTTACCTAGATAATCTGTGAAGTATTAACAAGGCATGCCCATTGCACAATTTTCATGTTTGTATAATATTCTCATTTGTAAAATTTTTCAGGCTCACTGGGAGCACGTGTCTACAATGTGGAAGATAGACAGCGACAGTGCCACCTTAAAGGTCACACCAAAGCTTACGAAAAACCTACTTGTTCCCAAATGGGTTTGAAAAGATGAGGCTGGATTTGGCTTTCCAAGTTTTCAGTGCTGCGGTTGTACATTGCATAGATTTACACAAAGAAAAAATCGAAAGTCAGTATCCAAATGTGGACCCAACAAGGATATTCATCAATCTTACGGCCAACTTGATCGATGCCATGACGTCTAGATTTCCAGCTGAAGCTCTAAGGTAGGACTAGGATAAATATCACACTCATATGTATCATGAAGGAATTCTAAGATATTGTTTCATGTTATCATACCAGACCAGGCAGTGCGGAAGAGGCCACTCTCGACCAGATGTTGGAGTTTTTGGATTCATGGGAGGATCACTCTAAAGGACTTGGCTTCCTCAGCAAGAACACCTCAGTGGGTCTGCGTGTAACACTTCAGACAATCAGACTTGCTGAGGTATCTCGCACAGAAAGTGGGACTCAAGTATCTCATGACTGCCCACCTCAGCCAAAATTGTCTTGAGCGAACTTTTGATACAGTTAGACAGGCGGGGGGGGGGGGGGGGGGGGGCAATGATCACCCTACAGCCGCTCAGTTCGGCGTGATCATGAGGTATTTTAAATTTTATTTCTCTTCGACTTGATCTGCTTTTTTATCACATTATACATATTCAATATGCAAAACGCCAAACTGCCTACATTTAACTGTTCGCATTAGTAACTGCTGCTAGTCTGCTTTTAGGTTCATCAGTTTCTGCAGCCTGGCAAAAAGTCCAAAAGGCGGTAACGTCTCTGATAGTGTGCTGGAGTCACTACTGTCTGTGGAGCAACTGCTCCCTGAGAGCAACGAAAGTACCGATGCTGGAGCCAACACAGATGTCCCTTCAGATGCTGTGGAAATATCCGTGGACCACGTTTCCTACGTCGCCGAAAGAAGTGATGCCCGCCTTGTTTATTACATCACAGGCTATATGGCAAGGAAACGGATTCTTTCCATTACTTGTGACCTATGCAAAGCAGCTTTTCCTGAACCAGACTCCATCATACTCACGCTCACCAAGATTTTTCTCAACCAGACTCTGTCCGATTCAAAACTTGCAGAGTATCACGCAGCCCAAACTTACTAAGACCCGTGGCTCGTTCCAAGTTGAAGTGAGTCAACTCACGAGTGAGTTTTCCAGGCTGCCAACCTGTGCTAGTAACTTCAAAGCTGCATATTTCAAGCATCAAGGCCCCTCGGGTCATTCAGTCAGACCTTTGAGCAAAGAGAGCAAACAAAGTGCATATATAGTCTGTGTTTGGTCGAACGTCCTCTTCTTGTAATTGCAGTATTTTTTGTTTGTCAAAGTAATTGTGACATTCTCTATTTAAGCTGTGCAAATATTTGTTACAAAGAATGTCGACATCCAGCTCGGTTTCGAAAATGGTTTGCTTACTCTTAGAGGTGTGAATGTAGATCATTCACTATGTATTCTTCTGACCTGCTGTCATCACTGTGCAATTCAGTCTTAAAATATTTGGATGCCACTAAAAATAAAATGTTCACAGTGGTGTGACAGCTGTGCCAATTGTGCCAGGTGCGAAACCTGCTACATTTGAGCAAGAAATCTCCTAATTTGCACAAAGCTTACGCTAATACTATACACCAGTTTTGCGACCTTCTAGAGAAAAACAATACATATGTGCTAGATATGATTAATCAAGTTAATCAAAAACCTGGGCTTATGTGCACAAAACCTTAGGTTTATGTGCCAGTTATGTTGTTCCTTTTCTGGTATTAAGTCACCTTGTGAGTATCCATTGTTAGTATTTTCAGTACTTCAGTGTGAGTTGTTTTTATTTTTGTGCTGTCCACTTTTAATAGTGCTGAAGATTAAGCTTTTTAGTATTTTTCTTTTGCCTGAAGCTGATTATGAGTACGCGTTAGTTGTACTGATACCACTCTAAAGGCAGCTGTGTTTGATGTCTTGTGCACATGTAACTCATAATTTTGTTTAATCTTGGAACCATTGTACATCAATATGTACATTCTGCTTTATAAACGATTGTTGGTGTGTTTCTTATGCTTTGCTCCTAGGGTGGTACGACCTAGTCAGGCATTTACTCAACCTTTAGTCGTCTTCCGCCAGGCAATTTGCAACAATATTGTTTTGATTAAATAAATCAAATCAATCAATCAAGCTTGCTTGATCGCTAAAGAAAATGTGACCTCAAATCTGCCGGCAGATGCCTGTTTGCAACGGGACCTCTGCGGACTCCTCTATCCATCAGGCGCGCCGTACGGCCTCATTCAGTCGCTTGAGAACAAGCTCACTCACTTTTTCAGCACAGCTCGCCTTCATGTCCATTATGTTGCAGACATGTGGCAAAAGATTGGGCAAACTCCACAGGTTGGCTGCAGTGACCATTTCATTACGCTGACTCAATCTGTTGTGCGTTTTTATTGTCTTACTCGACTGCATTTCTTCCTAAAAGGAGTCAACAAAAAAAGGATGGAGAAAAGAGAGCCAAGCGGCCTAAGCCCTAAAGAGAACTTTTTATTGCAAAGTTCGAATAAACTTGCTTTGTGTACGAATGTGTTTTCTTTTAAACTAATATTTTTTTTCTTTCTGCCGATGAAACGTACACCCGACGGTTTGACCAGCGGCTAGTGAATAGTAATGGATCCAAGTTCGATGACGGGCATGTTTTAACAACACGAATGTTTGGAACAAGTCGCAGTGATGCATAATTATAATTGTTAAAACGGCAGGACAAGCAAAAAAAAAAGTGCTTGAGTGCAAAAAAAAATTCCGCGAGCGATATTACTCTATAGCGTACGCAGTGCTACTTGGTAAGCAGCCTGCTACCCAGATAATGCATACGATAACTATTTTTTAAAGGAGGACAGGAAGTCTACCTTTATTAGTTAAATCGCTTAAGGGGAAAAAAAGAGACAATTAGCGCTGCAAAAGTGTTGCACGCAAAAAATAGCGCGAGCCATGTTCGTTGGACGCAAGCAGGTCCGCGCTATACGTCGCCCGCACAACGCCATGCGCCCCTGCGTACAGCGCCCCTTGCGGCATCGGCGCAACTTGCGGACCGGTTTCCACGGCCGCTTTTCACACCTCCCCATAGTAGCCACCCTACCGGTAGTACCTTCGAGCGTTTCTGGTGGAACAAGCATTTGCCTATGGAGTACCTACAAAAAAAAGGGTCAGCCTGTTGGACAACAACTTCGAAATGCAACTTCTGCAGAGTGTAAAAAAGAGACTTTTCTTTGTTGCAAACATGTACCATTCAGAGAATTTTGTTTCTCACTCATACTGTACAGTGCCTGTATATTGTCGATTTTGATGCAATTTCAAGTGCAATGAACTTCATTATATTGAAGCTTTTGAGTAGTTTTCTATATGCACTTTTAAAGTGCAGCCTCCTGACTGCCCATTTAACCCCTTTACTGGTCATTTTTTTCAAAAACTTCCTTTCAAAAAGTGCCTTTTTTATGTTCTTGATTTTTATTCTGTGTGTTCTAAAAAGTAGCTAGTAGATTTTTAAAAATATTTTTACCACATACTTCGTCATGTCAACGGAATAAAGCTTATTTCTTATAATACACAGGAAACCAGCTATCTGCTGCTAATAAGATTAAAAACCTTATAAACAAGATAGTTACAGAAGCTACGGTCAACCAAATGGAGGAAACACCTACCAAAAAATGTCACAGTGGTGTACGATGAAATGCGGATGACACACAGCCATGCATCCCACATCGGCGTGGGCACGGTGATTGAATTCTACACCAGATCGACAGTGTTCTGTCAAATTATTGTCCTGGATGTGCTGTGGGCCCCAAAGCAGGTGAAGACCACTATAGAGACTGGAAGACTAGGCGGCCCGCATACTGTTTTGCCGCTCTCTAGCAAAAAATGGCCTGCGCTACACAAGCATAGTTTCTGTTAGTGACAGCCGCAGTTTTTTAGCTCTTTGTCAGGATCAGACTTGCCGTTCTATACCGCTAAAAAAGAATATCTTATCAATTGTGTTAAAAAAGAGGATGGGCACCGCCCTGCATGCCGCTGTTACAAAGAGCAAGAAAGACCAACCTACTGGCGGAAAAAAATGGTCACACAAAATTTGAAGAAGCAATTCACGGACTACACCCAGCTTTGCGCCTCTTTTGGTCTTCAACTTCGACAATGTGCACTCCGCAGAGCAGCTGAAAAAGGCACCATGTGAAAAAAAAGGCTGCAAAAGCTCACCAGGCTAAATGGCAGATGGCCAAGCGTTGGCGCACCGCTAAGGATAACAAGGACTACAACCCTTGAGCCTATTAAGCATGCAACATGATGCAGAACTTTGAATATTGTTTTCTCATTACATTTCTTTTTGGCATGCTGCTCTGCTCGTGGAACAGATAAGTTGGCAACTGCCTTTAAGGATATTGATACCTTATAAAAAAACTCGAAATTATTAAACTGCCAGCATATATACTTATGGGATTTCTGCCTATCTGACCAACCTTAAGCAGTTTGTTGTTCTCAATATAACTTTTCCGGTGAACTTCCCGTTACTTCAGGTGTCCCAAAGAGCAGTATTCTAGGACATTCACTATTTTTAATTTACATTATTGACATCACTAAAACAACTACAGGGCCAGAACAAATCACATTGTTCGCCGATAATTGTGTGGTGTTCAATGAATTATTTACGGAGACGACCAAGTTGCACTTATTTCTAGCCTTCAAAACATCGTATCCTGGTGTGGTAAATGGAATATGGAATGTATAAACTATGGAATCTGCCATACTTGCATTCAAACCTGTCTTTGGCCACGTAACATACGATAAGCTGGAAGGTGCTGTTTTCGATATTTTCAGAATACGGCATGAGGGGTAACGTAGCCTCCACGGTAACCAACAACGGATTAAACTGCATTAGGCCATTTAGGTAAATCTTCAAAACTAAATAACCTTAATGGAAATATTTAGCCACTTCTAGTGCTATAGTTGCATTATTAGTGCTCGAATGTTTTTCTCCCTTTCAGAGTGTGTCCAGCTCAAATGAGACAAATTAGACAAACGAAGCAGGCAATTAAAGAGAAATCCAGCCAGTAGAAACCGACAAGCATTTTGAACCCACCATAAGGGCCTAAATGTGTGCTTCCTCCGCACGTTAAATGGACGCACAGCTCGCACACTGAACATAGTTGCAACCTCAGAGTCTGCTGCCGCTGAACTCGATGCCTGATGTTCACGATCAGCGAAATTTGTTTTAAAGAAATGTTCTACCGTTCGCAGCAGGCAGCGTCAATTGAACATCTCAGGCAATATATTGAAGAGCCCCTAAGCAGTCTACCTGTGACAGCCACTACCAATGAAATGAAGTTCGCTTCATGCTGCTATGGAGAAGCTGCATAGCATGAGGAAAGAAATCGATTGACTGTTCTGCATTTTGAAACTGCAGGGCTTACACCGGCCTGCGAGACACAAATCTATAGAAGAATACTGCAATGTCAAGGCCTACCTTCTATTGGTGAATGAATGGGCACAGCCAATCGGGGAGGCTTTTAAGCTGCGAGCTGCAACACGCCAAAGCTTCAAAAATATACCTAGCATGCTAGCAAGGTGCAGGTGCAACGGCTTCAGCGCCAGCTGTGTGTTTAGCCTCGGCTGGGCACACATTCACATTGAGGGCTACAAAACACCTTCACATTTTTATAAAAAAAGTGGCTTTATAGCCCTCAAAAAATCTTTTTCCCAGCAATGCACTACTGCTTTAGAGTTAAGCTGACTTTCTCCCATTGGTTGCAGCAATGCATACTAAAGAAAGTGCGACTCCAACGGGGACCAATAATGCTGTAATTTTCTACTATAAAAAGCAAAGCTGAAGTGTCTACACTTTTTTGTTTGTGCCTAACCACATGTTGCAGTTAACTAACCAAGCTGTAAGGTTGCCGTTTCTGTTTCGGCTCCTGTGGGCAGTTGGTTCTGAATATTTACGTTAATTCATCAAATCTGTTCAGATTGCCGCATGCGCCTGTCCTCGTCCTGCTGCTCCTTTAATGTGAAAAAGCAAAACTTATCATTCACAGGTCACGAAGCCGCTCTTCTATTTTGGACGTAGTTACACAACAGGATCACACGTTTATTGGTGACCTGCTTCAAACGCTGGCTGTCCTGGAGAAGCAAAAAAAAAAAAAAAACCGAGACTAAGAAGAAACTGACATATATTGTGGCCCTCTAGCAAGTGCCGTTTACGACAGGATTGAAAAGAGGTAAGTGATGTTGCATCAGAGTTGGAATAGGTTCCTTTATCTCATGAATGGTTTAGGGCTGCAGGTGTTGACACCTCCGTGGAATGTTCAAGCTGGCTGCCACTAGTTCCTCATTACCATAGTTTAAGTTATCATGGATCCCAGACAGTACCATGAGGCCTGCACTCAGTTATTTGGTCCATTATGCCTAAAGAATAGCATACTTCACTAATAGCTACAGAAACTGCAGTTAGTGAAGCGATATGCAGGTATAATGTGGGAAACCTCCATGCCTAATCGCAGCTTTTCGCCTATTTTGGTCTTCAACTTGGATGCTGTGAATGCCGCAGAGCAGCTGAAAAAGGCACCATGTGAAAAAAAAAAGCTGCAAAAGGTCACCAGGCTAAAGGGCAGATGGCTAAGTGATGGCACACCGCTAAGGACACCAAGAACTATAACCCTTGTGTCTATTAAGCAGGCAAACATGATGCAGAACTTTAAATCTTGATTTCTCAATACTGTTTTTTGGCATGTCGCTCTGATCGTGGAGCAGATATCTTGACAACTACTTGACAAATTTTGGTTCTGTTTGTTTTATGACACTCCTTGAAGTGCACTTCACGGGGCTGCGTTTGGCTTTCTTAAATTCAGGCTTTTCAAAACTTTTGTCAAGGCTTCTTATTTGAAGTGAAAGTGTGAAGTAAAGCAGCAATGAAAATAATCTAAACTAGAAGTTTTAGTGTTGCAAAAAATAATTTGGAAAATGCAGCCTTCTTCAGGATACATTTACCTCATCACACAGTGTTTATCAACTTTTTATGCCATTTTTGGAACTCTCCCGTCGATGCACGAGTTACCATAATAAAATTATATGTCTCACAGGAAGTTTTAGTGATATCACTTTGAAATTTACACAGAAGCATTGGAGGTCATTCTTAGTCTATGTGCAAATTTTCATCAAGATCTAACAAGAAACAAAAAACTTCACAGAAGCCTTCAGAGGTGGACATCATCAAGCTACTGATGCAGCACTTTGATCACAGGCTATCCGAGTTACTTGTCCATTATCATTTCCAGAAACGAGAACAGCTTCCTAACGAATCCATCAAGGATTATGTGACAGCTCTGTGAACCTTGGCAAAGGACTGCAACTTTGGCACCGTACACTCCACGACGGCAGGTCGGGAGGCGTCAGGCAGTAGCGCGAAGGTCCAATCTCAAGCAGCGAGTACAATACTAACTTTGAGAGTGATGCTACAAGACAGATTGGTATGTGAAATCCACCATTCTTAGCTTCAACAATGGCTGCTAACTGAGAATAAGCGAACTATTAAGATAGCCTACGAACTGGAGTTGATGACTGAATCAGCGAAAAACGAGCACAGGCAGATACAAGGCAGCCAGACGCAGGCTGACACTTTCGATGTAAATTGTCAGCATTTTCAAGAGTGCATTACAAGCAAGCCGCCTCAGTGCTTCTGATGTCTAGCAGATCATAAGGCCGAGAAGTGTTTCTTCAAAAATGCTACGAGTAACATATGCCATATGAAAGGTCACATGGCCAAAGCTTGTCTCTAAAAGGCTAAAGCACAGAAGTACCAAGGAAGCCATTATTTAGAAGAGAAATACAAACTGTTAGGACTGCCTCCTTACAGTTTTTAACAAGAAACCACACATGGAAACCACATCTAGGTTTGTCGTGGCAGTTCTACTTTCTCGTCAGTCACTCAAGCTGGAAGTTGCCTGGGGAGCAGCGTTCTCGATAATAAGTGGAGTGACTTTTGCTCCCCTCTGGTCTCATCATGCCCCGGTGTTAAAAGAACACAAGCTTGCTCTACGGACATGGTCGGGAGAATGTCCAGACATCATGGGTTCCGTGATGATCGATGTTTCTTTCCAAAACAACAGAGCTCAGCTACTATTGCTCGTGGCTGGAGGAGTGGGAGGCAGTTTGTTAAGAAGAAATTGGTTAAAAAAACTGGGAATTATGATGCGTGCGCTCAACAATCTCACAGGCAGGAAGAACCATTGAGGACACCTTAGCCAAGTTCTCTGCGGTGTTCGACTATGCTCTCAGTGGACATTCAGGCCCACCTGGACACATCGACCTGGCTGAAGACACGACACCCAAGTTTTTGAAATGCCGGCACATGCCATTTGCTCTACGCGATGCCCTCTGTTGAGAAGTCGACAAGCTTCAGAAATAGAATGAGAAACCTATTTTGTGCCGCAGTATGCGCTTAGTGCGTAGCAGGCATCTCCCACGTAGGAAACAACCGGAAGTAACCTGGCCGCCGCTCTGTGGGCCTGCTGGACAGCCCATTCATTGCTGGTCGGCTAGAAGTGAGCTTTTGAGGGGCCTCTCCCACTTGCTTGAGGAAGAGTCAGGAGGAGCGTTTCGACACTACCAGAGCATGTGTGAGAATGTTGCTGTGTAGGCGCACAGCAATACTCACACACATGCTGCACACATGAAGGCATAATTGAGTCCATCGCCGCCTCGGACTGGGCTACGTCCGCGGTAGTGGCGAGGAAGAAGAATGGATCTTTGCGGTTGTGCAGGGACTACAGAAGCACTGTGAATGCGAGTATCAAGCCAACCACGTATCCTTTGCCGACGCCAGTAGAGTTGCTTGCAACTGTTCGAGGTGGACAGATATTCTCAGAGATAGATTTAACACAGCCTTATCAACAACTGCATGTCGACAAGGCCACTTCAGAGATGCTGACTATCAATACAATTGAAGGATCGTACGCGGTGAAGCGACTACCATTCAGCGTTTCAGCATCACCATCGATAATCCAACGCTTCATGGACACTCCGCTCGCTGAAATACCCAGTGTTTGCGTCTATTTGGATGAAATCCTCATTGTGGGAGCGTCAAACGAAGAGCATTTAGATTGACTGGAAGCAGTTCTGCAGCATTTGCAAAAGGCGGGCCTTAAAGCCAACAGAGAAAAGTGCATATTTGGTGTACACAAAGTGCAGTTCTTGAACTACAAAGTGAGCTCTAAGAGGGTTGAGCTAACGTCTGAAAAGGTCGAAGCAATAACGAGTGCGCCAGAACCAACAAACAAGGCAGAACTGCAATGCTCCTAAGAAACGATGAGCTTTTACAGCCGGTCGCTCCACGACAAGGCATCCATTACCGAACCTCTTCACAGTTTATTGGACAAAGAAACTAAGTGGCAATAGAAAGCTCCACACAAGACTGCTTTCAAAAAACTTGAGAACGCAATGCGTGAACGTACGGTCCTAACATCAGCACATAACATCAGCTTCATATCATTGGGCAACAAATGTGCAAGCGGCACGTATGGTAGAAGAAGTGAAAATGGCTCTCGACAAATTGACTGATGGAAGTTTTTCCTGCCGGCTACCGAGGTTTCTTTCAAGAAGCATACGACACCACACACCATAATGCAGAAAATGCCTGCAGAGCTAATGTTTGGAAGGCAGCTGCCGTCCCACCTGGACGCGCTACACTTGCGAAAACTTACCCAAGAGAGAAAGGTGAATGACATAGCAGAACATTATGTGCCAGGCTACAAGGTATGGGTTAAGAATTTTCTTAACAACCCCGCATGGCTACCCGTGGTATTTGAAGAATGCGGCTAACGGTCATTTCTAACGGTAACTCAAAATGGCAGGAGGCACAGGCATCACGTAGATCATATGAAGAGAAGGCACACGAATATTGAAATCGCCGTTCAAGAAACACCACACTATTCATGGCCAGGAGACGATTCCCACACAAGACACCCGTTTTACTACAAGACTAAATTCATGTGTCGAGCATGAGAGAATATGCGCCCGCAGCAGTTGGTTCACCTGCTAGTGCGTCCACACCGCTATGGTCATATTCTTAAGGTACCAGAGAGATTGAATATGTAAAGATACCGACATAGAATAGGATCACTAGAGACGGAAATATTATATATAGGCTTAGGGACAAGCAAGAGAAGATGAGGAGAACCAAGTGGCGTGACCAAGAACTCATAACTGGGCTACTGCATTCAGTTTTCCGTAAATGCAATAAACGGCCTTTATAATAGTAAACCAAATATATACGTGTGACCACCAAGGAAGCAGTCTTCCTGACCTATGCCGCTTTATAGATGAATTCACTGAACAATTTTTTCCGTAACTCGAATTTCCCAGACATTCGACAGCTTTTGCAGATTTCAAGACCCTTTCATGAAGCTCAATCCAGTGGGCTGAACGATTTGTCAATTCCCAGCAAGTGTGCATCATCTCATGGTTGGACGTGACACTGCAATCTAAAGGCTAATTTGTATTGCTATACATACATTCACAAAGTAAAACTGACCTGTCCCAAACGATATGGCATTCAATACAGATAAATGACATATGTCCCAACAGATATGACTCTTAACAGCAGCAACCAAAGTAGTCATGACAAAATGACTGACATGGGAGTGGATCCATCCTTTCAGGTGAGAATGCAATCCAGGAACAGAAATGATGGTAGGAAGGCATCTTCAGCTTTGGTGAGGGTGTTCAGGAAATCCAGCTCTGTTCGGTGGCTGTGATGTAGCATCCAGGTCAGCTTGGCAACTTTAACGCAAGCAGGTAATGGCCCATGAAACGGACAATCTGCCAAAAGGA
The DNA here is from genome assembly GCF_043290135.1 of Rhipicephalus microplus. Taxonomy (NCBI): domain Eukaryota; kingdom Metazoa; phylum Arthropoda; class Arachnida; order Ixodida; family Ixodidae; genus Rhipicephalus; species Rhipicephalus microplus. The sequence continues at coordinate 373,516,730 of NC_134710.1, read as the reverse complement.
AATTGCACTTTTGCGACCCTACACAATAGTCTTTAAAAAGGCATTCCCAAAGTAGTGATGCGATTGATAGAAGACATTTTCGAGCAGCTTCTGGAGCAAATAAAACCCCGATTTGGCACAGTACATTAGACTATGTCTATTCAAGTCTATATAAAATAGTTGTTACATGTTTAATGAAATGCCTATAAAGTAGACTTTAAGTGAATGGAAATTTGTTGACCCTGTAATGCCCAGGAAAAGCTATGCTTTCAGAAAAATTGCGAGAGAATGCTGACTGTTATGACTCTTCTTGTACAGTTCATTTTAAGAAACATATGAATGAAACTTTGTTTGAGGCATAACTTTATTAGTACTAATTGGAAATATTACTGTCATATTATGTACAATTCACTGTACCTTCTTCATAGCACGTCAAATCCGCAATAGCTGTTTATCGTGACATCTATAGCAGCTTTTAGTAGCGTTATTGAGGTATCATATTCAATGCATCAAATATGGTACAGTGGACATTACAAGGTTAAACAAAACTGCTGCTTAAATGGAACAGCTGGCTCCAGCAAGATTGGCTTCACACCTAGATTCTCCATCCTTGTTCATCTCTGAGTAAACGAAACTCCTGTTAAACGAAAACCTTTTCCTGATCCCTTTAGGTTCCGTTTAACGAGAGTCCATCATACGGACACGTGAATACATGCTTTCAAATAGAATTCCATGAAGTTAAATTTACTTGTTACTATACTTTTTCTTGTGCCAAACTTAGTTTCTTCAACCCTAGATTGGCTGTAATACAGTTTGTCTGTTATTAAATGAGGCTCTCTCCTATGTGGTAGAGTTACTGCATGGAAGTGCAAGCTGTTCAATTATTCCATGCCATTTTCTTTTCTGTAGAATAAAACCTATTGTGAAAAAGTTCGTGCTTTCAATACAACCTGGGTCTCTCTTGTATAGTAAAATAAATGGTGTGAAGAAAATCATTGGGCTGCTGTTCACAGTTTGTGGGCAAAATTCAGGATTTATTTATTATTACTGGTCCTTTGTGCCCAAAATATTCACTGTGTTCAATAAAAGTTGTGACAATGGAGGGCTTCGTATCTTATTTGAATAGTTACTGAACATCAGCTTTCATTGATGTCGAGAAGCACGAAGCACAACTGAGACACCAGTGTGCACATGCCGAGACTCCGTGGCTTAGTAAAACTTCACAGACCTCTGCCGCAGTTGGAAATGCAGTTAAATCCTAACTGCAGCATCCTATTAGAACAAGCCCTCTGCATGACCTCTTCCTGAATGGGGGAAAAAAAAACACTGCAGTCTGTTCCAGCACATACATGTACTCCTCCCTGTATTTGATGCAATCAATGAAGTAAAAAGCTGCGACCTAACGAAAAACTGGGTGGCCTCCGCAGAACATGCAGCACTGTCCCAGCAAAAAGTGCAACAGCAACCTTTCATAGATTTTCTTTTAGCACTCATTGGGTAGCTGCTCCAAGCCCACTTGCAGCGTACACACTGCACCATAAATTATCACAACTTTTGTGTAGTAGGCAGTCATTCACTATGCCATCTATCTCTAGAGAAGTGTGGTACATGCTACACACTTGCAAAGAATTTTGTGCATTTTTTTTCGCCACGGATGATGACAATGAAGAATTATGCCTGAAGCAATTGTAATGGGATGGACCCTACGACAACTCACTTGTTATGCAATCAACATTGTGCGACACTTGGTTGTTACTCCCTTTATTACTCATATCAATGAAATTCCTTTCCCGATAATAAGCATGCCTAAAGCTAATTTTCAGCGTAGTTTCAAGCAGCGGCGTGGCTCTGTGGTAGACTACTGAGCTGGCACGCAGAGAACCTGGGTTCGAATCCCATTGGGTCCTTAGTGTTTTTTTTATTTATGGAGTTTTCTTTTTCTTATTTAGTGCAAAAGTGGTTACACCAACGGCAGACAACTACAGCGCAAGCTACCCTTATTGAAATCTCATAACAGCTTTCGCTGTAAAACCTGTAATTGCACCCATTAATTTTCTCTGCCTTTACAGTAGTTAGAGACTATATTAACTTGATCGAATATTTTTATGCCGCAGAATGAGACAGCACTAGTCATAGAAAATACTGTTTATGCAGCAGGGGGCAGTTAGCATTACACCCAGCCCTCCTCCACTCATCTGATCCCTTTCGGTAGGAAACTATAGCATCCAGAATTACCGCTAAGTAGATATTGTGCAACTTTAGACAGAAGGGGCCATGTGAAAAGGGAATGTACAAATGCCAGCACCATTGAGCATGCTCTCTTCGTGGATATCATGAACCAGATGGATGGTAACCCTCATGTTAGAGAGCATATCTGAGAACATGAGCGAGACTATTTCTTTAGCCACGGAAGCAATCGGCTTCTGCGCATTGGTCACCTGGGCTGCACCTTTGTCTTCCTAAGTTGCAGATGAATGCAGACATTAGAATACTGCTGGTAAAAACCTTGCACACAGAGTTCGATAGATCAGTTAGTTCTACAATGTTCCTGCCAAGTCGTTTTTTTTTCCCCCAAAAGGCCGTTGAAATAAAGTCTCGGTGCATGCTTGTAGTGATAAGATTTTCACCATAATGTGGCAGGACGCCGCAGGTTTTGCCACTTGGCGCAGTTTCGCACGATTGGGTAGCAATCACATCACTGTCAAAGCCGTAGAATAGTATCAGCTCAAGTAGTCAACATTAACTGACTGCAGTGAGCAGCAGTTTCAGGGCATTTTCAGGTCAATCCCAATAGAACTACTGACCTACTGCTCACCACCACTGTTTTAGTGAATTTACAGTGTGCATAAAACTCAACTGCTGCCATGAACTATTCTGCAGCCTGAAATAACAGGCTATTTTTAAACAAATCTGTAGCTTTTCATACCAAAAGATAACTCGTACAGGTAGTAAAACACTAACCCACTTTTGTATCACACATTAAACTCACGTAATACAGTAACAGTGTCTCAAGTAATACAGCAATGAAGTGTCTACAGTAAATAAAACTATATTAGGGTAGCAAGGAAAAAACTGTAAATACAGCAACACATGCGTCATGAATGTGAACACTGGACGAACGCTAGCCATCTCACAGGCTACATGTAGAACGAAGTGACTCTTCAAAAATATACACATGCCCACAGACAAGAAGGTCTATATTGATGGGCCCCTGAAAAGGTTTTTGGAAGTTTGTTAGCCTTTGATCTACAGCCTTATGAAATCCTTCACAAAATAAAATGAGCGATGCAACAGGTGATGCAATGGCGTAATGAAGGTGCTAATTGCAGAAACTCCACTCTTTATTTATCACATGGTTGACCTCTTTGCCACAAGGTACTGTAATGATACCAGCTGCTGACATTTTATTCTTCAGTATGCTGATAAGCTGCAAGAGCTAAGAAGTATGCGGACAAACTAAAGCTACGTAAGAACGATTACCAATAAGCATATATACGGGTATTGGTGGTATCTTCAGGGGTAAAGTTAAAACCACGGATGGTGGATTTACGCGTTCACTTTACGGCAAGAGCCCAAAGCTAACTGCATTGATGACCTGAGCAGCTTTGCTTGCTGGTCGCCTCACACAGGAATACCGTGTCACAGTTTTATAGTCGTGTTACATGGGCACTTTTGAAAGGCAATGCCGTCAATGGCGATCAAAACGTCATCAACTTGACAAAGTTGTCGTCCTGCTAGATGGCAGTTTCAAATCGCCATTGAGAGGTTCAGGTGTACCTAACAAGACTTGTGTTGCACTGCGGATCATCATTTTCATTGTCATGTTACTAAAACAAAAAAAGAATAAATACACTCAAAAGCACTGATATGCATGTCGTTTTTGTTTAAACTATGAATTGTTTGGCCGTGGTGATGAATACATCATCATCATCATCAGCCTGGCTACGTCCACTGCAGGACAAAGGCCTCTCCCATGCTCCGCCAGTTAACTCGGTCCTGTGCTTGCTGCTGCCAATTTATACCCGCAAACTTCTTAATTTCATCTGCCCACCTAACCTTCTGTCTCCCCCTAACCAGCTTTCCTTCTCTGGGAATCCAGTTAGTTACTCTTAATGACCAGCGGTTATCCTGTCTACGTGCTACATGCCCGGCCCATGTCAATTTCCTCTTTTTTATTTCAACTATGATATCCTTAACCCCCGTTTGTCCCCTAATCCACTCTGCTCTCTTCTTGTCTCTTAAGGTTACACCTACCATTTTTCTTTCCATTGCTCGCTGCGTCGTCCTCAATTTAAGCTGAACCCTCTTTGTGAGTCTCCAGGTTTCTGCTCCGTAGCTAAGTACCGGCAAGATACAGCTGTTATATACCTTCCTCTTAAGGGATAATGGCAATCTACCTGTCATAATTTGAGAGTGCTTGCCGAATGTGCTCCACCCCATTCTTACTCTTCTAGTTACTTCAATCTCATGGTTAGGCTCTGCGGTTAATACCTGCCCTAAGTAGACATAGTCATTTACAACTTCAAGTGCACTATTACCTTTCTCGAACCGCTGTTCCTTTCTGAGGTTGTTGTACATTACTTTCGTTTTCTGCAGATTAATTTTTAGACCCACCTTTCTGCTCTCCTTGTGTAACTCCTTAATCATGAGTTGCAATTCGTCCCCTGAGTTACTCAGCAATGCAATGTCATCGGCGAAGCGTAGGTTACTAAGGTATTCTCCATTAACTCTTATCCCTAACTGTTCCCATTTTAGGTTTCTGAAAACCTCCTGTAAGCACGCGGTAAATAGCAATGGGGAGATTGTGTCCCCCTGCCTTACACCCTTCTTGATTGGTATTCTGTTGCTTTCTTTATGAAGCACTATGGTAGCAGTTGATCCCCTGTAGATTTCTTCCAGAATGTTTATATATACTTCATCTACGTCCTGATTCCGCAGTGTCTGCATGACGGCTGATATTTCTACTGAATCAAACGCCTTCTCGTAATCTATGAAGGCTATGTATAGTGGTTGGTTATACTCTGAGCATTTATCTATTACCTGATTGATAGTATGAATGTGGTCAATTGTTGAGTAGCCTGTTCGAAATCCTGCTTGTTCCCTTCATTGATTGAATTCTAATGTTTTCTTTACTCTGTTAGCAATAACCTTTGTAAATAGCTTGTATGCTACAGAGAGCAAGCTGATTGGCCAGTAATTCTTCAAGTCCTTGTCATCTCCTTTCTTATGTATTAAGATGATGTTAGCGTTCTTACAAGACTGCGGTACTCTTCCCGTCGGGAGACACCTCGTAAACAGGGTGGCTAGTTTTTCTAACACAATCTGTCCTCCATCTTTCAGCAGACGTGATGTTACGTGATCCTCACCATCTGCTTTGCCTCTTTGCGTGCTCTCCAAAGCTTTTCTGACTTCTTCTATCATTACTGGTGGGGTGTCATCTGGGTTACTGCTAGTTCTTGTAGTATTAGGGTCGTGGTTGTCTCGGCTACTGTACAGATCTATGGAAAACTCCTCCGCTATTTTAACTATCCTATCCATATCAGTAGTTATTTTGCCTTGTTTGTCCCTTAGTGCATACATCCGATTTTTGCCTATCCCAAGTTTCCTCTTCACTGCTTTGACGCTTCCTCCGTTTTTCAGAGCGTGTTCAATTCTCTCCATGTTATACCTTCTTACATCGCATACTTTACGTCTATTAATCAACTTCGAAAGCTCTGCCAGTTCTATTTCGTCTGTTGTACTTGACACTTTCATGATTTGATGCTTCTTAATTATGTTCTTCGTTTCCTGGGAAAGCGTGCCAGTGTCCTGTCTAACTACCCTGCCTCCAACTTCCACTGCACACTCCGTAATGATACTCGTCAGATTATCATTCATTGTATCTACGCTAAGGTTGGTTTCCTCACTAAGGGCCGAGTACCTGTTCTGCAGCGACACTCTGAATTCCTGTACTTTCCCTCTCAGTGCTAGCTCATTGATTGGCTTCTTGCGTATCAGTTTCTGTCGTTCCTTCTTCAAGTCTCGGCGAATTCGAGACCGTACCATTCTATGGTCACTGCATCGTACCTTGCCAACCACTTCCACATCCTGCACGATTCCTGGGTGTGCACTCATTATAAAGTCTATTTCATTCTTATTTTCGCCATTAGGGCTCCTCCATGTCCACTTGCGGTTTCCTCGTTTTCGGTAGAAGGTATTCAAAGTCCGCCAATTATTGCGTTCTGCGAATTCTACTAGTAGCTCTCCTCTGGCGTTTCTAGTGCCGATGCCATAATCTCCTCCTGCCTGGTCCCCAGCCTGCTTCTTCCCTACCTTTGCATTAAAGTCGCCCATCACTATAGTATACTGTGTTTTTACCTTACTCATTGCCGATTCCACGTCTTCATAGAAGCTTTCAACTGAAGCGTCATCATGGCTGGATGTAGGCGCGTAAGCCTGTACCAACTTCATCTTGTATCTTTTATTCACTTTAATTACGATACCTACCACCCTTTCATTAATGCTATAATATTCTTCTATGTTGCCAGCTATGTTTCTGTGAATTAGGAACCCCACTCCCAGTTCTCTTCTGTCTGCCAAGCCCCGATAGCAAAGGACGTGCCCATTCTGTAGCACAGTATAGGCCTCATCTGTCCTCCTAACCTCACTGAGCCCTATTATATCCCATTTAACACCCTCTAGCTCCTCGAATAGTACAGCTAGACTTCCCTCACTAGATAAGATTCTAGCGTTAAACGTTGCCAAGTTCAGGTTCCAATGGCGGCCTGTAGTCCAGAGATACTTAGCACCCTCTGCTGCGTTGCAGATCTGACCGCCGCTGTAGTCTGTTGCTTCGCAGCTGCTGAGGACTGAGGGCCGTGAGTTATTTGGCGTATGCATGTGGGAGGTAGTGGCCAAATACTGCACAAGGGTGGCCAATCCTTCTCTGGTGAGGGAGTGCGTTCCTGGCGGTGGTTACCGGTGAGGCCGCACCTCAGGCCTCTTAATGCAGTTCCATCAACACGCGTTTTTTTTTTTTTTTTCTCGTTTGGGAACTGTGTGGCACCGGGCACGTGGTCAGACTGTTGTTGTTTTCACAGATTCACACTGTTTTCCACTCCTAAAATTTAAAATTTTCATTTGTAATAGCAGTATTTGTAGCGGTTGAACTCCTTGTATCTTCACAAACAAATAGACACCACTCTGACCCTCCTAGGACCAAAATTGCTAAAGTTATAGGTAGATATGTGCAGAGCTCACTTACCCGTGCTGCTGACACGGCCGCTCCCGCTTCCGCAGTTGCAATAATCTGTGCTTATTGGCTAAGAGGTGGAGGAGCAGTTCCGGTGGGCTTAATTTGCTGTGGAAGCTGTTTCGCCAAACCCCGCTCAAGCAGTGACAGCAGTCCGGCAACACTGAGTGTGTCTTCTGAATAAGTCTCTTCTGATGCTCTCAGTTGAATTGGGCGCTCGCGGTTTTTTCTACGGCTATCTCCGGATTTTAACCACTCAATTGAGACATGACTTGTCGTCCTGGGTGTGTAAAAGCCGAGATATGACTCGTTGTCCTCAAAGTGGCTTGGTCCCACCCAAGATGGCGGCCCCCATATGGTCATAACGTGGGAAAAATTGCTTGTGGGTTTGTTTTCGCCGGTCAGAAACTGGTAAGATTAAGCTCAGAGCCCGAAATCCTCCTTCTGCGTGATTTAATAATGTTACCAATATTTGTTGTGATCTTTTGCCTTTTCATTCAATCTTTGAGCTCGAGGGGGCAGGTGCTAAAGTCCCCTGTCAACATGGCAGCCCCCATAGGGCGGATACACGTGTTACCCACAGTTGATTTTCGGTGAAGAAAAACCGTTTTTCCCGCAGATTCGAGATAAAATGGTAGCGGCGAGGCTCCGGAACGTCCCAAGAGGAATTGAGGGTGGTTTTAGAGGTGCGTAGTAGCTTTTCTTGCGGGATTCCTGATTTGATCGAAGTGGAGCCAGTGGCTGCTGTTGTTAGGCCTAACCGAAGTATGAGTCATTAATTTCTCAAGTTGTAACTGGTTTGGGTGGCTAAACCGTGCTCCTCGAAGTGCTCCGAAGCCTCATAAAACCATGCGAGGAAATTTAGATTATTACTCACAGTTTTGACGGAGATTTGAGGTTCGAAGGCTGAGCTGTTGTGGAACCGCTCAAGCGACCCGGGCCCCCTGGTGGAGGTACATATTTAATTTTGAAGTTGAGCAGTGAAACTGTGGCGAGCAAGACCCAGCAAAACGGTGAGTTAAAGACAAGCAAGTTAATAATAATAATACTTGGGGTTGAACATCCTGAAATCGCAATACGATTATGAGGGACACCGTAGTTCACTGAAGGGCCCCAGAAATTTTAACCACCTGGGGTTCTCAACGACACCTAAATCCAAGTACATGAGCCACAGACATTTATGCCTCCATCGAAAATGCAACCACTGCAGCTGGCATTCCACTATGCGACTTTTGGGCCAGCAGGTGAGTGCCATAAACACTAGACCACCATGGCGGGGCAAAGACAAACGAGTTGTTAAGGGGAGATGTGATGATGGAAATGGTAAATTTGGTCAAAATGTTCCATTTTTCAACTGACTTTTTTTTGCAATCCTGAAATATTAGAACAAAATCGGTATCAGAAGTGAAGAAAGAAGCATTTTACTGGAGGAATATTGTCAGAAGCTATGAAAAAATTGGGTTTTAGCATACCTGCCAAGTTAAAGGATTCTGAATCCGGGAGATTTCTGCAATGGGTGGGGGTAGGTTATTTGCCATTTTTTCGGCACAAAAATAACATAACGAAAAACAAGAGGGGGAGGGTCGCCAGCGCAAGCATTGGCTTTGCGGTCTTATTATGACTTGGGGTGGCAAACACACGAAAGAAGGCTTTCCCACTAAAGTGAGAGTCTCAAAGGGGGACCACAAATACCGCCGAGATTTCGCATCATCAAAACAACTAGCGGATCTATTCCCGTAAAAACAAGTCGCATATGTCTTCCTGGCACACACGCTAACAGACGGGATGGGGCAGCTGACTGCCGCGAAAAGGTGAGTCGAACCTTCCCTTGCTACTATAGATTCTTTGAACAGGAACGCCAAAACGCGCCTAGCCTTTCTTACGCCTTCACTGCTTTCTATCGCTGTGTTAACCACGTACCCTCAGAGATCCTAGATCGCTATCACGTCACCGCCACTGCGGTTTTGTGCAAGGCGGTTACAGCAAACAGTGGTTCTGTTTTCGATCCTCGTGCGCTGGCTCCGCATGTGCCTTCACAACTGACTCGTTTTATGCAATCTATGATTTTTGTCCACACAGTTTGTGAAATGCAGCGTTGCTTTGACCGGTCGAGCATTGGACACACGCACATTTTCGGAGTTTTGTCTGTTACCTCGTTGCCATGCATGACTGTGGTTTTGTCCACAGTGGTTGTAGCGATAACCACAAGGACTGTAGAAGACAGTGTGTGCGCTGCTAGCACGCGTACTTCCGAAGCTTCGAGCCCACTGCTCTCGGCCTTAGTTCAACGTTTTTAGTACTGAAGTTCACATGACTCGCCGCGATTAGGAAAAGAGTTCGCAACATTTAAGTTTCAGCCCAATAGACACAGTGTAATTTGGCTGGGGAATTTGACGAATTTGTATCTGCTGCAATTTCGCATCACTGAGATTCTACTGTACATTAAATGAACGCCTCCTCAATTCGTTTACCACTAAAATACGGTGGTTTCACAAAAAGCCTGGGACAGCTTGACCTGCATTTTTGCTGATGCGGCCAGCTAACGCAAAGAAATTTTGATTTCTAGGAAATTTTCTAGGAAATAGTAGGAACGGTCGAAATCCGGGAGACTTCATTATTATACTTTAGAAAAAGAAAATCTACAGCTTTACTTTGACAGATTGCCTTAATATTGACATCATCATAAAGAGGACAAATCGGAGCTCAAGTCGGAGCTCAAAATAGCCTCAAAGCTGCATTTTTCCAATGAAAAATAAAGCCAGCTCCCTTCGTTTTCTTAGCTTCTAGCTCCAATTTCCTTGAGCTCGATTTTCTCAGCTTTCATTTTTTTTTTTTTTGAGCAGTTACTATCAGTCGTCCCTGTGCCATTTTGCAACCAATGAAGATATAGCCATTCTGTTTGTTGAGCTTAGATCCCAAAACATTAGTGAATGCCGTAGAGCTTTCTATATTTATGAGCACATCATTCAGATTTTTATAATTGGTTTTTGTAAAAGTTGTTGGTTAAACAATGTGCTCAACAAAGTTTAAAAAAATTTTGAGTGCTTACTTGAATATTAAAAAGTAAACCAATAGTATTACAGCACAGAATAGGCCCTTGTGAATATCCTTATGCAAAAATTTCGATGAACTTATGCCTAATTAATTTTGGGATGACAATAGGAGTCTGTCAAGTGTTGCAACTCAGAAACTAGATTAGATAGCTCAAAACCAATTTCAGTTAGGCAGCGTCTCTTGCGCTGCGTAGTGCACAAGACGATACCACACAAAATAGACTCCTGCGCTGCACGGAAGTGACATAAGGTTCATGAAATAACCTTAAGACCATTCAAATGAACAAATCATTGCTTTATAATATGTTAAACTAGAAAAATATTAAACAAAAAATGATCAACAAGTCAGTTAAGCTTCATTAATTAAGGACATCACAAGAACTAGGGGGCTCTGCGAAACGTAAACAGTGGCCACAGTGGCAAAAGTGGTAGCGGCGAGATAATGCATGCATGACATTAAGTTTCTCATTATGATGTGGAGATTATTGCTGTTGGACGTACTGTATTTTCTAGATTACAATGTCAAGACACAGTATTGTCAAAGGCGAGAGCGTCCTTGTTGTAGAGTACCTCATTTTGCAGGTTGCGAAGGGCAAGGTCGACTATGAAATGTTTTTTCACAGTTCGTGTGAATGTCCGGAGGCACAAGAATACCCAGTGCAGCTGCGAAGTGTTTTTACGAAGTCTGTCATCTCTCAAGACCAATGCTCCTGCATTACAGGCTTTTTCACAAAGAGCGCACGTATCAAAAGTCCTCATCCCTTGCTAGGTGAATGGTGCTGTGCTGTCACAGGCTATGTTATTCAGCAAGGCACACAAACGGTTTGGCACTGTTTTGTAGGTAGGTGGGCTAAGGCGGTAAGCACTTGCCATTGCGCATCTTTATCAAGTGTTGATCGCCTTGAGCATCAAGGTAGCAGGACAGCATTTTGAAGCAACTTAGTCGGCCGATTATTTCATGAGGCAGTGATGGTACACTGAGCAACATAACAAGGTTATATATGTTGCGTATTTGGCGTAGCTACAAAAGGCGAAAAGAAGCAGCGACTGCTAGATGCTATGAAAATTATGGCAGAAAATTTGTCCACCATTACTTCTTCTGGTTATTGTCTGCCAGTTGTGCACTGCACTTTGAACACACGCAATGCGATAGCACTGACCTGAATGAAATTCTAGCGCTACAGTGACACCGGCCGAAAGCACAGAATTGACTAGCGATAGTCGAAGCATGTTGCAGTTTGAGTGTACCAAAAGCCACTCTACGCCGTTTGCACTTCTTTTCATCGCAATAGCACCTAACCACGAGCCATTCACGAAATCTAGGTGCCCAGTGACTCAGTTCTGAGACCAAGTCTGTTGCAGTGTGCTTTCCTGTCACCAGAACCTTGTTAAACCGTGCAAATCAGCATTCCTGATGCGCATGCCGGAGAAACCGATGCGTGCCAACTGCATCAGAATTTTGTGTGTCCTTTTCGCCTCCCAAAGGAAGCGCATTAATTCTCAGAACAGCGTATCACAGCCGATTCTGCACTGGTCATGAAACATTCAAAATCAAAGGTCCCGCAGATAGGACCATCAAAAGCACAGCAGCAGCAAATATGGCCAATGAGAGGGCGATGAGGAGGCACACCGATCGCGTGCAGATTTGGTGAAGTCATGTCCTGCACAAACAATCCACCCAACCGGAAAAAGTGTATGGTGGCATTTCTGTGCGATGCAGGAGCCATTTCTGTGTGGAGGTGGCTCGTCCAACGCACGGCGCAGCAGTCTCTGCCTTTAAGTTATGATATCAGTGCAACAAATGACATCTGCGTGCCAAATTTTATCCCTTCATGTCTATAAATAAGTAAAATAGTTTTCATTGCTACGTCCCCCTTAACGAGTATATGCAGTTCGCAAATTTCAAATTGCAAAAATACTTCATTAAATCATTCGAACCACTCACATACACTGCTTTCGAAGCATACTCTTCAGATTTTTCTTTTTATAATCATGAGTACGAGTACACTGCACAAGAAGGCACGTTTGCATGGTATCTGTTTTCATCACTCAATGGCCAAAGAAGTTTTGATAGGATTGTGGGATGCTCTGTCAACTAAATAGACTGTGGACTCTATGGCTTCAAAACCTTCCATGTAGCAGACCATGTTTGACCACTGAGTCTATCAGTAGGGACTATCAATTGAAAGGCCTTTCAAACACCAGTGTAACGCAGGTATTGCAATATGTGAGAGTAAACAACTGGGTGTGTTGATTGATATATATGTGGGGTTTAACGTCCCGAAATTACCATGTGATGATGAGAGACACTGTAGTGGAGGGCTCCGAAAATTTTGACAACCTGGGGTTTTTTAACGTGTACCCAAATCTGAGCACCCGGGCCGACAGCATTTCCACCTCCATCGAAAATGCAGCCACCACAGCCGAGATTTGATCCCGCGACCTGCCGGTCAGCAACCGAGTACATTAGCTACTATACTAGACCACCGCGACGGGGCAACTGCGCGTGTCGGTATTACATGATTCGAAATAGAAGGCACAAAGAAAACGACAGACAAAAAGGGAGACACACACACAATCCTAAAGAAATCACGAACCCGCTAAGTGGACCAAAAGCCCCGTTGGGTAAATGAAAACGTAGGTGTAATACTGTATGTTGATTGCTTGTGCCATAACTCGAAGAAGATTGCTAAGTGGGTAGATGTAAAGGTGATCTTCTCTGCACCTTGAAAATGTCTGAACGTTACTACAAAATGACAAATTTTCACCTCCAAAAAGTACGAGCTTGTATCATAACCCTCAAAACTAAATATGTCGAAGGTCAGGTTGGTGTGGTTTACGATATTTTCCTGCTGTGTGGCAAGAAGTACCCAGGCCAAACTAAGCGGTGCTTAAACGACAGGCTCAGACAGCATTGCAGCAACGTTAGGAATGGCAGAGAAGGTCACCTGGCAGCACATTGCAAAGAACATTGCAAGTGTGTACCATATTTTTGCGCATGCTCTGTGATTGCCAAGAGTCAAGAGAAGTGGAACACATTATATTTCAGGCAAAAAAAATGAAACTGGCAATTATTGTGCAAGTGTGGCCTCTGTATCTATATCTCGGAAAGAGTTGCGATATCTCAATGCAACTGTGCAGCAATGAAACGTGACAACGCAGCACAAATAGCCCCTGCTTTTTCTTGGAACAACCACTGTTATAAGTGGCCCCCGTGTATGTGTGCCACGCTTTTTTTCTGTCGTATCATTTGCACCTCCTATTTTAAATCACACAGGTATACAGGTATTTGCACCTCCTATTTTAAATCACTCTTCACCAATCACTAGATATGCAACTTGCAACCCAGTAAGGGTAATTCATGGTGTCCAAGAATAGGCACCTCGACGTTAACACTGCCACACAACACAGCCCATCTGCACATAAAACAGGCTGCACAGGCGGATGACACTCACTGTCCCCTGGAAGTCCCAAAGTCTTGTCGTAAACTGTCGTCGTTTATTTCTTTCTGTCGCTGTTTTAAATTGTATAAAGCATTTTAACTATTGAGAAACCATCTGTTTGTAATGAAGTTGAAAAAATTGCTGGTAACACAGATAGGACATACAACCAGGTCGATCCCCACAGTGTGTACCATGGCTGTTACACATCCAAGATACAAACCATAAAAATGGGCATAAAAATGGGCGGTTGAAAACTTGCCTGGTTACGTAGGTGTGATCTATAGCAATCTGCGAATTCAGAACCGTGTGCCAAATTATACAATCTATGCAGAGAGCTTAAATAAGTCTAATTATCTTTGACTAGCTCTACTGGTTCAATGCACTTATACAAAATCCCCAAAACTGCTTCAGGGTCCCTACTAAACTTTCGATGCCAACATTGAACTAGTACAGTATCACTCTCAATCTGCTCTGAGGCAATGCAGGCATGGTTGTAGACAAAAAAAAAAACATGTGTGGCAGAGCAAGGCACATTAACACATTGAGATGTAACATCATCTTTCCTGTTTGAACCTAGCATATATAGTCGCAGGCAATGGTCACAGATAGGTGAATTTTGCAAAAAATAGTGACACACAAGTGAACGAAATAAACTTTTTAAAATGCTGCCACTATTAATAAAAAGGACGCTGCGACACTTTCAACTTTGTAGGAAGGTATTAGCTGCCTGTAGATTATATTGACCAAGCTGTCGTGTGAACACGAAAGTAAAATACTATGCCAATATAATCGCCAAAGCATGCCATGCTAACTTCAGTTATCTGTTTTGAAAAGCAGGCCTTACAGTGGCTCTTTAAATAAAAAGAAAATTTGTACGATAGTTTAATGTAAATTCCACAAAAAAAAACGCCAAGCCTGCACGGAAGGCGCAACACAGTCATAGCGAAAGCTAGAAGAGTGGCCTTTCAAATCCTTTTTTAAACACTCATTGGGTAACTGCTGCAAGCACACTTGCTTAATGTCCACTACGGCATTAGAAATAAAAATTGAGGGTAGTAGGCAGGCATTCACTATGCTATTTTTCGTCATTCTTCAGGGAAGCGTGGTATCCGCTTAACTATTGCGAGAAATTTTGTGCCACTTGTTCATGCAGTGGCCGACAACGATGACGAATTATGCCTGAACTGGATATGTGCCACAGTTAACAGCTGAACAAAAACAAGCTTTTGTAATGGTTTGAGTATCGGACGACCCACTCGTTATGCTATTCGCATTGTGCGACGACTGCTTGTTCTTTTGCCGTTTTAATATGCTTTATAAGTTGTTTTAACGCAATAGCTTCCCTGACATCAAGCCTGCCTAAGGCAAGTTTGCCAACAAGTCCCAAGCACCAGCCTGGCTCAGTAGTAGAATATTGGGCTGGCACCCAGCGGACCCGGGTTAGAGCCCCATTGTGTCATTAGTACGTTTGCTGATTTCGAGCAAAGTGGTTTCGGACACCGGCAGCGGTAGACAACTATGGCGGTGCGCTAGACCCGAGATGTGATCTCATAACGGCTTTCGCTGTAAAAGGCTGAGTTCTACAAGCTGAGAAAAACAACCCAAATTTGCCTGATCACCAACTATAATAACTAGAGCTAAGTCAATGGGTCTGCTCCCTGCAACCGTAATAATATACGGGGTTTTATGTCCAAAAACCACTATATATTTATGAGACACTTTAGCCTGCGGAGGGCTTCGGAAATTTTGTCAACCTGGTGTTTTTTAATGTGCAATGACACTGCACAGCACATGGACCTCTAGCAATTCAACTCTATCCAAAGGTGACTGCTGCAGCCGAGATTTAACTCGCGATCTTCAGGTCAGCGGCCGAGCGCCATAACAGCTACACCACCAAGGAGCACTACATGCCACCCTACAACCCACTTAATATTACAGGGCATTTTTTGAACTGCGGAGCACTTGAGGGCAGGCAGTCGCATGCTGTCATCGCACTTGGTGAAACGCAGGCTTCTAGAACCACATATGGCTTAGTCAGAAGTAGCATATTAAGCACACGCTCACACCAAATAGATGTCTTCTTGTTCTCTGAGCGCCCTGACGATATAAAGTGGAAGCACTACTATGGCTAGGGGAACATGACAATACAAACCACGCATAAAGCCATGAAAGAGAAGGCAAGTGAGAAATAAACAGAGAAAGAGTGGAAAAGAACAGGAAAGAAAGACAGGAGGAAATAAAGAAAGTTGCCCAGCTTAGCACTTCTTTCAGGCTTGGCACTGTTAGGGCAAAGCTGCCTTAATTTTTCAGACAGTACGGATTTTTAAATAAAAATCCTCTGACAATGAGGTTTCTTTTACCTTCACACACAAACTCTATGTCGAGGCAAAATTGCTTTGTTACAGTTAAAGTGACATTGATGAGACTAATTAGGAAAAACTTGTTAAACATGCCATTTTAATGGCAATGTCAAAACTGACTGTGCTGATGCACTGGTGTTACATCAGACTGGAACTACTCATAACAAGAAAATGATGAAATCTGAATTCAAAACAGTTCAACACATAATAGCATCATAAATTATCAGTTAAACAACTTGTAAACACACACAAAATGATGGCGAGGATGAAAACATGTACCTATTTGTTGACGGTCTCTGAAACTATTGGCAAGTCTGCCACAGCCTCATTTGGAACATCTGCAGATAAAGTGTCAAGATTCAAATAAGTGCACAATGCACCACAATGTGGATGTACCACCAGGAAATTAGGAGATGTGTGCCTGTGTGAGGAGAGTGGATATTCAATGAGCTGCTAATTACACTGGCAAGTATCAAATGAGCATCAGTATCTTCACTTCATGCACCACTCAAATAGATGATGATGATGATATATGGTGTTTTTTGGCGCAAGGGCCATTTGATGGCCAAAGAGCGCCAGTTCATGAGACAGGAATGTGGACAATGATTGTGATTAGCGGCTGTATAAGGGCCATAAAATTCCTCGCAGTAAAGCGGGTAAAAACATACAATTAATAAAATCATGACCATGTCGTGAAAGGTGTGTGTGGTGCGAATAGATGGCAAAAGTTAATGATAATAAAAACGATGGTTGACATGTATGGCATTAGAACAAGTGCCTCACTCGTTCATACCCTTGCGTCCAAGGGCCGTGAGGCAAGTGCTTTATTGTGTAGCCACCGCAGCGAAAACCTCTCTGGAGAGGTCGTGCTACGGTATGCCCGGGTATACGACATGAAAGCTATGAATTTCTTTTAAAAACACTAACAATGATTTGTGACTAAAAAGCGGTTCCCTACCGACGAACATTGCAGGGTGTAAAGGTATATGTTGTCGGTAGGGTGAAGGAAAGTGTTGTTTTCTTAGAGTGTCCAATTGTTTGCACTGAATTAAAATGTGAAGAACTGTTAGTGCTTCACCACATCTGTCACACAATGGTGGATCGCAGCCAGACAAAAGATATGTGTGTGTCGTGTATGTGTGTCCTATCCTGAGCCTCGTTAATGTTACCTCTGTGTGACGTGATTTTGATACTGGTGGCCAATGGCCAAGGTGTGGCTTGATAACGTGTAGTTTGTTTTGTGTGTGTGTATCCCACTTGCTTTGCCAGTAGTCCCTGAGTTTTCGTTTGAGAGACGGCTTAAGATCAAGGGCCGGGATTGATGTGGGTGTAATGGCGGTGCTTTCGTGGGCGGATGCAGCAAGCTGATCTGCCATCATGTTGCCTTGAATCTCACGGTGCCCTGGCACCCAGCACACAACAACATGTCGGTTGAGTGTGTAGAGTGTGCATAAAATGGAGTAAAGTGAAACGAGGACAGGGTTTTTTTTGTTTTTTAAGACTGTGCAGAGCCGTTACCACACTGAGGGAGTCTGTATAAATTACTGCTTTTTGTATTTGTGATTGTTTGATGTGTTTAGCTGCCACAAGTATCGCGTAAGCTTCCGCTGTGAAGATACTTGTGCCTGGATGTAGAGGGCCAGCATCCGAAAAGGAAGGGCCAACAGCAGCGTAGGACACAGAGGAGTTAGACTTAGAGGCATCTGTAAAAAACTCAGGACGTGTGTATTTGTGTTGAAGTTCCAAGAAGTATGTTCGAATATGGGCAATAGGCGCATGTTTAGTAACTTCTAGGAAAGACACATCACAATCTATAGTCTGCCACTGCCACGATGGCGGGTATGCTACAGGAGCCATTAAACTGTGTTCGAGTGACACTCCAGTGTCCTCAGCTAGACCCTTCAGGCGAACTGAGAAGGGCTGCCTCATTGAAGGCCTGTTTTGAAAAAGAATGGAGCTCGACAAGTCATTAATAGTAGAGTATGAGGGGTGCCTCTTGTCTGCTTTCACCTTAAGGAAATATACAAAGGACATGTAGGTTCTTTGCAGATGAAGCGACCACTCATTTGACTCAACGTAAAGGCTTTCTACGGGGCTGGTGCGAAAAGCACCCGTAGAAAGGCGGATGCCCGAATGGTGCACGGGATCCAACATCTTCAAAGCACTTTGAGTCGCAGACTGATAAACAATGGCCCCATAATCTAAGCGGGTGCGAATAAGGCTTCTATACAGGTTCATGAGGCATTTCCTGTCACTACCCCACGTAGTACGTGACAGCACCTTTATAACATTCAAGGCTTTTAAACTTTTTGTTTTTAAATACTTTATGTGGGGTACGAAGGTCAACTTGTTGTCAAAGACTAAGCCTAAGAATTTATGCTCGGCTTTGACGGACAGACGTTGCCCGTTCAGTCGAATGTCAGGTTCCGAGTGCATGCCTCTCTTTCGAGAGAACAAGACACACGTGCTTTTTTGTGGGTTAAGTCGAAATCCGTTTTCATCTGCCCATTTGGAGGCCTTATTTAAACCCAGCTGTACCTGCCGCTCACACATGGCCAAGTTGCATGACTTGAAGCCAAGCTGAACGTCGTCGACATATGTACAATAGAACATATTGTGGGGAATGAACAAGTGCAAAGAATTCATTTTAATAATAAAAAGTGTGCAACTAAGTACACCACCTTGTGGCACGCCTGTTTCCTGGACAAATGTTTGGGAGAGCACACTGCCCAGACGGACACGGAATGTCCGGTTTGACAGGTAACTTTCGATTATATGAAACATTCTTCCGCGCACACCAAGGTGGGACAGGTCTCTTAGAATTCCGAAACGCCATGTTGTATCATAAGCTTTTCGATATCGAGGAACACAGAGAGAAAATATTGTTTATGGACGAAGGCGTCTCTGATCTGTGCCTCGATACGAACAGGGTGGTCTGTGGTGGATCTACTTTCTCGAAACCCGCACTGAAATGGGTCGAGCAAATTATTTGTTTCAAGAAAATGTACAAGTCGGCAGTTTATCATTTTTTCGAAGACTTTGCACAAGCAGCTTGCAAGTGCTATAGGCCTATAACTCGAGGGTAAAAAAGGGTCCTTGCCCTCTTTCAAAATGGGAATAACAATAGCCTCTTTCTAGGAGGTAGGAATAGTGCCAGAAGACCAAATAGCATTGTACAAACAAAGTAAGGTTTTTCGGGTTTCGTTTGATAGGTTTTTTAACATTTCATACATCACACGGTCAGAGCCTGGGGCAGAAGTACTGCAGGAGTTTAGAGATGTTCGGAGCTCAGCTAGACTGAAAGCTTGGTTATATGCCTCGTATCTGGTGGATTTGTGTTTGAGTTTCTGCTTTTCTATTCTTGTTCTGTATTTTTGGAAAGTGTCAGTATAGTGGGACGAGCTGGATACCCGTTCAAAGTGTGCACCGAGGAAGTTCGCCTGATCTTCCAAGGTATCACCCTGAGTGTTTACGAGCGGGAGTGAGTGTACTTTTCTTCCTGCTACCCTACGAACCATGTTCCAGACTTTGGCCTCTTGTGTATACGAATTTATTCCTGATAAAAACTTCTGCCAACTTTCTCTTCTGGCCTGCCGACGCGTTCTCCTGCCTCGAGATTTTATTTTCTTAAAGCTCTCAAGGTTTTCCGCAGTTGGCGAGTTCCGCAGCAATCTCCATGCCCTGTTCTGTTCCTTTCGCGCATTACGACACTCCGTGTTCCACCATGGGACGTGTCGTTTGCCGGGCATTCCAGATGTTTGCGGTATGCACCTGGCTGCTGCGTCAGTTAGAAACGCTGTGAAATACTGCACAGCTTCATCTATGTTTAACCTACATATGTCTGTCCAACTCAAACGTGTAGTGTTATGGAACTGTTCCCAGTCTGCTTTGTTTATCAGCCATTTGGGAACGTGTAGAGGACCTTCATATGTTGTTTGTGAACTCAGCACTACAGGAAAATGGTCACTACCATATAGATTATTTATGGTTTCCCATTTGAGTAGGGGTAGGAGTGAAGGTGATACGATGCTGAGGTCGATAGACGAGTAAGTTTTGTTGGCAACGTTATAGTATGTTGGCTCTTTCCTATTCAACAAACAGGCACCGGAAGAGAAGAGAAATTGTTCAATGAGACGACCTCGTGCATCAGAGCGAGAATCGCCCCACAGTCCACTATGTGCATTTAGGTCCCCAAGAAGCAAATAGGGTTCAGGCAGTTCATCTATTAAAGACTGAAATTCACGTCTTTCAAGACGGTGGTGGGGAGGTACATACAAAGAGCAGATGGTGATGAGTTTGTTTAAAAGTACCGCTCGAACAGCCACCGCCTCAAGGGATGTCTGGAGTGGTAAATGTGTACACGCTACTCCTTGGTTAATAATAATGGCTACGCCACCGGATGACGCCACAGCATCATCTCGATCCTTTCGGTATATGACGTAAGCACGTAAAAAATTTGTATTGGAGGATTTCAGATGTGTTTCCTGTACACACAGCACTTGAGGTGAGTGTTTGTATAAAAGCTCTTGGACGTCGTCGACGTTTTTAAGCAGGCCTCTGACGTTCCAATGTATAATTTGTGTTTCCATATTGGAAGTAAAGTAGTGCTGTGTGTACGTTAAGGGAGCGACGTGTTTAAGCTGAAAGGTCGAGCTCAAGTAGCAGGGCTATTATCAGGCCCTGTTATGAGCTTTTTAGTTTTCTTGGCGCGCTCCAGAGAGCCGCGCCGCTCTTTTGGCACCAGGGGTGCCGCCGTATCCATTGCCTCCTCGGAGGCACTGGATGCCCGCTCATGCGAGCTGGTTTTTCGAAGCTTGGGCCTCGCCTGGCGAGGTGAGGCCTTGAGACCCGAGGACCCTGGAGTCCCTGGTCTCTGTTCGATAGTAGGCGGAGTAGACTCAACTACTGCCGCCTTCGGGGCAGGCGCCACAGCCAATGGCTCGCTCTGCGCAGGCCGAAGGAGTGGCGAGGGCTGGTGCGACACTGCCCCCTGGCGCGCCGCATCAGCATATGTGGGGCCATAAAATGGCGAGACTCTTTTTCTTGCTTCTTTAAATGTAATGTTTTCTTTTATTTTTAAAGTGATGATCTCTTTTTCTTTTTTCCAGAAAGAACAGGAACGTGAGTACGCGGCATGACTACCGCCACAATTCACACAGTGTGCAGGTGCTTCGCAGTTGTCGGACGCATGGCCCACGACTCCACACAGAGCACAAGTTTTCCGGCCACGACAGCTTTGCGGGCCGTGGCCATATCTCTGACATTGGAAGCAACGGCGGGTGTTGGGAATATATGGCCTCACAGATGTCTTTGTATACCCAGTCTGAATGTTTTCCGGCAAATCGCTCGAAGCAAAGGTCAGTACTAGGTGTTTGGTTGGCATTTCTTTTTGATCTCTTCTTATCTTAATACGCTGTACGTTTGTCACGTTCTGGCTCTTCCATCCTTCCAGAAGTTCAGCTTCGGTCAGGTCAAGCAAATCTGCGTCCGATACGACCCCGCGAGATGAGTTCATGGACCTGTGTGGCGTAATACTGATGGGTGTGTCTCCAAACGTTGTGATGGTGTTCAGTTTATCGAATTGGTCTTTGTCACGTATTTCAAGGAGTAGATCTCCACTGGCCATTTTGGTAACCTTGTACCCGGCACCGAGAGTTTCGGTTAAGCATCTAGAAACTACGAAGGGGGATACAGTTCTGGCTTGCTTGTTAGTTTTTTCGCAGTGTATAACGTGGAAATGAGGAAACATTTGTCTTGGCCGGATGAAAAAATTGATGTCTTCGGTGCGTACCCGCTTTGAGGAGGCACGATCACTGAGTAAAGGGAATGCTTTCTGCATGCTAATTGTATGTTGTTCAGCAGCGTTGGCGGCCACCCACCACGGAGCCCAACGAGGGGACGCTACAAGTTTGCAGATGCTGAAACCTGCAGACGCCAGCCGTACAACGCCACTATAACCCAATGCGCCTAGACCAAGGTAGGCTATTTGCACAGGGTTAACCCTAGCCGCTAGGAAGTTTGGAAGTAAACGGAAGAGAGTAGAAGACAGGACAGATAAACAGTAAGAGATAAAGACGAAGATGTAGGGAGAAAGAGATAGGAAAAGACGACTGCCGATTTCCCCTGGGTGGGTCAGCCCAGAGGTGCCGTCTACGTGAAGCCGGGGCCAAAGGGGTGTGTTGCCTCTGCCGGGGGGCCTTAAAGGTCCAATCACCCAGCGTCGGCTCAACCCCCAGGATCCCCTTTTCCCCGGACACGGCAAAGCCACGCACGGCTAGGCGTGGGAGGGAGTCAAAACTCCCCCGTTAGCTCGGGTCTGTGGTGTCGCTACACACCAAACGCCTACTTGCGCAGGCGCCCCTGCGGGCACCGCTCAAATAGAGAACCAGAGGTACAGAAAAAGAAAGCATAAGTGCTGGAGGTGAAGTGTAACTGTCAAGAGGTAATTAGGAGAAAGAAAATGGGAGAAGTTGCACCGGCAGGTGGGGAAATTAAACTAATGACAGGTCAAGGTGTAAACACAAGAGGGGAGCCATCATTGAGTGCCAGTAAGTGTCTCGGCACTTCTCCACAAAGAACTGGTGTACTGCGGCGAAGGTGGCTTAACCAGCGTTCTGCACAGGTTAGAGCAAGGCCAAGAAATTTTCAAACACCGCTACGCCCCCTTCCCTTCCTTGTTGCTTTTTTTTTCACAATGGGGCTAGGTATAGGCCACAACTTCTCAGCTCACTTGCAAGACGCGTTTTACCAGATAAAGTAACGACACGCACCCCTTGATCCGGCTACAATACGGGTTATTTATCACCGGGACAATGCAACTAACGAAACTTTAAGACAGAAAAAAATGTTTTATGTGCCTTTGCTATCAATGTGGCCGCTGGCAACGCCAGAGTTCACAGCGCGTCGACTCTGTTCGCGTGCAAAAAACGCGGTATGCACTTCCAACTCTAGGTGCTACATGCCATAGCCACGTTTGCTGACTAGGAAGTTCATATTTCCCGCTAAGCATTGGTGGCTATGAGTGCCTGCAAGCCTATGGTGTACTGCAATGGGGCAGTGTGTGGTCTCGCGCCCCAGACGCGACTTCTTTTGCGATAACGGCCAGCGCTGCCGGAGCACATCGGACTACTGTGTTGCCACCTGTCTGAGTCCTCTGAAGTAATTTATGAGTAGCTGAGATACAAAGCCTCCGAGATCGGTACTTGTAGTTGCTGCGCTGGTCGTATAATGTATAAAAAGGATTAGAAAAATGTATAAAGAAGCAGATCAGTACGTCCTTGAGCGTTTTTTTTTTTTTAACAGCGCGAGTGCTTACTCTCCTAGCTCATGCAGGTAAGTGGTGGTGGTGGAACTCGCCCGCTGATAAAGTTATCTTTCAGGGCCTTCTCGTTTGTTTCGTAGCATGACTTCAATTTAGTGTGATAGCTAGGCAGAGGTACTTATGAATCAAACTAATAGCGATGTGCTCATTTATCCCTTCTGCTGTGAAAACAGTAAGCTAGGAGACAATCTGGGTCCCTGTTTTGCGATAGGAATTGTGCGAGTTCGACTACGCAGAAGCAGCATTATTTATCTCATTAGTGCGTCCATACGTGTTAGACGTGTTTTAATCTTACAGATACTTTGGCTTCAATCGTGTTATGCGACTATTTTACTCAAAATTTGCACAAAGGTTGGCAATGCTATGCTACTTTGAATTACGCGCTCTGGGCAGACCATTCAATGGCAGTGCCCTACTGGTGGCGTCCACAGGAAAGCAACCACCACTGTCCTATTGATCTGCGGTGAAGATGGAACACTGCCCCATTCCAGTACACCATAGCAATAAAAATCAGTTGCGAGTCTAGCGCCCGTGTCTGTGTGGTTTTTCTTCACCTGTGTCCAATGTGTTTTTTTTTTCCGCAGTTCATAACCATGAACCAACACCAACTTGCCCAATCGTAAGTTCTAATGAACACCATAGCAAGCCTATCCAAATGCCAATCAAAGTGCCTGAAACGCATTTAAGAGCTGCCCCATATCACGCCATCTCACCCCTCTATAACGTCACCAATAAGAGGTAAAAGACCTTTTTAAGTAAACAAGATAGTATTGCAACACTTTTCCACTGCATCTAAAATCTCCTGCCAGGAATTTTTAAAGAATACTTGAAGTACTTTCAGAAACGCTCAAAGTTTCATGCCTACACGCAATTTTTTGTCTCATTTTGTCCAGTCATCAGATGGCAGTATTCTCATACTAAGAGAAACGTGGATAACAAATGACGGAGTGCTCGCCGGTCTACTGAATTTGAATGCTTATTGCAAAGACCGCAGAAGCGCTTGCGCGGGTGGAGTCCTCATTGCAATCAGTAATCAGTTATCATGTAATGCTATCAACACTGACAGATTTAAAATTTTATAGATAGATTAAAGCATTGCTGCAATGTGTATTACTGGGTGTTTGCTAAAGACAATCCCAACTTTTCTCACGTGCATTAGAATATCCTAAATCACTTAACTGTTAAATAGTGCAAACTTCTGGAATGAGAGGAAGAAGGTGACACACAAGTGCCTTTTTTTGTCTCTCGTCCGTGAAGTTCACCCTACTGAACAGTTTTAATAAAGTACCAACTAGCCCGAACAAGCACCGTGCCAAGATATTCTAAACCACTTTACATCAATGCATCTTAAAGTTGAAATCTTTTTTTCATTTCAATTTTCCTAGCATCAACTGGGGAGACGACACATCTACAGCAGAAGGTAGAATTTCTTAGTGTGTGTCTTGATTGTAACCTAAAACAGTGACTCAGTGAACGCATGTCCCATGTGACCCTTTCAACAATTTCGAATTAATCAGGGGTGGAAGCGGGCTTCAGTCTTTTGGAGCATCAAAACAGACTTACCCGAAAGTGATATATATATATATATACATACATATATATATATATATACATACACACACGCACACACACACACACACACATACACACACACAAATAGAAGGTCGCAGGTTCGGTTTCTGCCCACGGCAAGTTATCTTTTCACCCAGTTTTCTTTCTTTACATTTATCTTACAATTCGGTCTAACAATCTCCCGTATACTTTCCTTGGCATTATTGTCTGTTAGATTTCATTAATATTGTGTCAAAACACAAAAAAAGAAGCCCTCAAGTATACACTTCTTTCCCATATTCATTAACGAGGGTATCGTACTGGCAGACTTGGTGCCTTAGGTTGTATACGAGGAACAATTGGTCAGCTGCCAGCTCGTAATAAGCCACGGAGGAAGGAAAAGGTAAGGAGAGGCCCTGACGTCACTCGTTGTGAAGCTGCGATGAAGCCGGAAACCGGCCATATTGAGTAGGCAAATTCTCCTCTCTTGTTTACATATGAATGCGAAGCAGAAGGCGCGACTCCCTCTCTGGCTCGGAAAGCACGTGGGCTGCGCAGCGCGTGTGTCGTGACGATCCGAAACTAATAGAACTGGGCTCATCACTCAGAGCCAGCGGGACACCTTCAGCGAAATCACTTCGTCCGAGTAATAACAAAGAGTAACAGCTCGCTGACAACGAAGCAACTACGAAAGAACGCGCGCTAGATGCACTGACAACGGCGAGTGCTTTCACGTCATTAATTCAGCAACTGTACAGACAACACGATCGGTCGTGCGCCTTCTACGGTTGCATTCCGCCACGCGACTGACGCAGCGTCCTGCCACTGTGTCCGTGTTCCGCGTGAAACTCACCTGCGTCAGCATTCTGCGACCGTGGTGACTTTGAGCACGGTGCTAGTGACAGTTGAACGTGGTTGCTGTTGAGATTACATGCAATGCTGGTGGAGAGTGTACCAAGCGGAACAGAAAAGGTGTTTTAATACGCACATGCAAGTTGTTACTGTACACACACAACACAAAACTACGTATGTGCACATGGTCCTCACGGCGTCTTGCTGGGCTCAACAGCGTCGTTCGTTGTCACAAGCAGGAGCACTGCTCAACCGTCACTGACCTGCAAGGCGTTCGTCGTCATTCAGCTTCGTCATGGTGCCCAACGCCATTTCGCTGAACACTAACTGCTTCATCCGCGTCATCCGCCGCACGACACATGGATATGCACTTCTTCTACGCACTGTTGAAACCTCGTGACAGACAAAGAGATTTGTAAACATTGATAAGAGTAATGTAACAGCCAGACGAACACTGCGTAACCAATAACGCGGCGCAAAGCACAGATATTGTCCGCCACGGCTCAGCACGAGACCTGGGGAGGCACACATTCCGCCGCCAGCCGCGGCCACTCACTGCTAGACCAGCTTCACAGCGCAACACGTAACCATAACAACGCCGCCATTGTGCCTACTGAATATGGCCGCCATGATGTCATTTCCGCCACATTTTTTACGCCCTGCGCCGGCTGGGCATGCCCTCTCCTTACCTTTTTCCTTCCTCCGTGTAATAAGTTCACACGGTCTTCCGGTCCCTATGTGGGAGCGGCCCGCGACTGCTACGGATTCCCCCTAAACGGGGCCGTTACTATGCAGTTCCTCAGGACCTGAATAAAGTTCTTTGTCTGTCTGTCTGTCTGTGCTACGTGCATGTCAAGGAATGTACCCTATACATTCTCTATACATTGCCCTAGACATTCCTTGGCATTATTGTCTATTAGATCTCATTAATATTGTGTCAAAACACGAAAAAACGAGCCCATAGGTATACACTTCTTTCCCTTATTCATTAACAAGGGTCTCGTACTGGCAGACTTGGTGCCGTTAGGTTGTATACGAGGGACTATTGGTTAGCTGCCCGCTCAAAATAATTTCACGTGCTACGTGACGCCACACAGGCTCATAAAATGGTGTTCCACACTTGCCGCTATGGCTACAGATGACGCTGAATGACACTCCCACGCTTAAATTCACATATAAACCCAATAAAGTGGCTGGGGCGATAGCCACCGTGATAGCTCAGTGGTTAGAGCATCGAACGCGTTATTCAAAGGTCGTAGGTTCGATTCCTGCTCACGGCAAGTTATTTTTTCACCCACTTTTCTTTCTTCTTATTTACATTACATTGGTTGTAATAACTTCCCCTATACATTCCTACATTCCTTGGCATTATTGTCTGTTAGATCTCATTATTATTGTGTCAAAACACGGAAAATGAGCCGTTAAGTATACACCTCTTTCCCATGTGTGTGTGTGTGTGTGTGTGTGTGTGTGTGTGTGTGTGTGTGTGTGTGTGTGTGTGTGTGTGTGTGTGTGTGTGTGTGTGTGTATATATATATATATATATATATATATATATATATAACCTACAACATAGAAGTTGAAAGCACAGCAACTCAAAAAACATAAGCGGCGCTCTGAACAGCTACTCAAGACTAGAAATGAAGTATTAAAATAACAGTTATCTTCATACTAAACCAATAGGGCTCTATAAAAGTAAATGTAAAGAACTCATGTTCTAGTCATTAAAGTGCCACAGCCGACATGAAAGCCGCGAAGAAATTTAGATGAGCTCGCCACACTCCTGCCAGGCAAGTATTTTTCTTTTTTATTAGGATAGCAACTACATAGGCACTCTACGGGTTTTCACCATCGCCGCCATGTTCCGCATAAACTACAAGCCGGTAACATTTCCCACGCATCATACGTTTTACCCGCGCGTAAAATTGCTCAGGTTGCAGTGCTGAGCACTGCGCAAGCAGAGATTAAGCGATGCATGTTAGACAGCGAGGCATGCCGCATGTTAGACCTGCCGTCAAATGCTCAAGCAGAGAAGAAACACGCCGTCAATCTTGAACGAGCATGAAAAAATATGCAAAGGAAGGGGGGGACGGGTCCCTCAAGCAGCAGCGGTGAACTTCGATTCTAAGGATGTGGTTGTGATAAGCTGGCGCGCGCTCTATCTGCAAGCATCAGCGCGGCTCATAAACCGTTCTACATTATGCGCTCTCTACAGAAAGATATTGTGTGAGAAGAGAATTTCTCCCTGGAGCAGCCGTACGTCCTTTCTTAAACCAGCGTTTTGCAGAGTGTCGCAATTTCAGATTCAACAGCATTAGCTTTCAAACTTCGTATTGTCACAGGGTTATGACGTTGACGAAGGCAGCAGCCGCTGTTTTTATGAGTGAATCTTATTTGGGCAGACCTGTGCCCGGAAAACAAAACGTCACTCTACAAGCAATACAAGCTGTAGACTGATAGCTGCAAACCAGAGCGCTGGCCATCGATAATCTGCCAAGCAGCAAAGTGCGTCAGCATTTATACATGTACCATCGAAGATTCCCACATTATCGCTAGCGGCTGCGTAATCTCTACCTAAAATTATCTAGATTGTTCCCAGTCATTCAGGAGTAGATTGCGCAAGGCAGCGTTGCAAGCGTAATGGTGCGTTAGCGAAAATAGAAAGCGCATGCGGCATTTACCATTACCAATACAAATTTTTGCTATTGCCGTCATCACTTCAACGGTGAAACAATTTTTTATTTTTTTTTCAGTTTATATGGTTTGGCTAACAGCTTTGCTGTTAAAGCATACATAGAGTCGCATAATAAGGTATACACACAAACACCACCTTAACAAGAATCATGCATGAACCCAAATGCAGCGTCACCGAACTAATTTGATATGAACGCGGTTGTGTCTTTTGTGTAGCCCACGCCTATTGCTCAGTTGATGATAAAACTTGACTAAATTTGGCGTTGCACACGCAAATTACCATTTAGGCGCCGCCAGGCGCAGCAGGTCAAATTGGCGCAGAATGGCGCAAATGGCACAGCACTTCCACCCCTGTAATTTAATACTAACAACCCATTCTGATAGCATGTCTCCGATCCACTATCTCCGTGACATCAGCAACCACAAAGTTAGCCATGCAGACCTTAATTTCGGCCCTGTTCCCCACCATATACAAAAGAAAACAATAACATTATACAATAAGGGTAACTATGATGTTATAAATAATGAACTTGAAGTTTTCTTTTTCTTTTTTTCGAGTTTCGACTACTGTTCTGTGTTTTTACCACTGGCTGATATTCAAGCAAATGCTGATCAAGCTAATAACCAACTTCAAGCCTTAAACCACTATCAGTGTTCACAGAAATAAGCCATGATTAATTAAGTTATTGTACCTACTAGGTAACAAAAAAAAATTCAGCAGATGCCTTGTACCTTTCAAAGGCTGCGCCTCCCCCTAATGTGCACCCAAATCTGAGCACACGAGCCTAAAGCATTTCCGCCTCTATCGAAAATGTAGCCCCCGCAGCCGGGATTTGATCCCGCGACTTGCACGTCAGCAGCCGAGTACCTTAGCCACTAAACCACTGTGGCGGGGCGTCTAACGAGGCAGCTTTTCCGTGAATGTGTTATTAATCGCTGTGCATTGTTTGTCTTCATCTTAGGTGCCTGTCATTTGCTTTTCCAACATGACAGGATGCGGAACAACATACTGCAGGAATCCCAGTGAGGGTGCAAAAGCTTTTTTTTTTTTTCAACATACTGTACGTGTAATGAGGAGAGTCTGACGGTGACTACAATGACTTTTGAGAATGGAACGCGAAAAGTAAATGTCGACAAATGTTAGAACATGCTAGGTAAGTTAACGCCAGAAGAACAACACTTTCATTTGTGCTTTGTACAGAATGCAATCTGGTTGCATATTTCAGACATTCTTTCAGTTATGATGATTAGTGGGGTTTTGTGGCTCAAGGGCCATAAATTGCTTAAGAGCGCCATGTCTTTCATGTGGCGTTGGCGGTGACTAATGTTTGCGATGACAGGGTGTATTATAGCTGTTGGGTTCTGTTTCCCTAGTCCTGTCGGGAAGGGAGAGCTCGAGCCACAATGGTGGGCGCCACAGAAGACAGGGTTCTAGTGCCAGGCGACCAAAGAACTCGTCGATCGACAAAACGAAGCGGTTCTAAATATCCCAAATGAACCTAGCAAAAAGCCGCTGGACAGGTGGTCTCTGCCACAGCGCAGTTCAGGAGCTTCAAAACATTGGCAGAGCCTTTCTCGATGTTGACAAGAAGCAGCCGTGACGCATTAAACCTTCCTTCCCGCTTGCAGGCTACTTCTTTTGTGAATCCGCCAGGACTAGAGAGAAGAGGAGATAGAAAAAAATCGGGGTCAAGGGAGAGGACGGACAGCAGCAGCCCGAGAAAGTGGATGTTCGAGCTACTGAACTGATGGAGGTTTTCGCAATGTAAATAAATTAGTTTTGCTAAGTTGCTTCTTCAAAGTCATGACTTAACACACATCGCCCAAGCTTGGTCCACACAGAAGAACCCACACGTAACCTCAAAAACTAGTTGGCAGAGGTGCGATTAAGAAAAGGCATGCAGAAAACTGTGGGCGGAAAATCGACTTCTGTGAATCTGGGATCAGCAAAAAGCATTTTCGTGGCTCTGGGGGACACAACTGCGGAGGTAACAGTATGAAGGCTTGGATGACTTCAGGGAACTTGGAAGAGCAGCGGAAGGCAGTCCTCACGATGTCCACGCGACCTTCGCAAGCTCGAGATTGGACAGGAAGAGCGAAATCTGTGGACCCAGGATTAGCAATTCTGTGGCTCCGAGTGGCACAACCGTTGCAGTAACAACGTAAGAATGTGAGGGACCTCAGGAACCTTGAAACAAACAGCAGCAGAAAGCAGGCCTGACGATGTATTACCGGTGGGCCTGGCAACGTGACTCTGGGAGAGCCGACCTTCGCAAGCTCGAGGTTGGAAGGGTACTTGAGCGATTACGTTTTGCCAGACGATAAGGACAGGGTTCTATCGGGCAATCGGCTTCGATTTTACAGCCACTGGTGCGCGGTTAATATTGGAAAGTAGTAATCGGCTCTCGTAAAGGCATGGATATCAAAGTGTGAACGAAAGAGCGGTTGCTGTTGACAGCAGAGCTCGGTATGGATAATAGGCTGAGGAAGCCCGAAATTCGTAGTGCGATAGATGAAGAGGGTTTTCATGAGGACTAGCTCACTGAAGCCTGGGAAAAGATATGTTGTGAGAACAAAGAAAGAACAGCAGAGAAAGAGCGGCACAAAAGAAGAGAAGAAAGACAGGCATCAATTGAGCTTGAGAAAATGAAGCTGGAGCAGGCTAGATTACAGCGAAGTGTGACGGCGGTGACGCCACAAACAGATAGCATGAAAATGAGCAGTTTACTTCAGCCGTACGAAACAGGCAATGACATCGAAATCTACCTGATTATTTTGAGCGGATCTGTGAGAAACATTCACTCCACCAAGACACATGGCCAGAATGGTTGCTTGCACTGTTACCGGGAGAGGCCTCGCAAGTCATGACCAGACTCAGCGCAGCCGAGGCAGGCGTGTGAGCTCAGTGAAGTAGACTTTACTGGCGAAATACAGGCTTTTCTCACAAACAGGGATGGAAATGACTTTTAGTGTTTTGGAACAGCTTAGGGAGCAGGAATAATGCTGGTTTGGAGCAGCTTT
This sequence comes from Rhipicephalus microplus, assembly GCF_043290135.1. Classification (NCBI taxonomy): domain Eukaryota; kingdom Metazoa; phylum Arthropoda; class Arachnida; order Ixodida; family Ixodidae; genus Rhipicephalus; species Rhipicephalus microplus. Next base: position 373,485,225 of record NC_134710.1, on the reverse strand, counting down.
GGCACAGTTAATGGAGTTTTGGAGCAGGTTCGGAGCACCAGAATGTTTGTTTTGAAGCAATGCAAGTTAGTTTTGAAGGAACTTTCTAGGATCAAGACATGGTCAATCAAAATTATTTCTGGTAAAAATTTGAGGCGCGTGTGTGTACGTATATGCATGCGTGTTCTCATCATTAAATATCACATCCGACAGAGAAATAACTCGGAAAAAACAAGCGATAGGCGAAGCCTGTCTTGTTTCCATGACCGCTAAATAATCGCAGTGCACTCCTCTTGGCAGATATTTCTTATCCCCCCGCTAATTAGACAAGCTGCTTTGCTCATCTGAGCTCAGTATAAAGCCGAGTGAAGACGAGCAATTCCCACAGCAAATCCATGTGCGCGGTACAGCGCGCTGCCCGGCTACGACGGCATACGCAGCATATACACAACTAATAGATGATTGAGTCCACTTACCCGCTTTATATTAGAATGAAATTGTCAGTTGTCACTTAGTATCAGATCGATATGTATCGCGAAAAGCGATAGTGTACGTTCTGTCGTTATCTCAGTCGCTGCGTATCCCGGGTCCTGTAATAGTTTTGAAATGCTCCTTGGCGTGGCCACTGCATGTTATAAAACGGTCGTGGGAGAGTGCCACCCAGTACAATTTGGGCACTTCGACAAAAATGAAGAAAAGATTTTCTGATTGGTACTTTGGGCAACAACTGCTGTGGTACTGTATTTGTTTATTGGTGGCGATGGCACACGTCAGGAGATGCACATTTGTACTTCTAAACGTGCACTACTATTTAGTGCATGCTCATCCGACATCCCCAGGTGGTACAAATTATCGGGGTTTCACTGCATTACTAGATCATATGCAGTTAATCATGTTGTTGCCACCACTTTTGAGGGGAAACCACGACGATAACAGCGATGAGATGAGCACTAGCAAGCCTCATGAATGAACCGAATTATGTGATCGTGATAGAACATGTGACCAAACTTTACTGGATATGGATGCAGCCGCATCCTTTGTGTAGCCAACGCTCAGTGTTGCTCCATCGACGATAATAATCGGCTAGATTTAGCGGCTTACACTTACGATCAACAATTATTGCAGAAATTGCCGTTTATGCACAGCCTGGCGCAGCAGGTCAGATTGGCGCATAATAGCGCAGCACTTCTACCTCTGCACAGAGGAATTTCGAAGAAGATTTTGACAGGAAAGAAAGAAGCCTAGTGAAGACTGTCGAGTTTGCATGTAGCCTCAGTGATAATTTATCAGAGTGGGTGAAAGGAGCAAAGGCCGATAACTGCAATAAACTTGGAGACCTAATCTGCTTACAGTGATCCCACTGGGAACTGCCGATTAGCAGCAATTTTTGGAGCAATCAAATTTTAGTTTTGAAGTGCTTTGGAGCAGTAAAATATTAGTTTTGGAGCAGTTAAATTTTAGTTCTGGGGCATTTTGAAGCAGGTAATCTGCAATTAGGAGCACCTTGAAGCAGTAAGATTTTAGTTTTGGAGCATTTTAGAACAGGTAATCTTGCTATTAGAAGCATTTTACAGCAGTAAAATTTTAATTTAGTGATATGTAGGGTATAACGTCCCAAAACGGCCATATAATTATGAGAGGCGCCGTAGTGGAGGGCTCTGGAAATGTCGACCACCTGGGGTTCTTTAACATGCACCTAAAACTGAGTACACCGGCCTACAACATTTCCGCCTCCACCGGAAATGTAGCCGCCGCTGCCGGGATTCGATCCCACGACCTGCGGGTCAGCAGAGCAGTAAAATTTTTGTTTTGAAGCAAGTAATCTTACTATTAAGAGAGTTTAACATAGGTACATATTCGTAATGGAGCACTACGGAGAAGAAAGCACCTTACTACACACTTTAATATACACTTTAATATTAAATGAACGCTGACCTAGAACAAAGGATCTTTTTAGACTGAAAATGGCTTCGAGAACTTTCACGTCGTTCTTTTCACCATCTCAGGTTTATTAATTAAAGAGAAATTATCGGTAATACATTTATTTGTAAACTATTTCTGGGTTTTGCGCTGAAATCTCTGCACGTGATACCACGAATTTCAATGTGTATTTTTTTTACTTTAGCGACATTCACTCAAAGTAATTGTCTGAGACTTAGTACGCTAAGTCTACAGCCATCTCAGAAGTTAGTTTACTTTGTTTTTAGTACTTAAGAGGTATGTAGGACCTAGTAAAAAAATGTCAAAATTTATGAACTCACGACAATTATTGCATTGATGCAACTATGTGAGGACGCTCAAATTTTCTTTTTGTGAATTTTTTTTTGCTTACCAAGAAAGTTCTCATAGAAGCATGGTGATTTTGGAATTATGAAAGTGTAATTTACTAATGCCGAATCTCATTATTTGAAACACACTGAATTCGAACTTCCGGTTAATTAAAGCTTACGCTGTGGTCCCGTCAAAGCTATGTGTAATCCAATGGGAGAAAACACCCTGTAATTCGAACGTGCAAGCACTTGTGATGATTAATTCGAACATACCGCACACCAAAAATGATCTCAGCAACACGCCCAATCCTACGGCGGGCTTCTCCGACACCTCAACGCTGCGTGCGAAAAAGGAAAAGAAGAAAAGGAGAGGCTGGGGCGGAATGTTTGTTTGCTCTCTCTCAAATGCATACCTGCCAACCTGGCAACAGAGAAATTCGTAAAACCCCCGAGCGAGGAAGGGGGGGAAGGGGCAGGGGTTACCGACTTTTTTAAAAATTTGTAGCTGTGATAGATTTGCCCTTAGCGACATGCAAATCACATTTTGCCGCCATAAGTCAAATCGGCGCGCTGAATTACGTTCCCCCATTCAGGGCACCACAATGAAAAACAGAACAAAAAATACATTGCGAAAAACTATTGGGGGGGGGGGGGGGGGAGGGGGTCCAAACGCAAGTGCAAACATCGGCGCTGCGATATCATAATGGCTTGGAGTGGCCCAACCCACGAGGGTAAGGTTTTGCACTAAAGTGATGGTCTAAAAGAGGGACCGCAAATAGTCCCAGCCAAAATTTCGCGTCATCAAAACAACTAGCAAAATATATTTCCGTCAAAACAACTCGCGTATGTCTTCCTGGGACACACGTCAACGGACGGGATGGTGCAGCTGGCTGCCGCGACAGCGCGGGTGAAAACTTTGGCTTTGCGCGCTATTAGATTCTTTGGACAGGAATGGCAAAACGCTTCTAGCCTTTTTCACGTCTTTACCACCCTTCAGCCAACCGCCGCGGCAGCCACATGCCCTCGGAGCTTATAGATCGCTATCGCATCGCTGCGACCTTTGCTTTATGCGCGGCAGTTTGCGGCAAACGGTAGTTTTGTTTTCAATCCATGTGCCTTCAAAACTAAATCGTTTTATGCTATCTATGGTCGCAACTGCCGCGGTTTTCTCCACAGAATTTATGGAAAGCAGCATTGCTGGTCAAACGTTGGCCGCGCACACACTTTAAGAGTTCTGTCAGTAACGTCGTCGCCATACATGACCGTGTTGAACGACCGCGGTTTCATCCACAGCGGTTGTGGCTACGACAACCACATACACTGTACAAGACAGTGAGTCGCACGCGTACTTCCGAAGCTTTAAGCACGCTTCACTCAATCGGCCTTCGTTCGACGGTTTCGGTACTAAAGTTCATATCACACGCCATGATTAGGAAAAGTGTTCGGAACATTCGAATTTTGGCCCAATGGACAAATGAATTTGGCTGGGGAATTTCACAAATTCATATCCGCCACAGTTTCGCATCGCTAAGACTCTACTGTAAGTTTAGATGAACACCTCTCATATTCGTTTATAATGCGGTGTCACGAACGACTGCAATTTTCGTCTCACCCGCGTGCCCCATCGTTCAAGGAAGGGCGCTTTTATGTTGGGAAGACGACATCCGGAGACTAACGACGCAGTAGTGGTGCCGCCGTGTCTTCCCTACACCTGTACCGAAAGAAGATACTTGTGTTTGAAAAAAAAAAAAAAAATGACCTCGGGAGGGGACGGGACGTCCCGAAAGAGTTTGGACTGCATTGGAATCGGCAGATGATGTGCAACTAGCAAGAAGCGTGGTCATATGTATCGCGAGGCTCGCGTATGCGGCGAGTATGGAGTGACCCGCGTAACGTGTTGAGACGGCTGAAATATCGGGCACCCTCCTCGTCTACTAAGCTGGTAAGGTTTTCAGCTGCACCCGTCAACTCCCCCACGTGTACCAAGAGCTGGCCTGGTTCGTATAAAACTTTTTATTGCGACTTTTTTTTAAACCGTTATTTTATTATAACCATCTTTTAAATAATTGTGGTTGTGTGTGCTGCATCGAACTTAGAAATTCATAAGCGCGACCATGATCCTTCTGTAATTATTTCCTTGTATCTCTTTTCTTTCCATTTGTTATTTTATTAACATTCCGCATATTTGTCTTTTGTGTGTGCTTTTTGTAGTGTTCTTTTAGAGCATAGTTTGCTTTGTTGTTTCTTTCATCGCGTATTAGTTTGTTCCTCTGTTATTTTTTTTGTAATCTCCTTGCTATTGCCCTAGTTTTAATTAAATGCTTGTTTCTGATTAATCAAATGTTCGTGTCTGCTCTATGAAAACGTCGGTCAGGCACATTCATCACCACACGTGCAACCCCGTATGGGTCGACCGACCTGAAAATAAATTTGAGATGTGCCACTTCGAGGCCTTTCAGGCGTCGCAGGCCGAAGCGTTAAGTAGAAGCCCGCGAATCTGTCGCACGTCAATGTTGGATCGGCGGGACCTCCCCCGAAGTGTGTGACATGCGGTGAGCTTGCAAAAAGCCTGGAACGGACTGGGCCTTTGTCAATGTGGCCAGATGTTGCACGCACATTTCGATTTTGGAGAGATTTTCAAGGCGACCCTACACACAGAAGAAACAGTCGAAATCTGGGAGTCTCACGGACAATGCGGGAGACTTTGCAAGTATGTTACGATAACACCAATACATATAGTTCTCTCCTGGTGGTGGAATATAGCACAACGACGTTTTTGTGGTTTCGCGACCAGTTAGGGCAATGCGCCGTAGCCAGGCCACACTATTCTGCTCATTTTTATTTTTTTCATTAGAAAATCAAATATTTTTCATAAATTTCAAGCAAGATTCATAAAATCATATGCACGATTGAAATTCACACATTATACGGGAAAATCTGAAGAGCTGGCGGGTATGCAAATGCCGATCTGCGACGCGCCAGTGCCACACCTCCTCCTTTCCCGTCCCTGACAAGTAGAGACCCTTCTCCTTTCAATGTCGCGCGCGAAGAGAGCGAAAAAAAAAGCTGCCGTGGAGTGTTGGTTATCTCTGAAACCCCGATATGCTTCTCTTGCGTGGAAATGCTTCTCCTTTCTCGTCATGTGCTGGCCACGCTGCGGCTGTAGTGCGGAGGGTAGCAGCAGAGACGCAGTCGCCGTCTTGACACCTAGTATATAGGTGTTATAGGCCTGTTCGCAGGAAGGTAAAGAATGCTCTCAGTAGACTCGACTGCTGTCTCCAGTAATTAAAACATTAATTAGAGTTATTTAAATACTGCCACAATTACAGTGTCTAGCAATTTTATGATTGCTGACGCCATGCCGGGAGCCGCATAAAACTGCCCAGCGAGCTACATGCGGCCCACGGGCCACAGGTTGCGGAAGAATGAGACGGACAATTTGGCGCAGTTTGGTGCAATTTCCGTCGACTTTATCAGGTTGGCACCTCAAATCTCGTTTGGCGCACAAGTGGGATCCCTGTGCTTAGAGCAGTTTTACGACACCTTGCCGGATAACATATGACTGTGGGTTAAGGGTAGGCAGGAAGTTGTGTCTCTAAAGAAAGCGGCACAGCTTGCCGACGAGTATGTGGCAAGTCGAGGTTTCCGGACCCAAACCAATAGCTCACCCCACTATCAAAGGCAGACACCACGACCCATGCTTACACTCGCGAACAGCGAAACACAACAAAAGAGCAATACGAGACTAGTGGAAATTTGGCACGCGCTGAAGGCAAGGCGAAAGAGCCTGGAAAGGGTAGAAAGGAACTTGGAAATCGTCCAAAAAAGTTTGAATCCGGAGCTAAACTGGCCTGTTTCAAATGCAATGAAACACGTCACTTTGCCCGAAACTGCTCAAAGATACTTTACTTTCTATATTTTCATACCTCAGTTTCCCGGCCGAAATGCAATCAGATGAGGGGATAGTATTCACGAGCGCACTCACAACGCGTTTCTCAAGAAGTGTGGCATTAACATTTTGCATATCTCAGTTTACCCATCCGCAAAGCAACAGTGTGGAGAGATGGCATGCTACCCTCAAAGGGTTTTGAGAGCGGTTTGCCATGAAAGGAAGTGTAACTGGGATAATTGCTTACCTGACACGCAGTCTGCATTGTGCATCTTGCCACATGAAGGAACGGAATTTGCACAAGCAGAGCTGGTGTATGGCCGAAATCTGCAAGGTTCACTGAGGCTGGTCCACGAGCTGTGGGAGGGCAATCAGGTAATTAAAAGTGTGATCGAGTATGTGTTGAACTTAATGCAAAGATTACATGTGTTGTGAGATCGTTAACATCCTACCACTCACGCCAAAATTGAATAAATCTCAATATTCCAAAGTGTCATGTAGTTGTTGTAAGCCTTTTCGATATCGAGGAACACAGAAAGAAAGTATTCATTGTGTACAAAAGCGTTTCTTGTATGTGCCTCGACACGTACCAGGTGGTCAGAGGTAAATCAACCTTCTCGACACTCGAACTGGAATTGGTCAAGCAGATTGTTTGTTTCAAGAAAATATTGGATGATTCCACGTATGATCAAACAAAGCATGGCTGGTGGACCTCTTATTTCTTTCAAAATTTTACATATTGTTGCCATCAGTAGAAGGAAGAGATCCGCAATTGGTTTTGCTGTAAAAAAGTCACCAGTTCCTATTAACGAGTAGGCGGAGTAGACTAAACTACTGCCATTTTGGGGGCACCCGCTACAGCCATCGGATCGCTCTGTACGGGCCAGGCAAGTGGTGGAGGCTGGTGCGGCACTGCCCCCTGATGCGCCACATCAGCATAGGTTGTGCCGTAGAACAGTGAGCATCTCCTCTTAGCTTCCCTGAAGGTGATTATGTTTTCCACCACTTTCAATGTAATTATATCCTTTTTCTTTTTCCATGATGGGCAAGATCGGGAGTATGCTGGGTAGTCACTACCGCAGTTAGCACAGTGACATGGAGAATTACAGTTTTTGGAGGTGTGGTTTTTTGACGCACATTTAGCACATGTGGATTGCACCTCGCAAGCAAGGGAACCATGATCGTACCCTTGACACTTAAAAGCACTTTCGGAGGTTCGGTACGCATGGCCGCACTCGGAGTTTACTGTAGCCTTGTTCTTTGTGGTCTGGCAGTTGACGTGATTCAAACGCAAGAATAATGTTTTGTTATTTTTTCTGTGTTGTCCCTTCATATCTTTATTCTTTGAATGTTTACAATATTTTGCTCTTTCCATCCGTCAAGAAGCTCTGGTCATCATCACCAGAGACAACACCTCGAATGATATTCATAGGCCTATGTGGACTGACTGTGATAGAGATGTTTCCAATGGATGTCACATTCGGGAGGGCTTTATATTGCTTTCTGTCCTGCAGTTCAAGCAGCAGGTCGCCGCTGGTTATCTTGGAAGCTTTATCCTAGTTTCTCTGTTGAGTTTCTTGCTATTAAATATGAAGAGATTATTCTGGCTTTTCTATTGTACTGTTAACTATGTATTCGTGCGTGATATTTCAAAAAGTGTTCGTTGGTATTTGCAAAAAATGTAATGGCTGCTTCAGTGAGTAACCTTTTCAGGTTACAATGAGACTTGAAAGAGGATGCACTTAACATAACAGGTGGTTCAACAGCAGTGCCAGGTGCCCACCACCGAGCTTAACCAGGGGACATGGCTGGAGATGCAGGTCAAATCCTGCTAACGCCATCTGTACAATGCTACTATAACCTAATTTGGAATAGCCAAGACTGGGCATCCAAACAAGGATGCCCAGTCTTTCTTGGCAGCCTTGCCAAGAATCTTTCTTACCAAGATCTTTCTTGGCGGCCTTGCCGCCAAGAAAGATCGTAAGTAAATGGAAGAGAGAAGTAGAGAGGAAAGATGAAAAAGTGAAAGAGAAATAGGAAGATGAAGAGAGAGAGAGAGGCAAGAAAATGTGACTGCAGAATTTTCCTGGGTGGGTTAGCCCAGGGGTGCCATCTACATGAAGCCGGGGCCAAAGAGGTGTGTTGCCTCAGTCGGGGGGGAGGCAGGTCCAATCACTCAGCATCAACTTAGTTTTTGAAGTAGGCGTTGCAGGCAAGAACATTGCCAGCAGTGTAAGGACTTGAATAGCTGGAGCAACTAGCAATCGAAGGTTCGTATACATCGTGAATTCTGCCAAACTGTCTTTTAATATTTCTTTACAATTCCAGAAATAATGGGTAAATCATGATGTGCTGACATTGTGTGAAGCATGCGACATGCTGCCCGCATGTCACTGCTGTGTTCCAGTGAAGCCCGTTTTGTTTTCCGCAGGCACACATTTCACGAGACTTTTTTTTTTTTTTCTCTTTGCTGGAAATATCAAGGCAGGGGTGCTTCAGCTACCATTTGTTAGTATCGCTACATTGATTGCCTCGTGGCTCTTAAGAGCCACATTTCCTGCGGATTTATGGCAAAAGCGGGATCGAGAATTAGCAAATGGCACCCAAAGTTTTCCAATTAACCGGACTGGTGCTGACCGGCGCTTCAAATTATCTGCTCAGTCTTGCATTGCAAAATACGGGACTAAGGAAATATTTCAACTTAACCGGGATTTCAAAATAACCAAATTCAAATTAATGAGGTTTTAGTGTACGCTGCACTCAGCGCACACATTACGGCTCCTTTTTGTCTGCTTAGACATTTGTTTACATACAAATAATAGAGGGCAACCCTAAATTAAATAAAGAAGTACTGTTAGCTAGGGTTGACAAGGGATCTGCCACCAATACAGCCCCTGTGCAAACGAGAGGCAGCTTCACTGCACTAATATGGACTGGAAGATGGTGAACCTATGTGCAACTCTGCTTACTTAGGGTAGCATGAAGGAAAGAATATACCGAGGAGAGACCGCTAAGTCACATTTTGCGAAGCCGGAAGTAGGGAAGAGTAGAGGAATCCTCCTTGCAATGGTGAGCACGCTACGGCGGCTCGCGCATGCACAACGGGCGCCAGCGATAGGGAGGCGAGCCGATTTCGGACACGTCGGGCGGCACCCCCGCCACCATGTGATAGAGCTAGAAAAGCTAGACTTTTGTGCTGAATATGAGCAAACGTGCTGCAAAACTCGCTTGTATAGCCCATGAGTGCCATTCGTACCCTCATTACGCTTCATATTGTGAATCTACAATGTAATTGCAGCTTTGCACTTCATGTTTAATCGCCGAATGCAAGAGAGCAACGGTGTGAATTGGCCGGATAATTGCCACAAAATGCCATTTCCTTCAACAGATACGGTAAGTTCAGGCTACGAAACCTAATGTAACAGTGAAATGTTATATAATTTGAGTTGATATTAAGCCAGATCAAGCATCTCTGAATCATTCTTCCCCATGTGTGTCACGATATGTGGCACATGAGTATCGTTCTTAGCAGCGCGGGTTGGCAGACTGTGACCATATCGAAAAAAAAAACTTGGCAAAAGGTGAAGTTGCCTCGCGCAAAGCATGAATAGGAAGTGATAATTCAAAATATAAATCCCCTTACTGTGTCAGGCAGATCTAATTCTTGACTCGGCAGGCTCCGGTGAGAATCACAGTGGGCCGCCTACTGCTTTTCAATAGTTGTGATTATCGTACACGAGAACGGCTCACCGCCGCCTCTCGCATTAAGAGACATAGACGCTGCCTTTCTCGTCTAGGAATTCTAGGCTGCCTTCGCTGAGGCATGCAACACCACAGTGCCAAAGGTAAACAACGAAGCTGCGGCACCAACCATTTTCGAAGAAGAGGTCGTGAGCTTCGAAAATGACTGCTCTCGACCTCAAGCGATATAAACTAAACATGCAACCATGAAGATCAACATTCACTGTAGACTTCTAAAACATTGCATCATCTTTGAAAGTGCAACAGCTGCATAAAAATGCACATTCAGAACTCAAGCTGGCTATCAACAACCCGGTCATATGAGTAGCGATGCAGACAACACGAAAGGCCGGCGTGCCCAACTATTCCCACAACCCCCGTGGAATAGCACGCGACTTCCACCACACTTCTTGCCCTGAAGCTAGCATTGCAAGGGCCTCTCCTTAGCATTCCTTTCTCCATGTATGGTAGCATTTACAGTTACACTACAATTGTCATGCACAAGGTGGCACTCGTAGGCTAAGTCGTGAAATTTGCAACAAAATAGGCCCGTGGCTTAAATGCACGCATGCTCTCGTGCAATCATCGGCAATAGACCATTCGGTAAAAGACAAGTTACCGACTCACACAAGTGGCATCTGAAAGCACACAAATGCAGCATGCTGAATGCCACATCACAAGAAAACAAATTGTTAAGCATACAGCCATAAAACAAGACTGGAAGAGCAAGGATGAAAACCATTATTCTCTTTGGTGCTGCAGGCATATATCAGTGGTGGGAATGCCTTCCAGCATTTTGGAGCAGCCATTGGAGCAGGCAAAATTTGCTTTTGGAGCAGCTATGTTTGGAGCACGCACGGGCTTTCTATAACACACACAAAGGAAGAAAATTTAGCTTCAATTTAGTTTAATATGGCTCAGTAACAGAGCATCGGACGCATTATTTGAAGGTCACAGGTTCAAATCCTGCAAGTGGTAAGCTAGTTTTTCATCCACTTTCCTTTCTCCACATTTGCATTGCAATTACTTCTAATAACCCTTGTGCTCTCCCTGGCATTATTGTCGGTAAGTTCTCATTAATGTTGTGTCTAACAAATAAAACGAGCACTTAAATTTACACTTTCCTTCACCGAGTTAACATACAGTCAAGTACGTATATGTCGAACCCACATATATCGAATTTTTGGGTATATCGAACTAGCAAGTTATCCCCTCGGAATTCCTTTGTAAAAGTATAGAAATTCGCACGCTTATACCAAACGGCATTTTTACCCGCCTTCGGATATATTGAACAATGCGCGATCTCCGCGGCAGCGCGGCTCCGCCTGCGAGTTGGAAGATGCGCTTTTCGCAGCGCCTGGCGACCTCAGCGCAACACCACGCCACCACCAAAACCTGAAATGCTCGAAAAAAGGTAAGAGCAAGAGGGCTCGCACTGCACAATCTCTAACTTGCCGAACAGCTTTTTTTTTTTGTTTGTTTCTCTTTCTTTCTCTCATGCTATCTCCGCATACCCGTCGGATCGGAGAGCAGGAACGAAGGAGCCAAGAGCCGATGTGTTCTTCCTTTAACCTTTTCTTTTCTTTTTGTTGCTACTTTTCGAATTTTATTCAGCCAACCACAGCGCGCCTTTTGCTGTCGCCCTCACAGGTGGCCATCACCTCGCGAGTGCTTTGTTGATTTTGTTGTCGCGTAGCCTATGTACCACCACATGTGCAGCCTTTCTTTCTTGTGTGAGTGTTGTACAAAGCCGCTGTGGACTCCTTGAATTGTCAACTTCTCGTCTAGCTATGGCCAGCGTTAAGAAGCGCAAGACCCTTAACTTTGCGATGAAGTTGAAGGCTATTTAGCAGGTTGAGGTGGGCGAGAAATGTTCAACCGTCGAGGACGACTTCGAGATACCACGGAGCACTTCGAGTACTTTGTTGAAAAACAAGGCGGATATCAAGGTAAAGGCGGCGGAGCAGCAAATGTCAGGAGCCTGTCATGGGCACACTTCTGCCCACTGGAATGTAAAAAAGGCACTCTATGCCTCGTTTTTAGAAGTGCGCGTGAAGAACATTCCGGTAGATGGGCCGATGCTAATATTGCCAAGGCCAAATATTCGGTGAAACAACGTCACCGACAACACCGGGTGGCTTCACCGATTTAAGCAGCGCTACAGATTGTTGGCAAAACCATTTCTGGCAAAAGCGAAGCTGTCAGCAGCCAGAACATCCGGCAGTGGATGACGAAGAAGTGGCCGGAAATCTCCGCAAAGTTTTCTCCCGCGGAGATCTTCAACGCCTGGCGAGGCGTGAAGACAGACACAGTGGTCAACAGCTTCCACAAGGCAGGCTTCAAGACGGCGGAACTTGCAGAAACCGGTGAAGACGACAATGACGACGCGTTTTGCGAGTTGTCTTGCTTTCCAGCAGCAGTTCCACACGAAGTGTCTGCGGACGAATTTATGGAAAGGGACTGCAATGTCCAGGCCGTTGCGATCCTCGCTGATGAGGAGAAAGTAGCTGCAGTCGCAGGGACCCAGGATCGTATGGGCGAGGCGCTGGCTACATGCGCATACTCCGCCGCTGAAGTGGCAGCAGCGTTCGGCGTCATTCGCCATTGTATTGGCCACATGGAGAGAACCGGGCTGTCGCACCTAGACAGACTCGATAAGATCGAGACTAGCGTCTTCAACATTTTGAAAACGAATAAGTAGGCCAAGATAAGCGATTTTTTTCACGCAAATAAATGATTATGTTGCTGCGTGTGTGTGGAATCGTCATTCTTGAATGCGCCTATTGCAGGTAATAATTCACTACAGGTAAGCTCTCGGGGCCTGTATTTTTTTATATAGAATTTTTCATATATTGAACTAATTTGCGATTCCCTTCGAGTTCGATATATCCGTGTTCGACTGTAATCGCTTGGACAGAAGCAGCAAACCCACAAAATAAGCACAAAAAGATAAACACAAGTAGGATTATGTACAGAAGCAGTTACATAAGATAGTGAAGGCTATTGCACCAACAAACTAGCTGCAGCATTAAGTGCATAGCAGCATGCAAACACACTCACGTACACGAACACACAGACGCATTCAAAGCTCATTACAGTAAAACCTCATTATTACGTACATACATGCCGAGAACCTGCCGGGAATGCGGCTAACTGTGCACTAAACATAGTATGCATTAACTAAGTACATAAGCACGTGCACCGTTCCCCTTCAGGAGGGAGGAGGCGAAGGTTCCGCACAGCGTTGTCCCTTCCTTCCCTGTATGCCCATGTATGGACTACGAGGGCCGGCTTTGAACCCGCCCTGAAGCCCCCCCTTCAGATTTTAAAGACGATAGTCTTTCTTGGGGACCTTTGACGCAAAAATTTTAGTCTGTCTCTCTGTACATTTGTCTGTTTGTCCACACTTAACGGTACTGGGTATTTGGAATGGCACTAGCCGATACTCCAAATTGCCGACCCCATCCGCAGCGCCCACCCATGTTTCTCAAGATTCAGCGTTCATACTGGTGCGACTGTCAATTAAAAAGCAATTATTGCGAATATCTGAGGTGCCATAAACACACGTATATATTCTGTATGTGAGTCTTCTTTTACTAGAAAAGGCATACATAAGTAATTCTAAGGACCGTAGCGTTTACCACGCTGCGCTGACCATGCAACGCTTGCACTAAAAGGCGAGTGTTTCCAACGCTACGCTGAGGCGACGTGGTGGTGGCACCTACCCGTGACTCACCTCTGAGACTGGCGCGCACGCCCGTCTCAGAGCCGCGCACTTTGTTTTCTAAGAAAACTGCCAGATGGCGCTCATGTCTCATGTGTGACGCCACTTGATGTGCTCATTCGCCTACGCTGCACACTCGAGGCACTCTAATGCAGCACCTTCAGCAGAATACCATTCACCGTTTTTCTTGCGCAGATCAAATAAATGTTTTGTTCACTCTCTCCACACGCAAGACTATCATCTTTTGAGGACATTTGCAGATTAACATGCAGATACGGGGCCAATTTTTTTTCTAGATTTTTTTTTTTATTGGTACGAATACGGGAATGTTACATGTGTTTAGTATACAAAAGTACGTCCCGCAAGCCTATGACGAAGTACCGATTTGCGCTTTTTTACGTGCGCCATTGCCCCTCAAGCAGGAATATTGCCTAACGTGCCCAATAAATAAATATTGCCTAACGTGCCCACCACAAAGCCATTTCTTTGTTTTTGACAATGTTCAGAAATGATTAACATTCCCGCATTTCCGTCCAATGGCACGCAGTGGCAGCACCAAAAAGTGTTCCAAAACTACTGCGGGGTCCGGGATACGCAGCCAATGCTGCGACTGACAGGGACGAAACAGACATAATCAGCCGTCCGCGATAAATGTGTGCCGCGATCTGCTACTTAGCAAAAACTGACACAGCTTTTTTGAGACGTGGTGCAGTCGCAAGGAACCGATCGTCTACTGGCTAGTTGCATGCAAAGCTTCACCAACTTGACGTACACACCGTGCCGAGCCGCTTGTGCCCACACCGCTTCAGACCGTGCACAGATGCGGGAAGAAGCCTGTTGCATCAACGCGACGATGCAAGCTTTCCGCAAGCGACGCTCTAGCCTTCCTAGCAGCGAATGGAGGCGTGTTTGTGCTGTTGCCTCATCAAAGCGTGTGCTATGCTTGCTGTCTCGGTCCGTAGTCCAAGATGCTGAACTCTGCAACAACGTGCTCCTCTAATTTCTGTAAAGCAGTGCACGCTGAACATGGTCAAGTACAACGATTAAGGCAGCGATCTGCGCCTCAGCACTTTCAGGTAGTCGCTGGATATTAAAAGCGTGCAGTAGGCTTAAGGCGGCGCGAAGCCGCACACATATGCTTTTCGTTGGTGATAAGTCATACTGGCGCGCCTTTCGGTAGCCGCCACATGGCCTTCGTTCTTTTTGCCAAAAAAAAGCGCCACCGCAAGCGCACGGAAGTCACAATAATTAATCGGCTGATTCCGTGCTTTTGCAGCCGCGCAACTATACGCAAGTGCTACAGGGCACGTGTACAAGACGGCGGCCATCACGTAATAACCGCTCAAGAAGCGTGCTGTCAACTTTACTTGTGGTTCCAAAACCACGCTGTGTTACAGCAATGGTGCAAGTTAGGCAGAAAAGACCCTTTTGGAGCAGTATGGCACAGTAATTTCTAATTGGCACACGTTGGCACGATTGGCACAAGTTTCCCACACTGATATATAGGCCTTTTAACAGATGAGAAAGAACACCACAATGCTAGGCTGAGGCATGAGAGTACAATGGCTTGCGTCACAGTGAATTTTTGGGGAAGTCACCTACTCAAAACATCGCAGAAAGAATTATGACAGCACCCATGAAAGATCATACTTTTCAATTATTTGACTAAATATTTCCACACTACAACTACTAACAATGTTCTCACAATCAACAAATCAACCAATACCTGTTGTGCTTGCTTGCTTCTACTTGCTCTGTAGGCGACGACCAACCTGCAACGGAGAACGAAAACAGTGTTTGGCATTTCTGGCCCGAGATTCTCAATTCCCTGCTGCATGTAGTGCAATATTTAGCTCGCACACAAACAGGAGCCTCACGTACTTATCAGTGTTTTCGTAAGGTAAGATGAGAGTCGAAAAACATGTTTTTTTTCCGAAACTACAATTTTTTCATTATTTGCTTACACAAGTTTTGTTTCTCCACTTCCACAACAGGAAAACTGAAGATTGTAATTAATCTCAAAGTATGTTAATATCACCTTTAATGAGCACATGGTGACAACTAAAAACAAAAAAGAGCTCAGTGCCTAGAGTCCCTTGGAAATGTTCACCTGGCTGCTAGCCCTTGCATTTCACATGAGAAGTTCACTAAAGCCACGTACTCAAATACCAATGACTGCCAAGCTCTAATGATGGAGGAAATCATTAAAAAAACATATCTTTTCCACATAGATTAGCTTTGACTAATACATATAAAATGTGCTTTTCTGAAGATCCAATTTTGGGCAACATTTTCAGTTTAGGCATGTTTTTGGAACTTTTGAAGACCAGATCAGGATGAAATTTTGTCCAGATATTCCTTAACATGTGAAGGGTGCAAGTGTCTCCTTCAAAACTTGATATCGTCTGTGTGTAAGTATCACGAACCTAAAGCAAGCAATTAGTGTGGGCTGAGAATTTTAAGCATTCTCACATTCCAAATTTTCCTGTCTACTTAAAAGTTTTACATGCCCTTTCTTGATACTTATTTGCATTCTACAGTTAATGTGGAGCAATATGAGCCATGAATGGCTCAGAACCATAAAAGGAATAATGGCATGAAAAGTTTGTGCAAGACAAACTATATTTTACAAATTGCCATGGCTCAAAATGAAAACAAAAGAACTTAATCTTAAAATATTGAAATCAGCATAGAAGCCTATATACAGAGCAATAAATTTCATTGGCCTAGGCTACAGATTATTGCAACTTTTTTTTTTAATTGCACCTGCCCTAAATTGGATATTAAAGGCTAATAAAATTTACGTCAGAGTAAAAGATAAATGTATTGGAATTTCTAAAACATCTATTATCAACAGCAGTGCTCTACTACGCGAGAAAATAATGTAAGTGCACGACACCACATGCGCCACGAGTGGGACATTTTTTAAATGATCCCAATGACGTGACAGTATTTGACTACAATGAATTGATGGTAATTGAACCAGCTGCAGTAGAAAGAAAAGCTACCGTGCATTACAACACGTAATAAAATGCTGCTTGTCTATTTCTCTTTGACTCGTAGAAAAAAGAACCGCCTGGCATTACTATAAGGATTGGCGCAATGGGTTAAAAAGTTATGTTTTCGCCTGGGTAGACCGGAGAAGTGGTGCATAATCGAGCGACTGGGCAGCGGAGAAGCATCGGCGCCTGGTGCTTCACGATGTTCCGGGTTAGACTGTTATTCTAACCCCTGTAACTTCCTTAATATAGCACGTATTCGCAAAATCCTTGCGGCAGCATGTTCGCAAAGTAAACTGCACATATATCTCTTTTAAGAATTTTTGGACCTCAGGGCTGTTTACTGGCCCTTTAAATAAAGGTGTCAGTTCAACATCAATAATTGCTAGGCTTTCATGTGCCAAATGGTTAGGATTTTGAGGCATGCTGTAGTGGGGGTAGCATGATTAATTATGACCGCTTGGGGTTTTTCAACACGCACATATATCTTGGTTCAGAGGTGTTCTTTGTATTTTGCCCCCATCGAATAGTGGCCGCCATGGCGGAAATTTTTCCCGTGCCCTCAAGCATAGCAGCACGACACCACATGTGCTATGCTGCCAAGGTGGCTTGCTCAATTAACGTCAACACGCATACATACCACAAACAGGGTGTACATACGACGCCTTCCTCCGTTTCTTTTTAGTTGTTTCCTTTTGTTTTCGCTTTACTGCAAAAGTGAGCAGTGTGGTATTGTCGCAGGCAGACTTATCAATGGGAGCATGTCAGCCTGCACTAGCTTAGCACAAAACCCAGCACGCAACCAGAAGATAACGAGGGAGTCACCATCACGGCACACCACTGTCCCTTCAATGCCATATGCATAGGCAGTCTCCATTTTACAGTGCTTTTTATGTGAAAGTAGCCTTCGCACAAATTTTTTTTTTCTAAACCACAGTGTAGTATTACTGGCACAATGGCCTTTCGAGCTGTTCGCTTCAAAATGAAGCACGGCAGTGGCGCATGTGTGTGCTCTCACGCGGTACGCTGTGGCTGGTCATCTGGGCGCGAGCAGCTGAGTTGTGTCGCAACTTCCCACCGGGTGCTCTTTTTCGGCATGCCACCTATTCAGTGCTGGTCTCCCATGCTGCACAAGGCTATGCCATGCTTTACCCTCTCACCTCCTTCCCCCCGACCTTATTTGCAAATACCTCCTTGCCTTCGCTTCCCTTCCTGACTCCCTTGCTATAATACTACAATATACTATGCTTGGCTAGGCTACGCTCCTTGCTAAACTGCACTGTACAATGATATGCCATACTTTTCCCTCTCTTTTCCACCTCACCTTCACTTCCCTTTCCCAACTCCCTGCTATCCTGTACTATGCTAGAAGCAGCTTGGCACATACCTACTATCTGCTGTGCATACCCACTGAGTTTTCTGAAATGACAGCCAGCACAGCCTCAAGCTTACACAGCTCCTCAGATAAAAGTGTATCAAGGCCCCTGTAAGAAATGGTTCTACATTATAAAGCAAGATGACATGGTACGCTAGTTTGTTTAAACTGATCATAAATTGTGTGTGGCATAGAGCAAAGAAACAGGAAAGTGAGAGTCAGAACCACGTTGTTGTTTAATGTTCCTTCTGTCCCTTTTTCTCAAATATTGAATTCTTTCGTCAAAATGGCTGATTGAGCAAGTTATTGATTCATGATTGCTTGAAATACGAGCGTGTTACGTAGACAAGGACTAACTAGGACATGGTTGAATTCCTGTGACGGCGTCTGAGCAGCCAATGGACACTGCAAGCGAGTACTCGACCCTGGCATAGAGCAACACCTCCAAATCTGCAATAGGAACACAGCGCACACTCCCACAGCAAGACAGAAGCAGAAGTTCTATCTTTCAAGTGCCGAGTTACCGATAATGCCTTGTGTGCAGTCATTCCCTTCCACTGCTGAATTCTGTGATTCTTACCCACTGCGCAGCCTGTGGATGTGAAGCACTATTTCAACAGACTAAGATACTGGGTGATACCAGAAACACATGTGCTCATGAGGTTTTGGAAGCGTTTTTCATTAACATGAAGAGTGATAGCTGTGTAAGTGAGGCCTCGATATCGCACTACGGTGCAGAAATATCCTTTTTGATCAATAAGATGCGTTAGCATGTGATGTACCCTGGCGCATCGGCGCACCTGGGTTTGGTTTCGCTATTTAACCGACGATCTACTGTCAATAAAACAGTTGGTAGTTTGCGCTCGACCTGTTTAGGTGTTCCTTCTTTGTGGGGTCTTTTTCTTTAGTTGCGCAATTTTTCCTTTGAAGTTTTAAGGCTGGTTGGGCATTTTGACACAATTTCGGCCGAAATTCATAGTTTTGATGCAACTCGACTCAAAAATGGGGAATTGTGTCAAATTGGCGCAATTGGCACAGCTGTTGCACCCCTGTATAACTAATGCTAGTAAAATTATTCAGAACGATTTTGCGACAGTTCGAAACGCCCATCTAAATACCATAAGAAACTAGCGCCCCACAGTGGAGCAGCGGCTGAGACAATGTGCGCTCAAGCTTCGGTGACACTGAAACACGCTGTTTTCAAATAGGGGGACCTGCGGGCGGTGAAGAATGAAACGATGTGGGTGCTTTGAGTGTGTCGCCCTCAGAAAAAGAAAAGCATTCCTGGCGTAAGCAGCCTAAACCACCTTAAGAGCAGCCCGACAACAGAACGAGAGGGATGACGAACAATAGTCCTCACAGGGTGCCAATTGGCGTATTGTGCGGGCCCCGCAAATGTTCTTTACTTCTGCAACATCACAAGGGGATCCCCTGTCTATGTGAAACCACAGAAAACATCAATTGTACCTGAATACTCACAGGATCATGCACCCTTACTTTAAAACAAATTAAAGTAACTTCTAGGCAACACTTGACACAAATAATCGGCCAGATGCGGCCCCACATGCAGGACTATCAAACAACACAAGCGTCTCGAGTTTTCAAATTTGGTGTCAGGGGTCCTTTAATGTGCACTGACATGGCACAGTCCATGGGCTTCTGGCATTTCTACTCCATCATGGAAATGCAATCACCACGGCCAGGATTGGGCCAGTCACCTTTGGGCCAGCAGCCTATCACTTAACCTAGCCTGATAATCTTCACTATGAAGGTTTATGAAGCCTCTTCTTTCTTTTTTAAAGAAAGCATTTTGCATTTCCATTTCTTTCACACTTCCACATCTACAATTTTATTATCTTCCAAGGAAAAGCTGTGAAGATGCCATGATGCACGAGATAACACAAACCCCTTTACATTTCTGCAATCTGATACCTAGAGATGTCTCAGCACTATGCTTATCTCTTCAGCGATTTTGTAAACAGCTTTTTCTACTGTAGCATTCATTGTGATTTTCTGTGTTTGATATAGCTGATGATTCTGTCAGCTTGCTTGAACCGACTAGAAACAATGACCGGCATTATGGGCAACTAAACACTGCGGTTCTCTAGCACAGCTTAATGCATGTTACTTCACAAATAAAGTCCCAAAGGGTAAAAAAAAATGTGATGCACCACAATGATGGTTGACCTGTTGTCTGAACGACCAACAGGCTTTACAGTTCATCTGCGGCTGATGACAATATGACTGAAGGAAGTTCAAGTTTTCGCAGCTGTAGATTACACAGGAGAACACCTGGTACAGTTTCTTGAATTTATTCACGATTACTCTGGTTTGCCTGTTACAGAAATGCTAAGGTTTCCTCATCTCAAACTCCCTTTGAATCTTTACGAGTTTTCACCCCTTAAACAACCACAGTAAAACCTCGTTGATTTGTATTTCATGGGAACCGATAAAATGTCCGACTTCACAGAATGCCAAATTCTTGAAAGTACTACAAAATTTTATTTTCGAAAGAGCAGTGTAAAAGCCGCAATTAGTCATTCGCAACTTCTTTCACCGTTTCACCATGTGCTGAGTAGGAGAGCAAGAGAAGTTACTGCAGCTGTTTGAGCCTTAGTCCAAACCATTTTATTGAGGAAGGGGACCACTCCTTTCCGAAGGCCCACAGACGTTTCCGCTGCCTGTGAATGTCATTCTGGCTCCTTTGAGTCGCAAACTTGCTTCACCCTCTGTACGCTCCGTCAATCATACGAATTAAGCAGGTTGCATTCAAATGTGACTGAACTAAAGAGAGTTTAGAAACAATGCTTATGCTTCCCAGGACCTTTAGTAAACATGACTGAATTACCTGGATTTCTTAATTAACTAGGACCGAATGAACTAGCTTTTAATGTATAACTTTTTAATTAAATTCTTTTTGGCTCACTTCTAAGGATGCTGCCTGCTCGTGAGCTCACATCTCCTTTTCAAGGTAAAATACACTTAAAGAAGCACTGACATCAAACTTCAAGATCGAGATGTGCCCGTCATTCAATTACTTGATATGCATAGGTCTTCTTGACAAAATTTGAATGGCGTCCGTCGCATCAAAGTTATTTTATTTCAACGTCAAGCAGTGTAGAAAAGCTAAAAAGCAAAAACGAAAAATAGACTGCCCTGCGACATCGACACTTATGCTACGTGTTCGGTGTGATACATTCCACAAATACCATCCTGAGTGACGATACACTAGTAACGATAACGTCGACGATCTCCGAGTGTGTTTGGGGACAACTCCCAGCCATGCTCTCACTAGTGCCTCTTCTTGCTGTGTTGAAGCATGCGTGTGATTCATCGTGTCACATCGACTGATTTGCGTTGTGCTCCACTGCGTGCGAGTACGATCATTCAGAGCGACAATGCGTGCCAGAATGTCGGCAAACCGCTGTGTAGTGAGAACCTGCACGTCGAGGCGTGGAAAAAGCGGAAAGTGTGTGGCGTTTCATGCCTTTCCAAGCCACGAACTTCATTGCAGCCAGTGGGTTGACTTCATACGTGCCGTTGGACAGAGGGACTGGACGCCTGTCAACAACAGTAATTTGTTCCCTTCACTTTGTGGCGAGCTGCTACACGGTGAATCCTGTGTAGGCGAACCAGTTGGGTTTCACTGGCAGTACGAGGCCTTTTCTCGAGGCCGGGGCTATTCCTACTATGTGCCCTGCTGCAGCTGAAAGCAGCGATTGACTAGCCAAACGTCCGCGACATGAGGTGCGTTGTTGGTGTTCTTGAGCTTTGACAAAACGGCCGGGACTAATAAATACATTGCATTTAACGCAGAGCTTGTCAAGCAAGGATCGTCGCGAATCGCGGTGATACCCAATTCCAGGTCGCTGTCATCATCACTTGCCGATGTTGATCGAGACGACGGCGGGGACGACGTTGTTGGCGACAGAGGGATGTGTACGCCTTTAGAGACACAGCTGGACTGACTGTACATGCGCTCCTAGCAGACGAAACACCAGCGTGACGTCACCATTTTATGTGCAAGCGGCATCAGCTGTGCAGCAGCCTCGACGTGGCTGCGAGGTAGCACTGCTAGCTCTACAATTTGGCAGGCATTCCACCCATTTTGAACCGCGTTCGATAGAAAATATATTAATCAATATTACAGATACTCATTCGTCACTAAGATGCCTTTTAGGTCGCGAATCGGTACCAGGGGGTCGATAGCTACTCGTTGACACAAAAATCTTGACAGGAATAAATTTCATGTTGGTGCTCCTTTATACCTCAATATACAGCCAAGCCAGATATAACGAAATATTGGTTATATTGAAGTAAATTAATTGATTGATATATGGGGTTTAGCGTCCCAAAAATACCATATGATTAGGAGAGACGCCGTAGTGGAGAGCTCGAAAATTTTTACCACCTAGGGTTCTTTAACGTGCACGTAAATATGAGCACATGGGCCTACAGCATTTCTGCCTGCATTGAAAATGCAGCCGCTTCAGCAATGATTCGATCCGCCGACCTGCGGGTCAGCAGCTGAGTCGGTGATGTTCTGTGCAGAAAATTTTCTCTTTTTCGGGGAATTTTCGCTTGTCATTTTGAGCCAAAGGAAAAAAGGAAATCTTCGTGATATTGCAGGGAATTTCAGGAATGATTAAATCCTCATATGACGACCGATAATTAGTAGTCACAGTGCGCCTTCATCTGCTGTAGTTGCGTCTCACATAATCATATGGTGCTTTTGGGATGTTAAACCCCGGATATCAATCAATCATCTGCAGTAATTGGTTCTGACGCATGCACCACGAAAGCTTGGCCTTTGAGATTCGTTTCTGATATTTACGCGGAGCGATTTCTAGTTCACTAGTGGCGTTTAACTTGAAGCCCACTATGTGAAGTGTACCAACAGTACACAAATTTATAATAAAGTTAAGCTTTTTCTGTTGTGCGGCAGTGGAGGGGCTGGTCATGGTTTTAAAAGTCGCTAGTATGTGAGACATGTGTAATTATAGTATGTGTGTGCTTTGATGGGGCGGAAATTAGTACTGTGTTGATGGGAAATATGCTGGGAATTTTGTCAATGTTTGGAGGGGAAAATCCCCAAAATAGGGAATTTACTTGTCTCTGAATGGGAATTATTCGACGTAGTACAGAACATCACTGAGTACCTTAGCCACTAGACCACCGCGACGGGTCTATAACGAAGTAAATTAAGAAAAGTCTTGCACTAAATCCCCTGTAATAATCCCCATGGGGGGTTGATAGTATTCTGTAAATAAATAAAAAATACAGTGTTAGGAGTTTATCTTTATAATAAATTTTTGGATATAACAAACTTATTTTGCTATAAGTTGCAACTTTGTTTAATGAGGCTTGAGTGTACTTTCATCAACAGGCCTTTGCTTTCAACACTCATCATCCGGATTGAGCTTTCTATGCATCATGTACTCATACGCAGGAAGTGTGATTTAAAGTACTGTGTTCTCACACTCCCAATCCTACATCTAGAGATTCACTAAATGCATAATGCTGCACAAGCAAAAAAAAATGCACAAAGTTTGAACTGGCGAACCCTATTTATTAAGATACTAAAATGCAATCCTTCAACTAGGCTTCCTTAGGCAATGTTTTAGGCAGTTACCTTAGTTGCATTCGAAGAATGCAAAATTTAAGTACAGCAGGCTCAATAATTCAAACTCAAAGAAATCCCAGAATTTTCTTGCATTACCAAAAGTTTGACTCATCAGATGCAAGCATAAACATTACTCGAGGCACCATTTTGGGAAAAGCAGAGATGGCCAATTATCACAAGCATTCCTGCTATCTGCCCTTTTATTTATTTATTTTTTTCTGCTTATGATTTTGATCACTTTGAGCAGTTAAGGCAGGTATATAGCATTATTTTTGGCTGTCTTAAACCTTTGACGTCTGAATTATTGAACAGCCAAACAAAATAAAAATTGATTTTTTTATTCTGCAGTTCAATTATCTAAAACTATACTTTATTGCATATTTTTATTCGGTATGTTGCAAATTCTCTATACATCACAGAAGCAAGGTCCTTGGAACAAAGAACGTACTATTTGAGAACTACGTAACACCTCGTGTAGCACACCTTAAGTGTACACACACAGAGTAAACAAAATTATGGAAGATAGAACTTACGTTACCAAGGCGAGAAAGAACGAAGTGAGATCTGTTGCATGTGCTTCGCGTTCGCCACCATCACCAACAAAAGAATTGGTTATAGCATAAAATGCCTTCACTAGACACAGCTACTAGACACAGCTAGATTTTTCATGCTGAAAGCTACAATCCCTGTGAGTACTTGAAAGCCAACATTAAAGGACATGCATTCCGTGACTTGCACGCTCCAAGTTTTTCGGTACGTCGCGGATTCACAAAACTCCGCAGTAAAGGGTTAAACACAGAGGAACGCCAGTGTTCCGCTAGAAGGAACACGACTAATATCCCTCGCACACTTAAGGAAAAAGTATGAATCAACAGGATTAACCTGATAGTGCAGATTTAATTGCACAGCTTTAAAATATATTGAAAACATAGCAGGCCAACTAACAACTGAAAATTTGTTTGCGTTGACTTGGAGTATAAAATATTACAGTTTTAACCACCGTGAGTCTACTACAAATCAGGCCTCAAGAAGGTCTGCTTTGCAGTAGTGTCAACACTTGGTATTAACACAAATGCAAGTAAATACTGAACTATACATCCTACAATTCCAAAACTCGCTGGTGCTGTCAACATTATTTAATAAAGCTTTTATATATTGCACGCAACACCGCACACCAGTGTACTGTAGAAGACGTAACGTATGTACAGTTCAAGCGTTCACCACATTTACCATGTCCTCCAGAGTATCTAATACTATTAAAGCTGTTTAGAGTGTTATGTTTGTCCATCTTTTCAATGTAATACGAAAAACCTAGCTCATTGAAAC
Source organism: Rhipicephalus microplus (assembly GCF_043290135.1). Lineage (NCBI taxonomy): Eukaryota > Metazoa > Arthropoda > Arachnida > Ixodida > Ixodidae > Rhipicephalus > Rhipicephalus microplus. The sequence goes on along the minus strand of NC_134710.1, from coordinate 373,460,299 downwards.
TAAACTCACGCTGGCCTACCGCAAAGAGCCTGTAGCGAATCTCAAGGCCATATCTTAGCAGACGCTTTCTGTTCCTACTTTTATAGCCCTGACGCACCCTGTCCCACACAACTCACACCACTTAGACGCCTCCCTCATTTGTTTTTTCTCTTTCCCACTACTCCTGAAGAAATACATAATGTCATAAAACACCTCAAATCTACCGGTGCAGGAATTGATGAAGTCCTGCCTGCTCATATCAAACTCATTTCGCCCCTAATTTTTGATATATTGTGTTTCATTACAATTTTTTTTTATATTCAAGACAGGCATATTTCTTAAAGAGCTTAAACGCGGTAAAATTATCCCAGTTCATAAAAAAGATGGTAGGACACTGATTAATAATTACCAACCCATTTGCATTCTGTCGTTTTTTGGTAAAGTTCTTGAGAAGTTGATTGGAGTACGCCTAACTAATTACCTTGATAACATTAATATTCTGTCCCCTTGTCAGTTCGACTTTCACAATCATTTCTCTACTGATCTAGCACTCATTCATCTAACCGATCAACTAAAAAATTCATTGACAAAGGTTTATTTGCAGGATCAGTATTCATCGATCTAACAAAAACATTCGACAGTTTAAATCACATCATTCTCTTTACTCAACTTGAAGTGATCAGTGTATGTGGTCCTGCTTTAGCGTTACTAAAAAGCTGCCTGCATAACCCCGTTCAACTTGTGTCCATTTCTAATGTATATTCTAAGGAATTATCTACTAATATTGGTGTCCCTCATGGATCCATTTCAGGACCGCTCCTGTTTTTAATTTATATAAATGATCTTCCCAACTGTCTATCCTTCACTAATTCCACTTTGCATGCTTCTGACATATATTTACTTCTGACAAAAGCATTTCACTTCTCGTCGAAAAGCTAAGCACTGACTTGAAAAATGTTTCAAGTTGGTGCAGTGCTAACTTGTTTACTATTAACGCAACCAAGGCTCAATTTGTAGTATTCTCAATGCATCAAAAATATTCAGCATCCTTTCCTACGCTGACTATTGGCTCGCACTCTATTTTTCCCAGTCCTTGCGCTTCTTTTCTCGGAATTTTTCTCGACTCTAGCTTGAAATACATAGATCATATTTCTCACATCAAAAAGAAAATAGCATACGGACTCTAGCTTGAAATACATAGATCATATTTCTCACATCAAAAAGAAAATAGCATACGGCATCCGCGCTCTGATTAAAACTCGTCCATACTTCACACGTTCCACTTTACCGTCAATCTACTATTCATTCGTTCATTCTCATTTTAATTATGGCATAATGTGCAGGGGTAACACCTATGACACTCATTTGGCTTCCCTTCAAGTACTACTGAACCAATCCATAAGAATCATTACTAACAGTTCACGCTTTTCTAACGGTAAATGCCTACTTCATCATAACAACGTTTTGACCATTTCAGAGCTCCTCAATTTCAACTTAGGTATCACATTCTATAAATACATAACCAAGGCACTACCTCCTATCTGGTTCTCATCTTCCGACCTTGTTGCCCATAGTAATACTAGATTTGCACGTAAAAATAACGTCCTTTTGCCTAAGGTACATACTAATTATGGTAGACTGCTGAATTTTCATTTATAGCATTTTGGGACACAATACCATCTGTTATTTAAAATGCTAGAAACTTGCATTACTACAAGAAAAAACTAAAATCACACATTATGCATGCCTGGTTTTACTGTTTTTTACCATAGCCCTACCTTGTTTGAATGTCGACATGTTATGTATTACAACTTTTTGTATTCTTTTTCAGTTATACTCTTCACATTATTCATTGATTCATTTGGTTTTCTTTTACGTTTGTTTTCCTTTCGTATGTATATATTGTATGGGTGTGTATGTGTATGTATATTGTATATGTGTGTGCATGTGTGTACATATATGTGTGTGTGTATATATATATATATGAGATCTAACAGACAGTAATGCCAGGTAATGTACAGGGGAAGTTATTAGAACCAATGAAATGTAAATAAGAAGAAAGAAAAGTGGGTGAAAAAATAACCAGCCGTGAGCAGGAATCAAAGCTACGACCTTCGAATAACGCGTTATTCGAAGGTAGTAGTTTTTATAAAAAAAAATCTCAACGAGCAAAAAAATGTCACGTGGTGCAATGGCACCACTCACTGAGATATGTCCCTGCCTGGTGGTGCCAGCACAAAGACCCTGCTTGGATAGCTGCAATCATGGTAAGAAACAGTAATGACATGGTAAGAAACAGTAAAACTAGGCATGCATAATGTGTGATTTTAGTTTTTTTCTCGTAGTAATGCAAGTTTCTAGCCTTATTTACATTCCATTGGTTCTAATAACTTCCCCTGTACATTCTTTGGCATTACTTTCTGTTAGATCTCATTAATATTGTGTCAAAACACGGAAAAACGAGCCCTTATGTATACACTTCTTTCCCATATATATATATATATATATATATATATATTTCAATGTTCTGTTGCAATTATGCTTAGTTTATAATTTTAATTATTGGTTATGTTGCCTCTAACATTGTTTTACTTCAATTTGCCCTTAACAAGAGGTCCCAACACAGTCTTTGACTTTGGGACCTCCTTTTGTATACTAAACACATGTCACATTCTTGTATTTGTACCAATAAAATATCTCAAATCTGAAACATATTTTCTCAGCAGACCAACCATTTCAGCAAGCATGGAAAAGCCAAATCTTCTACTTGGAAGCACTTGGTTCCAGTCTTCGGCTGACCACCATGGCTCTTAAGAAAGTTGGCTCACGAGATTTAAGGCAGGAGCTTCACTGCTTGAGGCACCTCAGGCTGATCCCACACGAAGGGGTGGATTGCAATGCTTTCGAAGTGCTCTACACCACTTCGCATAGAAGAAAACATTTCATACATCAATCCTTTGTCAGAAACAAACACATGAGACTAGGATAATCAAAGGTGAAAAAAATATACAGTGTGCACTAAAACTTTGCTAACTCGATGAAACAAAACAGCACAGCAGCTGCAAGGGTCACTAAGAGCGAGGAATAAAGAATCTTGTAATGAATATAAAAGGCATTTACTCAGCACTAATGGTGCCATACTCGAACAAAAAAGACCATAAATACACACAAATAGATGCACAGAGATTTGAGCGTTTTGCTCACAAATTGTAGCATAATTAGCTCTTAGCACTGCTCTATCCTTGCCGCATCTTTTATGAACATACCTTGTTTTTATGGTCTAACTTTTTCAATATAACACGAGGCAGTTACTTGCTTTTCTTTTTTTAAGAAAAAAAAATGCGATTTCATCCGCAGATCTAGGTGATAAGAACGCGGCTCGAGCCTAAAATTGGCACTGCCTATCGGCAACTGTGAAAATCGGCTAGAATAGCGTTGCTGGGTGTTGCCCTCTTCTCTGGTACATGCGGAAACTCGCCCAGAATGGCCATGGTTACTGCAATTCTGGACAAGCAATAACACAAATTCACGGTAGCTCTTCCTGCGGCGTACATCAGGGCATGTTTGGAATTTTTCCTTGAAAGCTGGGCTGGTCACGTTTCCGAATCGTGCATTGAACAATTTAAATTATCATATCCAATCATGGCACAAATTTTTTATAGGAACAAAGCAACAGTAAGAACAGATTCACTTTTCTACAATTTAACCAGAAAAAGCACACGTCGATGTTTGAAAGCGCAATTACTGAAAAAGCGTACCATCATCTACAAACACATTTTTGTCAAAAGCAGACCCAAGCAACATGAGGAGACAGGAAGACATGATGCTAACAGGATCTTAAATGTCCTCGTAAAAAAATGCTTTGCCAAAGACTTAACACTCAGGTACAAGGGAAACTGGCAAAGAAATGTCTATTAAGTGAAGCTAAATACCGTATCAAACTGAACTGGTAGTACAGTCAACTATGTTAATTAGCTATGGTTTCCTGACGGACATACGAGTCTTCTAAGCAGTTTGTAAGGTTTTTATCAACTCCCTAGTCAACGCTGGTTTTTACATTGTAGCAGAACAGCTGTACCAGTTATTGGGGAGATTTGGCCAAAACTAGCAGGTAAATGGAGTGATAGCATTATATTGCACTGCTAGACTAAGAGATAAGTTGGAGAAAGGCAAGAATAGTTCTTTTAGCAGATGAAATTCAGTACCTTAACAGCTCCTGCCCACATTAGGGTGATACGCCTCTTATGCTGCTACTCTCTCTCTCTCTCACCATCTTTATGCTTTGATAATTTTCACTTCTTCGGATGGTCCTGCTTTAGCTATTTGCCCCTTGAGCACTTCGATTTATACTGAAATACTCAGCTGTGAACAGTTTACATCCAGTACAATCAAGCTTTGTGAATGAAGCTCAAGTAGCATGTTAAACTTAGCACCTGTCCCTTTACCACTTGCTCAAAGATGTCTAGAGTCATCATTTAAATACACGATTGACCGCATTAAACTGAAGGCCTTTGAAAAAACATGTCGTGCTGCTATGTTCTTGTTCAGATTTCGTAGAAGCTCACACTTAGGCGTCCACACCTTTCAATGTGAAGCTTGATATAGTTAACTGCCTAGTTTTATAAAAAAAAATCTCAACGAGCAAAAAAATGTCACACGGTGCAATGGCACCACTCACTGAGATATGTCCCTGCCTGGTGGTGCCTGCACAAAGGCCCTGCTTGGATAGCTGCAATAGCTAAAAACCAACTTCAAGGAACTAAGAGCTAATGACAAAACAAGAAGGGAAGCATGTTATAATTTAAAGGGAAATGCTCTCCTGCACGAAGCAAGGTCGGATTGCTTGGAACACCATTACAAAGTGAGGTTCAATATAGAATGAGATGCATGTATTTGCCGTGGGAAAGCTAGGGAAACAATAGAGCATGTTTTTAATCAATGGGAAGATATGCACACGTGTGTATGCTTGGCCACTAGTCTATGACGCTCTGGTTTTTAGAGACAGCAAAAGAAAGGTGGACATCTCCGCAACAGAGTAAAAATGAGGTTGGATAATTGGCAGCAGAAAAACAGAGAGGCAGGGCGAAAACAAAATGGCATGAAACTCGAGGTTACTCTATCATAAAGCGCAAAAAGTTAAGCTATAAGTTCACAGGGGTTTGGAATGGCTACCCAGCTCTGATGCAATCAACTTCAATGTGCTCATGCGCAAAACTATTGAAGCTGATCGCATCGGAAAACAGGGTAACAATGGCATTAGCTCCCTTTCCGTTGCTCTCACATTTTGTGAAATTGACTTTTTAGACGAATCATGATAAAATTCTGAGAAAAAATATTTTTGCAGTGGTCGGGCTGATGGTACTCACATTTGATGTGTGCTAAATCAACACCTTCTCTCTTTTTTTTACCCCTTTTTTCTGTGTTGCACTTTCATGTATCCAGGTGCATGAAATGGCTGCAGCAATAAAACTAAGTTGTAAGACAGCACGGTCAGTGTGTCCTCGCGCTGGTAGCGAACTGTCATGAATTTCCAACAAGCCCAAGTTGCCACCCTTTAAAAGTTGAGCTTGGTGGCTCACAAGTCACCACCCCATTAAAAATAGGATGCTCATAATAGCGTTCTATCTGTAGAAGAGAGCTGCACAAAGCAAACTACTGCAGTATACAAGCTGTAGCCTATGAAGCAACCCTTTCTAAGTAGTTTTGTACAGTTGCTGACATGCAGTGACATAAACAGGCGCAAGCCCAGTCTGTGGAGCAGATGGCTTTTCTGGGTCTGATTTGGGATTCGACTCTTAGAAGTCCTTCAGATGTTTTGGCGAGTGTATGGAAATAGCACTATGCCATGTGCCTGCCTTAAAGGGGCACGAGAAAGTGGAGGTTCAATCCAGAAGTAGAAGGCATCCAACAAGGCCAACAGAAAGCAAAATAAAACAAGTAAGGGAGGTGCACATTGTGCTAATCGTCAATGCACCAGCTGTTTAAATTATCACCCATACAAGCAATAAAGCACTGTTAATAAAATTTTCATTGAAGATTTCCAGCATGTGAAAACTTCATGAAAGTGGTGTCACAGTTGAGCTGTAGACAGAGATTGGTATCCAAGAGCGCATCACACGTTTTCCAATAAGGCTGGATTTATTGCTTCGTCATTAATGGTGATTAATCATAATTTAGAGCACAACTATGCCAGTTGAGGCCTCTGCTGTTGTCACAGAAGCAAGGCTGTGGAGGGTATACTGGGCACATTTTTTTTAGTTCAGAACCCAATGATTGAAAGGTAAGTCTTGAAATATTCTATTGTGTTTCTTTAGCTCATTGTAAGATAAGATAGGGGCAACAATAAAGTCAAAGTCAAGCAAACAAAATCCAGTAGGAGCACAAGAATTGTAGCAGAGCAAATCAAGGCTGCTACATTTGAAATGTACTATAAGTCACGACGCCTCACCCTCCCGCGGGTGCTCGAAGTGAGTATTTGAATAGCATACGCAAACACTAGCGTACACTATCCGTTACGGTCGCTGCCACTGGGCATGCATCATAACACTAACCACCGCTAGCGCTTGAACACTAACCACCGTTAGCGCTTGCGATCCACCCGCAGAAAATCTGAAATAGCGTGCGGCATTACAAAGCTCTTTTGCGGTGATCTTGCGCGCCGCTGGGGACAAACGCTGTTCAAAAACTCATATGGTGCTCATATGCATACGCTACGCCCGCTAGCTTAGCATATGTTATTCGAAAACTATTCCTGTCCCTGATTCTATTTTACCCTGCTCATGGTCGTCGGCAGGATTTTGCGTCGCAGCTTGAGGAGGGGGAAAGCAGTGGCGTATCCTCAAGCGACAACCAACTTTTTTTTTTCTTTCTAGACAGCTATGCCAGAGGGCATTCGGACACACGATTCGATTTTAACTTCATTCGTTTTCGAGCACACTTTGGCCGAAAATTTGCGAAGTGTCAAATAAAGATTGCAGTTTTTTGTCGAGTGAGTTGGCACTTGATTCCTTTCTAAGTCAATTTTCATTTGGGGACTTCTTTTCCTAGACAGCAATGCCAGAAGGGACGTTTCTTCCGGGGAGGTTTTTTCTTACACCCGTGTAGTACATATGCGCACACACATGCGAACGCACGCACGGAAATACACAAACGGTTGACCACCTCACCTTAAGAAAAAAATCTACGCTACTGCTACTTTCTTGAGGATTATCAAGGGGACCTGTTTTCGAAGCAATCTCGAAACAATCCTCCCTGTGGCCCAACATGACTATGAAGGAGCCACCACGTAGTTTGCCGTTTGGCTAAAAATAACAAGCTGTTCGCGACACCAACTCCATTACCTTTCAAGCAGACCAGGTAACGAAAAGACGGAATACGGAGATCATGTCCATTGGGCGAAGCCAGGCGTCTAGTTCACGCTGAAAGAAGAATGAAATGAGGGGCCGATCTGTCAGTGTCCCACCTGCCCAAATCCACACTTATCATTTTAAGTGTCACCGTTCCGCTTGTGCAAAAAACTAAAGCACTTTACTGGCATCACGACTAACCGAAATAGCAGCTATGGTGGCATCACCAGGACAGGATGTCATGGGCAAACAAAATTCTTTTTGGCGCGCTGCCCAGGTGTTCTGTGGCGCAGCCGGCGCACGCAACGCAGCACGCGCAGCCCTCTAGTGACTTCATTACCATAAATGGATGGGTATGACTGTACCCTTTAGATTGGGCGGTAGCTAGCGCCATTAAGCCGTCATCCTTAATTAACCAAAAACTAGATTTTTTTTTTCCGTAAATAGTGAGGTTGAGGATTCGTACTTTGCAGCAAAGGGTTCAATTTTCACTCGTGCCTTGACTTTAGCCACCAATCAGATAACCTCCTTCTAGTTAATTCTACCCGCTTAAAGTCTATTTTTCCCTCCCTGTCCCTAACCCCCAGTGCTTTGAAAAACTCGGCGCCATCATCCTGAACTATAGGGTGAAGTCCTTTGCAGAACATTATCAAGTGTTCGGCAGTTTCTTCTTCCTCTCCACACGCACTGCATACCGTGCCTACCCCTTCGTATTTAACCCGATATGTCTTGGTTCGCAATACTCCCGTCCTGGCCTCAAACAGTAGAGAACTACCCCGAGTATTATCATAGATCCTTTCCTTGGCAATTTCCTGCTTAAAAGTTTCGCAGAAATTGCAGCAGTGATCTCGGCTTCCGCATCGTTGGTTGTGAGCGAAAAATCATCACATGCGTCACGGAAATATCGATTACGATGCAAATAGAATAAATAACGAAAAGTCTTGTGTCAGAGTGAGGATCGAACTCGGCTCTTGGGTCCGAGGGAAGTGTTTCGGTTCCCCCGGTGGCACGAACCATTTCGAGGCAAAACGGTTCGGTTCACCCAATAGCCGCTTAAAACCGACTTGACTTGGCTTAAAGTGTATGAATAGATGGCGTTAGAATCGGTGTGTTAAAAAACACTTCTCAGGCGATTTGGGCGTTCTTTATTCTGTGGTTCAGGTAGAGTTCCTCACTAGCTTGTGACACACAGGCTGTGGCTGGTTCATCGTATTCTAGTCGTGATGTTTTTTTCTCCGGTGTTGGTGTTGGATTGGACTGTAATCTGTTTGAAATGGCGAGAACCGCCTCTGCCCGTGGGGTCGTGGTCGCTTTCTGTTGTTAGAAAGTGATTCATACGCAAGTCGCTGCCGCTTTTCTTAATTCCTGGGATGTCGCCGTGCTTATCGAGCAGTTAACGTCATTCGCCCGAAGCACAGAAATAACAACTACCAGCCCGAAGTGTTTGCCACCAAATCTACAAGCAATGACAACGAGCATAAAATAAAGGCCTTTGGAACGCGATTTGTGAATATTGGTCTGATGCATGTACTACGCGGATGTATGGTAGGTGCATGCGTCTTGCTTGAGGACCGATCAAACAGCTGGTGTCACTTGGGAGGAAGTATATACTGTGCCAACGCTTACATTGAAGCTTGTTCTCGCGTAAGTGCGCGAGATAGATACGGAATGCACAAGTTGGAATTAGAGAACGTTCTTGTCCGAGTGGCTTTATTAAGCAGTCGCAGATGATGGCAATTTGTTTGCTTAGCAGTGTGTGTTTAGATTGGGGTAACCAACAGTGAAGGTAGTTGTGTGTGGGTGAGGAAATTAGTTTTCTTTGTTGCGGTGCCTTCCAAACAAATCCGTTATTTCTTCTCTTCATTGCGTCGGTCTCTTGATGTGGCACTAAATTTTGCTCTGTGCTCTTCGTGACACTTCCTCTCGCTCTAGAATTCTCTAGTAAAAGTTGACGCTAAAGTTCAGCTGAAGTGTTTAAAGTTCCTTGCAGCTAACCACAGCAACATTTCTTTGTCTATGTGATCAGACGGACGCTCGTTACTTGGCATGCCTTTTATAACGCAAAACGTTTCTTTTTTTTTTTTTCATTTACTGAACAGTCCGGAAAAAATCGGGGACATTTGTCCCAACTGGGACAGCGCGGGCAAAGTCTTGGACAGTCCAGCAAAATTCGGGACGGCTGGTAACACTAGTTTAGGCAAGTGTATAACAATGAAAAAAATGTAATAAAATAGAAATTTCATTGCTGGGAGCATTGTCGAGCTTCAATTGCTAACCCGTAAAGGTCTTTTTTAATGTTAACATTGCCGCAATACACCAGTGTCATGGGGTGAAGTGCTTGCAGTGTATTGCAGTAAAGCATACATTATGCGCGCGCGTGTGTGTGTGTGAAATGGAAGCGTAGCACTGCTATTAGGCTTAATGCGATGCGCCGTGCTTTGTCTCATTACTGGTCATGCGACAGACGGCATCGGCACCAACTTCAACCTTTGTAAAAAGTCCATATGTTGCCCCCATAATTATTTTTTTAATTGTGGCAAGTGATTCACACTGCAGTAAACTTCTAGTATATCGCATGAATAATTTAAAATTGTTGCATGACCCCTAATAAAGAAGTGAAAGATACCTGTGACAAACTCCTTGGTACTCCAGATTTTGTGCCATCAGATATGTGCTCTAAAATGAAAATGATCATTATTAGTGAAATATATACTCAGGCTAGGTATTGAAGACGATTGTGCATGTTTTGCAAATTTCCTTTTAAAAGCTCATGCTTCACTTTATCGGGCTTTTTTTAGTTATTAAGAAAAATAGCTCCCCAAGAATGGTCTAAAATTAAACACACAGTTTGTCATGGGGCAAGTTGAGCTTAGCAAGAAAATGATTTATGAAAACCATTCTGTCGCATAACTAAGAGCAAGCTGGTTTCAGGAAACATGTTGACCTGAGATGATGGCACGTGTTCACACATCTTACAAAGGCTGCTTGTTGTTATAATGTGGCTGTAATTGGACAAATGTCTGTCATCAGGTGTGGAGATACATAGCATCTCTGATGATCAAATTTTTAAAGAATAGGTTTTCAGGGGATGCTAAAAACTTTTTTTGAAGGGTTGAGCATTAGAGAGCATTACTTTATTAAAGTCTCCAATTTCATTAGGTTAGCACTGAGGCTTGCAGGTATGTTAAATGAGCATGGTCACTTGAGTAATACTCGGAGGTCAATAATTATAGGGTGAACAGCAAGGTATGTATGAAACAGGATTATGCAAATTGCAGAAATAGACATAATGAAGTTGGCGAGAAGACTTTGTTAACAGTACATTTACAGGCTTCATGCAGAATTTGCTTTCCAGCAGGGTGCATTTACTTTCACTGATGCTTTCGATGGCATCATTGCAGTTCATAAGCACTGGTTTTACGGACTGCACGTGATGATCTTGTTTTTTCAAGGTTCATGTACTGATTAAAAAGTATAGGATCAAGAAACTTACATGCTGTCTTAAGGCATAATCAGGCTCACCATAGAGGTAAGTGATGAGATTTTAGTGAGTTGTATGTGGGAGGTCTGTGTACATAACATCATAGTAATCTTGCAATGCTGTAGCTTTATTTGTGTAACGAGTGAAGCTTCTTTTCCTGTTAAAAATTTCTGCCAAGCATACAAGTTCCAACAGCAGGATTGGCCCTTGGACAAAACAGGTGGTAAGAGTGAGCTCATTCCCAAGCCCTTTGAGAGTACCCACTGAAGGAACTAGTAACTATAGGGCAAAAATTCCAGTGCACCAAGAAGGGCAAGGGAGGACGGTGCAGGTTAACATTTCAGGAGGGCATCTTCTGGACATCATCCTTCTCTAGCCACAAGCTTGTATGGCCAATGTTTAGCAGACTCCTACTAACATAAACTAGGTATAAATGTTGCTTCTCTATTGCAAGATGACACACCATATACCTTTTGAGAGTCTCCTCACCACAAGCCCTTACATTAGCCTAAAAATATTTTTTTCTACGGTGCCCTTTTTTTGTCCTAAACAGTTGTCTGAAGCAACAATATGCACATTGTGACAGTCTAGCTGGTGACCACAGAGATGGCTCCCGCCATCACGATGTATACTCCACTCAAAATGTAAGACACTACAAAATCCTAGTCCGGTGTGCGTGCATACGACCTTGAACATGCAAGCAGTGACCACTTCTCTTGTGTTCTCTGCACTGGAGCATGCTTGTTGCACACCTGTTCAAGATTGTGACAGTGAAATTAGTTCTGGCAATGCTGTCTCAGAGGTAAGACTGTGTACGCCCTTAGGAACACCATGGTGGAGCGAGCAGAGATTCATATCAAATGTAGTAATAAACTGGCAACACCATGGTGATATAAGCACACTTGCATTAATTTATTACATTTTTATTGAGGCAGACATCACACAGCTAAGCCTAGTTGTGATCTCTTTTCATTATTGTCTACATAGTTTTCCCGTTGGTCACAGCACAGGAAGAAAAATTTCTCTGTGGGAGCACCATATTTTAAGCTTGCATGACTCCAATGAAGCACTGTGCGAACAGATATATTGAAAATGTCAATACTTTGGGTCCTATAAATGGTGAACTGGTTGTCACATTCAGCCGGTGATCCTGCAGGAGCTTTAGCATATACTCTAAGGTCATTTTGCATCAACAATGCCACATACAATAGTTTAACAATGGTTGTTAATGGGCAAGATGATGCAAAGCTTCAGGGAGGTAATTAAGCTAAGGGGGAAAATTATAGATGCCTAAGCACCACTGGAAAAATGAAAAAGCACAAAAAAAGAGCATCGGTCGCAGCTGAACTACAGAAAATATTTACACTGCACCACACATTCGCATCGTCTAGAATTTTTCCCTAATAATGTTATACCAACCTGCCTAGCAGCAAGTACTTCTAAGGTAATAAAGTGCAGAATGACACTTGCATAAGACAGGGAACAGGACGCAAGTTAACTGCCATCTATCTTTGTTTGTGGCTTTGGTAGAAAATATATAAGGAAACAGACACATGTGAAGAGTGACAGTGTGCAATGTCACAGTCATCAAAAACATCACTTAACATTGCCTGCTCGAGAAATTTTCCTGGTTCTCAAAGTTTCAACAAATGTGTCACAATTAAATACACCACTTCTTTTCCAGCTTGAACTGCTTCCAACAGTTCACATCTATTAGGACTGCTGCCTGTAATCTTTGTCTGGTATTTAATCTGAACTGACGTGCCCTAATACTTACACACAATCAGCCATATTTGTCTATCTACCCTTAACAGCCTGTAAGTTCACGTGTAACAACACACGCTCCACCCTTCCAGTGGTCATAGTCCATACGGGTCATTATATCATTCAGTTAGCTGCCTAACTATACTTTCATTCATTCACTTCATATTTCTTGAAAATAGAGATATGTGAACCCTACAACTGCTTTGCAAAAAACAAATGAAGTACCACACTTGCTATGATGGCTTAATTAAAAAAATTATTTCACGATGATGGCCCAGAAGCTTTCTCTAGAAAACATGTAAAGCCCATATGGAGAAGTATGCGTCCCAGGGAAATTCTGCAACTGCCAAATTCGAAGAGTGTGCAAAATATTCTACGATTTCACATACCAAGTTGAATACTGTTCTATTTGATTCAGTCGCCATTATTTGTAGAACTAAACATTTTTTACTAGTTTAATAAAATTTAAAATGTTAAGTGCACTGAAATAAAGCGAAAATGTATAAAAGTATCATAAGTTTCATTCCTGGTAGGTTATACGCATTAAACATGACAGATTATCTAGTGCAGCTGGCTGCTTCGCTCTAGGAAAGTAATTTTGCTACCTATACAATTGTCACTTACCCTTTCTTAACACTTCTGTAGATTTTAAGGGCTTGATGTTTTTGCCAGATACTCGATTCCTACTTTTAAGATTTCTAGGAGTCCTTATCATAGCTGCAAAGGGAGATACAGCCAGTATTTGATGTACTTGTTTTTATATTGCAATGGAAATAATACATCAACTGTGAAATAGCAATGAAACATTTTGTGTTAAATTTCATTTCAAATTCGTTTTGCTGCGCAACTTGTGTACCAAACAGTGGCTGACAACCATTGGGTGTATTTGCACCATGCTCTGCCATGACGAAGCACATGCATGAAACTTGAGAGACAAAAGCTCATGCATGCAGGTGCAATTACTATGTAGTCATCCCTTGAAACATCCTTGGTAATTTTAAATACTTGGCTGGGCAGATGTCTGTTAAATTATTCTCGAATGTCCAGGCTGGCTACAAAATGAGCAATGATAATAATGTTCTTGGCTTGTGCCACAAATTTTTTACCACTCATTCTTTAAAAATATTTCCTAACGCTGTTGTTGTACAACCAAACAAGAATATGTACATGCTCTTTAGCATACTGTTATTCACAAACTAAATGCCAGTTCATTAAAACTCAAGATAGTTAAACATTCATACTCCATAATTACGATCAAACTGCAGGTGAGTTACCACAACAACCAATCTTGAACTGATGTCATTATGTTTTCATTATGAATTTAGTAATTTGCTTGCTTGCTTCTTTTTCACAGAGTATGCATATTATTATACAAGACACCACAACTAACTCATTTATCAACTTCAGTATTTTATTACTTTCAATCAACCATCATATTGCAAAGTCTTGAAACAAGTCACTTTTAAGACCCACAAGTTTTCTTGTGCCCTTACAGTGCATCGAAGGCCCTGAAGTGTCAAACAGGCCAAAAGGCATTGATAAGGCTTGTTCGTAGGCATTGGACAAATCTGTTTACAGAATGTGTTAAAGGCACATGCGTGCACATGTTTTGGTTTGATTGTACGTTAACATTAAGAAAGGAAGGAGTGGTGCGACATTTCTGGCACAAGCCAAGCATGTGGTTAGCATTGCTAACTTTCACTTCACTTCACTTTATTATCTTAAAGACCCCGGTGAGGGGGTATTACATAAGGGGTGGGTTAACAAATGGAGGTTACAGAGAGTGATCTTCTGACAAACAATATGTATTTATGTTTTGCGCAAACGTTGATGAACACGTGATGGCTGCAATGTCACGGGGAAGGCCATTCCAGTCCACTGCTGTGCGAAGAAAAAATGAGGCAGCAAAAGTAGTAGTGCGAGCGCGTGCGCATGCGATTGAATAAGGATGGGTTGTGCGGTGAGATATGCGCGTTGGTGGAATAATGTAAGGTGCTTGATTGAGGGAACTGTGAAAGAACTTGTGAAACAAACAGAGGCTGGCGATGCAGTGATGCACAGAAAGATTATTAATATTAATGTCATGTTTTAGGGATGATACGCTTATTTCGTATGAATATGAAGAGCAAATGAACCTAGTGGCATGATTTTATACAGATTCTATTTCGTTTATTAGGTATATCTGGTGCGGGCTCCAGATGGGCGCTGCATATTCCAGTTTAGGTCTGATGAGCGATTTGTAAGCCACAAGTTTTATGTCTAGTGGTGCGTGACGCAAATTACGCTTTAGGAAACCGAGGGGTCTGTTCGCGGATGATATGATGTTGTTTATGTGAGTGTTCCAGGAAAGGTCAGATGTTAAGGTGACGCCTAGGTATTTATGACTGAACTTGTTCGAAAGCGGAATTAGAGATTAAGTATGAGAATGATAAAAAATTACGCTGGCGTTGAAATGAGGCGAGTTTGCATTTAGTAGGGTTAAGCTTCATTAACGAAAGATCACACCACTGTTGCACGAGATCCAGATCCTGTTGGAGTGTAGTTTGATCAGAAATGTTAGTAACTGTGCGATAGATGACACAGTCGTTGGCAAATAAACGGATATGGGAAGATACATGAACAGGAAGATCATTAATATATATTAGGAACAAGAGGGTTGCGAGTACAAATCCTTGGGGGACGCCGGATGTTACTGGGAGGGAGCTAGAACGGGTATTTTTAATGGAGACGAACTGAGAGCGGTTAGTAAGAAATTGTGTGGTCCATGCAAGAATGTTGGGGGCAGGTTCAGCTGGGAAAGTTTCAACAGTAGGCGTTTGTGCGGTACCTTATCAAAGGCTTTTGCGAAGTCGAGAAAGATTGAATCGGTCTGAAAGTGATGGTCGAGAGAAGAGTGTATATCATGAATAAATATAGCTAGTTGGGATTCACAGGATAATGATTTACGAAATCCGTGCTGGGAAGAATGAAAAAAATTGTTGGTGTCAAGAAAGTTCATGATGTGTGAATATATGATATGTTCCATGACTTTGCAGGGGACACTTGTTAGAGAGATGGGTCAATAATTTAGGGGGGACTGTCTGTTACCTGATTTGTGGACTGGAATGACCTTTCCCTCCTTCCAGTCGTCTGGTAAAATTCCTGTTTCGAGTGACAATGAGAACATCATCGAAAAGTACACTGCAATAATTTCCTTAGTATTTTTTAATAACTTAGAGTTAATATTGTCTACGCCAGCTGATGATGAAAGTTTTAATTTGTCAATGAGTGATGAAATGCCACTAACGGATAACACAACAGGGGCCATCGCTGGTAATGTCGTAGTAGGTGGCGTAAGAAACGGCACGTTGGCTTCTTTAGTGAACACTGATGAGAACGCGGTGTTAAAGATATTGGCACAAACAGTGTCGCTTACGTCTTCATTTTTATTGCTTGTAAGCGTGATGTCTCGTGTTAGTTGCAGGTTCATGATTTCCGAGAATTTTCAAGGGTTAGATTTCAGAATTTTAGATAAATCATTGTGATAGAATGTCTGTTTCGCTTTTCTAATTTCAGCATAATAAGCATCTTCCGCAGCATAGTACTTGCCCCATGCGCACGCATTACCATTCAACTTCGCAGCTCGTAAGAGGCGCTTTTTTTATTTTCAAGTGTTTTCAAACTTTTGGAAAACCATGGTTTATCTTTATTGGCAGTGAAGCTCACTGTGGGGATGAATTTATTAGTCAAGTCAGTTATCTTGTCCTTAAGCATTAGCCAGCTGTCATTGAGAGAACAGGAACCGAGATTGGGTTTGAAGTATGGTAGGAAATCTCATAGTTCATGATTAATTAATTCATAATTAACCTTATCATACAAGTGAATCGTTTTGCAGAAAATAGAGCGTATTTTTGGGGTGAAGTTAAATATGGTATGGATGACTTTGTGATCGCTGATTTCACGTAAGTATGCAATAGATTTTAAGCTTTCGGGGCTATTTGTTAATACCAGGTCTAAAATGTTTGAGGATTCACTAGTGACGTGCGTTAGTTCGGTTACCTGTTGGATGAGGTTAAAGTTGAGGCAAACATCGATGAATTCTCTTGCTTCAGTATTTCCCAAGGTTGGTGAAACCTGATTGAGCCAATTAATGGAGGGAAAGTTAAAATCCCCATAAAGCAGAACATGTGCGTTAGGGTGTTTATTAGATAGCTGGGATAAGGTTTCGTTAAGTTTGCGGGGGAAGTCTGGGTCAGTTCGAGGGGGCCTATAACATACGCCAAGTATTATTGCTTCGGGAGGGGCACGGCATATTACCCATAATGATTCTAGTTGTGAAGATGTGTTGATTAGAGAGCATGATAGTTCTTTTTTAGTGGCCATGAGTATGCCTCCACCACCTGAATTTTTACGATCGTGACGAAAGAATATGGTATTTATCCCGCACTAACTTTATAGTTAGTGCGGGAGTTTCAGATTAATTCCAGCCTATTTTTTTAGCAATATATCTATAATGTGTGGTACAAATAGTTTCTGTTAGTAATTTCACAAATGACAACACTATTATCAGCAAATCATGACGAAATTTAGATGATAGCAAGGAAGGGGCATTGGCAGTTAAAATGAGAAATAAGCTGGGCTTAGCTGAGCACAAAGTGAGTTCAATTTCATGCGAAGCATTCAAAGTACTAAACTTTGTTCGGTAGTGCCAAGGTCCAGATGACTTAATTTTGAAGTAAATGTTTATGACTGACCTTGTCAAATGTGTTAGAAAATTCTAAAATAATTCAGTCTATGAATCACTCCATCAAGAGAATGGCACAATTTATGAGTAAATAAGTGGAGTCTAACTTTGAAGCGTAGTTTTAAATCTATACTGCGTGGTTGTATGAAATGTAGAGTGATATAGAGGTACTTAGCTGCTGAATAAGCTTTGTTAGAATATAATAATAGTAGTGGTATTACAACATATGTGCAAGTTAAAATGAGGAAAAAAAATAATAAAATTTTAAATTCCAGAAGGAAAAAAGAAAATTAAAAAAAAATTACAGCATATTCATGGAGTGATTGATGATGAGTGGGGTGAAGCGTCAGTCCATGCATGCGTCTATGCGTTCGATCGCGTTCGAGAATGCAGATGACGCATGGGTAACACCGATGAGACGCGTGCCAAAGGAGCTGAGCGCAAGCGTCTTTAACGTGCCCGCCACTCTGCTTCGTTCATGCCCCACCAACGATCCACTACGTATGGTGACTATAAAGGAGACTGAGAGATCCGCTCGTTCTATGCATATCCAGGCACAGCCCCCCGTGCAGCCAATCTGAGAGTAGGGGTACAGCGCCATCTAGTTATCTTTACCCAACTGCAGTTCCTATGTAATTCTTAAGAAAGTGCTGTCTATTATACTGTTCGGCAAATACTGCCTTCCTTTCTTTGTTTTCTCTCCTCTCGGTTATGCGTGATGCTTGTACCATATCTAAGGACACAGTGAAAGATGAGGCATCAGTACCAAAAGGACTTATTTGGTTTGCATTCTTTTATGGTTTGGGGGAAATATGAATATTTATAGCAACTTGATTTAAAAGTGTATTTATTATGTGTTTGTGAGTGCCTGTAAGGTGTTAACTCAAAATGACAGAAAAAAATTACTTTTGACGGGTCGATGTTTATGTCACTATGAATTAATTGAAACAAAATCTTTAGTTTTGCTATTTTTGCCCTACCTTGTAGTGTTAATAGACCAGCTTTCGTTTGCAATTCAGTAGGAGAATTTGTTAGATTGAATTTGTTATAAATATACCTCATTGCCTTCCTGTGCACCCCCTTTTAATTCTTGCCATTAGTTACTTTGTATGTGGAAACCCCACAAACTATTATAATCATGTTAGTAATATATTCATCATTATTATTATTATTATTATTATTATTGCATTGATAACATTGCACTTGATTTGCAGTTTACTCATTAAATCTGTATTTCACTGTTACACTGTTTAAGGCAGTATTTATAATGTCCTTACAAAGACCTACATATTTTAACTGCATTTAATGGACTCAGATATATCAGCCAGTCTTGTGGCACACCCTACAGGACAAGAATATTTTCGTCATTTAAGGACATCCCGGGGATGTTTTGGATTTTTGCAGGAGGTACGTATTAGGGAATGACTGATGCACGGCTACCTGTTTTTCATGCAACCTTACTTTATCTCCAAAAGATCAGGTGATGGCAGTATGAGTCAAAGCAGTTAGACCTTTTCAGAGTAGCTTTATGCCTTTCTATAAATTGCAGTGCCATGTCCTCCTCTGGCAGAGAGGTGCTAGGCAATAGGAGGTAAGGGAGTGCCAGCCCGTTTAAACTTCGATGCAGCACACAGCAATATTTGGTTGTGCATATGTCCTGTGCTTTACTCAAACTGTTTTTTAGTTGTTTGCACTGCTTGAAATACCCTGTGCCTTTTTAAAATGAAACTTGTACTGGCATACAATGAACTGTAAATGTTGTCAGCATTAGATGTACAAAAAAAAAAAAACCATCATGAAGGCGATGAGCCCTTATCACTTATTTGCCTTGCACTACAGCTATTCTGGGATGAAGAGAATGGCCATAAGGAAGATAATAATAATAATAATAATAATAATAATAATAATAATAATAATAATAATAATAATAATAATAATAATAATAATAATAATAATAATAATAATAATAATAATAATAATAATAATAATGATAATGATAATTCACACCAACTGGTTTCATTATAACAAATGATTCCAGCTGGTTTCATTTTCAGTCTCGAGTGGTTCATGCTGGGACCAACTGGAACATGTTGCTAATGTGTTGGCTTGTACTTAATCCCAGCTGTATACAGCCATGGTTTCAGTTAAAGTGAACTGAAACCGTGGAGTATTTTCACCTGGAAAGGAAAGAATGTAGAAAGTGATGCATCCAAAGGCAGAAAAGAAAACAAAGAGGAAAGATACAACAGGGAACAGAGCAAGAAAAAAAAAGGCGAGCTCTCAAAGAGAAAGAGAGAAAGAAAGAGGCACACGCACACTGCACTTCTCTCGCCCTCATTTTTGAGGGCTCCTCGTTTTTTTCCCTATGCGTCACTTTATTACCGTTACCTGGCTAAATTTTCGCTCCTATACACAGATAGACTGAATTGACGGTGCACTCAGATTTAGCATACATGCTCGTTGTCATATCCTGTCCCAAAATTCTCAAGCCTGTCGTGCCAGAAAACAGCTTTTCAATGAAAATCACTATCGTGCAGCTGAGGAGCTGTATCATACACAGATCATAATGTCGGCCTGATCGCACGAAGTAACGGTAATAACTTAGTAGTACACCATGCATAACACAAACGTTCAGTGAGTCCTTAAGTTATGTCGTCTTAACTGCAAAAGTGCAAGTTGTACTTTGCCAGCATTTTCCTCAACTATGAGCCATACACTACAGCTGTGTTTGTATGAGTACAAAATAGAGTACTGCTTAAAATGTTAAGTACACTGACTATACAATTAAAAATATGGTTATCGGCATTTCTAAGAGTTAAATTTTCTTGTAAAAAACTGACCCATACTTATGTCAAGATTCGTGCCGAAAGTACGTCTTGCCCAAGGATATTTCTGCAAAATTCAGCATATTCCACGTAGCTCTGGAATCGACATTATGCGAAGCATGCGGAGGCATGCTTAGCGTGACCATGTTGTGATTTTTTTATAGCAGCACGTCATGAAATTATGCCAAATATACATCCAAATGTTCCACACACAGGCATACATTGAAGAATTTCAAGTGTTTATATAACCACTTGTTTGCACTTGTGCAATGATGCAAACATGAACTTGAGCATTAGGAACACCAGAATCAATAAGCTGGTATGAAGTGCTGGTGCTAGTGGGGATGGTAGCCCTGGACGCTGCTGCATAAATCAACTTCAGTGCATGGCACCTAGCAACAATCGACGTCCACCCGATATTACAGCTGCATCATAGGAGTACATATGTAATGTTTATAAAGCTGGATTGCCACCACTGCAACCACTATTAACGTTTCATGACCATATTAAGGTATTAAGCTATTTGAAAAGTAGGTCCGAGATCTGGCGTGGCTTTGTTGTAGAATATGCTTGAGTGCCGCGCAGAATGCTTGGGTTCGATTCCTGATGGGACCGCGACATTTATTCTTTGCATTCGTCGGGTCAGCGCTGCCGATGTAAGGCGTTTTAGATGCGAAGCATCTCTGACTCACGTGTTTAACGCCGTACGTACGTCCGTGCGAACGCACCGCAGCGCGTTTCTCTCACCGCAGGTATTGGAGCACTGCCAAGTAGGTCAAGTCGCAGCTGCGCGTTGACATCTCACCCGCAGCAGCTGCCGGCTCCTCCACCCGCTCATAACACACATCTCTCCCACTTCACCCTCTCCACCACCCGCAACGCTCGACCGCACGTCGAGTGGAAACACTTTTTTAGCTTGTTATCTGCGATGAAACTTACACGAAACCCAACCCGCCTCCCATGTCTTTGCGTTTCAAACAAACGTTTACTCGAGTAAACATTACACCGAGTTCGCTTCCAGCCGTTCTTCCAGCACCCGCGTCGACGCCCGTTTCAACTGGGTCAACGACGTGAGCACCACTACTGCTTCGCATCCCAGCAGGGTTCTCTTAGGGAAAATGGTTCATAATTTCTCAATGCTCACGCATCAAAATTTTCTTCGTGTGTTCTCGTCATTCCTGGGTAGATGCAAAAAATGAAGTGTCAATTACTTGGGGCACATAGTCGCCCGCGTGTATGTGTCACTGTTCAGCAGGAAGCGTTTGACGACGCGCGTAACAGGATTGTGACCTTATTCATGTTATTATTTATTATCGCGTTTCTTTGAACTCACCGCCGCACCTGTGGAGAATACAAAAGAACGCATGGGCTCATGTACGCAAGCCACTTGGAGCCGCCGCACTGAAACTCTGTATTGATAGCATGTTTCGCTCCTGCAAGGGCTCTGTGCCGCAAGGAAAACATAAAGGTGCAAACGTCCTCCGGCTAGCTCATACCTCGAATTTTCAGTGACACATTTTCAGTGTCTGTAGATTGTTGTCTACACAACCTGCTTCAATATTTTTATACTGTTTTCACACTTTGTGGCCACCAGGGTTGCCAC
Organism: Rhipicephalus microplus; assembly: GCF_043290135.1. Lineage (NCBI taxonomy): Eukaryota > Metazoa > Arthropoda > Arachnida > Ixodida > Ixodidae > Rhipicephalus > Rhipicephalus microplus. The sequence continues at coordinate 373,438,578 of NC_134710.1, read as the reverse complement.
CTTTTCTTAAACAAAAAACAGGCCCTTCAACGAGGGAAAGAAGGAGGGCCGAGGATACTTGGAGATTAATGTCCAACAATAGACACCATGTCAGGTCTTTGGCATACAGTGCCATTTCAAAATAATATTGCTTTCTTTGAGTCAAATTAACCTGATATAAACGCTTAAATGGCTCACTGAGCTAACCTACTAGTCAAATCGCTGGCATAGCCCCGCCGCGGTGGTCTAGTGGCTAAGGTACTCGGCTGCTGACCCGCAGGGCGCGGGTTCGAATCCCGGCTGCGGCGGCTGCATTTCCGATGGAGGCGGAAATGTTGTAGGCCCGTGTGCTCAGATTTGGGTGCACGTTAAAGAACCCCAGGTGGTCTAAATTTCCGGAGTCCTCCACTACGGCGTCTCTCATAATCATATGGTGGTTTTGGGACGTTAAACCCCACATATCAATCAAATCGCTGGCATAAAATATCTATGGTTACAATATTGCTTTGTTTCCCTCATTTAAAAAACAAAAATTGGGGGACCCTTACGCTTTGATTTTAAGAATTGAGCACGATAACGATACCCTGGTCCTAGTGCGTACTTCAAGCACATGGTGCATGAAATCTTTTCCAACTTGGTATGCACTCACTATGTGGTCTGAAGGAAAGTGTGCAGCAAAATGTGTGCATTTTGTTATGGCTGGCTACCTTTTAACTATGAAGTCCTCAAGATAATCACATGTTCTGATGCCTGATTACAGTGCACGCTTGTATCAAGAAATATTACTGTGATATTACATATTGAATTGTGAAGGCAGTATACAGGATACATGTGTTTGCAAAGCCTAACATTATTTTCACTGCATTTTCAAGCAGATGAAGTTATTTTCTTTAATTTCCAAGCAGATGTGTGGCTGTGCGGTAGAATGCCTGCTTGCATCGCAAATGGCCTGGGCTTTATCCTCCCGCAAACTGGGACATTTTTTATTACTTATTTTATTTGCATATTTCTTGATTTTTCCGGTTGCTCACAAGATTCATCACTCACAATCAACGATGCCCACGAGATTTTTAAAACTATCGCGTTAAAACTGGCATAAAAGGGTAACAATGTATGACTGATTGAATAAGCTTTTACAGCTTATGCCAAATCACATTGGTGTGATGTTGAAATCCCTAGGTCCATTGTTAGACTACCAAATGTCATGGTTTTCACTTTTATGTCTGTTTAGGGGTACAGCAATTAACTAGCCAGGAAGTGTAAATAGATCTTTCTTTATTTGGAAACATGCAGGAGTATGATAAAGTTAAGCTCCCTTTCCCTTGAGTAATTTGAGTTGTATATGTATTTTGAGATGGTGTTTGAAAATCACAGCAGCTGTGCCATTACACCGCTTCATGGCAAAAGCTTAGTATCGAGTTCTGGAGAATTTCTGCACGTTGCCTGCTGCAGCTCGGACAATCGTTAATCTGGCTTAAAATATATAGTATATATATTGCATTCTCACTTTCAATTTTGCTTATTATGCAATTTAACTTACCCTTTGTGAATTCATCGATATTTTTCACATAATAACAGATATTTGCAGAACTTCATGCCTAAAAATAGTGTGACACAATATTCACTAAAATATGGCCATCAGTTTATGAGAAAAAAGTGGGACGCATGTGGTTCATCGACCCATGAAGCATCTTTGAATAAGTGGGGCAACACATGTCACATTGTCTCATAAGGGCACTAAGCTGTAATTCTGCTGCCAAATTTCTTGCCCAAAAAGGCCCAATGGAAGCAGTACAAAGGAACACTTCTAAAACTGTGGGAGAAAAATTGCAGTTAACATTAATTTCAGATTTTCTACGCAATTCTGCGCCTCTGCCTGTGGCATTGAGTCTAGCGGCTCTGTCCCAAGGTCTTCACATACACGTACCCTTTCAGCTTGTGTCTGTCTTGTCGGTAGGTGGCGATAATATTGAAACTCGTCGAAAACAAGGAGAAAACAGCAGGCATAGATGAGTGCACTCATTCATATGAAAATAAAAAAAAGGAGAATATTGCTTTTCATTCACATTTAACGAAGCTGTGTCTATGCATGTCTTGTCTTGTATCTGCAATGAATAAGGGCGAACATCTCAGTTAAGCCTGCATTTTCGCAAATAGGTAATTAAAATTGTGGTAATGAATCATGGCAAGCCACTTTGACGTGGTGTCAATGCACTGAATGCTGTAAGTGTGTTAACAAATGCTGCATCATATTCGTGAACTCTATTCAGGTGTGACATATTTGCTTTTCTCATATATCTTGGATGATTTGATGATCTTGAAAATTTCTCTTTGGCTTCCTGGCTGTATGAAGCAGCAATTTTGCCATATTTTTCCTTTGGCATGAAATTTTAGCAACAGTGTCTTAGTCACAGCTTTTGGTCTCATTGCCTCTCCTCATAATGATAAAAAATATCAAAGAATGTGCTGTTTTGTGGCATCCATCAAAAATGAAAAAACAGTTATGCATGTATGCTATGTTGTTAGGCTATGCAAGGAACTGCTTCATTTTTCATTCGAGTGCACTTCCACAATGATTTTAGGCAGATATAATTTTTGCAATTTAGAAAGAAAATCTATAGTTGCATAATAAAATTCCTTAAAAATTTTGAACAGAAGAATACCATAAATTTGAAACTTTAGCTAACTGGTATGCAATATGACACCGACTTAAAAAAAATATTAACAGAATAAAAGATTTTAAACTCAACGTATCACTGATACCATGCATTGTAAATGTGCAATATATAGTTTCTCAGTTTCCTTAATGTTTCTGGTACACCACAACTGGAAGGCATTGTGCTGATGGCAACGTAAAGTGGCAGAAAAAGTTTTACTGAGGAAAAAGTGGGATGCATTCATCCTATTAACCATCAAAAGGTTAAGAAATTGATGCTCAACAGTGGAGTTTCCTCCACAGCAACAAAAAACCTGCATTGAACCACAGTGCATGCACACACCATCTCTCCAGCACTTTGCTCATGCACTCTGTCATGGCAGAATTTGGTACCAATGCAGTGAACAGCTGTAGGCCACTGTTTTCAACATGTGTTGCATATAAGACTCCATCAGCAACAACGGTTAGTGAAAACTGTTTCATTACCTTTTTTGTGTTGCCAATGCGTGATTAGACATTCTGAATTACGAGCTTTCCAGTGACATAAAAGAAATGTACATTAAAAAATTGATTGGCCATAGAAAATAATCAGGCCCTCGAAATCCACAGAACCGTTAAGAAAGGGTAAGTATTCATTGGTACAAGCACATTCCTGGAGCTGAGTAGCCAGCTGCGCTACACAACTTCTGAAGTCTTTTTTCTTTTAATGTGCCAGGGTGGATGCTGTGTATCATACTGTTGCACAAGTTTTCTTTTATCTTGGTGTACTTAACATTTTAAAACATTAGTAAACTTTTAAAACATATACAGTTTTGCAAATCATGACTGTTGAATCGAACACAACAAAATTAAATTTGGAGTGTTAAATCATTTAATATTTGTAGAGATCGAATCACACTTGCCTAAAACACCCAGCCGACCGCTCCAGTTGCTGTTTTCTGCAGAAATATGTTAATGCCGACGCCGTATGAATATCTAACATGGCATACGGCGTGGTACGCCTTTGTGCGATAATTTAAGCGTGAACAGAAGCATGTAGCTAAGGTGACGTAGAAGCCGTCACTAACAAGAGCCATACGCTCCGCTGCTCTGGACAAGTGTGATTCCACCTGTACAGCTGCAGTGTTCTCCATTCTCCATGTTCACTTACATCTCCATGTTCTCCATGTTCACTTTACATCTGGTCTATTATATAAAAACATGGAAATAAAAAGAATAACAAATAAAACCTTCTAGGTCTGAGTGAGAATAGAAGCCAAGCTGCTTGTGTGGCAAGCAGGCATTCTACCACAAAGCCACGTGCCTGCTCAAAAATAATTTTCATGCTTTACAAATACACGCGTCTAGTATACACGCTTCAATATACAATATGTAATATCGCAGTATTTCATGGTACAAATGTACATTGCTACTGGCCATCAGAAGCTGTGATTATCATAATGACTTCGTTGTTTAAAGCAGCCACAAAAAACAAAAGGCACAAATGCTACTGGAGTATTCTCTTAGGACCATGTACTGGGTGCATATCAAGTTTAAAAACATTTCATGCGCATAGTTGCTCATGATTTAAAGCATACTACACAGTACCTGTATTTTGTGGTCTATCCTGTGTCCCATCTCTGCGCTCTTCGAAGTAACTATGTGTACGTATCAAGAAGCTCGCTTAGCCACCATTTAGAAATCTATTACGCAGACCGCAACTATATGCGAAACCCTTACTAGCACAAGCCACTTTAAACATTGATTACGTAGTAATAATCTGCAGTATAAACTTTTCAAGTAATGTTACCCTGCAAAAAGTATGCACTAGGTGGTTGGAGTATGCACTAGGGATAGGATATCACTGTTGTGTTCTACTCAAACCTTGAGGGTCCCCTAATTTTTTTCACCAAACAATTGTAAGATTCATAGATAGTGATGTTCCACAAGCATGGTATTGTAAATAATCACCCTTTTGGCCTATACTGGAAGAGTGGAGGGGGTGTTGTTAGGAGTGAATTTACAAGCTGTTAAGAGTGTATGGGAAATTTGACAGATTGTTGTGTAGGTATGCAAGCATTAGGGCATGTCAGTTCATATTAAATACCTGAAAAAGATCACAGGCAGGGGTCCTGATAGGACTCTTGAAAGCATTTCATCCTAGGAAAGAAGTGATGTGTAAATGACACATCTGTTGAAACTTGGAAGGTCAGAAAAGTATTTCAAGCGTAGGTATGTGACGTTTCTTGACAATACATGACTGTGACATTGCACACTTCCATACTGCACACGTGTCTGTTTCCTAACATACTTGCTAGCAAAGCCACAACAGGGTGTTTATCAATTTAAATTTTTTCAAATTTAGTGATTTTTCCAGGTTTTTCACAGAGATTAAAAGCAAACTCCATGACCATAATGTCTTCTTGGAAAATGTGCGGTGGAAAGAACACTTTAGCAGTAAAAAAATAAAATAAGAGGCACTCATATAAAACAAATGAACACATTTTACACACACACTCATAATGTTGTGAGTGTATGTGGTAATTATGAAAAAATGTGTGTATCTGGTCAAAACAAAACTTGTGACCTAGGCACTGAGGAAGTTGGCTGTTTGGTTTTTGGAACAACCAGAACCCAACCACACAAATAAAATCAACTGCAGCTGCAAGTTTGAAGGAGCCTGCGATAGTCCAACAGTGCAGCCAATGCTGCTAGGAAACGTAAAGGTGGCGCTATCTCGCGGCATTCGTATAAAACAAGGATGCAACAGCCCGGCAAGTTGGCTTACTGGAGCACATTCCAGTTCATTATAATGCCTATAGCCTGCAGGCCATTTAGGATTGGATTAGATTACCTTGATCTAGACTGCTGTATTTACTAATGATTTGCATCCCCGTCTCATTTGTAAATGTCTAAAATATACTTTTCAGCAAAAAGGAGTACTTACGTATTTTATGCGACCTTGTCTTGACAACGACTAACAACAGTGTCGCAACAACGAAACTGTACAGCAAAATTTACTTTATCCTTTCTTTCACTCTCTTTTTTTTTGTTACGCAATGCACACATGCTTGTTGGTGTTTTATTTCTCTGGGTTCTGACACGTGGAGCACAATGAAAGTACTCAGACACCTGCAATAAAAGCTGCGGTAGCGTTCGAAGCGCTGATGTTTGAATATGGGGTGGAAAAAAGGAATCTGTCAGACCGCAACTGCTTCCCCGATTCTATAGGTAAATAAAAGATGCAGAATCGTGAGTTAGGCAAATTGGTGAGTGTTCACCGTAGGATATTTTACAAAGGAACGGGTTAGAAGCAGTCAGAGAGGGTCACAGCGCTGATTTCACAACTGAAATTTATTTGGAAAAGGAAAGAACATACATAGAAAATATTGACTCATCAAAACTATGCACATGTACACATGTGTTACAGCACAGAATGATTCATGTCTTCTCTAAGACCTTATGTTCTTCATCTAGACGAGTGTTACATGAAATACTTATGCACTTGTTGTTAGACCTAATGAAAATGCTTCGGCTACACATGCGCTAATCAACATGTCAATATTTGATACTTGTTTTCTACAAGTGGGGCACACACAGGGCTGGGTAGTATCGCAATAGTATTTAAGAGATACTTTTGAGTGTCTGTATTGCTGTATCAAGGCACCTTTAAAAAATGTATTTGTATCTCAGTAGTGAAATACTTTTACGGTGTATCGCATGTATCGCGATACTATCCAGGACACGGGTATCTTGTTACTTTTTTTTTTCGTAAATGAGCTGAGACATGTTGACAATGGGGAAAAAAATTTCTGCTGTGACCTTGGCAGTCCACGGCAAGATATGCACCCACCATTTCTACATTTCTGCTGAGGGCGAAACTGACTCCTACCTTCTTGAAAGCGAGCTAGTTGCTTTGCTACCCGCATCCCATGATGTGTTTGAATGATGGCCTGCTTCAGCGTGACAACAATCTTATACTGCTATATTGAATTCCAGCACAGATATTTTCATTGTGAGGAGTATTGTATACTGCACAATGGGCGCCATTTTTAAATGTATTTCCTCATGCCAATTGAACGAGTAGTGTTTGTTTTTCTCGTTTTTTTTACTTTTCTTTTGCAGTGCCTATTTGAAAAACTGGAGCTTGATGCGGAAGCCACAAACCACCCATAGAGAATTTGGTGCCGTGTGCCATCTACAATACTTCTTTCTGCAGAGCATTTCTGAAAAACGCCAGCATGGCCAAACAGCGATTCGAAAGAGGTCTTTTTGAGTTTCCTTTCGCATTCCTTGTTTTGTCCGTTCTTAATTCTTTCTGCCTTTTCTAAGATGATTCTAGAAAACACTAAACCTTCAACTGGAAGTTCGTTTGTTTATGGTTCCAGCACTTCGCTTGAACTATGCTCCTTCTAGCATAACTAATAGTGTTGCTGTCGAGTTCCGGATTTCAGTGTACAATGCGTGTGACTGATGCTCTCATATGGCATAGTTTTTTATTGCAACTGATATCTGTAAATATGTGGTTATTAACAATTATGTGCAGTGTAAGCATCCTTTGTAATGCCTTAATGACACCCGGAGAATGGTGAAAATATAATAAATGAATTTTATTTGCAAGTTTCAATGTGCTGCACATTTTAAATATTATGCTGCACATAACAAATGTTTGTATGGAGTATAACTATCCCCGACATAGACAAAAGTATTTTAGTATATGTATTCTGGAATACTCTTTTGTCTTTTTGCAAACGTATCTCTGAAATATCCTGTCACATGAATTACAAATTTATCTCAGTATCTGTATTTTATGCTTCCAAACCACACATTTCGATATCTGCATTCCGGAATACTTTTTCGGGCATCTCTGCCCAGACCTGAGCACACATCCACATGGCCTACAACGAGCTGCCAAATTAGACATGATTTTAGCATCTGATGGCATTAGCCCATGCTCTCTTAAGCACACGTTTATGTAATCCCCCATTTCACCTAAATATTCGCAGCTGCCAGACAGTGGAATCCCATAAACCACGCCAGTAGTGCAAGGAGCATATCTGTGGACATGACTGGAGACACATTTGTTCCCTTTCCCTGGCTGCTGACACAATGCTCTATCCACCAAAGTACACACATTATGCACTTTAATACATGCTGAGAATGACAAGTTTATGCAATAACGAGCACCAACATTTTTCAAACCATGTGCTATCCTGTGTATGTATGAGATAACTGCCTGCCTCTTTTTCTTGCTAATTTCTAGTGCACTAGAATCACAATGATAAAACTTCTCGATCTTTGAAATAAGGTTTTTCGACAAGGAGCAAATCACGTCACCCGGAAAGCCAGAATTTGCAAGGCGAGCAACTTGTGCATCAAATGCATGCGCCATAAGGTGCTCGCGTAACTTCTGAAGAGCGGCACCCAGCAAAGTTGACACAATGGCTCCGTGTATGGTTTTGAGTGGTATGGTATGGTTTTGAGTGGTTTTGAGTGGCCAGAATCGGCTTTATGAATCTAGGTTGGTATTGCTATATATGTGATCTTTTACGAAAGCCTGTCTTAAATCGAGAAACTGTAGTTCATCAATTTTTAGACACTCCAAAGTGAAACGCTGACATTTCGTTTTCCTTAACATCTTTCTTTATATTAGCAACCAGTAAAGAGCAATTGTTAATGTCCAGTAGAAATAAGAAGTCATGGACATATCAAACAGCATGTGATGATAACCAATTCAAATGCTTTTGCAGCTGCCCGTCTACATACCCAAGAAAAATATAACTAATTACAGGTATATTCATGATTCAATGCAGATACCAGAGTTTTGGACAAAATTATTTCCCTTCCAAAGCACAACGGCAGAATTTAGGTGGCCTGCATGAGCTCTAAAAACGATGCAATAGAGATGCCACACTGGCACTGAAACAACAACTCATCATTATCTTCTCTCATGCACTGCTTTGTACACTTCAAATCTTCACATTGGGGCAAACAATAATATAAATCTTTTACGTCTATACCGAATGCATTACGGCAAAAAGAAGGTTGTTCACTTAGTGATAAGATGATAGACTCTGAGTTAGAAATTCTTAGCGGATCACAAGTCTTCAAACGCTCCGAATTTCTTTGAATATACTCTGAAACATTTATTTACCAAGTGTCTTTTTCTGAAACAACAGCTCTTAGTGGCAACATGAATCTTCACTGAAATAAAAACTGATAGTTTTTGCCTTTTTGCTTTTTTCACACTTGCCGCTACATGTTCCTGATTAAGCGTTAGTAACAGGGCATAAACTTATTCGTTCAGTCACCCGCTTTGTGCATCAACACTTTTTTTTATTAATATATACCCTAAAGGCCCATTCAGGCATTATGCAGGGGGTTTTAGTTATACAGTAAATTTGCAAATCAGAACATTGCCATCATAAAATTAAAGTGGTAAACAATGTAAAATACAGTTCCATAGACAAAGATGCAAAAGGAAAAAAAAATTGTGGCAGGAATGAAAACTCAATAAGAGAGACACAGCTATAGTGCAAAAAAATATATATACAGAAAATTGCCATGAAAAAAATTGCCCCCTATCTGCATATTTGACCAAAAATGTCGTCGAAAGACTATTGTATTTCGCCTGAAAAGAGTGAATAGACAGAAATATTTATTTGATGTTTTGCACGAGAAAACTGGTGAATGGGATCCTGAAGGTGTTGCGTGATACATGAGTGCCATCTGGCGGTAATTTCAGAAAATGAAAGGATGGCCTTTGTTATAGCGAGCACGCAGCACGCAGCATGCGTGCAATCTTGGAGGCGATACTTTGTAGATTTCAAGACAGGTAGCAGCACAGTATTGTCTTAGAAAAGCGTAGGAGACTCGCCTTTCCCTGCGAAGCGTCGCATTATCAGCTGCAGTGCTTAGAATTACTTATTTATACCTTTTCTAGTATAAATAAACACAGTGCACAATATTGATGTGTTGATATTGTGCCCCAAATATGCTCAATATTTGCTTTTCATTGACAATAGTACAAGTATGAACGCAGAAACTTGAGCAATACTGGTGGATGCTGTGGATGTGGTTGTACTTGAGCCTTTTTGCTGACAGACAGACCAAAATTTTTGCGTTGGAATATCCCAAGCAAGACTATCATCTTTAAGGAGAAAATATATTTACAATGAAAGAAGAGTAAAAATAAGCACATACATGCACTTACAAACTCACACAGATAGGTAAGTCACATGTCCAAGAAAATATTGAATTGGTTTACAAAGGCGGCATGATCAATGAATCAAGCGATGTCGCTCGGCAGTGTGTTCCAGTGATGTGTGCTTCGAAGTAATGTGAGTGTTGATACATAATTGTGTGTACCAAAAAAGGCTGTATTTTGAATTGGTTGTCAATATGTTTCAAAATATTATGAGGTGTGTTTGTGCAAGCTTTACGAAGGCAGATTTACTACGATGAAATCTATGAAAATGCAACAACAGCAACGACAGTCTGCGTGTTTCAAGAAGGGGTAATGGAAGTGAGTGTGTAATATCTGTAGTGCTGCAGTTGCGAGAATACTACTTGGTGATAAATCCTGCTGCTTCATTTCGTATTGATTCTAGTTAATCGATGAGATATGATTGATGTGGGTTCCAGATGATAGATGCATATTCTATCTTTCAACGGACAAGTGTAGTGTACGCTAGCATTTTAGAGGTATAGTTCACCAAGTAAAGGTTTCTTTTAATAAATCCAAGTGCTTTTGACACCTCACTAGTTATGATATTGATGCGCTTATTCTAAGGCAGGTCAGAAGATAAATGAATTGCAAGATATTTAAATAGGGATACTTTTTCAATGGGGAGAGCTTGAATTTCATATTGACTCATTTCTGTTTTATGTGCTCTTGTAAACGTCATGGCCTTCGTTTTGGAAGTGTTAATTTGCCATGGTGACACAAAATGCGAGTTTATTAGGGTCCAACTATAATGACTCGTTAGCTTGGGTACTGTCAATTTTTCCATAAATGATGTAGTTGTATGTAAATAATTTGATAGTAGATGACAAACCATGTCCAATGTCGTTGATGTAAATGAGAAACAAAACTGGTCCCATGATTGATCCCTGGGGAACACCAGACTTTGCATGTGAAAGTGAAGATGCATGTCTATCCACATAAATTGATTGGCTGCAGTTGCTCAGAAAATGATTTATTCAGCTTTTTTCCAAACCAGTGGCTACCTTATCATTATACATAGAGCCATCTAGAGTTGAAAAGAAGCCTTTCTTGTCAGCAACCAAAACATGCAACTTAGCTTCCAGATGCGTCTCGGACAGCATGAACACCGTTGTGAAGAGTGACCAGGCTATGTACAACAAAGGCAAGCTGAAAAAGCCAGTAGGCTTTTTTTGTGAAGCTAAGTTGCGTGTTTTGGTTACCTTCATGCTACCTTCATTTACGTACTCTTCTATGAACATAATGATAAAAAATACTCATGGATTTAATAACACCATCTCAAGGAAATGAAATGAGAAGAGAGTGTGCTACTCTTGAAATATCTGCAATAAGTGCATAGCGGAGGACATTTGCAGCTGCATCGCCAATAATAATAATAATAGCAATAATATTATACAAGGCAAAACATAGCCCAGCTAACCTCTTGTGATGGCAGTTCTAACATAAGCACCAAACTAAAAGGCCTTCAAGCCAAGCCGAATTTGTGGCCACGACAAATATGCACAAATTTACCGATGTGAGAAATGCTGTGCTTGGAAAGTCAGATATGATATGTGATATGTAGAAGGAACATACATCAAAATAGTGCATGTACCAACATGGAAGCTAAGGACTGTTTTAGTCAATGGGAAGAATAAGCTGCCGAGCGAACCTTCTGTAGTCTTCTTTACACTGTAGTCTGCCACGAGTGTGACAACATATCAGTCTATGAGACCTGTGATTTCAATGAAAGAGTTAAACAACACAACAGTTCAAAATGGAGTCACCAAATCATGGGTGGCCTTGGATGCCCTCGCTGAACATGCGAAATATACAGGCTTTCAAATTGACTGGTCAAGCAACCGTGTTCTGGTCGAAGAAAACAAGCTAGCATCATGCCAGCACCTGGAATCCCTGCACATTCACACAGCTGCACATATACTCAATAAGATTTATGGAACGCTGACCATATACTTTTGGTGCTTACATCACGCACCTAGTCATACTTAAATACGATGTACCTTTCTTATGGCTGTCATTCAGAACAATATCAGGTACCCAAACATCAGTAAACTTTGTGTTATTTTGGTCGGTGTATCCTTTTGTTTGTACACTAAGAAGAAACAGTTATGCATAGCCTTTTTTTAGGCCTCTTCTAGCTGTTCACTGTAGTTGCAGTCGAAGGAGTGACTTTTTGAGTATTGATCAAGGGCAATGCTTATTTTTGTGATGGTGGCACAGACCGCCGCCAGTTTCCATGAATTAGCCAGGTTTTACCAAAGTTCCTACAGTTTTCCAGCAAGGCCCCGATTCCCCGACTTTCCCAGGTTGGTAGACACCCTGCACAAACAAAGATAGATGGCAGTTAACTCGCGTCCTGTTCCCTGTCTTATGCAAGTGTCATTCTGCACTTTATTACCTTAGAAGTACTTGCTGCTAGGCAGGTTGGTATAACATTATTAGGGAAAATTCTAGACGATGCGAATGTGTGGTGCAGTGTAAATATTTTCTGTAGTTCAGCAGCGACCGATGATCTTTTTCTGTGCTTTTTCATTTTTCCAGTGGTGCTTAGGCATCTATAATTTTCCCCCTTAGCTTAATTACCTCCCTGAAGCTATGCATCATCTTGCCCATTAACAACCATTGTTAAACTATTGTATGTGGCATTGTTGATGCAAAATGACCTTAGAGTATATGCTAAAGCTCCTGCAGGATCACTGGCTGAATGTGACAACCAGTTCACCATTTATAGGACCCGAAGTATTGACATTTTCAATATATCTGTTCGCACAGTGCTTCATTGGAGTCATGCAAGCTTAAAATATGGTGCTCCCACAGAGAAATTTTTCTTCCTGTGCTGTGACCAACGGAAAATCTATGTAGACAATAATGAAAAGAGATCACAACTAGGCTTAGCTGTGTGATGTCTGCCTCAATAAAAATGTAATAAATTAATGCAAGTGTGCTTGTATCACCATGGTGTTGCCAGTTTATTACTACATTTGATATGAATCTCTGCTCGCTCCACCATGGTGTTCCTAAGGGCGTACACAGTCTTACCTCTGAGACAGCATTGCCAGAACTAATTTCACTGTCACAATCTTGAATAGGTGTCCAACAAGCATTCGCCAGTGCAGAGAACACAAGAGAAGTGGTCACTGCTTGCATGTCCAAGGTCGTATACACGCACACCGGACTATGATTTGACAGTGTCTTACATATTGAGTGGAGTATACATCGTGATGGCGGGAGCCATCTCTGTGGTCACCAGCTAGACTGTCACAATGTGCATATTGTTGTTTCAGACAACTGTTTAGGACAAAAAAAGGGCACCGTAGAAAAAAAAATATTTTTAGGCTAATGTAAGAGCTTGTGGTGAGGAGACTCTCAAAAGGTATATGGTGTGTCATCTTGCAATAGAGAAGCAACATTTATACCTAGTTTATGTTAGTAGGAGTCTGCTAAACATTGGCCATACAAGCTTGTGGCTAGAGAAGGATGATGTCCAGAAGATGCCCTCCTGAAATGTTAACCTGCACCGTCCTCCCTTGCCCTTCTTGGTGCACTGGAATTTTTGCCCTATAGTTACTAATTCCTTCAGCGGGTACTCTCGAAGGGCTTCTGAATAAGCTCACTCTTACCACCTGCTTTACCCAAGGGCAAATCCTACTGTTGGAACTTGTTTGCTCGGCAGAAATTTTTGACAGGAAAAGAAGCTTCACTCGTTACACAAATAAAGCTACAGCATTGCAAGATTACTATGATGTTATGTACACAGACCTCCCACATACAACTCACTAAAATGTCACCAATTACCTCTATGGTGAGCATGATTATGCCTTAAGACAGCATGTAAGTTTCTTGATCCTATACTTTTTAATCAGTACTTGAACCTTGAAAAAACAAGATCGTCACGTGCAGTGCATAAAACCAGTGCTTATGAAGTGCAATGACGCCATCGGCAGCATCAGCAAAAGTAAATTCACCCAGCTGGAAAGCAAATTGTGCGTGAAGCCTGTAAATGTACTGTTAACAAAGTCTTCTCGACAACTTTATTACTTCTACTTCTGCAATTTTCATAATCCTGTCTCTTCATACCTTGCTGTCAACCCAAAAATTATTGACCTATGAGGTGTTACTCATATGACCATGCTCATTTAACATACCTGCAAGCCTCAGAGCTAACATAATAAAATTGAAGACTTTAATAAATTAGTGCTCTCTGCTACTCACCCCTTCAAAAAAAATTTTCACCATCCCCTTCAAACCTGTTTTTTAAACACTGAACAGGCACAGTGACGTGACTCATGAAAGGCATATCCGGAGCTTGTGGTGCAACTAAAATCTTTTTGGAGCAGCATAAAAGCTGCCTGAAGCTTTTAAGCTAGAGCTGTTGCACCACATGTTACAGGGAACTAGTTCATGAACATATGCAGGCATGTTCACTTGGACTTCTGCTCAGCATAAACGTAGGCTTTTTGCTTTTTTGCAGACATCCCCAATTTATATAAAGCTACCTAGCACTTTCCGGGAATTCACATGGCATTTGTAAATGACCCTGGCTTTCAACGATAGTTTAGCTACAATATTGAATCACAGACTGGTAAGACTATTTATGCATTGTATTTACTTTCCAAAAAAAAAGAGTCTGATTATATTAATGCTTTTATGAGTACAACCTAATCGTTCAATCTGTGGAGAAGTAGTTGCTGTCATCGTTTATGTACAGAATTGTTAGGTCCCTGATTAAAGAGCACTTCATAAAAAAAGGGTTTTGTAACTGGTTCTTACTGCCAATTATTTATTATGGCTCGACAAAATTTAGAGTTATGTGGGAGTAAGTAGTTACACTTGGCAAACTGTTTGACATGTACAGTCGTCGAGGTCGAGAAGCCCAGCCGAGACATACCGGAATAGTGGAACACCATGCTTTCTAGGAGAAGTAAAAGTGATTGTACAGCATGCGGTATTGCTGATAAAATTTGCCCACTGTATGGACTTAAAACTTAACCACCTTGTATGAAATATTTTGAAAGTAAACTGTAACAAATAGGACCACAAATAAAAAAAAATAAGTGGTCAGTTCTATATGCAGGTACTAAATTAGTGTATTTTAATACAGTAAAGCAAGACTGTTGTCCAAGCACAACTAGCTCATTATTACTTTTATCTGACAGTAACCACAACAGTTGGAAACTATTTGGCTGAAGTCACGTGGTAACTTTTGTAGTATAAGCGGGTTCAGATTGTTAAGAAAGTTTGTGCCCAGCAACGTTTTCACCTACATTGCACGTTCATGTCCACTGTGATAACATCTTAAAATCGCAGGGATAACGTATGGATTTCAAGCGTATGCCATATACTTGCACCCTGAGAGAACACAACAACGAAGAGTGCACGCATGCTTGACACAAATAATGAAATTTATGAAAAAGATGTAGCAGGTTTCGTCTCTTTGTGCAGATCCCTGCAGGCACTTACCTAATTCCCACCCCATTTTGCCAACAAGCAGCCCATGTAAAACGTTCGAACATGCGCTATTATGTCGGGTCATAACCAGTTTCCTCTAACCACCTTGCACTTAGTTCTGGCACGACATACGTTTCAAAGACCTATTTCTTGCAAACTGTGTGAGTAATTGTAGACCATTCTTCAACAGTTATTTTTGTGCTTATTCGATAGGAAAACATGAGCTACAAATTTTCTAAGTTTCTAAAATATGAATGGTAATTGAATTGTGAATGGTAATCTACACCCAGCCTTAGCATATATTTCCTTTATAATCATTTTCAATTTAAGGCATGGCACAAATTTTGAAGTACAACTGAAGCCTCTCATATGCATGTTTCGTTTATTTGAAGGTGCCATTTAACAATCTTGAATTAATCCTGCAATGAACTAACATCTGAATGCCTTGCGAATTGCCTGCCACAAAATATATTTTACTAGGTAAATTGTTCTGTGCTTGTTACACAAGCTGAAGATGATGACGATACTGACTGCCGCATCGTCACTGATGAGGCAGAGGATAGCGCGTGTACAATTTAGGTGCACACACGAGGCCCAATGTCAGTGCTACATTTCCAATTTAAACACGAGCGCGCGCAATATGTATGCTTTACCGCAATACACAGCGTGCACTTCACCGCAAGGCACGACTGCCTTGCGGCACTGTTTAATTTTAAGAAGACGCATAAGGTGGCAATTTTGAGCGAATATTTATAGTGCTCCCAGCATATCTTCAACTTTATTTCTTTTTTTCTTTGTATGCACCCACAAGAAAAGACATAGCTTAGAAAACCGATTATCGTATTCGGCGACAACATATTTAAGCCACTTGGAAAATAACGTCGTGTGAACGCCTGGTAATAGTCTATCGCTTCCAACTTGTGCATTTCGTATCTGTCTCACGCAGTTACGCAAGAAGAAGCTTCAATGAAAGTTTTGGCGCAAGCATACACTTCACCGAAGCGACACATCGATCCTTACGCTACACACGCACTTACCAGACATACACGTACGGCATACATCCACAAATAGCATAACACACGGTGTTCATGATCGGGCAAGTCGTTACCACATTGCTTATAGACAGTATTACAGAACGAGACCACGTATTCATGCGCAGAGGCGGTTCTCGCGAATGCATGAGGCTCCCGGCCAAGCAAAGACAACGGATAAATAACCACCGCACGGTAAAGATCCTCACAAGCTAGTGAGGAACTTCAGACCTTTCGTTCCCACCACCTAAACATCCCCCCAAAAAAGTCCAACACGGCGATTCTGTCGCCGTCTATTCATACGTTTTCAGCCAAGTCAAGCCGGTTTTAGGCGGCTATTGGGTGAACCGAACCGTTTTGCCTCGAAAAGGTTCGTGCCACCCGGTGGCAGGATTATGGTGGCTAGAATTCCATAACGGCTTCTCGCGGGGGAAGGGGAGTGGGAGGTAAAGATTGAGGAGGAAAAGGACGAAGACGACTGTCTCGGACGCGGCCCGCGCTGCCGCCAGGAAAGGGAAAGCAGTCAGGCGAGCCGGCATGGGCCAACACCACCTAGACTATTCACAAGGCCCGTTCATACCCCTCTCTCCAGACGGCATACGTCACGCTAGTTGTCCGATGTTATGACCGGCACAGCAAGGAGGTGGCTTGCAAGGGACGCTCATCGGCGTAACGGTCAAACGCTGTCCGCGTCCTGCAGGAACGCGGGAGGCGTCTGTGTGCGCCGCAGGAAATGCACATCAGCGTCGCTGGGACACACAGTCGGCGTCTAGCGCGTGCACGGACGGCTATAAAAGGAGCGTGTCGGGAGTGCGCTGTGCTCTCTATCTGGACTTTGCTGGCCCGCTCATCTCGAGTGCGCTCTGGGCCCTTGTGATGGAAAGGCGCGTCTGTACGCTCTCGTTGCAATGTACTTCTCTTGCAAATATGTAAATTAAACGCATCTTCTACTTGTTGGTGAGACGCGTCGCAAGAGTCGTCCTTCGCCGAATCCTGGGTGGCAGCCTCAACCCCTCCCCGGGCATATCACTGACTGTCTAGTGGCCGAGGACGCGTCGCTCAGGTGGTGGTGTTGGTCACCCCGCTCACTTTTTTTACCCCGAACGGCGGACAAGCCACGACAGGTTTGCCTTTCATCGCTACCTGCTTCGCTGGTTATATAGACTGCGTTAGGCTTGGTGCTGCATCGCACTGCTCTGAGTCTTCGTCCGTTCCCACGTGTCCTATTTTATTGCATGGTGTTGTATTTGTGAGTATGTGATTACACATCGATCAGTGCGACATGGGACGTTGTTGTGGTCCCGGGTGCCGCGGAAATTATGACAGTGGTCCCAAAGTGCGTGTTTTCGCATTCCCCAAGGATGAAGCTCGGAAGAAGTTTTGGATAAAAGCCATTCCGCGAAGGGATTTCACACCAAGCATACACTCCAAGGTGAGAAACTGCTGAAGTTTGTTGTCTTACCGGCTCTATCGCATTACTGACGTTCTGGCTCTGTTACTGTTGAACGGAGCGAGTATCGTGAGTGGTGATGGTAGTTTTGTCGCGCTTCAGGTAGGGCAGTGCGGTAAAATAAAACAGAAATACTCAGGCTCGTGTCAAAGTTCCCATTAGCCCGTTTCGTATGAAAGTAATGAAGTCACTGTTATGCTTGGCGCAGGTCTGTGAACTCCACTTCCTCGAGGCTGACTTCATCACAAAGCTGTCACATTTCGACGCAGCGTCGGGACGGACATTGACAGTCGACAGCGAGAGGGTGCGCCTAGTGTCAGATGCTATACCATCGGTGTTTCCGAACTGTCCGTCCTACCTGAGCACGAATCGCAATCGTCGAGATTCACCTGTCTCGAAACGAGCTCGAATGGAATACGAGGCCTTGAGCAAAGTGATTAAGGACTCTATATGCGCAAAAAAAGCGAAGAGGAGAGAAAAGCTGTGTCCTCTTTCGAACACTTAAGAGGCAAGCTTTCTGCTGTATGCAGTAATGATTTCTGGACCATCTAGGCCGACGATCGTTGTGTGATGTTTCTCCGCATCGAAGATAATCCTTCACTGCACGTGAGGTTTTCCGTCACTGTGCTTGCTGATCTCTCACTTGCAGTCTCAGCAGGTATGATCAAGCTGGTTTCATTACCTTGCGGAGGCGCAGTTCCAGACGCAGAGCGCGACATTCGGACGTTGTCCTCACTGCTCCAGCAGCTGGAAAACCTCATGACTGAGACGCCTGAAGTTGCAAGTCCGTCGAAAACAGCGTCAGTGTTGCAGCATATCGGCTCCTTATTGAATGAACTGTCCCAAGACAGTGACACGACCGAAGAACACAGTGCTTTGTTTCGTTTGCTAAATGAGCAAATAGCTCTCGCACTCGCTGCCCCCATTCGTCGCTACAGTGCTGAAACATTAGTGTTTTCTAGCATCCTGCACTCCATATCTCCGCACGCCTATAACTTTGCCAGATCAGCGTCGACGTTGACTTTACCCCATCCTTCAACCCTGCACCGCGTTTGTTCCAAGTATGGAGGCGATCCACTGAAGGAGCAAAACGAAGCGAACTTCCTCTCCTACATTCGAGAAAGAGTGAAGTGCATGCAGCCGCACGAAAAGACGGTGACGCTAATGGTTGATGAAATTCATATCAAGCCATACTTCGATTATAAAGGGGGCAGCATAGTTGGATCTGCAGTCAATTCTCAAGAGGCAGCCACAACCGCTCATATTTTCATGCTTCAGTCACTCTTGTCATCAAACAAAGATGTGCTTCACATTCTTCCTGTTGCTAAAATGACCGCCGAAATTCTACATGAGTTCTGCAAGAAAGTAATTTTAGAAGTGGAATCTATGGGCCTCAGGGTCATTGGTGTAATTACCGACAACAATTCCCTCCACCGGAAAATGATGTCGTTTTTCTCAGAGAAACAGGAAGTAACCATTGCATATCCTCATCCAGCCGACAACAATCGGCCTCTGTTTTATGTCGTAGACCCTGTGCACATACTGAAATGCATCAGGAACAACTGGATGAATAAAAAAAACGAAGGAATATGCTTTTACTTTCCTGAAGTGAGCCTGTCAGGAATATTGCCCAACGGGCCGCCCAGAATGAAAGCAGCATAATTTGAAGCCGTACGGCAGATGTATGCACTGGAGCAGACATCGCTTCTCAAGCTTGGCTACAAGTTAAATTCCAAGGCAATCAATCGAACACCTATGGAGAGACAAACTGTAAAGTTGGTGTTAAATGTCATTAATCCGTTTGTATCAAACGCACTTGAGACGCCTGGCGATGCCCTTGAAACCACATGTGCCAGTTCAACAGCTCTCTTCATAAACATCATATCGACGTGGTGGAAAATCGTCAACGTGAAGACCCCTTCGAAAGGTCGCCGACTGAACGACACCCTTCAAAATCCAGTGAATTCTACGGTGGATCAACAGCTGGTTTACCTTAGTGGCATGGTAGACTGGCTGGATGCTTGGAGCAGCGTCAACATGAGCCGTGGCTGCTTGACAAGGGAAACACATTCTGCGTTGAGACTCACTTGCTACTTCCTTGTTCAGCTGTCGCAGTACTGTTTAGAAGAACTGAGGTTCAAGTATGTCTTGCTGGGAAAATTTCAAACTGACACTCTTGAAGATCGCTTCGGTCGCTACCGTCAGCTTGCTGGTGCACAATATCATGTTTCCGTGAGGCAGCTTCTAGAGTCTGAAAAGAAAATTAATCTGCAAAAGCTGCTGATGCTTCCGCAGCCAGACATCAGCAGCGAAAGTGACACAGAAGTATCGCAACATAACTTCTCTTCACATCTCAAATGATGAAATTTCCAACTCAAAGCATGACATGAAGGTTGTTGCTTATATCGCTGGATATTGTGCTCATTCAGCTCTGAAGAAGCTGTCATGCGCATTTTGCAGCAGCGTGCTCGTCCTGGAGAGCAGGAACATAGATGTGGAAGGTAACACAATGATTGACAACTTGTCAAGAGGAAGCTTAAAGTTTCCGCAGCCATGTACTGTGCACATGGTGCTAGTGACAACGCTTGTTGTCGAAAAGCTCACCAAGGGAAAAAATGCAAAGGCGTTCCTCGCGTCGAACAACCAACGTGGCATTGTAAGCTCCTTTACCACATCACTGCTAGGAGATGTTGAGCTAGAGACTTGTGAAAATGGCCATACCTCTGAGACTATCGTGCGGCATGTAGTGCGTGTTGCAACAAATGTCGCTCTGAACAACTTTTGTAGACTTCGAAATGACACAATCCAAAGCACCGCACAAAAAAAGGCAGCTGACAGAAAAATCAAAACCTTGAACAAGAAATGAGGTAGGATGGTTTTAGCCTTTCGTCCTAATAAAACCACTTCTACAAATGCATTTCTGACTATTACAGTTTGATCACTAAAGTGTAAAGGCAGGCGTAAACAAATGCAGACCGCGCAGGAACAAAAAAAGAACAAAAAAAAACACCGGCTTTCAATAGGTGCCCACAGCAGATATAACGAGAACGAGTGGTGACGACAGCCGGGGTGCAGGTGGACAACTAGCGTGACGTCACGCTCTCCCTGGAGGGGCCTTGTCAATAGTCTAGGTGGTGTTGCATGGGCGCGCCATGTGCGCGCTTTGCACCCAGCGTAGCTTCCGCCGACTGGTTCGCCCTCCGCGGTCTCCTGACGCCGTGCAGCTCACGCATTGTGGCGCCCCGCCCTTGGACTGCTTCGACCGGATCCCCACTTTCCTATCTCCTTCTTTTTTCCGTCGCTTGCCTGTCTACTTCTCCGTCTATTTTCCTTCTATTCTTTTTATCCCTCCTTCCCCCCACCCCTATAAGGCACTGCGCCGTGTCGCCTGAAGGCAGACAGAAATTAGGTGCCTTTTTCCTCTTCATTCTAACCACTACCACCACCACCCGGACTCACGCCGCAGCCTTGCAGCTTGCAGTCGTTGCAGTCTCTATGGTGTCAACGGCACACTGCGCACTTGTTGCAAGCTCCTCCCCCGAAGCATCGGCAGGCATCGGTCGTTGTGCTCGCAGTGTTCGTGCGTTCACGCGCTGTGGTGCACGACAGGCCTAACTGTGGTTCACGGAGCTCACGGATGTGGAGATTGTCGACGAAGATTGTCGGCTGCGGCGTCGGCGGCGCAGAAACCGAAACTGAAAATTCAAAAGGCTCTCCTGCCACAGGTTACTGAATTCGTTGAAATTCAGGGGTTTTCATCCAAATAGCATAAATAACACTACACAGATGTGTCGACATCCCGATGAATGCAAAGCGTTTTGTAAAACAGTTTTTATTTTGCATTCATAAAAAATCTATGTCTATCAATCTATGTCTATGTTCTACCGTAAATGTGCAGCACTTTGCTTTTTTTTAAATTTAAGATGCAGCAGTTTGTTGCTGTTGTTGGCTACGTCATACTTTATGAAACCTTCTTTCATTGAACAATGAGCGTCACGTCACTCAGTTCGCTTTTTCCGAATTCGATCTTACTTTTACACTGCCCCGCCGCGGTGGTCTAGTGGCTAAGGTACTCGGCTGCTGACCCGCAGGGCGCGGGTTCGAATCCCGGCTGCGGCGGCTGCATTTCCGATGTAGGCGGAAATGTTGTAGGCCCGTGTGCTCAGATTTGGGTGCACGTTAAAGAACCCCAGGTGGTCTAAATTTCCGCAGCCCTCCACTACGGCGTCTCTCATAATCATAGAGTGGTTTTGGGACGTTAAACACCACATATCAATCAATCAATCTTACTTTTACACTGTATGCTGCACAAAAAAGAAGCACCTCTGCTTCGAGTTTTCTTATTGCGATTGCATGAAACCGCTTTTTTGCAGAGAAAAATGTTTTTGGTCACCTATATGTGACCGAAATTCCGGCAACAGGCTGGACCCTATATCGAGTCCTAAGATAAAAGAACATTTACTGAGTGAGTCTATGTGGGCTCCATTTATTTTGCCCACCTATGGTTCCGAATATTTAAAACCTCACACGATGGCGTGCCTTGTTGTCGTATTGACGTTCCGGCTTGTAAAGCCGAAAATTTTATTTTTCAAATTATAAGACTGTTCATATCTCCCCCCTCCCCGGAACTCGTTCTAGGGTTGGTACTTTGATAAAAACCAGTCTTATATCTTA
This sequence comes from Rhipicephalus microplus, assembly GCF_043290135.1. Lineage (NCBI taxonomy): Eukaryota > Metazoa > Arthropoda > Arachnida > Ixodida > Ixodidae > Rhipicephalus > Rhipicephalus microplus. The sequence continues at coordinate 373,416,136 of NC_134710.1, read as the reverse complement.
AAAAAAATGCTTGGATATCAACTATTCATATCTCTCATTAAAGATGTGGAAATGAAATGGCCATCACTAAATGACTGATGAGGTGAAATATTAACATTAAAAAGCATAGTAAACTTGACTAAAAAGCTAATTCTACAAAAACAATGTAACCTGAACTAATGATGTCACCACACGTCTAAAACCTCATGCAATGTATATTGCATACCTGCAAGGTGCAGTTATTCGAGCGCTTTTTGCAGTGAAATTTGGTCACGGAGTTAATCCCGTTCACGGTGGTGCTATTTTTAAATTTAACGGTTGAATATCTAACGAAGCATTAGGAAATTCTTTGCGTGAAACCCGTATTTTTTTGCGACGTAATTGAGGATTGTATACATTGTGCTGGCACACAGTTTAATGCAGGTGATGTGTTTATAGAGTACACCGTTCGGTGACTGTGGTAAAATAGAAACAGCAATTTATGTTAATTCATGCTACAAAACTCACGTGACCTGCTCCCAGAGAACAGAAGAATGCATAACGAAGGGCGTTACTAACGAACGGAAGAATTAAATAATTCTCGGTCTTTAATCTTGTTTCTGTAGTCAAATCTACAAACGTTCGTATTAAACGAGCATGATGGTACGAAGGCATGGAATTGGGTTCTGCAGCATGTTGTGACGCATGTGCCACTTCAGGTCACCTTTATTACGTGACATTGCAATCCACACTGAGCTTGATGTATGATTATGTACATAATCAACGGAGAATGAGTGCTAAGCTCCGGTTTCATTATTAATGTGGCTTCAAAGGCAAGAAAGCAGCATGATTCGCGAGCAATCGAGCACCCGTTCTGTTTTTCTATTGCGTTGAACTGCTTGTGCCCTCAGATGCCACTTCAGTTTTTTCTTGAATAACTGTGGTGATTGGGAAAGTTGTGAGCGCCAAACGATACGTTAACAAGAACGAGAGAGACAGGACGGATGATTGTGAACGTCGTGTGGAACCATTAGTTTGCGCTCAAAATTTGCCGATAGCAACGTGCCATCTGGCTGGATTTTAAGTTTTGTTAAAATGTGGTGATGGCACAGACCATGGGCTTTTGTCATGTCATTTACTACCATTTAAACAGCGGCGGCGTAACTTAGGGTACCATGAAAATTGTCACGGTCATATTTCAAGAAGGAAGGAGGCAGAAACGCACCGTTCATGCCCTACGTGATCCTTCATCACACGCGGAAATAAATTTATTCAAGCTGTAACATGGTTGAAGAATTCTGTTACTTCTCGGCAATCAGAGAGGCTTTTAATTCTCGAGTCTCTTAATGAGATATTGCTGCCATCCTTTTCCAACAGGCCTGCAGTTTTGTTGTACCTACATAGCAACGCCCAAGTTTTTGAAGATTTTTTTTTCATTCCCATTCAAAAACGATTCCATTTATAGTCATTTTTGAAGCGCATAAGAACTTCCTGTCGTTCGTCACCCGTCGTTGCGTTCGTTCAGTACACACTGCAAAAGGCTTGATGGCAAAGTCGTTTTTCATGTTCAAGTTCCTCGTACCCATCCTTTCGCGCTCTTTGTGCACTTCAAGGAATGCAGAAAGACTACAAAACAACGCAACGAGCTCTACACTGTGCCGTCGGGACTGGTATGCATGGCGCAAACATGTTGCGAGTGGTCTCGCAGTGTTCTGCCATTGCACTCCGTTCGCTGTTCCCAGAGCTCAAGTTGGGTCGACACGCGGCGTCGTTGCGGCGCCATTGGTGTCGTGTTTCCCGTGTCTTTTCTTATACACAGTGTTCTGCGAATAAATGCCTCTGTTTAGCCGCTGGTGCCAAGGTCACGGATTACGTTTTTCCTTCTTTCCTTCCGCAGCTGTGGTGACAATTGGTGGTTATATTATCGGTTATTTCTTTATTTATTTTAGTTTTCTCGTTTAGCTAGTTTTCTGTATTCTTGTCCAGAAAAGGTGATTCAGAACATTTTTTCTCGTGGGAATGACCATAGGTATGTGAGTATGTGGTTGCAGCTCCACATTTCCAAGTCGTACGACTCGGACTGCCCTGCCGACGGCCCCTATTCTCTTTCTGCTCTAGCAGCCATGGCCGTCACGTTCTTCCAAACCTTCTCTTCCTACCTACTTCTAAACTCTTTTCTCCACTCTCCCCTTTCCCTTCAAGCGACTGAGCCATGGTCTTGCAAGGAAAGATAGTGTCTTTTTTTTCCTTTTCTTCAACCACACATTCATCCATTCAGGGGAAGCTTGCATGCAGTAACTGGTTTGGAAAGTAGGTAAGGTTCGTGGAAAGTCAACTCACCCTGAGCTGCCGAGCACAAAACAAAGCTTAGCCGAGAGTCATGAGAAGGCAAGAAGTTACACAGCAAGATGAAAAGAGAAGATACTTTACCTAATGGATTATTGCGAAAGCCAGTGGGGCAACCCTTTTCTTTAAGACCATTCCCACTTCTAGTCGTACATTAAAGTAACGAGAAATCTCCAACCAAAACATATTTAAAAGAAGCGACGTTTTTAAGCCAATCTCTCACCCCTGAGGAAGAAGCCGGACCAGCTTCGAAACATCGGTGTTTTTTTTCCTTAAAAATATATTGGTTCGAGTTAATTCTCATTCCTTCAGTTTCTATCCAAAACAGGCAGACTTATATCGAATGTTCACCTTTGATTCCAGTCGTACATTATATCCTCGCTGCTCCGACAAACCCCCTCACACCGAGACATTTAGAGAAGGAGTGACAGGTGCGCAACCGTAAGCAGCCCCTCTTCCTTCTTGGACGCTTATAGCTCTCGTGTGCGTGTGTGTGCAGGGGGGGGGGTAGAGAGAGGAGTACTGACGAAAAAAACGTTGCATCTTGGTTTTTTTGCAACAGGCAGCTAACGACCTAGTCATTATTTTATTTTTGAGGAAGCAGCATACAATACAACACAATCATGCCCACCTAAAACGACGCGAACACAGGCGCTGTATTGCAACTAATGACGTATTGTCGAAAGACTCAGCTTATGTAGTATAACACGTACATGTGCACTAATACCAGAGCATACAATAAGGACAAGTTTTTCTTGCAGTGTTTTGCAGGAAGACTTGATGAATGATGAACCATGAATGCACCTTACCTGATTCGAAACTCGGGACAGGTAACAGACTTTTTAAAGAACGCGACCCTGTCAAGTCATGGTTCTCAGATTTTATGCTGCAAAAATTTTATATTACACCATTCCGCACAATGACCAAATTACAAGCGTAGGCGAATGTATTGACCAGCATAGTATCACCAAATTTCAAAATAGCACAGGTATTTACAGCAGCCAATTCATGTGGTACTCATTGTATACAGTGCTATCAGCGCGCATGTGCCTGTCGCGGAAATCGCATGTTATGTTAGGTCTCTCTTTACCATTAATATGTAGAGGCACGGGAAATAACTTGTTTTTGTATGTTGAAAGCTAAATATATATATATATATATATATATATATATATATATATATATATATATATATATATATATATATATATATATATATATATATATATATATATATACCATCAGCCTGACTACGTCCACTGCAGGACAAAGGCCTCTCCCATGTTCCACCAGTTATCCCGGTCCTGTGCTTGCTGGTGCCAATTTATACCCGCAAATTTCTTAATCTCATCTGCCCACCTAACCTTCTGTCTCCCCCTAACCCGCTTGCCTTCTCTGGGAATCCAGTAAGTTACCCTTAACGACCAGCGGTTATCCTGTCTACGCGCTACATGCCCAGCCCATGTCCATTTCTCGGTGCCGCGCAGTTCCCAACCGGATTAAAAAAAATTCCGCGTGTTGATGGAACTGCATTAAGAGGCCTGGGGTGCGGCCTCACCGGTAACCACCGCCGGGAACGCACTCCCTCACCAGAGAAGGATTGGCCACCCTGGTGCAGTATCTGGCCACTACCTCCCACATGCATACGTCAAATAACTCACGGCCCTCAGTCCCCAGCAGCTGCGAAGCAACTGACCACGGCGGCGGTCAGATCTGCAACGCAGCAGAGGGTGCTAAGAATCTCTGGATCCGGACAGGCCGCCATTGGAACCTGAACTTGGCAACATTTAACGCTAGAACCTTATCTAGTGAGGGAAGTCTAGCTGTACTGTTCGAGGAGCTAGAGGGTGTTAAATGGGATATAATAGGGCTCAGTGAGGTTAGGAGGACAGATGAGGCCTATACTGTGCTACAGAATGGGCACGTCCTTTGCTATCGGGGCTTGGCAGACAGAAGAGAACTGGGAGTGGGGTTCCTAATTCACAGAAACATAGCTGGCAACATAGAGGAATATTATGGCATTAATGAAAGGGTGGTAGGTATCGTAATCAAAGTGAATAAAAGATACAAGATGAAGGTGCTACAGGCGTACGCACTTACATCCAGCCATGGTGACACTTCAGTTGAAAGCTTCTACGAAGACGTAGAATCGGCAATGAGTAAGGTAAACACAGTATACTATAGTGATGGGCGACTTTAATGCAAAGGTAGGGAAGAAGCAGGCTGGGGACCAGGCAGGAGGAGATTATGGCATCGGCACTAGAAACGCCAGAGGAGAGCTACTAGTAGAATTCGCAGAACGCAATAATTGGCGGACTTTGAATACCTTCTACCGAAAACGAGAAAACCGCAAGTGGACATGGAGGAGCCCTAATGGCGAAAATAAGAATGAAATAGACTTTATAATGTCTGCACACCCAGGAATCGTGAAGGATGTGGAAGTGGTTGGCAAGGTGCGATGCAGTGACCATAGAATGGTACGGTCTCGAATTCGCCTAGACTTGAAGAAGGAACGACAGAAACTGATATGCAAGAAGTCAATCAATGTGCTAGCACTGAGAGGGAGAGTACAGGAATTCAGAGTGTCGCCGCAGAACAGGCACTCGGCTCTTAGTGAGGAAACCAACCTTAGCGTAGATACAATGAATGATAATCTGACGAGTATCATTACGGAGTGTGCAGTGGAAGTTGGAGGCAGGGTAGTTAGACAGGACACTGGCAAGCTTTCCCAGGAAACGAAGAACCTAATTAAGGAGCGTCAAATCATGAAAGTCTCAAGTACAACAGACAAAATAGAACTGGCAGAGCTTTCGAAGTTGATTAATAGGCGTAAGGTATGCGATGTAAGAAGGTATAACATGGAGAGAATGGAACATGCTCTGAAAAACGGAGAAATCGTCAAAGCAGTGAAGAGGAAACTTGGGATAGGCAAAAGTCGGTTGTATGCACTAAGGGACAAAGAAGGCAAAATAACTACCAATATGGATAGGATAGTTAAAATAGCGGAGGAGTTTTACAGAGATCTGTACAGTAGCCGAGACAACCACGACCTTAATACTATAAGAACTAGCAGTAACCCAGATGACACCCCACCAGTAATGATAGAAGAAGTCAGAAAAGCTTTGGAGAGCATGCAAAGAGGCAAAGCTGCTGGTGAGGATCAGGTAACATCAGACCTGCTGAAAGATGGAGGACAGATTGTGTTAGAAAAACTAGCCACCCTGTTTACGACGTGTCTCCTGATGGGAAGGGTACCAGAGTCTTGGAAGAACGCTAACATCATGTTAATACATAAGAAAGGAGATGACAAGGACTTGAAGAATTACAGGCCGATCAGCTTGCTCTCTGTAGTATACAAGCTATTTACAAAGGTAATTGCTAACAGAGTAAAGAAACATTAGAATTCAATCAACCAAAACAACAAGCAGGATTTAGAACAGGCTACTCAACAATTGACCACATTCATACTATCAATCAGGTAATAGAGAAATGCTCAGAGTATAACCAACCACTATACATAGCCTTCATAGATTACGAGAAGGCGTTTGATTCAGTAGAAATATCAGCCGTCATGCAGACACTGCGGAATCAGGGCGTAGATAAAGTATATATAAACATTATGGAAGAAATCTACGGGGGATCAACTGCTACCATAGTGCTTCATAAAGAAAGCAACAGAATACCAATCAAGAAGGGTGTAAGGCAGGGGGACACAATCTCCCCAATGCTATTTACCGCGTGCTTACAGGAGGTTTTCAGAAGCCTAGAATGGGAACAGTTAGGGATAAGAGTTAATGGAGAATACCTTAGTAACTTGCGCTTCGCCGATGACATTGCATTGCTGAGTAACTCAGGGGACGAATTGAAACTCATGATTACGGAGTTAGACAAGGAGAGCAGAAAGGTGGGTCTAAAAATGAATCTGCAGAAAACGAAAGTAATGTACAACAACCTCGGAAAGGAGCAGCGCTTCGAGATAGGTAATAGTGTACTTGAAGTTGTAAAAGACCATGTCTACTTAGGGCAGGTAATAACCGCAGAGCCTAACTACGAGAATGAAGTAACTAGAAGAATAAGAATGGGGTGGAGCACATTCGGCAAGCACTCTCAAATTATGACAGGTAGATTGCCACTATCCCTCAAGAGGAAGGTATATAACAGCTGTATCTTGCCGGTACTTAGCTACGGAGCAGAAACCTGGAGACTTACAAAGAGGGTTCAGCTTAAATTGAGGACGACGCAGCGAGCAATGGAAAGAAAAATGGTAGGTGTAACCTTAAGAGACAAGAAGAGAGCAGAGTGGATTAGGGGACAAACGGGGGTTAAGGATATCATAGTTGAAATAAAGAAGAGGAAATGGACATGGGCCGGGCATGTAGCGCGTAGACAGGATAACCGCTGGTCATTAAGGTTAACTAACTGGATTCCCAGAGAAGGGAAGCGGGTTAGTGGGAGACAGAAGGTTAGGTGGGCAGATGAGTTTAAGAAGTTTGCGGGTATAAATTGGCAGCAGCAAGCACAGGACCGGGTTAACTGGCGGAACATGGGAGAGGCCTTTGTCCTTCAGTGGACGTAGTCAGGCTGATGATGATGATGAGGAGGAGGAGGAGGTCTTGGATGAAGAAACGAGGCATCCAAGGTTCCATGCGTGCCTGCCTCTCCTTTGCGCTCCTTCGCTGCGCCTCTTCCAAGATGGTCTTCTCCTCGGTGGCAGCCACCTGGTCCCCGCGCACTATTGCTGCCGACACACACACACACACACACACACATATATATATATATATATATATATATATATATATATATATATATATATATATATATATATATATATATATATATATATATATATATATATATATATATATATATATATATATAGGTTGCTTGGCAATTGCAATTCTTTCACATGTGTTTTTTAATGGTGCTCCTTCGACGTTTATTGTATGAGCCGGACCACGTCGAATATCGCTCATTTTAAGTCCGAGTGAGTCCAAAGCAAAATATTTTTATATATGGTTATTGAGTTAGTCTGAGTGAGTTCCATTTATTTTGCCAACCTATGCCATACGTGGGATCTTTCCGTATTCCACAGGGTGTAGTCTGAGTGTTGTTTGCGAAATTTACTATAACCCTGCTCGTTTGAATGGCGAATTTGGTTTTCATTTTAAGCAAAATCGTTTGTTCCAGGTGTTAAAAGCTGAACAATATTGCTGCTATTTTTCTGTCATACAAGCATCCAGAAATCTGGCCGAAATGCTCTGTTTGCATTCTGTTTGCAAAATCTCTTGATGCTGCTCTGGGACACACGGACAATGACGACATTTCAATTTTTCGACAACGAATTGCACACAAGCTGTTTGCGATAAGCAAGAAATCACTCTGATGTGCAATTGGAGGTCGAAAATATATAGTTTGCTATTTGTATGAAGGCTTGAGATAAATGTAAAGGGACAACTGGAAATGAGGGTGAAAGAGTGTGCTGGCGTAACCTCTAATTTAGGTAGGTACCTCATCTTCCAGTATAGCTAGGTGGCACAGACATTTTGAAATTTCAGCGTTTCGGTAGATATGTGTTTTGATTTTTTGACTTGGTGCAGAAGACTGAGGCGCAAAAAAACATATCGTGAAGCAGGAAGAGCAGAAGAGAAGAAAGAACAGCGCCATTGACATTTCACACTTTCGGTATCTTGTTTAATCGGCTTTTTGATTTTTCGTTGTACTAACTTTCGGCATTCCAATAGTTCGTCATTTCGATTTTCGGCGTTTCGAGTGCCACATTATTATAGCTTTAGTCAACAAAAAATGCGAACTCTACCCAGGTGCATTTAAACCACGTGCAGCGCTCCGCTTACAGGGAAGTGATACCAACCTGTGCGACAAAAGCAAATAATCCATGAAAAAAATATTGCATAGCAAAGTCACAGTTATGAACTAACTGAATAGTATTTAAGAGACCATGTTTAATTAACCAGTAATCATGCGTTGGTTTATAATTGCAACTCATCCGCCGCGAAACATACCTGTTTTTTATTTTCGCGGATTCTTTGCTCGTTGTTCTCTATCAATTTATTATTCTTCGGATGTAATTAACCAGGTGCTTTACACGTCAGTATTCCTTCACAGTGTCACAAGAGATCCACGTGGTGCACTCTAAAAGTATTCGAATTCCTCGATGACCAAAGCTAATACTTGCGCGGAAATAATTTGAATAAGTACTTACAGAGTTATATATACTGTCTAGATGTTTCTCGCGTCCACTCAGCTTGTACTCAATGCTAGGATTGCACTTAATGATAGGAACCACCACAACAAACCACCTTAATATAAACACATGCGAGGACTGAGATCAGTAGAACGCCAATTTAAAATTATCTAGCTGACTAAAAACAAAAAAAAAGCTTTTTTGAAAAAAAAAACTTACAGTCGGTACACAGGGCAGGCTGCTAGCAAATGCGCTCTGGACACATCAACGTTAAATTTAGAACCCAATGCGGCGCGTCATTGGCTCAACATCTTTCTGCAGAACACCACAGTCTAGATGCTGATGGTCTACAAGTCCTTCAATCAGCAGAAGTGGTCTCTTACAACGTGCTTTACTTTTCCAACTGCGTCATGCGTATAGTCTTCTATGCAGCCCCCTAGAATAGGTTTAATTGGCGGACTCATTGAAGAAGAGATACAAGCTAGCTAGTTTTCTTTTTGTACCAGCACCAAAAAGCACATCGGCACTACTGCCGCGTGCTCCACATAGCACCACTCAGTGAATAGACAAACGCCATGATGAAAAATAGCAATGAGCAAAGGGCATGGTTTAACCCACCAACCTCAAGACAAGAGGGTTTCGTTAAACCGGCCGTACAGACAATAGCATAAAGGCTTTTACATGTCATCTTCGTGTTCGCGATGGTCAAGAGTTGTAGTGTGCAACATCTGTGCACCAGGCCCCAGTGCATAAACCTGGTTTTCAGCAAAAATATGTCGCTTCTTTTAATCAAAATATGCCGGAGGGAAAATGTCTGGTGATCGAATGCTTGGTAGTCTGTAGGAAGTCCTGTCACAGCGTTGATACGGCTTATTGTACACCATTCTATAGAAGCGGCAGCGGGGCTTAACATTCATGAACCATGGAAAAGCACAGACAGAAAACAATTACTCCCACGTGCGAGCTTAGTTAAAAAAAAATGTTGGAGCAATTTCCTTTTTCTTGGCGCATCATTCAGGAGTATCATTTCCAGAAATCATGCGTGGCGCATAAATATTTGTTGTACTTTAACCCAAATATATGCGACTAACAACCGCCTCATACTTCAGCTATATAATGAAAATATACTAGAATTCCAAGACTTTCTAAGAGAAGAAGTTATGGCATACACTGCACGCCTTTTTATAGCAGATGCACGTTACGTACGTCATTGTGACCACTACCGATTCCTTCTCGGAGTGAAACTGTGCGTGCTTGTGTGCGTGTGTCTGTAGAAGATGTCAAGACCCGCCTCTTTGGCTCAGCGCCGCTTGGACGCGAGGGACGATTGCCGCTAAGCCTACCCTGTTTTGTTCCGGGTCAACGCTCTCGAGGTGCGCCAAAAAAGGCGACAACATGAAAGTCATACTTCGAATTCTTTAGGGCTGTTGGCTCCCCCCGTCAAAAACTCTTTGGACACGCCTGACTGACTGACGGCATAGGAAGAGCTGTTGGAAATCGAGGCTGCTTGATTTGTTCGACGTGCCACGAGACGCGCTGAACAATTAGCCGAGAGCTTGGGATCCGTCGTCAGGTATGTTTCCCACACTCAGTGGCGCTTTCAATTCTTCCACTCCCCCAGGCCCTGGCCTGCATAGCGCTGCAGACCCTATTCTGCACGTGCGATGCAAGTTGCAACGTTATTGCACTGTGCTGTGTTGTGCGTATTATTGCATTATGGCCTACGTTGTGTTTCTCTCTCGCCGTGGGACGAACTGAACGTGCATCCTTTCTATTTCCTGGGTAGAAAAGGAGGCAGTCTTTGACTTTCTCTCTCTTTCTCCCTCTCGTTTTATTATCCATATTCGCTGCGCCGTGCTCCCTGCTGGGCTGCAGAAATTAGGCGCCTTCTTCTAACCACTACCCCCACCATGTGGGAAATGGAGATGACGGCAATTTCTTCTGACTGCCCTGAACTGAATGGACATGCAGTCTGTCCGTTTACAGTGATATGCAAGGCGGATTTGCTGTAAGGTTTATTTTCCAACCAAAAACTCTCGTTCACAGACTGTTTTTCTCCCTCATTGTGCATTTACCTTTTCGAATTGCAGCGAATGCACGCGAGCACCCGAGTACAACAAAATGTCACCTCTCCAAATTCCAGCGAAGGCACGCGAGCACAACAACATCTCAAAAAGGTGAATGGCAAAAACAAAACGAGCGAGAAAAGCAGTCTGTGAAGGAGAGTTTTTGGTTAGAAAATTAACCTTACAGAAAAGCTGCCTTGCAGATTATTGAAAACTGTCCATTTTTTTCTCCTGCAGAGAATTTTAGGAAGACCACGGCTTAAAACGCGAGCACCGAGACGCTCTGAACCAGCTCTCAGAAGCTCTCATCAAGCTTCCATGACGCTACCATCAACATATAGTATTACGCTACCTTTAGTGTGTAAATAGTGTATATAAATGTTGCTGTTATCAGCACCGGCTACTCTGCTTGACTTCTACCTGACACTTGGCTAGCTCCTTCGAATACATCACGAGCAAGCAAAAGGGCACGGAGTTGTTAAGATGAAAATGTGCAACATCACATCGCTTTTATTACGTGGCATATTCGTTCTCCACCGCATTCGCTCGATCGTGTTCACATATAACTTTCCAGTTTTTATAGCGACGACACACCGTTGATTGCGGCCACGTCATTGAATGTCAATTAAACAGCGGTTGCATTATTTATTTGCAAATTACTTCTTCATAAAGTATGGTGAAGTAATTTATTATTTGGCCACCTAAGAAGCTTTCTAACTTGACTTACTTTTTTATCAGGACTTGAATATAATATTAAGTTTTATTTGGTTGATTTTGAGCATTACCTTCGCAACAGAAGTACATCTGTCAGCGACAATCATTCTTAACCTCTCCCAGTGCCAGTAGGTCCGTTCAAGTTACGTGATGAAAACCAGTTTGCTAGACTATGCCATATATGACATGTCGCTGAAATTTCGGTCTCTGCATTTTTGATGATCATATCCAGCCGTCTGCCGTCTTTTGAAAGGTCTCTACTGGCAAGTTTTTTTTTAAATTTTGTTTTGTTATTTTTAAAACTGGTGGCCTCAGACAAGCTTATTACGCCGCTTCTCACCACTGGGTAGCCGTTGTTACGCGGCGCCTGGGCCGACGGGGGAGGGCCGCATTCTTTGTTCATCAAACAAGTCACCGAAGGGCTGCCAGCCTGCTGTCCACCGTGTATTGTCCATCTTAGCCGGGAAGTGAGGTGGCATTCCGACAACATAATACGTTCGACGAGACGATCACAATAGTTTCTTGGTGTCACAGGTGCAGTGTGGTGGCCACGCCCCAATCAAAGATCTTGACTTGAGCGAGTGTGAGCGGCACCGTCAGAAATGACGTGTGTGTCTCGTGATTCAACAGCGCATTCTGGACCCATTCCCTTATTTAGTCAAAATGCACACTTTATAGTGAGCCACCCAGCTCAATTGCAAGAGATCTCTCGCCCTGTCTGTACAGAATGTAATAAATCCTCTGTTAAGTTTGCCATCTTACTCCTGAGTGCACATGCGTTTTCCTTTCTGTCTCTCTACACGCCCTTTCTTGCCCCTATTTCTCCACCCCCAGTGCTGGGCAGCAAACCGGATGCCAAGATATGGTTAATCCCCCAGCCTTCCTTTCTCTCTCTTGCCATCTTACTGCCTTGGCATCTTCATCCCAGATATCCAATGTCTTAAAAGGCCGGTACAAATAGATAAGTTGAAGAATAAAACAGATGGTGAATATTTTCTGCAGCATGTTCAGACGCTGCATATAAGTGGTCATCCTCGAAAATTATCAACTTTAATACCGCGGACAGATGCTGATGTACCCTGAGTAGGTTCGAGCATGTATTATGCCTCGACCCTTTTAATATTCATTAAACTTCTCTCTTTCGATTTCATCCTTCGGGGCTTTATGTAGTTCTTCATCTAACGCGCTGCATTCGTGCTGCACTGCTACCACTTCATTTCTTCTGTATATACGAACTGTTTCGGGCACAATTATAGGCTGCCATCTTGGACTGATAATGATGCCGTTTTGCATCCGTATGAATATTCGAATAGTGCTATGGTGAATTTGCACACATCAAAACACTGGGCCATTACATTCAACGTCGTATGACCATAATCATAGCTAATTATGACACAAAAACAGCAAAAATTGCTTTTAAGCCTAAGATGGCAGTGTCTATGCTTTACTGTAACTGTTACATTCATTTTTTGTCAATTTGTTCAATATGTCATTTCATGCAGCGGTCGCCGAACTTGTGCCGCTGTTCACAGTGGTACTCTCGGTTTCTGAAGCTGGATGAAGATAACTAAGAAGCCTGATTTTTACTGGCTACATAAAATGTGAAACGAAGCTATGAATCGAGATGAAAAAGAAGACAAATCTGTGAAAAGTCAGTGCTGGCGCATAAATGGCGCGCCGATTGCGCCGATGAAAAACGTCGGTGGCGGCAGTGGCGGCGGCGGCGCGCCGATCAGTTCGCGTCAGCGACAACGACGTGGCGAAAACTCTCGGCGGCGGCGCGCCCACCAGGTCGGCGCACACCTCTAACCACGGCGCGTTTCTGTTTTAAACACTTAAAGTGGATCTACTAACCTCTCTCGCCCCTCGCGCTATTGCACTTTCTTGTAGAGGCGCCTTCGTCGGGGCCAAGTTTTATTTTAAAATGATCAAATACTTCATGTTTGCGTATCGCTACACATAAAAACATTTTGTTTTTTTTAGCAAGTAGTTTTTATTAAACATGTGCTGCTTCATCAACTTTTTGTAATAGTTTTTGCTCCAGCTGACTCGATGTCAGTAGCAGCCTATCGACATCATTATCCTCATTTCAAAGTTTGCGGCGGTCAACGGTTGCCACGGCAGGTAACGGCTCGCGGCACGTTCGGATGTGTCTCGGACTGTTTCGTTTCGCTGTAAATATTTCGAGCCTCTGCCGACCGACAAATTCTTTCTCATTCTGTTTATGTTAGCTTGTTCAAATGCTTTCGCCAAGGGAATTCGAGTGACTTTCGGGAAATGAAGCGACCGTTGAAGCTTTCATCGGGTGAACACCCGTTGGAAACCCGGGCCGGTGAGTAGAAACCACTTCAGTTTTTTAAGGATGGTTGCTTGCGGGGCTAGTTGGTTCATGGTAATAAGGGCTGCAGCGCGAGCACGAAGGTGCTAGAAGAAACAGACGAAAGGCGAGGCACGGAAGGCAAAGAGGACAACACGAGCGCTGCAGCCCTTATTACCATGAATTCAAACCAACTAGCCCAAATAGCCATTCTTCTTCAGTGCATTGCTAGTTGGTTCATTTCAACATATGTAGCTTCTTTTGTCAATGACTGCGTAGGCGTCACGCGGTGGCAGCGCATTGCAGTATTAAAATTTAAAATTGTTGAACGTCTCAATCTGTAACCGGAAAAACGTGCGTTACTTGCGGCGTGCATGGCTTCACGTGGGAACGAGTCGCTGACTCAATAGTTAACTCTGAAATTCTATCACCAGGTAACACCAACCAGGCCGTTGCGATAAATGAAGGCAAATAAATCACTGTCGCCTCGTTTGTGTCTTCTTAGCTAGCCCATATATTAATGCAAGAAACCTACTAATAGTTTACTGCAGTCGCGTTTGAGAAACATCACATAATTCTGGGTCTGGTTTTGCTATAGTGTGACAAAGGAAGTGCCACATAAATGAGAAATACTTCTTTTTCTGCCACAGCCTCCTGGCCCACCTGACATGGAAGCAAATGTGTACAATGGGCAAGGAACCTGCTACATGACATGCCTTGTGAAGAAGCGGCCCTGAGTGATATACGTGTTATGAGGTACCACTACATATATGTATAAAATACTGCTGTTTACTAATTAACTGAGTTTATTTGTTTACTTTGGAAAATTTTATGCATTGATTATGCATTGATTTCGTGCATTGATATCTGGTGATGTTACTTGTTTTTCCAGACTGCCATGCAATGACAGGACGACTACCCCTGAAAGTCCACTCTGCCAGCACGTTGAAACATCTGAATGTCCACTACAACAGGTCATCTCTAACCTCACTTATGTAATGCTGTACTTGTGAATGTTTTACCGCACATATCGTGGAGAGGTGCTTTAGATTGGCTACAAGCATTGCCTGCCTACCGTGGCACGGAATCTACACTTCAATAATGTTGAAACTGTAACACTATTAGTTAGATTGTGTGGCGCTGCTGAGCTCAACAACACGCTGTTTGATCCCAGCCACTGTAGCCATATTTCGATGGGGGTGAAACGCTAAGACGCTTGTGTGCTTAAGGATTTGTTCGATTCACCTGCACCACATGATCCATTTTACAAAGTGCTGCACCTCCCCATTCGTTTCAGTGACGCAGCAATGGTCTAAATCTTGCCATTCATTTCAAAAAGCGCAGGAGAGGTACAGCCCCAAAACTATTACATGACTTTCCTGTACCTTCTGCTGTGACGGCGCTGGTTTGGTACAGCCGCTCGCACAGCTTAACAAACAACATAGCATTAGACGTAGGTGCTGTACCCACCTCTACAAATGCGGTGGGTTTTGCCAAGATGTTTGCACCTCATTAAGTTAAGCAAACAAAAATAAGGATTCCACATTGTCGGCACCTTGTCATTCACTTGTGATGTCGTTCACTTGTGATGTCATTCACTTGTGAGGCCTGTAAAGCACAAGCTGGGCGATTCTTTTCTTCGATCTGGCAGCATTTGTTCACCCGCAGTGTGAACTCTGCTTCAGGCCCGTAACTAGGGGGGGGGGGTTGAGGGGGTTCTGACCCCCCCCCCCCGAAATTGAGTTGATGCTTTAACTTTACGGGTGATACTAAAATATTTACACGCCTTCACAGCGACCACCAACTGCCAAAGTTACACTGCAACTTTCCTGGCATTGCTTCCTTCTTCCTTTCTTCAAACCTACCCTTTTACCAGAACAACTCAGCGCTCCCTCCCCCGCACGCGCACTTGCCCTATTTGTACAGCTTTGCACTTCACCCTCGCGTTCCTTCGAGTCTTCTTTTTTTTTTCCTCTTTCACACCATAGCAGCTCCTTTATTGATTCCAGATGATTTCCTTGTGCATTGCCGGTGGAGAAGTTATCCGTCTGTGCGGACCGCACGTGTCGGCTTTGGGTTCCTACGAAAAGCACTTCTACTTCTGTGAAGGTAAACAGTTGGACGGCAACGACAACACCAACACGACGTGCGCAAATTTGCCAGAGAACGAAACCCCTAAGCGGAAAAACTCAGGGGCGCATTCCGAGGACGCAGGCTACAGGGCAAACTTTTCTCAAACTGTAGTCCTCGCCACCGAAACGAATCATCGAAGATGACATCTACTGAAAGACTGGCATATCCGAGCAACTTCGAACAACCTTAACCACACGCAAGGAAATCTACCTCTCCTGTACACAGAAGGTATATGCACCTCCCTACAAAGCGCACAAAGCGAGGATACAGCCGGCACACAATCCGGCATCAGTGGTCAACTTTCACAGGAGAAAAAAAAAACGCCGCCATGCTGGGCTGCCCGCGGGAGTACAGAGGCTGACGTCACAGCCTACAAAGTGCATTTTTGGGGGGTCACGGCTATTTAATTAGCGCAGCCCAGAGAGAATTATGCAGGCGCCCAGAAAGCCGTCTGTGAAAAGGTGACTTTTTCACAGGAACGGAGCAACGCCTCCTTTCTGGACTGTACCACGGGAGTGCAAATGTCTCGGCAGTGCATTCTTGGGGGTAAAGCATACAAAGTATAGGGGTAAAGCTCCATAGGATGTAGGTCGTTCCCTCCTTCGTATGTAGTATGTGACCACCTCTAGATAATGACTTGCTCAATAGATGACACTGTGTGTATATGTCCTTGGGGATATTATAGCAAGATGGCATTAGTGGTTTTCAGAGCATACCCACAGAGTGAATGATGAGTGGGGCGAAGCGTCCGGCTATTCATTCGCCCGTGAGTCAATTCGTATGTCTGTCTGTTTGTGCATGCTTTTTCCGTCCGTGCGTCCATCCGTCCCTGCTTCAGTCCGTCCGTCCGTGAGTTCGTCCATGCGTCTGTCCGTCTGTTTGTCCATCTATCCGCCCGTCCGGACGCATGGACACTTCGCCCCACTCATCATCATTCACTCCATGGATATGCTGTGATTTTTTTTCTTTGGTGCTTGAACTCGAGCACCCGACAGCTCCACAACCAACCATGATTGCGCTAGCGATTACATTGCAACACAATCGAAAGGAAAGACGTGCCTACAGCGCTTCAACTTTGGGCTTCAGCCATGAGAACGTTTTTGATGACGTTTGTGCTTACCTTTACGAAACAAAACAAATAAGACTGGAACTGGCTAATTGTGTGTTATTAGTGCAGCAATAGTCTAACTTGAAAAAATATGTTTTTATTATGATTATTATCAGTATATTTAATTTTTCTTTCACATTCATTTGTAGTCAAGATAATGACTGTACTTTCTGGTCAGAACGGGAGAAAAACGCTTATTGCAGTACTCTCTTCATTTTACGTGTGTTATTTTTCTCCTAAAGATTCAATACCGAAAATGTCTAACTCATGTAATAAGTTCTTGCCCAATCCCCCAGAGTGGTTACGAGCCTTATTTCTTTTTTATTATGAATATTATTAGTGTAGATTATTTTTAATCACGACCATTTGTAGTCAAAATAATTCAGTGTTTGCAAACAAGCTGGCTCGCGCCGAACAGCCTACTCCAGCAGATTTACGGTGCGGCATTTCCGGCAATGCTTTTTCAATGGTTCTGGCGGTGTTTTCGGGGTGTGTTTCAGTTTGCTGCTCTGTTATTTCTGGCGCGTTCCTTAGGATGTGTTTGCAGCAACGTCTAGCGGCCACATAAAGGGGCTCACTGCTCGCGTGGTCGATGGGCACCGCGCAAAGTATCCGTCGTGGCGTTCCGATGAGCGCGGCCCCTGCTCCGTGTTAACTCTGATAGTGATCGCGCCTATACAAACAGAAAATGCATAAACTGCAGGAGAAGTTTGTCAGCGAACTTAATTGGACCAGTTGGTTCTGCATGGCAACGATGTGAAGGCGCTTTGAAGACGCGGACCGGGAATTGACAGCGCACACCTGTCTTTTCCCTGTCCGCGTCTTCAAAGCGCATCCACATCGTCGACATGCAGAAGAAGAGTCACTCGATTCATTGTGAAGTTGTTCAATTCAGCTTTTAGACTAGAACTGGAAACCTTCTTCCTGTTGAACCCCGAACATATTTGTGTTTTCGTCAAAGCATGCAACGTCAGGATAAAACGCTTATTTCTGCGCCTGTGTCACACCGGGCACTTTTTAAAGAGATCAGCGGCGATCGGAATCGCTCGCGATCCGAAGTGTTGATGTGACTGAGAAATTATATATTGTGCTGATGTGATGACGTCAATTGCGACTGCAGGGTCACGCGAACTATTGTGGCTTGCTCACGAGTAAGCTATTCATGAATCAAACTTTCAAGGTGAACCTACCTAAATTTACAGTCGATGTTCACACCCAAAAAGTACATTAATGCGAATGCGGCAAGGTTCATTAGCGGCAGAAATACAGGCGATGGGTCATTTGCACGCACAGATGAGAGCCCACTCACTGGCATCGCTTTAAAAAAATCAAATGCAATGACAACGAAACGTACACACCACGACGTACACGCGCGGTGATTCATGTTAGGCGCGGGTACTTTGCGTCCCGCGTTGTTTCGAACAGTGCACATAATTGATAACGCTCAAACTATAAAGTAAACACCTTTGCGATGGACTTTCAGTGTTAGCTTTCCCGTTTTGCTGCCCATTTCAGGCGTCAGTACACTGATGTGCCACGGGTGGAACACGACAGTGACTGCATGATGTGTTCCCTGTAACCGGGCGTCTTCGACTAGCCTAACGTCTGAGTATCGCCTCTGTGCCATCAGTTTGCGCTGAGCTTCGCATTGCCTTTGATGAAGTGCAGAACAAACCTATATGCTCTTAGTGGGAATCCAGTTTTCTCGCGTGATCGCTACAACGCAGGCGTTCTTTCTATCGTCATTGGTCGGAAAACAACGTTTTGACTAGCATATAAAATTAATTTAGGCATGTACACTGCATACTGGCTTGACACAGCTGTGCTCGAGTTGCCAGCGCTTCATCGGAATAATTTGTATCCGCATAAAACATCGGAACACAAGCAGCCGCGGCCAGCAACAAACGCTAAAACCACGCAAAAACAAGCGAAACCGAAAGTTTGCAGAGTGGGTTTCCGGTGACCGCACAATGTTGCTAGAGACCGGCAGGCTCTGGAAAAACCGTCTATGCCGTCTGGTCAGAACGGGAGAAAAACACTTAGTACACTCTTTTCGTTTTACGTACGTTATTTTTTTCATAAATATTCAACACTGAAAATGTCTAACTTATGTAATCAGTTCTTGACCGGTTCTCCTTGAGTGGTTATGAGCTATATTTAAGCTGTCATCATCATCTAAAAACGCGTCTGGTGAAACAGCACGCCACGAATATCTTGAATCGGAAGCGGAAGGCGACTCCCGTGAGCCTTTGCAGGTTTACGCCATTGCTGAGCACTCGTGCTACAGAAGATTTTGTGCTCAAATCGAAAATGATCTCCACCCTCAAGCATCATCGGCGGTCCAAGTCGGTACCAGTGCTGACCCGATCCAAACTTGATGAGTAAGGGCAGATTACTGCAAATTTTGATTTGCTGTACGTAGACATTGCTGGAACAAATATAGAAGATGGTTCGAGGATTGTAATCTTTCTTTTTTCGAAGACCAGAAATTTAGGCTTCGACCTGCAACATGTTCACAGAATGGCGGTGGCAGCTTAACCCAATACTCACCGAAATCACCGTGCCAAAAATATAGCGAAGACGAAGAGCTTATTTCAACGTGGGTGAGCCTCGGCTTCGGTAAACGCACATGCCACACGGTACTGTTGCTACTGAAAAGGAGAGCTCGGCCACGCTGAAAGTAGCTTTGGAGATGCTGCAGTTAAGTTAGATTTACGAGTTCTTAGCTTGAACAGATGGTGCAGTAAAAAAAAAAAAAAGCTTGCTCAAAGTGGTCGAGAGAAGGTTGACTTTTGTTAACTGAAATTAGAAAATGGCGTCATCCTTTGGACTTGGGCGCCGCATGCCAGCAGTTTTTCCATTGTTACTGGAGAAAAAAAAAACTTGTTTGCCGAAGTTTTGTAGAAAGAAGTACTTATTTACCAAGTAGTCAAATGTCCAATACTATTGTATTTTTGTTCCTCTGCAGTTGCAGCAGTGACTAGAGCAATGAAAATTTCCGAATAGTAGGATTCGGACGACGATCGCGTCTCAACGTGTTGGCGTCCACATAGTGACAGCGAAGGCATGCAAGACGCAGATTTCGCAAACCCAGTGAACTGTCTTGATATGTGAAAAAAAAGAAAAAAGAAAGGTAGACTATAAGTTTAGCGGTTTAGCGTGCTTAACAGGATCGCAATATGCATGTGCAGTGCGCTGATGGAACCGTGGCGTTTGTTATTGTCGCTATTTTTCAGCTTTAGCGTTACCGTGTTTGCGTAGTTTACTTCAAAGGAAAACATAGCGGCTGTTTCAGGCGCCCTTTTAGAACTGAAACTGGCGTCGCTGTTGAAGGATTCATTCAGTTCGTTCGCAGCAAATGAGTGTATAGCTTCGCTTACCTTTAGCTAGGGCAGCTTCGATGACCGGCATTTACTGATTACTTTATGGAGTTTTTGAGGTCGCTTCTCATTTCAGATGTTCCTACTTTGCGCGAGACAAACAAGGACGTAGCAACGAGTACACACGGACGAGCGCAATCTAGTATTTTTGAAAATGCATCTGCTCAGGTATAACCACTGTGATCTTCGCGATCTTGTCGAAAAAAAAGAAACAAGATGTTTGATTGAGCTCGTCCGTGTGTACTTCTTGCTTCGACCGTGTTTGTCTTTCGCAAAGTGTCTAAAAAATGAATTCGTTCTGACTTGGCCGGCTAGCAGATTTGCGAAGATTAAACATGCCTGCAACATATATATATATATATATATATATATATATATATATATATATATATATATATATATATATATATATATATATATGTTTTTGTGCGTGTGTAATATTTTCTTTTATCATTAATGAAAAAGTAGTGATCGATATGACGGTATACGAGGGTACAGGTGAGCAATTTCTTTTTTTTTTCTTTTTACTCTTACACTGGCCGAGGTTGAGCAGTTTCGCGTGGCTTACCCTGAGCTGTGACGTCACATGGTGCACAGCTGGTGCGCCGGAAAGGGCTTGGAAGCTCGTGGAGTGGCGTGAATAATATACTGGCGCATTTATACTAGAGGGGGCTCGCTAGTCCGTCTGTCCATCTGCCAGTGCGTGTGTGTCCATCTGTCTGTGTGTCTGTCTGTCCATCCAGCAGTAAGCATGAAAAGCTAATCCTAGACAACCAGGAAAGTTAAGAACAATCAGCTGAACCTTAGCTCGCGCTTTATATAAACTGGCATAGCCAAGCTAAGCCACTGCTAATTTTTTTAGTAGATTCATCCTCTGATATGGTGCCATGGTCTCAGCTTCAGCACGAAAAATGCCATGCTGGCCGGAACTATGGTTTGCTGCACAGTAGCGCGTTGTTTCTTTGCAGCATTGCTTTTAGTGTTGGGCAAATCACTGTCGAATACCACCCATCGAACTCGAAAAGCAATTGTCTCGGCAGTGCCGAATTATGCATGGTTACTGCTACCATGAAGCAGTGTACAAGAGAAATGTGTGCTTTGACTGGGTCATTTGTTGGTGCTTCAACTATGACAGAGCCTCAGAACTGCTCTTTGGCCTCAGTAGGGGGTTGTTAGACTCCACTTTTTGTCAGCAGGCACCGAGAAACTGCACTTATTTGGCACACGTAAAGAATGCAAAAGTCAAACAAGTGAAGCAAGTAGGCTAGATATTTTGCTGAAAATGCACACCAAAAAAGAACTAAGATATCCAAAACACCAGGTGAAAATAATCTGCTGGCTTTCAGCTGGTTTTAACTGCAACCAGCTGGAAGCGAACAGGTTGCCAAATGATTCTAGTTGGTCCTCAGCAAAAATCACTCTAGGTTGAAAATCGAAACAGCTGGTCGGGAAATGCGACCGACTTCAACCAGTTGGTATCGAAATAGAACCAGCTAGTCTAGCAATAAAACAACTTGGAATCAGATGGTGGGAAAACCAGTTAAACAGTTGGTTGGGTATGGTGCTACAACACGAACTAAAAGCCTTGGTCAGAACGTACAGTTGTCAGCAATCTTAAATTCAGCGCTTTGTAGCATGTCCTGAAAGAGTCGTGATTGGTGCCAGTGCTGCATAGATTAAATTTGGGTCCTGTTGCTGAGACGTTATACATGCATGCCGATATACTATCTTAGCATACTAAGGTATTATCTCAGCAACAGCACCCAGTGCTTTGCACCTGGAATCAGTTAAACCAGACCAGGTAACTCTGCAAACCATTTGAGTTAAGCTTGCCCACAACTGTATGTGTGTAACTAGATCGGTAACTTTGATTGATTGTGTAGAACCAACTGCATCCCCCACTTATCGCACCCAGAAATAAATGTGGAATCGGTGCTGTTCAACTGCAAGAAATCAGCTCTTGCAGGTGCCGTTCAACTGCACAAGTCAGTCATGTATTGTAACGCAACCTGTCTTCAGGTATTTTGGTATTTTAGAAATCATCAAGAGTCTTAACTAAGGAAATGAAATGTAAGGCTTAGCCAGTTCATATTTCTTTCACCAAAGGTTGTTTGTCCTATATGGCTACAAATCGGAATGCTGTTGTAAACAATATTTGCATATGCATGTTGTGATAGGTAAGAATTTTTAGTTCTGCTAATATCTTCTGCAGACGAAACTGTATGTCTTCACAACCGCATTGAATGTGTTCTTAAGCCGACACATTAGTATGCTTGTAAAGATATTTGGCTCATCCTTGTGTAGTGTGTGCAGGGTCATCAGTACTTGCATTTGTCGACACTGGTTCAAGTATGGACCTGAAGTCACCAAGTGCTGGCTATAACGAGCTGGCATAGGGGACCAGCTAGCAAATTTCATCATAAAATTCTTCCATAACCATGGTAAACTTGTTCCAGTAGGAGCCAGCTAGAACCAGTTAGAATTTTTACTTGTGGGGCTTCAAGTGTACGCAAGTCGGTCAGGTATTTTTTAACACAAGCTGTTTCTGTATCTTGGAAGCTATCAACGAGGGCCTTAAAAGGACACTGAAAAGAAACAATGACTTGGTTTATATTGACAAACTGCACTTTGAGAACTGTAATGCACTATGTTTCACTATCATAAGTTCATTATTAGTAGAGAAAATTAAGGTTAAAGTTTCATTTTAAAATTTTGTGCTGAAATCTCTGCACAAAATGTAAAACTTCAACTTGAACTTTATTTTTTATCTATACATGCTACAGATAACTTAAAAATGTATCTTTCGTACTTTCGTGACATTGGCTCAAAATTTTCTGAAACTTTGTATGCTAGTTATATGACGCCCACAGAGGACAATATACTTCATTTTTGTAAAATAGAAAGAAAGTAGGGCCCAGTAGGCACTTCAAAAATTTATGAAGTCACAATGTTTAGTGCGGGGATCTCAAGGTGGTGTCTTCATCTGCATTTTCTTTTTGTGTGTTTTCTCGTTTATTTACCATCGTATCATAGTAAGAGTGTTGTTTTTGGTGTTGATAAGTTGGACTTTATAACCACAAAAAGATCATTTCGCTCTGAGTGCCCTTTAATGAAGGAAATGAAATTCAAGGCTTGTAGTCAGTCAAATTTCTTGACCAAAGGTTCTTTGCCATATAATATTGAAAATAGAAACACCGTAACAAATGCTAATTATTGCAATATATTTGATAGCTAGTCAAAATTTTCATTTCTGCTCATATTATATGCAGACGAAACTCTATGCTTCCACAACTGCATTTTATGCATTCTTAAAGCAAGAGAATAATAAGTTTGTGAAAATATTTGGCTGGCTCTAGCTGAAACAGCTAGACTCAGAACTTTAAATGATATGCATGGTTTCAGTGCCAGGGGGTCATTTTAGTGTTCAAATCCCTTCATTCGCCCCCCCCCCCATGTACACATACAAATGCACGAACATACATAACTAGGGCCCAGACGTGCGGCATTCATAGGTGCTGCTTTGTGAAGTAATGAATATGTGGGATTGCTGTATGATACTCGTGTCAAAGTACCACTTTTTAATATATTTTTCAGCTTCATGCTTTATAACTAAATGGTAGAACTTCACTACAAAAAAGTAGCCTACGACCGCCACGTCGGTCTGCCTGTTCACTATCAAATGCCCTTTATTTCTTGCAAAATAGAGAAACACAAATTTGGATAGGACAGGACATTAGTAGGATAAACTGTTATGTGCATGTGCTAGTGTTTTCGCACACTGCCATTGATGTTGATTTCGAACAGGTCGGAGAATTATTCCTTTTGCTGGAAATTTTCAACCACCGTTACGAAAGGAGGGGGGGGGGGAGTTTGCGCTGTTACAAAGAATTTCAGAAATGGTCGAAATTCTCTCCAAAACATGGCAGCCACAGTGAGTTTTCAGCTGCTTCTATAGCCTCTGGCGATTCGAGCACACTATACATACTAAGATTTATTTCTGATAATTTCAGCAACGAGTCTGGAACGCTCTTTATCAGCCTGTTTGTCATCACGTAACACATGAACTTATTGTGAGCTGGACCAATAATCCCTCATATACTACCTAAAGGCACCAAGTCTGCCAGAATCTGACCCTTGTTAGGGAATGAAGAAAGAAAGTGTATACTTAAGGGCTCGTTTTTTCGCATGTGAATTTGAAGAAAGAAACTTAGATGAAAAAAATAACCTGCCGTGGGCAGGAACCGAACCGTCCCTCGTCAAGTTATCTTTTTATTCACTTTTTTTACTCCACATTTACATTACAATTAGGTCTAACAACTTCCCCTATACTTTTCCTACATCATTTTAATGTAGATCTCATTAATATTGTGCCTAACGAGAAAAAACAAGCCCTTAAGTATAACTTCCTTCCTTCATTCATTAACGAGGGTTTTGTTCTGGTAGACTTAGTGCCTTTAGGTAGTATATAAGAGATTATTGGTCCAGCTCGCGATAAGGTCATGTGATACGAGACTCCGAACAGGCTGATAAAGAGTGTTCCAGACTCGCCGCTATGGCTGCTGGTGGCGCTGACTGACACTCCCACATTTATTTCACATATATTCAATAAATTGGATAGGGGGTACCCCCATCTAATTGCCCCCCCAAATACCAAATTATCCAAATACCCCCCGCCATGGTAGCTCAGCTCGTAGAGCATCATATGTGTTATTTGAAGGTCGCAGGTTCGGTTCCTCCCCATGGCAAGTTATCTTTTCATCCACTTTTCTTTCTTCACATTTACATTGCAATTAGGTCCAATAACTTCCCCTATACTTTTCTTGTGTCATTGTCTGTTAGATCTCATTATCACACACACACACGCAGGTGCACGCACACACATGTGCACACACGCACGCACACACACAGACACAGACAGACAGATATATTTATACATATGGGATATGGCACAACGGGAGCATTGTCAACAAGGATAAATATATTTATTTCCCAACAGTTTCAGAAGGGGTCCTCCCTTCGTCAGGGGATGAGTTATACTAACATAGACGTTCAAACTTCTTTGTTTTCGCGCCCCTCTTGCCTTGAAAGATGTTTGCGAGAGTGAGAGAGAACTGACTAAACAAACAAAAAGAAGAAGAAACAAAACACTGTGAACGCTGAGCACGAAACCAGACTGTGCACATCCAAATGTCGGTGTAAGTCCACATCCGGTTCTCATCCTGTGCTGGCCAGTTCTTGACGTGTGCTGGGCCACCCAAGATTGTCGCCGCGGTGGCGGGAAGGGCTCGCAATGGTGTGCGTAAGGAAAGAGTTTCCCCTTAATGGGTCGGTCGGATCTTTACCTTTCATCTTCGCTTGTTTCCCCTCAATGGCTGTGAAGTGGTAGGCGAGCGCAACACATTGTATGTACATGTAAAAAAAAAAAAAAGATCAGATTATACATCTACTGTTCCAGACATGCTTTCAACACCTGTTCTTTTGCATTTTTCTTGCATCTTATTTCTTTATACGGCAGTTCCTTGCAGTAGGTTTCGCATGGATAAAGTGGAGTAGAATGTAGCATTATTGGAAATTTTTTCTTATTTTTTCTTTTCAAAATGCAATTACAGCTCAAATGCTCAAATTATTTTTATAGAATTTTTCATAAGACATACTATTTCTTGAAAATTTTTATTGGCCTGCGTATGGCACATAGGCTGCAAAATAAAATCCTGAACTTGGTAAAAACCCTACTTTAGCATATTGAGACATCTGTGGCGTGCTGAGGTAGTCGAAGAAAAAAAAAACAGGAGAAATATGCATACAATTAAGAATCATAACTTTGCCCGTGGAAAGTTTAATCAGAGTATATTTTTAATAAAGTAAAAAATTTCGAAGTTCAGTCCTATCAATAATTATATTATGGTTTTATGGGAACAATGTAAACGAAATGAATTGTTGCATAAAAAATGAGTTATAGTGCATTTCTAGCATCCTGTTTTCAGCTCCTTTTGTTAGCTAATACTCTATGTTCTTGTTGCCTATGAAGGTATAATAAACAAAGGCAAAAAATATCAAATTGTCATTTGCTTTCATACTTGAAGCTGTATGAACGGTTCACATTGGCAGGTGCCTGCTAAATGTGCCAAAACGCAATCAAGAGCCTCCTTCACAGATTCAGTTCTGTTTCTACACCTGAAGCTCTATCAAAATCAATCTTACTGTTGTGCTTTACATGGTGACCTACAAGAGTGCTGCATTGCACTTTCATCTTGCTGATGTCTTTCAATTGTGTTGGCAGATTTTATCCGGGAAACCCTTTCTGTCACCTATATGTAAACTGGCTGGACACTCGGAACATGACACCTAGATTGTAGACATCCTTGGGTGATTAAGGCAGAGCCTAGAGATATCAGCTTAGAAGGAGAATTTTCCACAAATATTCCCCCCTCACACAAACAAGGTGAGTGTAGGGGTAAACCAGACATCTCTGGTGGCATATATCGCCTGTTCCACCAGCTGCTGATGACAAAATGACCTGTGCACTGCCACCTTCTGCTGGAGGAAGTGCAACAATGTGGCCAAGCACCAGCCCAGTATTCTGTTATATCTCCCACCGCAGGAGGATAGCTTGTCTTGTCAGTCAAAAAGTCCCAGCCTCTCTTGAGGATGTGTGGGGAGGTCATGCCTACTCCTTAATCCATGACGTCTTTGTAGTGTGATCCACAATCTTCGCATCTTCTCCGAGAATCGATCCCCCGTGTGAATACCTGTGAGATATTTCCTTAAAGCGGCCACCAGAGTAGTCTGGTGACACTGATCTCTGCCCCCTTCGCCTTGCTTGTGTGAGCAGGGACATTTGTGGGGTATTTGCGTCGTGAGCTTTATCCCCTGAGTATTTCTTCGTGAGAATACGTCCCTTTAGATGGTCGCTCTATTGGCTTCGTTAGCAAGTGGGCAAGCATCGAAGCAGGTTCTTGAATTATCCTGAACCCCACTGTTTTGAGGACCTCGGAGAGCTGTTCACTGATGCTCAGCACACATGAGATGATGACGTGCTGGGCTGACTTCTCCAATTCTGTTGTCCGGTGGGGTTTTGATGCAGAGAGAGGGGTTGGGTAGTGGGTCTTTCACAGGTGCCGTTCCGTGGGATGGTGGTTGCCCTTTTCAATACACGGCATGACACTATCGCGGATGCAAGCTTTCGTGAATGTATTCTTTCAAAGCTCAGTGACGATCCTCTCTTCTGTTCTCATTAATTCTCTTCCCCTCAGATGAGCAAATTACTCTTGCACGTGAAAGAAGCGCTGAAACCATGAAAGATTTGTGGGCAGCCAGATGATCGTATGGGAAATGCAAGTACTCCAGCTAGGATCATTGTTCCCTGCTGTGTCCAAGCAGGGGCTCTGAGAACCACAGCAGTAGTCAAAAGGGTCTAAAGACATGGGCGACTGCTACGAATACTGACGTGCCCATTTCTGGTGTTATAACATCGCCAAACCAATAAAATTTCACCTCCGCAAGTTCACAGCAGTGAGGCCACTAGATGCAGCAGCTTGTGAAAAATGTGTATTAAATTCATTGTTCAATTCTAGTAGAAGCTGCTGTTGGGCTAGTTGGTGCATGTTGGAATCAAATAGTAATATTTATGCCGAAATCACGACCACACAAATGAAGAAAACACATAGATAGCACAGGCTTTTGATTTATGTGTGTCATAGTAATTGATTGTTATTAAATTGCAATTAAATATCTACTCGTTCTAAGTAGATATTTCTAAGTCATTCTCTCTATTTTTGTATGAATAAAGTAAGATTTCTTACTAGAAATGTGCAAATTTATTTATGAATATAATCATTTGGAGCAAAGAAAAATTATACTGTTGCATGGCTTGCGCATGTGCCACATCGAATGACTCATCAAACATGGTGCCTTCAGCAAAGTGATCGTATGCAAGATTGGACTGGGAAAAAAGAAAAACTAAATTATTTACACACAGCTAAGTGATCATATGCAAGACCGTATTGCAAAGTAAAATGAAATAGAGAGACACTATTTACACTCTCCTTTCAAAGCTGTATCTTTCTCTAGCCACTTGTCACACAACCATGTGTACAAAGCATCTCTAGGGGTTAACCAAGCATGCTAACTAAACGAAAATTGAAAGCATCCCCAATGGCTTCATAATTCAGAAAAACTTAGGCTACCAAACAGGCATTTGAAAATAAATACTATGAAAAATAGGTAGCAGCATAAAGAACTCTATTAGCCTTATGCAAGCCACGGTACAATTGCTTTTAACAGAACCGACAACTGGTCAGAAGGTGCAATTAGATTCTAGCAAAAATGTAAAGACCATAAAATACAGTCACAAATTCCAATATTTTTTTCGCATTGCCAGTAGCATTTATATTTTTAAATCGTACAGAAAGGCAACAAAAACCGTCATGCGATGCAGCCTAGCGGAAGAGAATTGAAGCTGGGTTATGAAGTATGGAGTCGATCACTTTCCTGTTTGTAGTAGTGTGGCCTGATGCTGTCATGCACACCTTTTCTCAAAATTAGGGTATGTATATCCAGCCCTGCTCAATTCTGTGCTGCTTATGACATAAGAGAGCAGTCGCACATGTTAAGAAGTGGTACAGCTGTCGTGACCGCCAGTGGGCCAAATTGAGCCGGGGCACATGCACGCCGAGGGCACGTATGTGCACTTGACCACCATGCTCAATGGTTTCATATAGTACCGCACAAAACCATTTGGTACCGTACAGATTTTCTCGTAGCTTTGTGCTACAAATGGGTGGTAGACTTCTTTCCCTTTGTTAACCCTTCTACCACCCTGCAGGTTTATGCAAAACTCATTTGCAATGCTTGTGTCTATGTTCTTCGTGTTGTCGATGTATTCACCCTCGCACTGTCAATTGCTAGCTTCCTAATTAGCTCAAGTGGAAGAGCAACCACCCAGGAAAGGTGTTGGTCCTGGATTCGAAGCTCAGACCAGGACAAATTTTTCGACAACTAAGAGGCTTTTCTTTCTGAGAAGTCTGTACGGATTTCCTTGTGGCTTTGTGCTACAAACAAGTGGTTGTCTTCTTTGCCTTTCTCAAACCAATCTTGGACTCACTGTTTGCAGCATGTGAGTATATGACTTGATATTTGCTGTAGGTAGAAAAACTGTGGTTACAAATGTTACATGGTGTTTTGCACTATGCCATTCCTTGATTAAACTCGCTGACCAGTAAGCTTTCGGTTCTGCTAAAAAAATGGCATAAAAATTCGTTGTCGGTCTCTTTAAGCTGAACAAGTCATTATCAGCTGTGCTTTTCACCATTGGTACCGTTCGGGGGTGTTTTGCTAGTTATAGGACATGGCGTGTTTCTGTTGATGCGTTTTTGTAATGAATTCCCCCTGCCCTCTCTTTTTTTTGTTTCAGCACTTTTGTACCATTTGAGAGCGGCCGACGAAAGGAGGAGGTAGGAAAATGAGTATTTGGTGTATAAAATGCTTAATATTTCTTAGTCATTTCGTACCCTTCATTCATGTCCCGGCGATCTTTCAACGCCAGATTGCTTAAAGTCCTATTAGTTGGTTGGTCAATGGGCTTGGACGTCTAAAAGTGACTCCAGCTATGGATGCCTCTTAGTTGGTTGGTCAATGGGCTTGGACGTCTAAAAGTGACTCCAGCTATGGATGCCTCTGGATAATTTTAAACACTTGGGGCTTTGTAAAAAGGCTCTGCAAGACTTTTCTAAGTAACTATCAAATGGCTGCACTTGAGGAGTTTATTATCTCACGAATAAATGACCACAAAAGTTTTTAGAATTCGTGAAGAATGAAGAGATTTAGAGATGTTTTGCATGCTGTCACTGTTTTCTTTCTTCTGTCATCCTGACAAGCGTGCCGGAAGCTGAGCAGGGAGAGATGGCATGGGGCAAAAAAGTTGCATCACGTGCATGCCATAACTTTGAACACTTATTATTTTTTTTCTTCAAACATGTGGCTTACTTTCAGTGCGATCACAAGCATGCTTGCAGTCTCGTGGTGGTGTCTCTAACAACTGTAGTAACTGTGCAGAGTACAATGCTCAAACCAGCCAACTGCTGTAAATTTGGGTATAAGATGTAGTCATTTCAGTATATGGCATCATCCTTTGGCGAAAGAGAGAGCCACTTCGAGTTGACTTCAAGAAATAAGTGTTAATTTTGGGCTGGGTGCTGTGCTATATGGTTTGGCTTGTATGTTCCCAGGAGCCTCGACTACTGATCGGCAGTGTTTACTGACCATGCTGAAAAAGCATTGCAGTGCCCACTAACATTTACGAATGTGTTCAGTACATACACCTCTAGTGTTCTCTTCTACTGAAATTTGGCCAGCATTATTTGTATTATTAAAACACCTCTTGATCAAACTTTTATTTTTTTATACATGATACTTGGAGGCCGATAAAAGATCGATAACTATTTCAACACGCACAAATTTTAAAAAGCCATAGAATTATTATTTATATCTTCTTGCCCACACCTTCATGTAAAGCTCTTTTGGAGGGGGTCTTTGAAGTATAAAATAAATAATCTAGTACTTGTGGTCACGACATAAACATGCATGAACGAAAGACATTGTATGAAACTTACCTAACCATAAATAGATAAACAAAAGGAGGGAATTTTAGGGGCTTTGTTTTGGTACAACCTTAAAGAAATCCAAGATAAGGAATTCCTTTGCAAAACAGGTTTGTCATTCACTATGCAAGTGTGCATGAATAACTGATTGCATTTCCCTGATTTGGTCAACATCACTAAGTTGAATGCGAGACACTGCAACTTGTCACTTGTCTGAGGTCAGCGCCTCTGATAAGCAACAAGTACAGGCTTACTGTCAGAAAGAAACATTGCAATTGTCTTTGGACTAAGGACTGCCTACCTGGAGGACATTTACATGACATATCATAAAATAGGGCTAAAAGTATCATCTCTTGGCAATGGTCCCTCTTGTTAAAGAAAATGCTTGAGCTTCTACTTTATGCATCTGAATGGATAACCTTGTTTAGAGCTTCTCAACAGTAGAAATTGGTATAAAGTACATCCATTTCATCATTTCTACCTAGTGCTTGCAAAAATGATTTTATACATAGCAGTGACATAATATGTTTGCATGTAATAGTTATGACAGCAATATTTAGACAATTCTAGTGATTGTTAACACTGTTACATTTCGTTGTTTTTTGGCAACTTTGCCATTTGGCTATCACACTTTCTAGCTTTGCAGTGGTGCACCCTTACATGCAGAGCCGTTGGCCGTATGGGGAGCTGTCAACACTATTCCGATTGACACAGAAAACATTGTACACGAGAGTCCTTAAAATAGCTTTCGCATAGTCACAGATTCATATTAAGTGGTCGCCCAATTTATAGCACCCACAATTGTGAATATGTGTTGACCAGTGATATTAATAAAAAAAAGTTAAATTAAATAGAAATTCTGTGGACACCAGCACACGCAGGCACGGATGAGGTAACCAAATCCACTTATGTGGTCTCCGCATGAGTGGATGGGCTTGACTTCTCATGTAACACCCCGAACCTCATTCAACAAACCTAGTAGTCCTAAATTCCTACCTAAAATTGTGGGTTGTAGGCTCCTAGCAGAGCATTGATACATCACAGTCATGAAAAAGCCTTGTCACCAGCAGAAGTGTTTATGAGCAAAGTTATAGCCAATGCAGCATACATCACATGTTCAGTTTGTTCCAGACTTAAGGGAAATCTCTTAGCACATGGCATCACGATGCGGTCATGATGTAGCCAGCGCGGCATTCATGCGCCAGAAGCAGCTGGCGCGTGCGCAGACGCTTGAGGGGCATATTGCTGAACGATTGAAACACGTCACCGGCAATGCCAACATGTGTTGGCATTTCATCCCGTAACTGCCATCCAAATTAGCCCTGTCATAAGTGCCGCTGGGCACATTACAGGGTATGAAGTGTAGTTGGAAGCTTCACACATGCATTTCAGGGCCAGTGAGTGAGTGCTGCCTCATGTAATGAAACGCTATCGAGAAGAAGCACGTTCAGGTCATCTTGACCAACAGAATTCCTGAACTCTTTCTCATTTCTTTTGTTACGTTGAACCAGCATATATGCCTGGCAGTGGCTGTAGAGTGCTTCCTTTTTCTTTAGTGTGAAATAAATACCACGCATGCTACGTGCTCATTATGGTCTTCCCCGTCGCAATGTACTGCGCTGCAGTGCACACACAAAAGAACAAATATGCAAGAATGCACTCAGTGCCTCCGCGTTTTAGAGGAGCAAAGAACGTGTGATGTCAAACACTGTTTCCAGAACCCCATAATCGCCTATGAAGACTGATGGGTTGACATGGCACAATGTTTAGTACAGACTATAAGCCTAGCCAGAGTGCAACTGGCTGCCCAACAATGTGGCCAGCATGCACCGCCATCGCAGATGATGCGGTTCAACACCACGCTCCTCAAGCGCCTGTGCACGCGCGAGCCGCTGCCAGCGTGCAAGTGCAGCACTGGTCGCATCGCGATACCATGAGATTTTCCCCAAGTGTGAAACAGACTGTACTGGACGAATATGTTGGAGTCAGACATGTTAATTCACACACTTCTCGATTGCCTGACTTTCAGAGCAGGAATAATGCCACATTTGGAGCCACTCAGCTTTCTCGCAAAAGATATCAAATATCCAATATCTGCTGCGCAATGATGTCATAACTTAAGGGAATGTACAATAGGTGAAGCACAAAAAGCACTAACAAATTATGCTAGTCAAAATGGCCTATTTTAAGCTGTGTAAAAGGAGCTGGGCATTCAACTGTATTAAAGCTTTACCAAAGCAAACACAGTACTATGTACACAATGAAGTAGCAAGGGCTGATGCTAGTTAAATGCTAATGCTGTTCATCCTACAATCTCTTTACACCTCATTCTTGACTCCTTCCCTACATGATCCCATACTGCTGCCGAGAACTGACCTCTTCTCTGAAATAGTGGTTTGATTCATTCAATGTCCTTGCTTCCCATAAATATTCTGATGAGAACATAAGTTAGACATCATTGACAGTAGTGTTTATGATGGCAACAGTGTTTGCTCATCAAAAAGTAGCCGCCTGTTCTGTCTGTTCAAGACAATCATCACATTGGGCTGGTGTTCAATCGCACTTGATTAGCTTGATACTCAAAGCCACTTGGGAATCGCCACTTACTTTAAAGTGACTACATCAACAAGGATATAGATGTGTTACTGCTATCTAACAAGTTGTGAATATGAAGATTCATATTTAACTTATTTTAGACTTATAGCTAAAATGAAGAGATAATACACATGCTGTATGTCAGTGCAGCCCTCCATTTTGTTAAGTCGCCGCCAAATGCAGCGGCAATGCAACACATTTAGATAATATAGCTTGCCGATCTTCACAACTATGGTGGAGGGGTGGCAGTCCCAGAACGTGTAATGCAGAGAAACTGCCAGGAAACTGCATGAATTGAAACCTCATCACCAATATGCTGTATTCAGAACACAGAAAAATCGATGCTTGAAGATCCTTTTTTTGTCCACCACACACACATCTACTTCTTTTTTCGTATAAAACAGATACTAACTCTATTCATTTGTCCTGGCATATAACTCATTATAAGGAGGATTTACAATTCACAATTATTTCATTACAGATTTTCCTCCTGCTGAAAAATTTGGAGCTTTTGAACATAAAATCTTCAAGTGGAACTGCATACTTTGTGTGAGCACCTGATTTCTGATGTGCTGAAACTCACCATGGCATTTATCTTGAGAACTGACAACTAGCAAATAGCATTGCTTTGCAATCATTCTATTTTGTACTAAGACTACCATGTACTTCTTGGCAATGTCTGTATTTGGTACTAGCCATATTTGTTTTTTTACTTGTGTACATTGTGTGGATACTATACTGTACGTGTTGAAAACTAATATCGGGATTTCTTAGCTGTGTAATATTGCATCACTCACAATGTGTAACCATTTCTTCACAGGCTAGGAAGACTGTAGTTTATGTGGAATATAATGGTCAATTCTGCTTAATTCCACTAAAGAATGCACATTTCTTTATGATTTTTAACTAACTTGGATCTTGTGAACTTCAATAGCTTGATTGACCTGTGATTCGCTATAAGCTTATCACTTAGTATCCACAGAGACCCACACTCATTGCCTTTTTTTTAATGCCTTAAAATGCTACGGTTACTTACTATGTAAAGCTAGTTCGTCAACTAGTGTTCACGTTGTGCACTAAATAGGTGAAAGGGCGCAATTGTCTTTATAAGTAATATACTAGGCAATAAAACAGTTCTGAAGTAAGAAAACCATTTCTGACTTAAGCTTCCTTCTACTAATCTAGTATTCTCTCATGTGCAGAGGCTACTATTGTACAACTAGCTTGTGCTTTGAAGTGAGCAGTTTAAGTATGCTCTGAAAACACAGCTTACATAGCAAGACATGCGGTATCAGCTTGAACTATTTGTTTTCAATCATGCTAAAGCAAGATCTATATGATGTTTAACTCAGATTGCATGCTTAAAAGCTTAAAATTTCTTGCTATGCAACAAAATGAAGTAACTAAAACTAGCTGTCTGTGAATGGCATCTTTTATTACACGATTTTCTTCTTGTCCTTCTTTATTTGTTTCTTGTATACTAATGCATTCTTGACATAGATGAAATGACAGCATAAGTTCAGAATCACTTGACACTGATCCTGAAATTTAATTACTGCCAAGCTGCATTGCCTGAAATGTTGCTGCACTTTATATATGCAAATAACATGAGTGCACTCTTATGTAATTGCTGGCTGCTTTACTTTTCAAGAAAACTGATTTGCACAGCAATGTGAACAACTCATTGTTATTTTTATTATTTCTTCTTTTTTAACCAGGAATGATTTCTTCGGCAAGCACACTTCTGTCACCGTCCGGGAGGTGATTTATGGTTTATTAAATGCCTATGACAAGAAGGAAGCACGGAAATTTATGAAGTAAAATGTTTTTCTTTACTTTCCCATCCCCCTCTCTTTAGTGCAGGGTAGGAAACCTGATGCTACAATTCTGGTTAACCTCCAAGCCTTTCTCTCAATTTATTCTCTCTTTCTCGTAATTTGCAAGCTAACTTCAGCAAGTGACCATATGATCAAAGATATAATGTTTGCTTGAAATTATGCTCATGCACCGAAATATAAAGACTAAATAATACGAATAATAATGGCTGATAAGAAAAATGTTCATTTAGTAATTAGAATGTTTTGATCTGCAATGCATGTTTTCCTTATGTGTATAGAGGTTCTTCTCTCCAAATATTCAATAAACTTGCTCTTGCAAGCCTACATTAAATATATATATTTAAAATGCAATTAGTTGCATTTTATTACCTTACAGATTTACATATTATATGTGCAGGGTACAAATGTTGTAAGTGACTGAACACAGAACTTTGTTCCTCACACACTTGACATCAGTTGTTCCTTTGTATCATGAGATGCATGACTTCAGCTAAATTTGTAAGATAAGCATATAGTGTGATAGTTATTTTGTGCAGCTGCTTATTTGGTTTGCACGATCAGACATTATTTGCCACCTATACCTCACGAAGGAACTGTTCATATCTTGGTTACAATATTTATTCCAATCAAAAAGCAAATGTAATGGGGCCTTACCAGTACAGTTGAAGCTTGATATAATGAAACCAGATTTTAAGAAATTTCTGGTCTAACAAAAAAAAAATTTCTAATACCCAGTTAATGCCCACAAGGTTCAGTGTTCTTGTCTTCCTGAATTAATGAACTGAGCCACCTAATGTGATTTGAAGAAATTTTCGTGAAACGTTACTTCTAAACCTATCGTGTGAAAACATTGAGGCACCCTAGTCACGATCATAACTTTAAAGGGACACTAAAGGCAAATAACAGTTTATGCCAGAGAGAAAGCACAATGTATGAGGATGTTCAAAATGACAATGCTATCAACAACTGTGCCCTATTTACCGAGAAATTAAGTTAAAATGCATGAGAACACATGCGCCACGAGTAGGACATTTGCAAAATGGTCCCGTACGTCAGAGTTACCGTCTACAATTAATCACTAATAATGTAACCGACTGTACTAAACAATGACGATTCCGTGAATAAAGCGACGTAATAAAATGCTGCTTATTTGTTTCTGTCTGATTCATAGAAAAAAAAAGTGCCGGACATTACTGTGGGGAATGACACTAGTAGTTCCAAAGATTTTCGCCTAGTTAAAGTGAATAGGTCGTGCCATATAGCGGTGCCCAGTTGAACCAAGCATGCCTGCCATTTCGGAGGCCATTGTTCAATGGCTGTTGTTGCTGCTGTGGCTCCCGATACCATTGCTCTGCTGCTGCTAGCGTCGGCGGCCGCGCAGTAAAGTCGGGCAGTGTTGCACACGGCAACAGTGGCATGAAAGTTTTCATCTTGAGGCGGGTAACTCGAAGTGTGCGAAGGCGATGCAGACCACTAAAACATGGTCTTATTTCAAAATAAGCATTTCCTTGTCACAAAAGTAGCACTACGAGATTTCTGGACGGCTATTTCAACAATCCACATCAACTTAATAGTTGTCTTTAGTGTCCCTTTAATTTGGTGATGATTCACACTGCAACCAAGCGCGTAACAACAGACCCTGAAGTCTGTAGCACTCTTACATTCTGGATGTTGCTAAGGGAGTGTTTTTTTCCCCCGTTATTTCATGGTTTATGTCAAATATAGCACTAATTAACACTTCGCTTTTTTCTCACTCGGTCTGTACACATACTCTCTGTGCATTTGTTCTTTGCATCTTTGTATATCAATAGTATGTCATACCTTCACGTGGTCATCTATAAGGCCTGCATAGCCCGGACATAGGGGGCACCAGGTCCTTAGCCGCACTCACACTGCCCTAGTGATGCAGGCGTGGGTTAGCGGCAATACTGCTGTAGTTAGTTTTTGGGTATCAGTAAATTAATATTTGAAATATCGAAGGCCCAAACAATTTTGTTGTCAATTTTATAAACTTTCTGATTTAACAAAATAATTCGAGCCCAGTTGTAGTTTTGTTACATTGAATTTCAACCGTATTTTATTTTCCTTTACAGTCTCAGGACTTCTGGAGAAAAAATTGCAAGCATGTTAACTAGTGCAAAATATCTATTTCAGGCATTCTTGCAGCAGACAAATTAAAGATAATAAAGCTTGGTATATACAATAGAACCTCGTTGATACTTAAAAAAAAACAACAACACGGGAAACGAACGTATGATCCAGGAAAACGTACGATCCGAATTGGCTTAATTTAGTTTTTGCGATCATTGTAAGAGACGGAAAATCTTTATTACGTGAAAATGTACCAATGAGGCTCTGTTGTATTGACTTCGATATTTGAGCTTTCTCTTAGAGTACTTTGAAATTCTTCTGAGATGTATGTGATGTGGTTTACCAAAAACACCAAAATGGGAAAATAGTTATCTGTACGTACCTATGTGCCAATTAAAGTGAAATAGCTGATATCATTTTTTTTGTCTGCCAGCTCATGACATGACGTGGTATCGGCTTTAGACGAATAATTAAGGTTCACTTAATTAATCGGTATAGCTTGTAGAAGCTTTCAGCCCTATTCACAAGACTCCTTGTACTATATTGTTGAATCTAAACCAAGTCAAGACTTGTTTCCAAGAGTGTGTGTTAATGGTAAGATCTGAACAAAAATGTGTTTTTTTTTCTGTACACAACTCTGCAGGAATGTGTGGCCCATAAAGCCAAGGCAAGGCGAACAAGATTTTCGCGATGCAATTGTCTCCTGGCTTTCAACACTTAAAGTAAGTAGGGTGTTTGTTACTGAGGTTAAAAAAAAATTGCGTTGCTCTTAAGTTTAGCCAATAAAAGTTTAACATGATAACGATATTCTGTTACAAGTGCGTACTTCAAACACTTTGTGTATGAAATCTTTTCAAACTTGCTATGCACCCACTACGTGGCCTTACGGGTGCAGTATGATGTGCGCCTTTTGTAGAGGGTGACTGGCTTTAAACTGTGAAGTCGTTATGATAATACCATGTTCTGATGCCCGATGGTCATCTGCACTTGTACCACGCATTATTACTGCAATATTTCATGTTGTATTGTGAAGCATGTATTCAGTACAGATGTGTTTCTAAAGCATGAAAGTTACTTTCACTGTATTTCCAAGCAGAGGAAGTTATTTTCACTGTATTCACAAGCAGAGGCATGGCTAGGTGGTAGAACACTCGTTAGCCAGACAAATGACCCGGGTTTGATCCCCACTTAAACACAGAATTTTTTATTTGCATTTTTCTTGAATTTTAAGTCATCGAAAGATGCTTAATTTTTCAGTCACACGAAGATGATGATTTTTTCCTTACAATCAATGACATCGAGCCCAGAATTTTTGCGAAATGAGCTCTTCAGCGTTATCGCGTTGACGCTTATGTCATTCTATTCATTCTATTCAATCTCTCCTACTGTAAATTTTTGGATTCAACTTTCTGGTTTCCCTGTTTACAGGAGATCACCGTAAGCAGTGACCAAGGTGATGTTATTAGAAGTGTTGATAGTAACAGACTGCAGGCCTCTTAATTCATTAAATGGCTATTGCTGGTCACTATTGTGAGGATCTAGTTTTACTGCAGCTGTCTGTTTGCTTACAGCAATACAATTTGTACAAGTTTAGGGGCTTGAAACACTTTGCCAGTATGGTCATGAAATTCCGAAATATTTTACATCATTAATTTTGTTCTCATGAGGACAACACACCAAAATATATTATCACTGACAGTTGGTTTAGATAGAGCACTCGTCTTGTACACAGTAGTAAAATTTTTTTTACAATCCATCAAGAATGCAAAGCATGTTCTTGTATCGGCTTGCGTTGGGTTTACTAACAATACTCATATCCCTCCTTTTTCTTGCACACCATTTTCTGCCACGAGTTCGGACAGCTGTTACAACCAATGTACGTGTGAAAGTTTTAGTTAAGGGCACAGGGTAGGAAAAGTTTGAAGGAAAAAAAATTTTTCTTTTCTTTCCAATTTTGAAAGAGTGTTTTTTTGTGCATAATTGTTGCATTCGTACTTTTCTTAAACAGCATTTTTTATGGCTAAAAGCCACTTTTTCTGAAAGGAAGCATTGAGTGAAAACGAACTGTAGCGCAAGCTCCTCATATGCGCTTTGTGTTTACGGCCTATTTTTCTAAAAAACTTTGTACGAAAATCAAATTGCTTGTCCAGAATCAGTTGTGTATAGAAAATTGTCAGGTAACTTCTTAAGCAGTCCGAAGATGCTGTGTGCCTTTATATTCACACTTAATCTTCGAAACTCATCGGCTCTAACACTTTCAGCTCCTAGTTTTATTACGCCTTTTGTTTGCCATGCTTGTCGATAAGCTTAGATGTGGGGGGTAAAGAAGGTCTTCAGCAAGTGTATATTTTGTGGCAACCTGTATAGTTCTCTTACTCTACATATTTTACCGCTTTCTAATTGCTCTATATATCAGAATTCAAATCCTGCTATTATTTATTATTGATTCCAGTTTGCCTTGAACGATAAAGTGACATTTGCACAAGTCTAGTTCTAGTACTTAGTAGTTAGATCAGTTCCTAACTTAGCTTAGTTCTATTTCCTAATAATTAGGTCATGACAAAAACGGTAATTTTTCTTTGTGTGTTATATGCAGTAAAATCTTATTAGTCCAGAGTGGGTTATTTTAAAATTTGCTCAATTAAAACATTTTCATGGTTCAGTATTGTACGATGTAAGTTTGAGCGAATAATTTGAAGTGGCAGTCAGCACCAGTCCGGTTAATTCCAAAACTTTGGGTGCTGTGCCGATTCCCGATCCTGATTTCCCCGCAAATCCATGAAAGCAACAACCGTTAAGAGTCACAAGGCAGTGCAATGTAGTGATACTAACTGACAGCTGAAGCACCCGAACCTTGCTACTTCCACCACCACAAAAAAAGGGAAAAAAAGGAGGGGGGGGGGGGGGAGTCGTGGCAACCGAAATGTATGCCGGCAGAAAACAAGACACATTTCACTGATAATTTGGAAATCCGCGTCATTCGAAGATTTCTCGTGGCCCTAGTGACTTCGAGTTAATGAGGTTTTGCTGATACTACTTGAGATATTTTATTTCAAGTTTTTCAACCAAATTAGTATTTGCTTTGAATTCACCTTTAACCTAAAATTTACTCTTCCTACATCTCTACTTATTACTTATGCTTATGCTTATTTTAAAAGTAAAGCATCACTGATATGTCATTGTTACATTGCACTGAACTTTGCTCTAAATGCACACTATCGTTCAATGCATATTTATGCCATGTTTTCTTCAGTTATTGGTGTTTTAGTAATTGCTGATAAATAAGCATTGCATATTATCTTCATGCTTCAATTCAATTTTAAGTCCCGTGCACTTAGGCAACAGGAATGTTTTTTTTTTTTGCCGAATTTTATTCCACAGCTCTCTTATGCTTCATGTGGAGTACTTTTGTGCATTAAAACGGCGCAGGAACTGGACGAGTAGAGTTAACACACAACACGAGCTTTGACAGTGATGGGAAAGCTGCTACGATTGCTCCAAGCTGTTACGTTTTATCAAAGCTGCTACATCTATGCTACAAATGAGCACCATTGCTCCAACCTGCTACATTTCGTGAACGCTGCTACATCCATGCTACAAATGAGTAGAACTGCCCCAAAGCTGCTACACATAGCCTCCGAGAGATTACCTGGCAATGCGCTGCTTTATCTCGGAGGCCACCGTCAAGGAGATTTTTCAGCAACACCAGGTGACAGATAGGCTGCCGTCTCTCGTGTCATTCGTAGACAGAACCAATCCAATACAATCCAATGCATGGACGGCGTAGGTTCGTTATTGTTGGCCCATGTGCCCACAGCTGCACGTGGCTGTAGTTCTGTGTGGGCTTGTCACTGTGTAGTGTCGGTACCTGGTGGCACTATCGTTTGAGCTGAGTGAAGTTGTGGCTCATTCCCAGTTTTGAGCGTAGTGACTTGTTGGGCGAGTTGGTTCATTCTTAGCGAGCTTATGGCGTGAAAAAGCACGAAATAAGGACAAGCGCAAACTATCAACTAAATTTATTCGTAAAAGCGCACACACACACATATATATATATATATATATATATATATATATATATATATATATATATATATATATATATATATATATATACACAGGTCAACAAAGTCACATGTCACATTGCAAAGCCACTAAAGTAGATTTTTTTTTCTGCTAATATAACATGTGACTTGGTTGACCTGTGTATATATATGTGTGCGCTTTTACGAATAAACTCAGTTTTCGCTGCGTGCCGCAGCCTTGCAGTCGTACTGGTGGCGTAAACTCTCATTGCGAGCATAGCGGTGTTGTATGGTTGTACGACTAGGCGTGTCCTGCACGGCGGTGGCGTCATGGCACTCTCCACTCTCAAAGGCAAGTTCAATGCGGACCTCCTGAAAGGTATGGATGCCAACGGTGATCTTTTTGAGGTGTGGTGTAGGGCTGATGAAAGAGAA
This sequence comes from Rhipicephalus microplus, assembly GCF_043290135.1. Lineage (NCBI taxonomy): Eukaryota > Metazoa > Arthropoda > Arachnida > Ixodida > Ixodidae > Rhipicephalus > Rhipicephalus microplus. Next base: position 373,374,330 of record NC_134710.1, on the reverse strand, counting down.
GAAGATGTTTTTCGTGTTGTGTATTGCCAGAAAATCAACTGTGTATTTCATGGCGTGAGTGCAGTGAAGCGCCACTTGCAAAGCAAAAAGCACTTGGAGCGTACGAAGCAGCTACATGATCCTGATTGAAAACTTAATCAACCAGCAGCAGTTCAAGCCATCCTGAATTTTTCAGCTGCATCCACGATTGCGTTGTATAATGATTGTGTCACAGCCAGTGAAGCACTGTTCGTCCTGGCTGTCAGACTTAAGGGGATTCCTTATAGCTGCAGAGACACAGCTACACATCTCTACAGAGCAATGTTTCCAGATTCGAAGGTGGCAAAGACTTTTCTTGTTGCAGAAAAAAAGTGTATGTCGTGTCAGATGGCCTTGAACCCTGCTTTAAGAGCCTTGTGCTGAAAGAAGTCAACCAACCGAGTGTTTTCTATGGCATCTGTATAGATGAGACACTTCTTTTGGAACAGCGCTGTCAGCAAACGGACATCATTATGCAATACATTTCCTATGCCCAGAAAATGATGGTTGTGAAACACCTGCAGTCCTTTTGGTTAAATAAGGCAACTGCGAACGACCTTTTAAATTAGGCTATTGAGAGTATTCCCAGTGCTGGTTTGCATTTTTTAGTAATAGACCATACGTAATGAAGTCGCTTTAAAAAACTTATCCAGCAGCATGGTCACCTGATAGATATTGGGGAGTGTTCCTTATATAAGGTGCACAATGCCTTTTCATGTGCCTTGGATTCATTTGGCAGTGAGGCCGAAACTGTCGTAAATGATGTGTATTCTTACTTCAAACACTCTGCTGCACAGTGTTTTGGCTAGGAGCAAAGTCATTCTACATTACATGTTCGAAGTACTTGATGGCAAAACTTCCTCTTGAGAATCAGATGCTCCAACTTGTCAGGTGCCTGCATCCGAGCTATCATAGTACGGAATCTTCAACAGACTCTTTCAGATATCTTGCAAAGTGTGCACCCCAGATGGTTCAACCCGCTGAAATTTCATCTCTTCTTGATGAATTGACGGTGCTAAATCGAACCAGTTACATGCATGTTCTGACATTCCACTGGACAAATACTGGCATCAAGTTTTTATCATGAAAGATGGTCAGGGTGGGCCAAAACATCCGCTATTGTCCAAGCTAGTCAAGGCACTTGTATCACTTCCTCATGGCAATGGTGATGTTGAGCGTGGATTTAGTGAAAACTCAAGAGTCCTGCACGGCAGGTCAAATCTTTCTCTCTCAAGTGTAAATGGCATACATCACATAATGTCATATTAAAAGAGGTTTGACAGTGACCCGAGCTCATTTCCAGTCAATTCAGATGTCATCAAGGCTGTCAAGGGGGCATGAAGACAGTATGCAGAGCACCTTGCAGGCTGAAGAGTGACCATCAAAGCGTATGCGAATAGATGCAGAGCAAAGTTCACCGAATGTGGAACTTACCAATGACCAAGCCAAAAAGGAAGTGGCCGAGACAGAAAAATTGATTAAAGATGCTGACTTGTTGATTCAGCATTCCATGAAGTTGAAGAACTTCTCTGACATCGAGTAGGCAAGCAGTGCTTGCTCAAGCACGAAAAAAGATGGCCGAGTGTATGCCACACTTGCATGCGGAGTAAAAAAGGAAAGAAAGCTTAGTGTGTTTGATGCAAGTGACATTCATGTATTGTGTACCTGCGTCTTTGTGCCAACCAGTCATCATATATTTGTGATCCTAAGCTTTGTTTGGAGCTTGTGTTAGTTGCGCAGTCATTGAACTCATGCGCACGCTGTATTTAATACATCATTTTATGGTATAATAAAACCATTAAAATGCCATCTGACCTGTTTTTTTTTGTTTTTGCAACCTGCTACAAAACTGAGGGCAGCTGCTACAAATCATCAATTTTCCTGCTACAAACCTGCTACAAAACACTTTTGGCCATTCTCATCACTGTACTGACGAACTACTAGTTAAATTTTATTTTGTCGGAAAATATGTACTGTAAAAGGGAACTAAGAAAAGACAAAAATATGAACTGTCGCATGGTCAATGGTGATGACATAACTGTGAAAGTCCGCCTTCACAGTCACTGAAGAGCGCATTACAGCCACAATATGAACAATAAGCTGGCAGGGTGCTGCTTGTCTAAGGCCTAACATTGCACACATCAGCAGCACTTGTGTTGAGTCTTATCTCTACTAGGCCCGTTCCTCTGCTGTTTCGGATGCAAAGTTTAGGGAGACACAAGGAAAAGCTGAATACTTCCGCTTCTTCGGCAGGCAGCCACAAATTTTTCTGGACTCTTGGAATGCAATAACAGTAACACATTCTGCGTAGTTCAACCAAATACAGTACAAAATTTCTCGGAAATTCAGTTTTTTCAGACCTAGTGGTCTCTTGACTTTTGACACAGACTGTATTGTATTGCACTCCTTTATTTATTGATGATTTCAGATGAACTTGCATCTTCTGGTAAGCCATCTTAAGTGACACTGTTAACGTATGAAAAAAAAAGTACACAGGAACTTCACCAGCAAAAAAATGGCTTAAAAGCTAGAAAATGTGGCTTGCATCGTTATATATGTCACCTTTAAGTCTTTCTGTTTTTGTGCTGTTTTTTATTTGCTTGCATTATGCTTTCTTCAATGCTGCCAGGATGCCAGAAAACTTGCGAATGCTTTGTTCATCATAAAAAGGAGTAAAATGAATGTGAAAGTTAGCAGAAAATAATGTCTTGTATTTATTTTCCTCTAACTGCTGCTCGCAGGACAAACACCCTGAGGCAGCCTTTCTTCAAGTACGCAACTTGCACATCCTACTGCCGGCAGGTACACCACGGAACTTGTTGTTCCTGACCGAGCTTTCTGCATTAGTGCTTGAAAGGAAACTAAATGAAGAGGTAGACCTGGCGGGTGACGCTGTGCCTCCTGCTGCCATCAAGTCTGCCACAAGGAAAAACACCTGCACTGCCACTGCTTTGCAAGCACAGCTAATTTCAGATGAAGAACAGTGCAGGAAGATCGAAAGGTTAGTAAGCATTTATAACTTGGTGATTTATGTCAAATATTAACTCTTTCTTCTGCTCATGTGGCCTCGTCCTAATGAGAAATGCAAAATACACTATACTCTCGATTATTCGCTCTTTGAATTTGAACTTACGGTTAACTGAGATGGAATTTTGAATGTTTGATTGACCCGGCCTGTCTGCAATGGGTTTTAAAGTCTCCTAATCCAAATGTGCCATTGCATAAGATCATTTAAAGAATATTTTTTGCTTGCCTGGCTGGAAAATATATGCTGCCTTCGTCACTTCTAGATGAATATTTGCATCCCTAGCACTCACAAAGAAAGCCAATTGTCGGCCTGAAAAGCAGCCAAATTACCCCAACAACATGCACCAAAAATCACATGTCGTTTGCGGAAGAAATAAAATTTGGAAAAACGGACGGTATGGCCTTGGTCTATTGTGTGCAGAATGCTTAAGTCACTTTCACCTCAGCGCACTGGTGCACTTGTGTTCAGAGTTAGGAAGTGGTGGCCAGCTGTCATGGACACAGCCCAATGTGTCCTTTAATTACACATGGGTGCACAGGTCATATATAATATTGAGTACTAGTATTATTGCTGACATCTAAAAATTTTGCTTGCAATCAATGAGAAATCTCTATGATGTTGCAGCCTGTAGGAACAAATAACACACACCAGTTTTATTTTTTGTCTCCTCCCCCTCTCTTGCCAATTTATGACTCACCCCAATTTTAAAGTCCCCAGGTTAGGTATGTCAACATTCATTATAACACCAGTTGGTCAGTCAGTTGGTCAGTATAACACCAGTTGGTTTTGAGTCAGTTTAAAAAAAACTTCTATTTATTCAAAACTCTAATTCAAACTAAATTCAGGGGTCCTATCTAGTTTCAATTATCAACAGCCAACTGTAATTGAAAGTACCAATTTTTTTATCTCTTAAGATATACACCAGCCTCTTTGGCATGGCCAGGGCAGGAATGGGAACAGTGCATTCAGAAGAACAAGAGTTGATGCACGTAAGAGAGGGAATGAAGGCAAAGGAGTGGGCCTGAATCATGCATTGTATTCTAAACCACATGCGTCCTGAGGCAAGCTGGTGAAATGTTAGCGTCCTGAGTGGTGTCAAAAGTTTGAGTTGTAATTATTTTGTGTCCCTTATAATTGGAGGCTCTGGTGTTGTCTTAGTAAGCTATGGGTACAAGGTTGATTCTCATTCGTGGCAGCCACACTTCAATGACACACACACAAAAAAAATTACACATCATCTTCCCCTATGGAAAACCAGGATGGGATGCGAAAGCATCACAAGGGTACAATCGAGTTCCATTTCGTATCACTTGGCAACACCACCCAGTGAAAGTGAGAGTTGAGTGAATTGAGAAGAAAGTAGACATTTGTACGGGGTTAGAAGGCTGACGTTCCACTTCAGCGTACCGAGCTCGTGTTGCTTCTGTCCAGTCGATGTGACATTTACATTCGGCTTTCTTGGCACGAAGTTTGGGGTCTGCTTCCCTATGCTGATGTTTACGTTTGTCTTCTCAAACCTTCCTTTGCTCCGCCGCAGTAGCGCTGCCATGGCAACTAGCACTGACGTTGACATCGTTCATGGCTTTTCACACACAGTTGTACAGAGAGAGAATGATGGAAGCACAACAAACGCGCGCTTTCTACTGTGCGGGGCACTTGCGCCACCCTCAAGCACACCCTTACAGAAAGAGTGAAAGAGTTACATGCAATGATTTACTGCGCTGTACCTGTGGTGGGGAGAGGGGAGTACACATTTGCATAGGAGAGGAGAATGGACTTTGGCAGTATGGGTGTGGATGCCGCAGAATGGCCAGTGGCCCTAGCATAAGATGCTTTCGCATCTAAAAACGTCAGTGTAGTTTGCTTCAACAGGGGTTATTAATGTACAAGAGATAATAAAATAATATAGTCATTTAAAATTACCCACTTTAGAGATCCTCTTAATCATATTGGGGTTTTTGACGCTTCGAACTTTTTTTTCAATCCCTGCCGGCGGCAAGTTATCTTTTCGTCCACTTTTCTTTTTTCATATTTACATTGCAGTCACTTGTAATTCTATCCCCTATACTTTCCTTGGCATTATTGTCTGTTCTTATAATATTGTGTCTAACAAAGGAAATGAGCTCTTCAATTTACACTTCTTTCCTTCATTCATATTGGGTCTTGTTTTGGCAGACTTTGAGCCTTCAGGTAGTATGCGAGGGATTATTGGTCAGCTGCCAGCTGGTAATAAGATCATGTGCTACATCACACCAACAAGCAGAAAGATGAGTGGTCCACACTCGTCGTAATGGCTACTGGCGGCGCTGACTGACGCTCTCACGTTTAAATGTGTATATATGTACCCTATAAAGTGGACGAAGGTATGACCACCACTGGCTTAAGGTAAGAGCATTGAACATGTTATTCGAAGGACGCAGGTTCAATCCCTGCTGGCTGCAAGTTATCTTTTAATCCACTTTTCTTTCTTGACATTTACATGTAATGTAATGCTGTAGTATCGTGCGACCGCACGGAGAACACAGGGCACTGCGCTGAAGCGCGCGCCGACAAAACGTACGCAGCGGCCGGTAGCCAAGCAGGAACCCTTTTATGTACACAAGCATGCTATTATATACATATGTACAACGCCCTCTATTCCGATGGAGGCGGAAATGTTGTAGGCCCGTGTGCTCAGATTTGGGTGCACGTTAAAGAACCCCAGGTAGTCGAAATTTCTGGAGTTCTCCACTACGGTGTCTCTCATAATCATATGGTGGTTTTGGGACGTTAAACCCTACAAATAAATCAATTACAACGCCCTTTAGGGGCCAGCCAACTGGTTCCAAAACCGGAACCGAAACCACGACACCACATCATCCCCCCCTTCAATTGAAGATGATGTGGGGTCCTCCACACAACCAACGCACAATAATAAATGTACATAATACTCAGAAAAGGAAGAAAATGTACAACATAACAGCGTGAAGATATGTACAGCAGACACATGAAAATACAAAGGTAATTCACGCTTGAGAAGAAATAACAACATCACATCATCTCCCCCTTGAATAGAAAGCATGGGGGGGGGGTAACACGTAACACAAGCACACTCTGCACGTAGCACAATGAAGGATACGAATGTACAGCAAGCACACTATCAAACCAAGCAAGTGACGCAAAAGCAAGGCAGAGTGCGAAATATACAGCCCATCATCCCCTCCTCCGCAAGAGGATGTCCGCATAGTCACTGCGATGTTTAAGTCTACAGCGTCGACGCCTGTAGCGGGGCCATTTCAATGACAGCCGTCTTAACTGTCACCGCCCACAGCAATCTGGTAAAGCGAACGAATAGGCCCATGTGCTCTGTATCCAGGGTACTTTCAGCATAGTCGGGCCCGGAACAGGCAGGTAACGACGCCCTGATGAAGCATGGCTCGGCGTCACTGATGCAGAACCCGTGACGAGAGCAGGAACGAACACAGTCGGGGTAGACGCAACCAGCAAAAACACCTCGGCAGCACTTAGAATAGGGACTGACTCCAAAATCACGGCTGGAACACTTGGTTGATGCACTTCTGGTGGACACTGAATAGACACAGTCCCCTGAAGATGATCACCAGTCTGAAATACAGCCGGAGCAGGAGGAGCAGCGTGCAGAACGGGAGCAGGCACAAACTTAGGATGGACAGCTGATGCAGGAAGAGCATGGTCAGCAGCAGCAGACCGGATAGGAACAGCCATCCTCGCAGCAGAACTCCCAGTTGAATCAGGTGGAACCATGGTACGCTCAACTGCCGGCAACACGGCAGGAGCAGATGCCTCAGGAACACGACCAGCTTGGACGCTAACAGGTGCAGCACATGTGAGCATGTTTTCAGTTCGAGCAAGGATCGTCGCAGCATATGAAATTGAAGTGTAGCCCGGTAGAATTTGCGAAATTTCCGCAGACCTTGGAGAGGCCGATAGCACAGCAAGGTCGGTAGCATAACGTTGTAGCAGTATGGGTCGGGGAGGACGAACGCCGCGGCGTTGATGCTTGCGTCGCGTAATCGAGTCGGCCTGTGGAGCAGCCAGCTGCTGCAACGCGCGGTCGACGCGCTCCTATTTCCTGGCATTTCCCAACGCTGCCTGGACTGTGAAAGCGTCCCCCATCTGACCGAATGACCTAAGCAGGTCGGGGTCATGCAGGCCGTACAAAATCTTGTCCTGTACCATTGTCTCTGCTGTGGTGCCGAAATTCCAGTTGGCCAACTGCTGCAGCACTAGAATGAATTGGACGGGAGTCTTGTCCGGTTCTTGAACTCTCCGCCGGAATTGGGCCCGGACGCAGAAAGCATCTTCAGGTGGCGCGAAGTATGCGTCCAGAATGGCTAAGGCCTGCTGGTATGCGTCGCACGATGCGGCATCTCCTGAAGCCTGGACTCCGTCAAGCAGCGTCTGCTCGTCAGCAGCCTTCTAGTATGCTTGTAATCCCTCCACTACAAGTGGGTTGAACAGCAACACCTTCTTGGCGTCGGGTGTAGCCTCCGGAGTGGCCGCGTCGAGGTACACTTGCACGACATGATGCCGTGTCTTTCAGGAAATTGGAGGCATGCCAGGGCATTTCAGGAATGGAGGTGGTGAAATAGCGGGGAACATGCTGCTTCCGAGACAGACTGGATGCGGAGGAAATAAAAGTGGAGCCGCCCCTCGTGTAAAGTTCTGGAATCTGCAGTTTCAGTGGTCACGAACTGGTGATCCGCAGAACTGAAGTATTGGTGGGCTGTATCCAGGGTGCTGAACACGGTAGCACTAGTAGCAAAAAGTCATATGCTCACCTTAGCCAGATGCACACTGATCCCATTCTCGTCGCCAAAATGTAGTACCGTGCGGCGGTTGCACCGCATGGAGAACACGGGGCACGGCGCTGGAGCGCCGGCCGACAAGATGTACGCAGCAGCCGGTGGCCAAGTAGAAACCCTTTTATGTACACAAGCATGCTATTATATACATATGTACAACACCCTCTAGGGGCCAGCCAACCAGTTCTAACACCGGAACCGAAACCACGACAAGATACCACCCCCTATACTTTCCTTGGCATTATTGTCTGTTAGTTTTTGTTCATATTGTGCCTAACAAAGAAAACAAGCCCTTAAATTTACACTTCTTTTCTGCTGATACGATAGTAATTTTAACCCGGTCTTTTGATTGATATGTGGGGTTTAACATCCCAAAACCACCATGTGATTATGAGAAATGCCGTAGTGGAGGGGCTCTGAAAATTTCAACCACCTGGGGTTCTTTAACATGCACCCAAATTTGAGCACACAAGCCTACAGCATTTCTGCCTCCAAAAAAAAAAATGCAGCTGCCACAGCCGAGATTCGATCTCGCGACCTGTGGGTAAGCAGCTAAGTACCTTAGCCACTAGATCACCGCGGCGGGGCTAACCCAATCCTTTAGCTTGCAAGTATTTTTACTTAATGTAATGGTAATTGGTGTATTTTTGGCCTTTGGTACTCGTATACATTTTGGTACTCGTATCAAATAATGCGTAGTCGACATGCCGAATATTTCTTTTATAATAATCAGCACAAGCAGGGAGATGCGAATGCGAAAGGAATGGAATGCTGGAACATCAAGGAATTATTTTGTTTGAAAGCATTGAATTGCCAAGTGTATGCACCCACAGATTTCACGAGACTATGGATACTACATTTGTCACCTAAAAGATGTATCATCATGAGGAAAGTGATTTTGTTCACTTCTCTCAGCGACGCGTCAAAACGCTCTCTCACAAGATTTCACTATATATTTACTGGAATAACAACAGATTCCTGTGTTTTGTTTCTATGAATTTTCATTGCAGGTACAGTATTCAACACCAATGTTTACTTGCTTTTGGTGCCAAGGCCCTTGCTCTAATAGCTGGTTTATCTGTTACATTCTATTTGGCGCCATTACAATTTTATTTGCATTCATTTCAGGCCTACAATTTACTATTCATGCACACACAAAAATAAATCGAAAGGCTTGTTACATTAATGACCCAGGACTTGAAAGTAAGCGACACTCTGGACGCGGTGGGACACTTGATGCGTTTGTGAGTGGCTGCCAAGGCTTTAGGCCTAATAAACCTGTTAACTCAGACATATGACTCGAATATTGGGCTCAATATACCCGTGGTTTAATATGTATATGTGTGAGTGGTGGGTCCAGAATTATGTCAATATACTGTTTTGCACAAGTGAGAGAATTGTGCGCATGTGCAAGGGCACTTTTGCTTATCATTCGGTGACGAAGTGGACTGGACTGGGAAGCCCAAGCAAGGTGTAGGCTCTAAATGCTTGGTAGCAGATGACTCGGCCTTACATGAACGCAAGTGTGGCAAAATAGGAGGTCCCATTTCAGTGTATACTACGAGACCTTTTTCTAAATATCCTTCTTGTACATTGTGCTATAAAATAATAAAACTTACTTTCATTGATTGAAAATGCAGTGGTTATGACAGCGACATACAAACGGCAAGTTTCGTTGTTTATAACTACAGCAAGAGCGCATACTTTATGGCCTTCTTCAGAGGTGCAACAGCTGTCCCAATGGCACCAATTCGATACAATTCCCAATTGTTGCACCGAGCTGTGCCAAAACTATGAAATTGGTTGAAATTGCGCCACGTCACGCCAAAATGCCCCACCAGCCTCAAAATTTTCTCAGTTGAGCTAATTTCATCGAGAAATAGGGGCCACATTGGCCACCTGCATTTGGCATCATCAGTCAAACCAAGCACGCAGACCTTAACCTTAAGCCACAGTGTAAGTTATATACTAGTTAGGTGGGGACACTCGCGAGATGCCGTCGACCAGATAAAGCATGAGATGAAGTAACAATGCCCCGCACCCATCTGCCTGCTGACCGTAGCGGATATCTATCGGAGGGACGAGGGAACTTCAAGCAAAAAAAAAGTTTTGCCGTAGCCACCAAAACAAATAAACAATAATGAATTTCCTAGTCAGCAACCGTGGTCTTGGCATGGTGGGAACATATTTCGCGTTTTTCATGTGCGAAGATGGTCAATGTGCTGCAAACGCTGTCACTGCCAGCCACCACGTTGGTTGCTGTGGCAACGACACATAAATAATTTTTCTAGCTTGAAGTTGCATTGTCCCGGCATAGCCGGCGTTCTCGCCGGGCCAAAGGGCACACGCCGTTGTTACTTTATATGATCAAAAGCACCTTGCAAGCGATATGAGAAATTGTGCTCTAAACCTAACCCCCACCTGAAAAAAAAAAGTTGAGTAAGGGCGGGTGTGGTGGTTCGAAAATTGTTTGTCCTTGTTGTGACTCGCGCAGATGATTGCTTAAAGGAACAGGGTAAGCCCTATACCCGCCATGTAGTTTAGACGAAGTTTATGCACCTTTTTCTCCATAATCATAAGCGCTACAGTAATTTGTGCTTCAGTATCATTGTGATCCCGAGCCATTCCTCTTTTTACTGAAGCAGATTCAGTAGTGAAAATTGTAATGCTCATTTTTTGTGAATTTTTTACTTCTGGTACCTAGTTATTACGCAACAATAGCTATTGGATGTCGTCTTGCAGAAGAGGACTTGCTCACAGAACAGTAATTCTGCTTCACCATATTCCCAGTAGTACTTTATGTAAATACTACTGGCCAAAAGTTATGATTTTAGATACTGTGCTTGTTGAGAAAAAGGAGCATAATTACAAAAAAAGCATGTTTTGAGATAATCACAATTACACTTTAAAATCTGCTATATTTTAAAAGTACTACAAGATAACAGCAATTTGATGGACCTGTTCATGGGGCACCAGCCAGATACTCATCAACAATATCTTTTTCTTTTATTTCATGTTGAGACGTCTTGTCTGACGAGCTTCATTTGTCACCTGCACAGTACGGTCGATGCAGTTTAAGGGTGCGTAGGCCCTGGCTGTGCAGTACCCTGGGGAAATTTCAAAATAGTTCAGCACATTCACTTGGGCTATATTGCCATCATTAAAAGTGAACACAGTATCAAGAGTGCATATTTACAACGTTTGGAGCCCAAGGAAAACATTGTTTTGGAGCGTGCATTGTTTTGGAACACTCGGCTACCTACAGGGGTGAAACGTCTGGGAAAGGCAGCCTGCGCCATTCAAATCCCCATCGAAACATGTGAGCACGATGAGTTGAGGTGAACCTCGCTCGGTAAATCAAGACAAAAGTGCCGCGCGCGCGCGATTTCGATCGGGGACCGATCGAAACGTCACCAATAAACACTTTTTTTAGAGGCGTATACTTATTTTTCTCTCTCTCTCTCTCTCTCTCTCTCTCTCTATATATATATATATATATATATATATATATATATATATATATATATATATATATACATGTAAGTCTTTTTTAGACTGCTCCGAATTTGGGTTTCATGATCATTTTTTTTGAGATTTTAGTTCACCAAAAATAACATTGTGCTGCTTCGAAAATTGCTCCAAATTCTATGTTGGCTGTTGCGCCTCTGCTTCTATGAAATTCATCAGGGAAGAGGGAATAAATATTTACTGCACTCATACATGCTGGCTGATCTGACTCTTTTTTTTTGTCCAATGTTTTACCTTTGGCAGGAAAATAAACGAATGGAAGTCGTTATTAAGTGATCTGCTTCAAGAGCTGGGCATTCCAGCAAAAAAGTAAGTTTTTCTTGTGTTTCTATTTGTCTTGTCAGAGATAAATGACTAGCTTTGTTTGCATAGCCTTATTTTAAGAGCTCAATAGGTACAATGAACTAGCTTCATAAAATCGTTGTCGTAACCTAGGGTTATTGTTTATTACCGATTTGTTTAAAGTAGCAAGCATAGTTATCCTAGTTTCTTTAGCATGGTCTCTTTTCCTTTTTCCTTTCATTTCTTATATTAGCCCTCCTCTGTCAAGTGTAATTTGCATTTGTTAAAGGGCCAGTCAACAGGCTTTAAAACATGCAGAACAAGCTAGCACTTTTTTCCTGCGCCTGACCAACCTCCTTCCACACGCAGTGACGTCAACTTGGTGATCGCTGATGTGACGCAGTATGCAGCTCGTCGATTGGTCTATACCAGGTCTCAAAAACAGTAATGAAGTCAACGCCGCTGATTACCAAGTTGACGTCACTGCGCATAGTAGAAGGTTTGTCACGCGCAGGGAAAATGCGCGATCTTTTCTTGCGTGTTTTGGAGCCTGTTGACTGGCCCTTTAAGAGTGCGGTACTACATAGTCAGACCTTGACAGAACAAACTTCCATTTAGTAAAATCATCATTAAATTAATCTCACAATCCATAGCTCTATTGAAATTTTTTTCCGCTATTTCTTGCAGTTCAGGTTTAAAGGGGCCGTATGACGCAGCTCCCAACAATTTATAGTTTTCAGTGAAAACTAGAAGTAGAGGGTCTACTATGCCTATATGGGTATGTAAAGTGGGCCATAGGAGAACATTTCAGTGCAACACAAGTGTTGTAAATCGCCAGATGTAAATCTCACGTACCGCTGGCGACCACCTTTTTTCCCATAGTGCTTGTGACGTCATGTGTTTGAAGAAGTGAAGCAGTCATCTTCTACTAAAGCTTCAGTTGCCGCTAATCATTCAGTTTCATCACCAAGCTGAAGAAAGCTAAAATTTCTCAATTTCACGCACTGTTGACCACGAAACAATATTGTTTACGGGAATACAGACGCTCGCACAGCTACATGTTTGTTTTGTCATGGCTTGCAAGTGCGCTACTGTTGCCCAACTCTCAGACCGCTTACTTGTTTATAAAAATATTCAATTATAAATGAAGTGCTCGACCAAATGGGCTGAAATATCCCCGGCTTAATTGTGAATGCACAAGGATTAGCCCATATAACACAGATTATGATTTTAAACTGGGTGTTGTGGCCCCTCTAAGTCTTATTGCACACACATACCCAATCTCTCAATGACAAATGAAATATTAGTAAAGATAAGCTTACCTTTTGCAGGTGACTTTCTGCACAGCAACATTGCTGGTGAGAAAGTAATTAAGTTTAAAGTATTCTGTGGCAAGGCTTTTTGTTGCATAAAAGTAAACTGTGCCCCCTACCTTGCCAGCCAATCATTGATTACAACTTAGGTGTGATGGACATTTTGAATAGCGACAAAAAGCTCTGTTTTGCAAATACAGTGCAATGCGAAATCATGTTGCCACTGCATGTGTAACTAAAGCAACAGTTAAGGGAAGATGACCACTTGATGAGATGAATAATTCTTGAACATGGGTTGTCACTGGAGCCAATGTTTTGACAAGTCGTCTTGCTGTTACAACAAGGCATTAACTGCCTACCTTAGCACATGTGTGTATGCTTTGTACACTCTCCCCTGGTAAAGACAAAAGAGGAGAGCAAGAATACAAAAACGCGGCTGGAGGCTGAGGAGGAAGGGAAAAGGTGGGATGGATATTGAGATTAGCTGGCATGCTTAATTGTGTCAGTCAAAAGAAGCGGAAGCATAAAAGTAATAAAAAAATTATGGGTGAAGGGTCTGCATCAGAAAACTAGAAGAGGAGACTGTTATTTCTCTGAATCATAGTTTTCTAAAGCAAGCATCCTGTAAAAATGAGTTTTCTGATGATATGATCAGGACAGTTAGAAATTCTTAGAAGAAAGGCTTAACTCTCACTGGTTTTCACTGTGTATCTACCATATCTGAGTTAAGTTCAATGGCCCCCTTTGAAACCTTCATACCTTTTGGCTGGGGCGTTAAACTTGTGAATAAGATAAGGCTCTCATATCTTACGCAAAGACAACTTAATTAAGATGACAGTGTGATATCAAACGAATTGAAAACTTGCAATCTGTTTGACAACTATACTTTAGAAAACTAGTACCAAAGCGAAAGTGCAGTTTTGCCACCATTCCTGTCAACATTGCTGTCAAAGTTTCAGTAAACAACCCCGAAGTCTAAAAATTGGAATGCAGAGAAATACAGTCGAGCCCGTTTATAACAAACCTGAGCGTGATGCGGCGTTCGTTCGCTGTATCCCGAAGTTCGTAGTAAATGAAACACAACTTTTAAAAAAGTTGTGAGTGAAAATGCAAACTTTTGTTGCCCCCAAAAGTCCGTGATGCACGTGTTTCGAAGAGCAGAAGTAATAAGGGTGGCCTTGAGTTCATTTAAAACGGCAGGGTGCTCGTTCGCCGAGGCCCATGGCATAAGCTGCATGAGGCACTGGCTCCAAAGTTTCGTCGTTCTCGTTATCCGATTCCTCCAAATCGCTCTCGCCACGTACTTCATTCACAATGCCCCAATCTGTGCACGGTTTCACAGTGTCGGTCTCACCGTCGGCCGTAATTAAACCACCGCAACAGATATCTCACCCGCTCTCTCAGGTCGGAGTCGACGACGCGCTGTCACAAATCGCCGCTGCAGTTCGAAAGCTTCTGGCTCAGCATTTGGCCTGACGTCGACGAAGTCGACCTCGCAAAAAGTTTCGCACGCATGTAGCCGTCACCGCCGCCCACGAAATATTCACCAACTCCACGCTCAGCTGAATATCGAGACACCCGAAGCGGCAAGTTCGCTGCCAGGTGGTCAATAGCTATGAGCAATCGCTCCGCAACGTGGCACTTAACGCGCTGATTACGCTCACGCCAAGCCGCTATGCGCCTTGTGGCACTGCAACTTACCTCATCCGCACCGGTTGCTGGCGGCCAAATTATGGGCCGCCGCGTTTCTTTTTTTTTTTTTGTCGTCTCCTCATGCATCGCTTGGAGAAAAGCAGCAATGTTTACGCGTGCATACTCTCTGGACAATTAAAACGAATAAAAGCCTCTTTTTGAATAAACCTAAAAGTATAATGACGATCTTTTGTTACCGTCTGCTCGTGCCGAGCTGCAACAGAAGCGTGCAGGTAGGTGCAGTTTGTACACCAGCGAAGAGAGGTTTTTTGGTGCAAATTAACCATCACGATGGTGGTGTGCTGCGTTCCTTTCTGCGAATCAAGGCAAGAAAAGACTCCTGATGTGACTTTTCATGCGTTCTCAGTGACTAAGGTCCGTGAAAAATAGATCAAGGTGATTTCTATAAAGGTTAAGTCTGCTCAATTAAGGGTTGTCTGGCATGCTGAAAATGTAAGTTGAAAAGACTGCGTGTCTCTAAAAAAATGAGTTGCTGGGCTGGTTGGTGGTGCATGGCAGACTGAGACGCATATTAGCGCAAAAAAATAAATAAACCGACAACCTCAAGAAAGTATACACATTGACGCGCTATACTTACGACTATTTATTAGCAAAAAAAAAAAAAGAAAAGATGACAAGACTGCACATATGGAAGCCATGTCACTACATGTGGTTATGCAACTAGGTTTTGAAACACACCTATTGTGTGACGAATTAGTTTTGAATAAGTGATTTTAGCTGTTGTGTCGTTTCAAAACAGTTGCGGAGTATCTTTCATTGATTGTTCATGTACTTGCGATCTGCATTTGCCATTTGAGACGAAGGCATTTATGTGCAAAATCATATGTATTGGGTTCTTTTCTATGCGCACTGGATGCCGCGGCCACTGTCAAATGTCATAGCCCTTGTCCTTTCTTGCCCAGACAGTAAATACAAGCCAGCTGAGTGTACTCCAACGGTAACAAGTCTATCATTGTATACACATAGAGCTGGTATAATGAGTTAAATAAACATTTGGTGGCCAGCGCTTTTTACAACCTGTCTCCGTCGTCATTCTTTGTTTTGGACGCTGATACATGTGTTTGTACTTGATTTGTGATTCTTTTTGAAAATAATGCACTGAAATGTCAACTAAGTCAACTAAAATGCACTAGAAGATTCTCAAAGTCACATGAAATTAAATGATTCAAGATAGCCGCCACGTTTACTCAATGCGTGATGAACCTCTTCTCTAACCGGCGGCAACCCATGCATTTCCATGCATCCACCGGCGCTCAGCTGGGGTAACTCGAGCACCCCCTAGGCGGCGAAGTTCGGACTACGAGCCAGCGCAGGCAGCTCCGTAGACCGCCGCCAGCTGGGCACGTCAGGAGTACAGTAGGTCGTGGTTGTGATCAAGAGAGGAGAGCAGACTTGTGAGAGAAGGGCAAGGAGTTAAGATAAAGAAGGGGAAGGATGTGGCGGGAGGGCGACCTTGAAAACCAAAAGACACGAGAAGGAGGCACGTTGGGTAGCTTGCTTGAAAGGTCCGCGAAACTCGCACGTAAAAAAACTTGGAAAGAGTGCCTGCGCGCGGCGGTGTTCAAAGAATCCGCGGCCGTGGTGAAAAATCGTTTTGTTGCGCCGGCGGGTTGGCGTGGCCTCACGAACTTCGATATTTCGCGATTCGTTCCGCGCAAATTAACAGCTGATTTCGCGCTTCCGCACGCGCGCGGTAGGCATGCTAAGCCAAGTGCGAAGTGAGTGAGAACAAGTCCTAAACACGAAACGAATCGCAAATTATCAGAGTCGGTGGGGTAGCGTACGCGCGTGCGCTAGACGCTGAATATCGGATACAGTCGGTGGCCGACGATGTTGGTAAAAGGTCTGGTCACTCCAGGCCGGCGATGCCAACGACAGTGCCAGCGATCAAAAACAGGGTAAATGGCCGACCGGTCTTCGAAAGATCGGGGGCAATGTGAAAACACGGGCCTCGTCTGGTGATATGGGGTGCTCAGAGTAGCGGGGGGACAAAGGACGGAGGGGTGCCTAACAAAAAGCAGTCGGGTCATGGAGGAAGGAAACAGCTTTCCTTCCTCTATGGGTTGGGGAGAGCGGCAACTAGAGGGTCGCGGAGGCAGGGTCGGCGTTTAATAATAAGATTGTATGGGCACTTCGCCGATGCCTGATCGGTGGTCGAAATTGGTTTCCCGGGAAGTCAACAGACCGCTGACTCCGTTTGCTGTAACCGATCAGCGGCGCTCGAAGATGTTCGTTGTAAGTGCGATTTTATGCCATTGAACCAATGTATACTTTGACGGTCACACGGATATTGTTTGTTTTAAGCGAAAGTTCCTTTTAAGTGGGGCCGTTATGTGTGGGCTCGATTGTACTATGCACAATCATGCTGCTGCAAGAATTTTGCGAATAAGGAAGTTACAGGGGTTGGAACATTCATTTCTGCTGGTTTCAAATTTTCGTGCGGTCTCGCCACCGTTCTCCACCGTAGGGAGGGGGAAGGGTGGCTCGTTGTTGTGCCTCTGCCCGCTTTGGCTACGTGACAAGACGTCAACAATACGTTATAGGCGTCCAGCCAGTGGTCGACCAGCGCTCCTCTCACACGAGCACGTGTCACGGAGGCGCGGTGCAAGGAGCACCGTTGCCGTTGCAGTAAAGTAGTCAGATGCAAGAAGTAGTCAGATGCCCTTGCATAAAGTAGTCAGAAGCAGCAATTTTGTTTAAGAGAGTTTTGTTTAATGGGAGTCTACTGTATTAGGGACATGAAAAGCGGTAAGCTGATATGAAAGGCTTGTGCTCAGGAGGATAGTAACCCTGGACACTGCTACATAAATTAACTTTAGTGGGTGGCAGTTAACGACAACTCACGATAACCCGACGAGACGTCTGTATCATAGGGGTACATATATAATGTTTATAAAATTGAATAGACAGCATTGCAAACCCAATTGAGCTTTCACTAACATTGCACCTCAATAGTGTATTTTTTCCAAAGCAGTACCGAGAAGTGGGGTGGCTCTGTAGTAGAATACTTGATTGCCACGCAGAATGCTTGGGTTCGATTCCTACCGGGACCCTGATCTTCTTTGGGTCAGCGCTGCCAGTGCCAGTTTTTCCTAACACTTTCTTTACCAATGTCTGTTGCACTTTCTGAGTAGTGCAGATAAACTTTCACTCGCCTGTGATGCATACCCACTTACCAGTGGCACATACTAGTGGGTATTTGCCACTGTTTGACAGACAGTGTTTGACGACGTATACAACAGGATTGTGAGATTATTTATGTCACGACCAGTAGGTCATATTCGTCAAACCGTCTTACCCTGTCATACTAATTTTGGTTCACACCAAGTTAAGGGGGTGATCACGAGAGCACCCAAACGTAGGCAGACACCAAATGTGCCTGCCGTACACAAAAAAATGATTTAAAAACCACCAGGCCTGCGCGGAACATGCAGCACTGTCTCAGCGAAAGCTAATAGGGCAGCCTTTCAGAGCCTTTTTTAACACTCTTTGGGTAGCTGTTGCAAGCACATTTGCAGGGTACCCACTACGCTATCAATCATTGTGTAGTACGCAGGCATTCACTATGCCATTCTTTGTCATTATTCTGAGAAGCGTGGTACCCGCGGCACACTTCCAAAGAATTGTGTGCAATTTATTTTTATGCTCTGGCTGACAACGATGATGAATTCTTTCGGAAGTTTTTGCAGTCCGGGGCGCAATCTCCCACAGTGGGTATGAGCCACAGTTAATAGGTGAACAAAAACAAGCTTTTGTAGCGGGTTGGAGCAATCGATGATCCACTCATTGGGCAATTCACATTGTGTGATACCTGGTTGCTCCCTCGCTGTTCTAAATATGCTTTATTACTTGTATTAATGCCATTCCTTTCCCGATATGAAGTCTGCCTAAGGCCAGTTCGCTAAGGAGTTGTAGGAACCAGCATGGCTTGGTGATAGAATACTGGGCTGGCATGCAAGGGACACTGATTCGAGTCCCATTAAGTCCTTCGTGATTTTTTATTTTAGATTCGAGTTTTTTTGTTCTTATTTTATGCAATAGAAGTTATGGACACCAGCGACGGCAGACAACTACCGTGCCACACGTGACTCATGTTGTGATCTTATAGCAGCTTTCGCTGTAAAATGCAGACTGCATGGCCATAACTACATCACTGCAGGACACCAATTTTAGGGCGAGTGACCGACCGACGAGCTCAGGGGCACGTCAAGTTGCCCATGGGCAAGTTCATGTCACTGTGCATATGAGGGGCATTAGTCAGAGGGGAAGAGGCGTGGGAATCGTTTTTTAAAATGAATGGTCTGCGCAGTGCTGTAATTGGAAAATGTGATCACTGAGATTTACTTTACGAATTGGTGAGTTTGCTTGTAGAGTCCAAAAAAAAAAAATAGTCGTAGCCTGTTTACTGGCTTTTTAACATGCTTACAGGTACATGTTTCTGTGATGAGAACCTGAAACACTCTTGCTTATGATCTCAATAGTTCGTGGGTTGTATGATTTTGATTGTGTTTACAATAATTAAGATGTTAAATCTTGCATGTGCACAAATGCGTAGAATCGCCTTACAGACTCTCGGAAGCTTCTGTACAAAGCTCATAAAAATCCTACATAACATAGGCATGGCTCTTCAAACTTTATTGAGTTTTACATTGATGTAGTTTGAAATAGTTTGCTGGTTCACATGTAAAAAACATAAAAGATTTATAGTAGACAGGGACCAAACTTGCTGCACTTTCTATTCCTAGAAAAATTATGTGTACCACTTATTAAACAGCAGCAACTATAAAACTGCTTAATCTCTGCTTTTTGATCTTGGCTTTTGCATCCTCCATGTTCCTTTGTCAGCACTTACTGAAGGTTGCCTTGCAAGCTAGTTGCTGTGTACTATTACATACTGTGCAGTTGCATATATGTTGAGAATGTGAAGTTGTATATCTGTTGAGATGCCTCTAGATCAGCTGCTTTATAGCTTTTTGCCTAGTGATAGCATTTAAGTTTTTCTGTTCCTTTTGCAGTGAAATGCCTGATGATGATCTGACTGAAGAGCTGCAACTGGTGCGTACTTCCAATGTGTACAAGAAAATAAGTGGATCAATTCATCAGCTGATTCATCAGCGCGAGCAAGAAGGTGCTAGAAGAAACGTGAAATGAAAGGCGAGGCAAGGAAAGCAAAGAGGACAACACGAGCGCTGACTACTTACTGAATTTTATTTTTTGCAGCACACATAGTATATACAACAGGCAACCTTTTAACAGCAAATGTTAATGTCTAGTTGCTCACGTTTGCTGTTAAAAGGTTGCCTGTTGTATATATTATCATGTGTGCTGCGAAAAATAAAATTCAGTTGGTAGTCAGCGCTCGTGTTGTCCTCTTTGCTTTCCTTGCCTCGCCTTTTGTTTCACGTTTCTTCTAGCACCTTCGTGCTCGTGCTGCAGCCTTTATTATCATGAACTCTATCACTGTCTTTCTCATAATCATATCCTGGTTTTGGGATGTGAAACATCAACAATTATTAGTTGACGCACTTGGGGCAGTGTGCTGGTTGTTAGAACACTAATGTTCGAAAGCAGGATACAGCAAGTTTAATTGCAGCACATCATTTTACATTTTAAATACTGTTGCACATAGCAGCTAATTGCTACGATGTGCTTAATGTGGCCCAAAGTAAAGGAGAACCGTACAATGCAGGGGCACTATGCTGTGCCTAAAGAACTTGCCCAATGAGTGGGAAGGGAGAGGGAGAACACAAGCCATGCTGGAGAAGCATCTCTCAGTAACATCTATATTTCCAGCCTGAGTTAGGCTTTGCAAGTAGTCTGGCCCACCTGACACAAGCATCTAGTAGCTCAAGCCCTGCTCAGGCCTGAGTTGAGAAGTTGTTAAGCTGCTCGGCCTGCGAGTTGAGCCAGTCACAAGCTTTCGGGCCACACGGAGCCATTTAGTTGGGCTTTTCTGTTGTGTTGAGGTTGTAGTGGCCGCGATACTGATGAAGAAGAAGAACAAAGCGCCGCAGCATGCCGACGCTGATGGCGGCAGCCACCCACCACTTGGGCGCCTCGAACTGAGATAAAGAACCGTCTGCCTAGAATATCTCGTTGTCACTAACTGCTTTATTCACAACTATGTACACATACGCCTCATACGCACCCTAGCGGTGCATGCCACAATACATCGCTGCCGTTCGAAGTGCCACCTCGCAACTAAAACCGAAAACGAAACTGAACCGAACAGCACAACATTTTCATTTCAGTAATGTTGAGTCATGGTGTATAAAACTTGCTGTGCACATTGGCTTTTGTCTTACTGCTTCATTGAACACTGTAAACACTTCTCATCTTCCTATTTCTCTATGTCGTTCACCCAATTAGTCATTATTGTATAGTAACTATTGTGGTTTTAGTTGATTATAATAACTTGAAGTACTTGACAGGAATGCTACTTAGCAAAAGTAATATACAGATGCAGTTATGAAAAGCAGAAAACCAGTGCTTTCTGTGCAGTTTTATTTCTTATGGCAAACATTTATTGTCATTTGCTGTTACTTTCTTTGAAGACTCTTGATAGCCAAGCCGCAAAGTATAAAGAGGTAATGATGGCAGTCAATGAAGCTATAAGATGGCTTCGAAGACGGGTGAGTTGCACACCAAACTTTGCTTTCAGTTTTTACATTTTTGCTGGGGGAGCCTGCCACAGGGAGGGGGCACTGACTGTACCAGATTCTCAAGCACATCGAAATGATGGAATGAGTTTTCATTGATCTGATTGATGGAACTTCTTTAGTGATGATGATGGACTCTTGCCTTGAATATTTGTAAAGCTTGCCTGCAGTAGCAGTGTACATTCATTGCCACAAGGGATAGTTGCCTGAATACCGGATAGGTGTACCTCTCCTAAATGCTGTTTTTTGCTCATTTGTTTGTGTCACGGTGCTTTTACATTCTTGCATTTTGCTTCTGAAGTGTAATGTCATGTAGAGGTGTTGTTGCAGCACTATTAGTAGTAGTACTATTGGTACTTGTGCAAAAAATTTCTAAGTGTTCATCTCGACATTTCCCCTTCTGATAGTATGCAAGAAAAGTAATGATCAAGAGGCATTGTCACTAAAGCATTGTTCTTGGTCAAAATGTTCTGGTCGCGTTTCGATGGAGGCAAAACGGTAAAGGCCCGTGTACTGTGTGATGTCAGAGCATCTTGAAGAACACCAGATAGGCGAAATTTTCGGAGCCCTCCTCTACAGTGACGCTCACAATCACAACTCGATTTGAGATGTAAAACCTCATATATAACTGTTATAATTGGTTAAAAAGTTTGTCGTGTCTAGGCTTATAAGCTTTATTAGCTGTCAGCTTGACTTATTATGCACCTATTCTGCTTTAGTACCGCAAGACATTGCATAAAAGTGCCTGTATACATTCTTCACTGTCTACATTCATGTCCTTATTAAATTCATATTTCTACAACTTCTTCGTATATATTCATTTTGTTTACAACTCACCAGTATTGTGTATTTAGGGTGGTTGTTACCTACAATGAAGCGCCTTTACTACTGTGTTCCCTAGTTTATTGCACTGCAGCATCATGACATTTGTCGTGCAAAGTTGATTTATTCATGCAATTGCCAGTGATAAAGGTGTGAGGTTGTAGTAACACCGTACTATTTGGATTATTGTAAGATCATGTGCACATATTCATCTCAATAAGATAGAGCACAGACGGGTGCTTTGTGTACAAAGAGGATCAAACACAAAAAGAGAGAAAGTGAGTAAAAAAAAATTGAGGAGAGGATAGGTTTCAAGTTTAAAAATTAAGAACAAGACATTTATTTATTGAAAAACATCTAGACATTGAAAACTAATAAAATGGCTCTTGGTTACTCTCTATAAAATTTGGAAGAAAGTAAGGTGAAGGGCTTAGCACATATCAACGCTAAGCGAACTTGGAACGCATACTAATGGGATGAAGAAACTCGACAGAAATAGTAAATACATGCTTTACTGGTAGTCGTATGAAATTTCATTCCTTTCAGACAGCCAGATTTTTGTAATAAGTTTCAGCTGGTTTGGACTTAAGAAATTATAAAAAATATCTCGCTGTGACCAATCTTGCTACACAGCTATGTCAAACAGTTCTTATGCTAGAATATGCCGTATTTACTCGCCTAATGAATCCACCTTTTTTTGCAGAAAAGTTGACGTCTGTTTTGGGGGGGGGGGGTCATATTGCGGGGAAAAAAAAGTCCCAGGAGTTATTACAGCGAAGGTTTCGCATGGCCGTTTTTCTTGTTTTGGTCCGCGCAATGCATGAAGTAAGCATATCTTATTCTGCAAAATACAATAATGAAGTAGGCATTTACCATTAAAAAGGGGGAACTTTTAATAATGATTCTTATTAATTGGTTCTGTAATACTTGAAGGAAAGCCAAATGAGTGTTTCAGGTGTTACCCCAGGACATTATGCCATAATTAATATGGGAATGAACAAATAAGTAGTAGAGTGACAGTAATGTGGCACGTGTGAAGTATGGATGATTTTTAATTAGAGCACTGATACCGTATGCTATTTTCTTTTTGATGTGAGAAATATGTTTATGTACTCAAGTAAGAGTCAATAGAAAGTCCAAGAAAAGATTAACAGGGACTTGGAGGAATCGATTGCAAGCCAAAAGTTAAAAAGGAAAGCATGCTAAATATTTTTGATGTAATGAAAATACAAATTTAGCCGGGGTTGCGTTAATAGTAAAGAAGTTCACACTGCACCAACTTGAAGCATTTTTCAAGTCAGTGCTTAGATTCTCAACGAGAAGTGAAATGTTTTTGTTTGATGTAAATATGGAAGTGTCATCGGCATCAGAATGAAATTAGTGGAGGACAGACAAGTCAATTCAAATCATTAATATAGATCATTAATATAGATAAAAAATAGGAGTGGTCCCAAGATAGATTCTTGAGGGACACTGATTTTCGTAAATAATTCTTTAGAATACACATTAGGAATTGACACAAGTGGAACGCGGTTATGTTGGTAGCTTTTTAGTAACTCTATAGGACCACATACACTGATTGCTTCAAGTTTAGTTAAGAGAATATTATGATTGAAACTGTCGAACACTTTTGTTTGATCGATGAATACTGCTCATGCAAATAAACCTGCCTCAACGATTTTTTTAGTTGATCAGTTGGATTAATGAGTGCCAGATGAGTAGAGAAATGATCGCCGAAAGCCGATTTGATGAGTCGACAGAATATTGAATTTATTAAGGTAATATGATAGGCGTACTCCAGTTAACTTCCCGAGAACTTTATCAAAAAAAAGGGAAGAATGTAAATGGGTCAGTAATTATGCATCATTGTGCTATAACCTTCTTTAAGAACTGGAGTAATTTACCGTATTTAATCTCATTAGGTAACATGCTAGCCTTGAATATCAAGTTCGTAATGAAAAACGCAATGTCAAAAATTAGGTGCAAAATTAATTTTATATGAGCAAGCAGGACTTTTTCAATTCCTGCACTGATGTATTTGAGGTGTTGTATGACACATTATATTTCTTCAGGAGTGGTGGGAAAGAAGAAAAAATAGGGAGAGGCATCCGAGTGGCGTGATTTGTGTGGAGAAGGGTCAGTCAACGCTAAAAAAGTAGAAACTGAAGGCGTCAGCTTTGCGAATAGGAGAGTTATATTCATTGTTATCGAATACAATTCTTCATACGTGGTGTTGAGCATTCCTGTTTGTTGCTAGCGCATGCAAAATATTTTACTTGCGAGTCAGCGCTGGTGTGATCTGTTTCTTTGTCCTTTGTCTGTGCCGTATTGCGTGCCTGAACATGTTAGCTTACCAACTCACTCAGGTAGCTGCATAAACTTTGGATGTATATTGCTGCATGTCGCATGCCTTCAGTGTAGGCAAAGAAAGCAATGATCACCTTATATGGCTTTGTATATATAGCAACATATCCTAGTTACATACAGAGATTCTGTGCTTGGTTTATTATATATTATCAATTCCTGAGTATTGGTGCTGCAGTGCCCTGTTTTGTGAGTTTGCTGAATGAAGTACCATGTGTACTCATAAATTTTAGCGAGTTTTTTCACAAGCTGTGAGATAATTGGTTCTTAAAGGGACATTAAAGTCAAATTTTAAGTTGTCATTGATTGTTGGATTAGTGTTTGAGAAACCTCTTAGTGCTTATTTTGTCCCAATGTAATGCTTATTTTGAAAAAAAAAATCATTTTTTAGTGGTTCGCACAGCATTAGCACAATTTGAATCGCATGCCTGAAAGGGCTTCATGACATTTGCCTGGCCAAACATTGCTTGCCTTTGCTGCCCAGCAGCTGGCTCTGGGATTTTTGCTCTGAAGGGCACATTACACAACACATGGATGTAACTTTTCTTTTTCAAACCTTCCGTTGGAGCAACTTTCATGAGTGTGCAAGGCACACACAGTACTATGTGATAACAAAACTACCACTGAGATGACCCCTCGCAAGCGAGGCACAGCCCTGTAGAAATGAAACTTTTGCACAACTCTTGTAGTTCTTCACTGAAAGGTCAAGTTATCTTTCCCTTCTTCTTCTTTTAATAAACAAAACACACAAGCAGAATTTTGTTATGTCATGTGCTGCTTCTTTTTTTTAAATCCTAAGTAGCTTAAATACCAGTGATTATTAGTACTCTGGACTCTTGATGTGATCGGGCACATTCAAAAACGTCCCATTGGTAACGTATAGTGTCCTACATTTACCTTAGTCTCTATTACTAGAGCACTGCTACTG
Organism: Rhipicephalus microplus; assembly: GCF_043290135.1. Taxonomy (NCBI): domain Eukaryota; kingdom Metazoa; phylum Arthropoda; class Arachnida; order Ixodida; family Ixodidae; genus Rhipicephalus; species Rhipicephalus microplus. The sequence continues at coordinate 373,348,852 of NC_134710.1, read as the reverse complement.
ATGATATATTGCTTTAGACATTATCAAACATTGACCTTTCACACTGACATAAATTTTGTTTCCCTTTAGTGGCCCTTTATTGTTTTCATTATTGGTGTTATGGTGGATTTTCAGTGTCTTCGTGACATGCAATTTTATGTTTAACTTCTAAAACTGGGGTGCTGAAAAAAGGCATTTGTTAAGTAGACGTTTATTTCATGTGCTCGTGCAGTTATTAATAGTGAAAATTTTTTCAATCGAGTGCATTAAATCATCATCGTTCTTACAGGATTCTGTCGTTCCCACTGATCTGATCGGGTGAGTGATATTTATGTTTTACTTGTCCTGGGTATTTCTACATCTCCTTCTTTCTGTGTCAGTGTTGTTAGCCTGCCTTACTTCCCGCAAAAAAAGGCAGATAACACTAAAGAAGAACACAAATTTTATGATTGCCCCCTTGTATTGGGTCGATTGCCAATACGTGTATTTACACCAACTGTTACAAGTGTGTAAACTCTTCTCTACCCATATTTAGGATTGTATAAAATTACTAATGCATCCACTGTCACCGTATGTATGCATGTATTTTCCTTCTGCTTAACTTGTACTTGCTCATCATAGCTACTCCAACCAAATTGTATTGTATTGTTACTTTTGATGTGGCTGCTTTTTGTGCTTTTTTTTGGCTCCCACTCCTGTAAAAACCCTCCAGAGGGTTAACAATATGTTCAAAATAAATAAATAAATACAGAAGAGAGTTTTTAACTACAAACTGCAGGAACCTCAAGGAGTTAAAATTTCCAGAGCTCTTCATTACGGCATCTCTCATAATTATTGGTGATTTTGGGACCTTAAACTCCAATTATATTATTAGTAATGTAAATGACAGTGTTGTTATTTTAGTGAACGCAGTGTGAAGACATAGCCCTGACGGAAGCTGTTCAATCTTCCTCGGAATAAAAGACTCACATATGTAAAATAATTTTTTCATTTACGCATCAAGCCATGTGTTTAGTTTCCATGGCAGCCACTCTGGCAAACCAAGCTACCATGGGGGGTATATAGCTTTCAGAAGGTTCTCAATGGCAAATTAAATTGCAGGAATGCTGAATTGTCAAATCAGCTCTGCAGATTCTTTCAAGGTGTTGAAATATTCAGTAAGGGCAAGTTGTACCACTTTTAGTTGTTAATCACATTCAATGTTGCCAAGCCAATTGATGAGCCCCTTGGCAATATCCCTTAGCTGATATGTCGCAGCTGATCTACAATGGCTGTATGCCAGTTTCAATACCAATGTCAGCAAGTTTATTGATGATGGCTTGGGGGAATCCTTTATTTCTCAGACGACACATTTGTCTTTTTTTTTTCACCTACAACTTTCTTTTTCAGGAATCTGACACCGAACAATGCATATTGACATAATGGTTGCAATTATATGACTGTCTTGAATTCCACACTGTAATTATAATGATGGCTCACCTCTCTGTGCTTCATTTTCTTTGGCTGTGACCACAAGTGGCATTTCATTCTTCATTAGATCAACTTTTGGTTATTGTCTTATGCTTACAAGAATCCATTACTGCCTCCATCTTGCTCTTTAACTATGTATTTGCTGCACTTTAATGCAAGTTGGTTTTTCTCTGGTGGTAGATATTGAGGCACTAATGCCAATAAATAAATTGTATCATTGTACACTTACTTTACACTGCTTTCCTGAGAACCTTATTGCTCAGTAATGTGTGTTTATACCGCTACTGTATCATTATTTTTTCTCTGTTTCATAGGGACCTGCAAGAGTGTATAGAGTTCAGCAAGCACTTCTTTAATGATGATGAGCAGAAAGGTAATACTGCTTGGCACTTGAAATTTACCTTCAGAGATCAGTACATGCTCAAACGTTTCATTCATACAAGTAATGGAACATTGACAAAACCTGTCACCCTGCTGCATATATTGGAGAGTTGTGCATATGTAGAGGTCAAGGTTGGTTGCATCAAGTTAACAAGGGACATTGCCATTATAGTCATGGTTCTCTTTGTTGTTGAGTGCACTATCATGACATGACACACATAAAAGTTCGCTGCCGCCACTGGTGTCTGTAACCACTATAGTGCAAAATAAGAAAAAAACTAAATAATATCGAGGACAGAAAGGGATTTGAACAGAGCTCTGGGTGTGACACTGCAGTATTTTGCAATTGAGCTACACCAGTACTTGAGACTGTGCAAACTTAACCTAAGGAGGCTGCATTTAGGGTAAGGCACGGCATTAATATGTGTAATCAAGCATTTTAGAACAGCAGAGGAACAACCAGCCGTCACGCAATGCAGATGCATAAGGAATGGGTGGTAGAATGCTCGAATCCACTAGAAAACCCTCAGGCATAATTCTTTATTGTTGTCAGCCACAGCCCCAACAAAAGGCACATAATTACTTTCAAATGTGTAGTGGGTATCACGCTTCTTAGAAGAATGTCGTAGTGAATCTTTCTCTACTACACATCAGTTATGATTACTGACAGTATAGTGGGTACCATGAAAGTGTGCTTTTAGCAGTTACCTAAAGAGTATTTTAAGAAAAGACTAAAATGACTGCTCTTCCAGCTTTCACTGTAACTATGCTGTGCGTTCCATGCAAGCCTGGCATTTTTTCGTGGAAGAGTAGGGGGAGTAACTGCCTTTATGTATGGTCATGTGTGAATTTATATGTCTGGAAAAATATCGAGGGTTGGTTTCAACTCTTCAATTCCCCTTCACCCCTTTCCCACAGTGGCAATTTACATTCCATTGGTTCTAATAACTTCCCCTGTACATTCCTTAGCATTACTGTCTGTTAGATCTCATTAATATTGTGTTAAAACACGGAAAAACGAGCCCTTAGGTATACACTTCTTTCCCTTATTTCATTAAACGAGGGTCTCGTACTGGCAGACTTCGTGTCATTAGGTTGTATACGAGGGACTATTAATCAGCTACCCGCTCATAATAAGTTGACGTTCTACGTGATGCCAAACATGCGCATAAAAGAGTCTTTTCACACTCGTCACTTGGCTTATAGATGGCGCTGACTGGCACTCCTACTTCTAAATTCACATATAAACCCCAAAAAAGTGGATGGAGGGAAGGCCGCTGTGGTAGCTCAGTGGTTAGAGCATCGAACGCGTTATTCGAAGGTCGTAGGTTCGATTCCTGCTCACGGCTGGTTATTTTTTCATCCACTTTTCTTTCTTCTTATTTACATTCCATTGGTTCTAATAACTTCCCCTGTACATGCCTTAGCATTACTGTCTGTTAGATCTCATTAATATTGTGTTAAAATACGGAAAAACGAGCCCTTAGGTATACACTTCTTTCCCTTATATAGTTATAAACTTCGAGAATAGTGCAGCATAGGAAACAAAACAATAAAATATTTATTTAATCCTAACAGTTTCGGCTGGTGGACCAGCCTTCTTCGGAGGATCTAAGTGAAATGGTACAAGTTCCCGTAGCAGAGGGTCACCCTCACAGTTTGAAGACCCTAAAAAAAAAAAAAACACCCCCGAGACAAACGGGCGAACGAGGTAGCAACAGACAACAAGAAGCAGAAGAAGGAGAGGAACTAGAAAAGAGCGACGGAGAGCCACCGGAAATGAGCGGGTAATTCTGGCATTGTTACTGGGTATAGGTAAGACGCGCCGCCAGCGGAGGCGACCAAGAAAAACGGAAAATGTGAAACATGTTGCCGCTTGGACATGTTTAACATTTTTCCGTTTTTCTTGGTCGCCTCCGCTGGCGGTGCATCTTACCTATACCCAGTAACAATGCCAGAATTACCCGCTCGTTTCCGGCGGCTCTCCATCGCTCCTTTCTAGTTCCTCTCCTTCTGCTTCTTGTTGTCTGTTGCTACCTCGTTCGCCCGTTTGTCTCGTTTTTTTTTTTTTTTAGGGTCTTCAAACTGTGAGGGTGACCCTCTGCTACGGGAACTTGTACCATTTCACTTAGATCCTCCGAAGAAGGCTGGTCCACCAGCCGAAACTGTTAGGATGAAATAAATATTTTATTGTTTTGTTTCCTATGCTGCACTATTCTCGAAGTTTATAACTTTTATTACGGTAGCCGGAAGAAACTCTGATCATCTATATATATATATATATATATATATATATATATATATATATATATATATATATATATATATATATATATATATATATATATCTGTAATGTTATACAGATGTACCTTCATGCCAGGCTGCTTTTGGCATTTTGCCATTAGGTGTTGTTTTGAGTGTGGTTTCACATCAGACCAGAAGCTCTTGCTCGCATGCAGTTTGCGCTCTTGATGTTCTACATCTTGTGTGCTTTATGAAGTATAGTTTTAGACATTACAGTAAAGAATCTTTGGAAAGGCCACTTTGCTTTGGTGTATGTTTGCTTGATTCACAACTGTTAGCATAGCTTAGTGCACTGTGACTGGCAAATGTGTGCACGCATAAAAGAATGTTAAAACTTTGTTGTTGTGTTTCTGCCTGACTTGTTTTACTAGTTACTGCATCCTCGATGCAATATAAAGCCATTTGTGGAGTGACCAAGAGCAGCAGTAATGAGTATTGAGTTACAAAAATGATCGCTGAATTGCAGCATAAAACAATAAACCTACAAGGGTCGTGACAGCTTCATGTATTTTCTGCTGTCACAATGGTGGAACCAGAGTTTACCTTGCGCCCACTGCATGCAGTTCAGTTTTGTTGTGGAAACAAAATATGGACATAATACCCGGAGAGGTCGCTAGCATACCTTAATGCCAGTGTCATATTAGACGAGTTTCTGAAATACTACATTTACGATTTATTACAATTTGCAACAGATGTGCCGAATAGGACCAGACTAGTTCAGGTTAACCATTTATCGACACATGCTTGTGGATTTGTGATTCAGGCAAGAAAAGTGTGCCGCTAGCCAGCGGCACTCTGTTTTTATACCTAGTGGTGCATGCGTACTTCACAGAGTTCTCTTATCACTGAAGTGGCAGATCATACAATGCCACCTCCCCTTATTTTTTTTTATAACACACAATAGTCGTTCATAGTCCAGCTTAGAATCTACATGGTGGGTGATGATTTCGCATGGGGAAGAGTCTTGCCTTGGCAGGTACTGGTGGTGCCTGTGGCGCAACTAGAGTTACCTTGAACAGTTGTGGAGTGGGAGGAACTAGTGCATCCCCAGTCTCAGGAAAAGCTAGGAACTCTGTGGTCGTAGCTTCACCAGCTGTTCCATGCATATGGGTATCATCCTCTGCAGGTCTGTGTAGCAGCTGATCCTGGTGGCGACGCCAGGTGAAGGTGCCCCTCAGTGTGGTTGCATGAACTTGAAACAGGACGGGCTTGAGCTACAATCACAGTTGGGAGTCCGCATTTGTTTCCAGAATAATTACGTTATCAGGATAATTACACATTGTCGCCTACAAAGAAATGACGTTCGTGACAAGGACGACTTAGTGCCTGAGTGCAATGCCTGTGGGCTGCTCTTTACCCCATGAAGGGCTTTACGGCATCTAGCTGACTGTGTAAGCTTTGTCCCAGGACCAATGCCACTGATGACTTACAAGTCGTTGCATGTGGTTTGTTGCAATATGACAGCAAATATTTATGCAGCTGTACTTGTTGTGTCTTCCTGTGCCATCTTTGAGGAGGGCGTTCTTTAAGGTGTGAATGAAACGCTCTGCCAGCCCATTAGAGCTGGGGTGGTAGGGAGCCATGACGACATGCTGTGTCCCCATTGCCATTATAAAGTGCTTGAACTCCTGCGAAACAAATTCAGGTTCATTATCCGAAACAATTGTTTCAGGGAAACAAAAACGTGCAAAGAGCACAGCAATCAAATAAAAACCGTGCTTTCTGCAGTGTCAAGCTCGTTTTGAAATGTGTGTAGACCACCACTGAAAGCATGGTATTTTGAAAATGCCCTGCAAAGGTCTACATGAACACACTGCCTCGGTGAAATCAGTCATTGCCAAGGGTAAAGAAGAGCATTGATTGACACCTTATATTGCTCTTGACAACTAGGGCAGCTTTCGGTACAATGTTTGAAGTCCACCTAAAGTGTTGGCCACCACAAGTAGCTGCATGCTAGCTTGTTGCTGCGCATGATACCGGGAAGGCCGTCATGGAGTTCGTGCAGAATAAACTGTAATTTTGCAGAGAGGACTACTCTTGTGCCCAGCATGACGCAACCCTGATACACTCTCAGCTCGTTGTACCCGCAAAAAAAAAAATCTGCTAATCAGTGATCAATGTCGGCCATCCAACATTTATGAATTTCTTCAAGTGACGAAAAATTCGGTCTTCACTTGCGGCAGCCGTGATATCTTGACTCGAAACAGGCAACGAGACCAATCGCAAAGAAAAAAACGCTTCTTCCGTTTCTTCGGTTTTCACTTTGATATATGGCACAGCGGCAGACGGGAAGAGAAATCAGCTTTTGCATTTTCGCTCGATTCTCGAAGATAAGATTGTATGAGTACACTGCCAACGTTCCGGGCCAGCGTTGAACTGAGCTGCCACGATGGTGGGAGTTCCTGTTTTAGATCGCAATATTGTGTGAAGAGGCTTATGGTCTTTGACCAAGGTTAATCAGATCCCATAAATATAGAAGTGGAATTTACTCTCATCAAAAATAATGGCTAGCACTTCCTTCTGACTGTATTTTCCACTTTCGAATAGCATTATTGAAGCATAAGCAATGGGCCATGCCCTACCTCACCACAGACATGAAATTGGATGGTTGCTAAGATGCTAAGATGCGTCGCCTGACAGTCAAAGTTTTCTTTCAGGGTCATAGTGTGTGAGCGTAAGTAGTTTGACCAATAGAGTGACTTGGTTGAACATTTTTTGAGCATGCTCGTCTCAGTGCCAGACTACCTTTTTCTGCAGAAGCCTGTGAAATGCTTGATCTATCATAGTTAACTGGGACAAGAACTAGCTGTAATATTAGACAATGTCCAACAAAGATTGAAGCTGCTTTTTTGACTTCAGCTCTGGGGCCTGGAGAAGTGCATCAGCTTTATCTGAAAATAGGGAATTTCCGTCGGTGTTGATTTTCTGGCCAAAGTAGGGAAGTTCGCTTTTGAAAAATGAGCACTTCTCTTTCCATGTTGCCTCTGTTTTGAAGACACTCTAGCAGCATTTTAAGACTGGCTAAATGGTCCTCTGTTGTTTTCCTTATTACCTGTATATCATCTAGGTGGCAGCAAACACCCTTGAGGCCCTTCAACATAGTATTCATTATCTTTTGAAAAATCCCTGGCTTGGCAGCGATTCTAAGCTAATCTGTTTGCAACGAACAATCTCTTGTGGGTAATCAAAGTTAGGTATTACTTCGAGGCACCAGTCATCACCACTTTCTGATAAGTGGGTTTCAGATTGATCTTTGAAAAATGCATGCCTCTAGACGGAGCTGCACACAAGGCACCAGCCTTCGGCAACTGATAACGGGTGATGTCAAGGCACGGATTCACTCTCACCTTATAATTGCCCCAGAAGCATATGTCATCGTTTACCTTGATAACAGGTAGCACTGGCGTGGCGTAACCTGATGTGGCAAAAGCTGTTATGGTGCCCAGTTTTTCCGTCTTAGACAACTCAGCCTCGACTGCCTTTCCGCTACTGTCTTGCTGCACAAACGGCCTGTTTCTTGCTTTGAGAAACTTTAGTGCCTGATTAGGCTTGGAAACTTGGCCTTTTCTTCGGTGATCATGCCTAGCTCATCTTTAAACAGAGAATCATACGTGATCGAACCATGTCGCCTTTCTTCTAAACAACAAGAATTGGGCAGCTTTGACCTTGGAAGATCGTGGCTGTTACAAATTTCGCTCCACTTAAGCATGATAGCGTGAAGCCATTCCCAGACTAGCAATGGTGGTCTCTCCTGGTAGACGATGTATAAAGGCAGGCTCGTATTGTATCCGTGTTGCACCTTGACCTGTAGGACGCCTTTTGGTATCATCAGGACTGCTGTATAGGTGTGCAGCTTGACTTCTGTCTGCTCGAGTCTGGTTGATGAAAAAAATTGGCGGTATTGTTTGAAAGGCATAACTGTGATGGTCGCATCTGTGTGTAGGTTCATAAAGACGGCCACATCATTTATTTTCATCAGTACCTTGATAGGCTCAATACTAGAAGCAGATACACCCTTTACAGTTACCACTTCTGTGTGGGATACTACTGCTTAAGCTTTTGCAGGGCTCTTAATGGGGCGTTTTCCATGCGACATGCCAGAGGCACTACAGCAGACTTGAAGGTGCCCCTTTTCATTGTACAATAGCATTTGTCATTCAAGTGGGGACTCATTTTCCCAAAATGTTTTGGTGACCGCAGCAAAAACATGCCTGTGACTGGACATTCAAAGCCGCCTCTACTTTATGAACAGTTTATGCATATGCCTCTGCTTTAGCCAGCACACCTGTGCGGGCTTCAGCAGTGCTTTTTGTTGCGACCTCTATAGTCTGAGTGTGCTCTACCGCTCTCTGAAACACTTTTCAAGGAAAGTAGTAGAATGTGTGTACCCATTTGTGCATCAAATGAATACCAGTGTCCAGTATACTCAACATGCTTCTCCCGTGAAAAGCATTGAATTCACAGTCTCCTTTATTTTTTGCATGCTTTTCAATAGCCTTTTTTCTAGAAAAGAACATTAAAATTTTGTTCGATTCCAAAAAAAAAGTTTGGGACCAAAAAGGATATGCTGCACTTGCCTTTTTGCTAATGCATCACTGGAACGCACATCATGTACATTGAGCTAAAGCCCGTACAGTTTTCATAAGAATCGCCTCGCTATTGGCTGCTGTTGGACTGTTGGTCTTGTCACCTTTTTAGAGTGGCACACCATTTTCTGTTAGTATACTATGTGCACTATAAGGTTAGAGACATACTGTTGTATCAAATGAGAGTTTCTCTGCTCTAAACCTATTCCAAAACATTTTTTTCAACTACAATCTTGCTCTGAAACACAATTTCCTTGGGCGCCTAACCTGGTTCTAAACATTTTTTTGCTCAGCAACTTCCTTCAAATCCTAAACTGCCTGGACCACTGATTTTATGTTCAGATGCCTTAAAGCAACCACTGCTTGGATTCCTTACAGTCATGTTATATTATCACTTGACAAATTAATGACATAATTATCAGTTTATAACTACTGGCCTGGAGCTACTTTGTAGTGTTTGGTGGCTGTATCAAAAACACCAGATTATAGTCAGCAGGGCCATAAGCCTTGCCTGCCCGTGCATAAATATTTTTAATTTCTATGTATGTATACATGGATGTGATAATGAGTGACATCAGTGCTGACACTAAGTTATACTTTTGGTTTTTTCCCTTGTTTGCTTTAAGTATACATAACTGAAATAAACTATGTGCTTTTTGCATGAAGCCCGTGTTAAGAAGCACTCAAGTTTATCCCGGGTTTGCACTACATGGGAATCTCTGAATGATTGCCTAGGAAAAATTCATGCAATGAGGTAAGTCATCATTTTTCATGACATGAACATTCAGTAGAAACTTTGTGAGAGATGAGATCGAGTAACGAGTGTGTGATTTTCGGAAGCGGGTCTCGGAATCTGTGTGTGGTTGACAGTGGAGGAACGACATTGCGCAAGTGTTGATTGGGCCCAGGTCTCGGAGGCTGGATGGGGGTTGATGGTGGAGGAACGAGATGGCGCGAGTGTTGAGTGACCAGAAGAGGGGGCATGCAAATGCACAGGAATAATGGAGGAGAGAGACGAGGGTATGAAGGCAGATATGTTATAAATGTGGCACGGAGAATAAAGGATCTGCAGAGTGTGCATAGTAAACGTGTGGGTCATGTAGTATATCATCAAGTCTGACAACTTGTCAAAGCAGTCATGTATGGTCATCTATCTTAGGTATACATATGGAGCATGTTATTATCGGTGATAAACGTATCTGGTAATTCGTTTTGTTGGTGTTAGTTATTTCTTGGATTGACTGTATTTTACCCTGTCCTACTTAGTGTCCTATATAGTGTACATGTAGAATAGAAAGGTAAAATGAACTTTGTTTCTGGAGTAGTTCTTATTGCACCAACTTTTTCATACCTTTGTGAATAAATGCTATATCACTTACCGTCTCTCCTTCAAACTTTGGAAGAACTGAATACTTTGAGTGCAGTAGTATCTGCTAATTTATTGTAAGAGCGGTTATTGTTAGTTTGCCTTGTTGATTATCCCCTGTAGGGGCGTCTGCTCAAGCAAGTGTTTGGTCAGTGGTATCACTATGGACATGAGCCAACAGATTGGTTTTGACCTCCTCCCTCACCTAGCTGTGCGTGGTGTTGCTGTGTCTAGGGAAAAGGGGATCCTGGCTGTTGAGCCAATGCCGGTTAGTTGGGACAAAGGCAACATACCCCTTTTGCCCGAGTTGGACGTAGACAGCACCCCTGTGTTGACTCACCCAAGGGAAATCTGCAGTCGCTTTTTCCTGTCTCTCTCTTCCCTCTTCTTGTCTCTGTCACTTTTTATCTTTCTTGTGATCTCTCTTTTGTTTACTTTCTTCCGTTTACTTCTAAGTTTTTTGGCGGCGAGGGTTAACCTGGTGTAGCTATCCAACCTAGGGTGATTATTTTAGGTTATAGCGGTGATGCATGGCTAGCGACTTTAAATGTTATCCAACCTTGTAGGTAGCATCCCCTTGTTGGGATGAACAGTTGGTGGCCACCATCGCTGCCCAACTTCAAATACTTTGTATGGCGAGCTCTTTCCCCCCCTATCCGCATTTGAAATGTGACGCACCTATAAAGCATTCACGTTAGTAAACCAAAGCAGACCTTCCCGAAGTATCATGTTATTCATAGCCAGGACAAAAACAAGACAGTCCGAGCGATTTCATCTTTTCGCGTATCGAGAACTCTCACAGAAGCAATTGGTCTGGGATACAAAGTCGCAAAGATGGGAAGCAGCAACCTCCTTTTAGAAGTTTGTGACAACATTCAGTATCTCTTGCTATCCACTCTCCTAGCATTTGGGGACATTCCTGTTTCAATGGTTCCACTCATGTCTATGAATTCAATGCGTGGTGTAATCTCTGATCTTGACCTTCTCAAGCTAAGTGAAAGCTGACCGCTAGAAGGATGGCAAGACCACAACATTGTTAAGGTATAGAGAATAATGGTCAGGCGTGGTGAAAAAGAAATATCCACCGTACACATCCACCAGCGATCTGCCCAAATCCATTGAAACCGATTATTGGCACCATGTCCGACCCTACATATTTAACCCCCTCAATGTTTCAAGTTTTAGCATTTTGGACATGGATCGCAAAATCGCAGAGGGCGCGCTACTTGCACAAAATGTGCATAGCTTGAACACTCCTCGGACACTTGCGCTTCAGCACTCCATTGCGCTAATTGTGAAGGAGATCATCATGCCTACTAGTGATCGTGCCCTTTGTGGAAGAAGGGAAAAAAATAATTGAACTGAAAGTTAAGTTCAACTTGTCTTCTAAGAGGTGCACAAGCGTTTTGCACTGCCTAACCAGTCCGCTCCTTCCTTCACTGATGTGACATGCTGGGGCGCCGTGCCACATCTTTTCACGGCCTCAATAGTCACACTAAGTATGACGACAGACTCCCAAGTTGACTATATTCAGGGACACTGCAAGCACAGATAAGCCCGAAGCTGCCTCAAATGTGCCTGCTGAGCGGGCACTATCCATCACCTCAGATGAGGTAATAGACACAAGTAACACTACTCCGGCATCTCAGATGCAGGAGGAATGGCACCACTGTTTGAAGCAAGCCAGAAAAGCAAAAACCCCAATCACAAGGCCTGACCAGGGCTTCCTAACCTAAGGCAACAGTTCTTTCACAACACATAGCACTAATTTACACTCAAAATGTATGCATAAATTATTTTTTGGAATGTAAAGGTCTGATCAGAAACCTTGACGATATCCAGGAGTTGCTACACGAACATTCACCAAAAGTGCTGTGTGTACAAGAAACACGCTTGAAACGCAAACACACCAACTTTCTCTGCCATTATGTTACTTTTCGAAAAGACCTGGATGACGCTTTGTCGTCCATTATACTTACTCATGTACACATCTACCACTTGAGATATCTCTAGAAGCAATGACTGTCCGAGCCGTCCTCTTCAACAAACTTACTACAATTTGCTCTCTTTGCATACTTCCAAACTACCAGCTACAAAAACATGAGTTTCGGTCTTTCGAACCTTTCGAAACCGTATCTTCTTCTTGGAAACAGGAATGCACATGGCAGTTTATGAGATTATTCTTGCTTCGATGCGCGAGATCGTCGAATTTAACAGTTTTTTTTGCTCTTCTGGGGCATGTCTCTTGAATCGAAAACAACCAGTTTATTAGAGCATTACAAACAAAAACTGCTCGTTCATAGATATCAGCATAACATCCATCACTTATGCCTTTACTTAAATGGAAAGTCATTTGTAATCCTTATGAAAGTGACCACTTTTCAATAATTCTGAGCATACCAATTGGTAATGAATGTCCCCCAAAGGTTCCCAGGTGGCAGATGGACTAGCCCAACTGGGAAAAGTTTCAAAAAGCTACTCACATAGCTTGCTCTTATACGTGCGGCTTTAACGTTGATGCAGCTGTAGACTACTTTACAGGTCCTCTTAGTGATGCTGTAACCAAGTGTATCTTGCAATCTGGACAGTCTACCAAACAATGTGTTCCGTGGTGGAATAGTGAGAATAGTGAGCGTCAAAATATGCCTGAAAAGCAAAACAAGGCATGAAGGTTGCTTTACAACTCTCCGACAGCCAATGATTTTGGACAGTTTTTAGAACATAAAGTATCAAGGCAGGCCAGCAGGCTGCAAGAAAGCATTGGCAAGAGTTTTTGTCTGGCATCACTTCACATACACAAGAGGGCAAAGTCTGGAATATGGTTAGTGTAATAGCTGGACGATTGGCATATCACTCCCTCTCATTAACACATAAGGCGACAGCTTGAAAGACACTATTAACAGGTTTCCAGCTCATCATACTATACTGAAGCGTTTCATGGTTACAAAACTAGAATATAGAAATGGAAACTAGAGTGCAAGTCCACAAAACACGAGACATGCTGCAATGAACCTTTCTGTTCAGCTGAGCTACAAGCCTCACTAAACGGCTGCAATAAATCAGCCTCAGGCTCCGACCATGTGGCCCACGAAATGTTGAAACACCCACCCTCTTGTGGTGTTTGCGAAAGACGTAAGAAGCACCAGCAGCATCACCGTACAAAAGACGTTTATTGTACGCAACACATCGAATATATACATAAAAGACAGACGCGCCCCCTGGGGGTGAAAGAACACAAAGTAAAACCGAAACTGAATATAACATACTCCCTCCCTTATATGTAGTGATTAGTTGTTAGTAAGTGTTAGTAAAAAACCCCTATGCATGCACTGTACATTTTACACGCTATATACACATACATATTTACACTACATACACACTGTGCTATACACACAGGCAACTAGTGGGTCTGATAGTCCTTGAGCCAGACCGGTGGCCGGCGCTCTCGGGACGGCCGATGGGGATGCTGCACGGCCGGAGATGGTAATGAGCTTGTAGAGCTCTGTAGTACGCCAGGAGACCGCGATTGCGGCCCAGGAGAAGGCGGCTGCAGCATGGCAGGCTCCGGTACAGGCAGCTGCGGATCAGGAGCAGGCGACTGCGGTACGGCAGACTGCAGTACGCCAGGAGGCGGTGGCTGCGACCCGGGAGAAGGCGGCGGCGGTAGGGCAGGCTGCGGCACTTGAACCGGAAGCTGTGGCGCAGGTAGCTCCGAACGTTGGTATGGTGGACTCGTGCCCCTCTCAGGAACCCGGGAAAGCTTGGAGGCGTTCCATGTGCGGCCGTCTGCAAGTCGGAAAGAGGCAGGTCCCCTCTTCCCCAACACCTCAGTTGGCGAGGAAAAAGAGCGATCCCCCTTGAAGCGAACGGACGGCTTCTTGATACGAACGAGATCACCCACAGCTATCTTTAGCTCCTTAGCAGCTCTCCTGCGGTCCGTGTACTCCTTACTGCTTCGCTGTTGAAGGCGGACCCTTTGGCGCAGTCGCGCCAGTTCCTTTGCTGGGTCTTTTGCAAACGCTGGTGCCAAAAACCCCACAACATCCAATCTGGTTCGGGGCATTCGCCCATGCAGCAATACTGCTGGGGCAACTTCAGTGGTAGCCTGTGGAGTACAGCGGTAAATAGAGAGGTAGTCCATAACTGCTTGTCGGATAGGTCTCCTTTCGAGGAGTGATACCTGGATGAAGTTCTTCAGAGTTCGATTGAACCTCTCGACTTGCCCATTCGCCTGGGGGTAATATACAGACGAATGAGACAGCTTGATGGCTCGGTTTTGAAGAAAGGTTACAAATTCACGTGAAGTGAACTGCGGCCCATTGTCACAAACAATCTCTTCCGGGTATCCTTCACGGGCAAAAACACTGGTTAAGAAGTCTTTCACGGTGCTTGTGGCCACTTCGCTGCAGAAATATATCTCTAGCCATTTGGAATGGTAATCGACCAGTGTTATAGCAAATCGGCTATTGTGAGGTGCATGTTCCAATGGGCCAACAATGTCTAGGCCCAGTTTCTGCCATGGCCTTTCAGGCCAGTCAATAGGCTGCAATGGCGCTGGCGATGTTTTGGCAGACTTATCTGCCTCCAGGCAGATGTGACAGTTTTTCACGGCAGATTCAGCTTGCTTGTCCATCCGTGGCTACCAGAATAGCTCACGAAGTCGCGCCTTTGTGCGCGTGATGCCCGGATGTGCCTCGTGGGCAACGGCGATGAACTGAGCCGTGAGTGAGGACGGAACAACGAGGCGTTCTGCGCGTAGTAGAAGGTCATCAACAACAGAAAGTTCTTCGCGCACAGAGTAGAAAGGTTTTGCCTCCTCTGGTATGGACTTTTGTGGTGGCCAAGAACCGAGCACGAACGACTTGACCGTTTGCAGACAACCATCGTTGAGAACGGCTTGCTTGAATTCTTCCTTCCTCACGCAAGCCGACTCGACCAACGACACAATTTCTTCATCCTTGTCCAGCTGTGCCTGCGCGGCAGGAGTTGGCAGCCGAGAAAGAGCATCTGCCACCGTGTTGGTGGACCCCTTGCAGTACTCGACAGTGAAATTGTAGCATAGGAGTCTCGCATTCCAGCGTGCAATTCGAAGTGGCCTTCTGCCACGTCCTTGCGAAGACAGCAACGATACCAACGCCTGATGGTCCGTTTGAATCTTGAAATGGCGACCCCAAAGGTATGTGTGCCATCGTTCGCATGCCCAAATGCATGCCAACGCTTCGCGTTCGCCGACCAAGTACTTTCTTTCCGCTGGTGACAAGGTACGAGACGCGAAAGCCACTGTGCGGAGCTCATGGCCATTTTGCTGCTGCAGAACGGCTCCCAGCCCACAGTCAGAAGCGTCGGTCGACACGATGACTGGAAGTGATGGATCGAACATGTGGAGAACTGTACTTGAAGAAAGCATTTCCTTGACCCTCCGGAAACTACTGTCTGCTTCGGCTGACCAGATGAATGGCTCATTCTCGCGATGCAGAACGCGCATAGGCTCGACCACCTGGGCCAAGCGGGGAACAAACTTGGAATAGTATTCTACAAGACCCAGGAATGAACGGAGGGCAGCAACATCTGTTGGCACTGGAGTGTTAACTACCGAGTCTACTTTCTCTGGAAGCGGCGAGATACCTTGTGCAGTGACCTTATGCCCTAGGAAAGAAAGTTCTGGAACGTCGAAGAGGCATTTGTCGTTCAATTTCAGGCCTGCGGACTTGATTTTCTGCAAGACCTTTGTTAGATTCAAAAGATGTTCTTCTGCACTTTTCCCAAAGACTATCACGTCATCAATGTAGAACAACACACCAGGGCAGCCATCCAGAATTGTGGCCATCATCTTCTGAAATGCCGCTGGGGCAGAAGCTAACCCAAAGCAAACTCTCTTGAACCGAAAAAGTCCTTCATGCGTGATGAAGGCTGTCAGGTCCCTGCTGTCAGGGTGCAAAAGAACCTGATGGTAGGCAGAAGCCAAATCAAGTTTTGAGAAGTGTGTCGCGCCTACCAAGGCATGAAGGAGTTCCTCTGTATGAGGCAACGGGAAGCTGTCTGGTACAATAGCCCTGTTAGGCTCCCGGAGGTCAACACAAATTCTGATGGTGCCGTCTTTCTTGTCAACGACAACAATGGGCGAAACCCATTCAGAAGCATCGATGCGTTCGATGATGTCAAGGCTTAGCAACCTGTGAAGTTCATTTGACACTGGTTCTCGAAGTAAATATGGAAGACGGCGCAGCTTCGAAGATACCGGCTGCACGCCTTGCCGAATCTTGACACGATGCGTAAACCGCTTAGCAAGACCCAACTCGGGACTGAAAAGTGAACCGAAGTCGTGTTCCAAGGCTGGCGGAAGGTTTGCTTGCCTGGGTTGCTCTATTGACTGCATCGGAATGTGACAAGGTGTCGGGTCATTAACACGCGGCGGCGGGGCAACGGACGTGTGCAGGCACTCAAGAGTGGAGCCCTGTATTCGAAGATTTAGGGCCTTAATGCCGTCGAGGCCTATCAGACAAGTTTCTTGGCGAACGATGTAGAAAAGAAGTGGTGCAGAGCGCCCTTTAAACTGAACGTCTGCCTGGAAACAGCCTAGCACGGAAATTGGCCGCTTCGAATAGTCAAACAAAGTGACATGCGGAGCTGGGAGGAGCAAACTGCTTTGAAAATGTTTGTGGAATTCCTGCTCTGATAGAATTGAAACAGACGACCCTGAGTCAACAAGGAATGACAACTTGACATCCGCTACGTGTACTTGTATGTAAATTGCGCTGCGAGCGGGATGCTGCACAGTCAAAACTTGCTCAGAACTTCCCCCTGACAAAGCATCGTCATCGATGCCAACTTCACGAATCCTGCCTTGCATTTGACGCTTGCGGTTGCATACTTTCTGAAAGTGGCCCTTGATACCGCAAAACAAACACTTCTTTCCCTGCGCAGGGCACTGTGACGCTGATTCGCGGTGATTCCGCGAGCCGCATCGGAAACAGTGTGGTGAAACGGACCGGCTATCTCTGTCTCGCCGAGGGGGGCGGGGCCCCTGCGGCGCACGCGAACCGCTAGCGCTTGGAGAGTTTTGCTGAAAATGCGCTTTTGGTTGGAAATTGAAGTTTCGCGAAGAATGCGAATACTGGGAACGACGCCATACAGAAACAGGCTCGACCGAAGCAGAAAATTCCTTCAGCTCTTCAGCTGCTTGCTCAAACTAAAGAGCGATCCGCACTGCGCTCTCGAACGAAAGGGAGGAACCCTCGAGCAGCAACCGTTCACGTACGCGGTTGGAAACAACGCCGGCAACAAATCGGTCCCGCAGAGCATCATCTTGTGAAGCGAACGAACAATGCGAAACGAGCTCCCGTAAAGCAGCAACAAAGTCATGAACGGACTCACCTGCGTGTTGGCTGCGGCGGTGGAAACGATGATGCTTGACGACGACGTTACAAGACGTGGAAAACTGCTGCCGTAAGGCGCTGAGTGCAGCCTCGTACTCGTAAGTAGCAGCCGCGGGAGGCTTCTCTTGTACTTCCGGTGCTGCGGCGCTTGCTGGTGCTGCGGCATTTGACCCTGCAGGTAAAGTCCGGTAAACACGTTGCCCTTCCGCCCCCAAACAATGCAGAAGAATGGCCTTGCGTCGCGCTGGTGGGAACTCAGCTGCTCCGGACGCTAGAAGGTAGACTGTTAAGGTCTGCTCCCACTCCTCCCATGGAAGTGACGGCCGGCCGGGCGTCGGGAGGAACGGCGGCGGCGGAGCAAGATCGGAGAAACTCATGGCGGGGCGGACCCGGACGACACTCGATGCTGAAGGTAGCTTGACGTGTTTATCCCATCCTCGTCGCCAATGTGGTGTTTGCGAAAGACGTAAGAAGCACCGGCAGCACCACCGTACAAAAGACGTTTATTGTACGCAACACATCGAATATATACATAAAAGACAGACGCGCCCCTGGGGGTGAAAGAACACAAAGTAAAACCGAAACTGAATATAACACCTCTAATATCCAGGAAGCCCTACTCTTCGTGTATAATGCTGTATGATTTTACGGTGAGGTCCCCTTGGCCTGGAAGAAGCCATCGTTTTTTCTATTCTAAAACAGGGCAAAAACCCATTCCCGATTTTGGGCTGCAGGCCAAAAGTGCTTACAAGTTGTATTTGCAAGGTGCTTGAGAAAATGATAAGCAGGCGACTGACATATTTCCTTCAAACAGTGTGGGTTTCAAGAGGCTAAATTCAGCACTGACCACTTCGTCCGTATCGAGGCTCAAATTCATGATGATTTAATTCATAAGGAATTTTTTCTTTCTGTGGTCCTTGATATTGAGGCCTACGACACTACATAGCACTTAGGCATATTGAGAGACCTCCCGCATTTGTGTGCATGGGCACGGCTGCTGGATAAAAAAACAAGGTGCTGCCTACTGCATGCCGCCAAAGCGGCGGGACGGGCCTAGTTCACCTCGAGCCAGCTCTGGCGCCACCACTTCTCCAAGAAGAAACGATTTCACACACATTTCTACTCGGCACAGCAAGCCGAAAATAATGCGTTTCGTAGCTGCACATTACACCACATATGTTAACAGTTTGCACTAGGAGGGCCAATCATTCTTGGAGTACAAGCCTCAATACTCTCCATGAATGCTGTCCGTTTGACTCACCTGAAATGAAAAGGGTCCCTAATTTTGTTCATGGGGAGGCAGTCACCGGGCAGATTCCAAGGGCTGACGTATCGGCCCACCGAAAAGCACGCACAATTTAAATGTATTGTCTCACCGGTTCGTCTAACGTTGTTGAGTTCATCTGCGAAAATGGTCGCCCCCAAAAGAGGCCCTGCCTTGATGTCTGTATTTCTCATCATCTGTGCAGGTTGGCTGCCACGTGTGTAGATAGTAAGGACATCCCCTGTGCGTCTTTTCATGCTTGTTTTCGCTTGTTTCATTGCGCGTGCCCATGAAGGGAACATTTGGCAAGGTGATTTGATGCTATCATCTGGGCGCGGTGGCACGTGTCTGCTTCAGCGCTCGGTTGTAACAAAAATAAGTGCTCTGTTACGATAATATTATGCATCTTGATATGTCTATTAAAACTCTAGATCGCAGGGGGAATACGTTGTGCTTCAGTGTAGCGTCTTTTTTCGCGTTCGAGCTGCTCGGCGGCACAGAACAACTTTGCGGCATTACACCACTAAAAAACCGTCTGCCACGCATGCACACACCAAAAAATCGTACTCGATCACAGGAATCGTGAGGCAAACTACCCCTCACACACGATCGCACCCCAAAAAAAAAGCACGAGAAAGCACACGGACACGCACTAATCCTCACACAACCACACTGAAACACGAAGTGCCATCCCCTTTTACAGGTGGAGGATCAGCACATTCCCCAAAAAAGCGGCCGAAACTGTCAACTCTGCTCAGACGTGCTCGCCCATTGACGGCAAGGCGACGCAGCAGGCCGCATTTTGTTTTTTATCCAGTGGCCGTGGTATGGTTTAGAATGGTGACAATAATCGAAAGCTACCTGTCCAATCGAGCATTTCGTGTTGAAGTCGAAGCTATTATATCTCGAACATCTATTAAGGAAAAGTAGCGCTGCAAGGTGGAGTACCGACTTGTGCTCTTTATTATAAAAAATGTTTCACTGCACATATGTTTCACTGCACATATGTTGACAATGTACACGCAGTTTCTTTAATTGTGCAACCTTTTAGGGTGTTAATGTCAGTTAGAAGTGTGGCAGTTTGGGCTAGTTGGTATGACATGACAATAGTTATAGTGTGAGAATAGAACGACCACAAAAGGACATGAAGGAGATTTGGGCTTAGTTGGTATGACATGACAATAGTTATAGCGCGAGAATAGAACGACGACAAAGAGACACGAAGTCTCCTTCATGTCCTTTTGTCGTCATTCTATTCTCGCGCTACAACTATCGTTAATGTCAGGTTCAGTTAGGTTTAACAAGGTCCCTCAATAGGGAGAAGAAAATGAGTGTAAGTTGAACGCACAAAAAAGCACTTGCATCTTATTCTGCAGAAAAGATAGTTTTCATCCTACTCTTGGCATCAACGTGCATTGTCAGCATCTGCCTGTAGAAAATGAGCATAAGTTTCTGCGCCCAATATCAGACACCAAACTTGCATTCATACCACACATCAAGTGCATTAAAAAGAAGTATTTAAAAACCAGGAATATTCTGAAAGTGTTGTTGCAAGCTATGTGGGGTGGCGACAAGAAAGGCCTTCTCAATTTTTATAAAAGCCTCATTCATATTCACTTAGACTACGTGGCCATTGTTTATCAGTCTGCGACACCAAGTGCCTTGAAGATGCTGGATCATGTGTACCATTTGGGCATTAGCCTTTCTACGGTTGCTTTTTGCTCTAGTCCCGTAGAAAGCCTCTACATAGAATCAAATTAGTGGTCACCCCATCTAAAGAAATTTACATGTATTTTGTATATCATCTCATGGTGAACACGGACCTCTGAAAAGGAATGCGCTTGCCTCGTGTGGGCCATTTAAAAGCTAGCCTGTTATGTGTTCGATTCGAGGTTTGTGGTCGATTTTGTATATCATCTCATGGTGAACACAGACAAGGAACACCAATCTCACCCCACAATCAATGGTTCATTCAGTTCTTCTTTGTTCGACCACTGTCCCTCGTTGAGACAGCCCTATTCACTTCATGTGAGGTGCCTCGCTGAGGAAACAGGTGTGTCACTTCTTGCACACTCTTTGATGGCTCCCACTGCATATCTGCCGTCGTGATGATGGCAGTTCATAGACTGCGATGTATCTTTCGGGGAAGTTCCTAAGAACATAACTATTTCTCCCTCCGTATATACTTCCTTGAACTCCAGCATAAGTAAAGACATACAGAATTCTTTACCAATGCCACAAAGTCTAAGGACACTTCTGTATTCTATGCTGTACCCATCCTTTTTATATGGCTCTCTGCACGGTAACACAAGCATTTTCAGAGCAGAGGCATATGCAGTATTTGCGGCCTTCAAACACAATAAACATTTAATACTATGAAGTACAGTAATATATTACAATGATTCCCTCAATAGGGTAAAAACCCTCAAAACGCTGAAAAAAACACAAAAACCATGTCATTGTCTTGCTCTACTCACTCATATGCATGGTCTACACACAAAAACAGCATGCTGTAGTGTGCTGGGGCACTGCAGTATCAAAGGCACACCGCACAGCAGTAACATTTCCCAGGCTGAGAACAGGGCAGACACACACTACACACTCATACCTTTTGTTTGTTGGTGATTCAACATTGTGTGAGAGATGTGGTGAAGCACTAACAGTGGTTCACACTGTAATCTAGTGTAAAGAGTTGGAAATGTTTAAAAAAAATAAATCACTTTCCATTACCTTACTGGCAGCAAATACCGTTTCACCCTTCAGTGTTCATCAGTAGGAATCCACTTTTCAAGCATGAATCATTGTTTGCATTCTTAAAAGATGTGTATAGTTTTCATATGATATACCCAGGCAGTCCGTAACATGACCCCTGAATACAGGTTGCTGCTGCAGTAGCGACAATAAAGAAAGCACCTGCCTCGCAGCCCTTGGGCTCGAGGGCATTGAAGAGGCACTTGTGCTAATGTGAAATATATCCATCATAGTTTTATTGTCACGAACATTCGCCATGCATTCTAACTACACACACATTTCACATCACTTTCATGGTTCTCATAGTTGTGCATATTGGCCACCTTAGCATGCAGAATTTTAAGGCTCCTGTACAGCCACTTACCATAATCACTGTCCACATCTCTTGACCCATGACCTGCCACTCTTTAGCCATCAAACTAAAACACCAAGCATCATCATTGTGACAATCCTTGTCACATTACAAATAGCATTAATTTAAAATGAGTCCATCTGGCAGTCCAGCAGTGTACCGCTAACTATTGCTAAATTGAAGCAGTGGCAGCATATCTGAACCTAGAAAAGTATACAAAGATACTATGATTAGCAAGGTACCGTGAATATCTTCATATCGTGGTGTTTCAAGCTTAGCACTATGTGAATATGCGGTGGCTGCTTTCTGCAAACAGACTGTATTGTATGTGGCACTAAGAAATGTCGCTATTTTTCTGTTGGCATGGTGTCGCGCATCGCACCACAGCATGAGTCAATTCATAATGCTCTTCTTGCTTTCAGTGCCTGTACCCTGTTATTCACAGTGCACTTTACTTGCTTTTTGCAACATTTCTAGATTAGTGAAGTAAATCTGCAAAGCATGCAGTGCAAGTGTGAGTCTGTTGAATGCAAGGTGCATACTTCTGAAGCTTATTGGGAAGCTTCCTATCATTTTGCAGGAGTTGTCTCAAAATATGACTTCAGTAAAAGCTCGTTAATTCGAACTTGTATGGCACTATAAAAATGCTTGAATTGAGCAGAGTTCGTATTAGAGACAGAGTTGCAATGAACGGACATCGCACCACACTCCCAAAGATGCCACCTCTAGACTCATTGATTTAATTGATTGATTGATTGCTTCATATGTGGGGTTTAACATTTTAAAACCACCATATAAATAGAGAGACGCCGTAGTGAAGGGCTCCGGAAATTTTGACTACCTGGGGTTCTTTAACGTGCACCCAAATCTGAGCACACGGGCCTACAACATTTCCGCCTCCAACGGAAATGCAGCCGCGGCAGCCGGGATTTGAACCCGTGACCTGCGGGTCAGCAGCCGAGTACCTTAGCCACTAAAACACCGCGGTGGGGCTCTAGACTCATTATCATTAACTAGATGCTATTACATGTTTGTGGCAGGGAATTTCGTAAATTAAACCAAATGGAGCTCTAACAGTGAACGCAATTGATCAATGTATGATACATGGTAAAGAAGCACTGACACACGCATTCGTTTAAGCGGTGAGCCTTAATGTGAAATATATTATTCTATTTATACTCCAAAACGCATTTTTTTACATACAGGGGTTAATGCAAAGAAAATTAATGTAATCAGTCATTTTCTTTTGCTTGTGTTTTTTCTGTTGCGACTTCATGAGCATAATCCGCAGCTTGCCCAAAAGAGCTCCAGCGCAGTGTCCGAATTCTTGTGTGCCGAGAAATGTTGCTGTTTCGTTGTTTTACATCTCTAGTAAATTTGGTTTGGTTTGGTGTTGCAACACTTTGTGATTTCTTTCGGCCAACTGCTGCAGAGAGCAATAAAAACCATGAGCTCCCAGTTCGAATTGATCATTGTGGATACCAACGTGTTTAAATAATTCAAAAGTTTTTTTTCCATTGAAATGCACAGGACTGTTCTGGGAGCTAGGCGTCAGTTTGAATTAACTGTTAACTATTAATTTCCAGGGAACTCTATACAATGAGCTCTTTTAGTTTTTAGTAGCCACCATGTGCTCTTTCAAAGTAATTTAAACCTACGTTGAGGTTAATTAGAATCTGCAGTTGTTTTTTTGTTGTGAAAGTAGAGTAATTAAACTTGTAAAAGCAAATAAAAACAATAGATATGTAATTTTGGAAACAAACTTGCATTTTTCAACTCGCATCTCACCTTAATATTCAAAGCATTTGCTGGCAAATGTTTTACATTTACTGCTTTTCCTTCAGTACCTAATTTATGGGCCAGTGCAAAATATTTCTCTTTCATGCTTCAGACAAGCGCTCGAGGAAATAGCTGCTGTCTTCCGAACACTCTACCATCGACCCTGGGAATCCAAGCATTCGGATGACGAGGTAAAACACTTGGCAAGCCAGTTTCTTTAAAAAGTGTCTTTTTTTTCTTTCTTTCTTTGAAAATGTCAGTGTGCCTGGCACTGCTGTTTGGTGTTAAATGTGAAAGGCTATTGCAGAAAGAAAAAAAGGGGGAGGGCAAGTGTGGCACTTTTGTATTATTGCAGAGTCACAATCCAACATTTTAAAATGTATTGTCGCACTCCCAATTCGGTATGAATATATATGGAGTAGCCACATTGCAAATGTAGAATAGCATATGATAAATACTAGTGGGATTCAGCTTTCAAAAATTCATGCTTGGCAAGCTAATAATTAGGAAGCATGTCAGCAGTGTCCTTCAGCAGTGTGTATGTTCTCCTTCAAAATTTCCGGCTGTTTATCAGAGTGTCTATTAACCTAGAATACCTGGAAAAGTCGGGGATTTCGGGCCCTTTTGGAAAAGCCATGGAATTTCTGCAAAACCTGGCCAGGTCATGGAAACTGACGGCAGTCTGTGCAACGATCACAAAATTAAGCATTATCATATATCAAAGCTTTAAAAGTCGCACCTTTGGTAGCAACTACTAATCATGAACCTTTCTATTTTGAATTAATCATAATAAACTTAACTGAACTGAACAGTCAGAAGAGGCCTGAAATAAAATGAAAGTGGCTGATCTTCCTATATGGGAATCGGGTATAACACAAAAGTGAAATGTGTTTTTACAGCGGTAGTTGAGCGTTTATTGTGCATTGTTTAAGGAACAGCAACAAATTGCTAAGTCACATTAAAGAGACGCTAAAGTCAAATAACAATTAACATCAGAATGAAATCTCAATGTAACGTCTAAAACAACAATATTATCAACAGCAGTGCCCTACTTACCAAGAAATAAAATAAATTCTCAAGAATACATGTGTCCCATTAGGACATTGTCAAAATGATCCCAATGACACCAGACGAAGTGCCTACAATTAATCTGTAGTAATCGAACTAGGTGCACTGAATGAAGAACCTTCTGTGTAACAAGAGACATAATAAAATGCTACTTGTTCGTTTTTTTTTCATTCGTGAAAAAAAGAACCGTCCGACGTTATTATGGAGAATGGCGCAAGTAGTTCAAAATTTCATTTTTTTTGTATGGTTAAACTGGACAGGTCGTGCCATCTAGCAAAGCCCAGTTGAACCAATGTTTGCCATCTCTGAGGGAATGGCAGGAAATTGTTAAATTGCCATTGTTGCTGCTGTGGCTCACGCTGCTTTCGTTCTGCTGGCACTAGTGTTTGCGGCCGCGCAGTACAGCCGGCTAACGTTGTGCATGGCAACAGTGACGTGAGATGTTCCATTTAGGCGGGTAAATTGAAGTGTGTGAACTCGATGTGTACCATTAAAACATGATTTTATTTCACAATAAGCACTTCTTTGGCACAAAAGTAACAATACAAGGTTTATGGACCACCATTTCAACAATCAACGTCAACCTAATAGTAGCCTTTAGTGTCTCTTTAAGAATGCCAAGTAGCTCGAAACTTGCAGCGCGCACCTCAAGCAGAAAGAATGCATGAATTAGCATACACAGGACGAGCACCGACTAACAATTGTCACAGCTCAGCACTTAAAGCGCGCTGTTCAAACGGAAAGAAAGATTCCCGAATCAAGCGCACAAGTAGTGTACACAGGACAAGTGTGAATGACTATCACAATTCTTCTTACATCGTGTGTCAGCAGCGCGCTCCTTTTTTAAATGCGGCCAAGCAGCGTGCGAAGTGATCTTCGTCCTATTCCGAATTAGGAGTCTGATAAGCGCCCCCACAAGAAAGACTACGCTGGGTAAAGGTGGCGCTTCGTGGAGGCGACCTTTAGAGTGCGCTTAACGCGAGCCCGTCATGCCATCTCGCCACTGATAAGAAAAACGCACTAAAGTTTTGAAGCTCTGAGGACTGCCAAATGGTGTACGGGGTATATAAATGGCTTGCCATAAGCATTACAGGCAACGTACACTATGTGGTGCAGTGACTAGTGCTGCACGCTGAGAAACAAAAGGTTGCCGGTTCAATTCCGTGTGACAAATGCCTGCTTTCTAGCTTTTTTCTTTGCAGTCTCAGTATATTTTTCAGCGTCACTTCCGTAACGGAAGTATGTCAGTGGAGCCATGGTGGATTTCAGCAGAAAACACTTTCGTGCTAAACAAGGCAGTGCATAACTGTTGCTTCTTAGTGTAAATGTTAAAATATACACCTACCAAAAGAACACAAAGTTTACTGATGTTTCCCCACTTGGTACGGGAGCCTTGTTCACAATAAAAGCCATATGAAAGGCACAGCGTATATAGGTATGCCTAAGTATGTGACATAAGCACTG
This sequence comes from Rhipicephalus microplus, assembly GCF_043290135.1. NCBI lineage: Eukaryota > Metazoa > Arthropoda > Arachnida > Ixodida > Ixodidae > Rhipicephalus > Rhipicephalus microplus. The sequence continues at coordinate 373,322,711 of NC_134710.1, read as the reverse complement.
AGAGTACATTGTCGGAAGCGTTTTATCACTCTTGTTCAGCATATGTGCACTCGTCTATATGTTCAGGGATTCAAAGTGCAGGCATGATGCAAGCTTTTCTTTGGCTTGAACATGTGCGCTTGACCAGTCAATCTGGTGGCTTGTAGATTTCATATTTTTATCGAGGGCATTCAAGACCATGTATTGTTTCGTGGTGTCACATTCGTGTCGTTTAACAAGGTTTTTTCTTAAGCTTACCGGTCTCATCAATGTACTACACTATGTTTAGTGAGGACATTCAAGACCACGTGTCGTTTCGTGACATCATATTCATGTCGTTTAGCTCTTTTCTTGAAATCATCGGTCTCGCTGATGTGCTATGTTTAGCGAGAGCATTCAAGACCATGCATCGTTTTGTGGCGTCAAATTCGTGTCGTTTAACCCTTTTTCTTGAAATCATTGGCCTTACCGATGTACTATGTTCAGTGGGCGCATTCAAGACCATGCGTCATTTCATTAGGTCATATTCGTGTTGTTTAACTCTATTCTTGAAATCATCAGTCTCACTGATGTACTGGTTGTCACAATCATGGTAGCTTATGACGTAAACAAGGCGGGGAAAATTTTCGCTCAACAACTTTTGACTAAAGCATTCCTCAGCTTCCATGTTGGTACATGCATTATTTCAACATCTGTTGCTTTACATATCACACAGCATATCTGACTTTTGAACCACAACATTACTCACTAGTTGGTAAATTTGTGCATGTTTGTCTTGACCACAATTTCAGCCTGGCTTGGGTTAGGCCAGAACTGCCATCAGCAGAGGCTTGCCGGACTATATCATGCTGTTTGTTATTAGTAGTATTACTATTATTATTATTGGCAATGAAATGGCGAATGTCCTCAGCTATGCACTTATTGCAGGTAGCTTGCATTTCAAAGATAGCATTGGGTAACTTCAGCTAAAGTTCTCATTTCTGTTCTTTGAGATGGTGTTATTAAATCTGTTATTATTTTTTAGTGTCACGTCCATAAAAGAGTACTTGAACGAAAGTAACATGCTGGCATTCGTGATTCATCTATGAAATCGAGGAAGACGTTGCGACCCAACAGATTCATTCTTGCCACCACATATTCAAACGTCAGCACTTTAAACGCTACCCCCAGCTTTCATTGCAGGCATCTGAGGACTTTTGTCACTCTCCAAGCATCGGAGTCTAGCGAACATGCATCTACTCATAAAAAAAAAATTGCAATACAGCTTTGTTCTTGCGACAGCAATCCAGGGTGGATCAGATCAAATCTAATCCATATCCTGAATAGTAAAATCACTTCAATAAATACAGTACCTAGTCCAGGTTGATCTAATTCAATCCAATCCACATTCTAAGTGGTCTGGGCATATACTCCAGTGGCAGAAGTGGTCGCAGCTCCCACGTCCTTCTTTTACACGGATGGCACGATATGGCGGCACTTCTGACCACATGTGTGCCTTGTAGCCTGTTTGGCTTATTCATGCGGCACTGTGTCCTCTCCCAGTGAAGGGAGAGGGGAGCACAGCTTTGCACAGCCACGTGCCTTCTCACTCTGTATAAGGAGAGGGCGTGGCACAGCATCAAAAAGCCATGCGCTGAGATGCTGCAACGTGCATGTGTGGTCAGGCCTCGTTTTGTAAGAGCTTTGGCTGCGTTGTTGGACCATCATTGGCTCCTTCAAGCTTTCAGCTGTGGTTGACTTCAACTCGTATGTTTTTTTACTGATTCTTCCAAACATTAAACAGCCAAGTATTTCACTTCCTGTCTCAGAGGTTTTACTTTGGCCAGATGTAGATATTTTTTCAAATTTATCACATACGTTAGAACATTCTGAGCATGTGTGGTAAAAATGTTTACTTATTTTATATGAATGCTTGATTTTTTTTACCCCTCAAGGGTTTGCTTCCAGTGCACAGAGTTTTCCAAGCAGAGGCGACAGTCAAAAAATTTGCTTTTACTAATCATCATAGAAAACCTGCAAAAGTCAGAAAGTTTGTAAAAATCAAATTGGTAGATACACCCTGTTTATGTAGCATAATTTAATTGAAAGGCTCTGCATGTGAATGCTTGTCTTCATTATTTATCCTTCGCACCACCACTCGCGAGTTTTTTTCTCAAAATGAAGTGAACAGGAGCGCAGAAACCAGCACAGTGTAAACACAGACTGTAAACAGGCCAGACTCGGTCAGTTTTTAGAGTGCTGCTTTTCTGCGAATTCTCACAGATATGAAAATCTAGTGAAGCACACCGCAGCCAGTACAGCCCTGCCCGGTACACTTCTCTGGTGTGCCATCGCTGCTGTGTATAATCAGGAAAAGCATAGTCTAAGTCATTTTTTCATGGTACACTGCTGCTTTGATGAACAGTGCCTACACAGAAAAAAACACATGCTCAGTGAACGAGTGACACCTTAAATTCACACGAGTATAATGAAGTTCTTTCGAAGCATGAAGAACTCCTGCAGTTTTATGAACAATGGCAACTGTGAAAAATTTTTTGCATATGGCCATGCTACCCACAATGTTAACATGCTTTGAGGTAAGCATGCTCGATATGCCTTTAAACAAAATTTATTTTCGAAAATTCGGTGTGGCACATTACAATGACAAGCACCTGAGAGAGCTTAATCATTTTTTCTGCAAGTAATCTGCTCAAGAACACAACCGATAAAGCGGCATCGAAGGCGTTCTTGCATTTTACAACTGTGCCTAATCTTGGGACGATTTTAGTGAACAAAAAAAAAAAAACCCTAGCCTATCTTTTTTGTGCCTTCCCTCGCAAATAAACGTGACATCTCGTCAGTACACCGTTTTTTTTTCTTGCACGATGACAAACAGCACATCCTCTAGTGATAACACTGCAACAACTGCTGTAGGCGCAGCAGCTTTTGCCTACCACGCAAAACCAAATGCCCGGCGGCAGCACCACTGCATTTTGTAACGTATGTCCGGTGGAATTCATCTATAAAGAACATAAAACTCTGCACCAGAATAAAAGCAGGAGCTGATACTTATTTTATGAAATTGTTTAACTAATATATAATATAATATGTACATGCATACTCCACAGAAGGATTGCAATGCCTCGATCCTAGAACGGAGACGCCAGTGGCACCTGAGTCCCTGCAGCCAAGCCGGCCTAACCACATCCTTGCATCACAGGAAGAACAGGCTGGCAGCTAGGCAGTTGTTGCTGCACCTTTGTCACCTCGCAGCCCAAATAATCACGTACCGTAATTACTCGAATCTAACGCGCACCTTTTTTCCGGTTAAGCGAGTTCATAAATCGCATGCGCGTTAGAATCGAGTATGAAAAAAAAAATGAATACGGTCATTCTATTGCCATCGGCATTTCCAAAATGGCCGTTCCTTACGTGCGTTGACATGGCGCGTCGGTTATTTCTATGTGTTTCCTATGTGCGGCTACAGTGGCTAGAATAGGGGAAGTGTGAAGACCGCGCCGCCTGCACTGACGCTCTCCACCGATGCCTCGACCAGCGCTGTCTAGGTGGCGCTGGTTGTAGCTTACACGTCGCTCGCTCGGCGGCTCGCTGCAGCGAAGCTGCCATGTCAAGGCTGATTTGGGGCTGATATGGTTTTGTTTGTACCGTAAATTTTATGTGCCTCTACTATATTGCAGGGCGTAAGAGCATCATATATGAATTAACTTCGGGGCAGATATTATCAAACATTATCAATGTATGGTGTGACCGTACCCAGAGCATCATAAGTGAAGCTTTACATCAATCGCAAACATCGCGGCCAGCTAAGCTTGCCACTGCTAGGGATCGTTCCTTGGTGCTAAGAAATGTAACCGATTAACATTTTGGGGGGATTGCCATTTCGCAAGGTTATAAGCAAGCTCAAGAAGCATACTGTGACATTGATATCAATTTCTTTAATGTTGTTATACTTAACATTTTGCATGAGATAGTTTTTAAGGACTTAATTATTCTTGCGTATTCACAGTAGAAGTATTTTTCGATTAACAACTGCACAGAAAATCGGACACCGTTTTACCTTTTTTACAAATTTTATTTGAAGTTGGGAGCATCATAGTAGGAAACAAAGTTAGCACACTACAGTGTGATGCACGTCACATCGTTCTTCGAAGCTTGAGGTGCTTTAATCTTTTTCTTGCAGAACTTCTCTGTTTGTTTAGAGGTTTCGTGAAGAAGTGAAGCCGTGTGAAAACATAAAACTTGATTATGTTGCTCGTCAGATTTTGCTTGTGTGAGTCACACCCTACGGATGGTACGGTCTGCATTGAATTAAGAAGTTCAACTATAGTGTCCCTTTAAAGCTTATTATAACTGAAGCACAATGTAATTGTGTCCTCCAGTGCACCTCCACAAATGAAAATAGCTCAGGTGACGGGTACAAGAGCCCTCCTACATCACAGGATGCTGTGAATGACGCAAGGTCCTTATCTGCGTTCTCGAGGGATGTGAGCAGCTGCTCAAAACAGTCCCGGCATTTCGCTGCCATAACTTTCTTCCGCGCCACATAGCCAGCCAAATAGTACACCAGTTTTGCGTCACTGACTTGCACAGGATACACACGGTCAGAAAGGAGAGTCGATGCCTGTAGTACACTTGAAGCTTCGTCCAGGTTTCCAGTGTCCAGTAAATTGTCGACATGGTTGGCCACTTCATCAGTTCCAACTAATGACATAAGTGTGCCACCTGCACAGTTGCCCGTGTCTGGTGCTTTCACCAAATTGTAAAAGCTAAGGAAATTCACGGCAGTAAGGAACTGGGTCGATGTGGGATGATCGTTGCATCCAGATAACTGACGAATTATCCCAAATAGCTTTTCGATTGGATCTTGGCTGAGGTGTGAAGTCAACAAATATTTGTACTGCACTTCCTCTAACAGGTTATGTTAAAAGTTCCAAAGTGCCTTGCAGAGTTACTCTTAGACCTTCTGCAGTGCTAGCAGACAAAAAGCCTGCCTTCGTAGGTCCGGTGCAGGCTTCCCAACGGTCCAAGTATGCCAGAACACCCTGCAGTACTCTTTTCTGTTCAGAATTTTTTCTCAGTGCCGTTGAAGGCACTCTGGATGTCATCACAACAATTAGCTTTTCCATGAAGCGAACAAATTGTTCTGTCGCTTCTCTATATGAACATGACTTTGAGATTGCTTCTTTGTATAAGAAAAGCCCGCGTGTAATCTCAAGGCTGAAGAGATGAAATGCATAATTAACTTTCATTTTTTCGAAGTTGTTGGGGTTCAAGTGCACTTCTGTAATCTTCGGCATAGCTTTCAACGTTGTAGCACACTTGTCCAAGTCGTGAGCTATCCTGATTGGCCCAATATCAACGTGCCCATCTGGTGTTTTATAGCCATTTTTGATGAAGCCATTCCTGATGCACTTTGCTAAATGCGGAAAGTCAAACAGAAAAAAAAGCCGCCTCTTGACGTCAGTTGGATGAGGTGCTGAAGGCTTGATAGCTGATGCCGAACCAGATATGCCAAATCGATGCCATATTGCACGGTTCCAAGATGCTCCATCCGATGTCACATAGTCAACCCTGAGGCCAGCATTCTCTGCCAGGATAACTGCTTCTAGAATGATTTTGGAAAGCAGTGGGGCTTTCACATTGCCTCTAGATGCAATTACATACACCCAAGATTTGGTGCCATGAACCTGACAAAGGTTGAAACATTATCACAAGACCATGATCACATTGAACACTTTTGTCAGCCTCGAGAGTGAAAGAACCAAGGTCTACAAATCCATCAACGTTTTTACTTCCCCGCTGAACACCAAAGTTTTCTGCAAGTTTCATTTCGTCAACGATCAGTCCACCATGACGTTCAGTCTCCCATATTAGCAGTCTTCTTAGAAATGCCCGAGAGGACACATTTATTAAAACCAAAGCATATGTCGTACTTCTTTATGAATGCTCTGAGGCATGTACGACTGGGTAGCACAAGAAGTTTTTCCCTACGCACATGCTCATAAAGTCGTGGGTTTTTCATGTGCATGATGACACACTCCGACATCCACTCCGGGTTGTAGCGCATGCCATTTCGGGACTTGCGCCTTGCAGCTTCAAAACACTGCATTATAGCGTTTTTCTGTTTGGATGGGAGCTTGTCTATTTTGCTCAAGAGTGCGCTTTCTTCAATTTCTTCATTCTCTAGTTTTAGCTGTGCAATGGTCTGGTCGAGAGTCTTCACCTTGTTTCTAAGGCAGCTACTGTTTGAGCTTTAGCTTTATGCTTTGTTGCATGGGTCAGTTTGCCTGCTGTTTTCTTTTCCCGGTATCTCCGATTGACAAGGAGCTTTCTCAAGTACTTGCAACTCGTGTAGCATCTTTCCTCTTGACTTGAGGTACCTTTACACTTGTGATGGTAGAGCTTCCCATTCCAGACCTTCAAGTTCTTACCAGATGATGCAAAAGGAAACTCGCACAACAAGCTTGCCCCTGAACACACTGGCATGGCATCAACAGTCTCCAGAAGAGAAGCTGGTTCATATGGCCCATTCATTGAAATCTTTACACCACGCACAAATACTTCATGTGTTATGGCACTTCCACTAGCACAAAATTCAACAAGTTTTTCTGCGTGTAGAAGGCTCATGTACGAGCTAGGCGTGCACAAGCTGTAGGTGACATTTAGTGGTTCCTCACTGAATACGTGCCTTCCCCACCGATTTGAAGGAAGTGGAACGTGCTTGTAGTCGTAAACGGGCACAGCTGGAAGGTCGGGTGGCTCCGGTTCATCCTGCGGCTCCTCTTGCGGCTCCCGGTCGTCGTCCTTTCAACGTCCTTTTTGAGGAATCACAAGCGGTGGGTGTGATCTCTCCTTGGGGTTTCTTTTTAGGGGCGAAGCTCCTTAGGGCGTGGGCTGTGCGTCCCCTGTAGCCTGTATGTAGCCACCTCTAGTTTAGTTCTTGCAGTGTTCACTAGATGGCGGTACCGTCCCCTGTATGTAGCCACCTCTAGTTTAGTTCTTGCAGTGTTCACTAGATGGCGGTACCGTCTCCTGTATGTAGCCACCTCTCGTTTAGTTCTTGTAGTGTTTACTAGATGGTGGTACTTGTAGCTGATGATGAAAACATGCAAGATGTTATAAACTAGAAAGCGGTACTTGTAGTTGATGAAAGACGCGAGATCTTATAAAATAGGAATGATGTTACATATGGCGCGTGTCATTGGTTGAAGGCAATCGTTCGATTTAGTGCGGCGACGTACGCTAGGGGGAGCGATGTAATAAAATCGAGTGGGCAAAATGTACAGAGGATTCATGGTTTACCAGGTTTACCTCCGGAGCTTCGCCCACTCATCATCATTCACTTCGTGGATATGGCGGAATTTTTGCGCCACCGGTTTCGAGAGGTAGAAAGGAGCATTTGGAAAGATCGTTGGGACGGCATGCGGAAATAGTACAGGCCTAGCTCTGTTCAAACGCACTATCTCACCGTTAATAACGTGCTCGAAGTGGCGCGAGATGAACTGCTGATCGAAGTGGAGCTCGCAAACGGCAGTGTTCTTTTCCAAAGGCTTGTCTGCTCTTGGTATATTACGCTGCCACTGCTGGAACAAATGGTCGTCTTTCGAGACTCCAAACAATTAAAGCTTCTGCTTGCACGATTTGTACCCAGTTGAGCATCTGGGCACAAAACAGTGGCTCTGACGTCTGCTCATGGCACACACTCTGCAAAAGACATAACGTAGACACGAGAAGGCTGTCCGAACAGCAAACGCAGCACGAAATAGCAGCACGAAAGAGCAGCTTAAACAGGCAAAAGAATCACGTTTGACCGGCGAGTTGCAGTGTTGAACAACGTGCGCGGCCTGAGAGCCTGACGTAGGATGGATGGATGGATGGATGGATGTGGCTGTACCCTTTAGATCGGGCGGCGGCTAATGCCGCCTAGCCATAATACTTAGTGAACTAACCATTAGATTTATCTCTTTTTTTTCCTTTAAATAGTGAGGTTGAGGATTCGTACTTTGCAGTGAAGGGTTTGATTTTCACTCGTGCCTTGACTTTAGCCACCAATCAGATAACCTTCTTCTAGTTAAGTCTACCCGCTTAAAGTCTATTTTACCCTCCCTGTCCCTAAACCCCAGTGTTTTGAAAAACTCTGCGCCATCATCCTGAACTATAGGGTGAAGCCCTTTACAGAACATTATCAAGTGTTCGGCAGTTTCTTCTTCTCCACACGCACTGCATACTGTGTCTATCCCTTCGTATTTGGCCCGATATGTCTTGGCTCGCAATACTCCCGTCCTGGCCTCAAACAGTAGAGAACTACCCCGAGTATTATCATAGATCCTTTCCTTGGCAATTTCCTGCTTAAAAGTTTGATAGATCTCTAGTGCGGACTTCTTAAACATGCCCATTTTCCACATGTCAGTCTCCGTTTCGTTCACTTTCTTCTTAACCGATAGTTCTTTTTGGTTTGGCCACCTGCTGTTTTTAAGTATTTACCAATCAACTTCCTGGTTCGCTTCCTCCATTTTGTATCAACATTCTTCATGTACAAGTAGCTGAAAACCTTCCTAGCCCAACGCTCCTCCTTCATTTCTCTTAATTGCTTCTCAAATTTTATCTTGCTGCTAGCTTCCCTGCCCTCAAATGATGTCCATCCCATATGACCTTGTACTCCCTGATTTGGTGTATTCCCGTGAGCTCCTAAAGCAAGCCTACCTATTCCACGTTGCTTAATTTCTAATCTTGCTTGAACTTCTGATCTCATGCACAAGACCGCATTGCCGAACGTCAGCCCAGGAACCATGACCCCTTTCCATATTCCTCTCACAAGATCATACTTATTGTAAATCCACAGTGTCCTATTTTTCATCACTGCTGCATTCCTGTTACCTTTAGTCGTCACGTATATTTCCTGTTCCCTTATGTACTCGGTCCCATTGCTTATCCATACGCCCAGATATTTGTATTTTCGTTATCTCTAGCGTGACTTCCTGTATTCTAAGCTTACTACCTTTGTTATCATTAAAAATCATGACTGCTGATTTTTCTTACTGAATCTAAAATTTAACCTATCTCCCTCATTACCGCAGATGTCCATCAATCTCTGCAAATCTTCCTTGTTGTCAGTCATTAGCGCTATATCATCTGTGTACATTAATGCTGGTAGTGCCTTATCAATGAGTTTTTCTTGTTTGACTAAAGAGATGTTGAAGCCAAGTCCACTACCCTCTAATTTGGCCTCTAACCCTTGTAGGTACATCATGAATAACGAGGGTGACATTGGACACCCCTGCCTAAGTCCCCGTTTCACCTCTGTGGGCTTGGATACCTGTTTTGCCCACTTTATAACTACCTTGTTACTTTTATATATTTCCTTTAAAAGATTAGTGACTTTATCTTCCACACCCAGTGTGTCTGGTATTCCCCACAAGTCCTCTTGAACCACACTATTGTACGCTCCCTTGATATCCAAAAATGCTAGCCACTGGGGCCCGAGTTCCTTTTCTGCTATTTAGATGCACTGCGTCAGTGAGAACAGATTGTCTTTCAACCTCCTGTGTTTCCGAAACCCATTCTGCAGTTCCCCCAGCACCCCCTCATCCTCTATCCATGCCTGCAGTCTTTCCTTTATAATCTGCATCGCCAGCCTGTAGACCACTGATGTCACTGTTATAGGACGGTAGTTGTTTATGTCATCTTTGTCCCCCTTTCCTTTATAAATCATGCTCATCCTGCTAAGTTTCCATCCATCAGGGACTTCACCATCGATTATAGTTTTGCTCACTGCCTCTCTCAAAGCCTGCTTAGACTTCGGACCTAATGTCTTTATCAGCCTAATTGGAATGCCATCTGTGCCTGTTGATGTACTACTTGGAATTCTCTTCTCAGCCCTTTCCCACTCTCGTTGTGAAAATGGAGCCATTGCACCACTTTATTCGTCCTTGTGTATTGTGGTGCATAAAGTACTTCTTTGTTGAAATTTTTTTGTCACCCTTGTTCTTATATATTCAATAGCTTCGTCCCCCTCTAGCCTAGCACCGTGAGCTGTAGTTATAAACTCTAGCTTTGTTTTTCTTAAAGAGCTTAGATGGTTTCAAAACTTTGCAGCTGCCTTTTTGTCCTTTTTATGTACTTCTGCCAGCCACTGAGCACCCTTTCTTCTCATCTTTTCATTGATCAGGAGGGATGCTTCCCTGCTAGAGCTTAGAAAGATTTCCCATTTTTTTTCAACATCATCTGTCGGTTCACCCAATTGCTTAGCATGTCTATGTTCCCTAGAGGCTTCCTGACGTTTTGCTATGGCTCTCTTAACTTCCTCATCCCACCAACTTTTGGGTTTGTGTCTTCTTTTCCGGGGTGACTTCTCACGTGCCTTAGCAAGTTCTAGCCAAAACAGTCTAATTAGATTTGTGAACGTCCATACAGTTTTGTTCTCCTCAGTGATTACTTTCTCAATTTTTTTAGTAGCAATTTCTATTTGCCTTTCTGAATGAAAATTTTCCTGTAGTTGCTCATCTTGTCTCCTTCCCACTTTCGCTGCCCTTCCAAAACTTAGCTTGATACGTTTGTGATCACTACCCCGACTTCTGGAGCCACCTTCATCTATGTGCATTCCCCTGAGCTTATCATACATTCTATGTGACATCAGTGCGTAATCTATCGTTGACTGCAGCCTTCCTACCTCCCATGTTGCTTGCCCTTCACACTTCTCGGTACTGTTGCAAATGATCAAATCATGCCTTTCACACATATCCATGATCATTTTGCCTGTTGAGTCAGTATACCCATCTATATCTTCTATGTGTGCATTCATATCTCTTAGTATAATTATCTCGCATTCTCCTCCTAATTCCTCAATGTCCTTTGATATACACTCCACCATTGCCTGGTTTTCCTCTCTGGCCTTTGCTCCCGTCCACAAGTACACCAAACCGAGGAGTGTCATCTGCCCAGCTACTTTCCCTCTTAACCATAAATGTTCCATGCAACCCTGCTTGACTCTTTGCCAACCCACGCTCTTATGTATAAATGCACCAATTCCACCCCCGTTTTTGCTGTCCACGAGGTCTGGGGGCAGCCTCGTGGGATTGAAAGAAGGGTAGTGGAGGCCAATTGTGTGATCAAGGGTTTGAGCCGGCAACTCATATACAGCGTAATGGAAGTTAACCAAGACGTGTACGAGGCTGGCGCTCGCCCCTTTGCACTGGATGGCATTCACTACAGTGGTGCGGCAGGCAGGAGGGTCGGTAACAGAATTGGTCGCCAAGCCATAGCTTTTTTAGGGGGACCCAGAGCCCTGAGGCCAACAGTGTAGCCAAAGACGGACCTAAAGGGGCACAAATATTCAAGCCACACAAAGTCTGTGGGAGAAGAAATCGACGTAAGCACAAGGGCCGAGCTAAGTCAGACGTAGGCTATATTAACATGCAGGGTGGCAGGAATAGGTTAAAGTGGGAAGAGATAGAAGAGCAGTTGAGGCAGGAGGAGCTGATGGTATATGGGGTTGTGGAGACACATCTTCGGGACATGGAGCAATCACCCTGCAATGCAGACTACGTATGGGTATATTGCAATAGAAGAGAAGGAGGCTAGGAGTTCTCGCCCTACTTCCGATCTGTGCGGACGTGTTTTCGCGCGCTCCGCCTGTTCGGCGAATTCGAGGTCGTGCAAGGTTGTGCAAGGTTGTGCAAGGTTGTGCAAGGTTGGTTTGTGCAGAAGCAGCGCGCAACGAAAGATAAGTTTCTCTTCATTTCTTTGTGTTTGTGTAACCATTATTATTTTTTCTCTCGTAATCAATAATTAGCATTTATTTAGCATAATTTTTAATTAACTTGTATACGACAGCGCGCGCCACCTAGCGGAAACATTGCAAAGCGGCGTCACTACCTCCCATTGTCCCATTGCAGCTGCTTGGCGGTGATCACACTTCTAGTATTCTAGCCACTGTAGTGCGGCACTTCGTACGTCTTCTTGTAGTGCATTAGCATCGATGGCATGGAAGGACAGACTCCAAAAAAAGTGCCGCCATATCCACGAAGTGAATGATGATGAGCGGGCAAAGCTCCGGAGGTAAACCTGGTAAACCATGAATCCTCTGTACATTTTGCCCACTCGATTTTATTACATCGCTCCCCCTAGCGTACATCGCCGCACTAAATCGAACGATTGCCTTCAACCAATGACACGCGCCATATGTGACATCATTCCTATTTTATAAGATCTCGCGTCTTTCATCAACTACAAGTACCACTTTCTAGTTTATAACATCTTGCATCTTTTCATCATCAGCTACAAGTACCACCATCTAGTAAACACTACAAGAACTAAACGAGAGGTGGCTACATACAGGAGACGGTACCGCCATCTAGTGAACACTGCAAGAACTAAACTAGAGGTGGCTACATACAGGGGACGGTACCGCCATCTAGTGAACACTGCAAGAACTAAACTAGAGGTGGCTACATACAGGGGACGCACAGCCCACGCCCTAAGGAGCTTCGCCCCTAAAACTCGACGAGTGCACCATGATGCCGCTTTTAAAAGAAAAGTCATCGCGTGTGCCGAAACGAATGAAAATTGGGCCGCATCGCGGTCGTTCAGAGTTCCCGAAATGTGCGTGCGGGACTGGCGGAAATAAAAGCAGGAGATTGTCGACAGCAAAGATAAAGGCTTCAGTGGACCACAGCAGGATCGGTTTCCGCAAATTGAAGAGCTGCTCGGCGTGTATGTGATTGAGCAGTGAGCGGCACAGCGGCCTGTGACGACAGAACTGCTCCATGTGCAGGCTATGCAGTTAGCCTTAGGAAAAGGGCTAATGCGGAGCCAGTTTAAAGCGAGCAGGTGCTGGATAACTAACTTTATGAAGAAGAAAGGCTTTTCCCTCCGAAGGCGAACGGGCATATGTGAAAAGTTTCCGGAGGAGTATGATGAAAAGCTTCACAGTTTTCGGAGGTTCGTCCTAAACTTGCGGAACAATAACGGCTACCTGCTTGGGCAAATCGGGAATGCCCATCAGACGCCTCTTTACTTCGACATGCCTGGCACCACAACCGTCGAGAAGAAGGGGGCGAAGCAAGTTCGCGTGCTGACATCGGGCCACGGTAAAACTAGAGTGACGGCAATGCTCCGTTGCACGTCAGATAGGCACAAGCTTCCCCCGCACCTCATATTCAAACGGAAGACGCTCCCAAAAGGAGTCATTTTTCCGAGTGGTGTGATCGTGCGGACCAACGAGAAAAATGGGTGCGCGTTGGAATCAATGTCTTACTTTTTTTTTTCGTCGTGGAAACCGGGTGCGCATTACAATCGAGGGCGCGGTAGAATCGAGTAAATATGGTAAGATTGGTGTTCAGGCTTTTGTTTTTTCTCTCTCTCGCTTTTTTTTTAAGTGAGGCTGTCTGGTGCTAGAATCAAGCAGTAGAAGTAGGCAAGATTTAGGGTGACAACAAATTCGACACAGCCTCCATATTGTGTTATAGCACACAGATACAGGCGGTGGCAGATGCCTTGAATGGGAAGGAATAGTAAGAATACTGTTGTGTTAGTTCATTATGTTTCTGTAGTCATGACTTTCATTTTTGCCAGGTTTGCACATCACCTTAAAAGAGCTATGCAACACTTAAGTAGCGTGTTTTTTTTTTAATGCTGTCAATTGGTTGTCTTGGGTCTTGAGAATATGTGAGCCAGACATTATATTGCCTGGCCTAGCAGTTGTGATTAATTGTCAAAATCGACTGTAAATCGTTCTCTCTTCTCCCTCCAAATGATGCCATAAACCCAAATGACCAATTATGCCCAAATTCACTGGCATTGGCTAATTTGAGCATGCTGTGCTGCATAGGTATCACGGCTGTGACATTAAGCTTGAGTGAATATTTGAACACTGAACATATTGAATTCTTGGAAATTTAAAATGTATTCAAAACGAACGAATAGGCATATGTTAGTCCGCATGTAACTTTTTGTAAAGGTGGTTTTGATGCATTAGTGGTGCTACGCCATGGATACAACTTCCCAGGGAAAATTTGCACTGCTGCAAAGCCCCACCTTAAGGGGAAGTGAACATATTACTCTCAGATTGACTCTTCCTTTTTTAGGCTTATAAGCTTGTTATCCTGGTTTATATTCTCTAAGTATAGTAAATATTTAAACATGATGTATTTTACAGGCTTTGACTTCCTTTCTACTGAAAGTCAAATCCTGCTACCATTCAAAAATGCTTCCACTTTTCTTTGAGCCAAAAAGAATGACATTCGTTCATGACTTGTTTGAATTTTTGAAAAGTATTGTGCAGGTTAGTTGGGTCATGACAAATGTGCCTATTTTTCCGTATATCTGATACAGTTAAGCCTGGATATAACAAAATGGATAAACTCCCAGAAAAAGTTGTTATAAAGAGGATTTCATTACATATGCAGGTTCGGTACGAAAATTAGGAAAATAAATGCACAAATCAAACAAAGGGGGGGGGGAGGCTGAAGGCAAAGCTAACCCCAAACTTCTACCTAGAAATAAAAAACTGAGTTATTATTGCTATAGCAATTGTATGGACACCCTTTGCTGGTTTTTGTCGTCGCTGCCATCTTACTTAACTAGTCTAAATTGTTAACATGCCCCTCGCACCGGAACATATTTACGAGCAGGTAAAAGCGCACGAGCTATGCTGAAACAGAGATCAAATAAGCCGACCATTTTCGATCCCCTGGAGGGTGCATGAGGTAGCATCCGCGGCGTGTTAGAACTGCCGTCGAATGCTCAAACAGAAAGGAAACCACCCGTCTTGGAACAGACATGAAAATTGGGGGGGGGGGCTCACTTGAGTGGTAACAATGAACTTTGATTTTAACGGCGGTCGCAATCACTGGCACGTGAGCTATCTTGTTCAGTATCAGTGCGCTTTCAATGCGTAGGGACTGTTTAAAAAGAGCACTTCTCTCTGAAGCCGATGCATTTGCCCATACCAGAATTTTGTAGGAGTTCCGCAATATGGTATTCAAAACAGTTCGCTGCCAGCCTTACTTAGTATGAAATTACAATTTGTTGCTATCGCACTGATTGCATTGCATTCAACGGGGCGTCGCGTTGTTGCCAGGGCTAATCAGATTATTGCGAAAGCTGTGGTCTTGCGAACTCGCGGTGCGACGCGTGACAAGTCGACCTCCGAAGATCCGTAGCTGTCACTGAGGTCTCTGAGAGTTTTTAACAAAGAAAGAAAACAAGGCTGAACGTTGTTGGGGGCCAGTGGCCACACCATGCGTGCGCAGTGAAACCATGCAGGTGCACACGCCGTTGAAAACGAGAAACGAACGACATGGACACTATGGAAAACTATTCGGGAAAGCACCTACTGTATGCAACGCGGCCCCATTTATGTGACGCTGACTAAAAGCATGGTGCTGCCAAAGCAAAAGTAGCTTTCTTTTTCATTTTTGGTGTGGACGGAGGGGGAGGGCACATCCGTGCATGTGCCCGCAGTGGCATGAACGGCGGCAACACCGGTTCGAGGGGCGCAGGCCTGCCTCGCGCGCAGAAACGAGCGCTCATTTTTGCCTGGAAGTCGCTACGAGCGCGCCGCCGTCGTTTCGCGCTTTGTTGGCGGTGGGGAAACTGCAGAAGATGCACGCTTGTGCCAAAATGACGAAATCCAGGACAAAATTCTTGGATTGTCCGCGGTGAAAATTCGTCATATCAAGGATGTCTCTCGTTGTTACTATGTTACAAAGAGGTCGCAAATACACGTGTTTCTATGGAGTAACGGCGGGAAATAGAAAAACTTCGTTATATAGGAATTCATTATATGGAGGTTTATTATAAGCAAGTTTAACTGTATAACCGATAATTTGTAATACCTGGATTTGTTATATCTAGGTAGGAGTGTAGTAGTTTGCAGAATGCAATGATTTACGGACTTTAGATCCCTTCTACTGAAAACATTTGGATCATAAGTGGATGGGGAGCAGGAGGAGCCCTAACGGTGAAACTGATAATGAAATTGACATCATACTGCGCACGCTACCAGGCAATGTGGAAATGCTTGGTAAGATGAGATGCAGTGACTAGAAGGGGGGGGGGGTCTCGAATTTGCCTGGACTTGAGAAAGGAATGGCGGTACTGATAAGCAAGAAGCAAATTAATGAGTTAGCGCTGAGAGCAGAAGTACAGAAATTCAGGATCTCATTCCTAACCAGATACCGTATTTACTCGAATAATAGGTGCACTTTTTTTCAATAATATTCGACTCCTATTTCACAGGGTGAAATTTCCAGCAATTTTATTTTGGACTATAGCATATACCGCAGATAACATATATGCCACTGAAGTCACGAATATCCGCACTACAGCTGAAACAACCTTCTTCATGGGTCACAACACTAGCACTAAACATGTTGAGCACGCAGTCTCCCATGTCTGAGCATCGAGGCATGCGATGGGGTGTGATTACCAGCAATCGAATTTCTAAAAGTTAACCTTGAAAGACTTGCATTTCCAACAAAATGAATGTGGTAAAAAAACAACTAAAAGGAAGCGCCATTGTGGAAATTTGCCATCATGTGCATTATATGGATATGTTGCTGTTACTATAGGAGTTCCAAAGGGATCTGTGTTGGGGCCTTTGCTGTTTCTAGTCTACCTTAGTGATATTGCTCAGGATGCAAAGTCCGCCTGTATGCGGATGATTGTGTTGTTTACAATTGCATTACACTCGAACCTCGTTATAACGTAACAGGATATAACGAAATAATGACTATAACAAAGTAAATGAAATTCCTCTTGAAAGCTCCATTGAGAACCATGCATTTTAAACCTTGTTGTAATGAAGTAATATTGACCGTTAAATGTATATAACAAACTAAATTAGTCTATCAAATCTATCAGAAAAAACCGACCGTAGTGCAATAAGTATATTGTTTTCTGCGGAGTTTGATGCTCGTTCGGCGCGGCTCTTTCTAAACTCCCGCGCTGACCTTACAGCCACGCCCCGCACAGCTGAGAGAGCCGTCCTTTTCACACAGCCAGCGGAGAGGATTGATGAAGCGCTCAAGATGTCACATGACCAAGAGGCGGCCCCGCGGTGCAAAGCGATTTTCCTCTCGAGACCGCAACGACTGCGTCTCCACTACTATCATGGCTGCTACCCTTTGCACCGAGAAAGGAGGACTCTCCGCGACAGCTTTCTTTTTTTTTCTTCTTTCTCAGCACGCGGCCTTGAAAGAAGCGTCTCTATGTGCAGAAACGGGAAAGAGAGAACGGTGGCACAGGCGCGTCGCAGATTGGCATTTGAGAGAGAGCAAGCAATACGCCACAGTCTTTTGTTGCCTTTTCTTCTTTTTCTTCTTCACGCGCAGCATTGAGAGGTGCCGCCGCGAGATTGGGCATGGTGCCGAGAGCATTTTCGGAGCGCGGTATGTTCTAATTAACCCTCGCAAGTGCTTGCACGTTCGAATTACAGGTTGTTATTGCTTTTTGGTATATACATAGCTTTGACGGGACCTCAGCGTGAGTTCGAATTACCTGAAAGTTTGAATTAATGAGATTTGACTGAGTTTATTTTCTGTGGCTCGCGTGGTTGCGTAGCGGTACATCGGGCCGCGAGGTGATTTCCTTTTTTGCATGCATATAGGTGCGCACCCATCTGAGCATACATTGCCATAAACTGCTATAATCGATATAACGAAATAATGGGTATAACGAAATAAATATGGCTCCTCTTCAACTTCGTTATAACGAGGTTTGAGTGTAGATACCTCAGACCATCAGTACTTGCAATGCCATTTAGACAGCATTGTGCGCTGGTGTGATAGGTGATGTATGTCTATGAACCCTAGGGAGTTGCAGTGCGTCTCCTTCACTAATAAACGCGACTCATACCTCTTTTATGATACATTAGATACCATCCAGCTAATGCGAGTAACTGAGTATAAATACCTTGGTGTCACAGCGAGATCTTGCAGCTCCTCCCAAAATCAGAGAACTACTCCACTTTTCAAATGTCCGACCTATCTTAGAGTACGCTTGTGTGGCGTGGAACTCACAAACAAAAACTTTGTCTAATATGCTAGAGATCATGCACAACCGCGCAGCTCGTTTTGTGACTAGCAACTATGACTTCAGAGTCAGTGTCACTGCACTTAAGGATAGGTTAAGGTGGAATTTGTTAGTTTCACGTAGGAAAAACTTGAGATCAAAAATGCTATTCAAAATATTTCATGGTATGATCAAAATAAATAAAGAATCTTACCCTTCATCTCCCCATTTTTCATCTAAGAGAACTGACCACCTCTAAAATTAAGAGAATGTTTTTGTGGAACAAACATTTACCAATACTCCTTTTTTACGCACACAATCTCCCAGTGGAATTTGCTTCCACCATAGATTGCAGACTGCCGCTCTGAAACATTGTTCAGGGACATACTGCTGCATTACACAGCTACATTAGTGGTTAGAGAGCGGCATTGGCGTAGTGGTTAGAGCATCCGCCTCGCATGCAAAAGGTCCGTGGTTGGAATCCCGGTGCTGCGCAGTTCCCAACCGGATAAAAAAAAAAATCCACGTGGCAATAGAACTGCATTAAGAGGCATAAGGTACGGCTTCACCGGTGACCACCGCCGCTAACGCACTCCCTCACCAGAGAAGCATTGGCCACCCTGGTGCAGTATCTGGCTACTACCTCCCACATGCATACGTCAATTAACTCACGGCCCTCAGTCCCCAGCAGCCTCGAAGCAACTGACTACGGCGGCGGTCAGATCTGCAAGGCAGCAGAGCGTGCTAAGAATCTCTGGATCCGGACAGGCCGCCATTGGAACCTGAACTTGGAAACGTTTAATGCTAGAACCTTATCTAGTGAGGCAAGTCTAGCTGTACTATTCGAGGAGCTACAGGGTGTTAAATGGGATATAATAGGGCTCAGTGAGGTTAGGAGGACAGATGAGGACTATACAGTGCTACAGAATGGGCACATCCTTTGCTATTGGGGCTTGGCTGACAGAAGAGAACTGGGAGTGGGGTTCCTTATTCAGAAACCTAGCTGGCAATATAGAGGAATACTATAGCATTAATGAAAGGGTGGTAGGTATCGCAATTAAACACAATAAGGGATACAAGATGAAGGTGGTACAGGCTTACGCGCCGACATCTAGCCATGATGACACTTCAGTTGAAAGCTTCTATGAAGGCGTGGAATCGGCAATAAGTAAGGTAAAAACACAGTATACTATACTAATGAAAGACTTTAATGCAAATGTAGGGAAGAAGCAGGCTGGAGACCAGACAGTGGGAGGTCATGGCATCGGTACTAGAAATGCCAGAGTAGAGCTACTAGTAGAATTCCCAGAACGCAATAATTTACCGATTTGAAATACGTCCTACCGAAAACGAGGAAACCGTAAGTGGACATGAAGGAGCCCTAATAGCCAAAATAAGAACGAAATAGACTTTATAATGAGTGCACACCCAGGCATCGTGCAGGATGTGGAAGTGCTTGACAAGGTACGATGCAGTGACCATAGAATGGTACGGTCTAGAATTTGCCTAGACTTGAAGAAGGAACGACAGAAACTGATACACAAAAAACCAATCGATAAGCTAGCATTGAGAGGGAAAGTAGAAAAATTCAGAGTCTCACTTCAGAACAGGTATTCGGCTCTTATCGAGAAAACAAGCCTTAGCGTCGTCGCAATCAATGATAATCTGACGAGTATCATTACAGAGTGTGCAGTGGAAGTTGGAGGTGCGGTACTTGGACAGGACTCTGGCAAGCTGTCCCAGGAGACGAAAAACCTCATTAGAAAGCATCAAAGCATGAAAGTCTCTAGTACAACAGACCAAATCAAACTGGCAGAGCTTTCTAAGTTGAGTAATAAGCGTAAGGTATCTCATTTAAGAAGGTATAACATGGAGAGAATTGAACATGCTCTGAAAAACGGAGGAAGCGTCAAAGCAGTGATGAGGAAACTTTGGATAAGCAGAAATCGGATGTATGCACTAAGGGACTAAGAAGGCAAAATAACTACCAATATGGATAGGATAGTTGAAATATTGGAGGAGTTTTACAAAGACCTGTACAGTAGCCAGGACAACCCAGACCATATTACTATAAGAACTAGCAGTAACTCGGATGACACCCCACCAGTAATGATAGACGAAATCAGAAAAGCCTTGGAGAGGATGCAAAGAAGCAAAGCTGCTGGTGAGGATCAGGTAACATCAGATTTGCTGAAAGACGGAGGACAGATTGTGTTATAAAAACTAGCCACTCTATTTATGAATTGTCTCCTGACGGGGAGGGTACCAGAATCCTGGAAGAATGCTAACATTATCTTAATACATAAGAAAGGATATGACAAGGACTTCAGGAATTACAGGCTGATCAGATTGCTCTTCGTGATATACTAGCTGCATCGTCTATTTTTTAAACCAGGTTCGTTTGTGATCCTCCTACTTTCACTTTTCCCTGAGTCATTCGGATGTAGCATATTAAGGAACACTGGAATGAAGCCACAGAAAGCATAGGGAAAATTTGTTCAGTTGAAATACAGAGATGAGTTGAGGAAGTACTAAACACAAAAGTGGAACAAGAACTTGATGAAGGGGCTATTAAACCTGCATCCCCTGCGCTTACATGTGTGGTGCTTTACCAGTCATGTTGACATTGGAAAGTGAGTTCGACATTTCGTCAATCAAAATATTACCATAGTGTCCATTCATTCAACAAACTCCATTACTGTCACTGTTATCTTGGAATATGTAGCAGGCAATCTGCAATAGCTTTTTTTATTTGACAGTTTCATACAACTGCTATGTCTGTGCATACTAGCATGAAATGATGTAGCTATTGCTCTTTTCAGATACCTGATGAGTCGGTTGACAGTATAACAAAGGACTTGGTACGCCGCTTTATCCCTGATGATCCAGAGGAGCGACTTTAATCAGTAGGCATCATTCTTATGTAAGCTGTTTGATAAAAGAATAAAATAAAATGGATCACAATATTTGTGAGCTAGTTTACGAATCATTTGATTCTCATGTGACTTTGACCAGGCAATGCCTGATTTATAAAGATAGCTTCCTACAATTGCAAGTGAGTGTATGCTGCATGCCAGTAACCCCACGGAAAGTCTGTCAATTAGCAGGCTGTGGCAGTGCAATGATTGCATCTTCATTCAGCCGACATATTTGGGAAAATAAAAAAGAAAGTTTCATGACGAAATGCAGGAGCACAATCGGGCCCTATTGGCATCACCTGCTCATCCATTAGCCAGGCTTTGCTTCTGGCTAGTAGATGAATTATGCCTCAGCACTTTTTAATGGGTGGGTTTTTGATTCACTGGCTTGTGCAGTTCAGATAAAGTGATGCCTGTTGTGATTTGACGCTTCTGACACTCAATTTATCACGTGTTTGCTATGTGACACCAGCACACTATTTCTGGTGTGGCTATGTAATGTGACAGTGGCTTGCCATGCAGAAGGCCTGGCTTTGATTTCTTCAGACTCGAAGATAAGATTTTTATAATTTGCATTTTTAGCACTTCTTGCTTATGGGCAGGGCTGGTTTTTCTCTCACAACCATTCAGTCCAACACCAGAATTTCTGCAAAATGAGCTCTTTAATGTTGTGTGAAAACAAAGGGAATGACATCTTTTGTTAGTTTCTTGTTTATGATCTGTTTTACTCATTAACACCTTGCTCTGGGTTTGCTTAGTGTTCGTCATTGATAAGAATGATGGTCAGGTACAAGTGCATCACACATTCTTCAATTACCTTAAAAAAGAGGTTGGTTAACTGCAAGTACTTCACAGGTGCTATGTGTTCAGAAAAAGAAGATTGAATAGAATTGATTTCATGATTGATACATAGTTTACATATTGGTGTGCTCTCTGAGAAATAAACTACAATAATGACAGAAAAGTGCTCAGATATCCCTGTTTGGACCATTTCAGTGATGGAAGTGCTGCTCCAATCGCTCCAAACTGCTTCAAAAGAGATTTGCTGCTCCATGCTGCTCCAAACAGTAATTAAAAACCTACTTGCAATTGCACTGAGAGAATGAGAATGACGAATTTTCGCTGTTTGACTGACTCGTTATAAGTCAAGAAACTGAGAATAATTTGTGTACTATGATCCCAGTGTGCTACTGGTGTGCAGCATTATAGGCTCTGATTACATTTGTGTGACAAGAACTGGGATATTAAGTATACAGCTCATTTGGCTATTTTTTTTCTTAGCTAGACATGTATGCTGGTGTGGTGAAATGTGAAAATAAGCATCACATCGATTATCTACTGATTATTCAGCAACAAGTTATAGGGAACTGTGGTTACTTCTAAAATGTGGCACTGACCTTCGATTTGATTTCTGTCACAAATACTAGTATTTTAAATTGTAGCTCACTTTACACCACATTTTTGACAACCTGCCTTTGTTTGCTATGATGATTACATTTATTGTTGCCTGCTATATATATTTCATAACAAATATTAATATTTACGAGATGCATTGATAATGCTCTAAACTCCAAATAATGAATGGCAAATTTAACATCTGTTCCTAAAACGCCAATAGCTGCTCCTAAGCTAGCATTTTTTTCGTGCTCTCAAAATGCTTATGGCTGCTCCAAAGCAGTACTTTTTATGCTACAAAGTATGCTCCAAAAAATAAAAATGCACTTTCATCACTGCTGTTTGAAACTGTTTTTTTTTTTACTCGGACCAGTTGGATCCCATCACAAGCATATTGGTCTTTAACTAAAACTAGCAGAAACTGGTTAGCCCCAGTGAAAGCCAGCTTATGATCAGAATAATAGTATCACCTGGGACATGTCGAATTCTCTATGCCGGAAATCTGGCATTGTGTCTTTCACAATCTGATTCCACAGTGTGTCAGGTTTCATTTCATATAATAGCCCTTTAGTACTATTACCTAGGCTTGTGCGAATATTAGAATACTTCAAATTTTCACATATACAGTGGTTGGTGGTATTCTGAGCATTCTAGTATGAATGTGGTCGATTGTTGAATAGCCTGTTTGAAATCCTGCTTGTTTCTTTGATTGATTGAATTCTAATGTTGTCTTAATTCTGTTAGCAATTACCTTTGTAAATACAGTAAAAGCTTGTTAATTCGAATTCCACGGGAACGCTGAGCAATTTCGAATTAAACAAAATTCGAAATAATGAAAGAGCAAAAATGGGTGGATTTCGGGGGTGGGGGCATGAAAAATATTTATTGGTAAAAAAAGTCTGTGATGACCATCTGCTTCTTTTCTCTGAATGCCACAGCTGCGGCTCTCTGTTCCAGCGCGCGTACGCCGCGCAGGGAATCCTCTTCACCCTCTTCAAAGCTGAAGAAGAGACGCGCCACATTAAGTGCGTCCATCACCGCAGAAGCTGACGGGCGCACAGGTGCTTCGTCATTTTCGTCTTCCTCACCTTCTGGCTCTTCAGCATCAGGCTGCGCACCGGCTACTTGAGCGATAATGTCCTCATCAGTAAGGGCACCACACACTGATGCACCGGTGTCAACTTCAACATAATCGGCAAAACGTACGCCCCGAAGAGTGTCGCGCAATGCCACTGGCATGAGCTCCTCAGCCCCATCCACGTCGACGTCACAACTATCCTGCGCACTTCCAGCTGCAAATCCACTGTGGCGGAAACAGTTTGCGATTGTGGTCGCGGTCACCTGTTCCCATGCGCGCACCAACATGTGCATGGCAGTGAGCAGTGTAAGGCCGAAGTCCTTCCTGTCGCCCGCGCTCAAAATCATTCTCTCCAGCACGTGACGCCTATAAAAGCACTTAATGTTCCTTATCACACCCTGGTCCATTGGCTGTAGGGCCGCAGTCGTATTTGCCGGAAGGAACACCAACTTAGTTGCTCTCAGCTCAACGTCGACTTTGTGCGCCGAACAGTTGTCGACAAGAAGAACGCGTCTGCCGCCCAGTTCCATTCGCCTGTCGAATTTCAGTAGCCACTTCCTGAATAGGTCACCTGTCATCCAGGCTTTCTTGTTTGCGGCGTACTCCGTCGGCAGTGAGCGAATGTTTTTGAAGCACCGTGGTTTGAGTGCTTTGCCAATCACAAAAAGGGGGACCTTTTCGGCAAGGTTCCTTTTGGCATTGCATAAGTGGTTGCCAGACTGGAAGGGCGGTTGTTGCCAGACTGCCGCAAAATTTGGCAGAAATTTTTTTTCTGTGGTTGTGGCTTCTCCGCAAGAGTTTGGTGCTATCCGCGGTGCACTTCTTGGCTGAAAATTTTTCTCCTGTAGTTGTGGCTTCTCCGTAAGAGTTTGGTGCTATCCGCGGTGAATTTCGCGAGTGCATGAGCGACGCTGGCCGTTTTAATTAACGGAATGGACCGAGCCTAGCAAAAGTCGAGCGCGGCGCTGCTGCGCAATTAAGAGGCCGTTTTAATTAACGGAATGAACCTCCCATTACAGAAGTCGAGGCGCGTTTTCTTGCTGTGTGCGCAGCTGTGCGCGCAGCTGTGCGATTAAGATATCGCGTCTCAGTATTAGGGATTACGGGGAAAACTGATTAGAGTCGCAGGAGGGGATGCGCTGCCCCCCTTCCCCCTTACTTTTCTTTTTTTTTTTCTCTCAGCTGATCGTGTCGCGTCGACCGCGCGCTACGACGGGGGACGCTACGCTTTCCCTAGCTGTGTCAGCACAAGACACATCGTTCGGACTCGTATATACATACATGTGATGAATAAGCGTTCCAAGGCTGGTTAATCGTCGACAGGTGTCACGTGCCCCGCGGGAAGAAGTGCACCGCGGATAGCACCAAACTCTTACGGAGAAGCCACAACTACAGGAGAAAAATTTTCTGCCAAATTTAGCAGCAGTCTGGCAACAACCACCCCAAAGTCTGGCAACAGACTTAAGCAATGCCAAATGGAACCTTGCCCCATGGTGCCGCGTTTTCAATGGCCATCCTCTTGCAAATGTAGGTTGACAACGTGCTCGGAAGTATGCCGTGCTTCCTCGCAATTTCGTATTTGCTCGAGTTCCCTTGGTCTACCTTTCGCGAAATCTCCACCTTCTCCTTGACAGTCTTCACGCAGTAGTTTCCCCGCGGCATCTTGCAACTTCGATGCGGAATAAGACGGCTTGACGGCGTGAATGAACAACGTGCGCCTAGGACTGCTAGGACTACTCCGCCGACTCCTCAGCGTCCCGTGGGTCTCGCGTACAAGTGGCGCCAGGCGCTGAGATAGCGGGAGGGCTACGAAAAAAAAAATGCTTCCTGAATTTTGGAGGCCATACTTTGCTCCCCCTTTGCTCGGAGGCCACTTGAAGCTCGAAAAAACTGGTCGTGTCACCTATCGTTCGACCGTAAAAGCTTCCACTAGTGTTTGACGATGATGACGCCCGGCGGCGCGCGCTTCGAATTATCCGTAGAGGCAGCAATTTCTGTTCGAATTAACGAATCGTTTTACACATGGTCTCCTATGCAACTTAGAAGTGTGGCAGCTTGGGCTAGTTGGTATGGCATGACGATAGTTATAGCGCGAGAACAAAACGACGACACAGAGACAAGAAGGACCCGAAAGACACGCTCATGTCTTTCGTGTCTTGTCTCTGTGTCGTCGTTTTGTTCTCGCGCTATAACTATCGTCTCCTATGCACTGCGGACCGGACTGCGGCGACCATTTTGAATTATCCAAAATTTCGAATTAATGAGGTGTGAATTAACGAGCTTTCACTTGTAGCTTGTATAAGTCAAAGGCAGCTGATCGGTCTGTAATTCTTCTAGTCCTTGTCATCTCCTTTCTTATGTATTAAGATGATGTTAGCATTTTTCCAGGATTCTGGTACCCTCCCCGTCAGGAGACAATTCGTAAATAAAGTGGCTAGTTTTGCTAACACAATCTGTCCTCCGTCTTTCAGCAGACCTGATTTTTCCTGATCCTCACCAGCAGCTTTACTTCTTTGCATTCCCTCCAAGTCTTTTCTGACTTGTCAATACTAGTGGGATGTCATCTGGGTTTCTGCTAGTTCTTAATATAAGGTCGTGGTTGCCCCGGCTACTGTAAAGGTCTCTGTAAAACTCCTCCTCTATTTTAATTATCCTACCCATATTGGTAGTTACTTTGATTTCCTTGTATCTTAGTGCATACATCTGGTTTTTGCCTATCCCAAGTTCTCACTTCACCGCTTCTATGCTTCCTCTGCTCTGTAGAGCATGTTCTATTCTCTCCGCTTTATACCTTCTTACAATGGATACCTTTTGCTTATTAATCAACTTTGACAGCTCTACCAGTTCTATTTTCTGTTGTGTTTGAGGCTTTCATGCTTTGACGTTTCTTGATGCGGTTCTTCATCTCCTGGGACATCTTGCCAGTGTCCTGTTTAACTGCCATACCTCCAACTTCCACTGCACGCTCTGTAATGATACTCGTCAAATTATCATTTATTGCGTCAGTGTTAAGGCTGATTTCCTCAATAGGAGCCGAGTAACCCTTCTGAAGGGAGACTCTAAGTTCTTGTACTTTCCCTCTGAGTGCTAGCTCATTGATTGTCTTCTTGTGCATCAGCTGCTGTCATTACTTCAAGTCTAGGCGAATTCGAGACCTTACCAATCTATAGTCACTGCACTGTACCTTGCCAAGCACTTTCACATTCTGTACGATGCCTGGGTGTGCACTCACTATAAGGTATATATATATATATATATATATATATATATATATATATATATATATATATATATATATATATATATATATATATATATATATATATATATATATATATATATATATATATATATATATATATATATATATATATATATATATATATATATATATATATATATATATATATATATATATATAGGTATTTGGTATTTCTTGAAAGTCTTCCTGGATTCCGGTCGAGTTATAAGTCACCAGAAGAAGCGCACGAGCAAACGAAAAACGATGCTTTATTGCCAACGTTACGGCCGGGGACCGACCTTCGTCAGGGCATACGTCACGACATACGACGTCAGGGCATACGACGTATGCCCTGACGAAGGTCGGTCCCCGGCCGTAACGTTGGCAATAAAGCATCGTTTTTCGTTCGCTCGTTCGCTTCTTCTGGTGACTTATATATATATATATATATATATATATATATATATATATATATATATATATATATATATATATATATATATATATATATATATATATATATATATATATATATATATATATATATATATATATATAGATATATGCATGCACCCATTCACAGGGTGTCCCACCTATATATATATATATATATATATATATATATAGATAGATGCATGCACCCATACACAGGGTGTCCCAGCTAGCTTTAGCCAAGGGTTAAAAATACAATAGAAGTAGCCGATTGAAATCAAATGCATATTGCTGACAGCTACCTTGCTCACTGCAGACCATTTTTTGTTTAATAAATGATAAATTAGGTACTTTGGTAAATCATAATGAGATATCAGGAATTTAGTTCCGATTTTGGAACCGATTGGCTGGCCCCTAGGGGGCGCTGTACATATTGACGCGTGTAAGCAATGAGACCGAGTACCTGAGGGAACACGAAATATACGTGACGACTAAAGGTAACAGGAATGCAGCAGTGATGAAAAATAGGACACTGTGGAATTACAATAGGTATGATGATGTGAGAGGAATATGGAAAGGGGTCATGGTTCCTGGGCTGACGTTCGGCAATGCGGTCTTGTGCATGAGATCAGAAGTTCAAGCAAGATTAGAAATTAAGCAATGTGGAATAGGTAGGCTTGCTTTAGGAGCTCACGGGAATCACCAAATCAGGGAGTACAAGGTGATATGGGATGGACATCATTTGAGGGCAGGGAAGCTAGCAGCAAGATAAAATTTGAGAAGCGATTAAGAGAAATGAAGGAGGAGCGTTGGGCTAGGAAGGTTTTCAGCTACTTGTACATGAAGAATGTTGATACAAAATGGAGGAAGCGAACCAGGAAGTTGACTGGTAAATACTTAAAAACAGCAGGTGGCCAAACCAAAAAGAACTATCGGTTAAGAAGAAAGTGAAGGAAACGGAGACTGACATGTGGAAAATGGGCATGTTTAAGAAGTCCGCACTAGAGATCTATCAAACTTTTAAGCAGGAAATTGTCAAGGAAAGGATTTATGATAATACTCGGGGTAGTTCTCTACTGTTTGAGGCAAGGACGGGAGTACTGCGAACCAAGACATATCGGGCCAAATACGAAGGGGTAGACACAGTATGCAGTGCGTGTGGTGAGGAAGAAGAAACTGCCGAACACTTGATAATGTTCTGTAAAGGGCTTTACCCTATAGTTCAGGATGATGGCGCAGAGTTTTTCAAAGCACTGGGGTTCAGGGACCGGGAGGGCAAAATATACTTTAAGCAAGTAGACTTAACTAGAAGGAGTTTATCTGATTGGTGGCTACAGTCAAGGCGCGAGTGAAAATTAAACTCTTCACTGCAAAGTACGAATCCTCAAACTCACTTTTTAAGGAAAAAAATAAATATAGTTTTGGGTTCATTAAGTATTATGGCTTGGTGGCGCTAGCCACCGCCCGATCTAAAGGGTACAGCCATATCCATCCATTCATCTATCCATCGTGTGTACTGGTGGACCAAAACGACGATAAAGGGATTTGGCGGACGCCAGGTAGTGAAGCTCTGGCTGATCGATGATAAAGGAGGTGATCTTGCTGTTCGGCTGCTGAGAGTCACTGTGTCAACGCTTATCTGCCTTTGGTTCGCGCTGTACCGCGACACTGATGGAGGTGCTGGGGCGCAACCCTATCTAATGCTCCATACTCCCACTGGGAGCCGTTCATCTAGCTCGGACGCATTGTCACCCATTGCAACTCCCGTGCACCGGTTCAGTCGGCGGCTGATAGGCCTCGCTCTAGAGTTCACTCCTTCCACGGAACCTCGCAAGTGCCGATTACCTCTCCAAATGGCCAAAGCCAGTCCACAACCGGTGCCCCAAGGCCCCCCGCCAGCACTAGCCTTCACAGGTAACCATCTTTCAACCGCTGGTTCCCGATCACTTCAGTGCCGGCGCCCATGAAGACGTGGACAACTAGCTTGAGCACTATGAGCGTGTCGCCAAGATTAATCTGTGGCCTGAACAAGAAAAGCTCTCACGCGCCTATTTCTACCTTGACGGCGGTGCGAAAATTTAGTATGAGAACAGAGAAGCCAGTCTGTTAACTTGGGGCGACTTCCGACAACATCTTGTCGATACGTTCACCAATGTCGATCAACGCGACCGTGCGCAGCAGCTGTTGGAGCTACGGGTTCAAAAACCCAATGAAAGCGTTACTATGTTTGCTGAAGATATGACTCGTATTTTTCGTCGAGCTGATCGGAACATGAGTGAAGATAGGAAGTTGAGCTACCTCATGCGCGGCGCTAAGGAGCAACTTTTCGCCGGGCTACTGTGCCACCCTCCAAGTACCGTAGTTGACTTTATCAAGGAGGCTACGGCTATCGAGCGGGCCCTCCATCAACGATGCAGGCAGTATCATCGAATGTCTAGCAGCGCCCCAATCAATGCTGCCGCCATACCTGAGGATCAAAGCTCCCTGCGAGACCTAATTAGGGAGATAGTTCGTGAAGAACTGCAAAAGTTCCGGAATCCAGTTGCTCAAACCCCCGTTGCGTCCGTCGCTGAACTGGTACGTGACGAAATCCGCCACGCATTTTCTACCGCTGGTCCTGGTGACGAGCACCGTCCCATGAGCTATGCCGATGCTCTGCGACGTGCACCATCTGGTACATCGCCGCCATATCACCCAGTGCCGACGGCCCCTTGGTCACCGCCGCAAGAGCACGCCCTGAGCCGACCGCCCAGCCAACCGACGTACCACCAGGCGTCCACAGCAGCACCATGAACATCGTCCCAAGAAGGGAGGCTCAGACGACAACCGCTCCGAAGAACAGTTGCATGGCGCACAATCGATCAACGTCCACTATGCTTTAACTGCGGAGGTGCAGGTCATATTGCCCGTCATTGCTGGCACCGCAGTGATTCGTTCTGCCCTCTTCGAACATGGTCTGACGATCGACGTGCGAACGAAGAATACATACCACGCCCGGACGACGCCTCTTTCCATGGAGCCCGTTCTCACTTTTACGAATACCGTACTTCTGACGAGGAGGCAATACCTACACGCCAGCCAGGTTTGGGACGCCAATCCCGCTCTCCTTCTCCCGCTCATTCACCTTCATCACACCGATGTACCTCCGTGGACCTTAACGCCCGCGCCGGGGAAACTGAGGGCGGCGACCTCCGGGGGTAAGGTTGCAGTCCATGAATATGACGACGAAAAGCCCCCATTACACGACGCTGTAAATCCGATAAGACGTCAGAGCGACGACATTGTGAGCACCGACCTTAGTATTTTTTTTGACGACCAGAAAGTAACAGCCTTAGTCGACACCGGTGCAGATTTTTCTATGATCAGTCAGGACCTCGGCATCCGCCTCAAGAAAGTTAAGACGCCATGCACAGGCCCTGAAATAAGGACGGCAGGTGGTCAGTTATTGATGCCCTCTGGAAGATGCACAGCGAGAATTGACATAGGAGGTTCTTCTTTCGTTGAATCGTTCATCGTTCTCGTTCTTGCACATGCTGCAAGGATCTAATTATTAGTATGGACATCTTACGAGAGTACGGCGCCGTCATCAATATCCAAGACAGTTTGATTACATTCCGCAACAGTTCGGGCGCACCTGATTGTACACAGGCGCGACCAAACCAATTGCGTCTAACTGATGACGATGTGGTTCTCCCTCCTCGGTCATGCACGCTTGTTTCTGTGGCAGCCGCTGTCCAGTTTGACAGCGAAGGAGTAGCAGACCGAATAACCTCGCTCCTCCTCACACACGGCATTTCCGTCGCAAGAAGTATCGTCAGTGTCGCCGCTGGACGCACGGACTTGCTTCTGACAAATTTTAGTGATGGGCGCCGGCACCTTCCAAAAGGCATGGCCATCGCTTACTTCGACGATATCACAGACACAGAAGGCTGCTTGGCAGTAGTCGACGAGGCGCCAAAACTTGATTCAACACGAGTTCTTGACGTTAGCACTACTTTGCCTAAGAACGGGCGAAAGAGGCTTCTGTAGCTACTGGCCAAATTCAAAGACTGCTTTTCGACAACATGAAGAGTTGGCCGCACGCCTCTAACCAAACATCGGATAATTACCGAGGACAGGGCGAGACCAATTCACCAAAACCCTTATCGCGTGGCTGCAAAGGAACGCGAAGTGATACAAGAGCAAGTCGACAAAATGCTAGAAGATGACGTCATTCAGCCCTCAAGAAGCTTCTGGGCGTCACCTTTAGTCCTCGTTAAAAAAAAAGACGGCAGCCTGCGCTTCTGTGTAGATTACCGAAAACTCAATCAGGTGACAAAGAGAGATGTGTATCCACTTCCTCATATAGATGACTCTCTCGACAGACTTCGACATGCTCGTTACTTTTCATCGATGGGATTAAGGAGTGGGTATTGGCAAATCGAGGTAGACCCAAGAGACCGCGAGAAGACTGCTTTTGTGACACCAGATGGCTTATATGAATTTAAAGTCTTGCCCTTTGGTTTATGCTCAGCAACTGCTACCTTTCAAAGACTTATGGATACCGTACTTTCTGGGTTGAAGTGGAAAACCTGCTTGGTCTACCTTGATGATGTCGTAGTTTTCGGCGCAACATTTGACCAGCACCTTAAAAGACTTGAGGCAGTTTTACAAGCCATACGTTCTTCGGGCTTGACGTTGAAGCCTGAAAAGTGCCACTTTTGCTATGAAGAGCTGAAATTTCTTGGCCACGTTGTCAGTCACGCAGGCGTTCGTCCTGATCCTGAAAAGATCGCAGCTGTTGCACAGTTCCCGGTGCCGACTGATAAGGAGGCTGTCCGACGATTTCTCGGACTATGTGTGTATTATAGGCGATTCATCGCGGACTTCGCACGCATCGCATCACCGTTAACCCACCTCACGAGAGAAGACGTTGCTTTCGAATGGAGCAACGAAGAGGAAGCTGCTTTTAAGAGCCTCCGCCAGCGACTACAGACGCCTCCAGTGCTTGCCCACTTTGATGAGAAATCCCCAACGATGCTACACACTTATGCCAGCAATATTGGTTTGAGAGCTGTGCTTGTGCAACTACAACAGGGCACAGAAAGAGTAATCGCCTATGCAAGCCGAACACTAACACGCGCCGAGACTAATTACTCCACGACTGAGAAGGAATGCCTCGGCGTGGTATGGGCGGTCACAAAATTTCGCCCGTATTTATACCGCCGTCCTTTCAAAGTCATCAGCGACCACCATTCACTGTGTTGGTTGACAAATCTTAAAGATCCTACCGGGAGATTAGCGCGTTGGAGTCTCAGGCTGCAGGAGTACGACATGACTGTCGTATACAAGTCAGGGAACCGCCACATGGCAACACCACCTAGACTACTGACAAGGCCCCTCCAGGGAGAGCGTGACGTCACGCTAGTTGCCCACCTGCACCCCGACCGTCGTCGCCACTCGTTCTCGTTATGTTTGCTGGGGGCACTGATTGAAAGCCGGCGTTTCTTTTTTTTGTTCCTGCGTGGTCTGCATTTGTTTACGCCGGCCTTTACACTTTAGTCATCAAACTGTAATAGTCAGAAATGCATTTGTAGAAGTGGTTTTATTAGGACGAAAGGCTAAAACCATCCTACCTCATTTCTTGTTCAAAGTTTTGATTTTTCTGTCAGCTGCTTTTTTTGTGCGGTGCTTTGGATGGTGTCATTTCGAAGTCTACAAAAGTTGTTCAGAGCGACATTTGTTGCAACACGCACTACATGCCGCACGATAGTCTCAGAGGTATGCCCATTTTCACAAGTCTCTAGCTCAACATTTCCTACCAGTGATATGGTAATGGAGCTGACAATGCTACGTTGGTTGTTCGACGCGAGGAACGCCTTTGCATTTTCTCCCTTGATGAGCTTTTCGACAACAAGCGTTGTCACCAGTAACATGTGCACAGTACATGGCTGCGGAAACTTTAAGCTTCCTCTTGACAAGTTGTCAATCATTGTGTTACCTTCCACATCTATGTTCCTGCTCTCCAGGACAAGTATGCTGCTTCAAAATGCGCATGATAGCTTCTTCAGAGCTGAATGAGCACAATATCCAGTGATATAAGCAACGACCTCTATGTCATGCTTTGGGTTGGAAATTTCATCATTTGAGATGTGAACAGAGAAGTTTGTTTCGATATTTCTGTGTCACTTTCGCTGCTGATGTCTGGCTGTGGAAGCATCAGCAGCATTCGCAGACGAATGTTCTTTTCAAACGAGCTCGAAACGAGCTCTTTTCAGAGCTAGTTTCGAGACAAGAGATTCTCGACAATTGCGATTCGTGCTCAGGTAGGACGAACAGTTCAGAAACACCGAAGGTATAGCATCTGACACTAGGCGCACCCTCTCCCTGTCGACTGTCAATGTCCGTCCCGACGCTGCGCCAAAATGTGACAGCTTTGCGATGAAGTCAGCCTCGAGGAAGCGGAGTTCAGAGACCTGCGCCAAGCATAACAGTGACTTGACTACTTTCATACGAAACGGGCTGATGGGAACTTTGACACAAGCCTGAGTATTTCTGTTTTATTTTATCGCACTGCCCTGCCTGAAGCGCGACAAAACTACGATCACCACTCACAATACTCGCTCCTTTCAACAGTAACAGAGCCAGAACATCAGTAATGCGATAGAGCCGGTAAGACAAATTTCAGCAGTTTCTCATCTCGGAGTGTATGCTTGGTGTGAAATCCTTTCGAGGAATGGCTTTTATCCCAGACTTCTTCTGAGCTTCATCCTTGGGGAATGCGAAAACACGCACTTTGGGACCGCTGTCATAATTGCCGTGGCACCCGGGAACACAACAACGTCCCATGTCGCACTGATCGATGTGTAATCACATACTAACAAATGCAACACGAATAAAATAGGACAAGTGGGAATGGACGAACACTCAGAGCAGTGCAATGCAGCACCAAGCCTAACGCAGTCTAACCAGCGAAGCAGGTAGCGATAAAAGGCAAACCTGTCAAGGCTTGTCCGCCGTTCGGAGTAAAAAAGGGCGTGGGGTCACCAAAACCACCACCTGAGCGACGCGTCCTCGGCCACTGGACAGTCGGACAACTAGCGTGACGTATGCCGTCTAGAGAGAGGAGTATGAACGGGCCTTGTGAATAGTCTAGGTGGTACTGCACATGGACGCCGACTGTCTATCCCGCTCACTCATTGAATCGGCAACTCTATCTGATAAGGAGGAAACAGCATTTCTCGGTGTGCTTGACTCCACCGCTATTGCACAGCAACAACGTGGCGACTCTGA
The DNA here is from genome assembly GCF_043290135.1 of Rhipicephalus microplus. NCBI lineage: Eukaryota > Metazoa > Arthropoda > Arachnida > Ixodida > Ixodidae > Rhipicephalus > Rhipicephalus microplus. Next base: position 373,288,384 of record NC_134710.1, on the reverse strand, counting down.
GTTACTTGCCCTAATTAATTACCTGGAGGGAAGATCTCAGAAGGCACCATCTGTTTTCGTAAGATCGCTGTCATCATTTGGCTTACGGGGCGGAGTACTATACAAAAGAAACTTCTCTTCGACAGGATCTGCGTATTCGCTCGTCATCCCAGCAGCCCTTCGCTTCGAAGTACTCGAAGCATGCCACAACGAGGTGACTTCAGGCCACTTGGGTTACACAAGAACGTTGGCCAGAGTACGGCAGTGCTACTTCTGGCCAAGACTGACCATAGCCGTAAAACACCATGTTCGTACTTGCCTCGACTGCCAGCGACGGAAGTCACCGCCGACTAAACCAGCTGGCCTCCTGCAGCCCGTGCAGGTCCCAAGAATACCATGCGACCAGATTGGCATGGATATTTTGTGCCCACTTCCTTCTACTGCTGGGAACCGCTGGGTTATTGTCGCGACTGATTTACTTACCCGTTATGCTGAAACAAAGGCTATCCAGAGAGGTGCAGCAGTGGAGGTGGCACAACTTTTCATCGAGAATGTTGTCCTGCGGCATGGTGCACCAAGCGTCGTAATCACAGACAGAGGAACCGCATTTACGGCAGCTCTTTTGGAACAAGTCTTCATGCTGAGTGGGACAACCCATCGTAAGACCACCGCCTACCACCTGCAAACGAACAGGCTTACAGACCGTCTGAACAAAACAGTTGAAGACATGCTTTCAATGTACGTAGACGTCGAACATGAAAATTGGGACGAAGTCTTGCCATATATCACGTTTGAATACAACACTGCCAAGCAAAAAACAACCCGGATGACCCCGTTCAGCCTAATTCACGGAAGGGAATTACGAACCATGTTAGATGCGATGCTAGCGCACGAATGCGACATCGAACCGGACGCCGAGATGTTTACAGAACGGGCAGAAGAAGCAAAGCAACTAGCTCGCCTGCGAATCCAGCAACAACAAGAGTACGACGCGAGATGCTACAATGCTCGCCGCAGAACAGTCGTTTATCAGACTGGCGACATAGTATGGGTTTGGACGCCCATACGGAAACGAGGACTCTCTAAAAAGCTCCTAAGGAGATACTGCGGGCCATATCTAGTACTGCGACGACTGAGTGATGTTACTTACGAGGTCGTCCCCAACAGTTCATGTAGTACGAGGCTTCGCCAGCACCGTCCAGAACTAGTTCACGTTGTGCGCATGAAGCCTTATGAAAGGTAGTGGCTGCGCAAGACACTTCTTAAAGAACAGGCAAAGAAAACTGCACTACTGGTTTAGCATTGGGGCGATGCTCATTAAGAGGGGGCAAATGACGCGTGTGTACTGGTGGACCAAAACGACGATAAGGGGATTTGGCGGACACCAGGTAGTGAAGCTCTGGCTGATCGAAGATAAAGGAGGTGATCTTGCTGTTCGGCTGCTCAGAATCGCTGTGTCAACGCTTATCTGCCTTTGGTTCGCGCTGTACCGCGACAATATTGTGACAAGGCGAGATCTAGGCTTATAGTATAGCTACCACATAGAATCGGCAGCCGAACAAGTTGGCTGAGCTGCCTCTCGCGCAATCATTTAACGCACAGGCGTCTTCGTCATCTTCGCAAAGTGCCACGCTTGCTCCTGTCAATGATGCACCGTAACATCACTCCCCCGCGGTGGAAGCGCCATCTCAGTGCTTGGTGCGGCAGCGACGAACTAGCAGGGTGATACGGTTTGAGTCTGGAAATGTGGACAACGTTCGTTTGGAGTGAGGGGGTCGAATAGGCATTGTTTAGGGGTGTGATCTCGCAGTTCACGTCACTGAGTTGTCGTAACACTTTGCCCAGACAACACTCGATGTCCTGAGGTCGTCTTCATATGGTACAATCGTCCTCGCACAGTTCTCATTGGCCTTAGTACTTACCGAGGACGGCACAAGCTGGTTTGCCCCGGAAACGTCTTTTCGAGTGCTTTCTGAGGACAACAATTGGTCCGGAAAAGGTCCTGTTAAGGATCTTTTGGGGATGACAAAAGCATTGCACTGAGCACTTAGATATAATTCCTGAAGACTTTTGCGCACCAAGTAGATGCATTTCATACGTGAAAACTTTCTCCACACGTTTGTTTCTTACAGTCACAAAGTCATTGTATATTACCGCCTCGTTTTTTTGCAGAAAATTTTCAAAATATGCGACGCGTTTAATGAGACACACGTAATCAATTGACTTAGGTATCGAACCTTGTATTTCGAAATTTCCATTTGAAACAGTGTGTTCTTAAATGTCACAGCCCTACATTTGTCATTATACGTCGCTGTAGCGCGTAGTAACAAACTAGCAGCTGGCAACCATTGATTATGCGGCACCATTTTAGATAGTCAAGTAGCCAAGCCATTCCAAGCCAACTGACTGTCAAAATAGCAGCGGTGGTCTTGTCAGGGAAAGTGCAGTGAACTAGTGAAGGTTCGTGTCCTTTGTTGTTTGTGTGCGTGGTTAAAAGTGAGATATGTGTGAGAGTGTAAGTCGTAGGTGATGACGGTAGGTAAATTGTCATGTTGATGGGTGCACTGGGCTGCTCAACGTTCAGACTGATCATGGATGCATTGTCACCAGCCGACCGCGGCGAGGTGTGGCTCGAAGCAGCCTGGAACAACAGCCAATCGCGATCAATTGGGCTTCGAAGCAGCCTGGTCGAAACGTGAAAGGATAAACTTCTGCATCTGACACATGGCCCGACCTCGGGCAAGTCAAGAGAACGCCCGTGTCGAGTGTACTGATAGCCTGTCATGCGGAGCCTCTAGCACTAGTGAGTGCATTGTGCGCAATACACGTGGTGATGAGGACACTGTGTCAAACTTTCGAAGAAGATTACAAATGTAGTTGATTGAGCTGTGTTGACTGCCTTGATACTGCTTTTCTTTTTTCAGACTATACTGTCATGGGGTCGTGACGGGGCTGAAGACAGCAGACTTCGTGTTGGGATTTAACTGTTTATTTGGGCGAACCTGTGCCCGGTAAACGGAAAGTCCAATTACAGCAGCAGTCTCGCACAGATAGCAGTATCGGACTGATAGCGGCGATTGGAGCGTCAGCCTTCGATCAACAACTGACAAGCAGCGAAGCGCGTCGGCATTTATACTCTTGCTGTCGAATGTTCTAGCGTTATCGCTGGTGGTGGCGTAGGTTCCAGAACAACCTGTACCGCTCGCACAGTGGGCGTGATCTTATCGAAATGATCTACTACAGTCCGGAACCTTCTCGAAAACTGCAGGCGCGGTTTGCGCTGAGAATCGTGTGGTGTTTTGGGACGATAACAAAAACTTGGGAAATGGAACGTGGCAATACGCTGACTCGAATGCCTCACAAAGCTGTCTATTGTGAATAATTACTGTTAAATAAATAAATTTCAGTCAACGAGCTTTGTTTGGTTTAGTCTAATAGTCCAGCACTGTCACCTCTCTGTTGATTGATATAGTATATATACTCGAGAACTCGCAGGTGTTTTTCTTTTGATGTATGAAAATGTCATGGAAAGAAGTAAATCCTAAGTAGTATCACTGCCCACAGTACCGAACCGGCCACGCTATCGTGGTTCTGAAAAGATACTGAAAAAGTCCTATTGTTGTTTTGAGATTGTGCTGAGGTTGTTGTGTGTATGGACAAGGGGACGGGATTAGTGCCTTTCTAGTACCATAAGAGGGCATTCTGAGAGCGTCATATTGTCCTCACGGAGGCATACTGAGGATGTCCTGAGGTTGTGTTTGTGTTGTCTTTGTGTAGAGGCCATGGTTGTGTGGTAGTAGCTTCTCTGGTAAGCCGACTTGGCGGTATTTGGCGTCCAGAGAAGTAGCAGAGACCCCGGCGGGAAGTGCACGATTTGATGGCGACTGTCATAACGGTCTTTTTGATGCTCTTGCGACAAGTGCAGCTGATCATTGTCAAGCTGACGGGCTGCATGGGCTCTAGAAACGACATTGCTGGCGTACTCAGTGGACAAAGGGGCAGCCGAAGGAAGGAGCGTGTCAAATGGTAACGCTGGATGTCGGCCAAATAGCAAATAAAACGATGGAACAATGAACTAGATGTGCGTGCCGTGAAGAGCTCTACGCAAAGGTGACAAAGGGGAATGCTTTGGCCAAGTCAAGGAGATCTGGTGAAACGTACATTGACAGCGTCTGCGTCAGCATTCGCTTCAAACGCTCGGTCAATCCGTTTGTCTGTGGATGATAAGCGGTGGCAAGCTTGTGCTTAGTGGAGCAGGTGTGGAGAATGTCATCCACAGCACGTGAAAAGATGTACCTTCCTTGATCAGTAAGCAGCTGCCGTGGATCGCCATGATGAAGAATGACTTTATACAAGAGAAAGTCAGCGACGTCAGTGGAACAGCTTGTAGGCACATCTTGAGCGATGGCAAAGCGTGTGGCGTAATCTGTGGCGACTGCAACCCATTTATTCCCGGAGGTGGACGTAGGAAACGAGCCCGAAAGGTCAAGGCCAACAGGGAAGAATGGTTCCGTTAGTCTGTCGATGGGCTGTAGGAGGCCGGACAGTAGCACATAGGGGCGCTTGCGACGTTGGCAGCGATCGCAGGCAGTGACGTAGCGAACCACAGAACGATACAATCTGGGCCAGAAAAAGCGACGTCGCACACGATCGTAGGTACAAGAGATGCCTAGGTGACCGGCTGTAGGTACGTCGTGGAGTTGTTCAAGAACGCTGGAACGCAGGTGATGGGGAAGCACGAGTATTAATTCCGGGCCATCGGCGTTGAAGGTGCGATAATACAGAATGTTATCGTGCAGTTCGAACGGGCGAATGGGATGGTCTGTTGGAGCAGAGATGAGACGCTCGATGATAGAGAGTAACGGTGGGTCACGTCGTTGTTCGGTGGAGATATCACCCAAAGCGTAGATGGAGAGCCCACAGGGGTCTGAACCAACGTCTGTCACGTCGGGCGTTTCAACCGGATGACGTGACAAACAGTCTGTATCTGTGTGCAGGCGTCTCGACTTGTAGTGGACCACAAACGAGTATTCTTGCAGATGCAGCGCCCAGCGACCGAGACGTCCAGTTGGGTCCTTTAGCGATGAGAGCCAGCAGAGAGCGTGATAGTCAGTAACAACGGAAAAAGTTCGGCCATACAGGTAAGGCCTGAATTTTGCCACAGCCCACACTAAAGTTGGGCATTCACGCTCAGTGATGGAGAACTTCCGTTCGGCAGGTGAAAGATGACTGGCGTAAGCAATTATGCGGTCCTTCCTGTGCTGTGGTCAGCCGAGGACCGCCCCAATTTTATCGCCACTGGCATCGGTCCGAAGCTCTGTAGGTGATGCAGGGTCGAAATGGGCCAGTATTGGTGGCATATTCAGCAGACGGATAAGAGCCGAAAAGGCGTCCGCTTGCTCTTTGCCCCATGCGAAGGGAACGTCCTTTTTTTAGAGATCAGTAAGCGGTCGAGCAATGTCGGCGAAGTTGTGGACAAATCGACGAAAATAGGAACATAGCCCTACAAAACTTCGGACGTGCTTGGTTGAACGTGATTCAGGAGATTCTTGTACTGCTCGCACCTTGTCGGGATCTGGTTGAACACCAGCGGCACTGACAAGGTGGCCGAGTATGGTGATTTGGTGACGTTCGAAATGGCATTTTGCAGAATTGAGCTGGAGAGCGGCCCTTCGAAAAACATCCAGAATGACTGACAGACGTGTGATATGGCTGTCAAAGGTAGGTGAAAAGATGATGAAATCTTCAAAGTAACATAAGCAGACGGGCCACTTATATTCTCAGAGTCACTTATATTCTCAGAGTCCATCATGCGCTCGAAAGTTGCTGGCGCATTACATAGTCCGAACGGCATGACTTTGAACTGGTAGAGGCCGTCGGACGTATCGAAAGCGGTTTTTTCACGATCCATGGGGTCGACGGAAATTTGCCAATAGCCTGACCGAAGGTCGATAGACGAAAAGTATTGACCACCAATGAGGCAATCGAGGGCGTCATCAACCCGAGGCAAAGGGTAGACATCTTTATGAATGACTTTGTTTAAATGGCGATAGTCCACGCAAAAGCGCCAGCTGCCATCCTTCTTCTCAACGAGCACGACTGGGGAGGCCCAGGGGCTGGAGGATGGTTCTATGACGCCTTTAGTAATCATTTTGTCCACTTCATTCGGAATCACTTGGTGTTATTTGTGAGATATGCGATATGAACGCTGTCGTATAGGAATGGCAGCACCAGTGTTGATCCGGTGAGTCACTGCAGTTGTTTGACCGAGAAGGCGGTGGTCAAAGTCGAAAATGTCTCTGATGTTAGCAGACGAGAGAGGCCGGCAGCTTGTGCTGGAGTGAGATCGGGAGCAATCATCTTGTTAATGTCATCGGCAGGCAGAGTGTAATTGCGACCAAGACAGGGGGATGTAGCATCGGTGTCCAAACCAGTAACGTTGCAGCTGTCAAGCGGAGATAGGGTGGCCAAAGACATGTCTTGTGGAATAACTTGAGTCAGGAGACTGACGTTGAATAGAGGTATAACCACTGTATTATCAGCACTGTCTTATATAACCACTGTCTTTATTATAACCACTGTCTCGAGCCATCATCGTCGACTATAGGAGTGACGAGGTAGTCACCATCGGGCACATTACGTGAGCACAACAAAGTGACATATGTAGCAGCTTGCGGAGGCAAGCGAACGTGGTGACGAGAGCATAAACGTGGAGAATGGTCAGCTGCAAAATCGGCAAGCTGTGGCAGCTCAAGCTGAAGAGCACCAGTGGCAAAATCAATGAGGGCAGAATGACGTGACAGGAAGTCCAAGCCAAGTATTAGGTCATGAGGACACATTTCAATGACCGCAAACTGAACTAATGTAGGATGACCGGCAATGGACACAAGGGCCGTGCACATCCCTTGAACGGCAGGTGTCCTCCCATCAATGACTCGGAGTGTGCGGGAGGCAGCAGGCGTGAGCATTTATGTAGGCATCGGCGAAGGTTCGCACTCATTACAGAAATGTGCCCTCCAGTATCTATAAGGGCAGAAATAGCCAAACCATCAACGTCAAGTCTAACAAACTTTGTCTCGTCGGAAGCGTCAAGAGAGGATTTGTAGAGGGAGTTAAAAACGCAGCATCACCTTCCGCCACTGCACCGTTTAGTTTTCCGGGTAGGCAGGAGTGGGGTTGAATGGAGATGACAGCCTGCGAGTCTGCGGTGAGTGGGACGACTGGCGACGTCCTGGAGGCGAACGCGTCTGACGACCATGCGGTGATGGAGATCGGCTGTTGAACCTTCTGTAGTTGTTTGGTGAAGAAGGCTGCGTGGCAGATGCAGAGCGGGTGCTGTCCTGTCGGTATTGAGGTTCAGAGTACGTCCGAGGTGGCGAGGATCAGCGGTGATTGCAGTAACGGACATGACTGATACTGTGGCAACGAAAACTAATTGGTCGATTGTCCGCGGTTCTCCACGCAGCAAGGTCACAAGATCGGGCTGTAAACTGCTGCTCGTTATAGGACGAGGGTGGACGCCATGGAGCTCACTGCGGGCTGGGCAAAGCGCACACCGAGGGAATACCTATGCTAGCGAGGTCTTGGCAGACGATGGCTTGAACCATGTTAGCAGTGAGTGGGGTCGTGTCACTTGCAGCAGTGTGAGCCGGAGCAGAGGCAATGGCTCCAAGTTAGCGCTGTACAATTCGAGTCACCTGATCCGATGAATCTAGAGGTGGCGGCTGTGTTCTTGCACGGTCTTCGCAAGACGACGCAGCCATATTCGAAACTTGGGCAAACACGCTGTCAATGCGCCAGCTATTCGCTTTCTCGAAGCGCCGACATTCCTTTATAATGGCATTCACTGTAGCATAACTTTTGCAGAATAGGAGGTTGAATGCGGACATGTGCGACCTTGTCAGCCTCCGGCATCTCGGCATTGGCTTTGCGACACAATGCTAACACATTTTCTATATACGAGACATACGACTCTGTCGAGGTCTGCGCCCGAGACGCGAGCATTTTGTTCCGAACAGGCCCAACATTTTCTCCCTGCACATTGCCCAACTCCCAAGTTCTGCTTCATAGTTTTCATACCACGATTTGGCGGTTCCCCTAAGATAGAACAACAGGTTCGCCAGCATAAGAGTTGGGCCCCATCGGTATCGAGTACTCACACGTTCGTACTCTGCCAGCCAATCTTCAACGTCCACTTCATCTGGACCGCCGGAACCGCTAAACGTGCCAGGATCCTGCGGGGGTTGGAGCACGAAGGTTGTGGTCGCAAAAAGAGATGTCACCACATCATCACTAGCCGCAGGAACACCAAGAGCAGATGCAGACGCCGTATTTTCCGTCATCGTTGCGGAATGACCCTTCAAACAACAGCCGCTGCGAAGTTCCGTTGCAAGGCGGTTACCCAGCACGTCTACCAAATGTGACGGGGCGAGATCTATGCTTATAGTATAGCGTCCACAGAAAATCGGCAGCCGTACAAAATGGCTGAGTTGCCTCTCGCACAAGCGTCTAAAGCACAGGTGTCTTCGTCATTTTCGCAAAGTGCTACTCTTGCTCCTGTCGATGATGCACGCCTTGCAGGGGCGCCTGCGCAAGTAGGCGTTTGGTGTGTAGCGACACCACGGACCCGAGCTAACGGGGGAGTTTCTACTCCGTCCCACGCCTAGCCGTGCGTGGCTTTGCCGTGTACGGGGAAAAGGGGATCCTGGGGGTTGAGCTGACGCTGGGTGATGGGACATTTAAGGCCCCCCGGAAGAGGCAACACACCCCTTTGGCCCTGGCTTCACGTAGACGGCACCCCCGGATTGACCCGCCCGGGGGGAATCGGCAGTCGCCTTTTCCTGTCTCCCCCTCACATCTTCGTCTTTTCTCTTACTTCAAATCTTTCCTGTCCTCTACTCTTTTCCGTTGACTTCCGTGTTTCCTGGCGGCAAGGGTTAACCCTGTGTGGCTATCCTACCTAGGATACACCATATTCGGTTATAGTGGGGGTGTACAGCTGGCGTCTGCAGGTCCTGTGCTTACAGACCCTGCAGCGTCTCCTTGTAGGACTCCATGGTGGGTGGCTGGCGCCGCTGCCGAAAATAAACCTTTTCTTATGGATAGTTCCTTCCCCCCACTCCCTGATCGCCCTCAGAAAAGAGGGCGCACCGATGAAGTATTCCAGTTTTTTGGTCACCAGAGAGTATCCGTTCCCCGATTCAACGTTATCCACGCTGACACACCCGGCAAATCAGTGAGAACAATTTCACCTTTTCTTGTTTCAAAGTATTTGACAGAAATCTTTGGCCCAGGATATAAAGCATCGAGAATGGCAAGTGGTGACCTCCTGTTGGAGCTCCGCGACCAGAAACAGTATGAAAAATAGTCTAATCTAGTGAAATTCGGAGATACCAAATTAATAGTAACCCCACACCGAACCATGAACACCAGCCGTGGCGTTGTTTCAGATGATGACCTGTTAGGGCTTACGGAGGCTGAACTCCTGGAGGGTTTTAGCGAACAGAATGTCATCAACGTGAAGCGAATAAGGATGGGGCGTGATGACAAAGAAATCCAGACTAAGCACCTGATACTCACCTTCAATTCAAGTGTACTGCCCGACTCCGCTGAGGCTAGGTATATCAGGCTTCAAGTGAGGCCATATATATCAAACCCTCTCCAATGTTTCAAATGCCAGCGGTTCGGCCACAGTTCACAGAACTGCCGAGGCCGCCTAACTTGCGCGAAATGCAGTGCTGAAGAACATACATCAGATGCCTGTGAAAACTCTCTTCACTGTGCGAACTGTAATGGGGAGCATGCCGCGTACTCGCGGTCATGCCCATGCTGGAAAAAAGAAAAGGAAATTGTCACAATTAAAGTAAAACAAAACATTTCATTTAGAGAGGCACGAAGGCAGGTTTCCTGCCTACCAGAAACCAGCTTTGCCGAAGTGGCGCGTCAGGGGGCAGCGCCACGACGGCCCCCGGCGCCTGTCTGGCACACGCGTAGTGAGCCAGCGCTGACGCCATCCGCCCCCTCAGCGGTTGCAGCCAGTGCTGCTCCGCCATCCAAGAAAGACCCACCAACATCCGGGCTGGGGGCCGCGAAGGTCTCGTCTTTTGAGGCGAGGCCCTCAAAACATATGCAGCGCTCGCAAGAGCGCGTGTCCAGCGCCTCGCAAGAGGCAATGGACACAACACCGAGCATGAGGGCGCAGCCAGCGCCTAAGGATCGGCGCGACTCCGTCGACCGATCCAAGAAAGAAAAATCTCGTGTCATGGCCCCTGGAAAGGGTCCGTGAGCAAACTTTCCATCCTTGGGCACACAGCACAAAATACATCTAAAATGGATACACAGATCTTACAGTGGAATGTGAGAGGACTTCTCCATAACCTCGATGATAATAAAGAACTTTTTAATAAACATACTCCAAAGGTGCTGTGTGTTCAGGAAACACATCTCAAGTCCACACAAACAAACTTTCTAAAGCATTATGCCATCTTCCGCAAAGACCGTGACGACGCTGCCGCTTCGTCGGGCGGTGTCGCTATAATAGTTGATAAAGGTGTTGCCTGTAAGCAATTAAACCTCCGAACTTCTCTTGAGGCAGTTGTTGTCCGAGCAGTGCTGTTCGGGAAGCTACTAACAATTACCTCTATTTACATTTCCCCGTGCTATCAACTTTCAAAGACACAATTTCAAAGCTTCATTGATGAACTTCTTCCGCCATATATAGTCGTTGGTTATCTAAATGCACATAATCCCCTATGGGGCGACTCCCGTTTAGATGCGCGAGGACGCCTAATAGAACACTTTCTGTTTTCGTCAGGTGCATGTCTACTAAACAAAAAAGAACCAACGTATTATAGCACTACACACAACACATACTCTTCTATAGACCTGAGTATTGTCTCGAGTGCTATAATTCCATATCCGGAGTGGTTCGTTCTCAAGAACCTTTTTGGGAGTGACCACTTCCCGATTATGTTAAAGTTAACAAAAGAAGATACATGCTCGCCTGACTTTCCTCGCTAGAACACCGAGTCAGCCAACTGGGAACTGTTTCGAGAAATTACATTTTTAGACGGAGATGAGATTGCTGATTTTAATATAGACGATGCTGTAGCATACCTAACAGGTTTTATTATTGACGCTGCAGTGAAATGTATCAAGCAAGCCAACGGAATGACCAATAAACGTCACATTCCATGGTGGAACGACGATTGTCAGAAAGCACGCAATAGACAAAATAAAGCTTGGAGAACACTCCGAAATTACCTAACGGCTGAAAACCTCAACGATTTCAAACAGGTCAAGTCCCAAGCCAGAAGAACGCGTCGTCTTGCAAAGAAAGAAAGTTGGAATACGTAAATCTCCGGTATAAATTCTTACACCGACGAAACGAAGGTTTGGAATAGGGTAAACAAGTTAATGGGTCGGGAGTCACACCCCCTACCTTTGGTAAGTAGCCGAGGGGAGAGCCTGGAGGAGCAGGCGGACTGCCTAGGCGAACATTTTGAATACGTCTCAAGTGCATCGCACTACACAAAAACGTTCTTAAGATTCAAAGAACGCAAAGAGCGGCAACCCCTTAAATCTAAACGTCCATCCAAGGAGGCTTACAACTGCCCATTTTCATTAGCTGAACTTAAGGCATCTCTTGTGTACTGCAACAAGTCGGCGCCAGGTGGCGATCGTATAACGTACGAAATGATCAAGCATCTTCACCCAGAAGCACTAAAAACGCTCCTAACCCTCTTCAATACCATGTGGGAAGCTGGATATATTCCATTGTCATGGAAAGAAGCGATAGTCTTCCCGGTACTTAAACAAGGCAAAGACCCGTCCTTGGCTGCCAGCTACAGGCCAATAGCGTTAACAAGCTGTTTATGCAAAATCTATGAGAAAATGTTAAACCGGCGCTTAACCCACTTCCTAGAAAGTAACAGTATACTAGACCCCCTTCAGTGTGGTTTCAGAGAGGGGAGGTCGACAATAGACCACCTTGTTCGCATAGAGACATACATCAGAGATGCATTTATTCATAGGCAGTTTGTACTTTCGGTGTTTTTAGACCTGGAGAAAGCGTACGATACCACATGGCGATTCGGGATCCTACGCGATCTTGCCGCCATGGGCATCCATGGGAACATGCTAAACACAATTAAAAGTTATCTGTCTAACCTAACCTTTCACGTAAAAGTGGGAAATGCTCTCTCTAGATCATTTACCCAAGAGACTGGTGTTCCGCAAGGGGGCGTGCTTAGTTGCACACTCTTTCTTGTAAAAATGAACTCCCTGCAGTCAGTCATTCCAAGCGCGATGTTTTATTCTGCGTATGTTGATGATGTGCAGATGAGTTTCAAATCATGCAATATGTCTATCTGCGAACGACAAGTGCAGCTTGGAATGAATAAATTTTCTAAATGGGCGGCGGAGAATGGTTTTAAAATAAACACCCAGAAAAGTACTTGCGTACTCTTCTCCAACAAATGAGGGGTAATTCCACTACCAAATATTGTGATTAAGGGAGACCAACTCTCTGTAAACAGCGAGCATAAATTCCTAGGAAGCACTTTAGATTCTAAGCTCACGTTTATTCCCCATATTAAACATTTAAAAATGAAATGTCTGAAAGCGATGAACCTCCTAAAGCTCCTATCACGTACAACATGGGGTAGTGATCGGAAGTGTCTCTTGAACTTGTACAAAAGCCTTGTTTTGTCGCGCCTTGATTACGCCTCTATAATTTATCATTCCGCAACGCCAAGTGCTTTGAAAATCCTAGACCCCGTTCACCATCTTGGTATCCGACTGGCAACCGGTGCTTTCAGGACAAGTCCGATCCAGAGTCTCTATGTAGAGTCAAATCAGTGGTCACTTCACCTGCAGCGATCCTATAGCAGTTTCACTTATTTTATAAAGGTACATGCAAACATAAAGCATCCTATTTATTCAGCTATAAACGATATATTCAGAAATAAACGATATAAACATCGACGCCACTGCTAGGGACGCCACGCCGGAGCACAAGAAGGCGCTGCTCCTGAACGCCTTAGGCGTCGAGGGACTCAACACCTACCTACGTGCGACCAGAGATGAGCAGCAGCCGGGAGCCGACCGGCCAATGAAGAAGACAACACCAAATGTGTACGACGCAGCCCATGCGCTGCCTAATGAAATATTTGACCCTCAATCGGACGCGGCGTGTCTGCGCGCCCACTTCAAAGCCCTGCGTCAGGGCCCAGACCAGTCAGTGGTAGAATTCATTCAGGAAGTAGGCCGAGTAGCCAAGCTTTGTGAATTCAGCGCCGCGGGCGATGTCCTCGCCTTCGACCAGATCGTCTCTGGCATCGCGTCGCCGCACCTCCAAAGAATTTTTTTCAAAATGGGCAAGGACTTCACCCTACAGAAGGCGCACGACGTAGCAAAAGAGAAGGAGCACATCGATCGCGCGTTGCTACAGTTATCGGGAGCACAAGTCAACACCGTGTCATTGCGTCCGGTTCAAGATGGCACCGGCGGGGCTTCTCCTGCGTGCACCTCCTCGCCTGTCACTGCTGCGGACATCTCCTCTCCAGTTTTGTCGCTGGCTTGCGTGAATGCCTGTTACTGCTGAGGCTTGACGCGGCATTGGGCCAACTCCGCCACTTGCCCTGCCAGGAGCCGGACGTGTTCACGGTGCGGGCATAGTGGACACTTCGCGCGGGTCTGCCGCACTACTATGGAGTCAACCGGTCATCACGGTACATCGACGGTGACCAATACAGTTACTATCCTGCAAGCGGCTACGACGATTCCGGCCCAGATTGAGAGTGTGCTCACTGGTGCCGCACCTGTCTGGCGTTCCAGCTGATCGTGTTCTTGATGCACCTGCTCCTGCCGTGTCGCCTGTAGTTGGGCATACCCGGACTGTGCATGCTTCGACAGGGAGTACTTCTACTGCGAGGGTGGCTTTTCCAGTCGCGCCGGCTGCTGCTGACCATACCTTACCCACTTTCATCTCATCTTTCCATACTTCGCTTCTGCCTGCTACTCCCATTCTGCCTGCTGCTACTTCCACTCCGGCTGTACTTCTTCCGACTGATGATCATCTCTGGGATGCTGTCTTTGTTTGCCGTCCACCGGAGGGGCACAGATGCATAGACCGAGCATGACAGCCAAGATTAAGAGTCAGTTTCGATTCGGTGGAGCTGCTTCCGCTGGTCGCGTCTGCACCGGTTGTGCCCATTCCTGTTCTGTGCACAGCCAGTGACGCCGAGCCGTGTCCCATCGGAGCGTCGTTTTATGCTTGTTCCGGCCCCTACTGTGCCAGAAGTACACTTGAAGGACAGCACATGGGCCTATTCTTACATATCACCGGAGTGCTGTGGGCGGCAACAATGCCTGTCGTGGAAATGGCACCGCTACAGTTGTCAGCACCGCACACTTAAATCGCAGTGACTATGCGGACATCTTCTCTCGGATGAGGGGATGATGGGGTGGTGTTCACAGTGTGCTTTGTAGCATGTGCTTTGTCTTTCTGCGTTTGTTGTGCAATTTCTTGTGTTATATTGGTGCAAGGTAGGCTGGCAACTATAGTGACCCGTCTTTGAGGAGGATAACGAAGTGCTTGTGTGGGCGCAGGCTCTGGTGTTCGTGCTTTTGGCCTTTGGTCACGAAAGTAAATGCCCTGCTTTTGTGCCTGCGTCCCTGTGCCTTTGTGACAGTTTCTGGTGGAGTTGCGGGGTACGGTAGATGATACGGTCCCCAGAGAGCACCCCTGAAGCAAGCCCATCGAGTAGCGCAGCCGAGCTTACCTCTGTGCACGTACGTTCCAGCCGTCGTCTCCAGGAACTCAAGCCACAGCACGGTTTGCTGCCTGAACATCAAGTCAAGTCAAGTCAAGTTTATTAAATAGTTCAGTTGAGTTACATGGTTAGCGTTATTACAGCAGGAGGTCCCAAAGCTTCAGAGAAACTGACAGGGGGACCTCCTATGGCTACATGGATGGGGTAATTACAAAAAATACAGCAATAGTATACGGACTTGTGAGTAATAGTGAATAATCTTGATTAACAATAAAATACGATCAATACACAACATAATGGTAATACTCACTATTGAAAAATAACAAGGAAATAGTCAAAAGCAAGTGAAGACAAAAAACAATCTTAATGAACTCTACGTGACAAATGCAAAACGTGTCATTATCAGTGTTATCAATTATACAAAGGCAAATTGAAGTAGTAAAATAGCATAGAACTGTGGAGAGCTATTAACAGTTAATTACACAAATCGGATGAGTTGATTAGTTCCTGAACGTAATATTTCTTACTGCGTGAAGTGAAAATGTGGATGTTATGCGATGATTTCAATTCGAAAGGCAATGAATTCTAAATAGGTATGCTAGTAAATAAGGTTGAGAACTTGCCGTAGTTTGTCCTTACGGCCAGCAAAAGAAGATTATTGCACTGGGAAACCGGGTGATGTTACCATTAGTTAAGTGACGATGATCAATGCATGCAATAAAAATGTCATGCGTGATGAGTCTAAAGGCGACAATGGACATTCTATGACAAAATAATTGTCTCAATGGGAGTATGTTAAGCTGAGAAAACAACGAGATGCAGGAGAAGTAAAATGGGCTGAAAGTCATTAATCTAACTGCTTGATTCTGGAGTAGCTGCAAACTATAGATGTGCGTGAAATATGTGTTGGCCCAATATGATACGCAATACGAAATATGGCTATGAATATAAGCAAAATACAATGTACGTATGATGTGAGGCGGAAAATAAGTTCGTGTCTTGATGATTACGTTAATACCAAATGCAATCTTTTTAGCGAGTGATGCTGCATGTTTATGAAATTTTAGTTCGCTATCTAAGATGACGCCAAGAAACCACGCTTCACTGGAAATGTTTATGACGGTATTACCAATGTGAAGGGAAGTTGTATGTCAAGTGAAATGCGCGGGGAATGGAACAACATAAACACGGTTTTAGTAGCATTGATCTGAAGATAATTGGCCTGGCACCATAAAGTTATGTTATGTAAATCTGTGTTGAGGTTAGACTGGAGTGAAGAAACTGATTTAGATGACTGAAAGATGGTTGTGTCGTCAGCGTAAAGTATGCACTTGGTCCTTGTAAGAATGGTAGGTAGATCATTAATAAACATCAAAAATAAAAGTGGGCCTAAAATTGATCCCTGTGGAACACCAACCTTAATTAACTTGGGCGTTGAAAGATGGCCATTAACATGAAGCATTTGAGACCGGTTACTGGGGTAGCTCTTAATAAAACTTAGTGGCGGACCAGACATACCAAATGATTCGAGTTTAGCTAGTAGAACGTGATGATTTATAGTGTCAAAAGCCTTCGTCAAATCGATAAACACAGATCCCACAAGTAACCCTCTATCAATAGTTTGTTTAATTTCCTCCGTTAAGGTAATTAGTGCCAGGTCAGTTGAATATACTTGACGGAATCCGAATTGTTGTGGAGATAAAAGATTAAATTTTTTTCAGATAATGCATTATTCTAATGTGGAATAACTTTTCAATTATCTTACCGAAGAAAGGCAGGATACAGATTGGCCTATAATTCTGTACAAAAGTCTTATCACCCTTCTTAAAAACTGGAACTATTTTACCAGCCTTAAGGTAGCTCAGAAACACACCCGCTGAAAACAGCTCGTTAATAATTACTGCCAAAAGTAGTGATATTAAGTTTGAAACTAGTTTTACTTTAAGAGAATCAATATGATCTAAACCAGCACTTGTGGTCTTTAGTGATGTGATGACCTGAAGGACTTCATCTGCAGACGTGGAATGAAGATAAAAAGAATGACTACACCGTGGTATATTGTGTAATTGACCTGGTGATTGCTGCGTATCCGCAGATGCGCAGAAATGCTCACTGAACGTGGCGGCCACTCTTACAGGGTCGGTATACAATTCATCGCCTTGCTTTATTTTTAATGTAGGCTCTGAACAGTTTTTCGTGTTCAAAAATTTTTTAATGATTTTATTTATTTTTTATTTATTTGTACAATACTGCGAACCTTGAGAGGTCCAAGCAGGAGAGGGATGTACACATCCAGAAGACATGCGTACGGATGCAAGATCGACACATGAATGTGAGGGTACATAATCAACAGGTAAGTATACAATCATTATGCATTGGATGATAGCAAGGGTGAACACTCTGGCAAAACATTCCAATCAGAAACAGTTCTGGGAAAAAATGAATATTTGTATTGGTCTGTACGAGCAAAGAACGGTGTAATACTTCGGCTATGTTTGTGTCGAGACGCTCGACTAGGGTTATTAGCTATGTAATCTTGTGACTGGATTCCCAATTTATTAAAATATAGCTGGTGTAGAAAGTTTAGACGGGCACTTTTACGTCGGTTGGCCAATGGCTCTAGGTGTGCGAGCTCCAACATAGCTAAAGGGGAGTCGCGACGTCTAAAACGTTTATAAATAAAGCGAGCTGCCAATCTCTGAATTTTTTCAAGCTTTTCTTTATTAGTCATAGTATGGGGGTCCCATACAATGCTTCCGTATTCCAGGGTGGGTCTTACAATGGATTTGTATGCAATGAGTCTAAGCGACGAGGGGGCATCACCTAATTTATGCTTCAGAAATCCTAACTTCCTTCTCGCGGAGGAACATATGTTATATATATGTGTTGACCAGTTAAGTCTGGACGTCAAGGTTAACCCCAGGTACTTATGTTCCTCCACTTGTTTAATCTGATAATTGCCAAGACTATACATGAAGTGAGATTTATTCTTATTGGAGATGCACATGTGAACTGTCTTGTCGAGATTTATAAGCATATCCCATTTATTGCACCATTCCGTTATTGCATGCAAAGCATGGTTAAGAACGTGCTGGTCAGCGGCAGACACTATGTGGCTAAATATGATGCAATCGTCTGCAAACAGCTTAAGGCGTAGAGGGGGCTTTACAATTTGGCCAAGATCATTAATATAAATGTTAAATAGAACCGGTGCCAAGACCGAACCCTGTGGGGCGCCAGAGAAAACATCAAGAAAACGAGAACAGGCACCGTCAATTTCAACATACTGTTTGCGGCCAGTTAGGTATGAAATGACCCAATTGAAGACTTGTGATGGAATGCCTAAGTTTTTCATTTTTGTTATTAGTTTCGAGTGTGGAACTCTATCGAACGCTTTCGAGAAGTCTATTAGAACTGCGTCAATCTGTCCGCCCTCGTCAAGTACCTGTGCCATCTCATGGACGGTAACTACTAAATGAGTTGCAGTTGAAAAACCTCTTCGAAAACCGTGCTGTACGTTAGTAAGAAGATTATTGTTGTCAAGAAAATCATTTAGGTGTTTAGCAGTTACGTGTTCGAGAACTTTACAAACTGTGCAAGTGAGAGATATGGGTCGGTAATTACAATAATCAGTGACAGAGCCTTTTTTAAAAATTGGTTTCACTCGGGCAACCAACCATTCAAGTGGGAGGCAAGAAGTTTCAAGAGACTTAGAATACAACTGTACCAAGAATCTAGCTAGGAGCTCTGCATATCTTTTGAGAAATGCGGTGGGAATGTTATCAGGTCCTGCGGATTTTTTATGGTCTAATCGTAAGAGCAGCTCAGTAACACCTTCGACAGTAATATGGATATATTGGTTGCTATCTTTGACGTAAGGCGTATTACCCAGCGTGGCTGGCCTTGAGAATACGCTCTGGAAATAGGAATGAAACGTTTCAGCAATTTCTTTTTTATCTGTAACAATGCGAGCACCAACAGCTATTTGATCTACGCTTCTTGAGTCCTTGTTTGATAAAAATTGCCAGAATTTCTGAGGGGATTCGGTAGCAAAGCACCCAAGGGTGGTTGAATAAAAGCGCTCTTTAGCTTCTCGTAGTTTAGATTTCAACTTAGAACTTAGCTTAAAAAGGAGGGCGGCATCCCTGTTCTGCCTTTTTCGGTACCGTTTTAGTTTACGTTTTAAATGTATAATTTCTCTGGTTATCCAAGGATTGGCTTTGTTGATTTTTTTTCATTTTATCTGGAATAAACTTATTGATGCAATAATTGCAGCATGACTTAAACTTTGCCCATAAGACGTTAACATCGTCATCGTGAAATGTCAGTAATGCTTCTTCTAAATGGTGGGCAATGTTTGGGTTATCTGCTGCGTTGTAGTCTTTTACTTTTACGAATTTAGCGTTGTTTAACTTGATTCGGTTTGGAAGCTTGCAGGAAAAATATACGAGCTTGTGGTCCGAGACTCCCTCGTGAATTTCTGTGGTATGATCAGTAAAGCTGGCTGAACACAAAATTAAATCTAGAATGGAGGAAGCAGTGCTAGTCACCCGTGTTGGATATAGCACTGTCTGTGTAAGGTTGTAAGCTAATAAAGTATCTAGAAGGATTTCGGAGTTCTTTGTATCAGTGCCCCCTGATGACATCGAGCACCAATCTATGTGCGGTAAGTTGAAATCTCCCGCAGCAATAATGTTCTGATCCTTATATACTGCCAAATGATCATACAGTTCAAGTAAAAATTCACAGGGAGCTCCCGGCGGCCTATAAATTCCCGCAATAACAGTATGGTTTCCTGAAATATTTATTTTACAAAAGACACTTTCGTGGTCAGGGTTAACAGCAGGCAGTGAAATAGATGAAAGGCCCGCATTCACAAGAATTGCCACACCACCTCCTCGTGTAAGTCTATCTTTGCGATAGCACGTATATGAAGATGGAATCACGTAATTATCAGGCAAATCTGGGCAAAGCCAGGTTTCGGAGATGACAGCTATGTGCGGGTCATATGTTAACAACACGTGTTCCAGTTCTCCTTGTTTGTTGCATAAGCTTCGCACATTAAGGGAAATGAGCCTCAGTGTTTTCGGTTGTTGCTTTGTAGAATCCGGAAGTCATTCGTTCGCCTTTTTCGTGTTTTTCGATTTAGTGCTCAGTTCTCGTTTTTTACCTTTGCGCACGAGCACCCGGCAATCTTTTGCTTCGTCCCACGCATAAATGTCGTTGTTAATATGCAGTTTATCATGAACCAGTTTTATCTTATTGTCGGCCTTATTATCAGAACTTACAGATTGCCAAAGTATTTTTCTTATGTGCTGCGTTGCCTGGGAGTAGTCATGTGACACGGAAACTTCGCTGTCTTTTAGTTTGAAACAGTTATTTAGTATGGCTATTTTTTCGTTGTAATTGTACAACCTGAGAATGATTGGCCGGGGTTTATCATTTCGGGGTTTACCAATTCGGTGAATGCGTTCGAGAGAGGTGACAGCGACTTTTAGTTCATCATTGCAAACCCGTCGGACAACTAAGTCTTCAAGGACTTCTCTGGTTTCTTCTGGGCCTTCTGGTATGCCATAGACTACTAAGTTATTCCGTCGTGACCTATCTTCATAGTCATTAAGCCTCTTGCCTTGAATTGTGACAGTTTTTTCTAGTTGTTCAACGGTGTGCTGAAGGGTATGAATTTTTTATTTATTTGCTTTTGACAGTTCCAGAACATCATCAAGGTTTGAACTAATACGGGTCAGAGTTTCATCGCGCTTGTTCGCAGCAGTCTTTATCTCTTTCAGTTCCTCAAGAATAGCACTTAACACATCTTTATGCTCATTGAGGTCAACAGCGGACCGGGATTCGTCTCTACGTCCCCGCACAATACGAGAAGTAGCACAGACCAACAATCAGCAACTATACAGAAACAACGCCGAGGGCACGGCAGCACTACTAATCCATAATAACTAGTACATTTTCCTAAGGAAGTATCATAAAAAGTAACCTTCACGATCAGCCATGCGCAGTCAGACATGCTCGAGGCGATGCCGCCGTGCCCTCTGATGCAGTAAACGATGTCCACTGGCTTTATAGCAGGAAGCGGTGACGTCACCGGGCTGGGCAGCTAATGGGGCGCCAGGGCGGTGATCGGGCTGATATTTTGATGATCCGGTGGCACCGAAGTGCTCCACGTGTTAGGCGAGTCATTGTTCCAAGGCGGTTGTCCAGGATCAGCCAGCAGAGCTGGCCCTTGCGTTGAGCAGACAAGAAGAACCTGCACGATCAGCCATGCGCAGTCAGACATGCTCGAGGGGATGCCGCCGTGCCCTCCAGCAGCGTCTCGTGTTACCTGTGTTTTTTACAATGAGATTCCGGTTGTATTTGCGCTTAGCACGCCTAAGTAAGGAAGATGTTGCTGAGTATTTGTGAAAGCGGCATTTTAATGCGAGGTTATAAGGCTGCGACTTTAGTTTCTTCTGAAGGTTATTCTTTTTATTAATGGATTTCAACAACGAGTTGCTTATCCATGGATTTCTAGGGGAACGATACCACTTCGTGACAGTAGTGGAAGTGGTGCATGCATCTATACCTGAAGCTATTACTTCTGAAAAAGACTCAAAAGCCTTTTCTGCGCAGTCTAGATTAGTCACCGATGTCCAATCTACTGTGCTAATTATTTGCACAAACTTGTCCGCATCGAATCGGCGTTTCGTAAAGATGTTACTGGCTTTGGTATTTTCAGAGCCCAGAATGAACAAATACGGGATTATGGTCTGTAATGCTATGATCTATTACACCTGCAACGTGTTCAGTGGAAATGTTGGAGATGATATGATCTATTAGGGTATTCGAACCTAGTATATTGTTTCTAGTTGGTGCTGAGATATGCGACGTAAAGCCATAGCAGTATAAACAGTTCATATATTCTAAGCACGATGCACTATCAGGATCAATAATGTTTATATTAAAATCACCACATAAGACAACATTTTTATTTTCCATTACTAGGTTAATAAGAATGATGCTTAACTGATTACAAAAAGCGGAATACGACGACGAAGGTGACCGATAAATGGAAGCTATAATAGTACTACGGCTATTTAATGGTATAACACTATGGTTGAATTCAAGCCAAACAGATTCACATAAAATATTGTTGAAGGTTATGTCACTACGGCGTGTGTAGGTTAAGGATGAGTTGACAAGTATGGCACTACCGCCACCACGACAGAGCTCCCGATTACAGTATTCAGAATAATAACCTGGTAATCCGTACAAGTTATCCTCATTACCAGACAACCAAGTTTCAGATAAACATATGACAGAGAATGAATGTTTAAGCAAGGAAATCAACGCAACAAGGTCATCCTGGTGCTTTCTAAGACTGCGAATGTTTAAGTGAAGTAGTGATAGGGATGGTGACTTCTCGAGTAGCAATTCTGATGTTTGCTGGCACGAGAACGCAGCCATGTTGATCTAAGGTCGGTTTAAAATGGGGACTGATAGGATATCTAAGAGAATACTCGGAGATCTTCTGCGCATGCAATTCGAAACACGCGACTGTCATCCGCATTTTAGGCTTTGATTGTACAATTGTCAGTCCAGAGATGCTTCCACTGGTTCGCTTTCTTAAGCACAAGTGCCGGTGCAAAAAGGCGCTTTCGCTCTGGTGTGAGATGGTCATTCAGATACACAGGTTTAGGGCCTGTGCTCTGAGAAAACCCTATATCTGTGGTAGACAGGCGTGCCTTTCTTGCATTCTTAGCGAATTCAGCCTTCTTGTTTCTCGACCAGAATCGCGCAATAATGTTGCTTCCACTCTTTGCGGGCACCCGATGCGCGACGTCTATGTCTGTATCGGCAATTGAACAACCAATCTTCTCACCGATAACCTGGACGACTGCCAAGCAGTCTTCGCCCTTTGTCTCAGGGACTCCCTTCAGTTCAACATTATTAAGTCGCGAGTATTGTTCGAGATCACACATTTGTTTACTGAGCTTCTTATTCTCATCCCTCAGGACCTTGTTTTCTTTAGTTAGTGCCTCATTGTCATTCTTTACACGTTCATAGAGGTCATTGAACATCACAAGGCTTGTTTTCATTTCTGTGACCTCCTGCCGAAGAGCCTGTAATTTCTTTGCTAGTTCCGCGCAACTCGGCATTCTCAAGATAAGTAATGATAAGAGTAAACTCAAAATACGGAACACAAGACACAAAATAAAAAAAGAAAATAAACTATATAAAATATAATAAAGGCAGCAGCGGAAGCGAGAAAAAACGCAAAACAGAAAGGAGTGCACCGAGAAGCAGTGAACCTGGACGGAGTGAACACAAGCGTCAATGCTTGTACACAGCCGCAACCACAGCTGCCAAAATGACAAGCAATGGCAAACGATGATCTATTTGTAGGGCTCCTTATCCGGTAGATGGCGAACGTAGCGGCTGAAGTTCAGTGACGTAGTTGCACGTGCCGAGGATACAGCAGCAGCAGCTAAGCAGCGCTGTCCAGTGAGCCGTGCAGATAAGATTCACCACCTGGACGGAGTGAACACAAGGGTCAATGCTTGTACACAGCCGCAACCACTGCTGCCAAAATGACAAGAGAATGATCAGAGGACCATGAACCAAATACCACCTAACGTCACCGCGCCAGCACCACCGCACCTGGTTGTCAACCAGCCCAAGACCTCGAAGACATTTCACGGAGCTGCTTTTGAAGATGCCGACGACTGGCTCGAGCATTTCGACCGGGTCGCCGTCATCAACGATTGGACCCCAGAGCGTAAGCTACGCTATGTGTACTGCTTTCTCGAGGACTCCGCGAAAACGTGGTTTGAGAACTATGAAGCAACACTTACGTCATGGGATGAGTTTCACCGGCAGTTCCTCAAGGCCTTTGCCCGAGAGGACAGGAAAGAGACAGCGGAGCATGGTATAGAGGCACCGGTTCAAGGCTCTCATGAAAGGGTGACGACTTACCTAGAGGACATGGATCGGCTTTTCAGGCGTGCGGAGCCCTCTATGACTGAATCTAAAAAAGTCCGCCACTTAGTGCGTAGTACTAAAGAAGAGATTTTTGCTGGCCTGATTCGAAACCCGCCTGTGACACTTGCGGAGTTCCATGAGGAAGCCACTACCATGAAGAGGGCCCTTCAACAGCGTGCCAGGCAGTGTAACCGGGGTGTACCTCCAAGTGAGGTCACTTCTGTCACTCTCGGCAATGACATCAGCGCGTTGCGAGAGCTCATCAGAGCTCTCATTAAGGAGGAGCTACAAAAGATGCAGGTGACTGCTTCACCTGTAGAGCAGCTCTCCGTTGCGGAGATGGTACGCGCCGAGCTACGGCAAGCCCTTCACGCTCCCCCACAGTCCGAGGCGCCACGACAGGGGCAATGTGTCGAAATGAGCTAGGCGGAAGCAGTGCGACGTCCTCCATCGTGCAGTTCAGCCAGCGTGTTTTACCCCAATGAGCGACGCACTTAACAAACGGAGGTAGGCTTCCGTCCTCACAGCCCGCCGTTGATCGCCGAAGCACGACCGAGGAAGAGTGGCATCTGGCGTACACCCGACCACCGGCACCTTTGTTTCCACTGCGGGGAAGCCGAACACGTCTATTGAACATGTCCATACCACCGTGTGGGTGTCAGTGGATTTTCGCCTAATGCCCCTCGTCCACGACCTGGCGAGCGATCACTGGAAATAGAGAGCTTCATCTCGAATCATCGCAGTATCGAACATCAGTCGCACGAGCCCCGCTCGTCGTCGCCTGCTCGCTACAGGTCACCGAGCCCAGCATATTCACGCGGCGCTCCGAGACACCGTTCACCTAGTTCTGCAAGTCGGGAAAACTGAGTTCAGCGACCTCCGGAGGTGAGGCCGCAGACGCTGACTCTACAAAATATTCTCCACTACGACAACAGCGACGGCAGCAAAAAGATGTACAGACGCATTAAAACGTGGTACGAAGAGTGGTGACATCAAACATTGCGGTAACCGTGGACGACGAAGAAGTAATGGCACTAATCGACACTGGAGCAGACACTTCCGTTATGAGCATGGGTATTGCCTGCAGGCTGAAGAAGGTTTCTACCCAGTGGGCTGGGTCACAGATACGTACGGCCGGAGGCCATCTTCTCACTCGGGTGGGACGGTGCACAGCGCGAGTCAGTATTCACAGATTTACGTATCTCGGAGAATTTGTAATACTGCCTAGTTGCTCGAGGGACCTGATTCTCGGACTGGACTTTTTGCACAATAACGGAGCCGTGATTGACTTGCAAGAGTTGCAGGTGACGTTTTCTACGGCACACGCTCTAGCGCGCAACCCTCACAACAGTTACGCCAATGCTTTGAGTCTTTGAGAATTCTTGACGATGACCTCACGTTACCACCGAAGATTAAGTAGCGTGTTGACCTTGGTAACCTGGGACGTTTTCGACGAATTCAATGACTATGAAGGTATTGCAGAGGCAAATATACCGCTGCTGCTCAAACCAAATATCTGCATAGCCTGATGCCTTGTTCGGTTACAGAATAAACGCTCTCGAGTCCTGCTTACCAACTTCAGCAACGAGTTTCAGCACGTCCCTAGAGGCACCACTGTCGCTTTCCTCAGTGAAACCGCCGACTTTTCCGATGTCAGCGCAATGAATACGACTTCACCGCATGCAAAATCTTGTGCTGACCTGGGCAGCCGCATATACGTTAATCCGGACTTGCCAGATTCACGAAAATAGCAGCTGCTGAACCTTCTGACGTAATTCTCGGACTGCTTCTCCACAGCATCTAAAGTTCAACGTACTAACGTTACAAAACACCGCATTGTTACCGAGGAGTCGGCGCGGCCTCTTCGCCAACATCTATACCGTGTGTCCCTAAAGGGAAGAGAGGTGATTAAGCGTTAAGTACAAGAAATGCTGAATGATGACGTCATTCAACCCTCGACCAGTCTGTGGGCGTCACCTGTTGTCCTAGTAAAGAAAAAAGACAACACACTACGCTTCTGCATCGACTACCGACGACCTAACAAAGTCACAAAACGCAACGTTTACCCCCTGCCACGGATTGATGACGCCTTAGACCGTCTACGCCATGCCCAGTTTTTTACATCATTGGATTTCAGGTCACGGTACTGGCAAATTGAAGTTGATGAGGGCGACCGTGAGAAAACCGCGTTCGTCACTTCCGACGGGCTCTACAAATTTAAAGTGCTGCCTTTCGGTCTCTGCTCCGCTCCCGCCACATTTCAACGCATGATGGACACTGTACTAGCTGTACTAAAGTGGCAGACTTGTCTTGTATACTTAAATGATGTCGTTGTGTTTTCAAGCACGTTTGACGAACATCTTTTAAGGCTAAAAAGTGTCGTCACTGCAATAAAAAGAGCGAACCTTACTATCAAGCCCGAAAAGTGGTACTGTGACTATCAGGAAGTAAAGTTTCTAGGCCACGTGGTGAGCCCGCGGGGTGTTCGACCAGATCCGGAGAAGTTGGCTGCTGTTGCCGATTTCCCTTGTCCTGGAGACAAGAAGGCTCTTCAGCGATTTCTCGGACTCTGCGCCTACTACCGGTGTTTTGTCAAAGGATTTTCAAAAGTTGCGGAACCTCTTACAAGACTGACAAGGCCAGATGTACCCTTCATATTGACGGAAGAACAACAACAAGCCTTCGTAGGGCTACGCAATCGACTGCAGACAGCTCCAGTGTTGGCACATTTTGATGATACTGCCGACACTGAGATTCACACGGACGCCAGCAACGTAGGGATCGGAGCCATTCTTGTTCAATGGCAGGACGGCGCAGAGCGTGTGATCGCTTACGTGAGCCGCAGTCTCACAAAAGCAGAAGCTAACTACTCTACCACCGAAAACGAGTGCCTAGCAGTCGTTTGGGCTATTAGCAAGTGTCAACCCTACCTATACGGCCGGCCATTTCGAGTGGTCAGTGACCACCATTCGCTCTACTGGCTTGCCAATCTACAGGATCCATCAGGCCGCCTCGCCTGCTGGAGCCTCCGCCTTCAAGAGTACGACATAACGGTGGTCTACCGATCAGGACATAACAATACAGATGCTGACTGCCTGTCTCGTGCTCCTATTTCCCAGACGTCATCTGACACTGAACAAGATTTACCGTTTCTTGGCATTGTCGATGCGCTACGGATGGCTGAGCTTCAACGTGAGGACACTGAGCTACTACCTGTCATCCAGCAACTTCAAGGAGAAGACGTTATTGTCCCACGCCGGCTCTCACATGGATTAGCATCGTATTGCCTGCGGAACAATATTCTCTACAAGAGAAATCTTGAGAGCAGCCAGAAAACTTTTCTCCTCGCCGTTACAATGGCACTGCATGACGAAGTTTTGCAGGCGTGCCACGACGATCCTTCTGCCGGTCACTTAGGCTTTGCTAGGACATTAGCGTGCATCCGACAAAAGTACTACTGGCCACAGCTGTATTCGTACGTTCAGCGCTACGTCCGCACCTGCCGTGACTGTCAGAGGCGTAAAGTTCCACCCGCAAAGCCCGCCGGCTTCCTCCAACCTTTGAATCCATCTCGAACACCGTTTCAGCAAGTGGGAATGGATTTTCTTGGTCCATTCCCTACGTCATCCTCAGAAAATAAGTGGATAATCGTCGCCACCGACTACTGACTCACTATGCAGAAACCAAAGCTGTGTCTAGTGGAACTGCAGTTGAAGTCGCCAGATTCTTCATCCACAACATCGTTTTGGGTCATGATGCACCTGCTCTTCTCATAACCGATCAGGGAGCAGCATTTACGGCAGAGTTATTGCGACAAGTCACCAAGCTGACGCACACTAACCACCGAAAAACAACAGCTTATCATCCCCAAACGAACGGCTTGATGGAGTGCTTAAAAACAATGACCGACATGCTTTCTATGTATGTTGAGGTAGAGCACAAAACGTGGGATGAAATTTTGTTGTACGTGACGTTTGCTTATAATACTGCTGTGCAAGAGACCACAGACCTAACACCATTCGAGCTTGTTTATGGCCGTCGCGTCGCAACACCGTTAGACGCTATGCTCCCCGTAGACCAGGACACCAGCGGAAATGACAGCGTTGACGACTTCGTTGAGAAAGCCGAGGAAGCCCGCCAGCTTGCACAGAACCGCATTCGCACGCAGCAAGATATCGACGCTCGCCGTTACAACCAAGGCCGAAGGAACGTCCACTATCAACCAAGTGACTATGTATGAGTGTGGACACGAGTTCGACATCGTGGGCTTTCGGAGAAGCTATCGCGACGCTACTTTGGCCCTTACAAAGTTGTGCGCTGCCTCAGTGACGTGAATTACGAGGTAATTCCTCAAAGCTCGGATAACAATTCAAACCGAAAACGTCCACGTCCAGAAGTAGTCCATGTAGCACGGATGAAACCGTACCCCGCCCGCGAGTTATGAACACTTCCAACTTTTTTTTATTATCCAAAACAGTGTGGGCTTGTGTTTTTTTTTTCATTGACGTGACCATTTTTTTTCATGGCCACCTCTAGCATTTTAGTAATCGACCGGGACGGTCGCTCTTGAAAGGGGGGAATTGACGCAAGGTAGGCTGGCAACTATAGTGGCCAGCCTTTGAGGAGGATAACGAAGTGCTCGTGTGGGCGCGGGCTCTGGTGTTCGTGCTTTTGGCCTTTGGTCACGAAAATAAACGCCCTGCTTTTGTGCCTGCGTCCATGTTACTTTGTGACAATATTGTGCATTTCCTTACTTGTCTGTTTATAGTGTATATTTTTATTTTTGTTTTGCCTTGTTACGTGTTAAGACCCCGCATGCTGTTAATTTCAAGGGGGGGGGGAGATGTGGTATTGGGGTGTTGGTTCCGGTTTTGGAACCGATTGGCTGGTCCCTAGGGCACTGTACATATTTATATATTGTGGTGCTTGTGTATATATATATATATATATATATAAAGTTCCTGCTTTGCTACCAGCTGCGGTGTACGTCTTGTCGGCCAGCGCTTCAGCGCCATGCCCTGTGTTCTCCGTGCGGTGCGTTCGCTGCATGATACTACAATTAACATTAGGCAACAAATGGGATTTGCAAAGTTTGGGCCCACCTTCAGAAACCCACATTGCATTATTTGCAATAATTGCCACGCAAAGTCAGACTCATACATTAACTGACATGAAAGAAAGAGGCCGAGGGGAAGCTGGGATGAACCTTCACCCCACCCCCTCTGACGAGGAACACTAGCACCGCACGCCTTTGCTTGTTACATTGACAAAGTGATTGGCCAACACCAAAACCACAATTGCGTTTCCCTGACATTCCCACTAAAATATTTTTCTGCAGAACATTAAAGCATCAGTGTGGCAGTGATAAGTTATTGCCCTTTAAGCGAATTCCTGGTTTCAACTTCGCTTGGTTTCGTAATTTTTATTTTTTGTGCCTGCTGAAATTTCCCGGCAAACAGGCATTTACAATGCTATATCCTTCGAACGTCGGTGTGGCACACATACTATACCAGTGTAACTACAGGGGTGGTTTGTCACGTTTGCCTGTGCGTGGTTAACGAAACGAATGATAAGAGATGATGCCTGTGTAGGTTCCAAACAACATTCATTACAACAAGGAACTCAATGGACTATGACAAAACAAGCACAGAAATAACACTCTCAAGCTAAACTGAAAGTCCTAAAAACGCGGAATGAAACAACGATATCTGACGGATATTCGAACCAGCGTCTTGAGGAGGCAGCAGTTCATATTTGGCAACAACCTTTGTCAAAGAGAGCTCAGGCATGCAGGCGACACACGCCCCGCGTGCGGTCATGGCAGGAGACGAGGCCTCCGGACGACCTCACGTCTGAACACGGCCTTCAGCCGTCCCAGGTGGCGGCAACGATCAGGAACCTCTGCTCTCGGACCTCGATCACCAGGGAACAAACAGACTGTAGGAGCTCCACGAACAGTGCCCTTGTCATGGGCGTGTCCCAGCTGGATCCACCATAAGGACCAGAAGGCAAGTGCCAGGACCTCTGCGAGCACGGCCACGAAACCTCTAAGTACAGCGGCCTGGTCTAGCTTGTTCTTCGGCTGTGTCTTTCTTGAAGAGAGGTGTGCGTTCTACACTCTCTTCTCTTTTTTTACTTCTAGTGACGCTTGCCGCTGGCTTGTCTTCATGTCCCTGTGGTTTTAATTCTCTTTGTGTAGTCCGCAGAAACACCTCGAAATTCCACCAAAAGTTCAGACGCACACACATTTACTATAAAACGTTTGTTCTATTAATTACAACCATCATTCTACGGCTCATGGTGGGTGGGTATATGAGCCATACGCGACTGAGGGAAAGTATTTCATGCCGCAAGCAACAAGAATTCATATGTCATACATTTCGTGGCCTTTCAGTCATGTTCGTCACACACTCACGTAATCATTTGCTAATTTTAGCTCATACCAGTTTAAGGGGAAGGCAACTACAGAATCCAGACGTTTTACGTACGTGCCAAGGCAGCTATAATGGATAGGTAGAACCACTCAAAGTTTCAGCGCTTCAAAGAAATGCTTTGTATCTAAAACTGCATTATTAAAAAATATCACGCCAAGACACGCGCAAACAACGAAAGATACATTGATTTGCTAGCACCTGCATATGCGAATCATTAGAAGACTTTAATTTTCCACAAAACTATAATTTTTTCTGTGGTCCTTCGTTGAATCAGTCTTGGAGATAACAGTGAGGAGCATTGAAATCTCCTCCTAAGGTAAGTGTTTTGGGTGGCATTTCCGAGTTAATGATTTTGTTGTGCTGCCACCAGCTACACCCCCTCATCAACCTCCTCTAGCTATGCTCATCAACGCGCCAGCAATAGACAGCGCCACAGTGTGGCCGCATAGAATTCGGTTTGTCCGCCGTCGCTGAGAAAAGCGCGGGTTGACGATACTAGTGAGACGTCCCCACTACGCCACCGATCGCCAAAGAGAGGGAAGACCCCTCAACCCCCCCTTTATCCGGTTCCTTCTTGGCTACGTGTCTCAATCACTTTCCACATACAATGATTCGTGCTGGGGCCGGGAAGTAAGAGACGTCAAGATCTTTTTTAATCATGGACGCATTTAATTCAATAGCAAGTGCAAATGGCGTACACACATACTGTCCGTGAACGGCATCTCTGTTACACGAAATTGTAACACATCAACAAATACTCGCGACACGCGAAACAGGATACATAAGCGAAGTAACGGTGACAATACAATGGTGCCTCAATACAGAGTAAACACACGACTACACAAAAGATAAAGTCATTAATTAATAAAACCGCGCAATGTCTCAATATACCGCATCCCTTGCCGCACAGCTCGTTTAAGTAAGGGAGGTGAAGTTCATCTCATAGAATGTCCATGTAGTCGGGGCCTCGGAGTTGGCTGCTCGAGTCAAGGCCGAAGGTTGGTTCTTGGCGTCGAGGTTTGATCTGTCCCCTTCCGTAGCCGTGTACTTCTTTTTCTCCCCTGGGAATGACTCTCCTCGCCTCTCTTCTTCCTTGACCCGTGGCCGCTTTTCTCGGGTTCCGACTTCAACCTACCGGGGCACCAAACCAATCGCCACTATCGACGCGGCATATTTTCTTGTCAGTCGGAGTGTATCATCTTCGACGGCCGCCCCCGCGGCTCACACCAGTAGAAAACCCTCTCCCAAACAAAGCCGAGTAGGTAACAATGTACAATCTCAAACTTCAGAGAGAGAGAGATGGGCGAGCTGTCCCAAGACACTTTAATTACGGGCGAACAATAGTCCCGATGCTTCCGACAAAGTGCGTCGTCTGTAATGGCCAACGTCCGGAGTTTGCAGTGTTGTGCCGAAATGTTTTCGGCTGAACCAATTGACCCGGTTTCCGGTACTTGATGAGCCGATGTCCAGACCGAGTCTCAACGTTTCCATGCAGCTCGGTGTCTCCCGCGAAATTCTCCACAGCTGCCGCTTCTTCGTCATTCAACGCCGCGGGTGGCCATCCGCGCAGGAGGCAGTAATGCACCCTGGAGCCACGGAGGCTGACGGAAAGTCAGGCCGGACCCGGCAGAGGCGCTGCAGCAGGGCTCGAGTTTAGTAATTATTGAGTATAGGGACAATTGGTGTCAGAAAGGTATGGTTAAAAAGACCGTAAAGTGTTCAGGATGTGGAGTGGGTTTGAAAGTGGACCCAAGCGTAGAAGCGGATGGAGAAGAGGCCGGCGCGAAGTGTAGGCAATGTGAGGCCGAGGAAAAAATGGAGAA
This sequence comes from Rhipicephalus microplus, assembly GCF_043290135.1. Classification (NCBI taxonomy): domain Eukaryota; kingdom Metazoa; phylum Arthropoda; class Arachnida; order Ixodida; family Ixodidae; genus Rhipicephalus; species Rhipicephalus microplus. The sequence goes on along the minus strand of NC_134710.1, from coordinate 373,256,401 downwards.
AATGATGGTTGCCCAGAGTGAACTGCTGAGGAGAATCGCCGAGCTCGAGACTGCGGTGGCGACAGAACAAGAAAAAACGAGGGCAATGGGAGAAAGACTGAAGTCCGCCGAGGAAGCGCTAGCGAAGCTGAACAAAGAAGCGACCTACCGAGAGAACAGTAAGGAACCGGCAACGAGAACGGTGGAGATGGAAAAGCAAGCAAGCTTGGAAAAAACAGGTTTAGCCGGTTCAACTGTCGCAAGGCCCAGCTTCAGCGAGGTAGTGGTGGGGCAGGAAGGGAACAAAGCAGCCGGCGTCACAGGTGCAAGTAGCCCCCAGGTGCAGAACGCTCCAGCTGAAAAGTCACAGCATGTGATAATAGCCGGGGACTCGAATTTAAATCGATGCACAGAAGCCATCAAAGAGAGGGTAAGAGGTGACAAGAGGGTTGCGGTAGGGGCGTTCCCAGGACGCAAGCTGGAAGCAGTCATGAGGCAAGCGAGCGCAAAGCTCAAAACGACAGCTGATAGACGAAACCTCGTGATAATTTCAGGCGGTTTAAACGATGTCCTCAATGAAGATGCAGAAGGACTAGCAGCCACACTGGCGAAAGGCGTCGATGACATGCGTGCCACTTCTCCTAAGGTACAGGTAGTTATATGCACGATACCGGAGGTACCGGTGCGTGATAGCAACCTGCAAAGAGCGGTGGTCAACGCAAACCAAGAGATATGGCGGATGAGTCGAGAGAAAGGCTTTGAGGTGGTGGAAATAAACAGAGAGGTGCATAGGTGGGGGGGTTTTCAACGAGACAGAATTCACTTCGATGGGCGGCTAGGTCATGAGGTGGGTTGGCGACTTGCAGGACGCGCAGTAGCTTTTTTGGGGGGCAAGCGAGCCCTTCGGGGTGCAGGATAGCTAGTAACGAGGAAAACAACCAGGGAGACTCTTCGACAGCTGGTATGGACAGATACGATTCCAAAGTGGCACCAATATCTAAGATAGGTAGAGTCCGGGGCATAAATAGACGTAGCCACGAGCGCCGAGCCAATTCAGACATAGGGTATATTAACATGCAGGGTGATAGGAACAGGCTGAAGTGGGAAGAGATAGAAGAACAGCTAAGAGAAGAGAGGCCGATGGTATACGGTTTTGTAGAAACACATCTCAGGGACATGGAACAACCTCCGAACAATCCGGACTACGCGTGGGAATATTGTAACAGAACAGAAGGCAGCAGAAAGGGGGGTGGTATTGGGGCATTCATTCATAAAAGTACAGACTGGCAAAGGGTCAAGCAGGAGTGCAAGGAACATTTATGGCTAAAAGGGAAAGTGGCAGGTCAAATGACACTCCTTGGTTTCGTGTACTTGTGGACGGGAGCAAAGGCCAGAGAGGAAAACCAGGCAATGGTAGAGTGTGTATCAAAGGACATTCAGGAGTTAGGAAGAGAGTGCGAGATAATTATACTAGGAGACATGAATGCGCACATAGAAGATATAGATGGGTATACCGACCCGACAGGCAAAATGATCATGGATATGTGTGAAAGGCTTGATTTGATCATTTGCAACAGTACCGAGAAGTGTGAAGGGCAAATAACATGGGAGGTAGGAAGGCTTCAGTCGACAATAGATTATGCACTGATGTCACATAGGATGTATGATAAGCTCAAGGGAATGCACATAGATGAAGGTGGCTCCAGAAGTCTGGGTAGCGATCACAAACGTATCAAGCTAAGTTTTGGAAGAGCTGTGAAAGTGGGAAGGAGACAAGATGAGCAACTACAGAAAAATTTTTATCCAGAAAGGCAAATTGAAATAGCCACTAAACAAATTGAGAAAGTAATCACGGAGGATAACAAGACAGTGTGGACATACACGAATCTAATTAGACTCTTTGAGCTAGAGCTTGTTAAGACGCGTGACAAATCACCCCGGAAAAGAAGACACAAACCCAAAAGTTGGTGGGATGAGGAAGTTAAGAGAGCCATAGCAAAACGTCAGGAAGCCTCTAGGGAACACAGACATGCTAAGCAGCGGGGTGAACCGACAGATGATGTTGAAAGAAAATGGGCAACCTTTCTAAGCTGTAGAAGGGATGCATCCCTTCTGATAAATGAAAAGATTAGAAGGAAGGGAGCTCAGTGGCTGGCAGAAGTACATAAAAAGATAGAAAGGCAGCTGCGAAATTTTGGAACCATCTAAACTCCCTAAGAAATGAGACGAGCCTAGAGCAGAGTTTTATAACTACAGCCCAAGGTGCTAGGCTAGAAGGGGACGAAGCTATTGAATATTTAAGAACAAGGGTGACAGAAAAATTTCAACAAAGAAGTACTTTATGCACCATAATAGACAAGGACGAATCAAGGGGTGCAATGGCTCCATTTTCACAACAAGAGTGGGAAAGGGCTGAGAAAAGGGTTCCTGGTAGTACATCAACAGGCCCAGATGGAATTCCAATTAGGCTGATAAAGACATTAGGTCCGAAGTCTAAGCAGGCTTTGAGAGAGGCAGTGAGCAAAATAATAATCGATGGTGAAGTTCCCAATGGATGGAAACTTAGCAGGATGAGCATGATCTATAAAGGAAAGGGGGAAAAAGCTGACATAAACAACTACCGTCTTATAACAGTGACATCAGTGGTCTACAGGCTGGCGATGCAAATTATAAAGGAAAGACTGCAGCCGTGGATAGAGGATGAGGGGGTGCTGGGGGAACTGCAGAATGGGTTTCGGAAACACAGGAGGTTGGAAGACAATCTGTTCTCACTGACGCAGTGCATCGAAATAGCAGAAAAGGAACACAGGCCCCTGTGGCTAGCATTTTTGGATATCAAGGGAGCGTACGATAGCGTGGTTCAAGAGGAATTGTGGGGAATACTGGACACACTAGGCGTGGAACATGTAGTCACTAATCTTTTAAAGGGTATCTATAAAGGTAACAAGGTAGTTATAAAGTGGGAAAAACAGGTATCCAAGCCTGCAGAGGTAAAACGGGGGCTTAGGCAGGGGTGCCCCCTGTCACCCTTATTATTCATGATGTACCTACAAGGATTAGAGGCAAAATTAGAGGGAAGTGGACTGGGCTTCAACCTCTCTTTAGTCGAACAAGGAAAACTTATTGATCAGGCACTACCAGCATTAATGTACGCAGATGATATAGTGCTAATGGCCAACAACAAGGAAGATTTGCAGAGATTGATGGACATCTGCGGTAATGAGGGAGATAGGTTAGATTTTAGATTCAGTAAGGAAAAATCAGCAGTCATGATTTTCAATGACAACGAAGGTAGTGAGCTTAGAATACAGGAGGTCACGCTAGAGATAACAGATAAATACAAATATCTGGGCGTATGGATAAGCAATGGGACCGAGTATCTGAGGGAACACGAAATATACGTGACGACTAAAGGTAACAGGAATGCAGCAGTCATGAAAAATAGGGCACTGTGGAATTACAATAGGTATGATGTTGTGAGAGGAATATGGAAAGGGGTCATGGTTCCTGGGCTGACGTTCGGCAATGCGGTCTTGTGCATGAGATCAGAAGTTCAAGCAAGATTAGAAATTAAGCAACGTGGAATAGGCAGGCTTGCTTTAGGAGCTCACGGGAATACACCAAATCAGGGAGTACAAGGTGATATGGGATGGACATCATTTGAGGGCAGGGAAGCTAGCAGCAAGATAAAATTTGAGAAACGATTGAGAGAAATGGGGGAAGAGCGTGGGGATAGGAAGGTTTTCAGCTACTTGTACATGAAGAATGTCAATACAAAATGGAGAAAGCGAACCAGGAAGTTGACTGGTAAATACTTAGAAAACAGCAGGTGGCCAAACCAAAAAGAACTATCGGTTAAGAAGAAAGTGAAGGAAACGGAGACTGACATGTGGAGAATGGGCATGATTAAGAAGTCCGCGCTAGAGATCCATCGAACTTTTAAGCAGGAAATTGCCAAGGAAAGGATCTATGATAATACACGGGGTAGTTCTCTACTGTTTGAGGCCAGGACAGGAGTACTGCGAACCAAGACATATCGGGCCAAATACGAAGGGGTAGACACAGTATGCAGTGCGTGTGGAGAGGAAGAAGAAACTGCCGAACACTTGATAATGTTCTGTAAAGGGCTTCACCCTATAGTTCAGAATGATGGCGCAGAGTTTTTCAAAGCACTGGGGTTTAGGGACCGGGAGGGCAAAATAAACTTTAAGCGGGTAGACTTAACCAGAAGGAGGTTATCTGATTGGTGGCTAAAGTCAAGACACGAGTGAAAATTAAACTCTTCACTGCAAAGTACGAATCCTCAAACTCACTTTTTAAGGAAAAAAAATAAATATAGTTTTTGGTTCATTAGGTGTTACGGCTTGGTGGCGCTAGCCACCGCCCGATCTAAAGGGTACAGCCATATCCATCCATCCATCCATCCATTCCCCGAACCAACAAAAGGTGCTCTGCTGCTCCCCCATGCCACAAATCTGAAGGGTGCGCACAGATTATTGCCACTGTACACTGTCACACTGTCTGTAGACAACAAGGCGCCGACCAGTCCTCGTGTTTGCGCGGGCGGGGGGGGGGGAGCAAGAACAGTAGAAGTAATCCTTCCAGGTACTCCACTCCGGAATGCCCATTCGTTACACCAAAGGTTTTCTTTTCCTTTTTATTAATGCATGGGTTTAAGAAACGAGCGTAAACATCTTGAAAGGACCGGGGTTCAGTCCGTGTTTGCGAGGACGTCACAATCCATCTTGCAGAAGAATTTTCCCAGCGGGGAAATTCAAACACGAGAAAAGCGGGCGCATAGCGCTTTCGGGTTGCGCAGCGAAATTGAGACATTGCGGCAGTCTTAGGAATACGGTATGCGAACACAGCACACTCGTGATTCAGCCCTGGCGGCAGCGCGTTGCTGAGAGCAACCAATCTGTGATTGTCGCTGTATCATCACACACATCACGAAGCACTTTGATCCCATGTTTCTACCGCGCACGACACACTTGAAACCTTCAGAATCACCGCAGAAACTCGTGGATGACGCGTGTACATAAACGCACAATGGTCAGAGCTGCTCGTAGGATGGTTTGGCACGCAGCGTTCAGTCATGTGTGCGGAAGGTTCACTATCATGCGAGCACATCACACACTTCACCTGCACTGTCCACTCTCGGCACAACCGAACAGAGGATACACACATTTCAATACGCTTTCATTCCACACATGCACAAAATTTTAATATCTTATCGAACATCTCAAACCAAACGAAAAGCGGGATGGAGGGAGAACATAGGTCATACAGGCAGCAACACTGAATTACCCTCGCGTACCATCTCCTGCCCAGCCTCTGCTGCACCTGTCGGTGAGGGAAAGGGACCTTGAAAGCGAATTGCGTGTTCGAATTGGCTGAGAAAGTAGCGTATATGCTGTCCTATGCAACTGTGACATCAGGCGTTGTACATAAATATACCGATCACGACGCCCCCTGCCTCCTAACGAGATTTACGTGCGGGGAGACGCCGTGAAACCATTTCAATTTGAACTTTTACCTCGCCTCGTCGATACCGGGGCTTGTTATGCCTGCGAGTCCACAGTGAACGTCCATGCCTCTGAAAAAGGCAATCTGTGTCAAGGCCAGCCCGCGAGCCCGCCTGACGCGAACAACTCAACGGCGTCATCACGCGACGGTGCCTTCCGCGCGAGATTCCAGAAAGTTCTCGTCATTTCGTCGGCGCGATACGCAGCGAAGGCTGGGGAGAGGGCGAGACGGTTCGAATGCCGTCCGCGACAGATGACTCAACCCGGCCTCACCACGCCCCTTTCCATCTAGAACATTCGAGTGCTTGCTCGGCCGCCATTGTGGGGTGAGGAGGTTCGTGGGCGAACCTACGCTTCCGAGAGGGGAGGGCCGCGCGCCAGGGGGGGAGTCCTTGGATGCTTGTTTTCTCTTTTTTTTCCGTTGACCTCGCGGCGTCTCTCCCGCGCGTTATCGCAAGAATTTGGCGGCGCGCCCATTTTGAGCGCTCGTTCTGTGACAACGATAGAGAACCTTAAAGTGAAGGAACTCATCGAAATTTGTGAGGAACTCGGCATTACTTTGGGCCGTGCGAAACGAAAGCAAGCAATCCTCGAGATCATGAGGAATGAAGGAGTGTCGGCTGAGGAAGTCGATGAGGCCTGGGAGGATATCAAAGCACGCCGCTAGGAGGCTGAAAGGTGAGAAGTTCGTGAACGTGAAGAAGCTGAAAGGCGAGCACGCCGTGAGGAGGCCAAGAGACAGGAGCGCCTTGAGTTAAAACAAATTGAATTGGCAATCCTACAGTGTTCGCAGGCGCCTAGCATAGCTTCTCCGACGATTCAGGTCAGCGGTTATAGAATTCGGGACCGACTGCCACCGTTCGTAGTAGGCGAGTCGACGGAACCTCAGACACGAAATTTTCCGTGTGAGTCATTTGAGCAGTCACTCGAGCGGCCCGTCGCCGAAGCGACTGGCGTGGTTTCCGTAGCAAGGGGAGATGACGTGGCACCATTGAGTCAGAGCGAGATGGGTGCAACGCTCTCACCTGTAGCGGAAAGTTGGAGTGAGCTGTCGAGGGTTGATCGAGAAACGCTCATTCGAGAGCAGCGTGAGGACCTCTCGATAAAAGCGCTAATGGAAAGCGTAAACTTGGGAAAAAAAGAAAAAGAATGTTTATTTTTTTGAGAAAGCAGGGTTTTTGTATCGGAGCTACACAAATGCGCAAGGTCGCAAGTATGAGCAGCTCTTGGTGCCACAAAAGTATCGTCGCCACCTATTGGAACTGGCGCATGAAAACGCATGGGTAGGGCATCTCGGCATAAAAAAGACCAAGGCTAAAGTTTCCCTTGAGTTTTATTGGCCGAAATGCTGGAAGGATATCGAAGACTTTGTACGCTCATGCGACACTTGTCAGAGAGCGGTGAAATTCACGGACAACCGGAAGGCACCCATGAAGCTTTCTGATACCAATTATAAAGTGAAATTAGAAAGGCGGCCGAACAAAATTTACCACAGTAACTTGATGAAACCATACGTTCAACGTCAAGCGGTCGTAAATCTGCTGTTGACTGCTTCAGTGGAAGAGGGAGCAGAAATTTTGAGTTCTACTGATGTAATCGAAAGGGGATCGGAGGTAATCTTGGAGCAGTTGAATCTAGAGCCAAGGTTAAGTGAAGTCCGGAAGGAGGACCTGAGAAGAAATGTTTCCTTTTATGAGAAATATGGACTCCCATATTGTAGTTACACAGATGTGCAACGTCGTAAGTACGGGCAGCCCTTAGTACCACATAGGTATCGTCACCTAAAAGTGGCCGGTTACTGGTGGAGCATGATACTCCAACAGCACAACTTTGACGTTCGCAACAAACAAAGGAAAGCTAAACGCTAATGCAGACGCATTGAGCGGTGCGTGTTAGTACCTTCTCCACCCTTCGGTTTCTCGCTGGCGATTCGGGGCGAAATTTTGACCTCATAACGACCTTAGCTGAGCGCTTTCGTCCAGAAGAAGCTCAAGGAGCCAACTTTATGTTCTATTCTGTTTCGTTTCGTTGTTGTACGTGTAAAAATTTGAGTTCTCATTTTAAGATCTTGTGTCCCACACGCGTCTCTTGATGTAGAGGGAACGAACTTCCGATAGACACGTAGCTAGGTATATGTTGTACTATTCTTTGTCTGGTGTTCTGTCGGGTGACCGAGGGCACTTGCTTGTGTCGTGTGTTGTCTGTTGTCGAACGGTTCTTGACAAGTTGCAGAACCATCGACAAGTGCTGAGACCAAAGATGGTCAGAAGAGACGAGCGAAGCTGGTCGACAAGTTGAGGCCACAAGCCAGTGGAGCTGGGATCCGTCCTCAACAATGAGATGTGTTCCCGGAACGGAGTCTGGAGCTGCATTCTCCCCATGGCCCTGGAGGCGAACCTGGAGGGACCTGGCGAACGAGCGTGCCTGACATCCGAGCCACGTGGAAGCAGCTCATCTTCCCGGTGCATTGTCTGGCGGCGGGGGTGCTGTTATGCCTGCGAGTCCATAGCGAACCTCCATGCCTCTGAAAAAGGCAATCTGTGTCAAGGCCAGCCCGCGAGCCCACCTGACGCGAACAACCCAACGGCGTCATCACGTGGCGGTGCCTCTCTGCCGCGCACGCACAGTGAGTCACCTCAGCCAGCGAGCCCGTCGAGCAAGCCATCGGCGCCTTCCTGTCTGGCAAGTCTGACGCAATGCGTGGCGACGTCACTCGTCCTTGGGTGCAGAGACGCGCAGCGCAGCGGCTCCAGATTCGATGAGAATGACGCCGCCCAGCGGTGACACCATTGGAGGATTCTGACCTCACGACCAGCGGCGCTTCTGATTGGACATATGGTTACTCAAAGAATCCACCCGGTCCATATGAAAGAAGCCCTGCGGCGTGGCGCAAGCAGTAGACCTATGTGTTAGAGAGGAGAGCTCGGCTCTTCGGGTCTCTAAGCTGTCGGCCCCAGCGCCGAATTTGTAACGCCTCTGTATATATGCTGTACATAAACCTTGTTTAACTCACCGTCGTCTCGTCCGCTCGTCTATCAGCTCTGCGCAGAAGCAGTCGCGAGCTGAAAAACTTACGCTACCAAACGGCTGGAGACCGTGTCGGCGGAGATCGGAGCAGTGGCTCCTTCGGGACCGTGTTGGCGTCGCCTTCTTTTGTAACAGTGGTTGCAGGGGTGAAATTGGTGGCGCCCTTCGTAACGTCGTCGGAGAGGCGCTTCGTAAGAGGCTGCTTCATCTCTTCCCACAAGCCAGCCTTCCCCGCCTCCTATCGAGGCACGACACTATTGTGTAGGGAAAACGTCATAGCTTGTCTGTGATCTTTACTTGTCTTATCTCATCACCTGTTGTGCAGCGAAATTGTAACACATCAGCAAACACTCGCGACACGCGAAGCAAGATACATAAGCGAAGTAACGTTGACAATACAAGGGTGCCTCAATACAGAGTAAACACACGACGACACAAATGATAAAGTCCTTAATTCATAAAACTGCGCAATGTCTCAATATGCCGCATCCCTTCCCGCTAAGCTCGTTTGAGTAAGGGAGGTGAAGTTCGTCTCACAGAATGTCCATGTTGTAGTCGGAGCCTCGGAGTTGGCTGCGCGAGTCGGGGCCGAAGGTTGGTTCTTTGCGTCGAGGTCTGATCTGTCCCCTTCCGTCGCCGTGTACTTCTTTTCCTCTGCTGGGAATGACTCTCCTCGCCTCTCTCCTTCCTTGACCCGTGGCCGCTTTTCTCGGGTTCAGACTCCGCCCTACCGGGGCACCAAACCAATCGCCACTATCGACGCGGCATATTTTCTTGTCAGTCGGAGTGTATCATCTTCGACGGCCGCCCCCGTCGCCCACACCAGTAGAAAACCCTCTCCCAAACAAATCCGAGCAAGTAACAATGTAAAAACTCAAGCCTCAGAGAGAGAGATGGGCGAGCTGTCCCAAGACACTTTAATTACGGGCGAACAATGGTCCCGATGCTTCCGACAAAGTGCGTCGTCTGTAATGGCTAACGTTCGGAGTTTGCAGTGTTGTGCCGAAATGTTTTCGGCCGAACCGATTGTCCCGGTTTCTGGTACTTGATGAGCCGATGTCTAGACCGAGTCTCAACGTTTCCATGCAGCTCGGTGTCTCCCGCGAAATTCTCCGCAGCCGCCGCTTCTTCGTCATTCAACGCCGCGGATGGCCATCCGCGCAGAACGCAGTAATGAGCCCTGGAGCCACGGAGGCTGACGGAAAGTTAGGCCGGACCCTGCGCAGGCGCTGCAGCAGGGTCGCATTCCCCGAACCAACAAAAGGTGCTCTGCTGCTCCCCCATGCCACAAATCTGAAGCGTGCGCGCGGATTATTGCCACCGTACACTGTCACACTGTCTGTAGACAACAAGGCGCCGCCCGGTCCACGTGTTTGCGCGCGGTGGGAGGGGGGGGGGCAGAACAGCAGAAATAATCCTTCCGGGTACTCCACTCCGGAATGCCCATTTGTTACACCGAAGGTTTTCTTTTCCTTTTTTTAATGCGTGGGTTTAAGAAACGAGCGTAAACATCTTGAAAGGACCGGGGTTCAGTCCATGTTTGCGGGGACGTCACACTAGGTTTAAACGGCCACTCACCAGGCCCCATAACAAATTTTAGGAGCATTTTGCCACAATTTTTTTTTCAGTTGGGTCATTACGAGTTGAGAAAACTTTTTTTTAAGCAGCACGAAACAAGGATGAGAGGAGGCGAGCTCGAAATTCTTGCTGCTCCTCGGTGTAGCGTTCGCAAGCCAAGTCTCTTCCGTACCCTCTCCGACAGGTTTTTTTTAATCAGCATTTTATTATGGTCTACTGCCTGTTTCTGCAGAATTGTTTGGAAATGCGGCTTAGACGCGGTAGAATGGACGAACACAATGGGTGCGTAAACGCGTAGGAACATTACTTTCGCTTCCACGGCTGTCATCTGCTCGATGTGCTGATCGCAGGGATACGAGCGCAAATGAAATGCCGGCACATTAGCCCTACATGTAGTTGCGATTCATCGAGAAAAAAAAATGGAAAAAACGTGCGCACATTCTCCTACTGCGTCTTTTTTATTTGTCCAGAGTTTTATTATTCTATTCAAGCTACAAATTATATAAACTGCACATGTCATGTTAAATGATTTTCGCCATGCTTGTCAGGTGCCACTATTGGCAACATCGGGGCACAGTCGTCTACGTAGAGAACCAATGTCACTGCACTTCCGTGTACGTAGAGTCTTGCTTACGCGTGCGTCATGCCCTAATTCTCTGGGCGCGGGCTCGCAAAAGAGATGGGTAGTAGCGTTCATCTTGAAATTTGATCCATTTCCGCGGGGCGTAGTGTTACAAATTTTGGCAGACGTGATCTTGAACACCCCATCTACGCGTTGCACTTGTCAGCTCAAAATTGTCAAACTAGCTGAGTGGCCCTATAAGGTGTGCAGCCAGGCCACTTGTACACACTTTACTTAAACGGAATAGATTGGCGGCTATTGCAGAGTCATTTATTTACTATAGTTTAGAAAAAAGTGATGTGGCATGCGTTGCGCTGGAAATCGCTCCATAACCTACCAAGCCGCGTGGCAGGCGTAGTCATTAGAAATCTTCATTATAAACAGGGCCATTCTACAAAAGAGTACACAAGGGAGTACTTCTATTTTATTGACCATTAGGAATGGTACGCCTTATTCTGTTGTGGAATAGCAGCTTAATGAGAATAAGTTGTGTTGACAGTTTGTCTCCTGACATGCAGCTCTTTCTAGATGATTCCAGAACGAAGAATTTCACATCATGCTTCAAAAGTATTGTTATCAATTATCGTGGCAAGTTTGTGATGCTGAGCGCACAGTTCTCGTGTAGTCGGTGTACTTTCGCTAGGGGTGATGCATATGTGCCGTAAGCGTCTGTGACGTCTGTTTCAATGCGTTGCTTCGCGCTGATATAAGCTCCCTTTAGTGCGACCCAGTTTCGCGTGTCGGCAACCATGGTGCAAGCTCTGCTTTCAGAAGTTAGCGCATTTGCCTCACATGCGATATGCTACCTTACCGGCTGTGATCAATGGTGTTCGCGTGCCCCCCATTTTTCTTGTGTCGCTGATGTTTTCGCACTTCGAGGACGCTCTACTTAAGTTCAATTTATAAGTTGACGTGAACATTTTTCAAACATGGTTGTTTGGCATTCGAACACGGTATTGATTGTTTTTGTGGTTCTGCACTTTGTTCATAGCGATAATATTACATACAAGTAGTTTCAATATATGTTGCAATATAGAAAGTACATTTTGACTAACTGCAGTTTGTTTATAGTTAGCTGGTTTTGTCTATGCTTAAAGCATTTCTTTTAAAAGTAAATTATTCTTGGTACAATTGTTCAGTCTAGCAACTAACTAGCTGCACTTATAAAATTCACCACAAATCGTCATCGCAGCAAGTGCGAATTTTGGCACATAATAATTGATAAGGAACCATAAAATTTTATGTATCCGATGAAGTACTTGTATCTCGGCCGTGTATTAGTATGTTTTGGATTGCATATCAGAATTTTTTCTACACACAACAGGAAGCGTAGACAGAATTCGATTACAGAAATCGTTTTATTTTTATTATGCTAAACACCACCTTTTTGTGCTTTCCAGAAAAAAAATTCCTGGAGTTCTTTTTTTGCCGGCTGCAGTATAATGACACTGGGAAGTATGCAGCAAAATTTCCATTCACCTCTCCATGTGGACGGGGGATGAATTCTGTCCGCTGTGATGGCCTGCCCTTAGTCTTCCCGCACATTGTACAATTGCCCTAAGAGAGAAAAGAGCGAGGTTCAAAAAACTTCCTCTTACACAATCATGCTGGCAACCTACTGAAAGTTCAGTTTACACAACAGCACTTTTGCATGCCTGCTGGCACAGGGAGGGTCTGTCACCCAGCACCTGAAAGGGCAGGTGGTGTTGGGCTCATACGTTCACTCCTGGCTATTGAGCTTAGCAAGCATTTTACTTTTCCTGATGACAGTGATAAGTCTCCACCTACTCACTTTGACTGAGATCGCACTCACTACAAGCTATCAAATAGTCTCCTGCCTGTCATCAACAAGGTGTCTCATTGGAATGGAACAGAATGATGAGTGTGACTACAAAATCAGTTGCACTGCATGATTGTTTCATGAAGGAAAATTCCTGTGCCACCCAATAGCTTGAAAGACTACAGGTTGATTGTTTCGAAAATTGTTCTATGAATTAGTGTAGAAAAGTAAAAGAATCTCAGGCAGTTGTCCTTAGAATTGAGATGCAACTTGTTCAGAAACTGTTTTTTATGGCTGCAATACACTTAAACATGGCACTAATATGTTACCTTTGTCTTTATGAGTTTAAATCTTTCTAAATGTTCACCTACTTGCCCAACTGGCACTTTTGAAAGGGTGCAAATGTACGATAAGTTTAGTTATGCTGTGTGCATTTAATGCAACCGTCTCATGGTGAATTCAGTGGTTGTTGCAATAAATTACATGCACTTCAAATGTCATTGTGATCTAACTTTCAAAGTCTGTACAGGTTCAGGAAACAGCATTAGGCAACTGAATTGGCAGTTGCCAATTCAGTTGAACAAAACGACAATGAACAAAACGACAATGCTATTCATTTGCATAATTTTTACATTCTCGACTATGAATAAGATGCCAACTCGCAAAAAATTCACCCTTGCCACCACAGCTTTGCCTACATAGTGGACAATTTTTCAACATAGCAAACAAGAGCCATCGTTGATGTAAAACAGTTGTCATGCAAATTGCTTTAAATATGCCACACACAGAAAATAAAATTCCGTGATTAGAAATTATCAATGTCTACTGTAATTAATTTCAGTTCTCTAATTAGTTTCATAAATTTCACCAAGATCCTATCGTCAAGATCAGGCAAGTTATGCAGCAATGAGTTTAGTAAATGCATGCAATGGGCTAATGTTATTAGCTGTGAATCTCGTCTACAATATACATGTAGTTGAAAAAAAAAACATGCATTCTTAACACAGCAGTGTATTCTTATTGTCGAGCTTGTCCATAACATTATAATCAAGTGAATCACCTGTTATCAAGTAAAGCACTCTTGATTTTTGATAAATGGGATTGATCCTCGCACGCACCACTACACATCTCCAAAGACACCACTGAATTGGCTTCTTTTTTTTCTTTCAACTTGTGGTGACGAACATCTTATGTTTTTATAAATGGAAACTAAGCATCTTGCAAAAGAATCCAACTTTGGCAAAAATGATTTGTGCATAAAAACCACATTCTTATTCCTTACCAGAGCAAAGTTCGTTGCATGTACACGAAAATACGGCCATTCAAAGAGTGCCTTCCTGCCATAATGATTCTGTTACTTATTAGATGGAATAGTGAAAAGTAAGATGTTACACTATCATCTTGTTAGAAGGCAAGGTAACATATTGGCTTTTACTGTCATGTAGAGGCGATGCTGCAAAAAAAAATTACACCAGAGAAACTCGTTGTAAACAAAGGTGCAACAGCTGCACCGATTGCACCAATTGGATATAATTCTCAATTTTTGCGCCAAAACTGTAAAATTTGGTGAAATTTCGCCAAGCTGTGCCAAAATGCTTGACCAATCTCGAAAGTTTTCTCAGTTGCGCTAATTTCGGTGAGAAATGGCGACCACGTTGACTATTTGCATACAGCTTGCATGATCAATCAATCCAAGTGCGCAGGTCGACCCTAATCTCAAACACGGTATAAGAATATATTCCCATTAGGTCTGGGCACTCGCAACACGCGGTCGACCAGACAAACTAACAAAACCGTGCGCTATTGGTCCGCTGACTGCTGCAGATACCTATTGGCGGGACAACGCAATTTGAAAACAAAAGGAGTTGCTGTAGCCACCAACGCTTCGCGGAAACAAAATGAACTCTCTAGACAGCAAACATGGCTATGGCATGTTAGCAACTAAAACTGGAAGTATATGCCGCGTTACCCGCACACAAACACACACGATGTGCTGCAAAAATTGGTGTTGCCGGCGACAATGTTGGTTGATATAGCAACAGCACATAATACATTTTTCTGTCTTGAAGTTGCGTCATCCGAGCAATAGATATCCGGTGCCGTCTCACTGGTCCAACAAGTGCGCGCCGTTGTTATTTATCCGGTCAGATTGTAGAAAAAAGCAACAAAAGGTGGTGGGACTGTAGCGGTGTTTCATGACTTGTTCTAACTCGTGCAGAATGCTGCGTAATTCACCTTTGCCGCAGTACACTCATGCCCTGCAAAAATGTGCATTATGATTTTGAAGGAGCTGTTAGCACTAATTACGGGACATCGCACATTTTGTTCAACTAATCGTGCATAATTTTGAGAACTAGTAGGGTCGATGTTTTGTTTCTATAACCTGCTCCAGATTTGCATTTTTGTGCTTCAAAAGTAACATTTTGCTGCTTCGAAAATTGCTCCTAATTCTATTTTGGCTGTTGCACCCCTGTGCATAGATTTTCCAATGGCGCAAAGGTGCTTGAGCTGAGCAGGAAGCCCGTGGTCTATAAATGACCCACAACAGATCGAAAAGATTCACAATATGTGCAGTGTAGGTGACGTGAAAGGCACACTTTCTGCTTTGTAAAGTTGACCTCCTTCTGCAGCACATAATGTCGAAGTCCAAGTTTACCATGAAAGAATGGCAATATTGAACAGTATTCTGGTGTGTTTGTGAAGTCAAAGGACTTCTGCTAACTATTGAAGGTCCTTCACTTTTTGATGCAATCGAAACCTCATTAGTATCTTGACTCGCAAGATCTTTTTATGAAACATAGAAATTTTTAGTTTTAGATATGCTCGGCAAATGGATTTTAGTCTTATATTTTGAGGCTTATACATACCGAAATCAAGATATGATTATGATGCACACTGCTATATTAGATCAAGCAATCTTGAACACTTTTGGTCTTTTAACCTTCTAGTTCCCATTGATGAGTATATTCACCATGAAATTTTTTACCGAATTAACCAATGACAACTTGAGTCACCATAAGCAAAAATTTCTCATGTGGTGAACCTATCTCAACAACGATCTAGTTGTGATTTCTAAGACTAGATGAACACAGATGGCCATGCTGTGCCATTCAGAAAAAAAAGAAAACCAAGTGGGTACAATTTTTTTTCAGCAGAGAAAAAGATAATGTGAGCTCATTGCTGGGCACACAACTATTGTGGCATTTCACTTCAATCAAAAAAGAGCCACGCAGCCAGGATTAGATTATGTACAGCCGTCTGCACCTTTAACACTAACGCTCCGCCGCGTGTCCTGCAGCAGTTTGATTGACGCTGACACGACGTACGCTTGGGCTCCGTTGCCAAGATGCCAACCATACATGCCGACATACTATCCAAGCCTGCTGAGTTATTATCTCGGCAAAAGCGCCCAGCACTTTGCGGCTGGCATCAATCAAACTAGCCCTGGCGACGTGTTAAAGGTGCAGACGGCTGTACCTTGTGCACAACACCTGAGCCACTAAATCGTTATGATATTACAGGCTTGTTTCTATCATCTTGAGATATTGTATTTTCACTGGCACCAGTATTTCAGGACAAGCCCTCAACAGTAGATGGTACCTTCAAGTGCAGCAGATGTAGTTTGTACACGTTTTCTGTTCTACTACTTTTTAATCAGTGTGGTATCATCGAGTGGCTCCATCTGGGAAAGTTGACAACATAACACCTCATTGGGGGCCGGTGCTGCTAGGATGTTACGTGCCCCCAATTGAATAACCCTATGCACACAAAGTTCTAAGCTCTTAGAAATCCTATGTGCTTGCAGATATTAAAAAAAGCACCAGTATTATATTTATTATTGGCCCAGATTGACATGGCATAGCTTTCAATTCATCTGCTCAACGACAGCTCCAATGGCGGTTTCAAAGAGTACTCTATGGGCCGAGGAAGGACAAATGTACCACCGGTGGGTCACAGCAAGGAGGCATGCGAACTTTCAGTAAAATCCAATACCCAGTATATACAAGGGCCCTGCAACATCTCTTTCAGTTATCATGTAAAAATCTTGCTCATTAACTATGTTTCCTCACAGATATTTTGCCACAAAACATCCCAATCTATGAAGTATCAGCAGAGCTACGACATAATGTGAGTGCAATCCCATTATGCTTTCTTTTTTCTTTCATTGCCGCAAAAATGCTGTAACATACACAAAAAAGGTGAGGGTGAGCTATGACATATGGGAGACGCAGGATCAAAAAGTTGCATTGCCATCCATCATGGAATTAAGCATTTTTTTTTCTTTGACCATATTGACTGTTACATTCGATTCGGGCGTGCATGACAGCAGCATGTTGAGGTACTATCAACAGCAAAAGTTTGCGGGACGCAAAATGTTTGTGAAAGCTAAATTCCCCCTTTGTCTGGGAATATAATTTAGAAATAAATTTTTCACACTGTGCTTGGCATCCTGACCTATACAGCCACCAGCTTTATTACAAGCAATACATACTTATATAGCAGAAGTTCGCATTTCTTTTAGATTCAACCTCCTGCATACCTTTGCTGTTGACAGTACACCATGGAAGCTGCAGTCCCTACGCGTCGTCTCATGTGACTTTTAATATTGTCGACCAATTTCAATACATTGCTCAGGGCTTTCCACCCCTGAGCAATGTATGGGTAGGGGGCCTTTGTCAGGCAGTTGCATCTGCCTTTAGGCTCTTCATCCCAGACCATGACTGTCTGAATAAACTTAAAAAAATTGCCATTCACGGACTGTCAGATTTGCCTACTGTGTTAGTTAACGATGATGGAGACAGCAAGTGACCATTGGCTGTTTCTGGCATGAAATTTTAAATGCCCTACCGCATGCAGTGTAACATTATTCAGCTCAGATACGATGGTGGTCAGTTAGAGCAAAAGAATGAATACCAAGGAATGGGAAGTGCAGCTGAGGATGGCAGAAACAGCCAGGTGATAAAAAAAAACACGAAATTTTCAAGCATAAAGTGTAATCAGCTCATAAAGACAGGGTGAAAAAGGAAATCATTGGGAAAGGCATGGAGGAAAGAAAGACTGAGAGAGAGCATCACAAGAGTCACTCTGCTATCCTTGGCAAGCCAACCTCCTCTGTTGCTGCCTCTCTCGATAACCAGGGCCCAGTGCCTCTCGAGCACAGTGCCCACTGAAGACGCAACTATGACCAAAGTGAACAAACCGATAATTGCACAAGCTTATCAAATGACTATAGCCCTCACTTATTGTATGACTAGGCTTCAAGATTATGATATGACACTCACTCTAGCCTTTTACCTTCCTCCATAGGGACAGGCCTTCCTCCTGCAGTGAACAAAGTTAACTCAATGATTACTATGTTGACAGCAGCCTAGCTCCAATTTAGTCATGACTGTACTTTTTGATGAGTAATCACTTCGCAACGCGAGGTGTCGCTGGTCAAACTTCTGACACTATGTTTATAGTGATGCGTGGTAGTGTCGAACTGAACTGGTTTATTTATAGCTGCAGCGCTCATGAGTGGGCAATGCCCTATATACATCATATCGTGGCACGAGTCGAACGTCTAATGCCCCCGAGTAGATCACGTGCCTCCTGGATACTTGAAACCCTCAAAGCCCATCCTATCTGAAACCCGAGCTTATGAGTGTCACTTTTTACACATATCATCTGGCACATAGCCACCGTAGGGAATCTTTGAAGTCGTCGGATATTTGTGTCGGGTGTTATAGATGGCACTTGTAAGGCACGCCGCCCGAGTAGATCACGCGCCTCCTGGATACTTGATACCCTCAAAGCCCATGCTATCTGAAACCAGAGCTTATGAGTGTCACTTTTTACACATACCATCTGGCACATAGCAACCGTAGCGAATCTTTGAGGTCGTCGGCTATTTGTGTCGGGTGTTAGAGATGGCACTTGTAAGGCACACCAAAGCAATGAGGTGACTCCCGACACCATAGCTTTGACTATATATAGGCAAAATATTTTGACCAAGTTATAGAAAAGCTGGTGTACCCTTTTAGTCGGCAAAATTTTTGACGATGTTGAAGAAATGCTGTGGTACCCTTTTGAACTTTGAGAGAGCATGACATACAGAAGAAAACATAAATGAATTTAAATGCAGCACCCAAGAGCCAACATGTTCGAGATGAAACTGCTTAAAAGGCACTCAAACTGCATTATGAAGTTCTCTTTGAAAGGTCCGTGTACATAGCAAGGCCATCAATTAGGCTGTGCCATGAGCTTTAGTGAAGCACTGGAGATAAAGTGCTATCTTAGGCCCATGTAATTTAAAGGAAACCGAAATGATTTAGCTCCAAAATGAAAGCCATCTTCTTTTTGGCCCCCTCTCTCTCACATGTGCTCAACAAACCTAACTGCAGCTGCTGGTGGTATGTGTGCTCATCCCTCTGCTCATTTGTAACTTGCATCGCATGGGTTAAAACTCAGTCTTGCATTGAAATACCACAGTTGATTTGATATGTGGTGTTTCACGTCCCAAAACCACCATATGATTATGAGAGACACTGAAGTGGAGGGCTCCGGAAACTTGGACCACCTGGGGTTCTATAACGAGCACCCAAATCTGAGAACACGGGCCTACAGCATTTTCGCCTCCATCGAGACTAAAAGAATCTCGGGCATGTGTGCTCGCAAATCCCTTGGAATTGAGATGCAACTTGGTCAGATGCTGTTTTTGTGGGCTGCAATACGCTTAAACATGGCACTAATATGCTCCCTTTGTCTTTATAAACTTAAATCTTTTTAAATGTTCACCTGCTTGCACACCTGGCACTTTCGAAAGAGAGAAATATACGATAAAATTAGTTATGTTGTGTGTATCTAGTGCAATCATATCACATGGTGAATAGAATGGTTGTTGCAATAAATTACATGCACATCGAATTTTATTGCGATCTAACCTTCGAAGTCTGCACGGGTTTGAAGCACTGCATTAGGCAGCTGTATTTGCAGACTACGACGATAACATAACAACCATGCTTTTTAGTTGCATACTTTTTTCATTATCCACTATGGATAAGATGGCAACTTGCGAAAAATTCACCCTGGTTACCACAGCTTTACTCAACGTTTTAGAACTAGTTCTAGAAACGTTGGCTTTACTTACATATAGAGGTGTGCGCCGACTGGACGGCGCGTCGCCGCCGAGAGTTTTCGCCGCACCGCCGCCACCGACAATTTTCATTGACGCGATCGGCGTGCCATTTATGCGCCAGTACTGACTTTTCACAGATTTGTCTTCTTTTTCATTTTGATTTTTCGCTTCGTTTCACATTTTATCTAGCCAGTAACAACCAGGCTTCTTAGTTATCTTAATCCAGCTTCAGAGACCGAGAGTACCACTATATGAACACCTGCAAAAGTTCGGCGGCTGCTGCACGAAATGACATATTGGACAAATTGACAAAAAGTAAATGCATCAGTTACATTAAAGCATAGACGCTGCCATCTTAGGCTTAAAAGCAATTTTCGCTGGTTTTCTAGGTCGTAATTAGCAATGATTATGGTCATACGACGTTGAATGTACTGGCCCAGCGTTTTGATGCGTGTGAGTTCACCGTAGCACTATTCGAGTACTCATACAGATGCAAAACGGCATAATTATCCGTCCACGATGGCAGCCTATGATCGTGCCCAAAACAGGGCGTATATACAGAGGAAATGGAGTGGTAGAAGTGCCGCACGAATGCAGTGCGTTAGATGAAGAACTACACAAAGCCCCAAATGATGAAAGCGAAAGGGAGAAGTTTAATGAAGATTAAAAGCGTCAAGGCATAATACATGCTCGAACCTACTCAGGGTATGTCATCACCTGTCAACAGTGTTAAAGTTGATAATTTTCGACAGAAAAGACAGAAAAGAAAACGCATGTGCACTCAGAAGTAGGATGGCAAACTTAACCGAGGATTTATTATATTGTGTACAGACAGGGTGAGAGATCTCTTGCGAATGGGCTGGGTGGCTCATCATAAAGTGTGTGTCTTGATTAAATCAGGGAATGGGTCCGGAATTCGCTTTTGAATCAGGTGGTAGTGGTTAGAAGAGGAGAAAAGCACCCGATTTCTGCAATCATGAGACACACACACCATTTTTGACGGTGCCACTCACACTTGCTTAAGTCAACGTCTTTGATTGTGCCGTAGCCACCACACTGCACCTGTGACACCAAGAAACCATTGTGGTCGTCTCGTCGAACGTCTTATAGTGTCAGAATTCCACCTCACTTCCTGGCTAAGAAGGACAATGATACATGGCGGACACCAGGTTGGCAACCCTTCGGTGACTTGTTTGATGAACAAAGAACGCCGCTCTCCCCCGTCTACGACCTGCTTTATAAACTGCTCTATAAAAACTGCTCTATAAGCTGCTCTATATAAAAAAAAAGTTTATAGAGCAGGTCGTGCCCCCGTCGGCCCAGGCGCCGCGCGTAACAGCGGCTATCCAGTGGTGAGCAGAGGCGTTATAAGCTTGTCTGAGGCAACCAGTTTTAAAAAGAACAAAATAAAATAAAAAAACTTGCCAGTAGAAAGTTTACAAAAGACGGCTGTATTCGTTAAGTAATGCGGAGACAGACACTTGAGCGACATGTCACATATGGCATAGTCCAGCAAACAGGTTTTCATCACTTGAACGGACCTACTGGCACTGGGAGAGATGAAAAATAATTGTCGAGGACAGTGGTGATGTAATTCTATTGCGAAGGTAAGACTCAGAATGAACGAAATGAATCTTAACATTATATTCAGGTCTTGATAAAAAAGAAGTCAAGGTAGCAAGTTCCTCAGGTGGCCAAGTAATAAATTACTTCACCATATTTTATGGTGAAGTAATTTACAAATAAATAATGTTTCACTGTTTAATTGATATTCAATGAAGTGACCACAATCAACGGTGTGTCGTCGCTGTAAAAACTGGAGCATTATCTGCGGACTCGAGTGGGCGAATGCAGCGAAGAACGAATATGTCACGTAATATAAGCGATGTGATGTCGCACGTTTTCGCTTGTATAGGGGAGACCTGCTCAAGTTTGCACGGCGACGCCAGCGCTCGCCTTTGCCCTGCCAGAAAAAGCGCACAACAGTAGAGTCTTCCGACCCTTCCGCTCCCTTTGGCTTCCACGCATTTGCGAAGCGCGCGCTGCACGTGAAACGTCCCTCGTTCTGCGATGTCACCCCAACAGAAAAGGGGGAACTATTGCGGCGTCGTCAACAGTCACAATAACCATGCAAACACGAAGGGGTCGACTCCACCAGTGAAATTCTACCGCTTCCCAAACCGATGGTACGAAACAAGCAGACAACAGGAATGGATTAAAACAGCGCGCCGAAAAAAGTAAGTAAACAATTTTTTCATAAAAAGTAGCAGGCACACAATGCATCAAAAATAACAGGTGTTAATTCCTGCGTCACCGTTCCTCTAATCTATCGAGTTACTGGGAGATGCACGTCCCCCTCTTAAAAGTATAAATTTTCAACGTCCGTCTTTAGAGCACTGTTAAAAAAATTGCGAAGAAATGTGTTTATGCTGCTACTATCATTGGATATTGTAGGGGACGTAGTAGTTGAAGCTGTGTACAAATGTGGTATTGGTGATGTGTGGTTATATATTTTTTATATCTACGCAGCGCCGACGGAAGTGTGTGGTTGCCAAAGGCTTGGACAATGATTTGTAGCAGACATTTTGTGGGAAACTGCAAAAATGATTCAAGTCTGCACCCGTCGTATGTACCGACAGTGTTTCCAGCGGCTTACAAGAAACGGACATCTCACGCGGAAACGGTGCAGAGATATCATAGGCAGTGAAGCGCATAACTATCTATGCATTTTAAAGCGTTTTCTGAGGACTCTTGATTCCTGATTTCAAGCTCAGAGAGAATTCGTTCCGCGTATGCGCAATTATCAAGTCAAGCGAAAATAGAAGGGTTTAGATATAACATGGCACTTTAGCACCGTTACATTTTAAGGGTAAGATTGGAACGCGGTTAGTAACAAGCAAATTACTTTTTGATAGTTTTCGTACAAAGTAAAATTGATTCAAGCAACAGACGATGTAAAATGTTTAATCAATAAATTTTCATACGCAGCTATCTCCGTGAAGTTCTTGTATGAAGTGTTGCTGTGCACACAGATGGACACAATTGCTAGTTTTTTTAATGGGGCATTTAGACACCGTACATGTTTTTATAGAGTTTGATTTCATATGCAGTACTTGTTTTATTTTGTGAATTTAAGGCGTTACTAACAGGATCACGGAAACCGCGTCTACTCATTTTCAGACTTGTACATTTTATACTTGAAGATGATAAAAAAACTAATATTATCTGTCGCACTACAGATATGCTCAATGATGATCACCGTACAATATCTGCATAAGAAAAACTCCAACGTATGAACGTTGTTGTGAACGGCACGATCTAATCTCTGCCACAACCTTATTTTGATTAGGTGCAAGCGTCATTCTGTGAGGGCAGCCGGATCAGCACAAAATTTTGTGGAGCAGGCTGTTGCACAAGGTATTGCTCAAGACGACCCAGCAATGCAAGATGAAGAGAACTCTGTTTTCCTCGATGTCTATGACTCGCTTTCAAGCGATTTAGAATCGCTAGAGACGCCAGCGATGCAATTACATTTGCCGCTGGAGGTGCGACGCTCCCGCTTGAGTGGACACGACAACTATGAAAAAAAGAAAAAAAATGCATAAACCGTTGTTGCACGTCCGATGGCAGATATAGTGAACGAGTTGTTACTGAGTGTGCAGGGGCAGCCCGAACAACACGGTGCATTTTTGATACGTGACCAAGATAAAATGCCTTTATAGCATTGCGCTCTTCCCTTGCAGATTAGACACACACAAAAAAGTTTCTCTGAAAGCTGGGCGCTCATCATGATGGTACGCACGCTGTTCGTGATCTCAAAGTACCCGCGATGAGAACGGTGATAATGCAAGGAAGGACACGCGAGATAGATGTCAATTTTCGTTGTGGGTCAGAAAGAAGCCCCAAACAGACCATTTATTTTTGAAGCGCTGTGTATATACCACACGGTAACTTGGGTGGGTGCTAGTAAATTAAGGTATGCCAAATAATAGCAGTCACAGCGCAAGAACCGCTTAACTTAAAGCATGAAAAGCGGCCTTACCCATGCATCCAGTAACAAACATAGTGCATAGTACACGCAGCAAACCAAATAAAACAGGTATATAATTATGAACGTACAGAAAGTTTTATCCACCTCTAATGTCGTAAACAGCGTCGTCTTTCACTTGCGAAACGCACTTCGCTCTGACGAGGACGGCGTCGTCTGCTACAACTTGCTTCGCTGCCCTTTTACCAAATCGCTGCCACGAAAAAAAATCCTCAATTGCGGCATCCTATTAAATGCGGACAGAGCGTATACATCATAACCGCGCGCGACGCGAGACTCTCAAAAACACGTGCAGAACGCGTGCAGCGTGCGAGCAAAGCAACGCGTTTTCAAGGCAGGTTGAAAGAGACAGCTGAGGGGCCAACACTCCAGTGACCAGTTTTCTCCCCACATTGACTGACAGCGCCACGCTCCGCAGTGCCTCCCTCGGCGTGGGTCTCTTCTATAACTTCGTGCCCTTTTGCTCGCTCGTGATGTATTCGAAGCAGCTAGCCAAGTCTCGAGCAGAAGTCGAGCAGAGTAGCCGGGGCGCAAACTTACAAAGGCGAGTTGATAGACCCCCCCCCCCCCTCCAATGCACTGCGCCAGGCGCTCTTATAAGGCTCTCGGAAGTTGTGCGCTCATTGGTTCGTGCGTGATGTCGTCAGCAAACATGTCTGCGCCCATGACGATGCTGCAGGCAGCTGCCAGGCAAGACTTCGCGCGCGCTTTGTTTTCTGAGGTGATCTTGATCGAGAAAAACGCCTCCCAAACATTTCGAGGGACCTGTGGAAACTTCAAGTGTGCCGAGAAATGCTGTGAGCGAGCCTCTACCGAAGCTGCATTTCACTGCCACCGGCAGTGATGGTCCGCTTTCAACGGCTGCAGGTTACACCAAGAAGTGGACCGTCGTATACAGTAAAGATTAAGAAGACGTCGAGATGCTGGTCTCGGTAAGTTATTTTTGCAGTTCTGAACAGAGCCATAAAATGCTTGCTTACGAGACCGTCGGTGCGCTCAAGTTCACAAACGATGCTCGGGCAGGCACAGCTTCGGTTACTACGCTACCCAGCGCGAGCACGGCTATTGCTGCTGTTGCACATTGCATTTAGTGCGCATAGACTTCAGTGGCATAAATGAAACCACAACAAAAAGAAAATTAAACTGCAACCCACAGGTTTGAGTGTTTGCCGAAAGCTATAAAATAATAAAGAAGTATGCACACGTTACTTGAGGCTTCACCGCATAGCTGCTATGTATTTTGGGGAAGGCATGTGGGAATCTTTACGATCGCGTGCCCAGAGTAAGCATCATGTTGCAAATAACTGCAGTTGGTGTGGGAAAGAGTGCAGTGTGTACATCAAAACTGCAATCCGGAATCGTTAGCGGTTTGAGCTTGCATTCTTTACACGTAAATTAAATGACAAATGTCCTGTGAATGAAGAGAATAACCAGCTACAGCTAAGTTGCGCGTTATATATATATAGTGTTAAAAAATGCACCAACCTCGGCATTGCCTTTTACAGAGAATGCATGTTCGCGTAGGTTAAATGAATTATGATTGTGTGCCGAGTGCACGTGACAGGAAGTGCTACACTAGCTGTAGGGCTGTGAATGATCAGTTTATGAACAGTTTATATTCTGTTTGCAGCACCCTGCTGAGAAATTCCTTAGGCCCTTTGGAACAGTGCTAGTTCTGGCTTTATGAAAAAAAAAAAGAAAACATCATTACACCTCAGGTTGACAGGTAATGTTTGATTTGTACAGATTATGCTAACATTATTACCATACTTATACTCAAAGGTATAACTAACAAAATGGTACAATGCTATGATATTGACACATGTTTGTCATGCATTGTTCAGGAAAAACATACTGAAATTTTGGTGATCTTGCAAAAGTTAGTTCACATTTTTCTTTCAATGCAGACTAACCTTGGCCTATCGTACAAGTTGCTAACAGGTGGTATGTAAAAAGACTGCACATAACACAGAGACACACTCTCTTCTTGTCATCATTTCTAACTTCTTTACTTAATACCTCAGTCCTCCTAGTTGTCTATGCAAGAAATCATTTGTCTTTTGCAACTGCTTAAGCTTGCTTCACTTCCGCAGCACTTATTTTCTTACCTCCCCGGATGATAAAGGTGTACTAACTGCAATTTTTTTTATTTTCTTGCGTGAAATGAAAGGCCCAACCTTCAAGGATCAAGAAAATGTACTGGAAAGTGCGAGTGTACACCACAAAAGTAATAACAGTATCATTTCAAAACTAGTTTCTATATCTACAGTGCCCTCACATCGTAACACAATATGAGCTCCTCGTCATGTGCTTGTGCGAGAAATCGTGAAACTCGCTTGGCTGCTACGCACTGTGGCTCCATTGCCAACCCACAAGCAGTCATTTTGATAGATTTCATGACGCTGAGTGGCCGTTTTGGTACCTGATGTCATCACAACTAGCCAGATTGTAGCATAAAATCCCTAGAATTGCCTGATGTGCCACGGGAAACCTGACTTCATTATACAAAATAATATATCTTATCACGATTTTATTTGCTTCTCACTTGCTCAGAGTGATCTTTGTATCCATAAAACTTGCATGGCAGGGTAACCTCACCTTTGAAAAGTGGTGTCGTACTCCTTTAGAATGTTGGCTGTAGAGGCCATTCCGTAGGAGCTATTGAGGCCAACGTATTGGGCAATGTTTAAATGTCCCTGCTAGCTTTCCATTTTGACAAAAGAGAATGACCCTCTGTGACTTGCTGCTGAGTTTCGCAATTCTTTCATCGCTAGCACCAAGTCTCGAACCTCAATTCTTGGTACAGCTGTATTCTGTTTTTTGTCGAAGTTCCTTTTCACTCACTTTATTTACTTAGCTTCACCCTCTTTAGTTTTCTCTTCTGTCAGGCTGATCATCATTTCAACTCACAGCCACGTTGGCTGGTAAAAAAGATGTAAAAATGCATAAGAAGTGTGCACCCAAGAGATGCTTTTTAGGGCTGTGCACGATGAGCTACGTCATTTAAAGGCAGCTCTTGCATCCTTCTGGGAAGTCTGGACACATGCTTAAGTATTACAATATGTCTTAATTAGCTGGCTTCACTAGCCCATTAACTGCTTAATGACATAGAGCTGTAAACCTGAGTGCAATTCGCTGTTGATTGGTCCGTTTATTGGGTAGATGACTCTGTGAATATGGTTTACTGTCGCACTAATACTGACTTTTTGTTAGACATCTTTTAGTTTAGAAAGGTAATTAGGCTGTTGGTATGGCCTTTTCTGCTTTTGCTGCCACCAACCTTTTACAAGTCATAACCTTTGGATCTTTTTTACAAAATTCTCCTAAGTCCATGTGAGTGACCTCCAACGGTGCAGAAAAGTGCTGTGATTGTACCATATGTTGAGTCAGCTGCCTAAACATTACTTCATTAATCTGGCACTCATGATATTGTTACGTAAAATGAGACGGGACGGGACTATTTGGCAGAGTATATACACCGATAAAATCGGAGCGTAGCACACAGAGCGAGCAAACCAGTCCTCTTCGTCGTCTTCTGATCACAGAATAGTTCACCCTTCATGCGATAGCTACGTTGCATTACCCCCCGGTTGTAAAAGAACTGACTCAGTGCACTTTATACGTGTTCTTCAGAAGGAGGGAGGTATGGTTTCAACCTACTGACGTGGGCTATGTCACTGGGGGTGTTTGCAGACAAGTTAGTTCCGGAGACTGGAATGACCTCATAGGTAAAGTCCGTTACCCGTC
Organism: Rhipicephalus microplus; assembly: GCF_043290135.1. Lineage (NCBI taxonomy): Eukaryota > Metazoa > Arthropoda > Arachnida > Ixodida > Ixodidae > Rhipicephalus > Rhipicephalus microplus. Next base: position 373,228,978 of record NC_134710.1, on the reverse strand, counting down.
GTATGATACGGTAAGGTCCCTTGTACGGAGATAGCAACTTCTCTGACACTCCAACACGACGAACTGGGTACCAAAGAAGAACTAGAGAACCAGGTGAGAAGTCAACGTCGACATGCTTGCTGTCATAGAGAGCCTTCTCGGTTGCTTGTGACTCCAACAGCTTAGAGCGGGCAATCTGACGTGCGTGGTCGGCACGAGCGATAGCATCACGTGCGTATTCGCTCAGCGGAGGTGTAGTAGTCGGTAGTACGGTGTCCAGTGGTAAGGTCGGATTACGGCCATAGAGCATATAAAAAGGTGAATAACCTCCTGTATCATGACGAGATGAATTAGAGGCGAACGTCACGTGAGGTAGCGCTAGATCCCAGTCATGGTGGTCAGATGAGACATACGTCGAGAGCAGGTTTGTGAGGGTGCGATTTAGGCGTTTGGTAAGGCCATTTGTTTGAGGATGGTAGGAAGTGGTCAGTTTGTGTTGCGTTGAGGAAGAGCGCAAATGGTCGTCGAGTACGCGTGACAAAATGCGCGTCCTTGATCAGTGAGCAATTGCCGAGGAGCGCCATGATGTATAATTACATCGCGGAGCAAAAAGTCAGCAACGTCAGTAGCAGTGCTGGTGGGGAGCGCTCTGGTGATGGCAAACCTGGTCGCATGGTCTATAGCAACAGCGACCCACTTCTTCCCAGAGATTGATTCAGGAAATGGTCCGAGGAGGTCTACATCAACACGGAAGAAAGGTTCGGTAGGGATGGAGATCGAGTGAAGGAGTCCAGCTGGGGGTGCGGCAGGTTGTTTTCGACGTTGGCATTTATCGCAGGAGGCCACGTAGCGACGAACCGACCACGCGAGACCACGCCAAAAGAAGCGGTGCCAACGCGGCCGTACGTGCGAGATACACCCAAGTGGCCGGCAGTTCGTCGTGAAGCTCATGCAGAACCGGTGAACGGAGATGGTTAGGCACGACTAGAACTAGTTCAGGGCTACGACGGTACAGCATGCCATTTAGGAGAACGAACATGCGGCGTAACACGTCGTTAGGGTCAGATTCTAGACGGGCAATGAGTGACCGCAAGGAAGGATCGCGACGCTGTTCGTCACCAATCTGACAAAACCTAGACATGGACATGATGCTGGGGCCAGGCTCGCCGGCCGATTCATCTAGTTGGTCAACAGGTCATCGGGACAAGCAATTGGCGTCCAGATGGAGGCGTCCAGACTTGTAAGCAACTGAGTAGAAGTACACCTGAAGACGCAACGCCCAACGACCAAGTCATCCAGCAAGGTCCTTCAGTGAAGAAAGCCAAAAGAGGGCGTGATGATCTGTGACGACAACGACAAGGAATAGGCGGCCATACAAGTAAGGGCAAAATTTCGAAACTGCTCAGACAAGGGCAAGGCATTCTCGTTCTGTTATGGAGTAGTTACGCTCCGACTTTTAAAGAAGACGACTTGCGTATGCAATTACTCGATCAGTGCCCCGCTGAGTTTGGGCCAAAACTGCGCCGATGCCGTGACCGCTAGCGTCTGTCCGCACTTCTGTAGGAGCATTTGGGTTGAAATGTGCAAGTATCGGTGGTGTCGTTAGAGCGGTGATTAGTCGAGAGAAAGCATAAGCTTGAAAAGGACCCCAACAAAATGGGACGTCATGTTTGAGAAGGTCTGTGAGTGGGCGTGCGAGTGCCGCAAAGTCTTTTACGAACCGGCAAAAGTAAGAGCATAGGCTCACAAAACTGCGCATATCACGGATATAGCGCGGAACGAGAAAGTTTGTTACTGAGCGTAGTTTAGCCAGGTCTGGTCGTACACCGGAAGCGTCAACAAGGTGGCTCAACACAGTAATTTGACAAAGACCGAAGCGGCATTTCGAGGAATTCAGCTGGAGGCCGGCATGTCAGAATGTTGATAGAATGGTCGAAAGGTGTCCAAGGTGTGTGGCGAAGGTGGGTTAGAAGATTATCACGTCATCTAAGCAACACAAGCACGTCGCCCATTTACATCCTTGAGGCAGCGTGTCCATCATTCTCTCGAAGGTTGCTGGGGCGTTGCCGAGACTAAACGGCATGACCTTGAATTGGCAAAGGCCGTCGGGGGTAACGAATGCAGTTTCCTCACAATCCATTTCGTCTACAGCAATCTGCGAGTAGCCAGACTAGAGGTCGAGAGATGAAAAAAAGATGGCGCCATGAAGACAGTCAAGTGCGTCGTCAATACGTGGAAGAGGATACACGTCTTTCTTGGTTATTTTGTTGAGGTGCCGATAATCAATACACAAATGCCAGGAGCCGTCTTTCTTCTTTACCAAGACCACTCGGGAGGCCCAAGAGCTTGACGATGGTTCGATGATGTCTTTCGATAGCATGTCGTCCACTTCCTTCTGAATCACTGCTCGTTCTTATGGGGACACGCGGTAAGGCCGACGGTGGACGGGCGCAGAGTCACCAGTGTTGATTCGGTGCTTGACAATATTAGTCTGGCCCAAGGGACGATCACAGATACAAAAAATGTCACCGTAGGAAGCCAAAACGCGACAGAGAGCGTTGGCCTGATCAGGCGAAAGGTCTTGTCCAATCATATTTCTAAAGATGGCCTCGGCAGAAGTGGTAACCGTGAGACTTCGGCTTGGTCTGGAACAGTTACAGCGGCAATGTTTCTGTCATCATCTCTTATGGCAGTGAGTTGAGGAAGCAACATCTGGTAGGGCAACACTTGAGGAATGAGGCCAAAATTTAGGAGCCGAAGAAACACACAGTTGTCCACTATGGTGGCGATGGTATGCGGCACTGTAACTCTGCGCGTCAGTCGTGCGTCTGTTATCGGTGTAACGATGTAGTCTCCATCGGAAACTGGAGGGGTCGATGACAGACAGACGTATGTAAGAGCTCGAGGCAGCAAGCAAACAAAAGTGGTTGGACCCAAGTGGCTGACGGGCTTTTCACAGGCATCAGAGAGCAGGGGAAGGTCGAGGCTGAGCGTGCCAGAAGAACAGTCAATTAAAGCCGAGTGTGCAGAGAGGAAATCAAGGCCTAGTATGAGGTCATGGGGGCAATGATCTAGAACTGCAAAAAAAAAGCCGCCATATCCACGAAGTGAATGATGATGAGTGGGCGAAGCTCCGGAGGTAAACCTGGTAAACCATGAATCCTCCGTACATTTTGCCCACTCGATTTTATTGCAACGCTCCCCCTAGCGTACGTCGCCGCACTATATCGAACGATGACACGCGCCATATGTGGCATCATTCCTATTTTATAACACCTCGCATCTTTCATAATCAACTACACGTACCGCCGTCTAGTTTATAACATCTTGCATCTTTTGGACGGACGGACGGATGGACGGATGGACGGATGGATGGATGGACGGACGGACGGACGGACGGACGGATGGATGGATGGACGGACGGACGGACGGACGGACGGACGGATAGACGGACGGACGGACGGACGGGCGGACGGATGGATGGACGGATGGATGGATGGACGGACGGATGGACGGACGGATGGATGGACGGACGGACGGACGGACGGACGGACGGATGGATGGATGGATGGATGGATGGATGGATGGATGGATGGACGGACGAATGGACGGATGGACGGATGGACGGATGGATATGGCTGTACCCTTTAGATCGGGCGGTGGCTAGCGTAATACTTAGAACTGAACGAGAGGTGGCTACATACAGGGGACGCACAACCCACGCCTTAAGGAGCTTCGCTCCTAAAAGGGCTACGACCTGACGACCAGCAATGTTGACACGAGCAGTGCACATTCCGATGACTTCTACAGCGCCGCCATCGGCAACACGTATGGCTTGAGTCGTAGAGGGCGTCATGATCTTCTGAAAATGGTGGCGTAGATGTGCGCTCATAATAGACAGGTGGGCGCCTGTGTCAACAAGGGTAGTAACAGGAACATTGTCGACATTTACTTCATTGAGACTGTGGTGTCGGGCAGCGTCAGTAGAGGGTTTCCGGGCGTTGTTGGTATTGCAACTTCACCTTCATAAGCTGCAATATCTAGTTTTCCTGCCGCGATCATCCAGATAAGCTCGGCGAGGAAAAGCGCCGAGGCGGCGGAGAGCGGGATTGGCGGCGTAGCGGCGATGGGTAGCGGGAGTAGCGGTGACCGGAAGAAGGGGCGTCTGTGGGGAGAGGATCGTGAGGAGGCGGCGAGTAAACGTTGCACTCTGTAGCGGCTAGACGTCCAGAAGTGGTAGGGCACATATAAGTAGGGTACCTCTGACGTGGTGGGTTGGACCAGCGGCGACGGCAATAACGAGAAATATGTCCAGGTTGATGACAGGAAAAGCAGATCGGCTGGTCGTCAGGGGTTCGCCATTGCGTAGGGTTCTGGAAGGGCAATGATAGAGGAGATCGGCGAGCGTTACCTGAGAGGTATAGGTGTACTTCAGGATGAGTCATGGGACACGCTGACGAAAGACCGAGATTAGTGAACTCCTGCCTTACCACAGCTTGAATGAAGGCTACCGATGGGTGTGATGGGTCAGTGGCTTGAGTTGTACAAGCAGGCTGTTGAATAGCAGCTCGACAGGCAGCTTCAAGCTCCCAAAGAACAATTCGGATGACGTGGTCATAGGTGGGTGGTTGGCGAGCGGCTTCACACGATGAAGTTGCGGCCGTGTTGGGCAGTCGTGTGAATCTCTGCGTGATACGGCGGCTCTTGGCGTGTTCAAACCGCCAGCACTCCTTGATGATTTCGTCGATGGTGGTGACATTAGTGTATAGAAACAGGTTGAAGGCATCGTCGGCGTTTCCTTTAAGCGTATTCGACACCTTCTCAGGCTTGGGCATGTGTTCGTCAACCTGGCGGCAAAGGGCGATGACGTCGTGAATATACGTGACGTAGGATTCGGTAGAAGTCTGTGCCCGAGTAGCCAACTGATTTCGCGCAGTTATCTGTCGTGCAGCGGTGTTCCCAAAAAGGTCACGGATCTTCTTCCTGAAAGTGTCCCAGCTGGTAATGTAGGCTTCGTGCGTCTCGAACCACACCCGCGGAGGGCCATCAAGGTAAAAAAGCACGTTTGCAAGCATGAGTGATGGGACTCACCTATAGCTGGCGCTAATACGTTCATACACGTTGAGCCACTTGTCAACGTCAAGGCCATCCTGTGCGGAAAATACGCCAGGATCACGAGCAGGAGGTAGGACAGCGTAGGTAGGAGTCACAGAAGAGGCGCGTGGGGAAGACGATGTACCTTGAACCTGTGACATTGTAGGACCCCTGATGATGCGGCCGTTGCGGAGCTTCGTGATAGGTACAGGGAAGGACCAGCACGTCCACCACAAATATGCTACGTGAAATGAGACGGGACGTGACTATTTGGCAGTGCATTACACCGGTAAAATCGGAGCGCAGCACACAGAGCGAGCAAACCAGTCCTCTTCGTCGTCTTCTGATCACAGAATGGTTCACCCTTTATGCGATAGCAACGTAGCAGTATAATTATCTTGTTGTTTCTTCTTTTATGCCAGATCATGTGAACTGCTTGGTTAGCTTCATGTATGTCCACTAGATGCCGTCATGACCACCCAAATGACAGCAGTTATGATAGATATTGAATATCTTTTAATTGGTATGAATGGCTGCTGCTGAAAAACATTTATTTACCGATGTTATTTACAGGGAGGGTGAGAACGGTCCTTAAGGGGCACTGTGATCAATCCTGCTTGTGTCAGTTTTAGAGCTTCAGTTTCTTCTCAAAGCTTGACAGCATTTACTGTTTTACACATCAGCTAGTGGGATCCCCAATACAGATACTGCACCACCGTCTTTCGTAGAAGCTTCTGGGTGCCTTTAGGATGGCCGGTGCTTCTTTCTTTGTTGTCGTGCAATTCACTCTCGCTTTGTTAAACGTGTAGCTGCGGCAACCAACCACACAAAGTTGGAAACTACTTGGCAGTCTTTCATCTCGCTATTGGAGTATCGCTCCTATTCACTATTGTGATTCATGTGTATTCAGATTGAATGGTCGAGCAGTCTGGTAGACTAAATACGGGATTACGTCACAATTTTTTTGACAATGCAAACCTCTCTCTGCTTCCATTCCTTGCATTCAGTCTTTGATTGAGCCACTTGTGCAGCGGTCGGTTTTGTACTTGATGTTACGACATCTCTGTGACTTGCTCTGTGATGTTGACACACCTAAAAGCGCAGACTTCTTTGCATGTAACTGTCCTAAAAAGAACTATAAATGTCGCTAGACAGCAGGTTGCTGAATTTAAAATTTAAAATCATTTTGTTTTATCCTCTGCTACTTCTAGGCTGGCCCCTGTAGCAATGTGGATCAGTGACTGGAGCTGAGATGCTGCCGCGTACTGCTGCTCGGCTCAGTGTGGACGAGTACTGCAACAAGGACAGCATCCGTCTTTGTAGACTTTTTCTGAAGGCGTTTAGTGCACATAATTTCTCATTTTGATTGACAAGAAACTGTTGGGCAGCATAACCTTTGCTAACATTTAAAAATATAAAATGAATCCATGAATTGCCATAGCAAACCTGCTCCCATGGAGACTTCATATTTACTTTGAATAAAAAAAATCGCTAACACAGTTTGTAGTGCTGGATGTTTTCGCTTTCACTTAGCCTAAAACAAGCAAAATCTGGTCGGTTAGGTCATCTGCAAGCTTAGTTACACCACAGTACTGTTTGTCATCAGAGGTGAAATCAAAGTCGAACCTACCTCAACTTTTCGAGGGCTGGGTGTACTTTCCACTGCGCAATGAATTAAAATTTAAAGCATGCTCATTATCTTTGAATTAAAATGCTTTTTGCTGGCGATATTTTAAACTATTAAAATTCTATAGGGTAAGCCATTGGGTCTGTCCTGTCAATTTGTCTGCTGTGTTATGGCTATGTAGGTCAGTCGGTCAAAAATGTTTATGTGTTGAAAAATACGTAAAGGAATATGGGTTAGTATATACAGAAGGAGGTCCCATAGCACAAAGCTTAAAGGCTCAAGGCTCCTGTGAAAAATATACATGTTGATAACTATAGAAAAATGGCAACTAAAATGTGGCAAGTAATTATGATAGAAACAAAGACAAAGCAAACTTGTAATGTAAATTCCAGCAGAAATGGTAATAAAACAATCCTCAGTATTTATGCATACATAGATATATGGGGTTTAACGTCCCAAAACCAGCATATGATTATGAGAGACGCCGTAGTGGAGGGCTCCGGAAATTTCGACCACCTGGGGTTCTTTAACATGCACCCAAATCTGAGCACACGGGCCCACAAAGTATTTATGCATGGCTATGAAAAAGACGATGGTAGAATATTGAACAAACGGGACTTCAATTAATGATACACCAGACATTTCAAATCTACTTAAAAGTATTGAATGACAATTGTTTATTGCATAGTGGTATGGAATTCCAAAAATGTATGGCAGCAATTATGGTAGTGTGTTTGCCGTAAATAGTGCGTGTATGTGGTAGTAAAAATTGTTGTTAGAGGGGAACCTGGTGGGATTAGCGTCTACCAATTGAAATTTTCGCATGACATTGACTGTTATGGAAGCGTTAAAACACTTATATACAAGAATCCCCAGTTTATGTTTGAATAAATTACATACTGTTAGTACACTATGTTGCTGAAGAAGCGGGGGCATGCTGGTGAATAGAGTACTGAATGCTAGGATTTGAATGGCTTGGTTTTGGAGACGAAGTGGGAGGATATGAGATGGATAGGTGTTTGCCTATGACGTGGTGCAGTAGGCAATATGACTGTGGATAATGGCGTAGTATAGCTTAAGCAAAGTTGAAGCATGGTCATTCTTTAATTATTGTTCTGATACCATGAGCAATCCTCTGTCTTATAAGTGAAATGTGATGATAGTACTTTAGATGAGCATCTAGGAGTACTCCCAAGAATGTGAACTTAGTGGAACAAAGATGTCTGTGGCTCCTCATAGTAATAGCCGGGGTAGGTGAAAAAGCATTATGAATTAAATGGAAGATAACGAACTGTGTTTTATTTGTGTGAATTGTTCAACCATTAGCTGTGCACGAGTTCTTTGACAATAATGGTGTCCAAGGACTTCTGCTGTGCAATTATAAGAGCTCTTTACATCCCATTGCTAATCTGAAAAAATGGGGGACCACAAGCAGGCCATTGTGGCCAGCATGTCATTGCTGTGGCGTATTCAAGACCAGAGCCCTTCATAAAGAACGTCCATGTTTATTTCTACCGCTTGTGCCCTCCCATTTTTCTTTCTCTTTGGTTTTCCTGCTTGTTGTTGTGCGGTCGCAATCATCCGCAACAATTGCTTCCTTTGGAAATTTGTTTAGAAACCTTCACTCATACACCATGCTAGACAGCTTGAAAAGCAAGCTGCTTTAAGGATCAATGGGCTTTGTCACATAGTCTCCATCAACAGTGGTACTTCTGTACTGCTCTGCTTCACCAAATGAATTCACAATAAAAAAAGGTAGCTATTAGTATTAGACTTCATAATTTTGCAGTTATACATCTGTACATTTCTAAAAAATGAAATTTCAACTTTCTGGATTTATAGATGTAAACACCTCTTGGAGAGACATAAAAACTAATATTGTCAAGTGGTCATGATCTTGAATACTGTAGTAGTCGGCGGGGTTGAGAGCAAACTTTTTATTTCAGCGATACTTTGCCTGAAGTATAGAAAGCCAAACTACAAGCAATACATAGTCTGCCCTGATAGCAGTAAACAGAGCGTCGGCCATCAATAATCTGACAAGCATTACAGCGCATCAGCTTTTATGCAAGTGCTATTGAAAATTCTGGGGTTATTGCTGGTGGCTGCGTAAGCAGTAGACTATTCGCGTCCTGTCCACAAACTTAACAGTGTGATCTCAAGTTATCACGGAGCTCCTGAAAAACTGCTGCGCCGAGCGTTGCTTAGAGTATGTGGGGGTGAAATCGGTTTTATCGAAATTAAAACACACGTGGCAATACGCATGTACTTAGTTGTCAGGCTTGTCAATTATTTGCTAAATTTATCCCAAGTAAAAACATATTTTATCCCGAAAGGCCAAAAAAACATCTGAATATGGCGTGTTTTCTGCATGCGTTATTGCTGTGACAAATATATAAAGCAATTGAATTCACATACCTGTAATAACAATATACATAAACTTCACATTCCCCAAGCAGTCTGCAGTGGCAAGTAATTTTTTAAATTTTCAACATATCTTATGACAGCCTTAATTAATCTTCTCATATCCAGAATTCTCTGGCAAAAACAATTAAGATATGGCATTTTCTTTTTTTTATTTCAGGACAAAATTGAAATATTGATGTGAGGTTTTACATTTGTTTTTATAATTGTTTTGCAATAAAGCACTCAGATTATGTAAGCATTTAACTCAACTTGAGCCAGAAAATGGATGCTTCCAAAGCTTCTAAAAAAATACATTTTATTGATGAGTTTGAGTTTAGTTTATTTACCTCGTACTGTTGTACACTAAGTGGCTGAGACAGAGGAAAAAAGCTGCATAAAACAGCTTGACAAAGCCTCATACCACCATGGCAACTGTGGCAACAAAAACGGCAAAATCAAATTAAACACAGGTCAGTTTAAACCAGCGATGCATATGCTTTGCATCAGAACAAAAAAATCAAACAAACTACACTAACCAAAAAAGCACATGCTATACATCGAAAGAAAAAATTAAACAGAAAATAATACTACACACAAATTAATAAAGCATATTTAAAATAAAAATATTAGAGAGCATACGAACATTTTTATATTAATTCCTAATTTATTTAGTATATTCGGCAAGCAATAACTTAATGTCTGAAAGCCATAATTTGTGCGCGCTCTCGGCACATGCCAATATTAAGAGTGTCGGTTTAGGCGCGTAAGGATTTAATTGCAAGTTAGCTAAACTATGTATATATTTAGCCACGTCCTTTTATGATATCAGATCTAAAGAAGACTGCTAAAGAATATTCGCAGAGCAGGTTTAATTTGATTATTTTGTATTTAGCAAATATTTGTGAAATATGGGCATTAAAAGGGAGGTTAGCAACAGATCTTAGTGCCTTCTTTGTAAGATAATAAGATTATTAATAGATTGCTTTGTTCCATTACCCCAAATTAGGTTGCAGTAACTCAGATGTGATGTAAAGAGCGCATTAAATATCAGAAGTTTTTGAGGAACTAGCAATAAACCGTGACATTTTCTCAAGACACCCGAGACTTTGCAAAGCTTATTGTATAAAAATTCCGTGTAATAATCCTATTTCATGTGTTCATGGAAAACAACGCCCAAAGACTTCGCGGTGGAAGAAAATTCCATTATGCTGCTATTTAACATGAGATTGTAGGGTTCAGTGGTTTCATTGAGGGGCGATTTGGCACGAAACAGAACAGCTTTTATTTTGAGACACTTTATAGGTAAAAAATTTTTAAGGTTCCAGCTGTATATCTTTTGTAACGTTGAGTTAACAGTATTTACTAGATGACTAACATTTGTACCTGATAAAAGTAAGCTTGTATCGTCTGCGTAAATTAGGTATTGGGCTGAAGGGTAAACATGTACAATATCGTTTATAAATATAATGAACAAAAGGGGACCCAATATGCTGCCTTGGGGAACACCACCTTTAACAGTTTGCACGGACAAAATTCCCCTGTTTCTAGATACACACTGGTGTCTGTCTGTTAGGTAGCTTTCGATCAGATTTAAGGCTACACCACGAATTCCATAACACTGCAGTTTTCCTAATAATGTCTTGTGGTTTAATTTGATATTAACAATTATAATTTATCCAGTTTCCACTCATGATTTCGGCAAGAATTTTGGCAATGTATTGGCACTCACTGCATTTTGTCTGGCATGTGCTGAATATTAAAATCTACTCTTTTTTGTAGTTTCTTAGTTACCTTCATTCCTATCTCAGCAGAGTTATTTGTGCTGTCTGACCTTGTGTATTTATCATTATTGCACAAATAATGCAATGATAAACAAATAAGTTCTTATGAACAGGCTTATGCTTAATTAACTGACGTCAGCTAAGAATAAAAAAAAAGATGTGTAATCAACTAATCCTTCTTGCTAATGAACGGCAAGATTAAGAGCAACTTTCACCAAGTACACTTATGTTTTTACTTGCATTGCATGTCACGAATTGCCATCACTTGTAGCCAGGTGCGTTTTCTTTTTTTCCATTTACATACCTTGAGGCATGTGCAAGGGTTCGTTCAATGAGAGATTGGATGCAGCACAAAAAACAAAAAGCCCTCGTGATGTTTACAGATGCCCAATCACATTCACACAAAAAGATGGTGTGTCATTGGTAGCAACAACATTACTAGGGGTGTGCAAATATTTAAATAACGGACCAAATAGCATTCGCTAGTCAAACTTAATTGTACATACACGAAATACCCAATATTTAAAAAATAATTAGCCCCGATGAGACAACTCTAAAGCAGCAAAACATAGGATCAGCTGAAGGTTTATTTTTCTTTTTGTAATCCCTGAACTACCACAATAAATACATCCCAAGTATTGGCAGCACTATTAATTCTATAACCATTACCAGATAAGCATTTTTGCTGCAAACTGCACTTCCACTCTATTTTTACTGTGGTGGAACTATAGAAGAGGTCGTGGATAGTTCAGGTCAACACCGCCCTGATTCATTTTTTAAAAATTTCACCGTAGAACGACCCCCACTCAGCCTCCGAAGCGCTACCGCCTCTAAGCGGGTAAGCCCCTAGGGAGGTCAGAACCAAACGGTGGTATGAGTGCTCGTGTGGCTGGATTCCGTGCCGACCGGTTGTGCCCTCGCGATCTCCGATGTCAGCGTAGCTCTGGCCGACTGGGCTCGCCCTACGTCATCTCCTGACGCCGACCTCCGACGACAGTGTAGCTCTGACCGACTGGACTTGCGCTACGCCATCTCCTGACGCCGACAAGAGCTCTCGCAAGTAGTGCCCTGCCCTCGGACTCCTGTGACGGTGTTTCCATCTTTCCTATCTCTCCTATCCCCTCGACATGTCGTCGCTCTTTGGCTTGCCTTATCTCTCTTTCTCTCTCTCTACACCTTTATTCCTATCCTTTTAATCTCTCCTCACCCCCATCCCTTGTGAGCTACTGTTGAGGTGTCTCTCGCTGAAGCAGACAGTTACGGGGCTCACTTTTCCTTTCTCTTTTAGAACCACTCTGTGCGTCGGAGGCACTCCTTTTGGTGCAGCAGTTTTCCGCAGTTGTCTTCAGGGAAGAGTGCCGGTGGGTAAATTATGGCCGGGAAGCGAGTGGCAGAATCCGCCTCTAACTGACCAGACATTGCCGCTTGTGGAACCCATTCGATGCGTAAGGTTATGTCGATGTTAGTTGCCAGCTGATGGACGGCGTCTGAAAACACTGTCGATTGGGCCACGCGGCGGATGTCCTGAATTGCTTCCGTAGAATGAGTGCGAAGGACAAGCTTAGAGTAGTGGTTCGTTTCAACAAAACGCCGCAATGCATTGAGGCCGTCCCTTATAGCGTAGAGTTCAGCGAGATATGCCGGTGGTTTAGAGTAAGCTGCATACGTGCATGTTTGTCCCGTTTGCGGTAGGTGAGGGCACAACAGGATGGTATAAACCATGTCATTGTTCATACTGGCGGCAAAATATTCTACAAGTATACCTGGTGTGTTGTCATTAAGTGTTTGAAGTACGCGCTATAGTAATAGAAGATTGCTATCGCATTGAACTCCTAAAGGCGAAGCATTAGGGTACCCTAATTACAAACGACGATTATAACCTTGCTAAGCTTTTATCAAATGAGCATGATCTAAGCCGTCATTGACACGTCGGCTGCAAAAGCCAGGTTTTTTTTGCGGAGTTGGGGGGGGGGGGAGCGGACATCTTTTTGAAATGGGCCTTTTTCATTGAGTATGCCATAGCACAAAAAAAAATCGGGAAGGGGGAGGGGTTGACACGGGCCTGATGTTGTGCCTCGACATAGCTTCGCCATCGGTCGACTCGTTTGGTTTTTATAAACTTAACCTTAGTTTTGCTGTGATTCTACAGAACATGGCAGATGAATCTCTTGGACTCTTTCGAATAAGTGTCCGGTGGCATGCACGATACCAGGTACTGAATGACTATATCAGAAATATAAAAAAACGTAAAAACAGCCAGATAGAAGCTTGCGATGAACAATCTGAAAACAGGGATTGTGTAGAGACTTGTCTTTCACAAGGATAGACTAGAACTGATTTCTTTAGTGCCAGCGTGTCTTCGCTTCGTACCCTCTCCTCAATACGTAAACAACTATATGAAGATAATGCGAAAAACATTGCATCGGCAGACCTTTTTATGAAAAAACTTCCCCATTTTCATCACCATTGACGAGTCACCGGAGCTTCGCGGATGACAGGCAGTGGTAGTTTTTGCAACCTAGACGAAGAGCTTGCTAGGCGTAGAACCACCGTGTTATACTAACAAGTGGTTCAGCAGCACAGCAAAATATCACTTCGTATGTTGATACACCCCCTTCTTCAGTGGCCGGGAATCACCACTCGAAAGGAGTGCGCTTTCATCAGTGACAACAGCCTCGTAAAATATTCTTTCACTGATTACAAGTATACATTTGCATAAATTACCATAAGCTTTGGAATTGTTATACGGACAAAGTCCTGTATTCAAGCGTTTCAACTTAATCGTGCTTGTGTTTGTGCGCGCTTCTCTTAGAGTTAAATTATACTCCTTGTGTTATGATGTTCTTGTCTTTACAGACCAGTGAAAGCTAGTTTGGAGCAATGTGGAAAAACTAAGAAAGCAGACGTAAATTTTTCACAGAGTTGGGGATTAGTAATATATAAACTGCGATAAGTTACATATTTTGTCTGAAAAGTAATAAGTAAGAAGTAATAATAAACTCCTAAAAACACTATGCGAATTTAAAAAATAAGCAACCTAAATAACATATATTAGAAAAAGGTTTACCTCAAACAGCAATGTTTTGGTAGCCCTCATAAGAGCTTTTCTTGTTCATGAAAAGCCGTTAGCCTATTTAGGGTCGCCTGAATACCGAGTCGCTCGGAGTTGGAGCCGCTCTCATCAGTTGAACCTTCACCCAGCTGTAATATTGTATTTTTTCTTCGACAGACGTTGATTATATCATTTGTTGAGCTCCTTGCAAAGACATAATTGCTGTCCACTATACTGTCAGCAGTCACAAAATATATATTGAATGGTTTCTTCGTTGTCACTCAGATTTGGGGGCACATTAAAGAACCCCAGGTGGTCTAAACTTCTGGAGCCCTCCACTACGGCGTCTCTCAAAATCATATAGTGGTTTTGGGACGTTAAACCCCATATATCAGTCAATCAATCTTTGTTGTCACAGTGGTCACAGGTTGCGATACCGGCCATCTAAATGCGGAAAGCGTAAGACAGCTGGCTATACTTTTGAGCATAGGTATATGTATACGCTTTTCACCAAGAAATAACAGAAGGAATGGAGCAAATGAAACACAAAAGAAACGTAGAAAGAACCATACTGTCCACGAAATTTTGAAACGTGATAAAAGTGCATTAGCGCAGGTTCTCTTGCTCTTTCAAGCAACAAAAAAAAACTTATTTGCCATCGTAAAATATGTTTTATCGATGAAGGTTTGTTGTTTTTTGTGACAGCACCAGTCTCTGCAGCTTTCTGAAAGCTTTGATCTACGTACGTCTTATCACACAAACCTATCGAATGCAGCGCACAGAGCTTTATAACGGTCAAAAAAGAAGGCATGGCGGTCGTTTTCTGTTCATGCAGCACAAGATATGACAACTTATAAATGAAAAAAAAAATTTTCAGTTTCACCGCGAAGTTGATGTAATGAGTGCCGTAGCGACAAATAAGTAAGGCTAAATTTTCACATCCAGTGTTGCGCAACTCTACAAAACGCTGCTGCAACAGAACACAGCCGCTCTCGGTAGGAAAGGGGAATCCGCACAGTCGCTTCTCGTTGAGAGCGAAGAACGTTGAAGGGTATATGCAAGCCGTCCGCTGATGTCTGTCAATATAGCATTCGCCACCGCGTACTTTTATAGTCAACGTTCACAGTCGCTGCCCGAACATGTGCAGCACCAGCGTGCCAGTGTCCCAGTGTCAGCGCTACAGTGGTCCAGCAATGAGGATAGTTATAGCGCGAGAACAGAACGACGAGAAAGGGACAAAAAGGAGACGAGCGCTAAACACAAAAGAGCAATTGATAAGTAAGGGAAAAACAGAAGCAAAGAAAAAAGACAAAGAAACATGTACAAGGAAACGAAACAAAAAAAATAAAAGTGAAAGTACTATTACTAGTTGCGCGCACTGATACCTTCGAGGAACCTTAGTTCCTTCTTGGACAGAGACACGGAGGTCTTTCGAATGCATGACACCAGTTCGCGTGCCATCTGAGTGGCCTCGACGATGACTCGGGTGCTCTCATCCCTGTGCTTATACAGCGTCACTGTGTCCTTGAAAAGGGGCACACAGTTGCACTCAGTGCAGTGCTGAGCAAGAAAATTATCTTTCGTGTTTCTAGCATTGTCAGCGTCTTCTCTCAGTCGACCGTTGCGACACTTTCCGGTAGTTCCAATATAACAGGCACATAACAGGCGTCTCCTTCTTGTTCCTTTGTCGTCATTCTGTTCTCGCGTTATAACTATCGTTATGTCATACCAACTAGCCCAAATTGCCACACCAGTAATGAGGTATGGCGCTGGGCCTGTGCCACTGGGCTTCGCGATAGGGATGCGAAGCATGCCCAAAGAGTGTGGCCTTGTTGTACTTCTTAATTAGGCGAAACATTACCAAATCATGCTGTATACATGTACAAATATAGTCACTAAGACATATGTTGAACGGTCGCGTATGCTTTATATAACTAGATGTTTACAGTTCTGCAACGATGCCGGCAGTATCATGGTTATTACCAACACAAAAGTAAGCGGATATGTAGCACTTGTGCTTGCGAGAATGGTAACTCTGGTTAGTGGTGCATAGACAAACTTCAGTGGATGTCGATGAAGTGTATAACTGACGCTAAGCCGACGTGAATCCTGTGTCATAGGAGTTCATGTATGTGATGTTTATAAATTTGAATAGCCAGCAACAGCAACCACAATCACCGTTTCGCCAGCAATAGGGTGTTTTTCCAAATAACACGGTGCTGCGGTACCGTACTTGATTTCCACGCAGAGTGCTTGGTTTCCATTCCTTCTGGGACCATAATATTAAACTTCTGCATTCACCTCGTCAACACTGCCGGTTGCAGTTTTTCTTGGCGCTCTCGCACTTAAATGATAAATGTCTGTTCCCGCCGCTCCAGGGTCAACAAACTGTCAATCACCTATGTTGTCTGCTTGAATACCACCACACAAAGTATGTGGGCATGTGCCACATATGTGTGGAGCAAAAGGTTTGACCAACGTTATTAGAACCAGGTTCTAATAACGTTGGTTTTGACGACGTATGTACGCAATGGCATTTGCAAGTTAATCATGTCATGACCCGTCAAACGTATTCGACAAGCTCTTACCCCTCAATAATAATTATGGTTTACCCCAATATAAGGAGGTGATATATGTAGTATATATTGCGGTATATGACATACGGCGATATATATTACGTATATCGCCTCCTTACCCATAAGAGACAAAAATAAGTATGAGATATACAGCGATGTATACACACGTCAAAACGGCGATATATATACACAAGCAACAGCGAAACGTGTAATTTCGCCTTACACTATGCCTCACTTCTCTACTCTTAGTTCATGTTCTTTACATCAGTGAATTGTAGGGACCTGAGGAGAGTATAACGAAATCAAGAAAACAGGAAGTCTTCAATCCACACACGCGTACGAAAAAACAAAAGAGCTTTGTTCACCTAACTTGAACGAGCGTTGTTTTCCTTGGGATGTTTGAAAGAACAAAGTAAGAATTACAAATGTACATCTTAAGACTGGGATATGCGTGCAGTATTTAAAAATGCATATTTATGCATTTAAAAATGGATAGTATTTAAAAGTGCAGTATTTAAAAAAAGTAATAAAAATTAGGAAAAACAAAATACTCCTCAGGTACGTGCGAGAAATCGAAACTGAAACTTCTTTGTTTTGTTTTAGTAGCGACATTTTGTAGGATGTTATAAAACTAATTCGCGGGCGAAAAAAAAATGACCTAACGTGCAGCATTGAACCTGTGACAAGTGAGTGAGAACAACTTTATTATGGTCCAGTGCAGACGCTGAAGTTGCCACGCGTCACCCGGCTACTCCCACGTGGGGACCGGCAGGTCTAGCCTGACGGCCCTGTCGCGGACACACTGGACGGCCAGAATTTGGTCCTGAAGTTCTGGGCTGTGCAGAAGCGCATCCCACTCGGGTTTGCTATAAGTCGGCCCAAGCGACCCGCACTCCCAGAGCATGTGTGCTAACGTAGCGGTCTGCCCGCAAGCGGCACAGGCGGCATCGGGGAATTTGTGAGGATAAATTGCATTTAGGTATGCTAACGATGGGTACGAATGGGTTTGAAGTAAGCGCAACGAGACGGCCTGTGCTCTATTGAGTTTTGGATGTGGCATTGAGAATGCCCGCCTCGCCATGTAGTAATACTTGGTAATCTCGTTGTGTGTAGTAGGTGTGTCTTTATGTCCCACGTCGTCGGCACTGGAGCCGTCGCCCAGGTCGAGAGCACCGCGGTCAGTGAGTGCGCGCGCTGCTATGTGGGCCGACTCGTTCGGGTTCAGTGCAACGCCGTTTACGGAGCCGACATGCGCGTGGAACCAATGTATGGTGTGAGGGACAATCGTATCGCTGGTGGAGCTGTTCAAGATCCTGGCTGCCTGTGTTGATATGCGGCCCTTCTGAAAGGCTCTGACTGCGTATTCGGAGTCGCTGTACACCTCTTCGCACCGACCATTTAGCCGAGCGAGTGCGATGGCCACTTGTTCGGCCACCTGGGGATTCGTTGTGCGTACTGTGGCGCAGTTCGTAGTCGAGCCCGTCTGGTCCATGACCACCGCTACGAACTTTTCGCTGTCTAGATATGCTGAAGCGTCAACGAAACTTGCATTTACGCCACCTTTTCCCAGTTGCTTCAGTAGAGCCGTCACCCTTGCCCGACGACGTCCCTCGTTGTGCACAGGGTGAGTGTTGCGGGGTATTGGGGCAACAATGACGTTTTCCTGTATATGTTTTGATATGCGCACGTTATTTGTTTCCAGCTCCATTGGGTTAAAACCTAGCTCACCAAGTATGCGCCGACCAGCCGTCGTAATGGACAAGCGAACCAGCTGCGAGCGTTGCTGCGCTTCCGCTATGTCGGCAGCAGAGTTGTGCACACCGAGCGCGAGCATGTTTTCGGTGTGTGTGCGTACGGGAAGCCCCGGTGCTTTCTTGACGGTCTTTCTGATAATCACGTCGAGCATGTCCCACTCCTACCTAAGCCAGTTGTGCATGGCAACGGCGTAGGTAAAGTGGCAGAGCACAAACGCATTGATGAGCCTTAACAAATTGTCTTCCTTATGGCCTCTACGTCTCCCGGAGACTCTTTTGACGAGTCGAAAAGCATTGTCAGTCTTGGCGACAATCTTCCGCAGAGCAGTACCGTTGCCACCCTTCGCTTCAATAAACATGCCGAGGATCCGGATGGTGTCTACCCTGGGGATTTCCTCGCTGTCACTCATGTAAATGTGTATATCGCTTTCTTCGGCGGGTTTCCATCCCTTAGGTCGGCCACCTCGTTCTTTTCTATAGAGCAGGAGCTCCGACTTGGCGGGTGAGCATCTGAGTCTCGTTTGGCGCAAGTACGATTCCACCTCGGTGACTGCTTCTTGAAGGGCATCTTGCACCCGGCCTTCGCTGCCGCCAACGCACCGGATTGTGATGTCGTCAGCGTAGATGGTATGCTTGATGCCGTCCACGCTAGCCAGTCTTTTCGACAGTCCGATCATGCAGAGATTGAACAGCACTGGAGAAATCACAGACCCCTGGGGCGTGCCTCGATGTCCGAGGGGTACGTCGTCAGAGAAGAAGTTCCCGATGCGCAGCCTCGCTTTTCTTCCAGACAAGAAGGACTTGATGTAGTTGTACAGCGTGGGCCCAAGCTCGAGTTTCGCCACAGTCTCCAAGATGAATTCATGCTTGATGTTGTCAAAGGCCTTTTCTAGGTCTAGGCCAAGAACAGACTTTGTATCTCTAGAGTATCTATCAAGGACTTTGTGCCTAATGAGCAGCATTGCATCCTGCGTTGAAAGGCCGGTACGAAACCCAATCATATTGTGCGTATAAATCTCATTTCCCTCCAGGTAGTCGTTAAGTCTGTTGAAAATTGCGTGCTCTGCCACCTTGCCCACGCACGACGTGAGGGAAATGGGGCGAAGATTTTCAACGCTAGGAGACTTTCCTGGCTTGGGAATCAGTACGGTGTCAGCTAGCTTCCATTCCTCAGGAACCCTTCCCGTTTTCCATGCTTCAATGATGAAACCAGTCAGACGTTCTATGGATGCGTCGTCAAGGTTTCTGAGGGCTCTGTTCGTGATCCCGTCTGGCCCTGGTGCCGACTTGCGATTGAGCATGAGTATCACTCTCCTGATTTCAGCCTCTGAAAAGTCTTCGTCTAGTTCAGGTAGAGGAGGACCGCCATACTCTGGGAACACGCCATCTTCGTCCTCTCGTTCGACCGGCAGGTACTTGGAAACTAATCGGGTAACGAGTTCGTCAACCCCCTGTTCTTTGGTGGCTTCGTGAAGGGCACGCGCTAAAGTGTGTGTCCGGTTGGCTCTAGTGCTGTGCTTGTCCAGGAGGTGCTTCAGAAGGTGCCAGGACTTGCCATTTCTGATTTGACCGTCGAAGGACTCGTACAACTCGTCACACTGCTGTTTGCACAGTGTGTCGCAATGTTGTTCGATTTCTTTGTTCAACTTTGATATTCTTTGCCGCAGCCTACGGTTGTGCCTCTGCTTCTTCCATCGAGAAAATAGAGCTGTCTTGGCTTCGAGCAGGTGGGCAAGCCTACTGTCCATCTTCTGCACATTTAAATTTGTCTTTATCTTCTTGGTGGCAGCGGTGGTATCTCTGCGGATGCCCTTGCACCATTCCGGTACAAGGGCCAGTCAGGAGCACTGGCCCTTGTACCGCGAATGCTGCGAAAAAGATCCCAGTCAACCACCGTGAACTCTCGGACTCTGCTACGGTCCACTATAGTAGAAGTTTGCAGAACGTAGTGGTCGCTGCCAAAATTCATGGTGGTGTTGGCCCATGTAGTCTTTTCGACATTCTTGATGAAAGCGAGGTCTGGCGTCGTGTCTCTGGTCGCAGAGTTGCCTATCCGCGTAGGAAAAGCCTTATCAGTGATTAAGGTAAGGTCTAGTTCGGTGGCGTCCTGCCAGAGGTCGCGACCTTTTCTCGTCTCATACACGTATCCCCATAAGCCATGTGGCGCATTGAAGTCACCGACCATGACAAGCGGCCGAGGACCGGCTAATTCAACTGCCCTCTCGAGCAACGTCTTGAAGTGCTGGCGTCTGTGCCTAGGGTTACTGTAGACATTCAGAACAAAAACACTGTTTAACCTGTGACGGCGCGCTGATGATGCTCCCCGCAACTGTGCGATATATGCACTCGGCCACGAATTACGCCCGCCCGCTTGCGATAAGCAAGAGTTTATCAATATACCACAAGCAATCGAAGGACCGCGTTGCAAAAAACGCGTTAGGGATCAATGTCCAATTGTGGCACGTTGAGAATGACTTCAATCGAAAGCTGGGCGTCAAGACTATACATACGGTGCACTGACCATTAATCGAACCTGCTTAGTTTTACTGCAGTGAACGTTTTTGTCTCCAAAAACAGGCCACTTTTTCTGCCGTTTCCACATACTCCCATTGTACGATCTTTAACTGCTCTGAGAACAAAGTTGAAGCTTACCTCAACTTGATATCACTGCAGCCTTCTCGTCCGTTGAGGTTCCCAGACGTGCTCGTCTGCGTTTTTCAACATTCGCCTTCTACAAATAATTATTTGAGAAAAACTCACCGGTTCCATTGAAAACACGCTAGCTTCGAGCAGGGACCGCTAGAGGCGCTGGCTGTTATGTGTCCATTTATGGCTAAAAGGGAAAGTGGCAGGTCAAATGACACTCCTTGGTTTCGTGTACTTGTGGACGGGAGCAAAGGCCAGAGAGGAAAACCAGGCAATGGTAGAGTGTATATCAAAGGACATTCAGGAGTTAGGAAGAGAGTGCGAGATAATTATACTAGGAGACATGAATGCGCACATAGAAGATATAGATGGGTATACCGACCCGACAGGCAAAATGATCATGGATATGTGTGAAAGGCTTGATTTGATAATTTGCAACAGTACCGAGAAGTGTGAAGGGCAAATAACATGGGAGGTAGGAAGGCTTCAGTCGACGATAGATTATGCACTGATGTCACATAGGATGTATGATAAGCTCAGGGGAATGCACATAGATGAAGGTGGCTCCAGAAGTCTGGGTAGCGATCACAAACGTATCAAGCTAAGTTTCGGAAGAGCAGTGAAAGTGGGAAGGAGACAAGATGAGCAACTACAGGAAAATTTTTATCCAGAAAGGCAAATTGAAATAGCCACTAAACAAATTGAGAAAGTAATCACGGAGGATAACAAGACAGTGTGGACGTACACGAATCTAATTAGACTCTTTGAGCTAGAGCTTGTTAAGACGCGTGACAAATCACCCCGGAAAAGAAGACACAAACCCAAAAGTTGGTGGGATGAGGAAGTTAAGAGAGCCATTGCAAAACGTCAGGAAGCCTCTAGAGAACACAGACATGCTAAGCAGCGGGGTGAACCGACAGATGATGTTGAAAGAAAATGGGCAACCTTTCTAAGCTGTAGAAGGCATGCATCCCTTCTGATCAATGAAAAGATTAGAAGGAAGGGAGCTCAGTGGCTGGCAGAAGTACATAAAAAAGATAGAAAAGCAGCTGCGAAATTTTGGAACCATCTAAACTCCCTAAGAAATGAGACGAGCCTAGAGCAGAGTTTTATAACTACAGCCCAAGGTGCTAGGCTAGAAGGGGACGAAGCTATTGAATATATAAGAACAAGGGTGACAGAAAAATTTCAACAAAGAAGTACTTTATGCACCACAATAGACAAGGACGAATCAAGTGGTGCAATGGCTCCATTTTCACAACAAGAGTGGGAAAGGGCTGAGAAAAGGGTTCCTAGTAGTACATCAACAGGCCCAGATGGCATTCCAATTAGGCTGATAAAGACATTAGGTCCAAAGTCTAAGCAGGCTTTGAGAGAGGCAGTGAGCAAAATAATAATCGATGGTGAAGTTCCCAATGGATGGAAACTTAGCAGGATGAGCATGATCTATAAAGGAAAGGGGGGAAAAGCTGACATAAACAACTACCGTCCTATAACAGTGACATCAGTGGTCTACAGGCTGGCGATGCAAATTATAAAGGAAAGACTGCAGGCGTGGATAGAGGATGAGGGGGTGCTGGGGGAACTGCAGAATGGGTTTCGGAAACACAGGAGGTTGGAAGACAATCTGTTCTCACTGACGCAGTGCATCGAAATAGCAGAAAAGGAACACAGGCCCCTGTGGCTAGCATTTTTGGATATCAAGGGAGCGTACGATAGCGTGGTTCAAGAGGAATTGTGGGGAATACTGGACACACTAGGCGTGGAACATGTAGTCACTAATCTTTTAAAGGGTATCTATAAAGGTAACAAGGCAGTTATAAAGTGGGAAAAACAGGTATCCAAGCCTGCAGAGGTAAAACGGGGGCTCAGGCAGGGGTGCCCCCTGTCACCCTTATTATTCATGATGTACCTACAAGGATTAGAGGCAAAATTAGAGGGAAGTGGACTGGGCTTCAACCTCTCTTTAGTCAAACAAGGAAAACTTATTGATCAGGCACTACCAGCATTAATGTACGCAGATGATATAGTGCTAATGGCCAACAACAAGGAAGATTTGCAGAGATTGATGAACATCTGCGGTAATGAGGGAGATAGGTTAGATTTTAGATTCAGTAAGGAAAAATCAGCAGTCATGATTTTCAATGACAACGAAGGTAGTGAGCTTAGAATACAGGAGGTCACGCTAGATATAACAGATAAATACAAATATCTGGGCGTATGGATAAGCAATGGGACCGAGTATCTGAGGGAACACGAAATATACGTGACGACTAAAGGTAACAGGAATGCAGCAGTCATGAAAAATAGGGCACTGTGGAATTACAATAGGTATGATGTTGTGAGAGGAATATGGAAAGGGGTCATGGTTCCTGGGCTGACGTTCGGCAATGCGGTCTTGTGCATGAGATCAGTAGTTCAAGCAAGATTAGAAATTAAGCAACGTGGAATAGGTAGGCTTGCTTTAGGAGCTCACGGAAATACACCAAATCAGGGAGTACAAGGTGATATGGGATGGACATCATTTGAGGGCAGGGAAGCTAGCAGCAAGATAAAATTTGAGAAACGATTGAGAGAAATGGGGGAAGAGCGTTGGGCTAGGAAGGTTTTCAGCTACTTGTACATGAAGAATGTCGATACAAAATGGAGGAAGCGAACCAGGAAGTTGACTGGTAAATACTTAGAAAACAGCAGGTGGCCAAACCAAAAAGAAATATCGGTTAAGAAGAAAGTGAAGGAAACGGAGACTGACATGTGGAGAATGGGCATGATTAAGAAGTCCGCACTAGAGATCTATCGAACTTTTAAGCAGGAAATTGCCAAGGAAAGGATCTATGATAATACTCGGGGTAGTTCTCTACTGTTTGAGGCCAGGACGGGAGTACTGCGAACCAAGACATATCGGGCCAAATACGAAGGGGTAGACACAGTATGCAGTGCGTGTGGAGAGGAAGAAGAAACTGCCGAACACTTGATAATGTTCTGTAAAGGGCTTCACCCTATAGTTCAGGATGATGGCGCAGAGTTTTTCAAAGCACTGGGGTTTAGGGACCGGGAGGGCAAAATAAACTTTAAGCGGGTAGACTTAACAAGAAGGAGGTTATCTGATTGGTGGCTAAAGTCAAGACACGAGTGAAAATTAAACTCTTCACTGCAGGTTACGAATCCTCAAACTCACTTTTCAAGGGAAAAAAAATATAGTTTTTGGTTCATTAGGTTTTACGGCTTGGTGGCGCTAGCCACCGCCCGATCTAAAGGGTACAGCCATATCCATCCATCCATCCATCCAGGAAAGCTGGGTACGGTGGGACCACGACCTACTTTACTCCTGACCTGCCCAGCTGGCGGTGGTCTACGGAGCTGCCTGCGCCGACTCGGATGCCGAACTTCACCGCCTAGGGGGCGCTCGAGTTACCCCAGCTGAGCGCTGGTGGATGCATGGAAATGCATGGGTTACCGCCGGTTCGAGAAGAGTTTCATCACGCATTGAGTAAATATGGTGGGTATCTTGAATGATTTTATTTCATGTGACTTTGAGAATCTTCTTTTGCATTTTAGTTGACATTTCACTGCATTATTTTTCAAAGAGAACCGCAAATCAGATACAAACACATGTATCAGCGTGCAAAACAAGAAAGAATGATGACAGAGACACGTTGTAAAAAGTGCTGGCCCACCAAACGTTTATTTAACTCATGATACCGGCTATACGTGCATACAACGGTAGACTTGTTGTCGCACACTAAGCTTGATTAAATTTACTGTCTGGACAAGAAAGGGCAAGGACTATGACATTTGACAGTGGCCGCGGCATCTAGCGCGCATAGAAAACAACCCAATACAGACAATTTTGCGCATAAATACCTTCGTCTGAAATGGCAAATGTAGATCGCAGGTACACGAATAATTAATAAAAAAACACTCGGCAACTGTTTTGAAACAAAACAGCACCAACAGCAAACAACTTTACCTGCAAGACTGCAGCGTTTGCTCTTTTGGAGAGCAGATTAACGTCTGTAGCTTCACGGTTCAGCTTGGCAATTTGCGCTTTTAATTCAGCATTATTCCTTGCCATGGCTTGGCATTTTCGGCACGATGATTTTGCGGAAGTCATGACATGGCGCATCTTCTGGCTGGTTATAGTTGTTTGCGTGGTCAAGGCGTGTCGGTATTTTTTTTACTTTCTCGCCTGGTGCAGTTTCGGGCGGTTCTGTGTGTTCAAATTCGGTGGGAGGGTGCTTAAAATCTGAGGACGGTCCCGCAGTTGTGTTTACGGATGGTACTGGTGACATGTCGCCCGATGTCAAGCTCTGCTGCACCGGGGCTGAACCTGTTTTCTTCCTGCACTAAAAAATTGTGTTCTGTTATACGCCTTTTCTTGAAATTCGTTTTCATTGGTCCAATTTGTATGCAAGAGCCGTGGGGAGACGTCAAGCATTATACATTGTTAGTCACTTTTTTTTTGTTCCTGAACATTTGAACGTTTCAAGGTGCGGCGGACTTTTGCCACGGGCAGCGCCATGTACTTTGGGTAGTGTTGAAACACTGACGGCACAGCATCCGCTTTCAGTCTTTTTATCTTTAGTCTCGGCTTATAGTCGGTTGGAGCAAAGTGCACACTGCACACCTCCGACCTGTAATGTGGTAGCCAAACTTTATTGCCAGCACCTTGAAAGGAAGATGAACATCCAGTGAACTATTGTGAATAAAATACGAAATTTATTGTTCTTTTCTAAGGAGTATATCATGCTGTTAGAAGTTTATACCATGGTGGCGAAGTTAATAAAACATAATTATGAAGTGAGCGTATGACTTCACCGCGTTAACCATGTGACACACGTAACTGGCTGAGATACATTAGCACTAAATAAAACGGATGACCACAAGAAAAAAGACAAGGACACATGCTACTCACAACTTTTCATTAGGAGAAAAGTTTTCTCGTATATGTCCCTTTGTCATGCATGCGCGTAGACGGGTAAACTAACACGTTTATATCAGATGCGGTAGCACATAACTCCAAGTTCGAGGTCGAACTAATTAAGTGACAGAGGATAAATATCCACTTATGCAACGATCTCTGCTCTTTTTGGTAATGTAATTAAACTACCAAAACAATCTCGAAGAAGCTGCTTCTTCCCACAATGGGTGTGTTTAAAAACCTAGTTGCATAACCACATGTAGTTACATGGCTTCCATATGTGCACTCTTGTCATCTTTTTTTTTTTGCTAATAAAAACTTGTGAGTGTAGCACGTCATTTACTTTCTTGAGGTTGTTGGTTTATTTATTTTTTTGCGCTAATATGCATCTCAGTCTGTCATGCACCACCAACCAGCCCAGCAACTCACTCTTTTGAAGACACGTAGTCATTATCAACCCATTACATTTTCAGCATGCCAGACAACGCCTAATTGAGCAAACTTACCCTTTCTAGAAATCACCTTGATCCATTTTTCACCAATTTCGATCACTGGAAACTCATGAAAAGTGACATAAGAAGTCTTCCCTTGCCTTTATTCGCAGAAAGGCACGCAGTACACCACCATCGTGATGGTTCATTTGCACCAAGAAACCTCGTTTCACTGGTGTACAAATTGCACCTACCTGCACGTTTCTATCGCAGCTCGGCACGAAGAAATGGTAGCAAAAGATCGTCATTGTACTTTTAAGTTTATTCAAAAAATGGCTTTTATTCTTTTTTTTTCAATTGTCCAGAGTGTATGCACGCGTAAACATTGCTGCTCTTCTCCCGGTGCCGCGCAAGCAGACGAACAAAAAAAAAAAGCGCGGCGGCCTATGTTTTGGCCGTCAGCAACCGGTGCGGATGGGGTAAGTTGTAGCACCACAGAGCACATAGCGGCAGGCGCCAGTACCAGAAAGGGCGTGCTGGCGCTTCGCTCACTGGACAGGTCAGTAAAATACAGTAGGTCGTGGGTGAGATTGGCGCAGCTTAAATGGTGGCATTTCTGTGCGCTCACCAGCGCAGGTTTCTCGTGTACGACGCCGCCACCGACATCAGAGTTTCACATGTTTAACTTAAAATAGGGTAACCGCTGGCCATTAAGGGTAACTGACTGGATTCGCAGAGAATTCGCACGAAGGGGAGACGGAAAGTTGAGTGTGCCCATGAGATTATAAAGTTCGCAGGTATAACGTGGCAGCAGAAAGTACAAGACCGGGTTGATTGGTGGACCTTGGGAGAAGCCTTTGCCCTGCAGGGGGCATAGTCAGGCTGATGCGATGCAGTTTTAAAAAATATCCACAATGGCGAGTCAGTCGTATTGCAACAGCTTGACACAAGAGAGGCAAATAAAATGAGTTTTCAGAGATGAGCTAACGCGAGCACTTTGGTTAATTTATTTTGCAAAAAAAACAAATAAATTATCAGACATTTTTTTAAGTAGTATGCCCGAACATGTATTAAAAAACACATTTGAATGTCCGTTGTCTCTTCAAATGTCGATTCCCAGAGACCGAAAATAAGTGACTTCCGCTCAGTATTAATAAAATTCATTGCTAGAAATTTTCAAGCTACAGAAAGTTGGTTCAATTATCAAGATGAGAAGGCATGTAATAGAGTTGAGAACACGTACACGTGCTAATTGTACCTCCTTAATGCGGTTACATTTAGCTATTTTTCGGTTTATTTTCTTTGATCAATAGGTATGCGCTAAAAAGTCCGCAGATTTCGTACAAGATATTAACGTGCCTGCTGAAATTGAGGACGACGCAAAGAAAGGCAAGCCTTGTACATTAATAAAAACTGCAGGTACGTAGCAGGCGCAGGGAAGTTCTGCGTATCAAGCGCACAGACGGGATCACGCGTGGCTGTGGAAGCTGCTGTACGTATACTTACTACGGCACGTTAGCTGCAAGCTGCCGTTAACGATTTAAGTATCGCACAAGGCATGAATGAGCATAAGGTATGAACATGCTAGGCGCGATTGCGGAATTCGCATGTCTGTGATGTAAACGACAGCTGAAGTCGCAGAATTCGCGCTGTGGATAAGTGGCATTGTGTGGGCTCACAAAGCATTGTCATTTTGAAAGAAAATTAGGGTCAGCAGAAATGTCTGCGAATTGCACATTCTAAGAACGTCCAGAACTGCTAAGGGGGCAAATGACCAGGCAGGCACACAAGAAAGGGATAAGATGAAAGCAGCGACAGATAGCAGAAGCGGAAGGTTTTATTGAGATTAAAAAAATTAAAAACCACATTGGATAAGACGTGGTGCAACGCGTAATATTAGGAGTTGACGAGCATGCCGGAAGAAGAAACACCGGTGCCGCTACAGTCCGCCCTTGGAATTATCTTGGAACAGCGTGGCGGATCAAGGCACCTGGAAGAGCAGAAACATCGAAAATTTAGCGAAGATTCAAGGGGCTCGATAATCCAATGCCGGTATAGGTACCCTCTGTGAATGGTTCAAATAATAAAAAAGTTGAGAAGAGCGCGAGAGAAATACTGTGCGGGCCACACGATTGAATGGCGGATATGTAGAAGTGCAACAGTAAATGAAATAGGGAATTTTAGAATAGCGCACCGCAAGCCCTTGCGGTGCGGTCGCTGCTACCGCGCATGCGTCGTAACGCGAGCTGCCGTTTGTGGCCCGCCCGCAGAAAATCTGAAACAGCGGGCGGTGTATGCGGCCCGTAAGCGGTGGTAGCAAGGGTATACGGTGTCACTGCGATCGTCCGTTGCGGTGTGCCGGAGGGCAAAAGCTAGTCTAATACTCATATGGCACCCGCAACGCCCGCAAACGTTATTCTAAAACGCAACTAATTTGGACGCGGTAACTACGGCCTGAAGCTAATAATTGTTCGGGTTTAACGTCTCAAAAGTACCTTACGATTTTGAGAGACGCCGTAAGGGAGGGCTCCGAAAATTGCAACCACCGAGTTGTTTAATACACACGTCAATCTAAGCACACGGGCCTAAAGCGTTTTTGCCTCCATCAGAAATTCAGCCGGGATTCGCTCACACGACCGGCGGGTTAGCAGCCGAGTGCCTTAGCCACTAGACCACCATGGCAGGTTATGGCGTAACAGAATTTTTCGCTTCAAATCCAACCAAGGCTAATGTGTTACAGTGAAGAATATTAAACACTTACTGTTTTCACGTTGGTGGCAGGCACTCGCAAGGTGGCTTCACTCCCAAAGGTGCTAGAACTCAGCCCGCTAGAGCTACCGGTGTACTGCGTGGCTTTTTCTTCACGGCTGTCGGAAGACCCTGTCATCGGAGTGACTTGGGTCATGCTGCTGCTCGTTGGAGACATGACGGCAGAAAGGAAACCCTCCGTGTCTGCGTCACCCACGGATGGCGTAAGGCCACCACCTCCGGAATCAAAAGGACTCTGGACGGCAGTTCCGGGAACGGACGACCGCGAAGCCCCTGCAGCGTCAACAGGCTCCTCCGGTCCTCGCTGCTGTTCCGGCTGTTGCTCAGGCTGCTGCACCGACACCTCTTCTTCGGCCACCGGAGATACAAAGAGCCTTCGCACTTGAGTACGAAGCCACTACCGAGCACCACTGCAGCACTCGCATTCGCAACAGCTGATCAGTTGGCCCATATCTCCGTTAATCCTGGCGTACGTAGCAGCGCTCGCAAAAGAAGATAGCTCTCAGGCAGCGGGGTCTCACTTTGGTGGGCAGATATGCCACGGCGACAAGGCGTTAGCACTGCTAGTTGTGGCTCAAGGTCACCAGTACTTCCTGTTAAAAGGATTTCGGCTGCGATGTCACGCGCACCAGTAACCAACAGTGTGCGATGGTTGCGTTTATCGGATCGGCAATGTTATTAGAATCACGTGTTCTACGAGTCGCATATGAAACAACGTTTTTCGGGCCGTACATTACTTTTACTGAACTCGGCGCGCTGCGAATGATGAGAATACCATACCTTGGGCAGTATCACTGTTACGTGAATAGCGTCGGATAACTGGCTGGCGCACTCGATCCCGCAATCTGAGAAAGCACAATTCTACAATTATTGGAAGGAAGTATTTAATCATTTATAAGTGTCTGAGAACGCGAGTGCGGATGCATAGTTTTCCGAATGCATTACTCGCCCTGGATGTGGCTGTTGATTGATATGTGAGGTTTAACGTCCCAAAACCACCATAAGATTATGAGAGAGGCCGTAGTGGAGGGCTCCGGAAATTTTGGCCACCTGGGGTTCTTTAACGTGCACCCAAGTCTGAGCACATGGGCCTACAACATTTTCGCCTCCATCGGAAATGCAGCCGCCACAGCCGGGATTCGATCCCGCGACCTGCGGGTCAGCAGCCGAGTACCTTAGCCACTAGACCACCCCGGCGGGGCATGGATGTGGCTGTTCAATATATATATATATATATATATA
The DNA here is from genome assembly GCF_043290135.1 of Rhipicephalus microplus. NCBI lineage: Eukaryota > Metazoa > Arthropoda > Arachnida > Ixodida > Ixodidae > Rhipicephalus > Rhipicephalus microplus. The sequence continues at coordinate 373,198,700 of NC_134710.1, read as the reverse complement.
TATATATATATATATATATATATATATATATATATATATATATATATATATATATATGGGAAAGAAGTGTATGCCTAAGGGCTCATTTTTCCGTGTTTTGACACAATATTAATGATATCTAACAGACAATATTGCCAAGGAATGTATAGGGAAAGTTATTAGAACCAATGTAATGTAAGTAAGAAGCAAGAAAAGTGGGTGAAAAATATATTTCCGTCAGCAGGCATTGAACCTACGACCTTAGAATAATGCGTTGTTATTTTTCACCCACCACAAATCAGGGGAAGTGACGTCTCAGTCCACCCACCAGAAAGGGTACAGAAATCGGGCCACTCGTGAGAAGAAAAACGTGGGTGAAAATGTCCAATGGTCATCACGAGTGCACCACACAATTACGAACCCGGCCCACACCTTGAAGGCACCGCAGGGTGAGGAGGTAAATTCCGGAAAGGAAAAGTTGAGCTCTTCCGCGGCGATGGCTGCTGACACGAACGTTAGCAGCAGTCCATGGCTGCTTTCAGCTACAGGCTTCCAGAACTCTCTCGAACATGGCAGTCCAAACGCTCGATCTTTGAGAACGGCTTCTTTGACGTCTTCCCACGCTTCCGGACTGACGAAGCTTTTTGGACGATTTCGCGTCGGCGATGACAGCCGAGTCGAGAGGACCTCCACAGTGACGTCGTCCCACGTTGTTCGAATCCGTTCAACAAAAGGGTTGTCTCGCGAAGCTTTGGTTGTGACCTGACCACTACCTGGAAAATCTACAGGACAGCGTCTTGCAGATGGGGTTGAAAGCATCCTAGCAGACCGGCTTACGTACAATGGCGTCTGCCCAGACGAATTGCCGGGCCAAACGAAACAGCTCCTCCGCCGCCCGGAAAATCTTGGCTGGCCAGCGCTCCCAACCGCTGGGCACGAAGAGAATGGCTGGTGACGAGGTCAGGCTGGCCTGGCTTGGAACCTCCAGCTGCAAACTTGCAACTAACTACCAGACTACTTCACAATGATTGACAACAGCAAAACAAACCACACAACTCAATAGTTGCAGCCAAGTGCATTGGACTCGCTTAAAACCCCCCTGGCTTCTAAGAAACACAAACAAAGTCTACTGAAATTTTAACAGAATTTTGTGCTGCCAAAATTACAAGATTTATAGATATGGAAATGTCTACTGAAGATAGAACAATTTGCCGTGCGAGAAAAGCACACAAAGGCAAATTCAATTTGGCCTCAGATAACCATAAACACACAACTAGCTTTCTCCTACAATCCACACTACTAAGTTGTAACTTGCATCTGCTAACTTCATGACTAACTTCATGAAACACAACCAACTACAATGGCTTCACAGGAATGCTGCATGAACCTACACTAAGTAACTGGGCGCATTCTTCATTCTCTCTAAACATACTTTCAAGGCGTAGTCATAAGTACCTACTTGAAGGACACCCTGACACCAACGAAAACTTACTCACAACAGATCGAACTACGTCTTATAATTACCTGAAACGTATCCCTAACCTCACCGTTCGGTAAAGCGCAAGTCTCAGCTCAAGAGATCACACGATCCCTAAGCACTCACTAAAATGACAAAATAAAGGGAATAAACTTCTCGTACTACACGCTTGTTTGCTGGATGTGGCCTCATGTCAGCCCATGTCTTTAAAGAACGCACAGGACTTTGCTATGCGCTCTAGCACGACATCATACTCTAATTAAAAGAACGCTAGCCTACTAACACACACCTAACCATAGGTCACATCCATATTGCCACTTGGCCGCTAGTTACGGCGAGCGCAAGCCATGGCTGCCCGCGAGAATGGAAGACGATGTTCTGAGGCAGCGCGTGCTCTGCCTAGTTGTTGATTATTGAAGCAGCCATCTTGCCAGTTTTCTATGCGTCTCCGCGCCGGCTCAGTTCTTCCTAGTTGAAGAGTTTTTGTAGCACGTGACAACTGGTGGAGGTGCAGGGTAACCCCCAGCCGATGTTCCAAACGCCTCCAGGTAGCCCTGTACCTGCAGTGACAACACCTGTCCACCGCTCAAGCCGAAGACTCCGAGGACTACCTCCTGAGCGTGGACCTCTTCCCGAGATGACGTCTGTCACATCCCCGAACGCTACGGAAAGCGCTACAGCCTCCAACGAGCAGGAAAGCACTGCAGCCACGCATCATACGCTGTGGAAGCCACGTGTGCCGAAGGTGTTCCACGGTTCCGTCTTGGATGATGTCGAAGACTGGCCGGCACAGTTCGAACGGGTTTCGGATTACAATGGTTGGACCAACTTCGACAAAATGAGGAACGTGTATTTCAGCTTGGAGGACGGCGCTCGTACTTGGTACGAAAACCGTGAGCCTTTTCCCTCGTGGAGCGTGTTTCATCAATACCTGCTGGCAAGTTGGGCCAATCCCGATCGCCGCGAACGAGCCGAGCGAGCGATTCAGCCGCGGCTCCAAATGACGAATGAAAACGTTATGATGCGCGTCGAGGACATGACTAGCCTCTTTCATCGAGCCGACTCTGACATGGCAGAAGAAAAGTAGGTCCGTCATTTAATGCGAGGAGTGAAGGAGCAGCTTTTCGCTGGCCTCGTTCGCTGTCCCCCTAAGACCGTGACGGAATTTTTGACCGAAGCCACAACCATAGAGCAAGTGCTGCAGCAGCGCTCTACTGTGTACGACCGGCAAGTGAGTGCCGCTTCGTCAATAGGTCAGATCGGAGGTGTGGCAAGCAACATCAACATCGAGTCTCTTTGCGATCTCATTCGATCGGTAGTGCGCGACGAACTGCAAAAGATTCAGTGCCAGTCCCAACCTACTGCAGGGTCTATTTGCAGCCTTGTCAGAAACGAAATACGACAGGCTCTCCAAATGCCGCCTTCCAGCTATGTCCCGCCTGTCCCGGCGGAGCCACATCGTGCTTCATACGCAGAAGCTGTAAGCCGATATATTCCTGCTTCACTACGCTTCGTTAATCTTATGCCTCAGGATGCACTTCCTTCGCTGCAGCCAATTCAGCACTTAGAAAATCTACAGCCGCGTCCCAGAAAATCCGACGTATGGCGCACACCGGACAGACGACCACTGTGTTACCACTGTGGTGAAGCTGGACGTGTGTACCGGGAATGTCCCTATCGTCGTCTCGGACTACAGTGTTTTGCCGTCGACGCACCACAGCCGAGATTTGGCGAAAGACCAAGAGGCATTAAAGATTGCCTCTCACAGCAGCGCATGGCATTGCGGCGGCAGTCGCGGTCCCCATCCCCAAGGCGATCTTCTCCAAATTTCCGGAACCTCCCAGGAGCGGCGCCGGCGCGCTCGCCAAGCCCTAGGCGGGAAAACTAACGACAGCGACCTTCGGGAGCGAGGCCGCTGACACTCGACGCAAGCAAGGCCTCCCACCGACGCAAGCACGGACGCGGAGTGATTCCCCGACGACAGCGACGAAAGCCAGAAGCAGATTTTCTCTAGATATACATGTGGTAGTCGACGGTCACCACGACGTTAGCGCATTATTGGACACAGGTGCGGACTACTCGATCATAAGCGGGAAACTAGCAGTGCACATAAAGGAAGTTGTAACGCCTTAGTACGAAGCGCAAATTCGTACTGCCGGCGGGCACGTTGTCACCCCAATCGGCATGTGCACTATCATAGTGGGCATTCGGGGACGTACGTTTCTCGCCAGCTGCCTCGTACTTCTTGAATGTTCTCGAGACCTAATCCTCGGAGTCGACTTTTTGCCGGAGCAGGGCGCTATTATCGATCTTCGAGAGCGTACCGTGACGTTTTCGACAGCTGGATCCTCCGACAAACCTGACGACATCCGTGACAGCACGCTTCGCGTTTCTGCCGACAGCATCACGTTGCCTCCGCGTTCAAGCGTCCTAGTTGATGTAATGTCTGACAAGTTACGGGATGGTGAGGTTGTCGCCGAAGGCACCTTGACGCTTTTGTTCGCGCTAGGTGTCTACGCTGCACGCAGCCTCGCCACGCTTTATTACGGACACTCTGCCCTACTTGTGACTAATTTCAGTAACGAGTACCGGCACCTGTTTCGTGACACCACCATCGCTTTCGCCGACCCTATCGCAGACGTTTCTGAATGCTTCGCATCTACATCAGCCAACGACGGGCTTCGACCGACACCAAGCGACGTGAATTCACTACTTGGAAAAGTTGATGTTCACTCGACCCTCTCGGAACAACAGCAGACCGAGCTACGTGAACTGGTATATCAATTTAAAGAGTGTTTTGCGTCCACCTCGAAGGTTTGTCAGACACCGATCACCAAACACTGAATAATTACGTATAACGATGCCTCACCCATAAAACAACACCCTTACCGCGCGTTTCGGCAAAGGAACGTGACGTTATAAATGCTCAAGTCAAAGAGATGTTGCAAGATGACATTATCCAACTTTCGAAAAGTGCCTGGTCATCTCCGGTCGTGCGCGTGAAGAAAAAAGATGGATCACTGCGCTTCTGCGTGGACTACAGGAAACTTAACAGCATAACTAAAAAAGACGTCTATCCGCTGGCTCGCATCGACAATTCCCTCGACAGACTGCGGCGGGCCAAGTATTTTTCATCGATAGACTCAGTGAAAAGTGGCTACTGGCAGATCGAAGTTGATGAACGAGGTCCTGAAAAAACCACCTTCGTTACACCGGATGGCCTATATTAATTCCAAGTGCTTCCCTTCGGCCTCTGTTCTGCACCTGCGACATTCCAGAGAATGATGGACACTGTTCTTACCGGTCTAAAGTGGCGCACGTGCTTAGTTTACCTCGATGATCTTGTCGTGTTTCCTGCCACCTTTGAGGAACACCTGAAGCGTCTGCAGAATGTGCTGAAAGCGCTCCGCTCTGCTAACCAGACACTGAAACCAGAAAAATCCCACTTCAGTTACAAGGAACTTAAGTTTCTCGGCCATGTTGTCAGTGCGGATGGTACTCGACCAGACTCTGACAAAAGTACCGCCGTGGCCTCGTTTCCTGTTCCACGTGATAACAAGGCAGCGCGTCCCTTTCTAGGGCTCTGCGCGTACTATCACCGTTTTATAGCCAATTTTTTTAGGATTGCTGAACTGCTCACTCGACTCACTCGTGAAGATGTTCCATTCGTCTGGGAGGAAGAACAGGACGCAGCTTTCTCTGAACTACGGGAGCGTTTGCAGACACCACCAGTCTTCGTTCACTTTGACCGAGACGCTGATACTGAAATTCATACTGACGCCAGCAACGTGAGTCTTGGTGTTGTCCTCGTACAAGAACAAGATGGCACAGAGCGAGTGATAGCGTACGCTAGCCGCACTCTTTCCCGCGCCGAGGTCAACTATTCCACGTCAGAGAAAGAGTGCCTCGATCTTGTATGGGCCACGATGAAATTTAGGCCTTACCTTTACGGACGCCACTTCAAGGTAGTGACCGGCCATCATTCGTTGTGCTGGTTAGCCAACCTACGGGACCCGGTGTGGGGGACTGGCACGATGGAGTCCTCGTCTGCAGGAATACGATTTCACGATCGCTTACAAATCGGGCCGCAAGCACGAAGATGCTGATTCATTATCACGTGCACCTGTCGAAGTTTGTGACCACGACACCGAGGACGACGATGGTTTCCTTGGGGCCCTTACTACAACAGATCTGATTACGCGACAGCGTGCGGACGATGAAATTCGCGCAGTTATCGAAAACCTTGAAGGACGCAACTCGTCCATACCTCGAAGTATTTCTCGAAGTTTGTCGTCGTTCTGTCTGCGAGATGGGGTCCTTTATAAGAAAAATTCCAACGGCAATGAGAAAACCTATCTTTTAGTTGTGCCAACTGACATGCGTGGCGACATTCTTCTTGCCTGCAACGATGAGCCCACATCTGGTCACTTAGGTTCCTCTCGAACTCTCGCTCGAGTTCGACAAGCATACTACTGGCCTAAGCTTTTTGCATCAGTTAAGCGATACGTTAAAAGCTGCCGGGAATATCAACGCCGCAAATCCCCGCCAATAAAGCCCGCGGGGCTTCTTCAACCAATAGAACCACCCAGAGCGCCATTTGATTAAATAGGAATGGATTTACTGGGACCCTTTCTGCTATCATCTGCCGGCAACAAGTGGATCGTAATAGCCACCGACCATTTGACGAAGTACGCCGAAACAAAGGCACTACAACGCGCTACGGCCGCTAGTTACGGCAAGCGCAAGCCATGGCTGCCCGCGAGAATGGAAGACGATGTTCTGGAGCAGCGCGTGCTCTGGCTAGTTGTTGATTATTGAAGCAGCCATCTTGCCAGTTTTCGGTGCGTCTCCCCGCCGGCTCAGTTCCTCCTAGTTGAAGACCTTTTGTAGCAAGTGACAATATAATCTAGGCACCACTAAACGCACATATGAACGTAAATGTTCACAAAAAACAACCCGCGAAGAAAAATAACGCTGTATACCACACACGTCATAAGAACCCGACAAAACTTGCGTAAGTTTTGGACTAAAAACCTTGTATCAAGTGATTTTCAAACATGAGCATTTCGAAAATTGCTTTTGGTTTTATTCTAAAACCTTCTTTAACAGTACTCATTTACTCTATTAAGACGATGTACAACTTCGCACTACACACAAAAAAAAAGGCATGAAGTACCCAAACTTCGGTTCCGCTCGTCAACGCTACCACGCTTTCGAAATTAGTGGGCGTACCAACTCTTCATTTACGACTTACGTGCTCATATCTTAAAAAAAACTCCTTTCACGCAGTTGGTGGACCGATGCGGGTCACTGCTTCTGCATAACGCCTAACGGTTCAGTTAAAAGCTTAACTAAAGCCGCTTACAATGCTTAAAAACAGAAATGAAAAACAGTAATGATTTAATTGATTTGTGGGGTTTAACGTCCCAAAACCACCATATGATTATGAGAGACGCCGTAGTGGAGGGCTCCAGAATTTCGAACACCTCGGGTTCTTTAACGTGCACCTAAATCTGAGCACACGGGCCTACAACATTTCCGCCTCCATTGGAGATGCAGCAACCGCAGCCGTGTTCGATCCCGCAACCTGCGGGTCAGTAGCCGAGTACCTTAGCCTCTAGACCACCGCGGCGGGGCAATGAAAGAGAGTATTCATGCAAACTAGCCGTAGAGATGACACAGCAATACTGCTTTAAAACCGAAAATAAGCACACAAACATGCTTCCGAGAAAACTCCTGTGTCACATTCTCCAGCTCACAGCTGTCCCTCATTCTTGTATCCTGCACGCGGCGGTCGTGGTCTTGGCGTACTTTGAAAACGCCTGAGACTACACCATGTACGTGCTACCAGCTGAACGGCAGCGTTACGTCTCATTCGCAATTTCGGCCGACTTCTGCCGATCTGGAGGAGGGGATCCCAGCAACGCGTCGGAAAGAGTGGCGATGTCCTCTTTCTTGCACCCGCGTGGCGCTTATTTACTACGGCCCTTCTTCTAGGACCCCTTTGACACTCCCGTCCTCGCAAAGCTGTAAATCTCCGGCATGCATTCTGTCGCAAGGATGCGCGCCGTGGCCCATCCTTTTGCCGCTGGAGCCTTACTTCAAGCCACAAAGGCCTCTTCGATGAACTGGCCGATGAGCTACCCTTCTTTCTTTCGTCCGGCTGCTTGTCACCTCTGTCATCCCTTTGCTTGGTCGCGCGCGTACGCTTCGCTCTTACGGCGACATTTGCGACCGACCTTTTCCTCACTACTAGTAAGTGAGCCTCGGGTTGCGTCATCGGTGGAATTACAACCTAAGGGCGCTTCTGCACTACCTTCCATAGCACTTCGGCAGTTCGATTTCTTGACATTGTTGCCATGTCGGGCCGACTCACCTGTGCTGAACCTACACTCGCACAAGCTCTGAAACGTGCTGTCGATAGAACTAAAGTATCGACGCCTTCTATGCGATTGCCTTCGCGAAGAACCTGCCTTCCCTTTTATTTTCATCCGGCGTCTCGGATGCATGCAAAACAGTTTTGACGCTGACGCAAAACACGTAGTACTACTTGCTACGCTCAAATGTTTTGAGCCTTCTTTACCACGCGTATTAATCTTTGTCTCTCTCGCTGCTCTCCGGCGTCTTTTGCGTCTGTGCCAATTTTTCCGGCTAGTTTCCGAGCTTTCGGTTCGCATTTCAATGTCTTCGACCCTCTCACTGTTTTTGTCAGCTGTCCCACTCACGCAGTTTAAATCATTTTCGACCAAACCATCTTTATTCTCACACTCACTGGCGGATAGGTTAACACACTCAGGAACAGTGCGGATGTTTTCCTTCAAACACTCTAGCTCGCATGGCTGCGAGCAGTCTACAACCGTACTTTTTCCCTCGCACTCTGCATTCGCAGCTTCTCCTAAGCTTTCTCCGTTGTTCTTGATCACTTTGACCTCATTTGCAAGATCCACCATCACGACAACCACAGTGGAGGTCTGTACCAGCTTTTCTACAGCTATTTTAGCTGTTTCGCGAGCATTTAACTCGCACAGCACCTCGTCGCACTCGCTCTGGCGTTCGGCGCCATCTTTCTATCGAGCAGCATCTTTCGCAGCTCTCACATTCGGTTCATCTTTGAACCTGCTGCTGCCTTCACACATGCTAGCCTTCTCTACGGCTCTGAACTGCACCGCACTTTACAATGTCTGAATATTCCGTCTCATTGCCTCGACTTTCTGGCCGTGGCACATGACATTGCAAAGCCATTAACGCACATTTTTAATGAAATGATATCATCTGGTATCTATCCTGATAGGCTAAAAATTGCTCGTGTGACTTTACTTCATAAAGGCGGCAAGTGTAATGAGTTGGGTAATTATAGACCAATATCTGTACTATCAACATTTGCTAAAGTTGCAGAAAAAGTCTTATGCACGCGATTTAATAAATTTTTGTCAGCGAAAAGTGTTATTGTAGAGCAACAGTTCGGATTTCAAAACGGAAAGTCTACAGAAAAGGCACTTGTACGAATAAAAGATAAAATCATCCAAAATATTGAAAACAGGTTATTTACAGTCGCTATATATCTAGATTTCCAAAAAGCATTCGACTCCATCAAACACGAAATTTCATTCCGTAAACTTGAAGCATACGGCTTTAGAGGTAAAGCACAAAATCTTATCCGTAGTTATTTGCACAATCGACTACAGTACATTTGTCTCCAGGATGCTCAATCTGAAGAAACTGTAATCAAATATGGTGTGCCCCAAGGCTCTGTACTGGGCCCTCTACTATTTATAACATATGTGAATGATATTGTTAATATCCTTTTTACTGGGGAGGTATTAATGTATGCTGACGATACAAGTGTTTTCTTTTCTGGGAATGATTTGAAGGAGCTAGAGGCGATGTCAAACAACTGGTTGAAAGAGCCTAATCTCTGGGTATCTTCTAATAAACTAAAAATAAATGTTAAAAAGACAAAGTTCATGCTTTTCTATCCTAAAAATAAAGAAGTAGATTACATTATGAAACTATACTACGGCGATTCGCAACTAGATCCAGTACACAATCATTCGTTTCTAGGCGTTTCTTTTCAATCAAATTTAAGTTGGTCAATACACGTGAACAATGTAAGGATGAAGGTAGCGAAGTCTATAGGCATGTTGAACCGTTTACGTAACTTTTTAACAACTAACTTAAAGAAGGAATTGTATTTTTTCATAGTACATTCTCATTTTAGTTACTGCTCGTTAGTGTGGGGAACAGGAATTAAGACTGATAATGAAAAGCTTTCTTCTTTACAGAGGAAAGCAGTTAGACTACTTAATTCGGGGTATAATGTTGATGCGTCAGCTCTCATGTTAAAGTACAGAATTCCACAATACTGCCTTGTTTACAAAATAAAATATTCGATGTACATATATTGCAAAGTATCGGGAGACTGGGGTTCATTTAGCCGTCACTATTTAAGCAGGAACACCGGCCACGACCTTCGTAAAACACACATAGTTGTGGAAAGAACACGCACAAACTATGGAATGCAAACAATAGAATTCCAAATTATGAAGTTATGTAATGAGCATCCTGCAATAATTGAACTAGCACGATCGTGCACCAACTCAAAAAATTTCAAAATGAAAATTCGGTCCCTCTTTAACACTTAGGATAAGTGCACTCTCAGCACGGTAGGGTGAGCTACAGTCTCTCATACTATTTGTATGTATATATTTTTGTGTATATATATATATATATATATATATATATATATGTTTATGTGTGCTCAGCAATGAATACTATTGTTATAATGGTTATTTCTATTGCTCTTTTTATTTGTATGTATATATTTTTGTGTATGTCTATATGTTATGTGTGCTCAGCAATAATTTCTATTGGTACAATAGTGATTTCTTTTGTTACTTTTTTTATTTGTATGTATATATTTTATGTAGGTATATATGTTTATGTGTGCGCATTGCAATAATTTATATTGTTTCTATTGCTACTGTTACGCCCAGCACGAGCAGGACCATGTCAGGGGGCTAACCACCTCCTTTTGTCCTGACTGCGGGCAATGCTTTTTGTACTGTCCGAAAAATGAATATATATACCCAGACAACACTCGATGTCCTGAGGTCGTCCTCATATGGTACAATCATCCTCGCACAATTCTCATTGACCTTAGTACTTACTGAGACGACACAAGCTGGTTTGCCCCGGAAACGTCTTTTCGAGTGCTTTCTGAGGACAACAATTGGTCCGGAAAAGGTCATGTTAAGGATCTTTTGGAGATGACAAAAGCATTGCACTGAGCACTTAGATATAATTCCTGAAGACTTTTGCGCACCAACTAGATGCATTTCATACGTGAAAACTTTCTCCACACGTTTGTTTCTTACAGTCACAAAGTTATTGTATATTTCCGCCACGTTTTTTTTGCAGAAAATTTTCAAATTATGCAACGCGCTTAATGAGACACACGTAATCAATTGACTTAGGTATCGAACCTGGTATTGCGAAATGTCCATTTGAAACAGTGTGTTCTTAAATGTCACAGCCCTACCATTGTCATTATACGTCGCTGTAGCGCGTAGTAACAAACTAGCAGCTGGCAACCATTGACTATGCGGCACCATTCTAGATAGTCAAGTAGCCAAGCAATTCCAAGTCAACTGACTGTCAAAAAATGGCAGCGGCGGTCTTGTCAGAGAAAGTCACGGAGTGGGGAAAGTGCAGTGAACTAGTGAAGGTTCGTGTCCTTTGTTGTTTGTGCGCGTGGTTAAAAGTGAGATATGTGTGAGAGTGTAAGTCGTAGGTGATGACGGTAGGTAAATTGTCATGTTGATGGGTGCACTGGGCTGCTCAACATTCAGACTGATCATGGATGCATTGTCACCAGCCGACCGCGGCGAGGTGTGGTTCGAAGCAGCCTGGAACAACAACCAATCGCGATCAATTGGGCTTCGAAGCAGCCTGGTCGAAACGTGAAAAGATCGACTTCTGCATCTGACACATGGCCCGGCAAGTCAAGTGAACGCCCGTGTCGAGTGTACTGATAGCCTGTCATGCGGAGCCTCAAGCACTAGTGAGTGCATTGGGCGCGATACACGTGGTGATGAGGACACTGTGTCAAACCTTCGAAGAAGATTACAAACGTAGTTGATTTAGCTGTGTTGACTGCCTTGATACTGCTTTTCTTTTTCAGACTATACGCTTACTCGGATGCCTGACAAAGCTGTCTATTGTGATTGGTTACTGTTAAATAAATAAATTTCAGTCAACAAGCTTTGTTTGTTTTACTCTAAAAGTCCAGCACTGTCACCTCTCTGTTGATTGGTACAGTATATATACTCGAGACTTCGCCGGTGTTTTTCTTTTGATGTATGAAAATGTCATGAAAAGAAGTAAATCCTAAGTAGTATCACTGCCCACAGTACCAAACCGGCCACGCTATCGTTGTTCTGAAAAGATACTGAAAAAGTCCTGAATTGTTGTTTTGAGGATGTGCTGAGATTGTTATGTGTACGGACAAGGGGACGGGATAAGTGCCTTTCTAGTACCATAAGAGGACATTCTGAGGGCATCGGATTGTCCTTACGGGGGCATACTGAGGATGTCTTGAGGTTGTGTTTGTGTTGTCTGGGTAGTTCAATCTCTAGGTCGAGTACTCGCTCACGCTCTTTGCTATCTCGCTCACGTTTTTCTCTTTCCCTTCTTTCCTTTTATTCTCTTTCTTCTTTCTATTTCTCGAAAGTCTCTACCACGTTTTTAATCTCCTCCTCACTGGCTTTCTGCAAAATCAGCCTCACAATCGGTGTCCTGCCCATTCCTTCCTCTACTTAAATTCCTAGATGCTTACTCACAGCCAAAAGTTCCCCTCTCAGCATTGACCTTCACGCCATGATTGCTGTTTTACATTGGTCCTGCGTCTCACACATAATTAGGTGATCCCTTCAACTTAATACTCACAAATAGATGATCTCCCTAATTCACACACAATCCAGCTTCTACTTGACTCACTCACAAAACGAAGCCTGGAAAGTCAAAGCAAAAACCAAGCACTTACCACAACACAGCACCGTGTCGTGAGGTCCATCTCACTGCTGCCAACCAGTTGTTAAGGGTTCGAGGTTGATGGTAGAAGGTACGGCGTCTTTCTTTACAGTAGCTGGCTCCCCGCCGTCGTCCGCATAGCCGATCTTCGCTAGTGAGGGGACGCGTTAAGAAAGATAGAACGTAAGGTTTATTTACATGATAGTTGAAAGAACTGTACAGAGATTCAGCAGAGAATCAGCTATGTACAAAGATTCAGCTCATGATGCAGTGATTATTTACAAAAGTCTCCGGCTTTTATAGCCCATCGTCCCCTCACATGGAGGTCCGAAGAAGGCGGTGACCACCCTTGCCACAAACAAGGTGACGTGACGTCTCAGCGGTCCACCCACCAGAAAGGATACAGAAATTGGGCCACTCGTGGGAAGAAGAACGTGAGTGAAAATGTGCAATGGTCATCACGAGTGCACCACACAATGACGCACCCGGCCTCCGCCTTGAAGGCACCGCAGGGCGAGGAAGTAAAGTCCGGAGAGGGAAAGTTGAGCTCCTCCGGGGAGATGGCCGCTGACACGAACGTCAGCAGTGGTCCATGGCTGCTTTTAGCTACAGGCTTCCAGAACTCTCTCGAACATGGCAGTTCATACGCTCGATCTTTGAGAACGGCTTCTTTGACGTCTTCCCACGCTTCCGGACTACGGCGCTTTTTTGACGATTTCGCGTCGGCGACGACAGCCGAGTCGAGAGGTTGACTCCATGAGAACCTCCACGTGCAGTGGCGCCGTCCCACGCTGTTCAAATCCGTTCACCAAAAGGGTTGTCTTGCGAAGTTTTCGTTGTGACCCGACCACTACCTGGAACATCTACAGGACAGCGTCTTGGAAACTGGGCGCCGATGGGGTTGAAAGCATCCTAGCAGACCGGCTTACGCACAATAGCATCTGCCCAGACAAATTGCTGGGCCAATCGTAATTGTGCAAAGAGATGGCACAAGCAGCATGTGTCAACAAAAGGAAGGGTGCCTGCAGTCTTTGTGGTTGTCTTTGCAGTACACAGTGGCTAGTACATCTGCACTGCCAATCAATATCATGTTCCTTTGATACACAATGTGTGGCGAAATGTTTACTAAAGGCTTACCCTACAAAGTGACTGGGAAGGAACGCTGTAGTGTCGGCAACACGGCACGACTGGGAACAACGAACACACTCAACCCATGCCACACAAGAACTCCTTTATTGTGGTGACAGTCGTTTTTGTGAATGTCAAGGGTACCGCCATCTCTTGATGACAGCGGAACGTAACTAAGGTAACGTAGTGTCGACCTTTGACACTACATCAATGCCTCCCTGAAATATTGTCGGTCGTCTGAAATATAGTACTGAAATATTGTCGGTCGTCTTCAGTTTCTTGCGGACCTACGAAGAGTTAGTGATCCACCAGCCCGTTCGGCGCCATCAACAGGAGCACAATCACCACCACTGGAGCATTATAACTATTACCACGCACTGTAGCACTATCACCACCACTATGTACTGAAGCCCTATCACCATCACGATCGTCAGCATTAGGAGCAGGGTGCTGGCGAAGCTCAGAAGAGCGAGTCATTCTGCTAGGCATCGGTTTACTTTGCACCGTGTCGTTGGAGTGTCCGTTGTCGTCCCATTTTAGCGCATGGTGCGACAAATATTCCTTGGGAACTGCAGTCAATTGACAGGCATTCCACGTGCGACAATTTTCAAGGCTGAAGGACCAGAGTCCTATTCGCTTGAGAACTTTCAAAGATCCAAAAGTGGAATTGCCTTTCGGACCAGGGACTGGCTTTTTGACCCTCACGTACCTACTTTCCCACTTGGAACTTGTGTACTTAGGCAGCTCTCGGCCGGTCAACATAATCCTTGCTTTTACGTTGGCGCTCTTTCACACTCTTGTGAAGTGAAGACATCTCCCGAGCGGGATCTCCAAAGAAGTTCGTAGTGTGATAGCCAACGACATCCAAAGATGTCCTCATGTGTGGGCTATGTAAAAGCACTGCCGGAGAGAGTCCAGTGGTACTGTGAGGAGTGGCTCTGTATATTCTCAAGTACTCTGTAACAGTACTTTTTTATTGGGCGCTGCTCCAGTATTGCCAACTGAGAGTATGATTTGAGGACACGGTGAAACCTTTCGACCTGTTTGTTCGTTGGCATGGGGGTGATACACAGCCGAAAAGCTGTGTTTGATACCCCTCTTTTGAAGAAAAGACTGACATTCTTGAGATGTAAACTGTGGTCTGTGATCCGAGACGAGCTCAACCGATAGCCTTCCCGTGCAAATATCGACAAGAGGAAGTCAAGCACTGTGCGGGAGGACACTTCACGTCAGAAGGATACTTTCAGCTACTTCGAGAACTAATCGACTACAGAGATGAAAAACGATAGTCAGCTGATGCACGCTAAAATGGCCCAACAACATCAATAGCTATCTTGCTCCAAGGCCGATCAGGAAGAGCTACTGGCTGCAGTTGAGTGAGGTAGCTCTTAACACTCTTGTCTGCAGCTTGGCAGGTTGCACAGCTGTGGATAGCACTCTCAACCTGTTTGTCGAGACCTGACCACCAGTACTTTTCGCGGAGCCATTTCTTTGTGTTCACTATTTCTGAGTGCGATTCATGGACCAGTTGAACAAATGCAGCTGTGAGCTTGGCTGGAACTACAACGCGTTCCGAGCGCATCGACAGGCCATCCACCACGTATAGTTCCTCCCGCACCTCATAGTAAGGTCTTAGTTCAGGCGGCGATGTTTTCTTGGTTGGCCATGTAGCCTGAACGAATTGAGCGACCTGCTGCAGCTTTCAATGCTCGGCTGTGGCAATACGGAGGTAATTGATGTGAACTGAAAACGTTGCGATGGACACTATTTCTTCTTCAATCTTAAGGCCGTCTTCTGTGCTTGGTACAGGAAGCCGGGACAAAGCATCTGCTACTTTGTTGTGTTCCCCACCCCGGAACTGTACAACGAAGTTGTACCGCAGCAGCCAAGCCATCCACCTTGCAAGGCGAAGTGGTCGTTTCCTTGTGACAATCACGTTAATACGACCTATAAAGCTTTTTAAAACAGCGAAAGAACAACCAGTCGTCCACAATGCGAATAGCGTAACGAGTGGGCAGTCTAATGCTACAACTCATCACAAAAGTTTGTTCTTGTCCCCCTATTAACTGTGGCGCATACCCACTGCAGCCATAATTCCTCATCGTCGTCAGCCACTGCATGGACAAAGGGCACAAAATTCCGCGCAAATCTTTAGCGGATACCACGCTTCTCAAAAGAATGACCAAAAACAGCAAAGCGAATGCCAACCTACTGCCCCAATATCTTTATTATAATTACCTAGTGGGTATCAAGCAAGTGTGCCTGCAGTAGTTCCCAATGAGCGTTTCAAAACAGACCCTGAAAGGCCGCTCTTCTAGCTTTCGCTGTGACTTTGCTGCGCTTTCCGCGCAGGCCTGGCATTATTTTTATTTGTATATTGGTATTTTGTGCGCAATTTTCCGGCGGGAGGCAAACACTAAAAAACTAAAAAAAGACTGACTAGGTCTTACCTCCTCGGTGAATCACCAATTTACCTTCGCAAAAGCTATCATGCCGGTTCACATTCTCCTCCATATTCTGCTTCACCCCCCCCAACCCGAACACGTGCACCGCTTGCCCCTTGTGCCGACTTGTAACGCGTGGGATGCTGTAATACGGATGGGCGAAAGCACACGCACAGAGTGAAAGAAAGAAATAAAAAACATGGAGATAAAAAAAGAAAGAAAGGAAAGAGAGTAAGAGAGAGAAAATGATATAAAGAATAAGCAAAAAAAGGAGAGATGAATAGAGGACGCAAGAAATTTAAAGAGTGTGAGAGAAAAAATAGAAAGAGCGAGAAAAAATAGTTTTAGAGAGAAATAAATAGCAAGAAACAAAGGCAAGAGACAGAAAGAAAAAGCTAGCAGTTGTTGTGTGAACGAATGCAGCCTATGAGTGAAGCTCCTTATAGAAATGGGATGCAAACTATTATGTACGTTTCAAAACTGTTCATTCAAGGCGTTTTCATCGAAGATTTCTGGTTTTTGCTTGGTCTAGAAGAGCACTGCTTTGTGCTATAGTGTAGTGGTACCGTGAGGGGTTTTATGAGAAATTCCTGCCACAAAAATCTACTATAGGTGCGAAACTTCTTGATGCTGACGTACAAATCCACGTCATTTAATAGGTTACGCAGCAAGACTCAGCACATCTTTTGAACGTCCTCCGGCACGTGAACGCACTGTCCCTTGACACCATAACCTCCTATAGCAGTTGTTCAGTGCCCACTACGCCATAATTATTTCTTTCTTGAATCAGCGAAGGGCCCACTACGCCGCTTTACGGCAACACGCGATCGTACGCCGCGTTTCACTATGCTGATGGTTCAGTTACTGATGATGAATAAGTATGTCCGAGTGTTTTGTAGTGGGCGGGCCTTTAAAACACTCACTCATTGTCATCGGTCAGCGAACTCACTCATAAATCGGCTCACTCAGACTCAGATCGAGCACTGAGCCTGAGTCTGAGTGAGTCCGGGCGTGTAATAGTATCGTGAGTCTGAGTGAGTCCGGTTGAAGAAAATTTTCGTGAGTGTGAACCCGAGTGAGTCCAAAGCCCACAATATTTTTTTCAGTGAGTCTGAGCGAGTTAAAGATACTTTTGCTGACCTAAAGTCTCATACAGTCATCTTCAAGATTACTATTAGCCTTACCTGGATTCATGCTTATACTCACGTCTATTTACAGGTATTCCAAAGCAGTTTCGTTCATACACCATTTAAATATTTATTATTAGAGGCGCGAATTACGTATGGGAGTGCCTTGACCTCCCCCCACCAAATCTTTGAGGAAGTTTCTCCGTTATTATATCTCATGATCTCATATCTTCCAAAAATGACCTTACCGGTTCGGAAGCCCTTAGAACTCTTTTTCGAAGATGCTATGCCAAATGACACCGAGAAGAGCACCGATTACGTGAGATATTGGTATTAAAGAGCATTGACATCATGGTCGAAAAAGCTAATCCTTGGCTGACGGACTCATGAGTCTACTCACTCGGACTGACTCAGATCGAGCCGTGAGCCTGAGTGAGTAGGGGTGAGTAGTCTTGGAGAGTCCGAGTGAGTCCGGCTGAAGAAAATTTTTGCGAGCGTGAGTCCGAGTGAGTCCAGCTCAGGGAAATTTTCGTGAGTCCAAAGCTCAAAATATATTTGGCGAGTGAGTTTGAGTGAGCTACGCAAGTTTTGCCGAACTATGCTCATTGCTCAATTCACATCGTCTGACACTTTGTGCGATTCGACGCTTCTGCCACGCATTATACAATGCATTAAGGAGACGCCTTCCACTACATGGCATTGATATAGTACTTTTTTCTGAAGCAATTTCAGCGACTCTCGTGGCTCTGCCGTAGAAACCTGATTGCCGCACAAATGGCCTCGGTTCGATCCTCATTCAGAGCTGAAAATTTCAAATGCGAAGCATATCCTTGCGTTCTAAAGACACATTGAGCATCTATCTATCTATTTGTCTGTCTGTCTGTCTGTCTGTCTGTCTGTCTGTCTGTCTGTCTGTCTGTCTGCCTGCCTGCCTGCCTGCCTGCCTGCCCACCTGCCTGCCCACCTGCCTGCCTGCCTGCCTGCCTGCCTGCCTGCCTGCCTACCCGCCCGCCCGCCCGCCCGCCCGCCTTTCCGCTCGCGTACACATTATGAGTCAAAAACTTGATTATGTACTCGCAACCACACTAAATGGCCTATACCAAAGATGTTGACGTTTTTAACATTACTAACAAAACCTTGCCGGGCATAATTATGCGATTGTGTTGGAGCCGCTACTCACGCTTCTTTGTGTGCAGGGGTTTCTCAAACACATGTTTTTTCTTTATGCACTGTTTTAAATAAGGTGATCGTAAATTGAAAACACATACATTACTGTTTTTCACTACGACATTGTCATTATTGTTAATTTGAGAATAGTGTCACGGGTTATCAATTACAGGTGGTTTATTTAAAAACACGGACAGTGGAACTTGTAGAGACGCTCTCAGAGAAGGCCGCTAAGATTGTCGTCTTCTTCACTCGCCTGCTCTGCGCCTTTCGAGCAAATCCACGTTCTTTGTTGTCGTCGCTATCTCGCCGCTAAATGCAGCTATGCACGCGGCATTACCCTCCCGCCAGAGTGAGCGTCGTCTCGATGCTCAACAGGTAGAGATACGGCCAGCAGGTGTTTACATCACTGAGAGTGGTAAAGTTTCATGCGGACCACGTGCACTGTCTCAGGCAGATGCTGGCGACGTTTCGAACAGGAGGAGGCGTCGGGCACGACTTCGTACGTCACGTCGCTAAGACGGCGCAAAACCTTGTAGGGTCCGAAGTATGGGCGTAGGAGTTTCTCAGAGAGGCCTCGTCGTCGTACAGGAAACCAAACCCAGACTCTATCTCCTGGTTGATAAATGACGAATCGATGGCGAAAGTTGTACCGTAGGGCGTCAAGTTGCTGCTGGTTCATTATTTTGACGCAGGCAAGCTGCCTTGCTTCCTGACGCGCTCAGTGAAGTCTGCGGCGTCTGTCTCTGAATCGTTGCAATCGCAAGGCAGCATGGCGTCAAACATTGTAGTAACTTCTCTGCCATAAATTTGTGCGAACGGCGTCATTTTTGTTGTTTCCTGGCGCGCCGTATTACACGCGAATGTGATGTACGGCAATATTCGGCCCCAATTCTTGTGTTACACGTCGACGTACATGCAAAGCATGTCAGCAATTGTCTTGTTAAGTCGTTCTGTAAGCCCATTCGTTTGTGGGTGGTAAGCTGTCGTCTTCCTATGCGCTGTGCCACTGAGCGTAAGCACAGTGCGCAAAAGCTCGGCTGTAAACGCGGTACCTTTGTCTGTTATGATGACAGCTGGAGCACCATGTGTCAGGACAATGTTCTAAATGAAGAACTGGGCCGCTTCAGCTGCTGTGCCACTCGCGATTGCCTTGGTCTCTGCGTATTGGGTGAGGTAGTCCGTCGCCACTATAAACCATTTGTTGCCGCTGTCCGATGTTGAGAATGGGCCCAGCAAATCGATTCCGATTTGAGAAAACGGGGTTTCTGGCACGGGAGAAGGATGTAATAGCCCAGCGGGTTTGACAGGTGGTACCTTGCGCCGCTGACAGTCAAATCATGTTTGGACGTAATGCTTCACCTCTGCTGCAATTATTGGCCAGTAATATTTTTCTTTGATGCATGTCAGTGTTCTTGTGAAGCCGAGGTGGCCCGCAGTGGATTCGTCATGGTAGGATTGTAAAGTTTCGCGGCGGAGAGCTCCAGGAACTACCAGCAGATAGCTTCTACCTGTTGATGAAAAATTCTCTTTGTACAGAATTCCGTCCCGTAAACAGAATGACGATAAGTTCTTTGAAAACACTCTTGGTGCATTGGCGGCTCGTCAGTTCAAGAATTTTATAAGCGAGTTGAGCTCCCGATCATATTGTTATTGCCGAGAAATAATAGCTGCATCAACAACTCCTAAAAAACCTGTGAATTCATCATCCCCTATAGCCGGTGATTTAATCGGTGACCTTGACAAACAGTCGGCATCTAAGTGTTGCCTTTTGGACTTGTAAACTACGGCCATGTCGTACTCTTGGAGCCGTAAGCTTCATTGTGCTAAACGTCCAGATGGGTCTTTCATGTTGGTCAACCAACAACGAGAGTGATGGTCATTTACGACTTGGAAAGCGTGGCCATATCAGTACGGGCGGAACTTCGCAACTGTCCAAACGACAGCCAGACACTCCTTCTCTGTTGTTGAGTAGTTGGACTCGGCGCGTGTGAACGTTCTGCTAGCGTAGGCAACCACTCTCTCCACACCATCTTGGCATTGGACAAGAACAGCACCTAGGCCAACATTGCTGGCGTCTGTATGGATGGCAGTTGGTGCATTCTCGTCGAAGTGAGCGAGGACAGGTGGAGTTTGTAGACGCTGTCGCAGCTCGTTGAACGAAGCTTCTTGCTCTTCACCCCATACAAATGCAACATCTTCTCTTGTAAGGCGGGTGAGTGGGGAGGCGATGTGTGCAAAGCCTGCTATAAATCGCCGGTAGTAGGCGCAGAGACCCAGAAAACGCCTGGCCGCTTTCTTATCAACAGGCCTTGCGAACGTTGCGACGGCTGCCGTTTTATCTGGGTCAGGCTTCACACCTTCGCGACATATCACGTGTCCCAGGAACTGGAGTTCTTCGAAGCCGAAGTGGCATTTTTCCGGTTTGAGTGTGAGTCCAGCGGACCATATGGCTTGAAAGACTGACAGTAGCCGCTTTAGATGCTCTTAAAACGTGGCCGAAAAAACGATCACGTCGTCGAGGTACACAAGGCATGTTTTCCATTTCAGGTCGGACAGAATGGTATCCATTAGTCTCTGAAACGTGGCTGGGGCTGAGCATAGACCGAAAGGGAGGACTTTGAATTCATAAAGCCCGTCTGGCGTAACGAAGGTGGTCTTTTCTCGGTCACGCTCATCTACTTCTATTTGCCAGTATCCACTTTCAAGGTCCATTGACGAGAAGTAGCGCGCATGCCGTAGCCTGTCCAACGAGTCATCGATCCGTGGTAATAGATAAACGTCTTTTTTGTAACATGGTTCAGCTTACAATAATCGATGCAGAAACGCAAGCTGCCATCTTTCTTTTTCACGGGTACCACTTGCGATGCCCAAAGACTCTTTGATGGTTGGATTACATCACCCTCTAGCATCTTCTTAACTTGATGCTGGATTACTTCACGTTCTTTCTGAGCGACGCGATATGGGTTCTGTCGGATCGGTCTTGCTGTGTCTTCCGTAATGATGCGATGCTTAGTCAGAGGCGTTCGACCCACTCGTGTTGTCGATGAGAAGCAGTCCTTGAACCGGTCGAGCCACTTCTTAAGACAGCATCTTTCAGTCGGTGTGAGACTCGAAACGATATCGACTGGTCGTGTATGTGGAGGTGATTGATCTGTGGCTTCCCCTTGCATGAGAAGACAGCCGTGAGAGCAGTCGAGCTCTTCGAGGTACGCCACAGCCATGCCTTTACCGATGTGCCGGCGCTCATTCGAGAAGTTGGTCAGAAGCACCTCTGCGCGCCCATCCACTAAGCTGACGATGCCACGAGCGATGGCGATGCCTTGGCGAAAAAGAAGGGCAGTGATGCGTTCGGCTATGGCGTCTTCATTACAGTGCACGCCACAACACACGGAAACAAGACTACATGACATTGGTGGCACGCAGACGTCGTCGTCGACCACACGTAACACCCTGGGTTCTTGGTCTGGATTATGGGTCACAGACTTTTCAGCGGCGAATGTGATCACACCATCGCGTATGTTGACCACAGCACCGTACTCTCTTAAGAAGTCCATTCCCAGTGTCATAGGTTTGTAGCACTCCGGTAGGATCAGAAATGTGACTACAAAAGCCACATTCTCAATCGTGAGTCTTGCTGTACATTTTCCCGTGGGAGTCATTATCTGGCCTACAGCATTTCGGATATAAGGGCCCGTCCATTCCATCCTGACTTTTTTGAGTTCGTCTGCCAATCCCAATCATTCACTCATTATGGAGAAGTCTGCACCCGTATCGACTAAGCCTATCACTTCAACGCCGTCAATCGTCACAGCGAGGTCGGCAGTCACAGTTTTCTCGGCGGAGTCTTCATCGTCGTCTCTCACGTGTTTTTATTTATTTATTTATTTATTTGTACCCTCAAGGCCTACAGGCATTTCAGAGGGGAGTGGGTTACAAGGTTATACAAAAAACTAAAAAGCAGCAACAAAAGTAGTAAGCATATAAGTACAAACATACATGGGCCCTAATCATACAATGTTAGCTAGAGCTGCACGAAACTGATGGTTGTCTTCGATTGCGGCGGTCAGTCCGGGAAGGCGGTTCCAATCTTGTGACGTCCGAGGAATAAATGACTGAAAGAAGGCATTGGTGTTGCATGGTATTGTTCCTACTTTGTGTCGGTGATCTATACGAGAAGAAATATATGAAGGAGGAGTAATTAACTCACTGAATAGGGGCGAATTATGGTAGTAAATTTTGTGAAAGAGACAGAGGCGAGAGTGTTTGCGGCGCGAAGTTAGAGTGGGTAATTGAAGCAAGTTTTTCATGGACGTGACACCTGCCGCACGAGTGAAATTACCGAGAATGAAACGTGCTGCGTTGTTCTGCACGAGCTCAAGTGATGCCACCAGATAGTCATGGCTCGGGTCCCAAATGGATGATGCATATTCGAGTTTAGAACGAACCAATGATTTATACAAAAGTGTTTTTAAAGAGGTAGGTGCAGAAAAGAAGTTGCGGCGAAGGTAGCCAAGCAGGCGATTAGCATTATTAATAACGGTATTAATATGAAGCGACCAGGTAAGATCAGTTGTTATGTGAATTCCCAGGTATCGGTACGACGTCACAGGTTCAAGAAGTGTGTTGTTAAGGTAATAGGAACCCGTCGAAAGGGCTGTTCTTGAAATGCGTAAGACTTTGCATTTAGTTGTATTAAGTTCCATTAACCATTGCTCACACCAGTTAGAAATTGCATTAATGTCCGATTGCAGTGCCATAACGTCGTTATCGTTGTTAATTTCTCGAAAAATAACACAATCATCTGCAAACAAGTGAATATTAGAGAGAACACAGCTAGGTAGGTCATTAATGTATATCAAAAACAAAAGTGGTCCCAAGACAGAGCCCTGGGGAACGCCGGAATGAACCGAACTGGGTGAAGAGTCATAGTTATTGGCTGTGACGAACTGGAAACGATTAGAAAGGAAATACTCAATCCATGCAAACAACTTAGGATCTAGATTTAACTTGCTTAGTTTGTAAAGGAGTAGTTTGTGAGACACTTTGTCAAAAGCCTTGGAGAAGTCGAGGAAGATACAATCAGCGGATGAACGGCGATCTAAAATTAAGTGTAGCTTGTGGGTTAATGAAAGCAATTGGGTCTCGCACGAGAACTTCTTTCGAAAACCATGTTGCGCGGGTGAGAAAAAAGAGTTAAATTCAAGAAATTTGACCAGATGGGAAAAAATTACATGTTCGAGAATTTTGCATGGAATGCTTGTTAGTGATATGGGTCGGAAATTGTTAGGCGTATGTTTGTTACCGGACTTATGGAGTGGCACCACCTTCCCGACTTCCCAATCCGCCGGCAGGATGCTCGTGTCGAGGGTCTGCTGGAATATTTTGCACAAAATAATAGAGGAATACACAACAGTACTTTTTAAGAACTTCGTATTAATAAGGTCAACACCGGGGCTCGATGAGGGTTTCAGTGACTGGATTATTATACATACACCACCTGAGTCAGTAACAATGGGGTCCATGGAGAGATAATTACAGTTCTGAAGTTCAGGTATTGAGGGGTTAGAAGAAACAACAAAGTTCTGGCAAAAAACTGCATTGAGTAGGGAAGAACATTCGCTACAGGGTATAATGGAACCATCTGGCCCAGTCAATGTAATACTATTCGTTTTAGAAGGAGTGATCACACGCCAAAATTTTTTAGGGTCGTCAATAAGCATAGAAGGAAGGGTGCGCTGAAGAAAGTGTGATTTGGCAAGTTTTACTGCTGCAATGTATGCTTTGTTGGCGGTTGTGTATGCGTTCCATCGGTAATCACTCAGGGATTTTTTAGCCAGACGATAGCAGCGCTTTTTTCGATTAGACAGCCTGTTTAACTGCTTGTTGTACCAAGGCGCCTCCGGGTTGGAATTTATTGTGCGCAGAGGGATGTACTTATCAGTTAGTTCGTGAACTTTATTTTTAAATAGGTTCCAGTTTTCTTGAACGGTACGCGTATCAAAATGCAACAAGAAAATCTCCAGAAAGCAAGCTAGTTGGTTGTTAATAGTTTCAAAGTCTGCTCTTGAGTAGTCGCGAATTTGCTTAGTTGAGGTCGTAGCCTTGCTTAGTGGAACGTTTATATTAAATGAAAGGAGCGAGTGGTCGCTCAGACCGGGTAAGTATGAAATCGGGGAAGCAAAATTAGCGTGCGTAGTTAATATCAAATCTAGTATGTTCGCGGTCTCTTGCGTGGTTCTAGTCGGTTCAGAAACGAGCTGGGAAAAAGAAAATAATGAACAAAGATTGAGAAATTCTGTTGTTTGAGATGAAGGTGGTTTGGATGCGAGGGTTTCCGAGGACCAAGAAATATGTGGGAAGTTAAAATCACCCATAAGGAATATAGGAGCAGTGGGGTGTCGTGTAGAAACAATATTCAGCGCATCGTGTAGTTCAGACACAAACGTTGGGGGATATGAAGGTGGACGGTAACAAACGCCCATAACAAATTTCCGGTGCCCAATGTCAACGCAAGACCATACAGATTCTAAATCAGTGTGAACGTGAATTAAGTGAGATGGATAAGACTTTTTGACAGCAAGTAATACGCCACCGCTTTGACGCAAAGTGCGATCGCAGCGATAAATGTTAAAACAGGACACGTCGAAAATTTCACTATCATGAATGTGTGTGTGCAACCATGTTTCAGTGAGTGCTACGATGTCTGCGCTAACGGTGTTAATGACAGAGTTAAGGGATTCCCGTTTGCTTGTTACACTGCGAGTATTTGCTAGAATTACGGAGACACATGGCGTCGGTGCTCTAGCTCCCCTCGCGTGTTCCTAGCTGGTGGGCCTGCCGGACAACGCAGACGCACTCGCCAAAAGCGGTGCGGCGGACGTGGCATTGGGAAGTGGCGCAGTAAGTGGCGCCCGTTTTATTTCTTTTACGCTGTCAGACACGGTATCGTACATGAAGCACCGGTCATCTATTATTAGTTTGTTATAGCGCAATTGGAATTGGGGAGAGTGGGGTTGGCCTTTGCCGAATTCTACAAGTTTCTTTCTAGCCTGCCTAGTTGCGACGGAGTAATCTTCCGATACCGCAATGTCTTTAGTTTTTAAAACAGCGCGGTCGGAAAGAATCGCTTCCTTCATCTTGAAGCTGCGAAATTTAATGATGACCGGACGAGTTTTGGAGCTGGAAAAGGTGCCTATGCGGTGAACGCGATCGACATCGTTTTCAGTAATGGCTTTTCCTGTCGCACTTGATAGTGCAGCTAGCGTCTTCTTCTCCGTGTCTTGCCACGATTCCCGCGAGTCCGGGATGCCATGAACGAGCAGGTTACTTCTCCATGACCTGTCCTCTAGGTCGTCCAGGCGAGATTGCAAGACGTCCTGCTGCGACATCAAGCGTTCTGCGGCGTCGCTGACAGCCGCCAGGTCACCACTCATCTGCTCTATCACATCCGACTTTGATTCTAAGCATTCAAGACGGCCGAAAATGTCAACCAGCTTTGTTTCTATTGCCTGCTGGCCGGACTTGATTTCTCTGATATCTGTTTGAAGATCCGCTTGCCCCTTAGTTAATGCGATTGTCCGTTCGTTGATGTCTTTGAGTATCTGAAGCATTGTGTTCATTTTCGGCAGCAGTAGGGGATTTTAGGCAATTCGACGGCTTGCAACCTTCCCCCCAGAGGTCACTGCTTTCAGTTTCCCCGCCGTGGGCTGGGAGACCGACCTCTGACGGTGTCAGCAAAACTACGGCGGCTTGGTGAACCAAAGCGAGCCGGGGATGGTGAGCGCGCCCGGAAGGTACAAGAGCCTTCCCGCCTACCAGCCTGGTCGCCATCGATGGCGGCACGGCTTTCGTCGAACTGTCGGCGCGTAGCTGTAGGTGCACTACCGCGGTATTCAGCTCGGCGATGTGGGCAAAAACGGTAAATGTGCCCTGGCTCTCCACAGTTGTAGCAGAGTGGTCGGCGTTCTGCAGTGCGCCATATGTCGGTCTTCCGCATATAGGGTCGCCTGACAGAATCCTGCTGAGCCCAGGCTGCCACAGGATACGGTTTGAGGTACTGCGGCGCTAGCATGGGCGTGGGTCGACGAACAGCGTCTGCATAGCTGTATCCGTTCGGCAGGTAGGATACTTCTGGAGCCAATGGACGACGCACAGCGTCTGCCTATGTACACGAGTTTGGACGGTGCGGTGGAGCGGAATATTGATGAGGAGAGGCAAACGCTTGTCAAAGTCAATGGCGAACGACTTCAGCGACGGAGGCTACCGTGGACTCCTGTTGCGGGGGCGCCTGTGACTGCAGTGTGTATTTTGTGTTCTCCTTCGCGATCTCCTCACGCACGATCTGTCTAATCAGGTGGCGTAGAGAAAACTTGTCGTTTGCGGTAAGTGCGGTGGCGCCTGCAGCTGCGCCGGTGGCCGGGCGATCAGACTGTCGGTACCGTCGCTGCAGCGCACGCTCTATTGCGGTGGCCTTCCTGCTGAACTCGTCCACTCTTGTTGGCGGATTGCACACAAGACCAACAAACAGCTGCTCTTTGACGCCCCTCATGAGATGAGTTAGCTTTTGAGCCTTGGGCATGTTGGGGTCCGCGCATTGGCACAGACACACCATATCCTCAGCAAACATGGCGACGCTTTCATGCAGCTGTTGGGTGCGTCCTTCAAGAAGGCGTTGTGCGTTTTCGCGTCGGTCCGCGTTACCGAAGGTGTCACGAAACCGACGACAAAACTCCTCCCATGTCGTCAATGTTGCCTCCCGGTTTATAAACCACGTCTTCGGGCCGTCTTCAAGGGCGAAGTATACGTGGAAGAACTTTCCATCGAGACTCCAGTAGTTCGATTTAGCTACCCGTTCAAACTGCTCAAGCCAGTCTTGCGCATCTTCGTTCGACCGACCATGAAATGGTTCAGGAATGTGCATATTCTGAACCGTCACCTGTGCAAGACTCCTTGCCATTTCTTGAGTAGGGTAGGCTGTCGGAAGTGTTGCTCACTCTAAAAGGCCAAATTCTGGTTCAAGACCTTCAAGGCGACGGCTTGAGCGGTGCACAGGCGTCCACGCGTGGCTGTCTCGTAGGGCTGGACTCGGGGCTTCTCACAGGGTCGCTGATCTTGAGGTGGTAGTACCCAGCTCCTCCAGCAGTGTCGCGGGTTATAAATTATAGGGGGTTTATTTAAAAACACGGACAGTGGAACTTGTAGAGACGCTCTCAGAGAAGGTCGTTAAGGGTGTCGTCTTCTTCACTCGCCTGCTCTGCGCCTCTCAAGCAAATCCACGTTCTTCGTTGTCGTCGCTATCTCGCCGCTAAATACAGCTATGCACGCGGCAATAGGCCAAACTTGCTGTTATAATTCGTTCATTAACTTCTGCTGTACGGGTGACCAGAGCTTAGTCAAGTTAAGCCGCGCTAGCACAACTTTTAATTTCAGCATTTGCAATGTGCTTTAATTGATATGTGGGGTTTAACGTCCCAAAACCACCATATGATTATAAGAGACGCCGTAGTGGAGGGCTCCGGAAATTTCAACCCCCTGGGGTTCTTTAACGTGCACCAAAATCTGAGCACACGGGCCTACAACATTTCCGCCTCCATCGGAAATGCAGCAGCCGCAGCCGGGATTCGAACCCGCGAGCTGCGGGTCAGCAGCCGAGTACCTTAGCCACTAGACCACCGCGGCGGGGCATTTGCAATGCACTTTATTGTGTACTGCGAAAATGAAATTTAGATGTGATGGACTAGATTAGATCCAATAAACATTACATACGTACTCCTATGATAAGCAGCGACAGGACTCTAGCCGACTATGCTCGGAGAAACACAAAAGGGGGAGACGACACACCAGCGGTGTGTCGTCTCCCTTTCTGTGCTTCTCCAAGTAGTTGGCTAGAGCCCCGTCACCTCATCTTCTGTGCTTGTCCGAATAGTTTGATTAAACCCCCTCGCAATTAGCACCCGACAAGCTCAGACAAGCACAATTCTATGACAATGGCAGCACATCGTGTTAACGTCGATTGTAGTTGAGCGCCATTCACTGACGTTGATTTATGTAGCACTGTTAGGGGCTGCCATCCTAGCAAACACAAGCGCTACATTTAATTAAGCCAGGGCTCGGTAAAGATACTTTAAAACTGTGTCACGATACGATATAATTGTACCCCAAGGTATTTTGATATATTTGAATTTGTACAGAATGGTGAAATATGTCGCAAATGGAAATCACTATTTCAAAGATTAAACACATGCGATTCGCTTCAACTGTTCGTCCGAACGCAAACCAATATAAAATACGCGGTGCTACCTTCTGCCCAGGATCCTCAATTAAATACCTTGGTGTATCTTTTACGTCAAACATAAGCTGGAATGCGCACATTGAACACTGTGGGAATCGAGGCTAGCCCGTCATCTGTGCACGGGCTTTGTTGCCTTTTTCTGCGTTTTCATGTCATGAAATGACTCCACTTCTCCGCGGTCAGCCGCACTGGGAGAGAGGGGAGTGACATTTAACCCCACTCACCCGGTAGCGGATGTCGACTATGGCGTCGTGCGTGGAGTATTTCGGAACGTTTCACGCACGTGCGCGTCGGGAGTGAGTCAGATCTCTCCGGGACGACTAAAGTGCAAACCACTGGCACGCGTACGCTCGCGTCTACGCGTCAAAAGCGTCAAATGCGCCTCTCGGCGTCGACGTCGGAGGGGCATACGCGAGCAGGCGCGAGGGATCAAGCCGGGCTTAATATTTCGCCTCGCGTGCGCTACGTCACCACGCGTACAGTGGCGCCAATCAACCAGAGGCCGCGATGACTACGAATGCTGTGCCTAATGGCCGCCGCTTCGAAGGCACAGTCGAGTGCTGAAAGGAAGCATTAAAACTACTCCAAACGTTCCTGAGTGACCGCTTCGTAATCTAGAACGACAACGAAACGACGAACGACTGCGAGTGCTACCAGCGTGAAGCGGTTTCGTGCCGAGTTCGAGCGACGCCGACAAATCCAGCGAATGCCGGCCGGCTATGCTAGCGCCGGTCCCGCGTGCGATCGTCGGCTGAGCGAAAGGAGCATGTCGGTGTTCTTGTGCTTTGATCTGTGACTTTCTGTGCTAAAAACGAGTGTTAAACAGACTTTGGAGGTTCGAAGGTTTGAGCGTGAGCCCTCGCCTACCGTGGAGGCAATTCAGATCGGTGTCATCTGCATCCAGCGCAGGCCTCTACCACCTAGTTCGTATGAACCAGCACATGCGAGGCACATCGGCTGAAAAAACTCTACGGTAGTTTGCGTCACAACATAGACACCATATACGACACCCGAAATATCGCGTAGTTCATACGGAGGAGTTTTTATCTGCACTGCGTTTGTTTTTACCATCGGTATTCATCATCGCTGAAAGCGAAACTCGCACTAGCCAACACATTTCCGTGATGTGAAAACGTACGTACTTATATAAGTGTATTCGCGAAACGTATGACGCGGAAACATTCGTTGGCTTCGGTGCTAATCGTTTTCGTGTGTTGCCAAGCTAATAACAAGAGTGCGCTGGTTGGTAGCAGTCAGATGTGACTTCGTGTCGGGTACCAGCGACGCTGACACATTGAGCTGTCAGCGGTCTCGTTTCCATTCACGTACAAGACAGAAACTCGAGCGTGCGTTGCTGTGGTGATCGAAAAAAAAAAGTTGCATGATTAAGTGCTGCTGGTATTGCCTGCTATTTCACTTCTCGCGTCTTCTGCTTCTGTGCCACACTCAGTAGCACATATGTTGTTTGGAGGCATTCTAACACACACATTCTTAATTTATAGTTCATTCTGATACTCATAGCTATAGGCATACAATGGCGCTTCTCCGTCGTTTTACAGTTTACGATAACATAACGCGCGTTCTGTTTACAGCTGGACAGATAACTGAAAACCTTGTGAGAAGTACCTGATTTGAAATCAGCTGCACGATGACACGATTGTGGTAAGAGAAGATCACCACATATATGCACAGAATGAATGAAGGTGCATTAGTATGGTGCTGCACTTTGTATAGTAGAAATGCAAAAAGTACCTCATGTGACTTATGACACCTTTCAGAGCTGTGCATGTATTTATCTGTGCCTCCAGACTGTAATGAGCTGAATATATTCGATAGTTCCGAATATTGAATATTTGTATGTGTTTCCAAGGAGTCCTTCATTTCTGTTCAGTTTTTTAGTATATGCATTAGCTTGGATTATATATACGCATTCACTTAAGCATATTCTGTTTAGTTCTGTTGGAAAACTTGCCAAAACTTTTGTACGGTGCTCTGGTGCAATCCTTTGATCAGTCAGTATCTGTCCCATCAAAAATTTTGGGCCTGCTTTATTGCATTATAGGGTATTTTGACAATTGATGACATGTGAAAGCCACAGTGCTTGGCTATAATTTCAAAACCAATGTCTGTCTCATCAAGAAGTGTCAGATGCATTTTGTAGATGTTAAAGGATATTTAAACTACCAGGAAAGTGCTGAAGTCTTCAACACAGCACTGATCCGCAATCACCACCCAGCTTAGAAGTCATTTGTAGAGCTCTCTAACACGTTCAAATAAAGTTATCAAACACTGGATTGATCTACTTGGTTTGATTCCTAATACCAGTGTGTCTGACTTTTTGGAGGCACTTGTATTAAAATAATGTCCTATTTCTCTCATTTATTACAGGGGTGCACTCAAGGGTAGTGATATTTGTTTACCTTCGCACAATTAATGTGATATTACTGTTTAAATCCTTTCATTTTGTATATATTGTCGCGGTGCAGCGCGAACCAAAGGCAGATGAACGTTGACACAGCGACTCTCAGCAGCCGAACAGCAAGATCGCCTTCTTTATCTTCAATCAGCCAGAGCTCTACTACCTGGTGTCCGCCAAATCCCCTTATTGTCGTTTTGGTCCACCAGTACACACGCGTCATTTGCCCTCCTCTTAATGAGCATCGCCCCGATGCTAAACCAGTAGTGCAGTTTTTTTTATCTGTTCTTTAGGAATTGTCTTGCGCAGTGACTACCTTTCATAAGGCTTCATGCGCACAACGTGAACTAGTTCAGGACGGTGCTGGCGAAGCCTCGTACTATATGAAGTGTCGGGGACGACCTCGTAGGTAACATCACTCAGGCGTCGCAGTACTAAATATGGCCCAAAGTATCTCCTCAGGAGCTTTTCAGAGAGTCCTCGTTTCCGTATGGGCGTCCAAACCCATACTTTGTCACCGGTCTGGTAAACGACTGTTCTGCGGCGAGAATTGTAGCGGCTCGCGTCGTACTCTTGTTGTTGCTGGATTCGCAGGCGTGCTAGTTGCCTTGCTTCTTCCGCTCGTTCTGTAAACATCTCGGCGTCCTGTTCGATGTCGTCCCATTCGTGCGCTAGCATCGCATCTAACATGGTTCGTACTTCCCTTCCGTGAATTAGGCTGAACGGGGTCATCTGGGTTGTTTCTTGCTTGGCAGTGTTGTATGCAAACGTGATATATGGCAAGATTTCGTCCCAATTTTTGTGTTCGACGTCTACGTACATTGAAAGCATGTCTTCAATTGTTTTGTTCAGACGCTCTGTAAGCCCGTTCGTTTGCGGGTGGTAGGCGATGGTCTTGCGATGGGTTGTTCCACTCAGCATGAGGACTTGTTCCAAAAGAGCTGCCGTAAATGCAGTTCCTCTGTCTGTGATTACGATGCTTGGTGCACCATGCCGCAGGACAACGTTCTCGATGAAAAATTGTGCCACCTCCGCTGCTGTACCTCTCTGGATAGCCTTTGTTTCAGCATAACGGGTAAGGTAATCAGTCGCGACAATAACCCAGCGGTTCCCAGCAGTAGAAGTAGGAAGTGGGCCCAAAATATCCATGCCAATCTGGTCGAATGGTGTTCTTGGGACCTGCACGGGCTGCAGGAGGCCAGCTGGTTTAGTCGGCGGTGACTTCCGTCGCTGGCAGTCGAGGCAAGTACGAACATGGTGTTTTACGGCTACGGTCAGTCTTGGCCAGAAGTAGCGCTGCCGTACTCTGGCCAACGTTCTTGTGTAACCTAAGTGGCCTGAAGTCACCTCGTTGTGGCATGCTTCGAGTACTTCGGAGCGAAGGGCTGCTGGGATGACGAGCAAATACGCAGATCCTGTTGAAGAGAAGTTTCTTTTGTATAGCACTCCACTCCGTAAGCAAAATGATGACAGCGCTTTTACGAAAACAGTTGGTGCCTTCTGAGATCTTCCCTCCAGGTAATTAATTAGTGCAAGTAACTCAGGGTCACCACGTTGTTGCTGTGCAATAGCGGTTGAGTCAAGCACACCGAGAAATGCTGTTTCCTCCTCATCGGATAGAGTTGCCGATTCAATGGGTGAGCGGGATAGACAGTCGGCGTCCATGTGGCGCTTTCCTGACTTGTGTACGACAGTCATGTCGTACTCCTGCAGCCTGAGACTCCAACGCGCTAATCTCCCGGTAGGATCTTTAAGATTTGTCAACCAACACAGTGAGTGGTGGTCGCTGATGACTTTGAAAGGGCGGCCGTATAAATACGGACGAAATTTTGTGACCGCCCATACCACGGCGAGGCATTCCTTCTCGGTTGTGGAGTAATTAGTCTCGGCGCGTGTTAGTGTTCGGCTTGCATAGGCGATTACTCTTTCTGTGTCTTCTTGCAGCTGCACAAGCACAGCTCCCAAACCAATATTGCTGGCATCCGTGTGTAGCATCGTTGAGGCTTTCTCATCAAAGTGGGCAAGCACTGGAGGCGTCTGTAGTCGCTGGCGGAGGTTCCTAAAAGCAGCTTCCTCTTCGTTGCTCCATTGGAAAGCAACGTCTTCTCTCGTGAGGCGGGTCAACGGTGATGCGATGTGTGCAAAGTCCGCGATGAATCGCCTATAATACGCACATAGTCCGAGGAATCGTCGGACAGCCTTCTTATCAGTCGGCACCGGGAACTGTGCAACAGCTGCGATCTTTTCAGGATCGGGACGAACGCCTGCGTGACTGACAACGTGGCCAAGAAATTGCAGCTCTTCATAGCAAAAGTGGCATTTTTCAGGCTTCAACGTCAAGCCCGCTGACCGTATGGCTTATAAAACTGCCTCAAGTCTTTTAAGGTGCTGGTCAAATGTTGCGGCAAAAACTACGACATCATCAAGGTAGACCAAGCAGGTTTTCCACTTCAACCCAGAAAGTACGGTATCCATAAGTCTTTGAAAGGTAGCAGGCGCTGAACATAAACCAAAGGGCAAGACTTTAAATTCATATAAGCCATCTGGTGTCACAAAAGCAGTCTTCTCGCGGTCTCTTGGGTCTACCTCGATTTGCCAATACCCACTCCTTAGGTCCATCGATGAAAAGTAACGAGCATGTCGAAGTCTGTCGAGAGAGTCATCTATACGGGGAAGTGGATACACATCTCTCTTTGTCACCTGATTGAGTTTTCGGTAATCTACACAGAAGCGCAGGCTGCCATCTTTTTTTTTAACGAGGACTACAGGTGACGCCCAGGGGCTTTTTGAGGGCTGAATGATGTCATCTTCTAGCATTTTGTCGACTTGCTCTTGTATCACTTCGCGTTCCCTTGCAGCCACGCGATAGGTGTTTTGGTGAATTGGTCTCGCCATGTCCTCGGTAATTATCCGATGCTTGGTTAGAGGTGTGCGGCCAACTCTTGATGTTGTCGAAAAGCAGTCTTTGAATTCGGCCAGTAGCTCAAGAAGCCTCTTTCGCTCGTTCTTAGGCAAAGTAAAGCTAACGTCAAGAACTGGTGTCGAATCAAGTTTTGGCGCCTCGTCGACTACTGCCAAGCAGCCTTCTGCGTCTGTGATATCGTCGAAGTAAGCGACGGCCATGTCTTTTGGAAGGTGCCGGCGCTCATCACTAAAATTTGTCAGAAGCAAGTCCGTGCGTCCAGCGGTGACACTGACGATACCTCTTGCGACGGAAATGCCGTGTGTGAAGAGGAGCGAGGTTATTCGGTCTGCTACTCCTTCGCCGTCAAACTGGACAGCGGCTGCCACAGAAACAAGCGTGCATGACCGTGGAGGGAGAACCACATCGTCATCAGTTAGACGCAATTGGTTTGGTCGCGCTTGTGTACAATCAGGTGCGCCCGAACTGTTGCGGAATGTAATCAAACTGTCTGGGATATTGATGACGGCGCCGTACTCTCGTAAGAAGTCCATACCAATAATTAGATCCATGCAGCATGCGGCGAGAACGACGAACGACGCAACAAAAGAAGAACCTCCTATGTCAATTCTCGCTGTGCATCTCCCAGAGGGCATCAATAACTGACCACCTGCCGTCCTTATTTGAGGGCCTGTCCACGGTGTCTTGACTTTTTTGAGGCGCATGGCGAGGTCCTGACTGATGATAGAAAAGTTGGCACCGGTGTCGACTAAGGCTGTTACTTTCTGGCCGTCAAGAAAAACACTCAGGTCAGTGGTCACAATGTCGTCGCTCTCACGTCTTGTCGTATTTAAAGCGTCGTGTAATGGGGGCTTTTCATCGTCATCTTCGTGGCCTGCAACCTTACCCCCGGAGGTCGCCGCCCTCAGTTTCCCCGTCGCGGGCTGGGTGACCTTCTTGCATTAACGTCCGCGGAGGTACGTCGGTGTGACGAAGGTGAATGAGCGGGAGAAGGAGAGCGGGATTGACGTCCCAGACCTGGCTGGCGGGTAGGTATTGCCTCCTCGTCAGAAGTACGGTATTCGTAAAAGTGAGAACGGGCTCCATGGAAAGAGGCGTCCTCCCGGCGTGGTATGTATTCTTCGTTCGCACGTCGATCGTCAGACCATGTTCGAAGCTGGCGGAACGAATCATTGCGGTGCCAGCAATGACGGGCAATATGACCTGCGCCTCCGCAGTTAAAGCATAGTGGACGTCGATCGATTGTGCGCCATGCATCTGTTCTTCGGAGCGGTGGACGTCTGAGCCTCAGTTCTTGCGACGATGCCCATGGTGCTGCTGTGGACGCCTGGTGGTACGTTGGTTGGCTTGGCGGTCGGCTCAGGGTCTGCTCTTGCCGCGGTGACCAAGGGGCCGTCGGCACTGGGTGATATGACGGCGATGTACCAGATGGTGAACGTCGCAGAGCATCGGCATAGCTCATGGCACGGTGCTCGTCCCCAGGACCAGCGGTAGAAAAGGCGTGGCGGATTTCGTCGCGTACCAGTTCAGCGACGGACGCAACGGGGGTTTGAGCAACTGGATTCCGGAACTTTTGAAGTTCTTCGCGAACTATCTCCCTAATGAGGTCTCGCAGGGAGCTTTGATCCTCAGGTATGGCGGCAGCATAGCATTGATTGGGGCGCTGCTAGACATTCGTTGATACTGCCTGCATCGTTGATGGAGCGCCCGCTCGATAGCCGTAGCCTCCTTGATGAAGTCAGCTACGGTACTTGGAGGGTGGCGCAGTAGCCCGGCGAAAAGTTGCTCCTTAACGCCGCGCATGAGGTAGCTTAACTTCCTATCTTCGCTCATGTTCGGGTCAGCTCGACGAAAAAGACGAGTCATATCTTCAGCAAACACAGTAACGCTTTCATTGGGTTTTTGAACCCGTAGCTCCAACAGCTGCTGCGCACGGTCGCGTCGATCGACATTGGCGAACGTATCGACAAGCTGTTGTCGGAAGTCGCCCCAAGTTAACAGACTGGCTTCTCTGTTCTCATACCAAATTTTCGCACCGCCGTCAAGGTAGAAATAGGCGCGCGAGAGCTTTTCTTGTTCAGGCCACAGATTAATCTTGGCGACACGCTCGTAGTGCTCAAGCCAGTCGTCCACGTCCTCATGGGCGCCGCCACTAAAGTGATAGGGAACCAGCGGTTGAAAGATGGTTACCTGTGAAGGCTGTGTTGGCAGGGGGCCTTGGGGCGCTGGTTGCGGACTGGCGTTGGCCATTTGGAGAGGTAATCGGCACTTGCGAGGTTTCGTAGAAGGCGTGAACTCTGGAGCGAGGCCTATCAGCCGCCGACTGAACCGGTGCACGGGAGTTGCAATGGGTGACAATGCGTCCGAGCTAGATGAACGGCTCCCAGTGGGAGTATGGAGCATTAGGTAGGGTTGCGTCCCAGCACCTCCACCAGTGTCGCGGTGCAGCGCGAACCAAAGGCAGATGAACGTTGACACAGCGACTCTCAGCAGCCGAACAGCAAGATCGCCTTCTTTATCTTCAATCAGCCAGAGCTCCACTACCTGGTGTCCGCCAAATCCCCTTATTGTCGTTTTGGTCCACCAGTACACACGCGTCAATATGTACGCCACTTTTGCAGTAGCCTCACAGTGAGCAGCCATATATGAAAATAAATAAGTATACCATCCGAAAGTGTTCCACGCTGTGCTCGGTTCCAATCTGGTCACTAATATCTGTTGCATCATGATGTGTCGGGTGTGTTTTATTGCATTAGAGAATATTTTGGCTGCCTTCCATGAAAGGTTCAGTTCCAGTGTTATGACCGATATCTGTGACTTCATGAAGAGTTGGGCGTCATTTGTCGTTTTAGAGAATACTTTGACTAAAGACAACGTCCAGAAGTCTTCCATACAGGATTCAGTTCCAATATTATGACCGATATCTGTGACTTTATGAACAGTTGGGTGTCATCTGTCGTTTCAGAGAAAACTTTGACTTAAGACAGCGTTCAGAAGTCTTCCACTAAAGATTCTGTTCTAATATTATGACCGATGTCTGTGACTTCATGAACAGTTGGGTGTCGTCTGTTATTTTAGAGAATACTTTGACTGAAGACAACGTCCAGAAGTCTTGAATTAAGGTTTCAGTTCTAATATTATGACCGATATCTGTGACTTCATGAACACTTGGGTGTCGCCTTTCGTTTTAGAGAATACTTTGACTGAAGACAACATCCAGAGGTCTTGCATTAAGGTTTCAGTTCTAATATTATGACCGATATCTATGACTTCATGAACTGTTGAGTGTCGTCTGTCGTTTTAGAGAATATTTTGACTGAAGACAACGTCAAGAAGTCTTGCATTAAGGTTTCAGTTCTAATATTATGACCGATATCTGTGACTTCATGAACAGTTGGGTGTCGTCTGTCGTTTTAGAGAATACTTTGACTGAAGACAACATCCAGAAGTCTTGCATTAAGGTTTCAGTTCTAATATTATGACCAATATCTGTGATTCATGAAAAGTTGGGTGTCGTCTGTCGTTTTAGAGAATACTTTGACTGAAGACAACGTCCAGAAGTCTTGCATTAAGGTTTCAGTTCTAATATTATGACTGATATCTGTGACTTCATGAACAGTCGGGTGTCATTTGTTGTTTTAGAGAATACTTTGACTAAAAACAACGCCCAGAAGTCTTCCATACAGGGGTCAGTTGCAATATTATGACCAATATCTGTCACATCATGAAGTGTCAGGCACAGTTAGTTGCATTAGAGCACATTTCGACTATGGAAAATGCCCGAAGGCATTCTACGCAGTATTTGGTTGCTATCTTATGGCCAATATCAGTTGTATCAATAAGAACCAGGTGTGCTTTGTTGCATTAGAGGATATTTCGAACACACACATCAGCCGAAAGCCTGCTACTCTGGCCTCAATTGCAGTCTTATGACTGACTTAAATCTGTCAGATCATGAAGTTGAAGGCGTGATTATTAAGTTGACTGATATAAAATATGTTGTGTAAATATACTGAAGGTACAAGCATATGCAAGATATTGTTAGTAACTTTGGTAGTGCAGGTATAGAAACCCGGTGGTTTGTAAACGTGATCAGGAGGGCAGCCACGCCTCATTCACCACAGAGAGGAGGGGGGGGGAGAGCTCAATGTCAACTCCATATATTAACATAATAGGGAGGGGGTGCTAAGTTAGCCCTGGGGAGGGGCACTGGGACAAACTTTTGCCCCCCCCCCTTCCTTAAGGAGAACCCTGCACACGCCTATGATAGACGTACAGCATGATGGACGCGAATGTTCATTCGCGGGAGCGGCGCACGCACCGATGTTGATTTCTGGTGCATACCGCTGTAGTTACTTTGGGCACTGAAATGTCAATTACTTCTAAAATAGTCTAAACTGTGGTGGTTGAAGCACTATCAAGTTGTTAACGTGTTCTCATATCCTTTAAAACATACATTCTCGATCCAGTTGAGAACGTGCCGTGCTGTGCTGAACTTGGACAGATCTAAGCCAAAAGATCAAGCAACATTGTGCATCGGCCTTGGACGCGTGGGCGTCAACGCGGTCGACGCGTGCCAGCAGTTGCGCGCCCTTTTCCTCCGCAGGCGCGACTAGACGCTTTTGACGCATAGGCGCGTGCATACGCGTGCCAGTGGTTGGCACTTAAGGGTAAATACGCATCTCTTTTTCGTCCATTGACTCCTATTGTTCGGGGTTCGTCGGACTTCGCCAACGGCACCTCGCGCCCGCGGCGAACGCCACCTTTTGTTGCCCCTCGCGAACGCTAGGCCGAAGGCGGTACAGGGTCCTAGCCCGTCGTCAAACTGTGCCGACCCGTATCTCTCCGCAGTGAACGCGAGTGCATTTTTTCCCTCGCTCGAGCCATCGGGCCCTTCGTCACGGTGTCACTGTGAATAACTTTTGCCCACGGAAACATGCTCGTGGCACTCCTGTGTAGTACTTCTCGCCCGCGGCATGGATAAGCCCATTCACGTTCCTGCCACGCATTCGCAACGGGCTCTGTATTTCGTTTTGGTGTTGCCGCAGACAATAAAGTGTTGCGACTTTGAGCAGTACCATGTTCTCGCCCCGGTGATGGTTAACGCGTGCCCTGCGGGTCGCTAAGACCAGACCCACGTTAGTGGCCGTACTCCTTCGGGATAGGTGTATACTACACTGGTGCCCAACGTGGTATCAAAAGCTCAAATCTTGTGACTGCTCTTAGCGAGTCAGTTCGTCTGCGCGGTTCGGGCTCGTCGCAACATGTCTACTTCGCGGGATTTTTGTCTGCTGTCCTTTTTAGCGCCTATTGCGCTTACTCAAGGCGCCTATTGTTACGACCGGGGTTTGCAACAACTGGTTGGCAGCGGTGGGATACGGCTCCGCGACAGAGAGTGACATGGACCGGAGGTTAGCCGAAAGCCCTAGCTCTGTAATTCGGCGGGATCGGCGCAGCGTACCACAACCGCATGTATTGGGGGTGAGTGCCTGACTTAGTGCTTGAGATGTATCGAGTCTTTTAGCCTAGACCCGT
Source organism: Rhipicephalus microplus (assembly GCF_043290135.1). Classification (NCBI taxonomy): domain Eukaryota; kingdom Metazoa; phylum Arthropoda; class Arachnida; order Ixodida; family Ixodidae; genus Rhipicephalus; species Rhipicephalus microplus. Next base: position 373,159,182 of record NC_134710.1, on the reverse strand, counting down.
TAGAAGATAGGTATAACTAACAACTGTCTGGCCACTGTGGTTTTTATCTCGGCACAGTGCAGCACTGGATGTTTATCTGAGCAAGTAGGTTAAGGAAAAGAAGCTTGTGAAAGGAACAAGTGTTAAATTTTGCGGGAGTTTTAAAGGTACGTTGGAGTAAAATTAGAGATGTAAAAATCAGTAGAGTGAGGAAGAAAGAGGAAACAGGTTAGAGAGGGAGGTTGACCACGTAGTACTACTTCTGTGCTTAAGCTTGTGGTCTCCGCTGTTGAATTCGCCAGTCTCTAATTTCTCCAGACCCCGAATGGAAACGCTGGAGGGTTTTTGTTTTGTCACAGCTGAGCCAAAGCAAAGCATAACCTGGAAAACCTGTGTTGGAATGTTGACCTAAATTTTAACGACGATATGCTTGCATCTCAACTCCGTGAAGTATTTCTCGAAAGCAATAGTGTAAAGGTGGAAATCGAGCACTTCGGGAATACGTATTTAATGGATCAGGAAGAGGAAGAAAAGCACAAGAGGAACAAATAGGAAATAGAGCACAGGAATGAAGACCATAACAAGAAGATGCAGGAATTAGATGAGGAGATAAAAAGGATGCATCGTAAGGTGGGAGCATTGCAGCAAAGGGGCCAGACATCCGTAGATGTAGCGCACGAATGGTGCGATGTAGCGGCGGTGTCGTTTAAGGCCGAAGAGAAGGCTAGTACTTGTAAGGACATGGTTCAGGTTCTAACCCGTTCCGAGTTAAAAGAGCTCACGGTTAAAGCAGAGTGTGAGAGTTCCGTGGTGGTGGAAACAAAGTTAAAATTAGCAGGGCGTTCCACGTGAATTGAACCTTGCAGCCCTATAGACGATGTTTATGAGCGTCAGGGGCCAACGAAAGGCTCCAAAGTTTGCACCAAGGAGTGTGCCAAACGGAGAAAGCGTCCAAAAATCCGAAGCGCGGCAAAGCTCGCGATCAGCGCGGCGCGTTCGACGAGGACCTTCAAACGGCGTGGTGGATTCGCGAGAAAAGGCCCGTTGCCTTCTCTGACTGGCTTGAATCGCATGCGTCTGAGTGACCGGAGAGTAAAGAAAAGAAAAGCGCAATCTACGCGGCCACGGTCTAGCGATGAACTGATAGGCAGTTATCAGGACTGCGCGCGAGACAGGGGAGGAGCATATCGATGATGAAGAACGTGAGTGTGGGACAAAAGGCTCCCAAGTCCGCGCAAAGAAGCGTGCACAGGGGAGAAAGCGTCCGAAGGGCAACAGTAAGGCAAAGCTCGCGATGAGCACAACGCATTTGTGTAAGCGTTTCAAACGTTGGAGTGAAATCGCGAGAAAAGTGCCGTTGTCATCTCTGACGGGTCTGTGCCGCATGCGTCCGAGTCGCCAGAAAAGAAAAGCGCATAGTACGCGGCAGTGTTCGAATGATAAATTGCTAGAGAATCAACGGGACAGTGCGCGCGAAGGATCTAACAAGCATGTGGGTGCTGATGAGCATCAAAGGTGGGCGAAAGGCTCCGTAGACGGCACCAAGAAGCGTGCAAAACGAAGAAAGCGTCCTAAAAACAAGCAGGCGAAAATGAGGACGCGTTTGAGGAATGTGTTCAAATGGCGGAGCGAAATTACGAGAAAGTCGCCGTATCGCAAGCGTCCGAGCGGCCTAGGAGCAAGGAAAAGAGAAGTGCATTGTGTGCGCAAGTGGTCAGAGGGGAAACAGACCCTTCCGTTGTTTTCGCGGTGCATTGAATGGGGTGAGATTCGCGAAGTAGCAGGAAGGGACGACGGTAAGTTTGCTTCGAGGAACGTCGCGGGGTTCAGTTCCAACCAATGGCACGCGTATGCACGCGCCTACGCGTCAAAAGCGTCTAGTCGCGTCTGTGGAGGAAAAGGGCGCGCAACCACTGGCACGCGTCAACCGCGTTGATCGACGCCCACGCGTCCAAGGCCGATGCACAATGTTGCTTGATCTTTTGGCTTAGAACTGTCCAAGTTCAGCACAGAACGGCACGTTACTTACTGGAGCGGGTTTGTATGCCTTAGAGGATATGAGAACACGTTAGAAAATTGATAGTGCTTCACCCACCACAGTTTAGACAATTTTAGAAGTAATTGACATTCCAGTGCCCAAAGTAAGTACAGCAGTATGCACCAGAAATCAACATTGGTGCGTGCGCCACTCCCACGATTGAACATTCGCGTCTATGATACTGCATGTCTATCATACGCGTGTGCAAGGTTCTAGTTAAGGAGGGGGGGGGCAAAAGTTTGTCGCAGTGCCCCCCCCCTTCCTAACCAAACCCTGTATGGAAGACTTCTGGATGTTGTCGTTAGTCAAAGTATTCTCTAAAACGACAAACGACACCCAACTGCTCAGGAAGTCACAGATATCGGTCACAATATTGGAACTGAACCCTGTATGGAATACTTATGGACGTTGTCTTTACTCAATGTATTTTCTAAAGCGACAAACCACACCCAACTCTTCATGAAGTCACAGATATTGGTCATAATATTGGAACTGAACCCTGTATGGAATACTTCTAGACATTGTCTTTAGTCAAAGCATTCTCTAAAACGACAAATGACACCCAACTGTTCATGAAGTCACAGATATTTGTCATAATATTGGAACTAAACCCTGTATAAAAGGCTTTTGAACATTGTCTGCAGCTGAAATGTTCTCCAATGCAACAACTCACACCCTATTCTTCATGATGTGACGAATTTAGGTCATGAGGCTGTAATTGTGCCTTGTGCGGAGGGCTTTTGAATGATAAGCGTATTGGAAATATGCTCTAATGCAAGAAACCGCATCTGGATCTCAATGATACAACAGATACTGGTCATAAGAATGGAACCAAGCACTACGTAGAATGCCTCTGGACATTTTTTGTAGTCAAAATATGCTCTAATGCAACTAACTGTACCTGAAACTTTCATGATAAGACAGATATTGGTCATAGGTCTGCAACTGAACCCTGTATGGAAGACTTCTGGACATTGTCTGTAGTTAAAGTATCTCTAAAACGACAAACCGCACCTAACTCTTCATGAAGTCATAGATACCGGTCATGATACTGGAACTGAACCCTTCATGGAAGGCAGCCAAAATGTTCTCCAATACAATAAACACACCCGACACTTCATGATGAAACAGATATTAGTGATCAAATTAGAACCAAGCACAGCAAGGAACACTTTAGAATGGTATATTTATTTATTTTCAAATACGGCAGCCCAATGTGATTGATTGATTTGTGGGCTTTAACGTCCCAAAACCGCCATATGATTATGAGAGACGCCGTAGTGGAGGGCTCCGGAATTTGACCACCTGGGGTTGTTTAACGTGCACCCAAATCTGAGCACACGGGCCTACAACATTTCCGCCTCCATCGGAAATGCAGCCGCCGCAGGCAGCTCAATGTGAGGCTACTGCAAAAGTGGCGTACATATATACAAAATGAAAGGATTTAAACAATAATATTTCAATAAGTGTGCCAACGTAAACAAATATCACTACCCTTGAGTGCACCGCGGTAATAAATGAGAGAAATAGAACATTATTATAATACAAGTGCCTCCAAAAAGTCAGACACACTGGTATCAGAAATAAAACCAAGTAGATCAATCCGGTGTTTGATAACTTTACTTGAACGCGTTAGAGAGCACTACAAGTGACTTCTAAGCTGGATGGTGATTGCGGATCAGTGCTGTGTTGAATGCTTTAGCACTTTGCTGGTGGTTTAAATATCCTTTAACATCTACAAAATACATCTGACACTTCTTGATGAGACAGACATTGGTTTGGAGATTACAGCCAAGCACTGTGGCTTTCACATGTCATCAATAGTCAAAATACCCTATAATGCAATAAAGCAGGCCCAAAATTTTTGATGGGACAGATACCGGTCATAGGATTGCACCCGAGCACCGTACAGAAGTTTTGGCAAGTTTTCTAACAGAGCTAAACTGAATATGCTTAAGTGCATTCCTATATATAGCCCAAGTTAATGCATATACTAAAAAACTGAACAGAAATGAAGCACTCCTTGGAAACACATACAAAGATTCAATGTTCGAAACCATCGAATAATATATTCAACTCATTACAGTTTGGAGGAACAGATAAATACATGCACAGTTCTGAAAGGTCTCATAAGCCACATGAGGTACTTTTTGCATTTCTTCTATACAAAGTGCAGTACCATACTAGTGTAATTTCATTCATTCTGTGCATGCATGTGGTGATATTCTCTTCCAACTATCGTGTTATCGTGCTTCTGATTTCAAATCAGGTGCTTCTCACAAGGTTTTCAGTTATCTGTCCAGCTGTAAACAAAACGCGCATTATATTATAGTAAACTTCAAAACGACGGAGAAGCGCCATTGTATGCCTAAAGCTATGAGTATCAGAATGAACTATAAATTAAGAGTGTGTGTGTTAGAATGCCTCCAAACAACGTATATGCTACTGAGCGTGGCAGAAAAGCAAAAGAAGCGAAAAGTGAAATAGCAGGCAATACCAGCAGCACCTAATCATGCAACTTTCTTTTTCGATCACGACAGCAACGCACGCTCGAGTTTCTGTCTTGTACGTGTATAAAAATGAGACCACTGACAGCTGAATGTTTCAGCGTTGGTGGTACCTGACACGAAGTCTCCTCACACTGCTACCAAGCAGCGCATCCTTGTTATTAGCTTGGCAACACGCGAAAACGATTTGCACCGAAGCCAACGAATGTTTCAGCGTCGTACAATCCGCGAATACCTTTTATAAGTGCGTACGTTTTCACATCACTGAAATGTGTTGGCTAGTGCCAGGTTCACTTTCAGCGATGATGAATACCGATGTTGAAAACAAACACAGTGCAGATGAAAACTCCTCCGTATGAGCAACGCGATGTTTCGGGCGTCGTATATGGTGTCTATGTTGCGACGGAAACTACCGTAGAGTTTTTTCAGCCAATGTTCCTCGCATGTGCTGGTTCTTACGAACTATACGGTAGAGGTAGGGTGGCTAGAATCCAGAGGCCTGTGCGGTGTCACCTGCATCCAGAGGCCTGTGCTGGATGCAGGTGACACCGCTCTGAATTGTTTCCGCAGTAGGCAAGGACTCACGCTCAAACCTTTGGACCTCCGAAGTCTGTTTATACTCGTTTTTAGCACAGAAAGTCACAGATCAAAAGAATACCGACATGCTCCTTTCACTCAGCCGACAATCGCACTCGGAACCGGCACTAGCATAGCCGGCCGGCATTCCCTGGATTTGTCGGCGTCGCTCGAACTCGGGACGAAACCGCGCCACGCTGGTAGCACTCGCAGTCGTTCGTCGTGTCGTTGTCGTTCTAGATTACGAAGCGATCATTCAGGAACGTTTGGAGTAGTTTCCGTGCTTGCTTCCAGCAGTCGGCTGTGCTTTCGAAGCGGTGGCCATTAGGCATGACGTTCCGAGGCATCGTAGCCTCTGGTTGGTTGGCGCACAGCCCCTGGTTGGTTGGCGCCGCTGTACGCGTGGCAAAAATATCAAGCCCGGCTTGATTTCTCGCGCCTGCTCGCGTATGCCCCTCCGACGCCGAGAGGCGCATTTGACGTTTTTGACGCGTAGATGCGGGCATAGACGTGCCAGTGGTTGGCACTTTAGGTAGCAAGGCGATTCACTTATACGTGTGTTGTACAACCCGCTTGTCGAGAAGATCGTTCCAGGCGCTACCACCACGAGTTCGACTCAAAGTTGTTGTGAACAGCTGTTAGCATCTCAAAAATATTGACTCAGGACTGTTGAAAGGAATGGTTTGTTTGTTATTTTAGTTGTTTTGTACATAACTAGTTTTAACTTTGTTTTCGTTAGCGCCCTATCGTTTTGGTAGCCTATATGCATTGTATATATATACACATATATCTATTGGAGGGATAGTGATACGTATTAGAGCGAGTTGCAGGGCTGATGAGATGAGCTCCTTCGAAATAAGGTTACGGCAGCTGACAGAAAATTGTGCATGGTGTTTCTGTTGCGTGTCATGCGTAGGCACAATGAAATATCATGTTAGTGCACCACTAGTTAAATGGTGACTACGTTGCGATTGAGATCGAAGCCGTAGAAAAAAGTCTAGCACCTGTGAGGGTAACAAGATTGAACTGACTTTGATAACTGCAAATGTTGCGACGCTTAAGAGGCCGATGAAGGCCAGAATAAGTACAACGAGATGCTGTGCCAGGGTAAATCTAGCGAAACAGCTGAGATAGTTTTAGAACATCTGGCACAGACACAGTGAGGCTGTCCTGACGGTGAATCTTGCATGCAGGGTCCAAGCAGAGTTCGCCTCACAGGCAAGAACACCAGCTTCGGACAAGCAGAGTGTACAGAAGATGCGAGCGAGAGGCGAAGAAGCGTAGACGGAAGCGGAGTCGTAAAGGAAAGAGTACGACGAAGAGCACAGCCCGCTTGAAGAAAGCTGGTAAACGTTCGAGGGTAGTTTACAGAATTAGGCGTTTGTATGTGAATTAGGCGTTTGTATGTGTTACAGAATTAGGCGTTTGTAGTCTGTTTGTATGTGTCCGAGCCACCGGACAAAACGAAAAAGAAGAAATTGGCCCCGTATCTGCATGTAATCTGCAAATGTCGTCGAAAGACGATAGTCTTGCGTGTGGAGAGAGTGAACAATATATTTGATGTTCTGCCCAAAAAAATCAGTGAAAGTTATTTTAGAGGCGCTGCGTTAGAGTGCCTCGAACATGCAGCGGAGGCGAACGAGCGCATCAAGTCACGTCCCACGTGGGACATGAGCGCCACCTGGCAGTGTTCTTGGAAAACGAAGCGTGTTGCTATGAGACGGGTGTGTGCGCCCATTTCAGAGGTGATAAGGTGCAGAACGCAAGGTGACGGGGAGGTGCCACCACTATCGCGTCTTAGCAAAGCGTTGGCAACTCACCTTTTCGTGCAAGCATTGTATGGTCAGCGCAGCGTAATAAGCGCTACCCAAGTAACCACGGATATCCGTCGGCTGTCCGCTATGAATCCAAAGGTCGAAAAATTCGGATATCCAGAGCGGACACAGCACGGACATTCGCTGGACGTACAAGGAAGGTCCATTGACGGGATGTACTAGGTGGCTTTCTGGTGGATATCCGAACAGGATTTCAGTCGGACAGCCAGTTGCGAATGTCCACTGGCTATCCATCAAAGGGCCCCAAAGAACACATGAGAATTGAAATTAGTTTTGGAGTACTGCAGTGCATGAGCATATCCTATGCTCGCAGTCATCAGAAATTTTCTAAATCTTGTGATAATAGTGGGGCTTTAATTGCGTATGGTGATCCACAAGTGATCTGCTTTCAGATATAGAGCTCATATCTCCTTGTATAGCGGCCGGAGTAGTGGCGAATGTGTGTATCTGTGAGCAGACAGTTTCCGTGGATGGCATGAGCTGACTCGCATGCCGATTCCCAGGCCAACACACACGCTGGGGAAACCAGAAAGCCCTTCAAGGATGAGCTATTGTTTTTTTTTAATTTTCACGGCATTCTGAACTGAATGCGACGGTTATTTGAAACGTAAAGGTCGCGGGATCGAATCCCGGCGGCGGCGACTGCATTTCCGATGGAGGCAGAAATGTCGGCCCGTGTGCTCAGATTTGGGTCACGTTAAAGAACCCCAGGTGGTAGAAATTTCCGGAACCCACCACTACTTAGGCGTCTCTCATAATCATATGGTAGTTTTGGGACGTTAACCCCACATATCAATCCTATTTTGAAACGTAAAAAAAATATAGCATCTAGTTCAGGGTTTTTTAAGGCATGTGCACTTTTTGTCAGGGTTAAAAATATATGTGCTCGTATAATTTATGTTGTATACTGTGCATTGCTTGTAGTATATCGTGCACTTATCTTACTAGTTTTTGTCAGTCGAAAGTGACCAACAGTTTTAAAAATAATTGTTCCATGAAATCAATTAAATTTTTTTATCCCGTTGACCACTAAAGCAAAAGATATACAATAAAACCATACACTCAATCTATCACTGAATAGACTAACTTTTCACTGCTGAACGTTTATTACAAATCACGTGTAAGAATAATTTAGGTAAATAAATGCCACGGAGCGAGCGCAACCCGACAACCCGACAAATGTAATAGTTACATGCGGTACACCACGGAGGAAGGTGATACACACGGTGCTAGCGATGACACTGCTGCCGCGTCGCAAATGTCTCTCTCAAAAACTGAAACAAGTCACAAAAATGGCGTTTTCAATTTAGGTTATTTGATAATAATTATCATCAAAAACGGTTGTAATACACCGCCTAATTGTTAAATATTATAAAGCTACGTTAACGACGTTGTTTATATTGACGGTGATCTATCCAAACAGCGAAGAAAAAAAAAGTTTCGTTTGGCGAGCCATCGCCCAGTCAAGCCAAGCCACTGGATTTGTTTTGTTAGTCCTGTGGATAATGGCGGCGTGCTTGTAGCGCCAGTGCAGATACGATTCTATTTTCTTCCCCAGCTACGGAGGTAAGACAGCTACATCTATTTATTTATTAAGAATACAGTCAAAGACTTCAGAACTTCGTATGAGTACTACAATGTGTTTCCGTCGCAGGTGCCAGCATGCCTAAAGCGAAGGAAAAGTCTTACACGCGCAAGAAAGCGTCATTGCAAACAAAGGCAATATTTCGGGATTTCGGATTTCAAGCCGGCAGCCAGCCGTCAACGTCTGAAGGAATCGGGAACTTCGAACAATGCAGTAGTGCATGTGGTACACTACGCGCATGCAGTATCACATGCTGTGCCAGTGAGTGTGCGAGCATTTGCGTGCCTGGGGCTGACGAAAACACTGCGGCTACATCAGCAGCTACTCAGGCGGATTGCTGCAGCTCGGCGCCCCCTGAGGGCAGTTCGCCTTGCGTCACCGAAAGTTACTCAACGGACACATCGCCTACCAAAATGTTCACCCTGTTCGTCCACCGGAGCATCGCACACTGAACCCGAAGGCTCGCCAATGCAACTCAGCGATGTGCCTTCTCCTGTAAGCGGAGTCCCGGAGGTACCTGTTTGTTCATCTTCCACTGATGCATTGTCAAAGCACAAAGATTTTGTTGTGTCACTGCGCAGTTGGGTCATCAAAGAAAATGTTACTCATACAGCTTTGTCCGCTCTTCTAAAAATTCTCAAGGTCAGTACTTTCGATTCTTCATCTCTGCCTAGCGACGCTCATACTCTTCTCGCCACGCCTAGAGATACACAGCGTGCACCTGTTGTCAGTTAAATGGTACCGGGACATTACTGCCACTTTGGGCTACAGAAAAGCCTCGAGAATGCTTTGTCAAAAGCACGTTATGAAGGCAGTCATGTTTCTCTTGCCTTTAACATTGACGGGCTGCCAATTTCCAAAAGCTCCACCATGCAGTTGTGGCCCATACAGTGCATGATTCGTGAAGATCGAAGAATACCACCCTTTGTAGTTGGAATTTTCGCAGGCCCAGGAAAGCCTGCTTCAGCCAATGAGTTTCTCAACAAACTTGTCAGTGACCTGCAACAGCTTCTTTCCCAAGGAATGATTTTTCATGGGCACCTAATTGATGTTTCTTTGAAGTGTTTTGTTTTGGATGCCCCAGCACGATCATTTGTGTTTCAGATTAAAGGACATACAGGTTATTCTGGGTGTCCTAAGTGCACAGCTGAGGGTACATACAGAAACAGTCGACTCAGCTTCCCTACTACGCCATCCACTTTGCGTACGGATGATTCTTTCAGGCGTCAGATTGACTCTGACCATCACCGGGGCGCATCAGTATTACCATCACTGCCCATAGACTGTGTGACCTCTGCACCACTGGACTATATGCACCTGTTGTGTTTGGGGATTGCGAAAAAGCTGCATAATGCTTGGCTAAGTAGTCCTTTAGACATAATGCCTTGGGCCTGCAAAGCGCAGACAATTCTCTCACCTTAATGTGTTGTTAGCACCATATGTGCCAAAAGGTGCCCTGCATCATTGGCCGTGAATTCAAAGTAAAAGAAAACTTGTATGAGAAGCCATTTATTTCTGGCACCATTGATGTTTTTGTGGTTTCATAGCTTTCTGGTGTTAAATGTTGGCCATTAATAAATGTATTCAAGGTTGCTAGGTTACCCTGGCACGGAAAATTTGTTACTATTCCACTGCTTCATCTGTCTTGAGGGCACTAAAAGAAGAATTGATTGCATTTAGGATAGATTACTCTTCAACAGTTTTTGACACACCGCTTTGCTATGAAGAGACGCTTTGTTTTCTTAAAGGGGAACTCCGGTGCATTTTCGACCATACTGAGATAATGCTGTTTTCAAATTGTATTGACAATCCTGCAAAGGCTAAGGTGGTTAATTTTGCCCAGGTACTCGTCAGTAATTTTAATTAAGCAATAAGCGACAAGTCAAAACAAAGACCAAAATGGGAAGCTGCTCTGTCATCCATGGTGGGTATCAGATGACGTCTCGAGAATTCGTCGCTGATGACGTCACGAGATCGGCTACACCCCGCCGCGGCTTGCTAGGTTGCACACATAGCTCACATTCCTCTTCTGATGCGCGAAAAGCAAGTTGGCGATATCGACGCAGAAGCAAGCTGTGCCAGAGCATCTGAACTTACTAGTGACAAGTTCAGCAATGATTGCAGCTACTATCTCAGCGCAGAAGCATCGCTTTTTGATTTCGACCCGCCGGCGCGTGAAGCATCTGACATGCCCCGAATCGATTTTCTTGTTGCTCAATATTGTAAGACCGACATCAACGATGACGAACACGTTGTATACAGCTGACAAAACTTAACTGTGCTAGCGTTGTCACCTCGTAGAAGAAAGCGCACGTTGCATCTGTCTGCCGGGGAATGCAGGGTTTTCCAAAAAGAGTAGGCCCTTACGTCACATGCACAGGGTGGCCTGCGTTTACTAGTGTGATTGCAGAATCGGCTACTAATTTTAAAATTTGTTTTCCAAGAAACTGAATGACTTAGGGTGCATAATTTGGCACATATTATCACGGTACCAATGAAAACACATGTTTAAAGTTTTATTGAAATCAGTTAATATTGAAAAAACGCCGGAGTTCCCCTTTAAGTGGTTGTTACATGAAAGTTTTAATTTGTTGTTTTCTTGCGTTAAATGATATGCGGGCTTTAACATCCCGAAACCACCATATGATTATGAGAGACGCCGTAGTGGAGGGCTCCGGAAATTTCGACCACCTGGGATTCATTAACGTGCCCCCAAATCTGAGCACACGGGCGTACATTTCCGCTTCCATCGGAAATGCAGCAGCCACAGCCGGGATTTGATCCCGCGACCTGCGGGTCAGCAGCTGAGTACCTTAGACACTATACCACCGTTGCGTTAAATGTTAAGCCAAGCCCTGCTGATCCTAGAAAATAAGTGTAAGTGCTCCCTGAAAAAGTAATTACAACATGTTATTAAAAACTAGTCTTGGTTCCTACTGTACTCTCAAGTCGCGATATGAGCTCTTCACATGCTGGAGCAAGAAATTGTGATGTTCCCATGGCCAGGCGAGTATCCTGTATGATGTCGCCAGAATTAGTACTGTAGCCTGACGTCAAGCTAGTGTCGATGTCGCGAGGTGCACCTTGGGAAAATTGGCTTTACTAGTACTGAGGGAAAAATGGCACTAAATTGGGACGAAGAAAGAATGACCGCACAACACTGAGGAACAATGGAACTGAGGAACAACTGTGTGTGTGTTTATTACACGGGAAAATATAGAGCTGCAAAAACAAATAGGACTACAACACTTGCTCATAAAGATGAAAAGCAAGATGAATCTCTCACGAGTCAAAATGTCCAAAGTTAACAGCTCAGAAACATGTTCTCTTTTTCGAGGAGGGCAAGTGGAGGCTCACTGACACACGTGTCCTTTCTTCCTAATATGGAAGGCTTCGTTGATTTCGCACTCGATCTTGTTACGATATCGTGAAAGCATCTTTCAATTATGGAAGAGCTGGGTGCAGCTGCACGAGGAACAATGGGCTGCTAAGGTGCTGCTTGTTGAAGTCTTGAGATTGAACGGGTGCTCATTCAGGTGATCGTTCAAACATTGACTGGTCTGTCCAGCATAGGTGTAGCCACATGACAACGGGATGTCGTAATACATTGTTAATGCATTCCTCGTACTGTGTCCTGTGCTTCTTTATGCACGCATGCTCTTTGGGGTTACTTTACTTTTTCGCATAGGCTGCCGAGAAAGCCTTACGCCTGCTTTGCTAACGATCTTGAGTGCATGGCTCGCACCGCGTGCGTAAGGGATGGCGGAAATTTTTTGTCTTGTGCTGGGTATTTCCTGGTGCTTTGCTCAGCACAGGAAAGACAATAAATTTTTGTCGTCTCTTAGGTACATAGTTTGAGTCATGCGCTCATGCAAATCGTGTATCAACTGGCCCTTCAAGACACCCTTCTGGCTTTAATTCCAAAATAATCTATCTCGGCATTTGCTGTACTTCACACTTGCTCCGAGCTATCTCTATACACAGGAGATTTGTAGGGCAGAGTAAACTGTCCTTAAAAAAAAATGGTGGCACTACCCCTTTAATATGACAGTTATTTGGTCACCATATTGTGCTAGCAGTGAAACGAAACAGCCACTATTGTGCAATAAACATTCACATTCTCCAAAGATAAAGAGGTGTATTGGTTGTGCTTGAATTAAAACTGATGTCTATGTGAGGACTGTTCATAGTGTTTAAGAGATATCCATGTCATAAGGGTATCTTAATTGTCCCATTGCATTGTTCTATGTAGAGCTCTAAAATGCTTCTGGGCGAACGACAGTTTTATGTATGATTAATGTTTATTGTACTTAATAAACAATAAAACTGTGTCATCCATTTTCAGCATGTGATGGAATTGAGCCCTGTGCTTTCCATGATGTGAATTTGTCTTATACATTTTTTTGGTATTTCCCATTTCATGTTTGTTTTTGTATTTTTGCAACAGTCATATTTGTCGCCTGTTCTGCAGTATTGTATTGTAATGGTGTTTTGCATCATACTGGATTTTGTCAGTTTTTAACTTAAACCTTTTTTATTTCTTGCTAAATGTTCTTGACATTTTTTGTTTGTACCAAAGCTTGTGTCTTTATGACCCTGTAAGTTTTAATTTTGATATTACAAAATGAAATAATCACAGTTAACTTCTTTCATTGTATTACCTTCACTGCTAGAATTGTGTGGAGCTGTGCTTCTATTCTCATCATTGTGTTCACACTTCAACTTGAACATTGTACTTGATTTAATTAGTGTTGGCTTAATTTATTTATTCATTATTACTAGAGTACATGATTTGACCTAATGATAATAAACATTTTATTGCATCTGAGACCTTGTGTGAGCCCAATCTTCTTACGCTTTAGCACTTGTTCCTGGGCAAGTTGATGCCTAAGTTTGCCAAACATATGTTATTCTGTTTTATCGATGGTAAAAGCTTGAAAACAAATAAGCTTCTAAGCATGCACAGTGGCATGAAAGTTCGCTGTACTCTTTCACGTCGCTGTGCATGATTGTTTTTTCTAGCTTATACCATCAATAAACAGCTGGTAATTGGCACTCCGGATCCCTAGTCGTCACCTTATTTGTGTCCATGAATCTTGTTTTAATTTAGCATTGCACCAGAAATAATTTTAGCTCTTTGATATTTAATCTGCAGCAAAAGGGTTCTTGTGAAAGACGTTCAAGCATCAATTGCGAGAGTGCACAAAACCTCAAGGACCCTCGATATTACCACACCCACACACACATATATATATAGCTAGGTATTTGTGCTCGCTCAACATCAGCCTCGGACAGGCCGTATGGACATTCAAAGGACCATTACGGGGTAGATTATTTATGCACAATGAATAAGAAATCAATATACATATCTATTATGAACATATATGTACCTGTGTATATGTATAATATATCCCCTGATGGTCCTTTTAATGTCCGTGTCGGCTGTCCAAGACGGATGACGAGCGAACGTACAAATTTGTTACCTTTGTACATTCACAGTATGTCCATTGGACGTACATTGTACGTCCGCGGATATCTGATGGATGTCCGGAATATCCGAGACGGACGTCCCGACGTATTCCTACCGGATATCCGTGGTTACTTGGGTACGGTCCTTAAAATTACCTATGTATGCCTTTTCTAGTAAAAGATGCACATGCAGAATACGTGTTATTATGGTGCCCCAGGCTTGCGCAATAATTGCTTATTATATGACGATTCTACCAGTATGAACGCTAAAACTTGATCAACATTGGTGGGCGCTGCAGATGGGGTCGGACGTTTCAAGTACCCGGTACTGCTAAGAGTGAACAAATAGACAAATGTACCCGATACCGTTAGGAGTAAACAAATAGACAAATGTACAGACAGACAGACAGACAGACAGACAGACAGACAGACAGACAGACCAAAATTTTTGCGTCGAAAGTCCCCAAGAAAGAGGCAAACGAAAGGAAGGCGAAGCCGTTCGAAAGAGGACAACAAATACAGCAGCTTCCTTGAAAGATGCTGTGGTGGCAGCCGCAAATCGCCCCGTTAATTGAGCGAACAGATCGGCGGAACCTTTGATGTATGCTGACATCAGCTTGGCACGCATTGACCAGTGGCACATACACGACGGGGAAGGGCCCCGCTGGCACCCCCTTGAAGTGCAGAGTCACGCCTAAATATTGGACGTTCACGTGGGCCGTGCTTGCTCTTCACCCTCGCCGGCTGTGTGTGATCTGTGATTGGACAGTAACCTCTGCATATGTTCCCTGATCTAAAGATCTGGGTTGAACATACCCGTTATAATGAGCCACCCGGCTCATTCGAAGGAGCACCATGAAGAGGAACGCCAGATTCGAGAGCTCGCCATGAAAGAAAGAGCTCGTCATGTACGAGGGCTCCCCATGTACATAACGTAAATAAACCCTCTTCAAGTCTCTCTTCCTCCTGCCTCGACAACTTCATCCCGGACCTACGGTGCCTGCAAACCCCGGTCGTAACACTATATCCACTCCCTTTGGAGATGGTGCGTCGTTTCGGAATGGGACTGTTGCCCTATGCGCACGGTATGCACAAGTGCCTCCGACTGCTAATGCACCCTTCAGCATGCATGGCAGTTCGTTGGCACAGCACTCACAGTCGCTTCCCTGCGGAATCAACGGGGCGCAGGCTTTGGCCCTCACCGACTTTTGTCCACCCTAAGCCATACAACCGACACTTCGAACGCATGCTGAGAAGATGCCTGAATTTTCGATGGTAGCTGCACCAAGTGCGCATTATGTTTGACAACAGGCCAATCCCACAAGGAGCCTCTTTTGCTCTGGGAGTGGCGCGCAGGACGGTGGTCCGTTTGAAACCACCCCACGGAGAGAGCTGGGATACTGCTCACCTTTGCTCGACCGCTCCGCTAACGCACCAACGGCTTCCTGCAAAGCCGATGCGACGTCACAGACGCTGCACAACGCCGTGCATATGATCCAAGCACTTTCGGGAGCTGTGCAACACTTTCGGCTAGTCCGAAAAGCGGTCACCCCACAGTTATGCTGCCTGTGCCAGCCAACATCGGATACGGTGATCTGCTCACCGCCCTCGACTCTCTGTCACGTTATCAGCGAACAATGGGTTTGGATGATCAGGTGGTGCTCAAACGTGTTGTTGCAGATGCACTGACTGACACGGCGGCGAGATGGTATCGGCTTACCGGCTACCCTGCAGCAACCCTCGAGAAATTTCGCGACGGCTTTTTGCGTGAATTCGTACCAGCTGACTACGAAAGTAGACGCAGCGAGAGATCAAGCTGAGTACGCAAGCTTCTGACGAGTATTTACAGGAATATTGTCACGCGTATAGAAAGGTACCTCAGGCACAGATGCAGAAATGACGCCGAAAGGATGAAGACGACGATGTTGTTGTGCGGCCGTGTCTGGAGTTTGGGCGAACTAAGACGCCCATGTTGGCAAACTCTTGTCGCACAACATCCCGAATAAGAGATATTGGGGACAAGTTGTCAGGCACAGGGGGTTGGTAAGCAGAAGGAGCCATGGCTGCTAGCTCCTGGCGGACAATTCTTGTGATGTTTGGAGGATTCACGAATGGACGTGGCGCCACAGGATCCTCGCAGGAAGAAGTCGCAGCGATGTTCGGGAGTCGGCAAAAAAAACTTTGAGTGATTCTCCTGCTTTTGGCTTGTTCGAACCGCCGACATTCACTGACAATTGAGTCAATGGTGGTACAGTTCTTGCACATCAAAATGTTGAAGGCATCGTCGGCTATGCCTTTCAACACATTGCTGATCTTGTCTAGTTCGGTCATGTCTTTGTCGGCCTTCCGACACAAGGCGAGCATGTTTTGGATATAGGTGACGTACGACTCGGTGGAAGATTGAACTCATGACGCGAGTTCCTGCCTGGCTGCCATTTGCGGAGCAACTGACCGGCCGAAAAAGTCACGGAGCTTCTGTTTGCACATGTCCCAACTCGTCAGGTCTTCCTCGTGCGTCTCGTATCAGCCGCGTGCAGTACCTCGCAGATAAAAGATGATTTTGGCCAGCATAAGCGTCTCATCCCATCTGTATTATTGCTTGCTGACGTTGACGAGTTACGAGCCACCCGTCAGCGTCAGTTGTGTCGGTGCCGCAAAATGTACCTGGATCGAGAAGATGAGAAGGGATCACAGGTGACAGAGCAGGCGTAGACTGAACAGACGGCGCACTGCCTTCAGGCATCGTGGCTGGACGAAGCTGACGTCCCCTATATGGAGATCCAGAGTCGGAATTTTACCCCGCATTTCCACAAAAAATATTTAACGCTGGTTGGACTAACACTGCACACAGTGGGCAAGGATGCAGGACAACAGGGCAGTCCAGACACGGCTTCAGAACAACATCGTCGTCTTCATCCCTTCTGCATCATTTCTGCATCTGTACCTGAGGTACCTTTTTATACCCATGACAATATGTACGTGCGATAGATAAACTTTATCGGTGAGCCTCGAACGAGGAGCGCGTCGAACAGGTGATATGGCAGGCACATCCGACTTTTTCGGCATAACTGCGTGGCGGCCACTTCTGTGATTTGGAGGAGTTGGCCACCGAGGCGAAGCATTCAACGTGACCTTCTCGCTGCCCATGCCCATCACCCGCCACCGCCAGCCAGCGATGGCCTTGAGCCATGCTGCTCTTGGAGAGGAGCCATGACCCTACCCCACCGGCAACAGCCTCACAGCGCCGCCTGTGCCGTGATCCCTACCGGGTTGCAGAAATTAAGTGTATTCTTCCTCCTCTAACCACTACCACCACCAACCGGCTGTGCTTGGGAATTGAAGCGGTCGCGATCTTGGTCCCTATAGGCATGAAAGGCGGGCAGCCTGCGCTGCACCACCTGAAACCTCCACACAGGGACGCTTTCCGACCCAACGTAATGTGGAAGGTGACCCTCGCAGAAACGTATCCTGCGATAACGTCGCGAGCCGATCACGACAGCTAGAGGCTGCTCCATCGGGGAAAACAGACCGTGATGGAGTACGCTGTTACCGCTGCCTTGAACGAGGGCACATAACAAGGGAGAGAACCAGATCCAGGCCTCCTGCGAGGCAGGGAAATGGGTTTGCGGGTCGTGTGTGAATGCACGAGCGACCGAACCTTTGCTTCTTCCTTCTGCATACAGGGCAAGCACTTTTCTTACTGATGCGCACGCGCCGTTCATTCCGGTCAACATTGCCGGCCTCGAATTTTCGGCGTTGCTAGACACAGGTGCTAGCACCTCGTTGTTCGGTGAACAGGTGTTGTCCCACTTCCAGAAGTACTCAGTACGCTTGCGGAACAGCCGAGCGACATTCCTTCTTGCGAAATGTGTGGCCCATTCAGCAGGCGCTGCAAGGTTGACTGTCAGATGGGGAGATCGAATGAGACGCTGTCGTATTGTTCATCTTCCAGGGATCAATGGTCCAGTGATTCTCGGTCGGGACTTCCTCCTCAAAACCGGGATCGTTGTGGACATTGCGAATGGTGGCTATTGTGATGGCCCATTTTGCCAGCTCAAGCCGTTCATCTGCCCACCGGCGCTTACCATTGCCTTTGGCGTGGAAGCATTGGAAACGTGCCCTCACAGAGTTCGGGGCTCAGCCCCTGCTCAACGCATTCACCCTCTCACAGTCCCATTCGGGAACGAGAGGCACGGCACGAACCGTGTCGCACAAGTTTGCTCTATAACATGTCACAATGACCTCGACAAGTATTGAAGTAATTGAAGTTTCAGCCTAGAAGAAAATGTTTAGCATGTGTGATATATTCATTAAAGCTAGAATTAAATGTATGTGCTTATCAAGTAGTCATGCATCATATGAGCGGCGCTATAGCTTGTTTTTAAAAGAATCCAAATAGGAAGCGTAATATGTGTTTATACTTTATGCAAGACACCTTGGTGGTGTCGAAAACACGTGTCTACATTTTTTACTGGTGTACGTAAAAAAATGACACCACAAACCTCACTGTTATTTTAACTCATTTGAAGGTTTCACAATTTATTTGCTATAACCCATTCCCTACGACATTCCTGTTGCTCACCTCATCATCTTTTCCTATTGGCAATATGGTTCATTACATACCCCAACACAGCCTCAATGCTACATGGACACTAACATGATGTCATAACCAGGTTTTCATTTCAGAATATTAGGTTTCTCCACTCACTTGAATGTTCTGTGGATGATGCATGACAAATCTTTGTGCTTCAACTCCCTTTTCCCCTGCTTGAGTAATTGTTAGCAGGAAATCATCTGTTTGGCTATGTTCCCAGTAATCCAGTGAAAGGAATGTTTGAATGAAATCCATTTTTTTCTTTTTGGACGCCAATGAAACCATGAATCTTGTTCATTGACGCAAATTTGTGCTTACTCTAAGGTAAACTTTCTTTCTCATTCAATATCTCAGTCTCTTCACGGTAGCCTGAATTCCTCCATTTCATATTCTGCTAGCTGGAGCAGGGTGTCAAATGCAGTAAAACATGGGCAGCATCTAAGGCGTTCCCTCTATGATCAGTTGAGCTGTGCACAAGGTCTCCGTCTGAAACACATTTGCAGCTAGCAGTCATTTTGGGGCATAATTGTATCAGCAAATTCAAATCATTTGTCACTTCTGCAATTCATGAACTTTAAGGTTCTTGCAAAGAAACCTTGCTAAAAATGTAAATGTGCTGAAATGTGTAAGGCTTCAAAGAGACAAAATCTGTTCACTCCTCAGTAGGCAGAGAGAACTATTGTGTTCGCTTTAACTCTGGCTGCATGAACAAGAACAGCCACAACGTATTGTAATACACTGCGCAAGACCATTATATTGGCACAAGGCATGGCCCTGGCTTTAACTAGCTGTCCTCGGGACAACTTGTGATACAATTTGTGATGTCTTCTTTTTTTGGCTGCCAAGTTAACCAGTATAGACTATTTTGCAAAATCTGCCACATTATCCTGAATTCTGACTGGTGTGAAAGTGCTTGCGCTTCAGCACTTTATTTTTTTTGTACACATGTCCTTCTATTCTAAATGTGCATGAATTGTGTGCCTTCACATTATGCGTACACGTGGTCACGGCAACGATCGACAACACTAAAGTGAGCACCAGAATGTATGTGGGCTGCCGCCGGGGTGTAGGCAGATTAAAAAAAAATTTTTGTGGGCATGGAATGGGAGGAGGGGCACCACTATGATCTTAAGTGGGGCCCAGTCCGTGGATGTGATCGAGCGTCATTTTGCACTCTGTATACTACGGGGGAAATATTCAAAAAAGAGAGGAGGGTGTGAGCCCGGTGTGCCAACCCTTGGCTTTCACACTGGGCTGCATCAACGTTGTATGCCTTGCCCTACTAAGCATAACATGTGTATGCATAACCTCTTTCCACTAGCTACAGGGTGAACATGATGTGACATGTGGAGTTGAGATGGGGCATTGGCATGCTAATGTTTTTGTTGTATCATCCTAAAATCAAATATCAGTCATGCTTTACAAGCCGATTGAGCCGTTTCGTTCTGTCACCTGTGGTAGTAATGCAAATGTAGTGGGTAGATCACTAATTGTTCTCTGCTGATAACATGAAGTGTTTTCTGCCGATAACATGAGTCTCTTTCATATTGCTCCTGTTATACTGAAGCATCATCAGCAAATTGCAAGCCCTTCTTGAGTCAGCATAATGAGACATTTAGTCCGTCTGTGACAGTTTGTTGCCATGTAGCAGAACAGGAATGGCTCAACATGCTCATGCACACCCCAAGAAGATGATTACTTGCAGTGTTTTGTAATATGTGAAATACTCTATCAGTAGCTGTTGTTTCACTAGAAAATTTTGCTTCAGAACAATCACGTTATTGAGAAAAAAGTGTTTTTATTTGCAGTAAATATATATGTTGCTCATGGCCTTCCCTTGTCTTGAATCAGACTATCACTGCATCCTTATACAAATTCAATATTGATTTTAATAATTGCTTTTTGATATCACCACAGTGAGAACAAATAGCAGTAGATAAAAATCAATCTGTGGTATTTCTTCTTCTCACAGTGGTGATGCATAGTGCCAAATCTCCTATTTGGATGAACGTAAAAGAACCCCAGGTGGTCGAAATTCCGAAGCCCTCCACTACGGCGTCTCTCATAATCATATGGTGGTACGTTAAACCCCACAAATCAATCAATCAATCGTCAATCAAATTTAATTCATGCATTTATTGAGTATAAAGCATTACAAGTACAGAGGGGGCACCAAAACCTACAAAACAAGGTCCTGGTGGCTGACCACCTGCCACTAAACTTTATTTAAAAAATGTATAGCACAGTGATAAAGTGTCAAAAGGTCAGCACTTGCTAAAAACTATAAAATGAAATGACATGCACAGCTGCCCAGTATCTGTATTTCATTCTAAGCTATACCAAGATAATATACTCATTCAAATTTAAAATAGATTCAGTGGCGTCATAGAAAAAAAGGTTTGCCTTCTAGCACATGTGCATTTCTTCTAGCAAGCTTTAAATGGACAATGAGATGAAAGCTTGCAACAAATGACATAGGATAGAACATTGAGCCACATGTGCTATCGTACCAATTGTAAACTGCTGCAAGGTATGGGCAATCAATTCATTATTTTGTCTGAATAACTTTGGCATCCTCTAATGAAAGACGATAACGATTGCATTACACAAGGTAGTTTATTAGCAGCTTGCACATGATATAGCATAGGGTACGCAGGAAAACATGTCACGTTGTTCTTGGATTGTAGTACAGACTCGCAGTTCTTGGGCACCCCTTTAAAACAGTGCAGAATACGTTGCATGAAAATGTGATACTATGAGCATGTTTTACAGTAAGCTATTCATATAAACAAGTATAATGAAAGCAGCCCCATCAACACTATGAAAACAATTTAAGACTCTGTGTTGTTATAAAGCCACAGCAGCCAAGCCATTGTGCTAAAGGTCAGTTGATCGTGCCTTCACATACTCAATGCAAATACACACATAACAAGTAATGCTTCATTCCTTCCGATATTGCCTATGCTACAGACCACAAACAAGCTAAAGGATATAAAATGATTCAGTTTGATTGTGCGAGATCTAGTACACTCACATTTGTATATACATCGTGATTATATTGCCTCCCTCCCAACTCCTGATGTCCTCAAAACAAAATCTCAGCTATGTCCAAGCACGAGCTTTTAAGCACTAAGCCTGACAAATCATGGGAATTGTAACTTATTTCACTGAAAGCAACCTTAAGTGGGTCGTCGAGGATGGCACTGTGCACGTCATGCTTATACTAGTTGGCATGCATGTTGTAAGATGCCTTCTTCGCAAGTTATTTGCTCGTTCATTATTTGTAGTAACACCATGGTGTCGCATCAAACCCCAATAAAAAAACTGTACCCAAGGAGTAATTTTTAGTAAGAATCAATCCAAATCAGTTTTTTCAAAGCCCGCCTGAACCCAAGCCAAAAAATATGTTGCCAATTTAGAGTAAAACTTTCAAATGCAGGACATCATATCGAACCAGCGGTACTACAACTGAACAAATACCTAAAATGTTTTTTGAAGTGCGTCTGCAACCACATTGCCAATTACTATAACAGTTATTGGTTTGAAACAATTAAAGGGGTTCAATGCAAGTGTAAACAGCACATGTTGCCACTTACATGGTAAGTTTAACTTTAACAATTCTCGAGCAGCGACATTTTTGCATGGAAAATTGGCATCCTGAAAATTGCCGAGGGGATTACTAATGGCAAACAGTTGCCTGCCATTCAGTAAGTACACCTCTAGGGGCAGTGCCAGCAGGAGGGGAGGGGGAGTTGTGGG
Organism: Rhipicephalus microplus; assembly: GCF_043290135.1. NCBI lineage: Eukaryota > Metazoa > Arthropoda > Arachnida > Ixodida > Ixodidae > Rhipicephalus > Rhipicephalus microplus. The sequence continues at coordinate 373,136,840 of NC_134710.1, read as the reverse complement.
GAGCTGGAGCCCCCTGAAAATTTCCACCTGCTCCCCCCCCCCCCTGCCACCACAAAAGCAAACATATTGAAACGCAGCACAGAAGTTGTCAGCGTCCCTGCCCCCTGAAGGAACTCGCGTATCACGGGTGACCCCCCATAGTAAAGAAATCCTTGCGCCACCCCTGTATGCCTTTGTTTTCTGCTACCTGTCACTTTGTTGTCGCATTGGTAGAGCGACTGCGCCGGAAAGGCGTTGGTCTCTGATTCGATCGCCGGACCAGGATAAATTTTTCGGCAATTAAGAAGCTTTCCCTTGTGAGAAATCCGTACAGATTTCCTTGTGGCCTCGTGCCACAAACGGGTGTTGTCTAGTTTCCCTTTCTGAACCATTCTGCCCCCTTGCAGGTTTCCACAGAACTTAATTGCAATGCTTTGTTTTCTCATGTTACACAAAGCAATTTATTATTTCACAAACATTAACAAGCTTGTGTTCCTTCAGAATTAAGCATTATGCCACACCCTCCAAAGGGACCATGTGTTTCAAATGATGCATGCTGCTTTTCTTTCATGTTTTTCAGTAAAAGTGACAAAAATCGAAGCACTTCGATCTAAATAATTTCTGGCAACACACGCTACATATTCAAGTGCGAGTATTCATTAGCCCAAAATAAAGAATCTCTTGTGCATGCTTGCGGTGTGGATACTATTATGATGATAAGAATAGAAGTGTGTTTCATGCTTTCAGAGGAGCAAAAAAAAAGATGTACATTTATGCGAAACAGTTTGCTTTTGTGCACAACCAACACAAGTAGTGTTGACCAACATCCTACGCAAAGTGAAATCTTACATTGCATTTCTACATTAGTACAAAACTATTTATATTCTTATTGATACTCGTATGCTAGTCATAATATCTGTTGAAGTCACTGTAGTGCTCAGATTCTAGTGTTACGGCCCATGTGGTTACTGTAACTCATAATGTTTTCTTAAAAAAACTGTGGTGGTGGCTACATATGCTTTGGTACCACATTACGTCGGCTGCATTTTCATTGGAAAGAGAAAAACACCTTGCTATGTGAATGAAATATCGCAAGGTATGCCAGTAATTGTCATCTGCGTTCGTTTTTAATTTTTATGTTTGCCAGCACTTGTTTGCTAGTGCCAACCTTGCTCATTCTTTTTGCATGTACCTCAGGATTATGCAAGGAAGATGTTGCCACGTGAAACTCAGCTTGTAAAATATTCTTGCAGGACATCTTCAACTCAGTGTGCACTCAAGGAACAGGGCATCATCGATGCGTACACTTGTTTGAAACAAACTGAGTGTCAACTTTGTTTCGTACAAATGAATGCATCGATGATGCACTGTACTTTTTCTTTTTATTAACTTCAGTGTGACTGACTTAATGCTGCCGCCATGTCACATGTAGTGTACGCTGCTGTTGCAGCAGAAAATAGACTTTCTTGTTGTATTGCTTTCCAATCAAATTCTGTGGTCAATATTTTTACCACTCCAAATCATCGCTCTCAAAGAATTTCACTTAGTGAATGCCTGAAACAATTGTAATAAAATTCGGTTGACTTTCATTTCTAGAACGTGCCTGTCTAAAGTGAGCATTTGTTTAGACTGGCACAATCTAATGACGTGAGCATGTCTTCACCAGTGAGACAATGAGGATGGTATGTGCCCATTGGGTATTCCTGGTGAGGCATTTGTATGTAAATGCAAATGTCCCTGGAGAAAAAGGATGCATTCTGACAATGCAAGGGGACAAGAGGACAGTTAGGTTGTCATGAAGTTAGAGGCTTTGGACATGCAGTGTCGCATCTACGACATCTTCCGTCAACTGACAGTTTCCAAGACCTGGTTGACTGGAGACGTGTCTCGTTGATGTGTTAGGAAATGCAGTATCTGGTGAGAAGCTTAAAAAGCAGGCGAGTGGTGCACCAGCCAGACTAAAAGTCTGTCCAGTGTGTGTAGGGAACTTTGGTGTCACGACGAAGGATCGTTCGTATTGTTAATGAGCAGGCCAGCTGAGAGCCTTCCTTAGTGTAATAAGAGGCTACAGACAGCGCTTTGCACTTTTATCGGTCAAGGCTGTTAGCCAGGAATGTATAAAGTGTACAGTCAATCCCTATTTGAAGGTTATCACGCGAGTCACAACCAAGAACTACAGCAGTTCCATGTCCCAGAATACACTTTCGAGAAGAAGGTGGTATTACGCAAGCTTCACACACTCTTTTTGCTGTTCCTTAAGCAGCGATCACTCCCGCCTGGAGAAGCTGTTTAAAAGAAGCAGTGCCTAGCACCAGCTACAACATATTTTCGCAAGTAATTCAGTAACCGGCTGCGGAGATAAAAGCCCACGAAGAATACACTTGGATTGCAACGAAGGAGGGGCTCAAAACTGAGAGAAATTAAAGGTGTACATTTCGCCTTATGGGTGATTGTTGTAGCATGCAACAAGCAACGAGGGAGAGAAGAATGCACAATCTTGATTCGCACTGTTCATGCCACTAGGCCCCTGGGATGTTAGGCAAGTCAACGGTCGCACGGCAACTTACATATCTCATGCAACTGTACAAGTATGTTGATAGGCACATGAGAAGAATACAAAAGATCCTGTTCAGTGAAAAAAAGGTGGATCCCTACAGTCGGTCTGGGCCAGGTGTCGACCCAGTGTGAGCTCATTCGCGTACAGCCAAGTCATTACCTTGCCCTATCGTGTCCAAGGCAGATACCCAGACCCAGTGCCCCGAGCTTGACAAGTGCAAGCCTCTGCCTCAAGCTCAATCTATGTGTGTTATTGTTGCCAACATGCTTCACACCCGCCGCCAGGCCTTCAACTCCTCCTTGGTGCCTGACTCAGGCTAACATCAGGCTAACTATACCTGGAATCCAGAAAAAAGCAGATATGTCGTCACCTGCTCTTAGGCAGCTTGCTCTACACTTGTTATACGAGATGTATCAAGGCTGTATACACGTATACACCGATGGCTCTGTTTTACAGAAGAGTTCAACGGCATCATTTGTTATACCAATAAAAGACACGACAAGAAAATTCAAGACCTCCCACCTTACGACATCGACGAGAGCAGAGCTCACAGCTTTTCATGTGCATTGCAATTTATCGGCGATCAACAGCCATAATAATGGACAATTTTCAGTGACTCAAAGGCGGCACTGCAATCCCTTCTATCACCTTTACGCCACGGCCCGTACGAACAGCTGGTATTCGAGATTGCAGAAAAGACTCACCAATTCATTGAGAAAGCACATGAAATAGGCTTTCAATGGCTTCCTAGTCATTGTGGAATAATTGGCAATGAACGGGCCGATAGAGCTGCCTGTTCTGCCCATACTGAAAGCGATCAAATATTGATTCCACTCTCCAGAACTGATGCTCCACGGAAACTCCACATGCTTTCTCGCAAGCACAGCACGTCACAATGGACGTGCTGTGCGTCATATTTCATCCATGTACGGTTACGTACCTCAGACCCAACTCTCAGTCTTCGAATTCCTTTAGAATTACGCCGACGAGACGCTACTATGTTGCGGAGATCATGGTTAGGCGTCGCATTTACCAACGAGTACGCGTTCCGCATAAGAATGGCTGACACTGCTGCATGCGACCATTGCGGCAGTGAAGAAACAACTTGGCACATTCTCTATGAATGCCCACAATACTGAACGCAAAGACAGTCACTCTGCAGTGTACTAGACGAACTGGGCAACCAGACTCTTTCGGAAGAAAGAATCCTGCGCTACCGGCAAGACTTCATGTCGCTGAAAAAGGCTGTGAAGACACTCCTGCACTTGTTGCATTCAACCGGCCTGTCTAAACGACTGTGATCGGAACTCCCTGAATGTGTGCGCATGTGAATTTTTTTCTAATTTATTTTATATCTATGTCTATCTTCTTTCCGACCTTTTTTCCCACCCCTGTACAGGATAACAAACCAGTTCTTCTAGGTTAACCTCCCTGTCTCTTCTTTTTTTTCTCTCTCTCTTGGACATGTAATTTACCTTCACTGTCCATTCACGCCACGTAATACCAAACTTGATATATGTGAAGCTAGCAAAACGGCCGTGAGTGCATCATGAGTGTGGAATGTAGTCACGTTGTTACATGACATGCATGTCATGATTATCTTGTTTCGACGTGTCACTTGTGTTCACCATGTAGTCACGTCACAGCATACTAGTTTTGTGACATGTCATGTGGCCAAAAGCACCACAAGAACAGTAACATCATGAAACGTCAATCATGACATTCATGACATACATGTCATGACTTTCATGTTACGACTAGTCACTTATGCTCATCATACAGTCATGTTATGCCATTATGGAAACAGACAGGAGAGCTAAAAGTCGTACGTGGATAGATAGATAGATAGATAGATAGATAGATAGATAGATAGATAGATAGATAGATAGATAGATAGATAGATAGATAGATAGATAGATAGATAGATACGCTTAAAGTCGCTGAAGTTCGCTAAGGAATGCTTCGCATTAAAAAAAGGGACCAATGTGAGTATCCATCTATCCACAAGTGCTCAAAGCTCTACAGAGAGCTTGTTACACATTGTCCACTGTTAATGATGTTGTACTAGATCCTACTAAAGCCAAGGTTTTCTAAAAGCTGAATTTTCAAGAGGGGGTAATCGATGACGAACCAAGCTTACTGACCACCTTCTTAACTATGAAAAATTTGATCCAAATAAAGTCAAGGCAATTCAGCAGATGCCAAAGACAACGGATTCGAAGGAGTGCAGTGCTTCTCAGCTAAAATGAACTACCTCTCCAGATTTCTAGTTGAATTGTCATGCATGTTGAGGCTTTTGAAGAAACTCACTGTCAAAAATGCACCATAGTAGACGAGGAAGCAGCAGGAGAAAGCATTCGAAAAGGCACGAGTTCACGAGAAGAGCTCCATTTCTAGCCTTCCTTTGAATAATCAAAGCAGCTAGAAATCCAATGTGATATGAGCAATTTTTGGCTCGGAGCAGCTCTTCTTTAAAATGGACAGCAAGTCTCTTTTGTCAGCCGAGCACTGACAATGGTAGTTTGTTATGCACAAACAGAAAAGGATATTCTGGTCATTGTCCTACTTTAAAAAAAGTTTTATCAGTATACATTTGGAAAAGAAACAAAGATGTTGAGCGATTGTAAGCCACTGAAGCAAGCAATCCTGAAGAAACGATTGGATCAAGTTCGAAGATAACTGTAAAGCATGATCCTTCAGATGCGAAGACACAGCATTGCAATAAAAAACAGACCAGGAAAGGAATTAGTCTTGGCTGACATGATATCTAGGGCTTTCCTTCCCAACGAAAGCAATGAAGAGGAACTTGAGAACATCCACGTCGTGCAATACGTCCCTGTGAGAAAGAAAACCTTGGAAAAGATGAAAGCTGTGACTGAGTGTGATGGATTACTGCAAAGACTAAAGTGAATCTTTCATTGAGGCTAGCCACAACACAAACATGAACTACCCAAAGGCATGCACTTATACTTGACACACAGAAATAAATCTTTCTGAAAAAGTCATTTCCAAGAATTAAGGCCTGTTGAGAATCGCCTGATTTTCAAAAAATTACGCCTAATTATTATAATGTTTCTGTGAGGTGAAAGCAAAATGAAACTCCAGACATTGCATCTCAGAATTGAGAGCTGTCTTCCATGCGCTCGTGAGTGTGTCTTCTGGCCAGGAATGAACACAGAATTGAAACACTTCATTATGAGGTGTGAAATATGCTAAAGGTATGCACAAGCTCAGCAAACTGAAACTCTTTCACTCCATGAAGAACCAAGCTATTCATAGGAACGGGTTAGATGAGGCATGCTCAAACTCCAGGGAAAGAGTGTTTTGGTTACAGCCAATTACTACAGCAACTTTTGGAAAGTGGACAAAGTCAAATTGACGGTTTTGAATCAAGTGATACTGAAACTAAGGACTCACTTTGCTGTGTACTGGGTGCCGAGAATTCTCATAAGCGACAATGACCTGCCATTCACCGGTAAATAATTCAAAAATTCGAAGAAGAGCTGGAACTTCGAACACAAAACAAGAAGCTCGGTTTACCCATGTGCAAACAGAAGGGTTGAATCAGCCATAATCAGAGCGAAAATGCTCCCCAAAAAAGCACATGGAAACCACTCAGACCCACAAATGACATTTGTTTATTAACAAAACACATCACTTCAAGAAAAGAATGGTACTCCAGTACAAGTGTCAATGAGTTGCCACACTAAAATGAGTGCGCTAACAGCTTCACAGTTACTGCAATCCGAAACAGTCGATGTGAGTGAAATAAGAATGTAGAAGAGACGGAAAAGTACGAGCTACCATCACAGACAAGCGAATGATTCACCAAGCCTTTGAAAGGGTGAGTGGATGTCCCAGTTCAACCAACGAAAACAGCAGCATGAGTCAAAGACAATAATTAGGAGAATTTATGACAGGTCGTATGAAGTTCAGATGGAAGACAGCATCCTGAGAAGGAACAGAGTACTCACTCCCTCAGACAAACACATTGAAGTCAGTGAGCCAGAGACAGATCAACCGAAGCAGACTTGAATTTCTGCCGGACCTCGAAGAACCATGCAGCATCCAAAGAGGCACCGGGATTTTACAGTTGGTTGAAGGATTGACTTCAGAAAGGGATGAATGTAACAAAAAATCCATAAATGCAGGAGCGAACCAACTCTTTCGCGAGTGAGGGGCAAGCCTCACCACACACACACACACACACACACACACACACACACACACACGCACGCACACACACACACGCACACACACACACACACACACACACACACACATATATGTATATTGACGCAAGGCAAATGCAGTATTCAAACTACGCGCGCTAGTTCGTGCGCACCCCAAGAGACCAGCGGCTTGATGATGAAACAATAAAAGGCCGTGACGGCGCGCGCCTCCTCAGCACGGGATTTCGATGAAAAAGAAATGGTGCACCACTCGAGGGTTTCTCGGAGATTGAACCCCTTTAGCTGATCGCCTTTTGGAAACGCCGGGCACAAGTTAGCCCCAATAAACAGTTATTCGTGCATCATTTGGATTGTACGTAACAATATTCATCACGTAGGGACCACTTATAAGCAACCATGGAAAAAGTTAGAGAATAAACTATTTTCAATTTGGCAGCATATTGTTCGCCATTGATTCTTTGGCATTTAAAATTGTCTGTGTGCCATAAAATCGCCTGCCTCTTACATGACGTCAGGAATCTGCAAAATATAGCGGTGTTCATTACAGTGCATGCACATTAAACAGGGCACTCATGCACTGAACAATACCTAAAACTTCTTGTGATAGTCGGAGAGCATATTCTTTTAAATAATATTCAAGTAAAGTAGCCGCCAGTCACATCATCAACGGTTACTTATAGCAGCTTCTGAGATAAAATAACATGAGCATAATAAAATATTTTTACTTGCAGCATCAAGGCATTTAGTATTTTGTGTACACACACATCTCTGTGAGCTCGTCCTTGCTAAGAGAGACAGAGAGATGAAGAGAGAGAAATAAGCAGCACTGCACGTGTGTGCTTCTTTGCTGACCAAGTTGTATTTTGAACTGCAAAAGACCATACGAGTTGACTGAGAACCTACTTGCCTGACTCTCAATTAAGCCTCCATAGAGCTAAAAACCATACCCTTTCGCCTTCTCCTAGGTCCGGTGGATCAAGTTAAAGAACAAGCTGAAAAGGTGAGATTCCCACTGTTCTCGAGTGCACTGCTTTGTTCGTCGCCACTTTGCGAGCTGCCACCATCGCTCCAAGTTACCATAAGCAAGGCTGATCAGGTTCATCGGAGACTAAAGCGGAAACCCTTTTTTGGTGCTTCCAGATAACACTAGAACATTAAAAAAGATTAGTAACATTAATCAGCTCACAGCAGCTTCGACAAAGCAGCGTTGATGATATCTATTTTCGATCAAAGAAAATAATTTTCTTGAAGCAGCAGTCCATAAAAAGTTTGCCCGTTCGCATTCGTAACTGCATCAGCCAGTTGCAGCGGAACGAAAGCGTGGACAAGTTATGCAATGTTATTGGGCTCCTGTTCAGCGCTGGCCTGCTCTGCGATGCTACAACACAAAGCACGAAAGGGCCGCTTAGGTGGCCTGCACCGCAAGAGCCTACAAGAAAAATTGCCACAACTACAATGTTGGAGAAATTTCACTATGTTGTAATATTCCCTCGTAATAACATAATTCAGTGAATACTATAGTGAAGGAAAACTTCGCCTCAATTGTTGCTTTCTCTGGCGTGCAGCGAACAGTCACCACTGTCGAAAGTGGAGGGATCACGCCTCCCTTGCCCTCCCCAGCTGGTACGCCTATGCACAGATGGCACAACCATCATTTGCAGCATCCTACACAAGCCACATGCTTCTTTGTAATTCTTCACTTCCTCTTTCTCTGAGAAGGCACTGGGTTCAGGGTAGTTGGTATTGATTCATAACATTAGGAAGTACTAAATGCACGTGTGTAAGACCAGTGAACCGCTTGTCCTGTGTCCCTCACTCGTGTAACGTACGTGCATTTAGCGCTCACAAAAGCTACAGATCCCTCTTCTTTGTTCATTTACACCTCCTCCTTTTTTCCAAGCTCATGAAGTATCAAGTGTCTGCCCCTCCATCTCTACACATAAGCCGCTCGTCCACCTGAATCTCCATTATGCATTCCTGTCTCTAAGTAGCCCTACCCATTCTTGTACTTCAATGCTTATTCAGCTCGGCAAACTTCCATTAAAGAGACCCTGAAATGGTTTTTAAAGTTTTATCAGCAATTAGGTTAGACAATCATGAAACCATTCGCACCATAAATTGAGCGACACGCAGTGTACCAAGGCCGCTACAGACAATTATATCATGCCCTCCTCACCTATGCCTGACCTCCGCAACTCACAAGGCACGCTGGGGATCACAGAGCTCTCATGAGTGTGCTCGCGGTTTTGAGCTTTTAGCAGTCTAGACCTCCGAGATGGCACACTGACAGGTTGCGTGCAGTCTCGGAGGCCATCACGCAGTGCTCCTGGCAGCACGCACGCCATCTGGCAACAGAAACAAAGACCACGAAGTAAGTGGTTGATACCTGCTTCGACAGGTGCTGCCACCCTACCAGTCGATCTTACTTCTGCACATTCTACCGCCCATTACAGCCAATCAGATAAGCAGCCATGTTGACGTGGCTGCTGACAAGCTCTGGGCAGAGCATGTTGCTCTATGAATGGGCAGTTTAAAAGGCATTCGGCCGAGTCGCATTAATCTGCACCGATTTGCAGCAATTGGCAGCTTTAAAGCGTAGCAATAAATTATACAGAAATTATACAGTTTACGCAGAGTGGTCAAATCGGTCTACAAATAACCCTTGAGACTTAAAATACCAGCCCAATGTGTTTGTACAAGATCACCAAAACCGTTCCAGGTTACTTTTAACAAAAGCCCAGTGTTTTATCAGCCACTAATGTAAGTCATAGCAAAACAAACCTTTACAAAGTGCCCAGCTATAATTCATCCTCCTCAACAACCACAGCATTTAAAAAATTCACGGCTACACAGGAGCGTGATTTGTTTAACAGACACATGGTAAGTACTTTGCGGTCGCAATCGCAATGGGCACCCTGGGAGAGTTTACAACGACCAATATTCTACAATGTGCACAAATTTTCCATCCTTCATAGCATAGTTCATATGTTTATAAAGAAATGAAGAATGGCAAGCAAATGTGAATACAGTATGTACAGTAAATGTGAATAAAGTACGCATACAAATGGGTGCTGCTAATGCTATCACACTGCACTCGAGTATTCTCAATGTTCTTGACAGCAAGGCTATGAATGGCTTGTACTGCTGGCCCTAAAACAGCCATGTTGAAGTACCAACAAAGTGGGATGCAAACTCTGATGCTACGTCAGTGCTATCAGTACATTACGTGCTGGTTCCTTTGTTATTCATGCACAGAGACACAACAACGTTCCAGCGACGTCGTCGTCTCGTCAAAACAGGTTAATCTCTACGTGATTAGACTGCCTCAAAGTTACCTAAGTCGCAATGTTGGAATCATGTCTTACATTGATGATGCAGGCTACCAATACACAATAAAACGTCGATACGTTTCTGAGCAAAAATGCGCACAATAAATGCAGGGTCTGAGAATACTTATGATCCAAATTGGTTTAATTTATTTTCATGATTGCGAGCATAGCAGGCGGGAAATCATTGCCCTGTCGCAGTGGTCTAGTGGCTAAGGTATTCGGCTGCCGACCCGCAGGTCGGGGGATGCAACCCGGGCTGCGGCGGCTGCATTTTCGGTGGAGGTGACAATGCTGCACGTCCGTGTGCCGGGATTCGCGTGCACGTTAAAAAACCGCAGGTGGTCAAGAGAGAGAGAGAATTTATTTACAGAAAGGTAGAGAGGTCGGCCTGAGCTATAGTTTGTTCTGGCCTGCTACTCTACACAGGGGTAGGGTGACTGGAAAGTGAAAGAGTGATGAATGAAGATGGTAAGGTAGAGAGATGATATGTTCTTATTAGGCTGGGTAACTCTACAGACGTGCATCCAGTCCAGTGGCTTCTAAGAAAGCGATGACGGCTCGTATAACCACATGTGTGCTGCTGGCATCAGGCCAAGGATCTAACACAATCTCATCGGTTAATGGTCGACTAATATATCGGCCAATCGAAGATATCAGTTGCTGACGTTCGCTTGCATATGCTGGACAGTCGCAAAATATATGTTCAAGCGTTTCTGGCAACCGACAGTGACCACAATTGGGACCTGTGTCATTACAGCCAATCAAGTGGGTGTAACGTCTCGTGTAAGCCACACCGAGGCGAATGCGGTGGATAATGCATGAGATGCCTCGCTTTAATTTTTGAGGCATACGAAACTTCATTTCCGGGTCCCATTTGTGCAGCCGCTTGTGCTGGTGTTCTGGTTTCCGCCAGTGCTCTAAGATGGAATTGCGCATTACGCGTCGAAGTAGGGTGTTAGTATCTTGCCGGGAAAATGCGATGCACACTTCCGGGGCACTATTTGAAGCTCTGTTAGCTTCAGCGTCCGCCTTTTCATTGCCCATTATGCCACAATGAACAGGTATCCATTGAAATGTTACATGATGTCCATTTTTTGTAGCAACGCCAAGAAGCTCTGCAATTTCAATCGATAAAGTATGATATCAACCTTGTCTCATGAAGCCATTGATGGTTGGAAGAACAGCTTTGGCATCGCACAGTATCCTCCATTTACGAGCGATTTCTGTCGACATGAAACGTATTGCCTCCCGAATAGCAACAAGTTCCACGGCTGTTGATGTGGTCTTGTGATCTATCTTGAAACGTCAAGCTATCTTCATCTGCGGGATGACAAAGGCTGTGGCGGAGGTGTGCGACGTGGTAGATCCGTCAGTATATACGTGCACCACACTGTCGTACATAGTATAAATGTGCAGCAGTGTAAGTTGCTTTAGACCAATCGATGATACAAGGGACTTCTTCATAATCCCAGGAATCTGAAGTATGACAAGTGGTCTATGCAGGAGCCACGGAGGTGTCTCAGGAACACGTGGGGGAGAGAATCTTGGCGGTATGATGTTCTCAAGCCGTGATATAGCTCTTGAATAGCTGCAGTCTCGGTGGTTGGCAGAGAGTGCTGATAGGGGATGTTGCCTGTGTCGAGTCAACAGGCAAAGGTGGACTCGAACAGGCTCGCAAAGCACATATACTTTGATTGGACAAGCCCAAGCTTCGGTGAGAGTTCCCTTGGTTGATGTGCATTGAGGTAAGCCCAAACATGTGCGCAACCCTTGAGCTTGGATACTTTCTAGCGTGCTCGCACAACTGGGCTTCATGCTTGAAAACACGGGCATGCTGTATCATAAGTACCCTACGAATAAAGATTGGTACAGTTGCAGGAGAGCTGCCTCCGAAGGGCCCCATCTTGCTCCGGCACCTGGTCGAAATTTCCCGATCCCTCCACTACGGTGTCTCTCATAATCATATTATAGTTTTGGGATGTTAAACCACACATATCAATCAGCTGAGAAATTGTATTAAGCGAGAATGTATCAGTGAAGTTCTACTGTATAGGTCCACACAACTCCACGATCTTACATATTCAACCGAAAATTATGGTTGTCAACTGTCTCTAGACTAAAATTTTGAATTAAGAGACAGTGTGCATCCACACTGAGTTCAATTGGCAGCTGATGCACTCGGCAAATTGACTGACGTCAGTGCAACCATGAGAGTAATAAGTATGGCTGTACTGCGACTCCGCAAACACATACCTAGTCTACAGAAAGCTCCTAGTGGGTATGCACCACAGAAATGACGCAAACATTACCATTCACTACCGGTGCATGAAAAATTAGACAGAAAAAATGTGTATGAAAAAATTAATTAGCAATGAAATAAATGTATACATAAATACATAACCTGCATGTTGCACTTCTAGGCCACATAAACTGAGGTGGAACTGCTTTAATAAAGCATGCGCTAAAATTCTAAAAGTCTTAATAAATATATAAATATAAAAAGTAAGCAAACAAAATCCTTGTGCAACACAGCTTGGCTGGTCATCCACCTTCACAGAGTGGAATAGCTCCAGCTTTCTCCAGAAACCTTTGCAACACCTCCCTCGCAAAAACATGCACATATAGCTGGATTTAATCATTATAGCCCGTTCGGAAGATTATGCTGATTTCATTTACCTAAAAAGCCTCAACAACTACCAACGACAGGAGATCAGTGTACAGGATTGGCGACAAGTTTCTTTGGCTACTTTGTACCAATTACAAAATATCTACTACCGACAAGAATGATTAATTATCATCGTATTTATGTAATTCATTGATAAAATATTTTAGCTGATTGAGAGACGGCATCCTTCTTTAGAGACAAGGCATACGTTTTTCAGTTTCTGTTCACTATTGGGAAGAAACAGGCATCAAGCACTGAGCTCACGATAATAAGCATTTTTGTTGTTTAAACTTTTCTTGATCTGACATGTACTTGAAATATTTTGCTAAACACTTAATGATGACAGAGGCACGTTTAACAAGACAGACATGGGCATTTCAGCAGGATATTTAAAATATTGTAAACTATTCTTCAAATGCTTGATGCAAGCCAATAACCATCGCATATTATATCAGTTGTCATGGTGTTCAAGTAATGTAGCATGACTGCATGCAATCTTGACAAAATTATTGATACTGTAGTAGCAGCTACTGTCAAACATCTGACAGTTTATTCCAATACTTACACTTGCTTTAAACTTGGTTTACAATAATTTACTTCACGCATTCATACACAATCGATCATAATGCGTACCTTAAATAATGGGGGGGGGGGGGGGGGTTCACGCACAAAAATGTCTTGTATGCAAGCTTCTCTTCAGGGCACGTGCACGCAACTACACAAATCGGAAACTGAGCTGTACACTCCTAAATATTTCACGATTTCCATTTCATGAACACACTTCACAACACCGGACAGAATCGCTCAAATAGGACACAGTCCACAGAACTTCACCACAGTGCTACACACAACGGCACTCGTACGGCGTTGCGCATTACGAATGACAACAATGACGGGCAATAAAACTTGCCCATCATTATCGTAGCAGAAGCTAACGCTCGCAAGCGTTCAAAATTTATGCATACTATTTGCTACGACGAACGGCACGCACAGAACACACCCGACGCTTACACTTGTTGCGATGATTACAAACTTTTCGCTTCGGCGCGCGCTACACGCATACCCTGCTTTAGCTGGCCCGGTATAAAGCGTGACATTTTTCGCTATTGCCGTTCTTACGGCGTCTGTAAAATGGTGAAATCAAGGGGTGGCAAACCGCCCGGGCTGATGAAACAGATTGCAAGTGAGCATCTGTGGCAAGTGACCAGGGGTAGACCTAGCCACTCACTTTAGGGCGGCCGGAAGCATAAAGTAACATTGGACAAGGGGGCGCGTGGTCGTGACTTTGTTTTTACTAGCAGAAAAACCGCTTCGTAGCATAAATACTGTTAATGAATGCTCACAGTGGTTCGACTCATTTGTCCTAATTGCTGACAGGAGGTGGACAACGAGCACTGAAGTGAGGAGGGGTGCTGACACAGGCTTTAGAAGTAGCGATTGCCCTTACCCCCCCCCCCCCTCTGGATCTGCCACTGCAAGTGACCACCTGCAATTTAATGAGACCTTTTTTCAGAAGTAAGCCGGGGTTCATTCACCTGATAGTAGTCGTTGATCACTTTTCGAAGCGGGTGGAATTGTTCCCTCTTCGGAAGATGACAGCACGAGCGGTGCTTGAGAAGCCACAGGAAGTGTTTTGCCGGTTCGGCTTCCCGGAAATGCTTATCACGGTTAGCTTCTTTAAGGCCTGTTTTAATAAAGAAGTCGACGCCGCCCAGTCTGCTGCCAGTGTTTCTTTTTTTAAGTGTTCATGTGTGTTTTATGTTTTTATGTTTCTTTTGTCTAATATTCAGTGTTCATTAGCATTTATTTTATTATATTATATATGTATATATATATATATATATATATATTATATGTCTTTATTTTTTAAGCGAGATATTGAGTGTAATTTTTGGTTTGTTTACACTCTTTGTGCTGTATTTCGTACCGGCGAACTTGAACATTGGTGCTTATGCAGGGAGCGAGGAACGAAGGACGCTTTGTGCCTTTGCTCGTGCAGCCGTCGGCGGTGTGTGTGTGTGTGCATGCTTCTTTGCGTGTGTACAAGCGTGGCGCTTCTATGCGTGCCCGGGAAAAGTGCACGTCGTGGCTTTGTCCCATCAACGTGGACACTAGAGGTGCTCAAGGCCCCGACCTGCTGACGTCAGACAGTTCGGCTGTGCCCTATTCTCGGCCATCGCCGAGAACCCCTGCTGCCCCTTCCACCTTGGCTCTTGCGCGAGGCGAGCTGACAGCAGCTATATAGTGCCTAACAACACCAGGCCGCCTCACAGCCGAGTCCAGTTCGGCCTCTCTGATCCCTGGAGAGGCCCGGCTTCCCAACAACGTCCCAGCTCCGTCATCGAGCCAGAAATTCGGGGCCTCCGAACCACCACCAAAGCAGCGTTCGTCGGACTCACAGACTAATCAACAGCAGCCACGAGCCATCAGGGAACCCCTTTCGGTCATCAGCGTCGGGTATATAAGCAGCTTCACTGGTGACGTCACTCCCCAGGCTCCCGTGGTGGCGCTGACTGGATCCAGTGTTATGCGGCGGTAGCTGTAATCTGCACTGTCAGTCGCTGTCGTAATAGCCTCTGTAGCTGGTCGTTGCGTGTCCGAAGTTGGTGCCGCCGATACGACGGATAGCAGTAGTGCCTGAAAGCACAATAAAGAACGCATGTTCAGAGCTCTGCCGACTGCGGTTTCGCCGGGCCCACTCTTTCCACGCCTCTGATCTTGCAGATGGACATCGCACCCAGCGGACATTGTCACGCTCTATTGCCCCTCCACGCGGTGAACCCAATACCGCCTTAGCACCACGAACACTAGCCTTTTTTTCCTGTGCTCCCTTTCGTAAAGTTATTTATACTGTCATGTATTTATTTTGTTATTATAGTGGATAAGAAAGACGTTGATACCATCAGCTCAACTATCATCAACACAAGAAAAAGGCACGAGATCGGCGATCGAGCACCGTCATCTGGGTCTGCCTGCGTTCCTTTCGAGCTATAACCCGCTTGCTCAGTTCCTTCAATAAAACCCCTTTACATTTGGTGGATCGTGCTGGGTAACTACATCACCTACACCCTGGAACTCCGATCTCGCACCCTGCCGTCAACCATGCAAGTTGACGCTGCCCAACAGGCACCTCCTGCGGCCGCTACTTTCCCCGGCCCGGTTCACCAGCGAGACCCCCCAATCTTTTCGGGCACCGAGACCAGGACGTTGAGGACTGGCTGTCGTCCTACGAAAAAGTCAGTGGACCAAACAGGCGGGATGACGCTGCCAAGTTGAACACTGTCAACTTTTAGTTGGCTAATGTGGCAAATCTGTGGTACACAAACCACGAATCGGAGTTCGAAAACTGGGCCGCTTTCAAGCAGACAATATCCTTGATTTTCGATCACCCAGCCGTGCGGAAGTTGCGCACCGAACAACGCCTGCGTACACGAGCACAAGAACCTGGCGAAACGTTTACCGCTTATATCGAAGATGTTCTCGATCTCTGCAGGCGCGTAGATGCCGCAATGAGCAAAAGTGCCAAGATCCAGCACATTATGAAAGGTGCCGATGACGACGTATTTCAAATGCTCCTAGCGAAGTCTTCTGGTACAGTGTCTGAAGTTGTAATTCTGTGCCAGAGCTACGACGAATTGCGACGGCAACGAGCTCTTACCCGTCGTCCATTTCAGCCTAATTAACCAATCACTCGCTGCCCTGGACGTCGTGCCTGACCACTCCCGCCTTCTAGCACAAATGAAAGACTTTGTGCATGAGGAGGTCACACGTTAGCTTTCCCACCTGCCGTTTTGTCAGCGCCAAGAGCTCCCGCAGCCGTAGCAAGAGCGACCACTGACCCCGTTAGCTCCCATGTTCCGACATAAGCTTCAGGACCAGATTGCAGAGACTATTCCAGTGCCCTTTCAGCAGCAAGTTGTCGCTGCGCCTCTTACTTACACTGGCGCAGTAAAGAGGCAGCAGCCACACCAGCCCTCGCCGTTCAATGGACTGCCGCGTGTCACCGCTGCTACTCAGTCTTCTGTCGCATGGGCCCCTCCCCTTGCTACCACAGCCCCGACTCAGCCGTATGTCGCATGGGCGGCGCCCCTCGCTGCAAATGCCTGGCGAACGCGTGATAACCGGCTGATCTGTTTTGCATGCGGTGGCCCTAGCCATATCTCCCGATACTGACGTCGTCTCGTGCCCGGCTACACAGGCGCCCGATCACGGAGCAACTACATGGACCGACCCCTTTTTGGGTATGAAACTTCGGATCATCAGTCAAGCACGCCTTTCCGTGACTATCCGGCAACTTCGTCTCGCCGTTCGCCTCCACCCAATCGTCGCTCCTTGTCACTCATGCGTCCCCGGCCAGCCCCTAAAAATGAGGGAAATTAGCCGTCGCAGTTCCGAAGGCAAGAGCTGCGCTGTCGAAACGTTCAAGTCCTCGCACTTTGCCCTCAAATATCGTCAAAGTTTTTGTAGACGGCACCCATGCATACGCTCTTGTAAATACCGGTGCCGTTGTGTCTGTTATAGATGCCAAACTTTGCCGCAAGCTCCGAAAGGTGACCATGCCGCTTGATATGATGTCCTTATGTGCAGCGAATGGAGAACCTGTTCGACCTATATCCACCTGCACTGCCCGACTCGCAATTGCGGAGGACCACTACATTGTTGAGTTTTATTGTCTTTTCCTCCTGCTCTCATGACATAATACTTGGCTGGGATTTTCCATCGCGTAATCACGCCGTTATAGATTGTGCCCGTTCCGAACTTGAACTGCTTCCGTTGTTCGACCAGCCCTAGGACCACACGAATCGAGCCGCACACAAGCTAGTTGTCAAAGAAGATACTGACATTCCAGCGACAACATCTGTTTTGCTCCCTGTAGTCTCCGACGGCATGCGTGATGAATTAGCATTTTTTGAGCCATCAAGCCTCTTTCCAAGTCGGAAACCACTTCTGCTCCCTTATTCAGCCCTCGCAATTTGTAATGGAGCCAGTGCTATCTACCTTGCCTATCCCTTTCCACATACCATCAAACTGTTTAAAGGCGAATCTCTTGGATGCCTACAGCCCATTGATAATAGACAAATTTTCGCCGTGCAGCAAGAATCATCGCAAAGTGACCTTGCCGCCGTCAGTGCTATTAACCACTCTGACTTACAGGCTTCGAAAGTGTTCGATTCGGCGATCGCAGACGGACTGTCACCATCTGAACAATCTGAACTCCTCCAACTGCTGTACCAGTACCGCGAATCTTTCGATGTTGTTCAATCTTCACTTGGCTGCACTTCTACTACTCTGCATTACATAGATACCGGCTTCCATGGGCCATTACGACAACGACCATACCATGTCTCTGCGGCGGAACGCCAAGTTATTACCGAACAGGTGGACGATTTGCTGCAACGCGGCGCCATTCAACCTTCACAAAGTCCATGGGCCTCACCTGTAGTGCTCGTTAAAAAAAAGGATGGTTCCGTTCGCTCCTGCGTGGATTACAGAAGCGAGGATTACCGGCGCCTAAATAAGATCACTCGAAAAGACATGTAACCTTTACCCAGGATTGACGATGCCCTTGATACTTTACAAGGTGCCGAGTTTTTTTCATAATTAGATTTGCGCTGAGGGTACTGGCAGGTCCCTCTTGCAGACGCCGATCGACCAAAAACAGCCTTCGTGACACCCGATGGTCTATATGAGTTTATTGTCATGCGATTCGGCCTCTGAAACGCGCCTGCCACCTTCGAGGGCATGATGGACTCGGTTCTTTGGAGTTTGAAGCTGCAAATATGTCTCTGTTATCTTGACGATATTGTCATCTTTGCGCCAGACTTTGCGACACATCTCGAGCGCCTGAAACACGTCCTCGCGTGCCTGAAGAATGCTGGCTCCAACTCAACCTCAAAAAGTGCCACTTCGCTGCTCGGCAACTTATGATTCTCGGGCACGTCGTATCAAAGGACAGTATACTTCCAGACCCGGCTAAATTACGTGCTGTTGTTGACTTCCACAAACCAACGACTATGAAGCAGTTACGGAGCTTCGTGGGGTTATGCTCCTACTTTCGCGGGTTCGTGCGCAACTTCGCCTCTTATCACTGCGCCTTTGACCGAACTTCTAGGCAGGGCCACCGATCTTTCGTCATGGTCTTCTGGGTGTGACCAAGCCTTCTGTACTCTTCGTCATCTTCTCACTTCACCACCAATACTGCGTCACTACGATCCTACGGCGGCAACTGAGGTCCACACCGACGCCAGTGGTGTCGGCCTTAGTGCGGTTTTCGCGCAACGCAAGCCTGGATTCGCTGAGTATGTCGTCGCCTACGCCAGCAGGACTCTCAACAAGGCTGAATCGAACTACACCATCACCGAGACGGAATGCTTGGCGATCGTTTGGGCGCTTGTCAAGTTTTGCCCATACCTTTATGGCTGCACTTTAGCTGGTTGTCTTCGCTCAAGGATCCATCGGGTCGTCTTGCCCGTTGGGCTCTTCGACTTCAAGAATATGACATCCGCATCGTATATCAATCCGGCCACAAGCATACCGATGCTGATGCACTATCACGATCTCCCCTATCCCCGGAAATGGCGTCTGTTTCCTCGGATAACACGTTGTCAGCTCTTGACGAAGACACCATCTCTTCTGCACAACGCAACAACCCATGGATCGCTTCGCTTCTTGGCGCACTATCCGAGGCACCGACACTTCCAACCACTCGAACCATGCGCCGCCAGGCTCCACGCTTCAGTATTCGGGATGGCCTCTTGTACTGGCGCAACTATTCAGCAGATGGTAGGAAATGGCTACTAGTCATTCCCTGAACGCTGCGCTCTACTATCTGCGCGTCATTTCATTCTGACCCACAATGTGCTTACGCTGATGTTTTCAAGACCTATAAGCGTTTATGAAAAAGGTATTACTGGCGTGGAATGTTTACCTTCGTCCGCCAGTTCATTCGCGGTTGCCACGAATGTCAGCAGCGGAAAAACCTGCCACATCCTGCAACAGGTTCATTGCAGCCCCTTCCACGCACAGACCGCCCATTCGACGGTGTAGGAATTGACCTCTACGGACCACTACCACTGACAACAGCAGGCAACCGATGGGCTATCGTGGCTGTGAATCATCTTACATGGTATGCTGAAACTGCTGCTCTCTCCACAGCTGCAGCACAAGACGTCGCAACTTTTATACTCAATCATTTTGTGCTTCGTCATGGTCCTCCTCGCGAACTCCTCAGTGACCGAGGGCGTGTTTTCCTCTCCGATATCATTCAAGCACTTCTTCAACAGTGCCATATTGTACACCGAAAGAGTACTGCCTATCACCCACAGACGAACGGTTTGACTGAGCAGTTTAATTGTACTCTGGGGGACATGCTCGCGACGCATGTTGCTTTTGATCAAACAAACTAGGACCTCGTTCTTCCATTTGTGACATACGCGTATAACACCGCTACGCAAGTCACTACCGGGTTTTCCCCATTTTTTTCTCCTGTACAGTCGCCAACCATCCCACACCATCGACACTTTACTGCCATACTCGCCAGATCCCTCCGAATGCACGCCTGCCTCGGAAGCCGCTCTTTACGCAGAAGAGTGCCACAAGCTAGCCAAGCGGCTTACTACAGCCGACCAACAGCGCCAGAGCAGATCCGTGACGACGACCATCGTTCTGCACCAACATTTAGTCCTGGAGCACTTGTATTACTGCATGTACCGCTCTACGCCCCTGGTCTATCACCCGAGCTACTCTCTAATTATTATAATCCCTACCGCGTGGTCGAGCGTACCTCAGCTGTGAACTACGCCATTGAACCCCTCCCACCACCAAGCGACCGTCGTCGGCGTGGACGTGATATTGTTCACGTAAACCGTCTCAAGCCCTACTTCGACCCGCTTGTCCCCACGTGTTAGATTGCCAGGATGGCTTCAACTTTTTCGCCGGGGGTAATTATAGTGAATAAGAAAGACGTTGATACCATCAGTTACACTATCATCAACACAAGAAAAAGGCACGAGATCGGCGATCGAGCACCGTCATCTGTGTCCACCTGCGTTCCTTTCGAGCTACCACCCGCTTGCTCAGTTCCTTGAACAAAAACCCCTTTACATTATTAATGTTTTCTCTTTTGTCGTAATTTTTAGCAGCAGTTTACAGGGATGGGCTGAGATTAGCTGTTGCTCATAGCAGTGTCATTTCAACTACATGGGTGACGTTCGGCTGCCTTTGCAGACCCGTAAAGGGGAAATTTAGAAGAAGGGAATGCGGGAATCGAGGCTAGCCCACCGCCTTTGCGCGGACTTTGCCGCCTCTTTCTGCGTTCTCATGTCCCGACATGGCTCCCCTCCTACGCAGTCTGCAGTGCTGGGAGAGCATAGAGTGACGCTTAACCTCTCTCATGTCGACTGTGGCGCCTTGCGCGGAGTCTCCCGAGACGTTTCGCGCCCGCGCGTCGTGAGTGAGTCCGATCTCTCCGGGATGACTCAGGGTGAGCACGCATTTCTTTTCCTTCCATCGACTCCTATTGTTTGAGGCTCGTCGGACTTCGCTAACGGTGCCTCGCACCCGCAGCGAACGCTCATCTTTTGTTGCCCCTTATGAACGCAAGGCCGAAGAGCAGTGCGGTGTCCTAGTGTGTGGTCAGACTACACCGACCCGTATCTTTCCGAAGCCAACGTGAGTGCATTTTCGCTCTCACTCGAGCAACCAGCCCCTTTGTTGATCAATGAAAAGCTTGTCGTACCGACGTAAAAGTGTTGACAGGCGAGCCTTCTGTGTATCATCGAACGGAGTCACACAGGCGGCCAAAGGATGTAGTGCCTCTTCGTGTCATGTTGGTCGATCCAAACAGGGGTTTTGAGCCGACGAGCGCAGAACACCAGAGTAAGACACATAGGTTTGCACGGGACACAGTTTGTGCCGTGCCGATAGTTATAGCGCGAGAACAGAACAACGACACAGAAACAAGAAGGACACGAGCGCTATTTGCCTTTGTGTCGTCGTTCTGTTCTCGTGCTATAACTATCGCCATGTCATACCAACTAGTCCAAGCTGCCACACTTCGTGTTGTGCCTCTCGTTCCCGAATGGGACTGTGAGAGGAATGCGTTGAGCAGGGGCTTGGCCTCAAACTCTGCACAGGGCATGTTTTCGACGCTTCTGCGGCAAAGGCGACAATAAGCGCTGACGAGCTGATGAACAGCTTGAGTTGGCAAAATGGGCCATCTCGATAGCCATTCGCAATGTACACAACGATCCCGGCTCTAAGAAGAAAGTCCCGACCGAGAATCACTGGAACATCGTGCCCTGGAAGATGAACAAGACGGCAGCGTCTAATTCGATCTCCCTATCTGACAGTCAACCTTGCAGCGCCTGCCGAATGGGCCACGCCTTTCGTAAGGGTGAGTGTCGTTCCGCTGTCCCGCAAGCGCACTAAGTGCTTCTAGAAGTGGGACACCTGTTCACCGAACAAGAAAGCTCTAGTGCCCATGTCCAGCAACGCCCAAAATTCACGGCCGGATTATTTACCGGAATGAACAGCGCGTGTGCATCAGCAAGAAAAGTGCCTGCCCTGCATGCCGAGGAAAGAAGCAAAGGTTTGGTCGCTCGTGCATTCAGGAACGACCCGCTAACCCGTTTCCCTGCCTCGCAGAAGGCCTGGATCCGGTGCACTCCCTTACTATGTGCCCTCGTTCACGGCGGCGGTAACAGTGCACTTCATTACGGTCTGTTTACCCATGATTTATTGATATGCGAGGTTTAACGTCCCAAAACCACCAAATGATTATGAGAGGCACCGTAGTGAAAGGCTCGGGAAATTTAGACCAACTGGGGTTCTTTAACGTGCACACAAATTTGAGCACACGGGCTTACAACATTTCTACCTTTATCAAAAACGCAGCCGCCGCAGCCGGGATTCGATCCCGCGACCTGCGGGTCAGCAGGGTCTGTTTTTCCAGACGGAGTAGCCTCTAGATGTCGTGATCGGCTCGCTACGTTATCACAGGATACGTTTCTGCGAGCCTCAACTCCCATATGTTGGGTCGGAAAGCGTCCCTGTGAGGAGGTTGCAAGTGGTGCAGCGCAGGCTGCCCGCCTTTCAAGCGTGTAAAGATCAAGAGCGCAATCGCTCAATTCCCACGCACAGCTGGTTTCAGACACGAAGGTGGCTCCGCAAGGCTGTTGCCAGTGGGGAAGGGTCGTGGCCCCTCTCCAAGCGCAGCGCAGCTCAAGGGCATCGCTGGCTGGTGGCGGCGGGCGATAGGCACGCCCAGCAAGGTCGCCTTGAATGTGCTTTGCCTCGGCGGCCAACTCCTCCAAATCCTGGAAGCAGCCGCTGTACAGGTATGCCGAAAAATTCAGATGTGCCTACCCTATCACCTGTTCGACGCGCTCCTCGCTCGAGGCTCAGCAATAGAGTTAAGTTCATCCATCACACGTACATACTCCTGTAAAGGCTCGTGAGGAGCTTGTGTATAGAGCTCGAGCTCTTGCCGCATCCTACTTTTGTAGTCAGCAGGTAGGAATTTGCGCAAGAAGCCCTCACGAAACTTCTAGAGCGTTGCTGCCCGATAGCCGGTAAGTCGATACCATCTCCCCGCTGTGTCAGTCAGTGCAGCTGGAACAACGCGTTTGAGCACCACCTGATCATTCAAACCCATTGTCCTCTGATAACGAGACAGGAGTCTAGGTAATCTCGGGGGGGGGGGGGTGAGCAGATCACCGTATCCGCTGTAGGTTGGCACAGGCAACATAACATCAGGGTGATCGCTTTTCGGACTAGCCAAAAGCGTTTCACAGCTCCCAAGGGTAATTGTATCATCTGCACGGCATTTTGTAGCAACGTCTGCGTCTTCGCACCAGCTTCGCAAGAAGCCATTGGTGCGTTAGCGGCGCGGTCGAGTGAAAGAGAGAAGTCTCCCAGCTCAATCAGCGAACGGTTTCCAACAGACCACCGTCCTGCGCGCCACTGCCAGAGCAAAAGAGGCTCCTTGAGGGATTCGCCTGCTGTCGAACGTAATGCGCACTTGGTGTGGCTACCGTCGACAATTCAGGCACCTGCTCAGCGTGCGTTAGAAATGTCGCTTGCACGGCTGACGGCGGGCAAAAGTTGGCGAGGGCCAAAGCCTGCGCCCCGTCAATTCCGCAGGGAATTCCGACTGCGAGCGCTGTGCCGACGAACTGCCATGCATGCCGAAGGGCACATTAGCAGTCAGAGGCACTTGTGTGTACCGTTCGGGTAGGGCAAGAGGCCCATTTGAAATGACGCACCATCTCCAAAGGGAGCGGATAGGCGGGTCGTGTCTTCACCGCAATAGAGAGTGCCGACACGGACGGGTGCCGAAAGGTTCCCGTCAATAAAGGCAATAGCCTCCTTGTGCAATGCGGCATCCGCTAAAAAGTACAACAGACAAAAATCCCACGAAGGAGACATGTTGCGACGAGCCCGAATCGCGCAGGCGAACTGACTCTCTAAGAGCAATCAAAAGCTTAGAGCTTTTGATGCCGCGTTGGGCGCCAGTGTAGTGTACACGTATCCCGAAGGAGTTCGACCACTAGCGTGGGTCTGGTCTTAGGGAGCCGCAGGGAATGCGTTAACCATCCCCCTGGCGAGAACACAGTACTGCTCAACGTCGCAACACTTTATTGTCTGTGGCAACACCAAAACCCAGTACAGAGCCCGTTGCAAATGCGTGGCAGGAAAGCAAAAGGGCTTATTCACAACGTGGGCAAGAGCTACTACACAGGAGTGCCGCGAGCACGTCTTCCTGGGCAAAAGTTATTCACAGTGACACCGGGACAAAGGGCCTGGTGGCTCGAGCGAGGGAAAAAATGCACTCGCGTTGGCTTTAGTGAGATACGGGTCAGCACAGTTTGACGACGCACTAGGACGCTGTACCGCTCTTCGGTCTAGCGTTCACGAGGGGCAACAAAAGGTGAGCGTTTGCCGTGGGCACGAGGCGACATTGGTGAAGTCCGACGAGCCCCAAGCAATAGGAGTCGACGGACGAAAAAGAGATGCGTGCTCACCCTCAGTCGTCCCGCAGAGATCTGACTCACTTCCAATGCGCGTGCTCGAAACGTCCCGAGACGCCGCACACGGCGCCACAGTCGACATCTGCTACCGAGTGAGCGGGGTTAAATGTCACTCCTCGCTCTCCCAGTGCGGCATATCGCAGAAGAGAGGAGAGTAATGTTGGCACATGAGAACGCAGAAAGAGACAGCAAAGCCCGCATGAAGACAGCGGGTTAGCCTTGATTTCCACAATGTACACCGAACTCTGAACGAGTGTTGCGTTCTTCTTAAACATTTTAAAGAATGCAATGTTCGTTCTTACATTTCCCAATGTATCCACTGAACACCCTCAAATTCACAGTGCAAATAGACGGCCATAAGGGACCAAACCACGCCTGTAACCAGCCCGTGGTACCCGCAGCACCGGCGACGTTCAGTCTAGATGCCGTCTAGATGCATGGCGACCACCTGCATCCTCCTCCCTGTCTCCTGCTTTTGCGGCGTGAAGCGGCCTTACAATGAAAAGCAGCGCTAGTTCTACGAAAGGAAAAGCAATCTTTTCAATCGGGTGTAACCCGTGAGCGTAGAACGCGGTACTCTTCTGACTTCGCTTGCTGATAGGGTTGCATTTTACGTTTTTCACCAGTGCCTTCCATGCTACACAGCCCGCAAACTTCGAACTACAGTAAGTTTCCAGCACAATTGTGCACATCAACTGTAGAAGCTTGTCTCACATAAAGTAGATATTACTTCAAATGGTTTGAAACGTAACGTGCAACATGATTCCCGATCGTGCAGCTAGCACTTATTTAACTCCACTATGCTGCATATTACTGCAGAGGAGAACTTGGCTGATGACATTACCACGTTCAACAAGGTGTTCGGCATGCCTTGTTCCAAAAGCCTGGCCATAGTTTATGGTTTTTTTCGCTCAGAGTGAATACAACCGATTGCCCAAGTAGTTCAAGCCTGAGTTTATTTTTTTACCAAAATAGAACATCAATGAGTGGAGCATAAATGTATTTAATTCAACACTAAGAGTAACTACTGAAAAAACGACGAACCAGCATATTTCCACCTTGTTTCTTGCATCAACCACTGACTATGAAGCACCTTGGAATAATCAAGCGAAAATGTTTTGTAAATTTAATAAAGGTACACACATTTACATCATAATTGATGTCTGAAGGTGATAAAGGACAAGATACACAGTAATCAGCAATTTGGGAAAGTGGTCTATAATGTGAACAGTATGGGTGTCATTGTATTCACATTTATTATGACTACACAGTGAAGTCTATTCACAAACATTCTTTATTCAGTTCTTTGCAGACTGTTTTACACAGAATATAGAGATTACAGACTCCCTCTATAGAATAGACTCCGCACTACTGCCAAGCTACAACTAAGTAGCTTTTTCTTTTTCTCAACCATGCATATACATGTATACATACCTGAAGTAAACCCTCAAGCCTCCCTACTCCCGCTTGAAGACAAAGTAAAAATGACATGAAAAGAACGTGCAAACACCAAGAAAAGATTCACCATGCATGTTGTGTGTCTAACACTTATGTCATATGTGCGTTCAATGCAGTGACTTTTGAAACTAAAAAGCATTAAATTTCCAAGCACAACTGACTACACAGAGCAAGCTCTTGCAATGAAGCCTACTGACCTCTTGAATTTTAATGATAGTTTGAAAGACTGTTCATATTGTTACCACATGTGTAATTTAGGTATGTGCATCTGCGTAGCGGGGAACATGGTGGTGGCAGAAGAAGAGGACATTCGAATGGTGGCAAGAGGTCGCTGCTGCGCGTTCACTGCTGTATACCATCGAGTCGACCGTCAGGTCGGCTCTGAATAAACCCCTCTCATAGACATAACAGAGTGGCGGAGGTGTTGGGTAACGCCAGAATGTTATCAGCAGCATATGTACAATGCAATGAGCACTTTTACACGTTGAAATGATGCATTTTCAATGCGGTTGAAAAGGCCACAGTGACTAATGTGAAAAGCAGCTAGTAAAACATCTTGTAGGATAGTTGGTTCATACGTTAGGTGGCATAAAACAAAGAAACTAAACATGTGCGAACTTCTAACCTAAAATTTAACCAGGGAAGAAAGCATGTATATAACGAAGCAAGTAAACTTGTGCATATACAGTATCATACAAAAGTGGCAACAAGCATTAATTTCACATATTGCACTGCAAGATAACCCAACTATAGAATGTCTTTCAAGAATTTCATTTACGTGCAATTCATAAATGGCTTGTTAGACATTATTATTATACCTATTTATTAGTATTGTGTCCAACAAAAAAAAATGAGCCTTGAAATTTCTGCTTCTTTTCTTCTTTCATAGCGAGGGTGTCGTTTTGGTAGACTAGATGCTTCCAGGCAGTAAGCAAGGGATTATTGGTCAGCTGCCAGCACGTAATAAGACTACATGCTACGCGATGCCAATAGGCAGACAAGGAATATTCCACACTTGCTGTCACGGCTTCTAGTATTGCTGACTGACACTGCCAGATATTTAAATGTACATACGTGAGCAGTCAGATTAACAAGTTTGCAAATATAACATGGGTGCAGAAAGCACAAGACCAGGTAGATTGGCGGATCATGGGTGAGGCCTTTGCCCTGCAGTGTGCATAGTCAGGCTGGGGGGGGGGGGGGGGGGTAAACAACAAGAGGGAAGGCAGGGAGGTTAACCAGGCACATGCCCGGTTTGCTACCCTACGCTGGGGGAATAGAAAGGGGGCATAAAGATGAGAGAGAGAGGAAAAAGAAGAGAAAGAGAGAGAGAGAGAAAAAAAAAGGATTGTCAGTCAATCGGCTGGCGCGTATGCAGCGGTGGCACTACACAAAAGTTAAAGGTGGTCACATAGGCCTGTAGTCCTCAAAAAGCACAAGACAGCTTTGACTGCTTTTTGAGCCGACGAAAGGCGATGACGGTGTTCCAGTAGCATCTGCACGGAGAGTGGCCGATCGTCCAATTGTCTCAATGCGTCTGAAAGCTTCTGTCTTTCAGAGGCAAATCGAGGGCAATGGCATATCAGATGGTCGATGTCTTCTTTGGTGCAGCAGACGTCGCATTCCGCATCATAGTCAGGCTGATGATCGTATAACCAATAAAGCGGACAAGGGTATGACCACCACTCTAGCTCATTTGGTAGATGATTGGATAAATTATTCGAAGGTTGTAGTTTCGGTCTCTGCCAACGGCATGTTAAATTTTTGGCCATTTTTCTTACCATTCACATTATAATTACTATTAAATAATAGCCCCTACACTTTCCTTGGCATCACTGTCTATTATTGCTCACTATTATTGCATCAAAAATAATAAAACAAGCCATAAAATTTTAACTTATCTTCTTATACCTTCTTATATTAAATGTTCCAACGAAATTGTGCACAGAAAAATTTCCACTGTTCTCTAGACTTTTGATACTTGAAATACACATTTTTACGGAAGTGGACCTCTTCCTTGTGGCCCAGGAATAAGTATACACAGCCCAGCAACTTATGTTGGCAGTGAAAAAATGCTGAGAAACGTTATGCTAGAGAAACAAGAAGCCTGCATTTATGCAACAAGTTGCAATTGGCAGGTGTAGCTTGCAAAAGCCGAGCGAAACTAAGGACATCACAATGGCACCCACAATTATGCCCACAGACTGGAAAGCTTGAGGCAAAATATCTACCATAAAATGCGGAGCAAGCACTGTTACCCTAAAGAGCATACCCCTCCCTTTTTCGGGAAATCTGACAAGTGCCAATGACCAAACAAGAGCACCCCTTTTCTCGTGTGACCACTTTTTTTTTCAAGACAAGCGTCGTTTTTGTAGAAAAAACTACAAGAATAAGTACACCGAATGCCATATCTAACGTTGTTTATCAAGTTCCGCTATCCATAAATAAATAAACCATTTCACTAGAAACAAGTATGTGCATTTTTTATTTTTTATACTGGCTCTCCTTCCTGCCATCTTCAACAGAGAAAGCAGCCCCCTTCCCACCAACCAATCTGGTCGGTTTA
This sequence comes from Rhipicephalus microplus, assembly GCF_043290135.1. Classification (NCBI taxonomy): domain Eukaryota; kingdom Metazoa; phylum Arthropoda; class Arachnida; order Ixodida; family Ixodidae; genus Rhipicephalus; species Rhipicephalus microplus. Next base: position 373,108,064 of record NC_134710.1, on the reverse strand, counting down.
TCCTTCCCCGCAGGGGGGGACGTTTGCTCGGCTTTTGACAAAAGTTTTCACTGGAGTCCATTTTGAGCCCAATTAACATATAAGCACAGACTAAAGAAAGTGGAACGTCTTAAGGAGAGGTTTATTGTTTTTTAGGAAAACATTAAACACCCTAATAAGGCTAGGCCAGTGACAGTGGGCCTTCCGCAAGATTTACTTCGCTTGGTGTCGAGCATAAATTCCTGACAAATTTTAATGATGCTTCCACAGCAACACTACCAAGAGAACACAGTACAATTTCAACTTCCATGTGAGTGCCTTGAACTGTTTCTTGCTCGGCCCCGAACCAAAATTCAAGATGATGACAGGAAAATGGCTAAAAACAAAAAATGCCCATCCATATTTCCGATGAAATGCTTTATTCACAAGTCTTTTTATTCCCCCTCGTCACTGTCAAACGACTCCTCAGATTGATTCATTGATTTGTGGGGTTTAACGTCCCCAAACCATAATATTATTATGAGAGACGCCGCAGTGGAGGGCTCCGAAAATTACGACTACCTGGGGTTCTTTAACGTGCACCCAAATCTGAGCACATGAGCCTACAACATTCTGCCTCCATCGGAAATGCAGCCGGCGCAGTCGGGATTTGATTCCGCGACCTGCGGGTCAGCAGCCGAGTACCTTAGCCACTAGACTACCACGGCGGGGTGCGACTCCTCAGAGTTGGACGCAAAAGTTAAGTTCGCGCACCCGCCCTGCAGAGTCTTCTGGCGAGATATCACTGATGCCAGAGAGCCTGGTGATAAGTGATTCTTAAAAGAGAAAGGAAGAGAAAAGTGAGCCCCGTTACTGTCTGCTTCAGTGAGCGACACTTCCACAGTAGCTCACAAGAGATGGGGGTGAGAAGAAATAAAAAGGGGTAGGAGTAAAGGTGTAGGAAAGCGGAAGAAGAAGAAGAGAGGAAAAGACGTGAGGTGGTAAGCCAGAGCAAGCGACGACAAACTGAGGGGATAGAAGAGATAGGAAAGATGGGAGCACGGTCACTGTAGTCCGAGGACGGGGCACACCTGCGAGAGCTCCTTTCGGCGTCGGTAGATAGCGTAGAGCAAGTCCAGTCGGTCAGAGCTACACTGCCGTCGAAGGTCGGCGGCGGCAGGAGGTGACGTAGGGCGAGCCCAGTCGGCCAGAGCCGTGCTGACGCCGGAGATCGCAAGCGCGCGGAGCGCGCGAGCGCACAACCGGTCGACCCGGAATCCAGCAAGCGAGTTGAGAGCCTGGCGAATAGTGCACCATCCTCTGAACCATTTGGTGTACTAGATATACAACACGAACTCGCAAGTAATCCCTTTAAAATTCCTTCGTAAAAGCATACCAATTACCCGCCTTCAGATATATTGAACACCGTACAAGCTCGAAAGATGCACTTTGGCACTCGCCGCGCCCCGCGATCTCAGCGGTAGTGTGGCTCCGCACGCGAACTGAAGGTGCGCTTTGGCACTCGCAGCACCCAACGACCTCCGCAGGGCCCTGCGCCTCCGTCCAAACCACATATTACAAAAATCATGATTATCATGTTCGGGCGTGTCATTCACCTTCGTCATCTAATCATATTATGTGATACCGAATTTAATATATGTAGAGCTAGCAAAATGGCTGCAAGCACGCTATGAGCATGGCATGTGGTCCGTTTTTACATGACATGCATGTCATGTAAAACGACTTCAAGAGATCACCATCATGGGTGCGCCGATTTATTGAAATTGAAAGGCTTTGCGCTGAGGCAGCGTACTTCCATCTTTCCGCAAACGCTGCATCAGTAAGGCATTTAATGGAATAGAGGACGATGCAATCTGGGATGTTAACAGTGAAGAAAAATTGACAGATCCCACATACAGTAGGAATCGATCATATGCAAAGCACGAATGAGAAAGATTGATATGTCACGATGAAATCAGCACAACCTTATGAGATGGAGGTAAATGATGCCATACATGACTTCTGTGTCATGATTATCATGTTTAAATGTATCGTTTACCTTCGTCATCTATTTGGTATATATATGATTGGTATATAAATTTGGTATATGTGGAGTTAGCGGAATGGCCGCGAGCACGCTATGTGCGTGGCATATTGTCGTAATCTTACATGACGTGTGTCAGAATGATCATGTTTGCACCAGTCATATACTTTCGTCATCCATTGACGTCCTGTAACACCAAGTTTGGTATGTGTGGAGCTAGCAAAACGGCCGCGAGTGCATCATGAAGGGCCCAACATACTCCAATGCAGCTTTGACGCACGTGCACGTTGGGCACAGCGAGGCTACGCTAGCGAAACGCGAGCACTCTATTGTCTGACGCCAGGCGCGACCGCCGAAACCAGCATCCGTCGGGGCGGCTTGACGGCAACCGGCACTAAACCCGACATGCTGCATTTTGCGCCGATGTGTTACCCAGACAACACTATGGAGGGACACCAGACGAAGGGACACTCTGTCTGGTGCCCGGATGCGCTGAAATGCGCATGCGTCAGAACAACGCAGCGTGGCGCGTGCCTGCGAGTATATGGCAAGAGCGGCGCCTGGCGTGGCAACGCCGGCGAGCACGCGCACCATGTCTCATCGAAATGTATTGGTGCCTTGACTGTGGCATGTAGTCATGTTCTCATATGACATGCATCTCATGATTATCATGTTCGCACCAGTCACATACCGTCGTCATACATTGACGTCATGTAATACCAAATTTGTCAAATGTGAAGCTAGCGAAACAGCCCCGAGCACATCATAAGTGTGGCATGTAGTCACTTTGTTACATGACACGCATGTGATTATCATGTTTGGATGTGTCATTTACCTATGTCGTCCGATCGTGTCGCGTAATACTGAATGTCATACATGCGAAGCTAGCAAAATGGCCGCGAGCGCATCATGAGCGTAGCATGTAGTCATATTGTTACATGAAACGCATCTCATGATTATTATGTTTGCACCAGTCACATACCTTCGTCATCCATTGGCATCACGTAATACCAAATTTGGCATATATGAAGCTAGCGAAACTGCCGTGAGCGCATCATAAGTGTGGCATGTAGTCATGTTTTTACGTGACACGTATCATGATTATCATGTTTGCACCATTCACATACCTTCGTCACCCATTCATGTACTGTAATACCAAATTTGGTATATGTGCCACCAGCGAAACGGCCCCGAGCGAATCATGAGCGTGGCATATAGTCATGTTGTTACATGACATACATGTCATGATTTTCACGTGAGGGTCTGTCGCTTGTGTTCGCCAATCAATCATGTCATACCATACCAGTTTTGCAACATGCCATGTGAACGAAACAACTGCTAGAGTTGCAGGACCATGAAATGTAAATCATGACGTTCATGACAAACGTCATGATTTTCATGTTATGATTAGTTAAATATGTTTTTCATACAGTCATGTTATGCTATACCAAGTTTGGTATTCATACTATTATCGAAATGTCCAGGAGAGCTAAAAGTCGTAGGCGGCTAGATAGATACGCTCAAGGTCGCCGAAGTTCGTTAAGAAATGCTTCGCATTTAACAGATTTCGTCGGACTCAAGTTCGAATGAGTCTGAGTGACAGCACTTAGTGGCCTTTTGCTGTTTAACTACATAAGATTAGTGTCTAAACAAAATAAAATGTTACCACAGTGAAGCTGGTTGTGTCGCTTATTTACCAATGTAAGGGTGTGCCCTGATGCTTTGCCATTTCTAAAATTTTGTTTTTCGGAGATTCAAAGTTTGGGAGGTCTAACTATCTTCTGGTTTTATGATAGTTGAGATCAAGAAAAAGAAATAAATGTGGGCCGAGCATGCATCGCGTAGGCTGGACAATTGCTGGTCATTAAGGGCAGCTCTCTGAATTCCAAGAGAAAGCAAATGCATAAGAGGAGAGACAGAAAATTAGGCGGGCAGACGACGTTAAAAAGTTTGCAGGCATAACAGGGCAGCAGAAGACAAAGGATCGGGTAGGCGAAACATGGGAGAGGCCTTTGCCCTGCAGTGGGCGTAATTAAGCTGCTGCTGCTGATGATGGACATGAAAATGAAAAAAAGTATGTTCATTACACAGCCTTAAATTGTTGCGTTTGAATCCATGAGCACAGTACATCGTAAAATATCACAACCTTCAAGATCTTTCACGAATGTCTCGATTAAGAATCTGTGCACAGACAATTTGTACTGAGACAGTCTCGCCACGCTGTGCCTGCAGCTCACATCCTGTCTTACACAAAAGGCACTTTGACCTTACAGTCATGGTCATGTGAAAGTCACTCTTTATGTCTTCCGCATACCTAGGACTGACCCGTTCACTGGTCAGGTACTTAAGTAGCAGTTGAACTGTGGCATGCTGTGGATGTTTCTTCCTCCAGGACTCCATAACCTCAAAGCCAGAACAGGTCAGGCATCGCTTGACCTGTGGCTTAGAGGCACATACCATTGATTCCAGCCGCTCGATCTCGGCCTCCTTGACATTTATAGTTTTTGGAAATGCTCGAACAACTGTCTTCCATGTACAATTCTCTTGACAGAGATAGAGGATGGCGCACACCAACTCTTTCTGACCTGGGAGGAACAAAATAAAAAAATAAAAAGTCTTCCACAGTCCAGCAAAAACAAGAGAGGGAAGCAACGTCAAATAAACGTGAAAGGCCGGAACGTCTCCCAGTGAGGTAGCAACGCAGGGTCAGAGTTGCAAAATCATGTTAAAGAAACAACAAACAAACAAAAAACCCCCAAGAGACTCAATACATAATCATAAAGCAACCAAATACACAACTACCAGATGATAAATGCTGCCAACAAGATGGCTGAAAGGTATCTTCAGTGTGCTTATGCTTCAGCCATATTAAACATTGCAAAGCTGCACTAATTTTTGTAGTGTCTGTGGGCACAGTGGGCTCAGACGTGCTGTGCTCTACTTGTTCTAAAATGCACTCCATTAAGTGTGTGTGGCATATGCGGCATTAGTCAGGGTTTGTACATGTTTCCAAAGCGAAAATTCAAGGATATTCAAGGGCTTTACAGAACCTGTTACAAGTTTTTCAAGGACTCAAAGTGGCATGCTAAGTTGACATTTTTCACTCTAAAAATTTCAGAAATTACCAATTTTAATGCACTTACAATAAATATGTAGATATTGCAATTATAAAAAAAAACTCAAGTCTTAATACCTTCTTGCACCCTCTTCCTCACACTCCATAGGGGAGAGCATGATGCCGCGTCATAAAGTTATGCACTGAAGGGCTTCATAGCGTATGTGTTGCCAGGTCTTAAAGGGGTGGTGCCACAATAATTGCGGCTTGCGTGCTTTTTGCTGCAAGCGCTAACTATAGCTCTAACAAGCACGATAGATGCACCAAGATTCATTTATTCCAGCTAAATAATTTATTGCCTTATTGATATGGACAATTTTCAGTTCATGTTTGTGGGCACCTAGTTGGGCAGGTACGTAGCAGTGTAGCTGACTTAGTCAAGTGATCGCAAAGCTTTGCACCCATCATGTTGAGTATCGTCCGCTCTCGCACACAAATGCCACACAAGCACCAGCAACACACTGCTCACTGCAGCAGCTGCAATGCTTTGCCAGAACGCACATGGCAGAAGTCCAAAGGTCACTCACCTCACTACAAATCAGGTGTGACGTCACTAGAACTTTTGTTGCCTGCCCTTCCTATAGAGCTACGTCAGTGTTGGATGCGCTCGCAATGGGCCTCAATTAGAAGGTTGATCCTTTAGGTACACTTGGGAAGTGACTTAAAAATATACTCTAAATGTTTCACAAGTCCCGCCATTCATGTGGAGTGTCCTTGCCTAAATAGAGAAAACCCACAATGTGCTTGCTGTAGCCTTGAAACTTGATGACACCACCCCATCAAGAGCGTTGGCTTGTGCACAGTTGACAATTGCAGTACATTGCTCAACAACCAAGAAATAACAACTGTGACAGTGGTTAATATACACTCATCCTATGGTTACATGTGTGTTCTTTTTTAGCATCATTCTTGGTGAGCTGCAACAGTTGTTCATCAGCACTCGTCCTGTGCCCTTCTTTTTTTCATGTGTCCTTTGTGCTTGAGCAGCGCGTCGCATGTATAGAGTTGCTTTCCCTTCTTCGAGTGACATTATAATTTCTTGCTATCGCATTCACTGCTTCACCCTCGCCATGAATTTTTTTTCACATGCACTTTTGTAAAATTGGACCATGTTCACCCACGCCACCTTACTGTTTTGGGAATGAGGAGCTTGACAAGTCGACACACGAATCTACCACATTTAGGAGGTCTTGATGTTGACATGAGAGTGCACTGCTCCCAAAATTCAAGGATTTTTAAGGATGGCAAAAGATTTGAGGACTTTCAAAGGCTTTGTACATGCAGTTTTTAAATTCAAGGGTTTTCAAGGATTTCAAGGACCTGTACGCACCCTGTTAGCAGAGACACATCTACATAAAACATTGCCACGCTAGCCTCTTTTTGTATTTCTATGTAACCGGTTTATTACAAGTAGTACAACGACTGCCTTTGGCAAACGGTGCACGAATGTTTGAGCCCCTTTCAGATTATTTTGCATTCTGCCAATTACTTGAGCGCGTAAATGTGAACCACACAATATATTCCGAAACTAGCACAGCCGCCAATCATAAGACTTGAATGTTTGATGCCACACATAAATGCTGACGCACCTTACCACTGATAAGACTACTCAATGGCCACCGACCGTTCACGTCACTATTAGTTTACAGTGTGAATCACTCGCATGTATTTTTATTTTCGAGCCACGAGTCTACCGCACTACAAAAGTTTAGTTTTAAGAATGCCAATTGCTACTTTCGTCAATGTTGCGGCCATGAGACAATATTGCGAAAAGATGCACAATTTGTTTTTTTATTTCAAGGAACAGCTTGACCAGTTTCAAAACGTCTCATTCCAAGGCATGAAAAATAAAAGCGAGCACTGCTTTATTTACGACCTTCGGTGTTATTCAAGGAGTGATTACAGTTGGAGTCAGCAAAAGCTGAATAGGAAAATGACGTTAGTACAAGTGGAGTGGGAATTTGATATCAGTATTACATAACTAAGTTCACTCGTGAAGTTAGGCAGATTAATTCTCCTGTGGTGGCATTCAAAGGTTCTTACACAAGATCACTTTAATATTGTTATGGGAAGGAGACTGACTCAGAGGGGTAGTCACCGATGTATTTTCAGCCGGTTAGGCGAGCAGCGCCAGCCACACAGATAGCTCGCACCAGTCTATCTCCTTCGTCTTCTTCAGCTCCATGCACTGGCACGTAGCATGACCCCCGGCGGCAGAGGCACCGTCCCGGTGCTTTAAAGGTCGTTATCTGACGCATTATTGTAGGGCTTGATCCGCGAGACGTGTACGATATCACTGGGCCGCATAGTAGATGATGATGGACAGATGGGGCTGATCTCGTAAGTGACAGGTGTTACTTGACGCAATATACGGTAGAGTCCCATGTAATGAGACAGAAGTTCTTCAAATAGGCCCAGCTGACGATGAGGGGACCAGAGTAAAACGAGAGTACCGGGAGTGAAATGTACGTCTCTATGTTCCGCATCGTACCGACAACATTGGTTGGTTTGCGACGCCATCAGCCGAGCGCGAGCGAGCTGACGGGCATGACCGGCTCGCGCAATCGCGTCGCGGGCATACTCGGTGGTGGACGAGGTGTGAGCTGAGATGACTGTGTCCAGTGGTAAAGTCGGCTCTCTTCTGTACAATAAGTAGAACGGCGAAAAGCCCGCTGTGTCGTGACGGAATGAATTATATGCGAAAGTTGCGTAGAGTAAGGCAAGGTCCCAGTCTCGGTGGTCGGGCGACACGTACATAGCGAGCATATTTGTAAAAGTGCGGTTAAATCGTTCGGTGAGGCCGTTTGTTTGAGGGTGGTAAGCGGTTGTCAGTGTGTGTTGCATGGAACAAGAACGCAGAATGTCGGCGATGACTTGGGATAGAAATGTACGGCCACGGTCTGTGAGAAGCTGTTTCAGAGCACCGTGAATCAATATAACGTCCCGTAACAAGTCAGCGACGTCGGTTGCACAGCTGGTCGGTAGAGCTCGCGTAATAGCGTAGCGTGTAGCGTAATCTGTAATAACGGCTATCCATTTGTTTCCCAATGTTGATGTGGGAAAAGGACCAAGCAGGTCTAATCCAACACGGTAAAATGGTTCCGCGGGTATATCAATTGATTGAAGATGGCCAGCGGGTAGCAGCGACGATGTTTTACGACGTTGGCATAGGTCACACGTGGCAACGTATCGGCGTACCAAACGAGCAAGGCCTGGCCAGAAAAAACGGCGCCGGACGCGCTCGTACGTACGGGATACACCAAGGTGTCCAGCCGTGGGAGCGTCGTGAAGTTCGGTGAGAACACAGCGGCGCAAATGCTTAGGCACAACAATGAGAAGGTCGGGCCCGTCTGGTCGGAAATTGCGACGGTATAGGATACCCTTTTGAATGACAAAGTAGCAGATGGAAGCATCATTTGTGGAGGATTCCATACGGCTGATGATGTCAAGCAGCTCTGGATCACGCTTATGTTCTTCCCCAATATTAAGAAAGTCGGACACTGACAAGATAGAGTTCTCCGTGGGCTCATCAGTGTCCTCAGGATCGTAGACAGGGTATCGAGAGAGGCAATCGGCATCACGGTGTAGGTGGCCAGATTTGTAGACCACCGAATAGGAAAACTCTTGCAGGCGCCAAGCCCAGCGACCAAGGCGGCCTGATGGATCTTTCAGAGAGTTGAGCCAGCAGAGTGCGTGGTCATCGGTAACTATCGAAAATGGGCGTCCGTATAGGTAAGGTCAAAATTTCGCCACCGCCCAAACAAGAGCCAAGCACTCACGCTCTGTTATCGAATAGTTACGTTCAGGGGCGGATAGGAGGCGACTGGCATATGCAATAACGCAATCATGGCCATGTTGTTTCTGAGCCAGCACTACACCAATGCCATGCCCACTTGCATCTGTACGAATTTCCGTAGGGGCAGCAGGGTTGAAGTGTGCCAGCATCGGAGGGGTAGTGAAAAGAGCGACGAGAGTCGAGAACGCAGAAGCCTCTTCGGAGCCCCATGAAAACGGGACTTCTTTCTTGAGGAGCTGCGTAAGCGGCCTCGCTATGTGCGCAAAATTTTTCACGAAGCGTCGAAAGTAGAAGCATAGTCCGATAAAGCTGCGTACATCTTTCGCAGATCGTGGTACAGGAAAGTTTTTGACCGCGCTGATTTTTGCCGGGTCTGGTTGTACACCGTTGGGGCCAACTAAATGGCCAAGCACTGTGATTTGATGGCGTCCAAAGTGACATTTGGACGAGTTGAGCTGCAGGCCAGCGCGACGGAAGATTCCCAGAATGGCTGAGAGGCGCTCTATGTGAGTTTCAAATGTTGGTGAAAAGACGATGACGTCGTCCAAGTAGCACAAACAGGTGGACCATTTGAATCCTCTGAGCAGGGAGTCCATCATTCGTTCGAAGGTGGATGGAGCATTACAAAGGCCGAAAGGCATGACCTTGAACTGATATAGGCCATCGGGGGTGATGAATGCCGTGTTTTCACGGTTCATTTCATCTACCTCTATCTGCCAGTAGCCGGAACGAAGGTCTATGGAGGAAAAATAGTGGGACCCATAGAGGCAATCAAGCGCATCATCTATTCGTGGCAGAGGGTAGACGTCTTTTTTGGTAATTTTGTTTAGGTGTCGATAATCCACGCAGAAACGCCATGCACCGTCTTTCTTGCGGACTAGCACTACAGGAGAAGCCCAAGGACTGCAGGATAGCTCAATGATGTCCTTGGCGAGCATTTTGTCGACCTCACTTTGGATGATGTGACGCTCGGCTGCCGACACCCGATACGGACGCCTATGAATAGGATGCTCATTACCAGTGTTTATGCGGTGGCTCATACCGGTAGCTTTCCCCAACGGACGGTCGCTGATGTCAAAAACGTCGATGTAGGACAGCAGAACCCGGTAGAGCTCATCAGTCTGCTGCGGCGTTAAGTTGGAAGTGATCATCGAAGTAATAGCGCTGTCGGAGCAAGTGGCAGATTGATGTTGAGCGTGGGGGTCAGAAGGGGCGGCCATCGCGAAAACATGTACCGCATTGTCTTCTAAGGTGCAGAGCAACGCCAAAGAGATCCCTTGTGGCAAAACTTGAGGTGACAAGCTAAAGTTGACAATTGGGAGGCACGTAGAACGGACAGAATGGTGTGCGATAATGTAATGCCACGGCTTATGAGGACATCGGTGATAGGCGTCAGAACATAGTCCCCGTCGGGAACTGGTGGTATTGAGACGAGCTCTATGTAGGTCAGTGTCTGTGGAGGGAGGCGCGCGTGTCCCGTTGTGCAGAGGCAACTTGACCGTTGTGTAAGAGGTTCTGTTGCGGGCAAGTGTAGACGGAGCGTACTGGTCGAACAGTCTATGAGGGCAGAATGCACGGACAGGAAGTCGAAGCCTAAGATTACGTCGTGGGGGAATTTATCAAAAAGGGTGAAGAGAACAACTGTGTATCGATTGGCAATGCTGACACGAGCGGAGCACATTCCCACGATAGATGTTATTCCACCATCCGCAACACGGACGAACTGAGTGTGGTCGCAGGTGTGAGAACCTTCTTGAGCTTGCGGTAAAAATCACTCGTCATGACGGAAAGTTGGGCGCCGGTGTCGACAAGAGCAGTGACATGTACGCCGCCTACTTGTACGTCTATGAGTTTCCGTTTTATCGGTATCGTCAAAAGAGGGTTTTCGGTCAGTCCGAGCGATGCAGCCCCACCTCCGGGGGCTGCAACGCTTAGCTTTCCGTCGGGGAACCTCGAGGGAAGGCGGGGGAAGATGGTCGGCGGGGCTGTGGAGAACGAGACTGGCGACGTTGGGGGGGGATGGAGAGCGGGAGTAGCGTTGTTCAGAAGCAGGTTCCTGGGTAAAATGGTCGCAGCTGGTCTCATGGCGATAGGCAGGACGTGCATAGAAGGGACGAGAGGACGGTTGTGCAGGAGGACCCCAGCGACTTCTGCAATGGTGAGAAATGTGCCCGATTCTGTGACACAAGAAGCATATCGGCTTGTCATCGTGTGTTCGCCATGCGGACGGATTACGGAACGTTGAGGGAGAGCCGGTCGAGAAGGGACGTGCAGGCGTGTATCGGGGCTGGTAGTCGGTGCGGGGAGGCGGTGAGATAGAGTGAATTCCCAAGCTGGCGATTTCCTGCCGGACAACTGCTTAAATGAGAGGCAACGTAATTAGCGGAGTGGGGTCGGGGGACGTTGGTCCCACCTTAGCTGGAGCAGCCGCTTCAAGCTCCCGCCTGACGATTCGCGTCAAGTTGTCACAGGTGTCTGGTGGATGATATGTGTCGAGACACGAGGACGTCGCAGTGGTGTTCGGGAGGCGCTGGAACTGATGGGAGATGCATCTGCTTTTAGCTTGTTGGAACCGGCGGCATTCTTGAATGATCGCATCAACAGACGACACATTGTTGAATACCAACAAGTTGAACGCATCGTCGGCGATACCCTTTAGGATATGCGCAACTTTTTCAGGTTCAGACATATTTTCGTCAGCTTGGCGGCATAGTGAAAAGACAGCCTGAATATAACCGATGAAGGGCTCCGTGGAAGATTGTGCGCGAGTCGACAACTTATTTTTTGCAGCTTCACGACGGCAAGAGATGTTGCCAAAAAGCTCACGGATCTTTGCCTTGAAGCTGTCCCAGCTTGTTATGTCATGCTCGTGGTTATCAAACGAAACAAGAGGGGTTCCGTCGAGGTAAAAGATGACGTTTGCGAGCATAAGAGTGGGATCCCACCTGTAAGTGGCGCTGACGCGTTCGTAGAGCCGTAGCCATTGGTCGACGTCGGAACCCTCGCTGCCCGAGAACACGCCGGGGTCTTTGAGCGCGGGAAGCATCACGAAAGTTATTGCGGGCGCTGGGTTGACAGGTTGGGCAGAAGGGGGAGCGGCCGGAGAGGGTGTAGCCGAGTCATGTTGTAAGCCGCGACGAAACGTCCGCTTCGGAGTTCCGTGGCGAGGACGGGGATCGCACAACTACACCAAATATGTTACGGGAAGGAGACTGACTCAGAGGGGTAGTTACCGATGTATTTTCAGCCGGTTAGGCGAGCAGCGCCAGCCACACAGATTAGCTCTCGCCAGTCTATCTCCTTCGTCTTCTTCCGCTCCATGCACTGGCACGTAGCAATATAATGCACTCGGGGCATGCTAGACACTGGAAAACTTGACTGTGTCCTAGCCCCTGTAAAAAAAGCAGGTTTTTCAGAACTTACATCATTTGATTTTTATATGATAATAGAAAATCACAAACTAACCCCACATGCACAAAATGTCAGTAAGCAAGCATGTGTGGGTAGCTAACTTTTCATAAAAAAAATGGAGTTTCGAATGCGAAACAGAAGAATGTGCAAATAATAAGGCCAGCTCGATAATGCTAGCTTTAGTGTTTCATATTGCCACCTGGTGTTTTGTGCCAGTGAACAGTGGTGCACAAGAACGAAGGAGATGAAGATGAAGAACCCGATCCAGCCAGACATTCTTTTTTGTGTCTGATATTTTGACAGTCACATCTGCTTGTACCTTTCTTTGAGCACCTAGTACGTGAGAACATGTGGAAGTGCTGTGTAAGCTATGCACCAAACCCCTATGAGTACAAGAAGCTCTATCCCCGCACTGGTTGTTATGACTGTTCACTGCGGTAGCCCTGAGCTTAAACTTCTCCCAGAGAACATGGTGGCTCCAAGCATCTCAGGCAGTGCAGTCCAAAACAGCTCCAGCTCAGGTGCTATGGAAGGTGCAATTCACTATACGCTGTTAAATCCATGAACGCCGAATCCCATTCACGACGCTGTCCATGAGGATGTTCAGGATTGGCTAGTCCACTATGAATTCGTTGCCGCTCATAACATGTCGGATGATGTAGACAAACTCAGACTTGTCTACTTCAGTTTGAATGACGGTACACGTGTTTGGTACGAAAACTGTGCAGGTGTGTTCACTTCATGGGAGGATTTCAAACGTTGGCTTCTCAAAACATATCCAAGTCGCAATTGCCAGGAGCATGCGCAGTGCAATCTCCAGAGCCGTATTCAAACGCCAAATGAAGGTGTAGCATATACGTTCAGGACATAACGTGCCTTTTTTGACGAGCCGACCCAAACATGCCTGAAGAGAAGAAGATGCAATGCCTAATATGCTCATGACAATGTCGAAACAGAAAATGCAGTGGCTGTTGACATGCCACCAGGTTGAACAGGAACCTTATGATGAAATTGACAAGATCAAGGTAGCTCAAAAATTTGCCCAATCTGGTAACCCTGCTCAGAGTGGAACTTTTCTTTCAGCCAGGGAATTAAAGTTTTAGAAACTTACAGGTGCATGCAAGCCTTATTGCAGCTGGATTTGATTGATTGATTTGATTGATATGTGAGATTTAATGTCCCAAAACCACCATATGATTATGAGAGACGCCGTAGTGGAGGGCTCTGGAAATTTCTACCACCTAGGGTTTTTTAACATGCACCCAAATCTGAGCACACGGGCCTAAAACATTTCCGCCTCCATCAGAAATGCAGCCGCCACAGCCGTTGCAGCTAGATTTGAGGTGCTGACTAGTTTGCAATCGTGACAATACTGAGAAGGGTCCACAATTGGTTTTACAAGAAAGCTATTTATAACTGTATTAACTGAGAGTGGTGATGCTCCATTTTTTTTTAAAGCACTGTCAAGATGTATATGGCAAACGAATGCAATTAACAAAATAATATGGCCCTTAATTATAATAAGTATCAGAGCATGGTATTGTAAAGCAACCAGTCACATGCATGTTTCTAATTTGTGCAGCAGCTTGTGTGCAAGCTTACTGACTTCTTTACAGGTACATGCAAGCCTAATTGCAGTTGGATTTGTGGTGCTAACTAATTTGCAGTTGTGACAATACTGACAAGGGTCCACAATTGGTTCTACAAGAAAGCTATTTATAGCTGATGGAGAAGACAATTATCAAAACCAACAGAAAGATGTGTGTGAGCCAATCATTGCTGGTCTTTTTAGACAATAAAACTTCCTCTCCCAGATATCGGAAATCTGTGTGTCTTCGGGGACAGCAACACAATAACATACGCATGCGCAAGATGGGCATGCATGCACGAGAGAAAGCATCAAACTAATAATTTCAACCTGCTCAGCCACGTCCACTTTTTAAAGCCATCAATAACTGTGAGCTAGAAAATGAGGTAAACATCCTTGTCTATGGTGGCAGAGCACAAAGGACACGGCTGGCAGAAGCGAGACCGGAGATGAAGCTTCTGGTCAATGAACTATACTGTTTCACAAGCTGTTGGTAGTGCTGTGGAAAGTACGAACACCCTCAGTCAAGCATGACAGAGCACACTACAGAACTGAGTTCTTCAACGTCCCATTGGTGAATTCAACATGTGGCCCTGTCTGTGTGAGAATGAGTGTACTATACTACTTAATTCTTGATTTTTGCAGCAGGTGGCACATGACTCCTTTTTTGTCTTTTGTTTATTTTGGGACAAGACTGTTAGCATTCTGCCCCGCCGCGGTGGTCTAGTGGCTAAGGTACTCGGCTGCTGACCCGCAGGTCGTGGGTTCAAATCCCAGCTGCGGCGACTGCATTTCCGATGGAGGCGGAAATGTTGTAGGCCCATGTGCTCAGATTTGGGTGCACGTTAAAGAACCCCAGGTGGTCGAAATTTCCGGAGCCCTCCACTACGGCGTCTCTCATATTCATATGGTGGTTTCTGGACGTTAAACCCCACATATCAATCAAATCATCGGTTAGCATTCTAAAAAACTGACCCGACCTTTTTATTTATGTGCATAGTAACCGTTTCCTATGAGTTAATATTAGTCATGCAACGTGTTCAAGAATACATATTTACTTCAGTCACTGAATCAATTAAGAAATAATTGAATCAGTCAATCCGACGCTTTATTTTCAAACAACAGTACCGAAGACCAGTCGAAAAACCATATAGACTAGCTCTAGGCATATACTGGACAGTGCCGTCTACCCCCACCCGACTATACATCTGGCCGACGTTGACCCACATTTCGTCGGTGGGAGAAAAATAAAAACATAAAAAACACCACACACCTCCACGAAGTGAATGATCACGAGTGGGCAAAGCTATGTCTTAAGGTCCATAATGTCTACATTGAAGTCGGCGACTAGTATAAAGGATGGACAGAAGCATGGATGATTGATGGACAGATGGACAGTGTGTACAGAGCATGCATGCAGAGTTATTAATACAATAATTTACACATACATGCACATCTAATTAGAGCTCATGAAACGTTCATGCTTGGCTGATGTTAAATCTATATGAGTATGCATGCCTTCTGGTACCCTCCATTTCACAGTAAAAATCTTTCAAGGGCTATGTAATGTTTTGAATCCTTTTCAATCACATAGGCTTACATCAGCTTATACATTACTACAGTAAAACCTTGTTAATTCGAACTCTGTAATTTCAAAATCCTGCTTAATTCGAAATACTCCTGTGATCCCACATCTTTCAATGCAAGTCTGAGCGGATAATTTGAGCTGCGGTCAGCACCAGTCGGGTAATTCAAAAACTTCGGGTGCCATGTGTGATTGCCCAATCCCTATTTCGTCGCAAATAGATAGAGACAACCGCTTTTAAGAGCCCTAAGGCAATTCAACGTAGCCCGAAGCTTACGAGTTACTGCTAAAGCACTCCAGCTTCGCCACTTCCAGCGGGGAAAAAAAAAAGCGGTCTCGTGGTTAACCAAAACATGCACCTGGGGAAACAAGACGTGTTTCACTGCAATACAGCAGTGACTGGCGAACAGCATACTGCATGTTTCTCACTGCGTCAGCGCATTATGAGTTACCCATTCCTTTCTGAGATTGCTAAGAAATTTAATACAGAACAGTTTGGTGGAATTCGCGATGTATGCGAATATTCAAATGCCGGTTGCTCCAGCAATCTGTGTGCTTGCACTGCTGGCAGAGTTCTTGCTTGCAACACCTACTTCGAAAACTAAGCTAGAAAGCTTCAATGGTCATTCTTTTCATCCAAAACATATCGCGAATTTCATCACACAGGTCCTTAATAAATTCTTTATTTCACCAGAAAGAATTGGCGAATGGTTGCATCATGACGTGCTGACGTAGCGAGGAGCATGCGACATGCTGCTCGTTTGTCACTACTGTGTAGCAGTAAAGCATATCTTGTATCTTGTTTTTTGCAGGCATGCATTTTAGTTGATGACGCCTGCGCTTTTTCTTTTTTGTTGGTGGCAGCAGCGAGGCCCACCGTTATTCGGTGTTTGCAGCAAAATTAAGACCAGGTATTGCAGAAAAACATAATCTTTGCAGCCGCAGACTAGCCAGCACAGTAAATGATAAGCCTTGATTACTTTGATTAACTGCAAGTTTTCGCAAGTTCTGTTAATTCGAAAACCGGCTTGATTCAAAGATTTGTCGCGGTCCCCGTAACTTCAATTGATTGATATGTGGGGTTTAACGTCCCAAAACCACCGTATGATTATGAGAGACGCCGTAGTGGAGGGCTCCGGAAATTTCGACCACCTGGGGTTCTTTAATGTGCGCCCAAATCTGAGCTTACGGGCCTACAACATTTCCGCCTCCATCGGAAATGCAGCCGCCGCAGCCGGGAATCGAACCCGCGACCTGCGGGTCAGCAGCCGAGTACCTTAGCCACTAGACCACCGCGGCGGGGCCCTTGTAACTTCAAATTAACGAGTTTTTACTGTACTTGTATAAATTTGTCTACCACAGTGAATAAAGCCATGGCATAAATTTTGATGTGAATGTTTGTTTTATTCTTGTGTGTTAGGACGACACGCTTTGTATTAGTCAATTGATATGTGAGGTTTAACCTCCTAAAATGACATGATTATGAGAGACATATAGTGGAGGACTACGGAAATTTCGACCACCTGGGGTTGTTTTACGTGCCCCAAAATCTGAGCACACAGGCCTACAGCATTTTCACCTCCATTGGAAATGCAGCCGCAGTAGCCAGGATTCGATCCCACGACCTGCAGGTCAGCAGCCAAGTACTTTAGCCACTAGACCACTGTGGCGGGGCTGCTTTGTATTAGTCGAACAGACATGTAAGAACAGTCTAACAAATTTATGTTGATATGTGAATTTTTATGGCACATTGATTGATTGATTGATTGATATGTGGGGTTTAACGTCCCAAAACTACTATATGATTATGAGAGACGCCGCAGTGGAGGGCTCTGGAAATTTCGACTACCTGGGGTTCTTTAACGTGCACCCAAATCTGAGCACACGGGCCTACAACATTTCCGCCTCCATCGGAAATGCAGCCGCAGCAGCCGGGATGTGAACCCGCGACCTGCGATTCAGCAGCCGAGTACCTTAGCCACTAGACCACCGTGGCGGGGCAATTTTTATGGCGCAAGGGCCATGCTTGGCCAAAGAGTACCATGAACAATGATACTGTTGCAGGGCTGTAAAAGGCCCATGATTCCTCACCTGGAGGCGGGTTAAAACTTTAAAGTATTTAAATCATGGCAGTAACGTAAAATATGTGGAGCTGGGATAAATGACAGGGTCGGTGGTGAGGACTGCCGTAGCCGCGACCTCTGTACAGTGGTCGAGCTACGGATCACCTCAAAATTGGGGTGAAAACTATGTACATGTTTTGAAAACGTAAAAAGTGATTGAAGTTTGAAAAGTGGATCCCTACCGATGAGCATGACAGGATGTAGTGGAAGCTGCTGTGGGTAGAGCAGTAAAAAGTGCTTTTTTCTTAGAGCATCTGAATCACTACACTGAACTAGAATGTGGACAACCGTGAGTAAATCTCTACATCTCTCACAGATGAGTTGGTCACCCCCAGACAAAAGGTATGAATGCGTATAAAGTGTGTGTCTTTTCTGTAGCCTTGTGTTACTTGTGTGTAGTGTGATCTGGATACTGGTGGCCAATTTCCAAGTATCGGTTTGATAACATGTACAGTAAAACCTTCGATGTCACTGGGACCATGAGAAATCATTGAATTAAGCAGGTTGTCGAATTAACAGAACATACAAAATGTGCAATGCAAGCAACTTGAAATTATTAAAATTAATCAGGGCTGGTCGTTTGCCTTGCGGGCTAGCTTGAGGCTCCAAGGGTTTTGGTTTCCAGCAATACCTGGTGACAGTTTTGCCACAAACAAGGGCGAATCCCAAACCTAACTGCTGTCACCGCAATAAAAAAAAAACAATGAACGAAATTGTATGCCTGCGAAAAACAAGACATTTTCACTGCAGCACAGTAGTGACATGCGGGCAGCATGTCGCCTTCTCCTCGCTGCGTCAGCACGTCATGATGCGACTATTCGCCCATTATTTCTCATAAAACAAAGAATTTAATAATGAATTGTGTGACGAAATATGCGATGTGTTTTGGCTGGAAAATATCACCGCTGAAGCTTTCGACCCGAGTTTTCTAAGTAGGCATTGCAGGCAAGAAGTCCGCCAGCTGTGCAAGTGCGCAAATTACTGGAGCAAACGGCACTCGGAGGTTCGCATACATCGTAGATTTCTCCAGACTGTCTCTTATTAATTTATTTAATTTCCCAAAAGAAATGAATAAATCGTGACATGCTAACGTTGCGAGAAGCATGCGACATGTTGCCTGCACTGTTCACTGCTGTACTGCAGTGAAGCATGTCTTATTTTCCACAGGTGCATATTTTAATCACAAGACCATTTTTTTAATATATAATTTTATTTTTGTGCTGGAAGTAGTGAGGCAGGGGTGCTTCAGCTACCAGTCATTAGTATTACTAAAGTACATTGCCTAATGGCCTTAAGGGTCGTCGTTTCCACGGATTTGCGGCAAAATTGGGATCGGGAATTGGCACACTGCACCCAAAGTTATCCAATTAACCAGACTTGTGCTGACCAACACTTCAAGTTATCCCCTCAAACTTACATTACAAAACACGGGAGCATGGAAATACTTTGAATTAGGTGAGATTTCAAAATAACTGAGTTCAAATTAACCAGGTATTACTGTAGTTTGTTTTCTGTTTGCCTATCCTATAGGCGCTGCCAGCACACCCTGCGCTCTCGTCGTAGGAAAGATATCATGTCTAGTGCAGGGACTGCCATGAGTGTACTGGCGGGTGCGTGGTTGTGGGCAGACGCAGCTAGCTGATCTGCTACCACATTTCTAGCGATCTCACGGTGCCCTGGCACCCGGCACACAGCAAGATGTCATTTGAAGATGTAGATGTGCCTAAAAGACAGGATTTTTATGTTTTTTTTAGGGTTTTCAAAGATGTTACGACGCTCAGCGAATCTGTGTATACAACCGCGCGTTGTAGTTGTTATTCCTTAATATGCCTAACAGCCACAGATATTGCATGAGCTTCTGCGGTGAAAATGCTTGTTTAGGGGTGCAACGTGCTGAAATTTAAAAAAGATGAGCCAAAAGCTGAATAGAACATACCAGTGTGAGACTCACGCATCTGTAAAGACTTCTAGACAAGTGTACTTGTGTTGGAGTTCAAGGAAGTGGGTGCAGACATGTGCGGTAGTGACATTCACGAAAGATAGATCACAGTCTATAACCTGCCGCTGCCACGGTGACGAATATAAAATGGGAGCCATCAAACGGTGTTCTGGAAGTGGCACCCCTGTTTCCTCAGCGAAGAACGGTTATTGAACAAGGCAGAACTGGACAACTCATTAATTGCTGAGTGAGTCCGGTGTGTCTCGTCAGCACTAACCTTGAGATAGTACACAATATACATGTAACATCTCTGCAGATGGAGTGACCATTCATTTGATTTTACGTACAGGCTCAATACCGTGTGTAAAGGAAAACTACCGATCGGCGAAGAAACCAGACCGAACGCCGTTTCTCGTTTTCAACTTCTTCTTCTTTTGCAGTACTAGCCTGCACACCTTTATTCCTTTTCTTTTCCGACATACTCCCACCCCCCAGTAGCATCACTCAATTCCAGTCATTACAATCTGTTTTCTGAAAAAGTACCCGTCTTGAGCTTTCACTCGACAAGGATAAACTGCTTGGGGAGAGCGTGTGCAAGCTGCCGTTGTTCGACGTCCTTCGCGAATACTTCCAGCTTAACATATCGGATCCAAAACAATTCACATTTGCTTATCTCCCGTGTCAAAATTGTTTCGCTGAGCAAAGTTTGAAGTCCACGGCATCGATTCACAAAGCGAAAGACCCAGGCGGTGACGCGCAGGAGCTTCTGCAGGTCTTTATGCTTCCTTATATCGATCACCGGGTGTAAGTTTATGGACGACACTTGAAGAAATACGTGTTGCGTCTCAATTTCTGCCTCTTCTCGGTTTGTACTGGTTAAGTTCTGGAGGCCAGCCTGATTTTTGCTGGGACAACCATTCAGGTCCATACCACCAATAGCGACATGCACGTAGAGTCCTTATCGGTATTCCTCTAGCCAGTACATCCACCGGGTTGTCTTCGCCAGGGCAGTAGCGCCATAACGCTGTTTTCTTAACTTGCGCTATTTCAGTCACTCTGTGCTTTGCAAACTGACTCCACTTGCTATGGTTTCTGCAGATCCAGCTCAGTGCGATCATGGAGTCAGTCCACATGACGCAATGGAAATGCTTGAAATCCCACGAAGAGCAAATGTATTTTAGCAATCTGGCTCCCACTACCGCGGCCATAAGCTCGAGCTTTGAAAGCGTTAGTGTCTTAATAGGTGCCACTCTTGACTTCGCTACTATCAGAGAAGTAGTGGAGTTTCCACCTTCATCAAATGCACTCAAATAGGCACATGCTCCATAAGCCTTCAGGTTGGCGTCGACGAATATATGCAGTTCAGCCTCTTTAAGGGGAGATGCGGGTCGAAAAATCGCGTTTTTTGCGAAAATTTCCACTTTTGAGATATTGCTTCTAAAATCACTTTTGATCATTCAACTATCATTTCCCCAAAGGTCATAGCTGAATTCAAACAAGAAAGTGGTAAAAAGTCGATCTGCGCTAGTGAAGGTAGCTGCCGAAGTCGCGAATTCACGAATCCGACGGCTATTTTTGAAAATCCGCCACTCGGCAATACGATGACGTCCGCCATCGGGGTTTGTTCGGTGGTGTAGATCAAGGCTCCTTCTAGTGTACAGGCGTCCCCCTAGTTTCGTATTTTAGTGAGGAATTTCACAAAACAGTCGTTTCCAAGTCGGTTTACAGCCAAGCTGCAGCCGCTTCGCGCATCTCTACCGGTCACATGGTACGCTACCGAGGCCGCCATTGGCTACATCTGATCGGCCTCGCTCGCTGAGCGCTTGCGACGATCGGCACTTGCCGTGCGTTTCTATGTTTTTCCGAGTTCACCATGGATAACTCGAAGAAGCGAGACTTCCGAGCACGAAAGTTTGCAAGCAAGAACAAGTACCAAGAGCGTCGACGTAAACCGAAGCGCAAAGCAGCGGTAGAAGAATGCGAGCCGCGGGCCACTAGGCCTAATCAAGGCAGCGGGGATACGGCGGCTTGCGGGAACTTTGACGAAATCGACGCCGCGTTCAAGTTCATCAGCGCATCAGAAAAAAAGATTGAACAGTTTGAAAGCGAAAGAACGAAGAGTGTTTGTGGCTCTGTGAGCGGAGTATTTTGTGACATCGGCGCACTGACATCGATGGTAAGCCGTGCTGTTTGTCCAACATGCCACACCGCTGGACTCGTCGTTCGCGACACCGCAAGTAAACGTAAGGGCCTCTCTTCGTTCCTCGAGCTGCACTGTGATAACAGTGAGTGTCCTGAGTCAGTGGTTTCTGCCGCGCATAGTTCGCGGCGTGTTCTGCCGGAAAGACAGCCCACCGATGCCGGTGATGACTGGAGCTACCGAAGCGGCAGCTCGGGCGACAGCTTCGCTGTCAATGTGAAGGTAGTTGTGGCTGCGCGTGCAATAGGCATTGGGCATGAACAGCTGTCACGTTTTTGCGCTATTCTTGGACTGCCAATGCCTATGCATCATAAGACTTTTATTGCAATCGGCAAAAAAGTTCATGCTGCAGCTACCAAAGCTGTGCAAGAAAACCTGGCGAAAGCGCGGATGATAACTAAAGAGAAAGTGGATGGGGCTGATGTTGCTGTCATGTATGATGGCACATGGCAAAAAAGAGGGCACAAGAGCCACAATGGCATCGGCACTGCTGTGTCTGTGGACACTGGTTTGTGCCTAGATTTTGAAGTGCTATCGAATTACTGCCTTGCCCGTAGCCGGCACCAGGACTTGGGTGATGAGGAAGAAATATGGCAAGCATTCCACACACCTGTCTGCGAAAAAAATACAGAGTGCTCCTCTCATGCCATGGAGACTGAGGCAGCTTTGCGCATATGGGGCAGGACATCCTCATATACAACACCATTGCGCTTCACCAAGTTCCTCAGTGATGGGGACAGCAACGCTTATGCCGCTGTCGCTGAGGCCAAGGTATATGGTGAAGCTGTTGTGGACAAGGAGGAGTGGACAAACCATGTGGCCAAGCGTCTAGGCACTGCACTTCGGAAACTGCCAACACGACTTCCACGAGGGGAAAAGCTGACAGATGGCACAATTCAGAAGCTGCAGAACTATTACCGTATTGCAATCACAAACAACAGAGGTGATATTCTGAATATGCATCGTGCCATCTGGGCCTCATATTTCCATTCATCATCGAGCAACACAGCAGGCAGCCACCGATACTGTCCAGAAGGGGCGACTTCCTGGTGCAAGCATAGGTGAGCCGAAGCGCTTGGGGAGGCCCCACCCGACCACACACCAATCTTGACCAAGGCTCAAGGATTGGCTGTGCTTCCCATTTACAAGCGGCTCACAGATGAAAAGTTGCTGGTGCGTTGTATCCAAGGGAAGACCCAAAACGCTGCAGAATCTTTGAACAGCAAAATCTGGTTGTTGTGTCCGAAGACTAAGTTTGCCTCCCGGACAACAGTGGAAACTGCAGCTGCTATGGCCGTGTTGTGGTTCAATAAAGGACATTCAAGCTTTGAACATGTGCTAGAGGAGCTTGGTGTAGTCCCACCAGATCAACTGATCACCCTGGGCCAATCCCGCGACCAGAGGAGAATCGAAAGAATGTCTGCGTGTGAAACAGCCGAGGCAAGGGCCCATCGGCGGAACGTGGCAAAGAAAGCGCGCCTTGATGACTCCCTTCTCAAGCGGCGAGAAGGATCCACATATGGAGCAGGACAATTTTAGGTGCTCTAGCTGTGTCCCTTCTATGATATCACCAAGTTTTGTGCAAATCGCACTGTGTAATCATGAGTAAACATATTTACAACTTTCAAATGCGTTTTTCTCGATTTCCATTTTGAGGTAATTCTCTCATCTTGTGCACAATCTTTTTTAGGCATAAAATAGTCCTATCTTGATGAAATTTTGCACAGAGCTTAATCAGCCACTCTAGAATACAAGTATCTACTTTAGGTTGCATAATACATCACAGATTTTTTGTTACACAACTTGATACACTGATAGAGAGATGTAAAATATGCATTTAGTACTTTTAATTTTTTTTTTAATTTAGCAAATAAATTTTCTGTTTGAGGTACTTTTCTGTATTTTACTGCTCAAGTGCAGCAGAATGAGCCATTTTGCAATTCTGTGTGAAAATTTTTAGTAAGCTTTATTATGTGCACAAAAAACACTATATTTTGATATCAAAGTTGTAACTCCAGAACTACTATAGCTATCAAAAAAATATTTGCAGTTATGAAATCAGCACTGCAAGCTTTACTAACACCTAAAATTTCAAGAGCTGGGTTATGAAATTAAAAAAAAACCTTTTTCGAGTAGCATCTCCCCTTAAGTGCTCCATGCAGTCCGTCTCTGACGCAACGCAGAATCTTTATGTGGCCGAGCTGTATTACATCTGCACACCAGGCTGTCCACTGCGTCTTGATCTCCGCGGGCAGTTCTTTCTCCCAGGAATGGCCTAAAACCCAAAGGCGTTGAAACAAAAGCTTCGCAAAGATGGTGAATGGCGACAGAATGCCAAGTGGGTCATAAATTCGAGAAGCAATCTTCAGTAGGGTACGTTTCGTGTCGAGCTGGCCAGCCACTAAATACTGGGCCACAGACTTGGAAGAAAATTTGAAGTAATCATTTCCTATATCCCATTGCATTCCCAAGACCGCAGCTGCTTCTCCGGATGCTCCTTCTACTTGCTCCTCCTGGTTGTCAAAAATGTTCTGCAGCTGATGGTCATTGGTCTTCCACTTTCTGACCCTCATGCCAGCATCTTTCATAATTTCTTTTGACTGCTCATAGGTGCGCCGACCTTCATAGAATGTCTCCACACCCACCAATAAATCTTCGACATGAAATGCCTTCTTTAATGTAGAAGCGAGCTCTTTATCTTTACATGCGTTATCTGAATGGCAGTGAATAGTTGCCATGAGAAAGAAAGGGCTTGACGTTGATCCAAACGGTACCCATGTCATGCGCCATTCGACGAGCTTACGGTGTTGGCTTACGGAAATAGAGTCAAACCAGAAAAACCGGAATGCATCTCGGTCAGTCTCCTGTATCTCAATTTGTAAGAATGCCTTTTCGATGTCGGAATTGATGGTGACAGGGTACCACCGAAAGCGAAGAAGGACTTGCAGCAATTCTGGATTGAGATTCACTCCTTTATCCAAGAAGTCGTTAAGGGATGGTACACCTTGGGTGTGTGACGATGCGTCGAACACTACACGCAGTTTGGTAGTTAACGATTCCTCTCTTATTACTTCCCGATGTGGCATATAATATATGGCGTGATCTCGATCCCGAGGAGTATCCTTAGGCACCATTTCCGCGTGACCCATCTCCAGATATTGCCGGAATACTCTGTCATATCGCTGCAACATTCCTTCCATCGTTGATAGCCTCCGTGTTAATCTTTGTAGACGTGGTAGCGGAATTTCGCGGTTGTTCCCTAGAAGCGGTTCCTTATCTTCCTTCCAAGGCACAACGCCACAGTGTGTCTGTCACTTTTCTTGCTAATGGTTTCACGTAATCGTGCAACGGGCTCATGGGAGGAAGGTTCCGTTGAATCTGCGATGCCCATTGCTTCTGGTTGCCAAAAAGATTGCAAGGTCTGCGAGGTTGATTCGTCATCACCAATTGCTTGCACTTTCAGAATGCAGACCGTTAGGCTCGAGCTGCAGTCAAGATAGGCTTTTTCGTGACTGGGTCCTTGTAGCATCCATCCAAAAGCTGTATCCATTGCTACCAGTCCTGGAACTTCTGCACTTTTGACGATACGTCCTGACATGATTTGCCAGAGGTGGTCAGCGCCGATCAACAAGCTGAGGCTATTTTCCGTTTCCGCATCAAACTTCTTTTCATCCGCAATGACCTTGCCTTCAAGACACAGGTTCTGAACCAAATGGCTGTCAGCTTTCGGGGAAGCAATATCGTGGCAGATAACTGGAACAACGATTGCGCGCACCGTGTAGGTGTCAGAACCGTGTTGGCTACGCAGAGGAACTTCCACCACTTTAAGTCTTTCCACAGTACTTGGTGATGAACAGCCAAACGTATTCAGCGCAATTTGAGTTTCGCCCAGCACCTGTAGGTGTAATGTCTTGGCGAGATCTTCCGTGACGAAGGATCGCTGGCTCCCTCCATCGAGAATCCCTCGGACATACCTTGTTTTGCCGTTTTTGATGACAAAGGCGCGAAAGAATTGTAAATATACTTCACTGTGATTTGTTGTGCCCCTGCTCAGTGAATCCTTCTCACACAGCATAACTGATTGTGACGACACCATTCCTACTGTGCTGCCGGAGGAGTCAACTGGACGAGAAGGTGTCGCTGTTTGGTTCGATGTATAGTGCGGGTCGCACATATTTGATGCGTGCCTCCCGTGGCAACTAGAGCAGGTGAGTTTGACGCGGCAAGAAGTGCCTGATGTCCTCAGGACGTGCATCGATAGCAGCGGTTGTCTTTCGCAAGCATTCCTTTATTCGA
Organism: Rhipicephalus microplus; assembly: GCF_043290135.1. Lineage (NCBI taxonomy): Eukaryota > Metazoa > Arthropoda > Arachnida > Ixodida > Ixodidae > Rhipicephalus > Rhipicephalus microplus. Next base: position 373,082,009 of record NC_134710.1, on the reverse strand, counting down.
ATCGATGGCAAGGTTCGCGTCACAAGCGCGGGTGCCATGTTTTTTCGACTTGCAGAAAAAACACTCACCCCAGCTGTTCGATGTGCTGTGCAGTACGGAAGCCGTGCTGATGCTGCCGCTTCGAGTCCTCTGTGCACGGTCATCCAGCAGTCGGTCATTAAAGGGCTTGCACTGCTCCCGACTTTCTAGCTCTATATGTGTATAGATGAGCAGCTCCTTTAACTCCGCATCAGATGTGGCAGCTACCACGCTTGGCTCAAAGACATTGGCAGCAGACCCGTTTTCTCTTAGTGCCTGACTGCGCTTTGCACGTGTGAAGGCCAAAATGATGTCGTACAGTAGGGCTTCCTGTAAAATGTCAATCAGCATAGCGGAAAAGCTAAGCGTAGGAACATTTAGTGCATTTAGACAACGGATATTCAGCTGCACAGCATCATAAAGTCGCCTAAGGCCGTGGACGTCGCTTCCCGACTTGATGTGAGGTAGATTGCGAAGCGCTGCTAGGTGGTGTTGCTCGATGCGTTTTCGATCTCCACAGCGTTAGTTCAATAACTCGATGGCGTCTGCACAACAGGCTTCGGAAGTTGGAAAACCATATATCGCAGCTGCCGCTTCACCCGCAAGATAATTACGTAAATAGAAGAACTTCGTCGTTGTTGACAAAGCGTTGTTCAGGTGGACAGTTTGCTCAAACTGCATCCAGAAAGCCGACCATTCATGTATATCACCTCTAAATGTTGGCATGCCAAGGTTCGGCAGCCTTGGGCCAATTGCGGTTGGCACGTCAAAAGGTGATGTGTTTGCGTTCTCAGGAGCAGCCGCTTCTGTATTGTCTCCATGTCGCAAACCGTCTATCTTGCAGCGAATATCAGCGAGTATGCTTATAGCTTTCTCGTTATACTCTGCTGCCGCGATATACTCAGTTTCGAGCTCCTCGTCCGCTACGTGCTCCTCGAGTGCATCATTGATCTTCGAGAGCTCGTTGTTGCTCGCTGACAAACGGTCATAAATACCTGTGAGTTTGGGCTTGTCCGCGGTAGGGTCAATTAGCAGTGACCTTGCTTCTTGCAGGAGCTTGGTGTTCTGGGCTCGTCGAGTGGAGCGCTTGGTCTTGAGGCGATCCATCAGATCCGGTGCTGGAGTCTAGTCCGGCTTACGCCGATCAGGAACGATTCGTTGCAGTCTTCGCCGCCTGCGAAACGACGCGGTCAAGTAGAAAGTCCCCTTCGAGTCGTGCGATGAAGGAGACGTGTCCGCATGAGGGGTTTCGGCACCACGATGTAAAGGAAAACTACCGATCGGCGAAGAAACCAGACCAAACGCCGTTTCTCGTTTTCAACTTCTTTTTCTTCTTTTGCAGTACTAGCCTACACACCTTTATTCCTTTTCTTTTCCAACACCGTGGTTCGCTCAATACCGTGGTTCGCGGAGCCAAACCACGAGATTGAAGTAACTAGAAGATTAAGAATGGGGTGGAGCACAATTGGCAAGCACTCTCAAATTATGACAGGTAGATTGCCACTATCCCTTAAGAGGAAGGTGTATAACAGTTGTATCTTGCCGGTACTTAGCTACGCAGCAGAAACCTGGAGCCTTACAAAGAGGGTTCAGCTTAAATTGAGGACGACGCAGCGAGCAATGGAAAGAAAAATGGTAGGTGTAACCTTAACAGACAAGAAGAGAGTAGAGTGGATTAGAAAACAAACGGAGGTTAAGGATATCATAGTTGAAATCAGGAAAAGAAAATGGACATGGGCCGGGCATGTAGCGCGTAGACAGGATAACCGCTGGTCATTAAGGGTAACTGACTGGATTCCCAGAGAAGGCAAGCGAGTTAGGGGGAGACAGAAGGTTAGGTGGGCAGATGAGATTAAGAAGTTTGCGGGTATAAATTGGGAGCAGCAAGCACAGGACCGGGTTAAGGGGAGATGCGAGTCGAAAAATCGCGTTTTTAGCGAAATTTCTCGTATTTCTGATCTTTATTGCATTGTAATTTTCAAACCTTCTTCTTTCATCTGTCAAAATTTCAAAACTAAATTCGAACCGCAAAATGCAAAAAAATGTGTATGAAGGCATCGCGGTGGCTCAAAATTTCGTGAATTTGCGTCGATATTGGCCATCTTTGACTGCCCGCTGCTCCCCGTCGCAGTGCCGCCCGCCATCGCGATCGGTTGGGAAAGTTGCGTCCGGCCTTCTTTTTACAGCTCCGACAACCGCCAGTTTCATACGTGGGCAAAAAAAAAATAAAAAACGAGGCCTTTTTATCACATGGTTTGAGCGGTTTGAAACGCGCGGCACCCTAAGCCGCATCGCCATTGGCTACCGGGTCATTGTCAGCTGTGTTGGTGGCGGCCATCGGCATTTGGTCCGTCCGCTTTTCTGCACGTCTACGCATATTTCCGCGATGACAAGACCGAAAAAGTGCAACGTGAGACCGCAGAAGTTTCGAACGAAGCACAAGTTTAAGGGAAGGCGGCGCAAAGCGCCCCGAACGACGGCGACGAACGAGAACGCGCCTACGTGTGCTAGGCCTGACGGCGGCATCGACGAGTGCGCGAGCGACAGTGGCTGCGATGAAGGGATTGACGCTGCGCTTTCTTTCGTCAGTGCTTCGGAAAAGAAGCTCGGCTTCTTCGAAAAAGACGAAAGACAGCGCAATGAGGTTTGTGCAACGACAGTTTTGTGCGACACCCTCTTGCTGACGGCACTTGTGGCAGGTGCGGCATGCCCTGCTTGCGGTATTCAAAAACTTGCCGTTCGGGAGCCGGCAGAAAAGCGCAAGGGACTTTCGTCGCTCCTCGAACTTCATTGCAAAAACAGCGAATGCTCAGCGACTGTTCTTTCGTGCTCCTATACGTCACTGCATGTTACGGCGGACGGCAGCAGCCGAGTGAGCCAACGGTACGACAGTGGGAGCTCCTGAGATAGTTTCGCTGTAAATGTGAAGGCGGTGGTGGCTGCACGCGCTGTCGGCATTGTGCATGAGCAATTGTCGAGATTTTGCTCCATTATTGGACTCCCAAAACCAATGCACCACCGAGGATTCCCGCGATGCGAGGCACATCAAGAGAATGTCCGAGCGTCTGACAGCAGAAGCAAGGGCCCACCGTCGTCGTGGAGTGAAAAGGGCACGGCTAGAAGAGAGTGCTCGCAAGGACCGTGAGGGCACAACCTATGCTGCAGGACAGTTCTAGTAACTTGCAGTGCTTTTCAAAGTTCTGTTGAACATTATGGCCAAAGATTATGCATTTCTAACAGCTCTGTGATAAAAAAAAAGGTTTCAAACTTTAAAATGCGTTTTTCTCCTTTTGCAGTTTTGTGTGATCTGTGCTTCTTATACACGCTAGTTCGTATACTTAGAATTCTCATACCTCTATGAAATTTTGCACATAGCATGATGAAGGCCCATAGAGTGCAAGTATCTATTCAAATTGTGAGTGCTGCTTGATTATGTTTTTAAAATTACATAACATTGAAAGCCCTTGGCAACTAGAGCCATAGTAAATTTTTCTATTTTATTATTGCATTTCACCTTTATACACAAAATTTATATAGTTTTTTGCACTCTACAGTTCCAAAGGATTATAGCCAGCTATATCTGCATGCTTTATCTCAAATTTTTATAGGTCAGAATTGTTGCATAACAATGGCCATAATTTTGCAGTATCTGACCTGCAGAAAGAAAACCAAGCAATCTACATGAAAAAAATGACATATTTGAAAAGAGGAGAAAAAACCCTATTAGCATGCCAATTTGTGTTAAATTCAGACTCTTATTAAAGAAAATCGTTTTTCGAGTAGCATCTCCCCTTAACTGGCGAAACATGGGAGAAGCCTTTGTCCTGCAGTGGACGTAGTCAGGCTGATGATGATGATGACAGGCTCAATACTGGGCTAGTTCAAAAAGCACCCGTAGGAAGGCAAATACCTAGATAGTGGACAGGGTCGAGTATCTGTAAGGCTGATGGTGCCGCAGGCTGGTGCGTTAAAGCACCTAGTCTAGGCGCGTACGTACGAGGCTTTTATACAAGTTCATTAGGCATTTCCTGCCACTACCCCATGTAGCGTGGGACAACACTTTCAAAATATTCATTATTTTTATTCACCTGTTCTTTAAATACTTGATGTGGGGTATGAAGGTTAGTTTTGTGTCTAATATTAGACCAAAAATTTTATGCTCAGTCTATATAGAAAGACGTTGACCATACAGGTCAATATCGGGATCGGGATGAATGCCCCTTTTTCGGCAGAACCAGATGCAAGTGCTTTATTGCATGTTCAGTTAAAAACCATTCTCAGATGTCCATTCAAAAACTTTGTTCAAACCTAGAAGGACCTGACGCTCGTAAATTGAAAGATGGCACAATTCGAAAACAACCTGTACATCATCGACATATGAGCAGTAAAACATATTGCGTGGGATAACGAGGCGCAAGGAGTTCATTTTGACATTGAAAAGAGCGCAACTCAATACAGCTCCTTGCGGCACTCCTGTTTTCTGGACAAATGTTCACAACAAAACACTGCCTAATCGAACACGGAATGTGCGATTGGTCAAGTAGCTTTCGATTATGTTCAACATTCTACCCCGCACATTGAAGTGTGAAAGGTCTCTCAGTATGCCAAAGTGCCACGTAGTATCATAGGCCTTCTCCATATCGAGGAACACAAAAAAATGACTTATGAGCGAAGGCATTACGAATTTTTGTCTCGGTACAGACAAAGTGGTCAGTGGTGGACCTAGCCTCTCGAAACCAACACCGCCATGGGTCACGTAGGCTATTAGTCTCAAGGAAGAGCATGAGTCGCCTGTTTATCATTTTCGAAGACCTTGCAAAGACAACTAGTTAATGCTATTGGCCTGTAGCTTGAAACTGAGGACGTGTCCTTACCTTGTTTTAAGATAGGAATAACTATGGCTTCTTTCCTGCTCGAGGAGACCTCGCCGGAAAACCATACAGCCTTATACAGAGAGAGGAAGAGCTTTTTGGGTTTCAGTGGGCGGGTGTTTCAACATTTGATATGATGCACAGTCGAAGCCTGGGGCAGACTTATTGCAGCAGTTTAGTGAGGTTTGTACCTCACCTAAACAGAAAGGTGCATTGTATGCCTTGTGGGTTGTGGATTTGCGCTGTAGTTTTTTTTTCTATTCTGGCCTTGTATCGATGAAACCCGGCGGTATCGATGAGCTGGAAACCTTCCTTGAAGTGTGCCGCGGTGGAGTTTGCCTAGTCTTCCAAGCTGTCACCCTGTGTGTTTACAAGTGGGAGTGAATGTGCTTGTTTTCCTGCAACTTTACTAACCGTGTTCCAAACTATAGCTGCATCTGTATACGAATTAATGCCTGTTAAGAATTTCTGCCAGCTCTCCTGCCTAGCCTGTCGGCGCACTCTTCTTTCTTGAGACTTAATGGCCCTAAAGTTATCAAGATTTTCGGCTTTCGGTGAGTCCCGAAGTGACCTCCATGCTTTGTTTTGTTTTTTATGTGCATCTCCACACTCTGTATTCCACCACAGATCACGTCGTTTGGCGAACCATCTGGATTGTGGGATACACTTTGTTGCAGCATCAATAAGCACAGCTGTGAAATAGTCTAGAGCTGCACCTATGTTTAAACCCCACATATCCGATCAACTTAAGTGAGCAGCTTTATGAAACAGTTCCCAATCGGCCTTCTCTATCTTCCACCTAGGAACCGGTGGGGGTCCTTCATTATGTATCAGTGCACTCAGAAACAGATGCAACTGTTATAGATTTAGCAGTTGCGCCTATCCTTCAGCGTATGAGGCGCCGCAGGAGTGGGACTTGTATCTATCACCTCTTGTGAGGTGGTGGATAGTGCCTACCCAGCAGGCACATTCGCAGTGGTTTCAGACTTGACTGCGTTTGCAGTGGCCGGGGGTCCAGCGAACACAGGTGTCTACCGGCCCTGTTTTTCAGGTGGTGAAGCAGTACAGGCTGCTCCAGCTGGGGGCGGCGCGACCACAGTCACACTCTGTGTGAAACTTGTGGGCACGGAAAAGTGTGGCGCAGCGCCCCGTGTGGTCACATCGGTGAAAGAGGAAAAAGACGAGTTGTCCAGGAAGAAACGTTCGCATGCCTCTTGGAAAGACAAGTTAAATTTCATTTTTAGTTGTATTATTTCCTTTTTTTTTCCACGAAGGGCATAATCTTGAGTAGGCGGGAAAATCTCTCGCAGAGGCGATGCCGCCTCTGCGAGAGATTTTGACAAAAGGAACGGTGAGATTATTCGAACTGTCTTTGTTTCATGTTGGATGTGGATCATGGGGTACTTAGGGAAAGACTCTTTGGGTTGGACAAAATAGTACAGTCCATCGGTGCGCCATCTTTTCGGGTGGCGATCAGGTAAGGCAGGAAAAGAGTTTGCCATAAAAAGTTTTGTGGCCACCCACCACGTAGCCCAACAAGGGGACGCTACAAAGTTGATTAACAAACACATGGAGTAACCAGCCATGATTGCCGCTATAACGAAATATAACTGCCCTAGGTTGAGCAACTACACAGGGTTAACCTTTGCTACAGGGAAAAACTAGAATTAAATGAGAGAAGAAGACAGGAAAGAGTAAAACAGGGGAAAAAAACGAAGCTATATGTATGGAGAGAAAGAGATAGGAAAAGGCGACTGCCAGTTTCCTCTGGGCGGGTCAGCCCAGGGGTGAAGTCTACGTGAAGCTGGGGCCAAAGGGGTGTATCGCCTCTGCCGGGGGGGGGGGGGGGGCTTAAGGGGAGATGCTACTCGAAAAACGATTTTCTTTAATAAGAGTCTGAATTTAACACAAATTGGCATGCTAATAGAGTTCTTTCTCCTCTTTTCAGATATGTCATTTATTTTCATATAGATTGCTTGGTTTTCTTTCTGCAGGTCAGATACTGCAAAATTATGGCCATTGTTATGCAACAATTTTGACCTATAAAAATTTGAGATAAAGCATGCAGATATAGCTGACTATGATCCTTTGGAACTGTAGAGTGCAAAGAACTATATAAATTTTGTGCGTAAAAAGGTGAAATACAATAATAAAATAGAAAAGTTTACTATGGCTCTAGTTGCCAAGGGCTTTCAATGTTATGTAATTTTTGAAAAACATAATCAAGCAGCACTGACAACCTGAATAGATACTTGCACTCTATGGGCCTTCATCATGCTATGTGCAAAATTTCATAGAGGTATGAGAATTCTAAGTATACGAACTAGCGTGTATAAGAAGCACACATCACACAAAACTGCAAAAGGAGAAAAACGCATTTGAAAGTTTGAAACCTTTTTTTTTATCACAGAGTTGTTAGAAATGCATAATCTTTGGCCATAATGTTCAATAGAACTTTGAAAAGCACTGCAAGTTACTAGAACTGTCCTGCAGCATAGGTTGTGCCCTCACAGTCCTTGGGAGCACTCTCTTCTAGCCGTGTCCTTTTCACTCCACGACGACGGTGGGCCCTTGCTTCTGCTGTCAGTTGCTCGGACATTCTCTTGATGCGCCTCGCATCGCGGGAATCACTGAAAGTAACTAGATCTCTAGATGGCAGTATGTTGAGCTCTTCCAGGATGTGCTCGAAAGTAGCATGACGCTTGTTGAACCACAGGATTGCCATAGCTGCGGCAGTCTCGACAACCGTTCGGGAGACAAACTTAGTCTTGGGGCAAAGTAGCCAAATTTTGCTGTTCAGGGATTCCGATGCGTTCTGGGTTTTCCCTTTGATGCATCGAGCAAGGAGCTTCTCATCCGTTAGCCACTTATAAATGGGCAAAACAGCCAATCCCTGTGCTTTTGTCAGGAGAGGTGTGTGGCGCGGTGCAGGTTCACCAAGTGCTTCAGCGCGTTGATATTTGCACCACGACTCTGTTCCTGCAGGGCAAAACTTGTGGCTGCCAGCATTGTCAGTAGAGCATGAGTGGAAGTACGAAGCCGATACTGCAGTGTACATATCCCGTACACTCCCCCTGTTGCTTGTTATGGCAATGTGATAGTATGTTTGGAGCTTCTGAATGGCTGGCTCTTTCATTTTCTGCCCTCGTGGTAATGGCACATGCAGCTTCTGTAGCGCGGTGCCAAGTCTCTTAGCCACATGATTAGTGCAGTCTTCTTTTTCTATATTGACAGCACCATAGACTTTTGACTCTGCAACTGCACTATATGCTTTGCTGTCACCGTCACTCAAGAATGTCATGAAATGCAGTGGGGGGTCATAAGTCAATGTTCTCTGCCAAATGCGCATTGCAGCCTCTGTTTCCATGGCATGGGAGGAACAGTCTGCATTTTTTTCACAGACTGGGCCATGGAATGCCTGCCACACATCTTCGTCTGGGCCCATATCCTTGTGCCTACTGCATGTCAGGCAGTAATTTGATATGACCTCGAAGTCTAAGCAGAGGCCAGTATCTAAGGAGATAACTGCGCCAATCCCGTTGTGGCTTTTGTGGCCCCTCTTCTGCCAAGTGCCGTCGAACATAACAGCCACATCAGTTTCGCCTGCTACTTCTTTCGTCAACTCTCTGGATCAGCGCAAGTTTTCACTCACAGCTGCCATGGCAGCAGTGTGCACCTTCTTTGCTATCGAAAAAAACCTTGGTGGTGCATTGGCTTTGGGAGTCCAATAATGGAGCAAAATCTCGACAATTGCTCATGCCCAATGCCGACAGCGCGTGCAGCCACCACCGCCTTCACATTTACAGCGAAACTATCTCGGGAGTTCCCACTGTCGTACCGTTGGCTCACTCGGCTGCTGCCGTCCGCCGTAACACGCCGTGACGTATAGGAGCACGAAAGAACAGTCGCTGAGCATTCGCCGTTTTCGCAATGAAGTTCGAGGAGCGACGAAAGTCCCTTGCGCTTTTCTGCCGGCTTCCGAATGGCAAGTTTTTGAATACCACACGCAGGGCATGCTGCACCTGCCACAAGTGCCGTCAGCAAGAGGGTGTCGCACAAAACTGTCTTTGCACAAACCTCATCGCGCTGTTTTTAGTCTTTTCGAAGAAGCCGAGCTTCTTTTCCAAATCACTGACGAAAGAAAGCGCAGCGTCAATCTCTTCATCGCAGCCACTGTCGCTCGCGCACTCGTCGATGCCGCCGTCAGGCCTAGCACACGTAGGCGCGTTCTCGTTCGTCGCCGTCGTTCGGAGCGCTTTACGCCGCCTTCCCTTGAACTTGTGCTTCGTTCGAAACTTCTGCGGACTCACGTTGCACTTTTTCGGGCTTGTCATCGTGAAAATATGCGTAGACGCGCAGAAAAGCAGACGAACCTAATGCCGATGGCCGCCACCAACACAGCTGACAATGACTCGGTAGCCAATGGCGATGTGGCTTAGGGTGCCGCGCGTTTCAAACCGCTCAAACCACGTGATAAAAAGGCCTCGTTTTTAATTTTTTTTGCCCACATACGAAATTGGCGGTCGTCGGAGCTGTAAGAAGAAGGCCGGACGCAACTTTCCCAACCGATCGCGATGGCGGGCGGCACTGCGACGGGGAGCAGCACGCAGTCAAAGATGGCCAATATCGGCGCAAATTCACGAAATTTTGAGCCACCGCGATGCCTTCATACACGCTTTTTTGTATTTTGCGGTTCGAATTTAGTTTTGAAATTTTCACAGATAAAAGTAGAAGGTTTGAAGATTACAATGCAATAAAAATCAGAAATACGAGAAATTTCGCTAAAAACGCTATTTTTCGACTCGCATCTCTCCTTAAAGGTCCGAACCCGAACACCCGGCATCGGCTTAACCTTCAGGATCCCCCTTTCCGCAGACACTGCTAAGCCGCGCATGGCGAAGTTTGAGAGGAGGTCGAAACCTCCCCGTTGGCTCGGATCCGTGGAGACGCCACTCGCCAAATGCCTGCTTGCACGCCCGTGCGGGCAACAAATTTTAAATAGTTTTCAGAATGATGCCATTTCATCAGTTTTTTTTAAAAGGCAGATTATAAATCTCGTAGACTAGTCAACGAAATGTACAATAATTATTAATTGTGTGAGGGTATTAATAAATTCATAGTTTTTGTAAAATTATTCTTTCTAACTTGAAGCACTTCTTTAAAAAGGCAATAAAATGTATTATAGTGAGCAAGAATGGTACGTACTGATGCGATGGGGGCATGCAAAGTGACCTTTATGCAATAAATTACTCCATGCTTTTGAAGAGCAGTGGTACATGTACAAAATGATGAGCAAGTTGGAATTCATTACAAATAAAATCAATATAATATCTGGAATTTTACGCACCGAATCCAGGATATGGTTAAGAGAAATGCCGTAGTGGAGGGCTCCGAAAATTTCGACCATCTGCTCTTCTACAATGTGCACTGACATCGCATAGCACACGGCCCTCTACAAGTTGGTTTCCTTCGAAATGCAACCGCCACGGCTGGGATTGAACCCGCGACCTTTGGGTCAACAGCCGGAAAACATAATCACATATGCTTTAAAATTTTATCTACCATGAACTTCCCCGAAAGAGTTGACGGTGGAGGTCAAGACACCCTCCTATATAATTCATGCCTCTTATCAATAAATATTAAAGTCATGTATGAACAAAACCACTTCGAAATGAGTGTGAGTAGACGCGAGTATAAAAGATAATACAAATAAGACTGAAAGTAATGCTGAAGCTTAGTAGATAGGTCCACTGGTCGGCGAAAAAAATGTGGCGCTGACTCAGACTCACTCACGAAATACAGTTAAACCTACTTATAATGAACCTACAAATAATGAATTCCTGGATATAACGAAATTTTTGCATTCTCAACCGTCGCTCCATAGGAGCACATGTATTTGCGACCTCTATGTAACAAAGTAATGCGGGAGACAACCTTGATATAACGAATCTTCCCCACGGACAATCTTGGAATTTTGCTGCGCATTTCGGCATTTTGGTACGAGCATGCATCTTCCGGCGGCGCCGAGGCGCGAAGCGGTAGGCACGCAGGCCGCGAAGCGGTAGGCACGCGGGCCGGGTCTGCGTGAGGCGGGTCTGCATCTTACGAGCCGGCGTTGCCCCCTTTCTCGCCGCCGCGGTCGCATGCGCGAGTGTGCCCCCGCTCCAAACCAAAAAAAAAAAAAACTACTTTGCCCGTTGGCAGTGCCACACATTTAGTTAGCATCACACATGTAGGGGCCGCGATGAATATGGAGAGCATTTTACTGAATACTTTTAACCGTGTCTGTGTCGTTTGCTCTTTGTTTTCGATGCCGTGCACACGTGTATAGTTTCAGTCCGCGCGCATGGTGTGTCCCCCGAGGACGTTCAGCTTTGCTTTTTTTTTATTCCGATAGCAATTATGTATATGGGCAGTTTCGGCTGTATTTTTGCAACCGCCGCCTTCATTCACCGTATATGTATAGTATATGTATACTATATATATATATGAAAACTGAAGAAAAAACAAAGGCCGCCCGCACTCGGCGCTCATCTTGTCGGGATGTGCCGATGGGCGCTTATCTCCCACATGTACTTTGCCCCGATAATGCGGAGAGAGGAGAGGGGGGTTAGATGTTTGTGTGCGCGCGCTTATCCTTCGGTGGGGAGAATTGCACGTCTTCGTCTTCGACTTTGACTGGAACGATTGCGTTTGCTCTTTTCACACAGTCCCTTCGCGTTAAAACCACACTGATACTCGCCAAGATAGCAAGGGCGCCAGCGAGCTCATTATTGCTACTCAAGCGATTCCCCCCCTACCCACATTGTTTCATGCTTGTCTAGGGCAGGTGGTTTACTTTCTGTTTGAGCATTCGATGGCAGTTCGAACACGCGGGAAACGTTATGCACTTTGCAGGCGATAGGGATAGGCTGACTCATTTGATCTCTGCTTCACCAGCGCTCACGCTTTTACCCGCTAGTAAAAGTTACAATGTGCGGGGACATGTAGTCAATTTGGACTTGCTGCGGAACATGGCGGTGACAGCAAGAACCAGCCGAGAGTGTCCATGTAATTGCTATCGCAATAATAACGCAGTTTTTTACTGTAAAATGAGTGTTTGGGGTTAGCTCTGCCTTCAGTCCCTTTTTTGTTTAATTTGTGCATTTATTTTCCAAATTTTCGTACCATACCTGCATATAACAAAAACCTCTTTATAACTAATTTTTCCAGGAATTTATTAATTTCATTAAAACCACGTTTAACTGTATATCTTGCACTTTGGACTCACACGAAAATTTTCTTCACTCGTATTCACTCAGACTCGCAGCTCTATCTGAGTATTAGTGAGCCTAAGTGAGTCAACTCGTGAGTGAATTTGTCGACCTTTCGTCATTACACCAACGTTGTGACATCTTTCCGCCTTCCTTGTGCAGCTTTTAATGCACTCGTCGAGACATCAGAAGAGCGGAGGCATTCAAAGCGTATGACTGATTCTTGCAATTCCGTTGGTTCTTGAGGGATTTAAGAAATTTTTGCTGTAAATGATTTGCGAGGCAATAAACTTCCATGATCAGGTCATTCAATAACTAATCAGAAAAGTGGTTTAAGACTACCTGTTAACATCATCTCAGACCGTAAAGTAGCTTTATGACATATTGAACTAATGAAACAGTTTTCTGCACTTGGCTCTGCCAGCCATTTCCACTTTTGTAGAAGGCTCATGCAACAGCAATGTTCTAAAAACATGTGTTACACTGAATCAGCCATTATGAGGCTACACATCTCGCAACATTTAGATGATCAGTTCCCAATGCATGTCAATATTGCTCGCACGGTCACATGAAACAGTGATTTTTGCATTATGATGACTGAACGCCATCTTCTACAATTTCTTTTTTGTCGCATCGGCAGCTATAGTGTCTCCGCGAACAGTGCGTGAGAAATCCTGTAAACTTGTTGCTGTAAAAGTTGCTAACATTTATCTAGTATGAACAAAGATCACCAAGAGAGTGAAATCATAGGGAATGTCTCACCAGTGATTTCCTGAACAGGTGTGCGATACAGCAACGGTGCCTGACACGGTGCAGAACATAAGCTGCAGGTGTCCTGGTCCAACGGTATTTTCCTAAATGCTTGAATATGCTCTGAGGCCTCTTGGACTGAGAATACAGCAGCGAGCCGCTTCAAGAGCACTGTTTCCTGTGGTGTGATAACCTCACGGTCAGTGAGAATGTCAAGCAAGTCGTGAACCGTGTCACAGGTGAACCTGGATCTTCGAGGGACATCCCGCTTGAGTAGGCGCCATACGTCATCTTGTTTTTCGCAGAACTTTTCTGTTGTCCACAGTGCTTCCAGCTTGCCCAGCAGTTCCCTGAACTGCATTTCATCACTTCCGTTACCCTGCACATGAAGTGACAACACAATTTCAGTTAGTGAGATGACATGTACGAGCGAGACTATAATAAAAGCTATGCAGACACACCAACAAGAAGGTCTAGCAGCAGCGTGCATTTCTGCATACAAAAAAAATTAATAAAAACAACTCATCAAATCAGTACGCCACTGCAGATGTACCCATAATGAGTGATTATTCCCTGTTACAACTGAAATTCCAGCAGATCCCACACACTGAGGGAATCTGTGATCTGAAGGAGCCACCGAGTAGCTGCATTTGCAGCATTCTTTTTTGATTGGCGACAAGCATTACAATGTAGATCAATGTCCTTGTGTACATTAAGTAGTTGTAGTTATTCCAAGGGCTGACTAGGCATATCAACTACATCATTAGCAGCAGCAACAGCAGCCAGCCTATGCCTACTGCAGCCTCATGTTCTGCTAATTAACCCAGTCCTATGCTTTCTGCTGACACGTTATAACTATATATATATATATATATATATATATATATATATATATATACAGATGGCAGGTAGTAGGAGTTAATAAGGCGGCTTGGGGGCTAGCTGGTACATTTTTATGCTTCTGATGCGTTGCAGGGTAAGGAAAAAAACCAGAGATGACACAGAGTTATGCCAAAACTAACAACTACTTTATTTTGATCGTAAAAAGCCTTGTGTACAGGTAAAAATTAAAAGAGGGGAGGGAAATTCAGTGCTAGAAAACAGAACACAAAAAAGAAAACATATCCGGGCATCAAAGAATTTTACTGAAACGTGTAAAGAATAGCGTATGCAGCGATACGGTTTCCTTCAAAAAGCTGATTTCTTCCCGAGAGAGAGCAATTGAGGGAGTACTAATGCACCTTTCACTGATAGGCATGTAAACAGCTTCTGTGATTTCTCTTTCTGATCAAAAAAGCGCCAAAACATTCGTGCCGGAAAAAATCGCTGTGCACATAAATTCTGCACAGTTGGAAGCCAACTGGCCAGGGTGCATTAGAAGTGACACAGTATAATTATGCTCTTTTAGTCTCTCATTAATGCACCTCATGGTCTGGCCTATATACTTCCTATTGCAGGAGAGGAGAAGGCCATAAACTATACCTTCTGAGAATTTGCACATCACTATGTGTTGTCTTTGTTTTTTTTTCCTTACCCTAGAGCACATCGCAAGCATGATGGCAGGAGTTGTGTTGGCTGATGGAACTGTGGCGACTTTTTTTTTTTCATTTTGGTGTTTCTTTCTCACCAGTGAAAGAAGGAATGGTGGTGCCTAGAACCTTTAAGTGACTCAACAGGCTCTTTTGCCAGGCCAAATTCCTTCAAGGCAGCATCAAGTATGCAACAAGGAAGAAAAAAAAGCGAGAGCCACCACGGGTGTGAAAAGTGTGGCAATGCCCCCTAGATGCCATAGCGCTTTCAAATTTTACAGCAAAAGCCGTGATCAGATCACAATGGCAGTGGCAGTAGGGTAGTTCTCTTTCACCACCGGGGTCCATAACAGATGACTGAACAGGCTTCCCTTGTGCGATATCAGAAAAAATCAAACAAGAAAAAAACTTGGAAAAACGATGGCCTCTTTTACTATCATCATCAATCAAGCATGAGTCCCACTAGCAACAGACGAGGTTTCGTGCCTTCAATCTCAGTTTTTCTCCATTTTGAAACGCCTGTGAACTGTGACAACTTCAGAGATCAAATAGTCAATTTTCGTGAGATGTAAATAAATGTATTTTTACAGAAAATACTTTGGCTAGGCAGTTACGATGCAGATAAAAGGGAATGTGTCATGGAACGGGCAGAGGCTCTGTTCTGTAGATATAATGGATTCAAAACGACCTCCAGACGATGTGGAGTGGACCGTAAAGTAAGTGCTTAAGCCCAGAAAACCAAATTAGCCCGTTTTGTGCCTGGCTTACCCCAATTGTGCGCCAATTGTTTAGGAAAATGACCACTGAACGACTCGCCAAATTGCGACACCCCCTAGCGTCCACTCAATGCATTAACACAAATTGTTGAAGTCGTGCCGCCCTTCAATCTCCAGCTTTGAAAAACAATGCCTGTCATTATCAATGTTCAGCTATAATAATAATTCTGTATTCCTTTACGAGTGTCACAAACGAGCACTGAAACCACCCTCAAAAGCAGGTCAAAACAGATGGCACCTGCCGATACCTCGCCCCGATTCAAGGCGCCAGCAATGGTCGCTTCTCCACAATGCCGTGAAAGCAAACACCGAGTAACACCAAGAGGATTCGAGAAGCAAATGCGACTGCCACTGGCAGGTGTCTGTCTGCGCACACGTGAGTGGTGTGGAATATTCTTGAATTCGACCGCGGCCTGATATAAGCAGGCAGCAATGGGGAGTCAGAACTGTCGGTGAAGCGGCACATGAATCGTGTAACAGACCGGCAACGAAGGAAACAACGACAATCAGTGCTGGAGTCATCACGGATGATCTCCTCGAAAAAAAAAAAAAAACTTTCGGGACATTTTTCAAGAACTTGTGGACTGGGCATGATCAGTGAAGATTTCAACACTTTAAGTGTTCGGAAGATTTTGTAATGCATTAGATTGCACGTGTGGTGCGATTGGTTTGATTCTTTCCATGGTCCTGAATATCATGAGAGTTGTTAAATACTTGAATTTACTATACAAGTGTGTGTGTATGCAGATGTTTATGTAATGATTATACTGTCTTAACTAAGAATATAGTATTTTATTTTTGTTGTCAGTTCTTGGCTCTGACTCGGTCTTTGAATTTCAGCCAGCATTCGCTGGCACACTAAAGTGGTCTACCCTCGATTGTCCAAGCTTTCGTGGTGCGTTTTAGAGGTCCGATAAATTGGCCCTTAGAATCTGCCCGGCGATTGCCTTACCAATAAAGAGATTAGTGACAATGCGTTCTAAGCATTTCTGAGTTCTTTCAGCTCGCCTATTGGATGTTTGCTCCCTCTCATTATTCTGTTCGATCCCTCCTTCGAGCTGTTACAAATTGCTTAAAAATAGCCCCCAGGGTATGCCAAATATCACGCAGCATGATTTTTAAAAAGGGAAACGTTATTACTTGGAAGAACACCTAAGTGCATACTGTTCCCAATATACTGTAGTAGCCTCTACTTATTTTTCATTATTGAGGTTTAGTTAGTCTCAATTATTTTTATATTTCAACAAGTACCCACCACCTAATCATTAAAATGTCAATGAGGCGTATGTAGGCATTTTTAAATGACATATCTGACCGAGCTATTTTGAGCAATGTACTAACTATATGCCCATTTTTTCTAACTGATAAAGCATGCAAAGTATAAAAACACGTGACAACACTATCACCCACAAAAGGAGGGAGCGTAGTCTTAAATGGCTACCTCACAGTGATCTCATTTGAGGGCGCTGTTTCCTGACGCATGCGGCAATCTATACTCGGCGACAACTTTCTGTGGCACCAAGGCCTAGGCTACGGAAGCAAGTCACACTTGTTTTACTGCGCCCCAGCATGCAATCCTCTAATGAAAGCATTTGTATACGGTTCTGGTCAACTGAAATTTACCATTGACTGCTTCATTATTCATGAATGGTATTTATTAAATCACCAGTAAAATTAACGAGGAGTAATGAAATTTTCATTTCATGCTCTCAGGTTTTTTTTTTTTTTTTGCTTCCGTTGCTCATTTACATTACCTTCAAACAAAGATGGCGTCTTCCAGTTGCAGCTCAACACTGCCTACGGAGGAAAGTCCATTGCATCTCCCAAGCCCACTAGCTTCGCAGCCATGACAAGCATTGTCAAACGAAAAGCTCTCCATACAGACCAAGACAATTCTGAACAATGAATACGCGCATGTAACCAGAAGAGACTCTCAGCTGCCTGTGCGAAGCGCATGTCAGAAGGTCAGTGAACTCATTGGCGTTAGCGAATGCAGTGTATTCCGCATAAAGCTCGATGTAAATGGTGTAACGCCCAAGTCAACGAAGTGAAAGCGCCTGTGTCTCCCAGCCACAACTGCATGTACGAAAACCAGGAGAACAAGACAAAGTTTACGACAGCTTCTCTCTGGCAGCTCTACGAAAAAAAGTGCACCAGTACTTTCTGAAAAATTGAATTTCAACTGCTGCAAAACTCTCTCGAAATGTGGTCAGTGAGTGGCATGAATATGCCTGAAATGAGTGTGCGAATGATGCAAAGGCTGCTTACTGGCATCCGCTTTTGCTTTCGCAAACAGATGAGGAATTTCGTGCCGTTGGAGAGAAACAACGTGTGGCGACGGCAGTACCTACGTACCATTCGACAACTTTGCGATCGAAAACGGCACATATGGGAGCTATTCTGAAAGATGCATCTTGTTAGAAAATAATGAATAAGTGATTCTTTTATTCACCCAGCAACTGAAATTATTTTAAAATTGCTGTGAAACTACCAAAGACATGGCTTGCATTTCGCTGTACTTTGTGTGATGCAAGACATGAGATGCGGCTCGCGTCTCCCTGCAGTTTCTCTGATGCATTCATGTGTTCCTTTGTTTTTTTTTCTGTATGATGTCTTCATTGCCTGGGCATTCTTAGGTCAGCTGAACAGTGCATATTGTTACATTGCTTGTCCTGCATTACGAAAATGCGGTGTTGGCGATCGATGACATACCTCACTTTTGTTGTTTATACTTCGAGACCTACATACTACCTTGACGAAACCTGCGTCAACGCCGGACATAGCCATAAATAATGCTCTTTATCCATGAATGTTCACCTCGAGAAAGTACCAACGTCG
Organism: Rhipicephalus microplus; assembly: GCF_043290135.1. NCBI lineage: Eukaryota > Metazoa > Arthropoda > Arachnida > Ixodida > Ixodidae > Rhipicephalus > Rhipicephalus microplus. The sequence continues at coordinate 373,063,974 of NC_134710.1, read as the reverse complement.
ACAACACGAAAGGCAGACATTCAGCCTTGACTGACAAAGAAGAATATCCCGTTTTTCTCAGACCAATTAAAGGCAGAGCTGCAGTATTTAAAGAGATGTTTTCCGTCTAACCTGTGGATGTTTTGGCGAAGGCTGTTGGCCATGATGTCTTGAGGCTTCCTCTGTATCATTGCAAATTGAAACCTATTGAACTAATATATAGAGCCATGTGAAAGATACCATTTCTGCGAGTAATGCAACATAAACCCTTGCCGGCATTGAAAAACTAGGGCACGAAAACATTGACCTCATAACGCCAGATAACTAGTTCGGGCATGCACTCATGTTGAAAAGATCGAAGAGGACTTTTGGCAATGTGGAAGCCTCATCGACGCAAACCTCAACCAGCTTGCAATTCTATTCAGGTCACATTTCCAAAGCAAGAGGTATGACAGTGACAGCTACATAAGTGGAATGTAAGAGTTCCCGTTAATGTAAACACAGTCAACAGTATAAACTCGGTGAATGTAAACTATCATACCTTGATGTGTGCTTGTGCGTATCTCGCACGTTGTTGTTTTCCAAGAATTTAAATACGGTGACATCCACAAGAAATAGTCTATTTTTTGAAAGGGCTTCACTTTTTTATTGGATTACTTTAAATTAAAAAATAACATTACACCTCATGACACTTCCTTTCAAACACAGCCTGTGTGTTTTGCAGACGAGACCAGCTGAACAATAAGTTGCTTTTTGCAAAATCTATAAATAATGTGTCTCATAGCTTACACCTCTCTTGCAAATGACTTAAATTTATTGCCTGCAAAGTTTTACCACTCTTACAAACTATGTAAATTTCATGACTCGCAAGATATACTACTCTTGCAAATTAGATATATATATATATATGCATACCCTTTCGAAAAATGTCATTCACGTTTGCACAACTTCTACGCTACTTGCGCACGGATGATAATTATTTGCATGCTAACATGCAAGGACGTTTAACTTTGCTCACACGGCACCAATGTGAGAATGTAATGTTGCGGAATGCACTGGTGAATTCCAAATCAAAACACCCGGCGGACACGGTGGATTACTTGGCACAGTATCACATGTGCATAAGTTCCGCCCACATAGCTTTGGTTTTGCTGCCACAGAAAGTTGTCGTCGACTATAGACACATCCTAATTTTTACATTGTGGGGGGGGGTGCTAACACCCCTATAAAGTTGTTTGCGCTGCGTGGCAATGTGCCTCGCACATAAGCCACATTTCAAGGGTCACAACCATTGAGTGGTAGGTGGCGTTCTGCTCGCGAGCTTTTATCACCACCACCATCATCATCATTATCATGGCTATATCGATAGCGCCAGCAGAGAAGCCTGGCGGGAAGCCTTGGTGGCGGCGCGAGAGAGATAAGCTGCTCTCTTTGGCGTGTGGCAGTAGGCGCCAACGGTTGTCTCTCGCGTGGGTCCCCGGTGCGCAGCACCACGGGCCATCTGCCGGGGGCCCTTGTGGTGAGTCAAGCGTTGGCACTGTTGCCTTGTGTTCACTATGCTGTTAAGTATTGCATAATTATCTGTAAGTTGTTTTAGCATGTTTGAGCACAAATGATGTATAATAATTTGGCTGACGATATCATCGTTCTAAAGGCAGTGAAATAAACGTGTGTTGTTTGGTTTGGTCCAACCGCGTCTGCTGTGTACGTTCGCTCAAAGAGCGTGGTGCTCCTCACAACGAGACCCCCCACTGGCGCCCAACGTGGAGCCTTTGGAGCATCGGACGACAGTTTTTGCGGTTCAGTACAAGCTTTTGTTTGAGCCGGGGAAAAGTAGGCCTGGGGTGTCGAGGGGGATTTCCATTGCTAGCATTAGTGGTGTGCTTTGTTGAGAGCAAGGAGGTCAGTTGTTGTGATGCGTTTGAACTTGTTGGCACAATGAGTTTTTTTTTTTTTTTTTGCCTGCTCGCAAGTGTTTTTTTTTTTTTTGGTTGGTTTTTCAAGAACGTTGTTGAGTTCGGACGAGAGCCATGCAGTTTGCATCCTGGGGTGAGCAAAGCTTAGAGCATGTGGATTGTAGGCAAGGCGCGAAGCAAGCGAGTATGAAAGCCTCGGTGGTCCGTTTTTCTGTAAATAGCTTTTTCTATCTCCTTGGACTCAGGGACTCCGGCGTCGTTGCTGTTGTCTACGGCTCGACGCCGAGGCGTCATGACACGATCGCTTGGCAAGCTGCTGTGTGCGGCGAGCGGAGTAGGGCCACCTTACAGAGTGGATGTCTTCTTGCGGCTGCCTCTTCTGCGTCTAGGCTGGGTGGATGCCGGTTGTTGTCAAGTGACTCATTAGGCCTAAGGCGCTGCGCGGCCGCTTGTCCCATGTGGCACAACTTGGTGGCTTGCGGCGTTGCACTTTGCTTCCCTCTTTTTTTTTTTTTATCCGCACGGGTTAGGAAAAACGACCTTTGTTTTCATTTTAGCTGGGCGTCTCGGCCGCTGCTGATGTATTTGCTAGCAGTACCGACCGTCGTACCACGTGGGCGAGGAGCCTGAAGCTCCCTTCCCTGTGCCCTACTGCATCGTTCTTTCGAGTGTGTTGAGTGTACGCAGAGGGAGTGATGTAACCCGTGCTGTCTTCTGCACATTTGTCTTGGTCGTTGACCAGGAATGCGGTTGACACATCAGGCGATGGGGATGCCTGGGACCTGAGCAACAGCCTGCACTTCGGCGGCCTCGTGAGTGCTGGTCGCAACCAGAAGATGTGTTGGCACGAGTGATGGTTCCTCGCGCTGACGGAAACATTGCCTTTGTGGGATCGGTACTGAGGTGAAGTCGTCGAGCCAGACAGTGCAGCAGTTGATTGGTTGATTGATATATGGGGTTTGACGTCCCAAAACCACCATATGATTATGAGAGACGCCGTAGTGCAGGGCTCCGGAAATTTCGACCACCAAGGGTTCTTTAACGTGCACCCAAATCTGAGCACACGGGCCTACAACATTTCCGCCTCCATCAGAAATGCAGAGACAGTGCAGCAGTGTCGACCGGCAGCGGTGTCATGGTGCACAGAAATTCTTTAGGGACATGTGTTGTCATCTTTTGTTAAGAGTTTGTGCAGCTGTTTTCTTTAATGCTGCTGTTTTTTCGGGATATGGTTTGAATTAAAATCGGGAAGATGTAGGGGTGCTAACACCCCCTGTAAAGTCGTTTGCCTCACGTGCTGCACGTGTCTCGCACATAAGCTGTATTATGAGTCGCCACAGTGGTAGGTGGCGTTCTGCTCGCGAGCTTTTGTTATCACCACCATTGTCATCATCATCATGGTTAGATCGGTAGCGCCAGCGGTGACGCCTGGTGGGAAGCCTTGGTGGCAGCGCGAGAGAGCTAAGCTGCTTTCTTTGGCGCATGGCAGTAAGCGCGAACGGATGTCTCTCGCGTGGGTCCCTGGTGCACAGCACCGCGGGCCATCTGCCGGGGGCCCTAGTCGTGAGTCAAGCGTTGGCGTTGCCGCCTTGTGTTTTTTATACTGTTGAGTGTTGTATCATTATGTGTAAGGTTGTTCTAGCATGTTTGAGCACAAATGATGTATAATAATTTGGCTGACGATATCGTCGTTCTAAAGGCAGTTAAATAAACGTGTTTTTTTTTGGTTTTGTATGACCGCGTCTGCTGTGTCTGTTCACTACAAGAGCATGATGCTCCCCACAACGAGACCCCACAACATTTCTTGGGCTCCCTTAATTAGGTAAAAAATAAAGGCTAACACACAATTAGTACATTGTCCAAAATAGTGTAGTTAAATGTGATTTGATGATGCCGGCATTTGTCTCAGCGAGATTTTAATGATTAGGTGAGTATTTGTCGAGTTATAAATGTAAGCCTAATAAACTAAACATCATTAACAAAAATTTGTAGTTGCTGCTACAGCATAGTGGGAACAATATGCATAAGGTGTGCTTCGTATAACACTGCTTCTCTTTTTAAAAGCATGCTGCGTGATATCTGGGGTGCATGCGAATGCAAATATAGCTTTAGTCTGCTTCCTTCTGCATTGTCACCGTGGTCCCGGCATGATGTTTCAGCCACAAACGCCTTGCGAACTACAGTAAACCTTCACTAATTCGAAGTCAATTGGGCCGCGAGAAATCTTCAAATTAAGCGGGTTTTCAAATGAACAGAACATACAAAAAATTGGATGCAAGAAACAGAACTATTCAAAGTAATCAGTGCTCATCGTTTGCTGTGTCGGCTAGCTTGCGGCGTCAATGGTTATGTTTTCCAGCAATACCTGGGCTTCATTTTGCCGCGAACATAGAGGAATGATAAACTCCGCTGCTGCCACCGAAAAAAAAAAAAAAAAAATGTTGTCGTGATCGACTGGAATGTGCACCTGCGAAAAACAAGACATCTTCACTGCAACACAGTAGTGACACGCGGGCAACATATCGTCTGCCCCTCGCTGCGTTCGTACATCATGATCTGACCCTTCGCACATTCTTTCTGGTATCATTAGGAATTTATTAATGGCCAGTACAATGAAATTCCCGATGTGTTTTGGCTGCAAAAAATATCTTTGAAACTTTTGAACTTAGTTTTCAAAGTAGGAGTTGGCAAGAATTCTGCTAGCAGTGCAAAGACGTGAATTGCTGAAGCAACCGGCAATCGTAGGTTGGCATACATCGCGAATTTTGCCAAAACTGTCTTTTATTAATTTCTTTACACTCCCAGAAAGAATGGATAAGCCGTTACTTGCTGACGTTGTGAGAAACATGCAATATGCTGTCCGCGCACCACCACTGAGTTGCAGTGAAGCATGTTTCGTTTTCTACAGGCGTACGTTTTGATTGACCACGAAACCGTTTTGTGTCTGTGTGTGCGCTGGAAGTAGAGAGGCTGGAGTGCTTCAACTGCCACTCATTTGCATCGCTACGTTGAACTGCCTTGTGCCTATTAAGGGCCGTTGTTTCCGCCGATTCACGGCGAAATCAGGATCTGGAACTGGCACCCAAAGTTTTCGAATTAACCGAACTGGGGCCGGCCACCACTTGAAATTATCCACTCAAACTTACATTGCAATATACAGGACCCCGGAAATCCTTCGAATTAAGCAGTATTTCAAAATATAGTTCGAATTAATGAGGTTTTACTGTACAAGCATGATGTAGCAATCGATCTTACAGCATCTGTTTTAAAGGAAAGAAATGCAAGCAAGCCAGATGACAATGATTAATATTAGGCACAAATACTCCTTAATTATGATTTTTTTTAGGGTATAGTTATCCCACAACACCTAACACTAAAAAATCTAATTACAAAATCAGGCTACAGTGAAAACAGCATGTTAGCCATTAGCTTAGAGATGAGGATAATAATGGTCTCCCTATAATTCAGTACAGGAATTTTCTGTAAAATTGCAACAAGTTCTTGGTGCTCGCACCTTACCATTGTCGAAATAAGGAACACGGTCCCAGTCAGGAGACAAGAGGTGGAACGGTTGCTTCCAATAGGATAAGTGGTTTTTTTATGCAGGTGGCAGCGTAGTCATGTGGTATTTCACACTTTGCAAGCTTTCTTTCCCAGCTGAAAAAAAAATGACACTGAATTAGTACACTGTTAAAAACATTGCAGTTAGATGTCATTTAAGCATGCTCACATTGGCTCACTAACCTACCTAAATGTAGGTTAGCACTTCTCAAAATTACGAGTTATTATAATAAACTAAATAAATCTCCCAAATATACTAGCAACTAATTCAGTCTGCTGAGAACAACATGTACTAAGTCTGCTTTGCAGAACACCCTTCCTCTTTTTAAACATCCTGAGGCTTGGAGTGAAAGAAACACCTTGTAGAGAGGGAGTGCGCATGTGTTTGTCTGTATGGGCAGGGTCCAAGTGTCACGGTAAGCAGGTTAAACGAAAAAAGGAGGGACATCAAATCAAATCAAAGTTTATTTTCCATTCTGTTGCACAGAAAAAAAAAAAGGACCGTGAAATGAGCCTTGCTTTGTGTGTAATCTTGCAAAGATTCAGTATTATGTTGGATGATAATAGCAATAATAATATTGATACCAGGAAAAACAAGGGAAGCGTGGGCAGAGAAGGAAGACGACGTTGCCTCCACTGCGATCTCCCTGAGTGGGTACGAGCCATGGCGGTGATCATCATCATTAGTCGGTGATCGCGGACTCAGGGCCCATTAAAAACCCCCATTAATTTACCTCGCCTTGTGTAACATTAAGTTACCTCGCCTTGTGTAACAATATTTTGGGTTTTACATACCAAAACCACGATATGATTATGAGAGATGCCGTAGTGTAGGACTCTGGCAATTCGGACCATCTCGTGTTCTTTACCATGCACTGACATCGCACAGTACACGGGCCTGTACTATTTCACCTGCATCGAAATGCGACTGCCATGACCAGAATCGAACCTGCAGCCTTTGGGTGAGCAGCCGAGCACCCTAACTGCTAAACCAACACAGTGCACACACAGCCTTATGTTGCAGCCACAATCTAGCAGAGATTATCATCAGCTGGTCTACTGCTTGTCTACTGCTGAACAAAGCCTCTCAAAACCTCAAATCCACCCTGGCTTGTGCGATTCGATTCCATTTTAGGCCTGCATACTTCTTAATTTTGTCATTCCATCAGAGTTGCCAATTCCGCTTATAGAAAATGTATTTGGGCTTTTTTTTATCACTGAGACACCTGCAGAATTTTCTAGTCACTTGCCACGTTTTTTGGGCTTATTTGCATTTCGCCAAGAAATATAGTTATTTTAATGATCATCATGTTCACCAACAACTTGTTATTCAATAAGAGCAACTCTGTCAATAACTTTTAAGCAACCCTGTCAATAACTTTGAGCATTGAAGTCAGACGTGTGTTGGGGGAATCAACAAGTAATGTTAATCATGTTTTGGCAAACATGCATTCGACCGAACAGAGATTAACCTGGAGATAATTATAAAAGATAAATGTGTGCTTCCATTCATATGCTAGATAGCACTTCTCATCTCTCAGTCCAATGTTCTAACTGATATATTTTCTGCCCTCATGACTCCACTTGCCCAGGTTTATTTTCCCCCTTTACTATCTATTAAGATATCAGTTACTCCTCTCTGATCTCTGATCCACTGTGGTTTTTCTATCCACTAAGCTTACCCCTGTCGATTTTCGTTTCATTACATGCTTGGGTGGTCCTTAGCATTTTTTTTAGTTTTTTTTTTGTTATCCAGATTCCTGCCACGTATGCTAGAACTGGCAGAACACAATAGTTGAACAGCTTCCACTATATTATAAGAGCAAGTTACCGGTCAGGAGTTGAGAGAGTGTTTGCCATATGCATACTAGGCCACTTTTTTTCTTAAATGCATTTCCTTTATGTAAGTAGGCTCCCCAGTTGATATATGACCTTCATAAACATACTCTCTTACTGGTTAAACGGTCCAGTTGTCTATCGCAAATTCTTGTTCTTTCATCAGACTCCACAGCATTATCTTTGTCTTCTGCTTATTCATTTTCTACCCTACTTCGAGGTTCTTTCTGTCCAATTTTTCAATCATTTTTTGTGATCTGTCACCACCATTAGTGAAGCTTATGCTGCGTTATGCAAAATGTAAATTACTAAAATATTTTTTGTTAAAGTTCAATCCTACTTATTACCAATCTAGTTGTTTGAATACTTTTACATGAGCACAAGGCAATGAAAGCCCTACTGAGCTATCTGAAAGTGATCGCACTTCACGAGTGACTATGAGCTAACAGCTCCTGTTAGGTGTTCTCACTAACTGTTCATTTCTTTTTCTTTCTTTATCTAAGTCTATCTTCTGTATCTTATTTATTATTCCCACTTTCCCCTACCACATGTGTAAGGTAACCAATCAAGCCGAGCTTGGTTAACCTTCCTACCTTTCGCTTTCGTTACTCTCTGTCCACTTTTTCTTTGAGAAGCAGCGGTGTATTTGAGTAGCTGCAAATTCTGTGTGTGTGTGTATTGTGAGCATTATTTATGCGTTCCATCTACTCATCTGTACATACTCATCATCACCACTCCAGTTTGGGTTGCGAGGCACATACTACTATATTATATATTATACTACTATATACTACAGTATGCATGTGCAGTAGACTTGAAGTATGGACTCTTTCTGTCACATACAGGCCTCCTTCATACTGAATATCCTCTACTTACATGCGAGAATCATTTTTCTACACTGGTAGCACTTCGTCAAAAACAATCCAGTGCAATACCTTCAAGAGATGATATTTTACCAACTCCTCAATATTGTGGAAAAAATATGTCAATGCTAGTAGCTTTTAGTACACACTGCACGGAAAAATGTGACATCTGAGAAGTAACGGAGGGCGTGCAGTGTTGCAGAAAACTTGAAGATCATTGTTATTCATCTTATGCATCTGCAAAAGCTATAAAATATTTTTATGATGTTTTCTGATGCCAAACTGGCCGTGAAGGAGTAAATAAAAAAGCAATTACCCTGTTTAAAGCCACATATCAAATAGAAAAAAAAATGAAAAAATAAACCTGCTGGAAGAAAATATATGAAGTACAAGATGGCAGGACTCGTAAAGCTAATGCATAGATGCCCGAGTCGTTGTCATACAGTGTAGCAAAAATTTTTTTGTAACCACATGACTTGAAACTATTCTGGTACTAAGATAGATGCGGGCAATGGCAATTGAAGTGCTAGTGCCAGCTGAATAGGTTTGATTAATTATTGCTCAGTTTTTAGCTCAAGCTTCTGCATTTCTAATGATATTACAGAGCATGTAGGCAGGTATTTAACAGAAACTGGAGAACAATGACAATGTTCAATACAAGTGCTCAAATTTGCAGCAATATATATTGCTGTTCCAGATAATAGATGCCTCTGCTGTGTAATATATTTACGTGAACACCTAGCTAAATTAGCAATATACTTTTTGGCACAATACAGTGACAATTCCCTTGACTGAACTTCAAGTGACCACAGAAAAAAGTGTGCTAAAGGGAAAATACCTAAATTAAAATTGCCCTGTTTAAATTTGTTATCCAGAGCTAAAGAAAATATCAGGAGTTGAAATGAAATTGAAACCCTTTCATTTACAATGGGGCTTACTTGAATGTGAATTTCTGCCTGCACTTGTGCACTTAGGACTATTACTACAGTCATGATTTGAGTCACTGTGCCCAAGCTCTCATGAATTTCTCCGGTACAACACTGCTCAGCAGCGAAGCACTTCCATTTTTCCAAATACATCAGGGTGTCTTTAGCTAAATTCTTGGTGCTTCCTCTACAACGGTTTGCAGAAGAGTTGATAGGCGGGCTAGTTGTGTTATGATCGGCCTCCCTGGCTTGGTGCCGTTGGATGTGTGAGACATTGCAGCTAAGCCTACCATGATTTGTTCTGGGTGAGCGCTACCAGAAGTGCACCAAAAATAGCAATAACCAGAAAGTTGTGCTTTGAATTCTTCAGCACAGTCGTCTCCCCTTCGCCAAAACCCTTTGAACACGCCCAACCGATAGACGGCTTAGGAAAAGCTGTCGGAAGTCGAGGCTGCTTGCTTTGTTCAATGTGCTAAGAGACGGCCCGAACAATTAGCCGAGCATCTCATATCCATCTTTGGGTACGTTTCCCACGTACTCTGTGGTGCCTTCATGTCATCATAGTTTACCAGAAGCCGTGGCCTGCCCAGCGCCGCAGCCCGAATTTAGGAGTCAACGCTGCACCCGACAAGACAGTTTGTCTGCACTAAGGAGTAACAACACCACGTTATTGCATTGTGCTGCGTTGTGCATATTATCGGGTTGTGGGCTGTGTTATATTTCTCCCTCGCCGTGCGATGAACTGGGCGTGCCTCTCCCCTCAGTTGGGAAGGAGGTAGTGTTTGACTTTCACATCTTGGGGGTGGAGATTGAGACGAATCTCATTGGACTGTCTAGGCCTCAATCGTTTTCCTCAGCAGGGAATCTTGGGAAGACCAGGGCTTGAAACGCGAGTGTCGAGACACTCTGTACACACTCCCAGAAGCTCCTATCGAGAGCTTCCTGATGCTACTACAATCATGTATCATGCAACCTTCAAAATCTTAATTCTGTAAATAAACGTTCCTCATATCGGCTCAGGCTCCTCTCCTCGACATCTTCCCGAGACTTTGGCTGGCTCCGGTCCTATGGGCAGACCCCTGACTACATCAGTTGGTATAGATCCATTATAACTTTGCAGCACAAATGGGACAAAGTACCAAGGTACATAAACAAGCACAGACTGAAACTTGAGTTTAATCGTAGCATAAATCTATAGCATAAAATATGAGGAGGAAATAGGGTTAAGGGGGAAAGAACATCAGGTGTAGTCAAGAAACGCAATCTTACAATCTAAAACATGATGTTGTTCCTTCCCCTGTAACCCTGCTTTCCCCTCGTCTTTTCTTGTATATATTTCTGCTACGATTAAACCCAAGTTTCAATCTGCACTTGTTTGTGTACCTTGTTACTTTATCCTATTTGTTTGCACTGACAAGTTGTCATAATGACTCTACAATGGCTACTCCTTCTTCATCCGATGTAGCATGCTTGCTACGATATCTACAGTGGACAGAGTGGTGCATGTCTAAACGTGGGGGCTGCAGTTGACCTAGTCCTCAGAATGCAAAGCGCTGTATATACTTATCTTTTAGGCAACATCTCATCATTATGACAAAAGAGGGATTGGATGATACCACAAAATAAGTTTGGAGAACTGGAATGCCCTCTACAGTAATTTCAGTAAACTTAAATGTAATAGCATTGGGCCCAATGGAACTTACGCAGGGGATTAAAAAAAATTTGTACAACTGAATAGTTTTTTCAACTAGTATTTTACTATACACATACATTGGCAAAACACATTTCATGACAGATTGTATATCTCAAGGCACAAAGAAAGCAAAAGGGTATGCTATTAAAGATGGCTTGCTTGAATTTGCAGAAGTTTGAACATTTCATATAATTATACATAGTGTGCACATGCGTCACGCAGCGCCCTTTCGTTACTTCCGAAATGCGCCACCGACATGCCCGGGTACCTACCGACTCCGTCACCCACCGCTGTCGTGTTGTCTCCTTGTGCTTGCGCCTGTTTATTTTTGCCTCACGATGCAAGTTTGAGGGCTGCTAGTGAGGCAAGTTGATTTTGTAGTCCCCGAAGAGGGAGCAGATCTTCAGGGTGTTTCTTCGCCGAAAGTTACTACCTAAAATTGAGAACGCACACAGCGATTTTCCGAAAAGTACCGGCGTGTTTGGCTGACACGGATTAACAAAAAAAAAAACTACTTGAAGAAACTTGGTGATATTTGTGTCTTTAGGTGTAACTTCATTCTGGGTAAGTGCCATAGCTAAGCACTTACCAGCAAACAGAGATAGCTTACCAAAATACTGTATATACAAACTTGTCGCGGCCACTGCGTGCACACAGTCAGCGTGTTAGGAAGGGGGTTAAAATCGTGATAGCGATCGCGGAAATTCGGGTATTGCATCGAAACAAACTGTGAAAATGGATGCAAAGCAATATTAAATCACTTTGAAGCATAGCCGATCGGTTCGAGTTGGGGGGTCGGGATTTTTTAAAAAATTGGTCAATTAATTTCCTAACACGGTCTCTATCATTTTCAGACACTCGACTGTACATTAGCGTATAAAAAAGTAAAATACAAGGTGAAAAAGGTGTCAAAACATACGCGAAAAAAAGAAAGTGATGGCCGGCATTACCGCGGCATGCACCACGCGAAGTCTCTATCTGCCTTGCATAATATTTTCTTCGGCTGTTTCCACAAATTTCAATCAAAGAGGCTCAACAGCAGCACTGTTTAAAACAATTGGGGGGGGGGGGGGGGGGCGCTGCTACTTTGGTGGCGTGGGCTGCAGCAATATATTCCTCGTCACAATAATTAATATTATGTTTCTTATAAACTTGCCCAGCTCTGCAAGACTTGTTTTTGATGGGAGCTGCTGCGCTTCGCTCATCCACTCTTAAAATTGCGGCTTGAGAGACTTCGGGCTTTCACTTGTTCTCGGGCCACGCAATTTGTAGTGTTTGTAGTGAGACAATGAGCCCTCGTAGGCCGTGGCAGGCAGCCAATGTACGTGGCGGCTCGTATACGTGCCGACCATCTCTATTATCTGGTCTTGTATCGAGTGAAAAAACGAGGCCTTCATGATCTGATGAGCTCGTTAAAGTAGGACAACGAAAAACCACAATGCTTCCCATTCAACATCGTACACAGCAACAGATGACGAGCCCCCAACAAACCGCGTTGCAGCACGCGAACTGCCGTAGGTACCCAGGGAGGTACCCAGGCCTGCCGGAAGAGGGCTACAACGGCGGAAGTGACATCACATGAACACTATGTATAATGAGGCAACTAATACAAATTTAATTATGCTGTTTATCATTACTCACAGTATCTGCCTCCATGTTTCGTAATTTCTTATTTGAAAAAAAAAAAAAAAGCGTGAATCTGCGATGCCCTAGATAAAATTTGAACAGCCCAATATTGCAATACAGTCTGGGTCACTTGGACCGAAGGTATATCTGGTATCTTAATACACACGATACAGTTAAAAGCTGATGTGACAAAAACAAACTTTACAAGTTCCCCATCTAAATAAATTTCCGTTCTTCGGCAGGTATCCACAGGGTCCAACGTTTCTATAAACCCGAAAAAACGAAGCTTACAACATGGCATTAAGCCCGATTTAAGCGAGTTTTTATTGAAATCAATACGTAAAAGCAGCGGCGCTTTCTTTTTAGTTCTGGCACAAGCAGGTTGTTTACGAGTGCTTGCTTCAATACTACCATGTCAAAACATCCAGCCAGCCTATCTTTACGGCGGCGATTGCGACGAGAGTGCATGCTTCACCCCGGTATGGTACTACAAACAGCCGGTGAACAGTCGGTAGAGCCTTTACGTAGTAGGAAATTATGCTGGGGCAGCAGTTTTGGTGCCCCCCTTCGATGGAAAACCCTGCACCGGTTTCCGGGCGCATAAACTAGGCTGCCGGGATATAAACATTTAGCATTGGAGGATTTAGCGCGTTTGGCAGAGTCAGCCAGTGAGCATATTGGTTGCTCTGACTCGAAGGCGGAGGCTCGCGCTATCAGCGCTAGGAGATGGTTCGAAGCTGCCGACAAGTCGCATTCTAAACCAGATAACATTCAGGAACATAAAAATTGTCACATAATACACACGGACAACTTTCTACCTGCGTCAGAAAGTTATATGAAAGCACAAAAAGTCGAAGATAATCGACAACGAAAAACTAATGAAATGAACTAATCGTGAACCTGCGCAGCAAAACATTTCGCATTATACACATACACGTAGTACATTACAGAGCACATGAAACTCTACACGGAGCAGTATAAATCTCTTACCGTTACTTGTTTGTCAATATGAACACATACATCGGCCACTGAATACGAAAGCACGCACAATATCCCCTGGAGCACCGTAGTGAATTACCACCTTGCTGTCACAACTTTATCATCCGGCGCTTGCATTGGCGCAAATATGTGAAATCGTGAAACCACAGTAGAAATATGTCTTGTTGCTGTTCCTCAGAGCAATGCTATAGCAATGCTCCGACCAACGCCTCCTCTAGAAATATGCCTGAGGAATGGCTCGCGCTCCCAACGGAGTTGGCCTGCCTTCAGTTTTCAACAAGCCCGCGCGGTGGCGCTTGCGACCAACACGGAAGAGCAGCGAAAGTGGGAAGGAGACAAGATGAGCAACTACAGAAAAAATTTCATTCTGAAAGACAAATAGAAATTACTACTAAACAAATTGAGAAAGTAATCACTGAAGATAATAAAACTGTGTGGACGTACACAAATCTAATTAGACTGTTTGGGCTAGAGCTTGCTAAGGCACATGAGAAGTCACCCCGGAAAAGAAGACACAACCCAAAAGTTGGTGGAATAAGGAAGTTAAGAGAGCCATAGCAAAACGTCGGGAAGCCTCTAGGGAACACAGACATGCTAAGCAACGGGGTAACCGACAGATGATGTTGAAATAAAATGGGAAATCTTTCTAAGCTCTAGAAGAGAAGCATCCCTCCTGATCAATGGAAAGATTAGAAGAAAGGGTGCTCCGTGGCTGGCAGAAGTACATAAAAAAGAGAGAAAGGCAGCTGCGAAATCTCGGAACCATCTAAACTCCCTAAGAAATGAAACAATCCTATAGCAGAGGTTTTTAAATACAGCCAAAGGTGCTAGGCTAGAAGGGGACGAAGCTATTCAATATATAAGAACAAGGGTGGCAGAAAAAATTCAACAAAGAAGTGCCTTGTGCACCACAATATACAGAGATGAATCAAGTGGCACAATGGCTCCATTTTCACAACGAGAGTGGGAAAGGGCTGAGAAGAAGGTTCCAAGTAGTAAACCAACAGGCCCAGATGGCATTCCAATTATGCTGATAAGGACATTGGGTTCGAAGTCTAAACATACTTTGAGAGAGGCAGTGAGCAGAACAATAATCGATGGTGAAGTCCCTGATGTATGGAAACTTAGCAGGATGAACATGATCTATAAAGGAAAGGGGGACAAAGATGACATAAACAACTACCGTCCTATAACAGTGACATCAGTGGTCTACATGCTGGCGAGGCAGATTATAAAGGAAAGACTACAGGCATGGATAGAGGATGAGGGGTGCTGGGGGAACTGCAGAATGGGTTTCGGAAACACAGGAGATTGGAAGACAATCTGTTTTCACTGACGCAGTGCATCGAAATAGCAGAAAAGGAACCCAGGCCCCTGTGGCTAGCATTTTTGGATATCAAGGGAGTGTACGATAGCGTGGTTCAAAATGACTTGTGTGGAATATGAGACACACTGGGTGTGGAAGATGGAGTCACTAATCTTTTAAAGGAAATCTATAAAAGTTACAAGGTAGTTATAAAGTGGTAAAAACAGGTATCCAAGCCCACAGAGGTGAAACGGGGACTTAGGCAAGGGTGTCCACTGTCACCCTTGTTATTCATGATGTACCTACAAGGAGTAGAGGCCAAATCAGAGGGAAGTGGACTTGGATTCAACCTCTCTTTAGTCAAACAAGGAAAACTCATTGATCAGGCACTACGAGCATTAATGTACGCAGATGATATAGTGTTAATGGCCGACAATAAGGAAGATTTGCAGAGATTGATGGACATCTGCGGTTATGAGGGAGATAGGTTGGATTTTAGATTCAGTAAGGAACAATCAGCAGTCATGATTTTTAATGATAACGAAGATAGCGAGCTTATAATACAGGAGGTCACGCTAGATATAACAGATAAATACAAATATCTGGGCGTATGGATAAGCAATGAGGCCGAGTACCTAAGGCAACACGAAATATACGTGTCGACTAAAGGAAACAGGAATGCAGTGGTAATTAAAAGCAGGGCACTGTGGAGTTACAATAGGTATGATGTTGTGAGAGGAATATGGAAAGGGGTCATGGTTCCTGGTCTGACGTTCGGCAATGCGGTCTTGTGCATGAGATCAGAAGTTCAAGCAAGATTAGAAATTAAGCAACGTGGAATAGGTAGGATCGCTTTATGAGCTCACGGGAATACACCAAATCAGGGAGTAGAAGGTGGTATGAGATGAACATCGTTTGAGGGCAGGGTAGCTAGCAGCAAGATAAAATTTGAGAAGCGATTGAGAGAAGTGAGGAAGGAGCGTTGGGCTAGGAATGTTTTCAGCACCTTTACATGAAGACTGTCCATACAAAATGGAGGAAGCGAACCAGAAAAATCGACTGGTAAATACTTAGAAAACAGCAGGTGGCCAAACCAAAAAGAACTATCGGTTAAGAAGAAAGAGAAGAAAACGGAGACTGACATGTGGAGAATTGGCATGATTAAGAAGTCCGCACTAGAGATCTATCGAACTTTTAAGCAGGAAATCGCCAAGGAAAGGATCTATGATAATACTCGGGGTAGTTCTCTACTGTTTGAGGCCAGGACGGGAGTACTGCGAGCCAAGACATATCAGGCCAAATACGAAGGGATAGACACAGTATGCAGTGCGTGTGGAGAAGAAGAAACTGCCGAACACTTGATAATGTCCTGTAAAGGGCTTCACCCTATAGTTCAGGATGATGGCGCAGAGTTTTTCAAAACACTGGGGTTTAGGGACAGGGAGGGCAAAATAGACTTTAAGAGGGTAGAATTAACTAGAAGGGGGTTATCTGATTGGTGGCTAAAGTCAAGGCACGAGTGAAAATGAAACCCTTCACTGCAAAGTACGAATCCTCAACCTCACTATTTAAAGGAAAAAAAAAGATAAATCTAATGGTTAGTTCACGAAGTATTACGGCTAGGTGGCATTAGCCGCCGCCCGGTCTAAAGGGTACACCCACATCCATCCATCCATCCATCCATCCATCCATCTGCGTTCAATCCGCGTTCTCCGCAAGCGCTGTGAAGCTTTCAGTAGGCCTAGCCGCGCGAGGCCAACTTTCAATTTTTCCGTATTTTCGGAGAGTTCTTTTCAAAACGCTTTATTGTATAATACCTACGCGACTGCTTTCACAGTACTCGTATTTATCAATATCAAATGAAGATAATGTCGTAATATAACCTCACTGTTGGCTGCCGCCCACAAAACACGCACGCACGCACACACACACGCACATACACACAAACAGGCACGCACGCACACACACATACGCGCAAACACGTACACACACACAGACGCACACACACACACATACGTACACACGGACACACACACACGTACACATTGACAGCATCGGGCTTCAGGCGCGGCTACTCTCGGGCGGTTTCATTCACGACACCGTTCACCGTAATATGAAAAGATCGTTCGATGCAGTCACTCTCAAAATGCCGTTCGCAAACGACAGCCTTCGGCGTCAGCCTTCTATCTGCCCTCATCATCCTGCTTTCCCATTCTGCAAGCCGTGCTGGGTCCGTCGGTGCGGTGAACCAACGCCTCCTCTAGAAAGATGCCTGAGGAATGGCTCGCGCTCCCCGCGGAGTTGGCCTGCCTTTAGTTTTAAACAAGCTCCGCACAGTGGCGCTCGCGACGGACACTATATCGGAGGCTGACGCTTGACGTACCTGAGGTCGGACGTGTTTTTGAAGAGCTCCGGAATGACAGCTACAGATAAGTGTTTTTGCATGTTTCCAGCTTGCCTCTGTATGTAGCGTTATGAGAACGTAAGGCGCTAGCGTAAAGCTTGATTAGGTCTAGTACGGTGTACGTTTTTTTTTTAGTATTCTGTACTGTGTCTTTTTTTTGCTCCAGCCACCACGTGGCTGAGGCCTGCGCGTAGACCGACCACGTGCATGCGCAGGTGCTGTGAAGTGTAGCGTATTTATGTATTATTGTGGTTCTTTTTGGCTTAGACCAGCGTATTTTAGTACAGTTTTCTAACACGTGGGCATCGGTAAACTGAGCTAGCCATGGTCAAAAAGACCGTAAAGTGTTCAGAGTGCGGGGTAGGGAGGAAGGTGGAAATTAGTGCGGAAGAGAAAGCAGAAGATGACGCCAAGTGTAGACAGTGCGAGTTCGAGGAGAAAATGAAAAATATGATGGCGGTCCAGAGTGGGCTCATGGAGAAAATCGCAGAGCTGGAGAATGCATTGGCGAAGGAGCGAGAGAAAACGTCAGCCATGGAGGAAAGGCTCCGGGCAGCCGAGAAGGGCCTATCGAAGGTCGTGAAGGGGAACGAAGACGCAGGTGACGGCGGAAGCATTATGGCGACGACCCCCCGGGCGGGAGAGATGAAGGAAACAGGCATGACAAAGGCAGATACATTGGCCACAGGGCCCAGCTACCGGGAAGTAGTTTTGAGGGAGGGAGGGAGCAAACCAGCAGCCGTGACTCACGCTAGTCACCTAGTCAGCAGCCAGGTGCAGGTTTCAGAAGGAATGTCTGAACAGGTCATCATCGCCGGTGACTCAAATTTAGTCCGATGCGCAGCGGCAATCAAAGAAAGGGTGAAAGGCGACAAGAGAGTTGCGATAGGGACGTTCCCAGGACAAACGCTGGGGACAGTAATGAGTCAAGCGGGTGAACAACTCGCCGCTAAAGCTAACAATCGTAACCTCGTTGTAATTGCGGGAGGGTTAAATGACGTCCTGAAAAAAGAATCGTCAGGACTAGCGACGACCTTGGCGAAAGGGGTGGATGACATGCGCACCGTGTCCCCCCAGGTGCAAATTGTAGTATGCACAGTACCGGAAGTACCAGTACGCAACGTCAACCTGCAAAGAGCGGTTGTCGACGCAAACAAAGAGATATGGCGAATTAGTCGAGAGAAGGGTTTCGAGGTAGTGGATTTAAACAGGGAAGTGCACAGGTGGGGTGGATTCCAAAGAGACAAGATTCATTACGATAAGAGGCTTGGACACGAGGTGGGCTGGCGACTGGCAGGACGCGCAGTAGCTTTTTTGGGGGGCTCACGGGCCCTTCGGAGTCCGGGGTAGCTCGTAACAGGGAAAACAACCAGGAGGACGCTTTGACAGGTAGAATTGCGAAAAACCAGAAAAAAGGTAAAAGAAAAAGGAAAAAGGCGCGTGTTGCAATTAGTTACATAAACATGCAGGGTGGCAGAAAGAAGGCAAAATGGTTAGAGATTGAGGAGCAGTTAAACAAAGATCAGATAGGCGTGTATGCGGTTACAGAAACATACCTTAGAGACTTGGAAGAGCCACCACATATTAAAAATTATGTTTGGGAAGGGTGTAACAGGACCATATCGGAAAGGAAAGGTGGGGGTGTAGGAATGCTAATTCACCGCGGAGCCAAATGGGTTAGAGTGAAACAGACGTGTTCAGAGCACCTCTGGGTTCTGGGCACAGTAGGTGGAAAGGAAACGAGGCTAGGGGTAGCCTACTTGTGGACGGGGAATAACTGCAGAGAAAAGAATCAGGAGATAGTGGATTGCATGAGTGCGGATATTAAGGAATTTGGTAATGGGGCCGAAATCATCCTTCTAGGGGACATGAATGCCCACATACATGACCTTGACGGATATTCAGACACCAATGGGAAGTTATTACTAGATCTTTGCGAGCAACATAGTCTGGAGATAGTTAACACGGGGCCTAAATGTGACGGCCAGATCACATGGGAAGTCGGAAACAAGCAATCAAGTATTGATTATTGTCTCATGACTGAAGGAATTTACCACAAACTGACAGAAATGAGGATAGACGAGGAAGGCATTAACAGCTTGGGTAGTGATCATAAACGAATAACATTACAAATGGGATACGAAACTAAAAATATGAGCATGGAATCAAAGTCTGGCAGCTCGTATTTAAATGACAAACAAATAATAAATATAGCCGCAAGAGTCGAGGAAGAAGTAGGCGAAATACCAGGCAATGACTGGGAGTATAGTGAGCTGTTACATCTAATGACGAAGGAGATAGGGAAAGAGAAGAAAACTGTTTGCTGGAAAGGAAAAAGGAAGCCAAAAAGTTGGTGGAACAAGGAAATCCGGGAGGCGATCGAGAAGCGACGCGAAGCATCACGGGAGCATAGAAAGGCAAAAAAGGAGAAGCGGCCGCAGGACGAAGTCAAAAAAATATGGGAAATATATTTGGAGAAAAAATCCCTTGTACAGAAATTGGTAGAGGCAAAAATTAAAGGTGAAAGTGAACGCTGGATGACAGAGATACACGAAAAAAAGGAGGCCGCGCCTAGGATTTTTTGGAGCCACATAAAGGCGCTAGGTAGGAAGTCTGTCACAACGCAACAACATATTCTAGATGAAGGAGGAAATCAATTGGAAGGGTACGAAGCGCTAGGTTACATCCAAAAGGTAACAGCCAATTCGTTTCAAAAGAGCGTCCAGGGGATCTCCCCGGTGAGTAAAAGTGTGGCGGAGAAAGCAACAGAGGAAGAGCTAGTACTTGATAATTTCAACTGGAAAAAGGCCGAAGGAAAAATTCCAAAGCGCACTGCCGCGGGTTTAGACGGGATTCCCGTTAGCCTCATTAACGAACTAGGACATAACACTAAAGAAGCATTGTTAAAAGCAGTAGAAAAAAGCTTAAAGGACGGACAAATACCGGACAGTTGGCGACAAAGTAGAATGAACTTAATCTATAAAGGCAAGGGAGAAAAGGACAAGATTCGCTCGTATAGACCACTAACCATTACATCGGTACTATACAGGTTGGCGATGCAAGCAGTAAAAATGAAAATAGAAACATGGGCCGAACATAACGATATTTTGGGAGAACTTCAGAACGGATTTCGAGTCGACAGGCGGTTAGACGATAACCTGTTTGTTCTCACTCAGTGTATAGAAATATCTAAAATAGAGAATAGGCCCTTGTACGTGGCTTTTCTAGACATCACTGGGGCATACGACAACGTTAATCAGGAAATTTTGTGGGATATATTGAAAGGAATGGGCATGGGCGACGACTGTATACAGCTTTTGAGGGAG
Organism: Rhipicephalus microplus; assembly: GCF_043290135.1. Classification (NCBI taxonomy): domain Eukaryota; kingdom Metazoa; phylum Arthropoda; class Arachnida; order Ixodida; family Ixodidae; genus Rhipicephalus; species Rhipicephalus microplus. The sequence continues at coordinate 373,043,539 of NC_134710.1, read as the reverse complement.
ATATACCGAGAAAATACAGTTTGCATAGAGTGGGAAGGAATGCGTAGCAAAGAGAACGTTGAGGTTAGCAGGGGTCTGAGACAGGGATGTCCTTTGTCCCCACTGTTATTCATGCTGTACATGGTGAGTATGGAAAAAGCGCTAGAAGGTAGCAACATTGGTTTTAATCTGTCACACAAACAGGGCGGCATGATGATTGAGCAGAAGCTTCCAGGTTTATTTTATGCGGACGATATCGTCTTATTTGCGGACAGTCGAGATGATATACAGCAGCTGGCGAATATATGCGGAAGGGAAGGTGAAGCTCTTGGACTAGGATTCAGTGTAACGAAGTGTGGATTGATGGTATTCAATGATCCCTGTGATCAGACGGTGTCCATACAAGGCCAAGAAATACCGAGGGTAAGTGAATACAAGTACCTTGGAGTATGGGTAAATGAGAGTGATAGATACATGGAGGTACAGGAAAAAGCCTCGGCAGCAAAAGGAAAGAGGAATGCGGCAATAATGAGGCACAGAGCGTTGTGGGGATACAATAGGTATGAGGTGCTTCGAGGTCTGTGGAAGGGTGTAATGGTTCCAGGGCTTACTTTTGGGAACTCAGTGGTGTGCATGAGGGCAGAGGTGCAATCGGGAATGGATGTAAATCAAAGGACTGTGGGACGCCTCGCGTTGGGTGCTCACGGGAAGACGACAAACGAGGCTGTGAAGGGCGATAAGGGGTGGGCAGGTTTTGAGGCGAGGGAAGCGCAGAGCAAAATAAGGTTCGAAGAAAGGCTAAGAAATATGAAGGAGAGTAGATGGGCAGAGAAGGTGTTCCGTTATTTGTATAGGAAGAGCGTGGACACACAGTGGAGAAAAAGAACTAGAAGACTCACTAGTAAATATACGGCTGGTATTGTGAGCCATATGTCAACAAAGAGCGTTAAGGGAAAAGTCAGGGAGGCGGAGAGGATTTACTGGATGGCAGCTATGGAGAAAAAACCGGCTCTGAGTAACTACCGAAAGGGCAAAAATGAAATAAGGAGGGAGGCATTTTACGATAATTCAAGGGGAAGCGCTTTACTGTTTGAAGCGAGATCGGGTTGCCTTAGAACGCGTAGTTATAAAGCAAGATTCAGTAAAGAAGAAGAACAATGCACATGCTGCGGGAAAGATAAGGAAACGGCGGAGCATGTTCTGATTGAATGTGGAGATATCCACCCAGGTGTACGTTTGGGCACGAGCCTACAGGAAGCCTTGGGTTTTAGGGACAACAATGGAAAGCTGAACACACCCGCGATTGAAATAAGTAAGAGACGGTTAGAGTATTGGTGGCAGAAAATTAGAGAGAAAGGACAAAAATAAATATTGGAAAAATAAAATATGGACAGTGTGCCGTAACTGGCAGAGAACTTAAGCTGAAAATTTACCTTTTTTTCCATTAAGATAGAATTTATCGAAGTAGAGGCATTAGGCCAACATAAAAAAAAAGAAAAAAAGGTTTTTTTTTTTTTGTCGAGCCTGGTGGCATACTTGTCACCACCCCGTTATAAAGGGGACGCTCATAGCATCCATAGCATCCATCCATCATCACGGCGACGGGCGGTACAAGCTAGGTGTTTTTCATCTGCGACCCATAAGGGCGCGTCAGTCGAGAGTTGTTAGAGACCTGCCACTGTGCACCACTGTTTCGGAGGCTTTGCAAAGTGTTGCGTTGTTGCACCGTTCGCCACAGGTGACACTAGCGACCGAGAACATTTTCAAAATGAAGGCATAGAGAAAGAAGAAGACAAGAGAGGACACTCCGCGAAATCTGGCCTCAAGAAGTGCGTCACGATTACGTAATCAACTAGTGCTCTCATCAAACGTCAGAGGACGCAAGCGCAAAACAAAAACAGTTATAATCACTGCAACAAAATTGTTTTCACAAAATAATAATTATACGCCCAAACTAGGCATGTTCTTTATACATAAAAACAATTTATTCAACACACCTTACGCGATTATTTTTCTTCAGCCGTACTGTCATAAACACCATCCACCCAGCGACAAGCCCATGCATGACTGACAGCGAGAAGCTTTCGTCGCTTTCGTCAACGTCGGCTGCGTCGGCGTTTTCAAGCGTGAGATAACAGGTGAGGCACGTTTTCAAGCGAAGCTTGTTGAATGACATGTTGTTGGTCTTGTTCGGTCATTTTTTTCAGAAAACGGTTACACCTGTGCGAATAAGACACCATGCAACAAGCATAGAAAGATGCACACACACACGTTGCGCTTCGTGTGTGCGAGTTTGTTTCTTACGTGGCGTCTCATTCACGCAGTTGTAACCTTTTTCTGTAGCTTGTAAGGACGGGGAGGTTCGCTAAAAAGAAAGTTTGCGGCTCTATGCGGCGGCTAGACGGGAACATTGTGCAACGTATGCAGTATAGCAAAGGCGGCACGGCGTCAAGCCGAGGCGACGCGTGCTGCGTCTGCCACGGACGCGAGCATCTGTACCTTTCATCAGTGAAAGCTGGCACTGTTGATAATTCCAAAAATCACCAATTACTTGTTTCCTTGTTGGTGCCTTCTCTTTTCTTCCGCGTTCTACCAATTTATGCGTTTGAAAGAGTTGTTTAAGTTTCCCCATGCTACAAGCTTTGTAACTTGTACCAACTGCACATATATGCAGATTTTCTGAGCGTCGCTTCAAATAGTGACTGTGACATGACTGCAGAAGCTGCACTGCAAGGTGCGGATGAGCTTCAGTGTGTGTTATTTTAAGCCTCTTACTGACACATTGTCGTAATTTCATTTCTTCAGGACCTGCGGTAGAGGCTTCAAAAAGCGGCTCCCACACATTGAGGTGCCCCGATGAACAGGGTGCGTTCAGTGTCGCGATTTCTTTTTTTTTTACCCAAATTGACTGTTGACCAAACCTCTGCAGGTGGCAGCTCCCTTGTAGCTGGTGAAAGAATTTCTGCTGACTTCGTCTTGCCGGAGAAAACCTTAACCAGTCGTTCAGCTGTCACAAAAGGAACTTGTGTGACCGGTAAGTTGTATGTTCACTTCAACACCAGAGTGGATTGATATTGAGACTTCCGCAGGCCGCTCGCAAGGTTGTTCCGACAGCACTGTCCGAGGCACTGAACAAGCTTCAAAAGACCCTCCAGAAGATGTCTCCGCCAACAGCTCCTCGTCTGAGTGCCCTAGAGAAAATGGTGACTATGCTTTTATTGCAGCTGTTTTTAATGTGCTATTTTATGGTTAGGACATTCTGAGGAAACTATCCTCAAAAGGACACTACGTGTGCACTTACAAAATGTAAGGGCGGGCTCTCAGTGATTTTCATTTTTTTTGTGCATTGTCAACATTGTGAATAATTTGTTTTTAGGTAGTGGAATCGAAAACTTTGCACCACAGAAAGTTGTGCACCTTGGGTCTGAAAGAGCGAGGAAAGTGCTCGTATGGGATTAGTTGTTCTTCGCTTTTACATCCATTTTTTTGTTTATTGCAGTGCGTTCCTGTGTGCCAGCGACAATGTCTCCATCAATGAAGTACAAGCAAACCATTAAACATCTGCAAGCCAAAGTAGCAGCACAGCGGAAAACTATCAAAAGACTGCGGAGACAGCCTCACTAAACTAACCACTCATTCGTTGCATACATTGTTTTGGTTACCCGCTATGAGGAGTAGGGACACTGTGTATTCGCTCGAAGTGATTTGCATAACCTTAAAAAGAATGTTGGGTATCCTGTCTGTATTTTTGTAGCAAATGCGGGCGAACTGTACACTTTACTGTGGCTCGCTTGGTCACTGTGTATGCTTTATCACTCCAGCTCAAGTAATATATCGATAACAAAACCGCTTGTTGAAATGTCTTCGAGCGGGTAAGGAACACAGTATGAAGTGGGCACGGTTCACGTTATCACGCTTTTCGTATTTTAGCTTCTCATCAACCTCCTCATCTCGCCCATCAAAATTTTCAAAAGAATACTCAAACTTGTAGCGTTTGATGGGGCTGCGGACGCTGCCATTTTATTTTTATATAGCTTGTGAGTGATAACGTACGATGTAGAGCCTTTGTGAAAAATAATGAGCCAAAGTGGTTTCCTTCTGCTATTTATTAGCCCTGTAATACCGCTCTCGTAACACCAATTAAGGTTCACAATTCTGGATAAGTGATGACTACAATCTATTTTAGCTCGCAAGCGTCACAACAACACCCAGACGCAAATCACTTGGGATCTTAAGTTTTTGATGATAAGAAGAGCCACAAGACAATGGTTGTAGCATAAAGTTTGTCTTTCACGTAGTGAGCAAGCTGCAAAGCCCTACCTTTCTGAGGACAAGCAGGCATCAAGTCTGCTTTTTTTTTCATTTTGGGCTAGCTGTTCTTAAGCACAGCCAGCCCACTGCAGCTTTGCCTTTCTGCTATATTGTGTCGTGTGGTTTCTGTGCACTCTTTTTTTCTATGCATTATTTTGGTTAACCCCAGGCGTGACTCGCGACTTCATTGCTGTGTATATGTCACTTCTTCCTTCTTCTTCAGCATTGTGCGCTGTGTTTTTTCCATAGATCCTTACTTACCCACGGGCCCAGTGTGTCATACTTCACCAGCTTCTCGGCTTCTGCCAACTCTAGCGATGTGTGCGTTGTCTGTGTTCTTTCTGTATTTGTTACAATATTTGTTACAATTTATTTGTAAGGCGAGATGCATTTGTTGTCTACCTTTGTCATATTGTGCTTTTTATATTCTCAGACTCTACCTTCCCTTTGAATAAAACATTGCGGATACTCTGTCTCTTTGACTGATATATACATTGATCACTTGTTCCAAAAGAACAAGTGATCAACAAGTGAACAAAAGAACAAGAACAAGCGCGATGAATAAAATCGTAGTGAATTATCACTACCTGCATCTCTCTTTATTATAACTTAATCGAAATAAAAATAAAAAAATAGAAATTCAAAAATTGCGCCAGTGAAACCGAAACAGGAAGCGCACGCCACTTGCTCTCACCAACCACCAGGTGTGCTAGGGTCGATTGGGCCGCTGGGGTCTACGGGAGTGTCCACTCTTCACCTTTCTTTATTTCTCTATGATGAAGGAAGGAAAGGGTGTGGCAGCTGTTTTTTTTTTTTCATGCGGCAAGCATCTTCCTAGAGGAGGCGTTGGGTGAACAAAGATACCCTTTCCTCGTTCGACCGATAACCTCTTCGACACAGAGCCACAAAACATGTCCTTTCTTTGCATTGCCCCTTAGCCTTTAACATCTCAGTATGTTGCTGCTCACATCTGGCTAAATCGAACTTCACAATACGACAGATAACAGCTGTCAAACACTTATCTTACTCGTAACGAGGCTCCGGCAGCAAGTGGACGAGAAAACCACAGAACACCTACCAGAACTTCTTCACACAATCAGGCACTCACTCGACTCGCAGCGCCGCTTGCGGCAACTAAGCGCAGTCATGCACTTGTCGGACCATCCTACCTCGTACAAAATGCACGCGCTCAGCACACTAGGTAGTAATTTGCTAGACTCTGTACTACACGGAGGAAGGAAAAAGGTAAGGAGAGGGCATGCCCAGCCGGCGCAGGGCGTAAAAGATGTGGCGGAAATGACATCATGGCGGCCATATTCAGTAGGCACAATGGCGGCGTTGTTATGGTTACGTGTTGCGCAGTGAAGCTGGTCTAGCAGTGAGCGGCCGCGGCTGGCGGCGGAATGTGTGCCTCCCCAGGTCTCGTGCTGAGCCGTGGCGGACAATATCTGTGCTCTGCGCCGCGTTATTGGTTACGCAGTGTTCGTCTGGCTGTTACATTACTCTTAGCAACGTTTACAAATCTCTTTGTCCATCACGGGGTTTCAACAGTGCGTAGAACAAGTGCATATCCATGTGTCGTGCGGCGGATGACGCGGATGAAGCAGTTAGTGTTCAGCGAAATGGCGCTGGGCACCATGACGAAGCTGAATGACGACGAACGCCTTGCAGGTCAGTGACGGTTGAGCAGTGCTCCTGCTTGCGACAACGGACGACGCTGTTAAGCCCAGCAAGACGCCGTGAGGACCATGTGCACATACGTAGTTTCGTGTTGTGTGTGTACAGTAACAACTTGCATGTGCGTATTAAAACACCTTTCCTGTTCCGCTTGGTACACTCTCCACCAGCATTGCATGTAATCTCAACGTAACAGCAACCACATTCAACTGTCACTAGCACCGTGCTCAAAGTCACCACGGTCGCAGAATGCTGACGCAGGTGAGTTTCACGCGGAACACGGACACAGTGGCAGGACGCTGCGCCAGTCGCAATGCAACCGTAGAAGGCGCACGACCGATCGTGTTGTCTGTACAGTTGCTGAATTAATGACGTGAAAGCACTCGCCATTGTCAGTGCATCTAGCGCGCGTTCTTTCGTAGTTGCTTCGTTGTCGGCGAGCTGTTACTCTTTGTTATTACTCGGACGAAGCGATTTCGCTGAAGGTGTCCCGCTGGCTCTGAGTGATGAGCCCAGTTCCATTAGTTTCGGATCGTCACGACACACGCGCTGCGCAGCCCACGTGCTTTCCGAGCCGGAGAGGGAGTCGCGCCTTCTGCTTCGCATTCATATGTAAACAAGAGAGGAGAATTTATGACGACTGTGTGCGAGCGACACTTTTATTTTTGCTGCATCTGTTCAATTTCCGGAGCCTTTCACTACGACGTCTCTCATAATCATATGGTGGTTTTGGGATGTCTAACACCACATATACATCAATCAACTCACGATCATTCAGTCAGCTTGCACGTACACTAATCACTACACCACACCACGCTACAGAACTGTTCGAAACGAAACAGGCTTGTGTATGCACCGATGAGTCGTTTGCACATGGCGCCAACATTTCATTTTCATTTCATTTATTTTATTCGGACATTTCCGCAGAAATGCCCACGAAGGGGGCAAAAGGAGAGTGTGTCTCCTGACTTGGCCCCTCTTCGTGAGGCACCTCGGGCAGGTAGAGCAGGACAGTACAAAACACCATAACATATTTTGAAATACAATACAAGTTGAAAAACAGTGAATACTATAAATATTACATACATTACATATTTCCTTTACATACACTGTAGACTTGTGTTCTGTTTATTACATTGTAAATTCGCTTCTTAAATTGTGTTATGTTTTTAGCCTCCTTAGCGTATTCAATTATTTCAGGAATCCTGTTGCACAGTAGAATGATTTGGGGTAACATGCCTGCATGTTACCCCAAAGAATGGGTGCTTTACTCCACAAGGAGGAAAGTGCCCCTCCTTGCGGTGCTGTGTGCAATCTTTAGCGCACATTTCGTCTTTTGGGGGAGCAAAGAGCCCTTTTTGTGATAAGTGCGCAGTTACTCCGGAAAACTTTTCTAAGTGTATGTGCGCGTGTACACCTCTGTGAGCTCATCCTTGCTGAGATAGGAAGAACTAAGCAGTGCTGCGCGTGCGCTTCTTTTCTGTCAGAATTGTATTTTGAGCTGCAAAAGACAATTGAAGTTGAATGAAAACTAACTAGCCCGACTCCTAATTAGGCCTAACTGTGCAAAAAACCACCATCTTTCATGCCGGCTGTGACGGTAGCATTTTCGATGGAGGCGAAAATGCTTGAGGCGAGCGGGCCTACATTTAGGTGTACGTTAAAGAATCAAAATGGTGGAAACTTCTGGTGCCTTACACTACGGCGTCTCTCAATCATATCGTGGTTTCGGGACATTAAACCTGAACAACTATTATTATTATATTATCCCAAAAGGGCTATTCTCTGCTGGTGCATCAAAACACAACTTGATTGTGTTGTACTGTTCCATTTTTGTTTTCTTTAGTGCCTTAAAAAAGGAGGGAAGGGGGGTCTTGAGCTTACTTGCAGGATGCGCAACAATGATGCAGGGTTCATTAAAACTAGTGACCAAGTTGCTTTAGTTTGTTTAGTTGTTACTTACAGAACGTCAATTGTGATATATGTATACATGTTTGCAGATCACAGTGAGGTTACTGGTTCTCTGGTGTGCCGAAAGCACTACAATAGAAAAAAAAAAGAAAATAATGACAATAGATTGATGACTGGTTTTCTTTGTCAGGTACAACCTGGTGAAGTCGACAGAAAATGAAGGCAGTGGAGGCAGAGGGGAGGTTATGCGTAGTTTTTTTAATGAAGTGCAGTAATATGGCACAAAGATAACTTAATCTGGACAAAAATACAACATTCTGATGATAGGGGCTGAACCTACAGTCTTTGTGCAGTGAATTTCATCTTTTACAACTCTAAATACGACGTAGCCGTTCTCTTATGCACATTAGTGGGCACTGGGCGCATCTTTGTAGGTAATACCAGTCGCGCTAGCTAGTGCCACTCGTACCCCGTGATTCCTTTATAAGCTGGTACCTGACCAATAAAACCTGAGATGCTACCCGAAGGCATCAATTTTGCTGGCATGAGGCCCTCACCCTAAAAGAACAGAAGTGGATCAGGGCTCATCCAATTGAACTGGTCATGCCAGTGACCAGGACAAGGTCGTAATATCAATTGAGTTTAGTACAGCAAGAATAGTTTATATAGGATTGAATTTGGGCATGTAACTAAGACATGGCTAAAAATCCTACCACTTCATTTCACCTGCATGTCATAACGGCAGAGGGGGCCGAAAAACTGACAGTCCTCAATATTTGAAGCGCGAAGCAACTTTTTGACTAGCCTCTGTAACGCTGTCCTCCGTACGAACGCGCCGCGCACCGCAGGTGCCGTTGTCAGATAGGAAGAGACGCGCGCCGAAACGCTTTGTCCAGAGTCACACTTACTCATCAACCCATCATCATCCTACATCTGTCCCGGCACCACCTCTCCCCAGGGTTGTGTGGGGGGAAGATTTGTTTCGGGCAGACGGCCATGCCCTGGCAAGGGGGCCACCGTTGGCGCCAGGCGCCGAACAGACGCGGCCTGCCTCCCGGCGTACAAGCCGGGGAGGCCCGACAAAGGGACTACCCTCCGGCGAAGCAACTTCAGTCGCAACGCGCAAAGTGAACGTACCCGGCAAGGTGGGCTATCGCAGCGCGTAGGGTGCGCTGCGGTCATGGCCCGTCTCTTGACCGATAGGGCCCAGCGAGACTTGACACAGGGGCTACCCTTCGGCACGGTAGCTCTCGCCACCACACGCAAAACGGACGTACCCAAAAACGTGGCAGCGGAGAGCCCTCGGTCGCAGTAACTTCAGTCACCACAACCAAAGTGCCCGTGCCCTCACACTGTCTCGCGGCTGAGAGCCTGCGACGACACCCCCTCAGGCAGATGGGCTATCACTCAGGCGCGAGGCGCTTTGCGGTCATGGCCCGTCTCCTCACCACAAGGGCGCAGTAAGACACAATCCGCCCTGTGGGGTCTACGGGACTACTATTTGGTGCAGAGGCCAGTGCCGCTGCACGCAAACCAAACGTACCCACGGAAACCGGCACGGCTGAAAGCCGGCTTAGTCCTTCTCGAAGAAGGGAGCCACCTTCCGCCTCGACGGGTAAAGTTGCCGAGCCTACGGAAGGGGCCAACACGGACCTTGCGGGTAAAGCCCGACAAGGTGACAGGATCACCTTAGCACATGCGAAGCTCGGGTGAAAGACCATGCAGACCAAACTCGGGGGTGACTGGCTCACTAGGCCTAGTCGTGGAGCCTTAGAGAAAGCCATCATTAGAAGTTGATGGTTATCTGCCCTCCTGCTTCACTGAAAATCACTGCCGGACGGTGCCACGTCTCGTAAAACTTCTTTGCACCTAGGTGCTGCCACTCTCGGTGGAGAACGAACCAGAACTCCTTCCGTACTTTTGCAAGCACTTCGTGAAGCCCGGGTCGCTTGCCGTCAAAGACGGCACAGCACCGTGCCACCCACACTTTGTAGGAGCACTCAACAAGCGGAAGCACGTATTGCTTAGCCGCTTGTCGCGACAGGGGATGAAGAAAACGAACGGTGTTGAAAGGAACACCTGGGTGGCCAAACAAGCTAGCTATCCTTCGATGGAGGGCAGCTGGTAGTGCGCACTGAGAGAACACGTGAACCAGGTCCTCCATAGTGCCACAAAAAGGGCACGCTCCTCGTTGAGCAATTCTTGTGAAGGGCCTGAACCTTAGAGGCGTGGGGCCAAGTAGGACACGCCACTATTGCGCATTGACGTACCGCTCTCCTCGCAGTGTGCCGCCCTGACGTAACTATCTCAGTCGCCTGCCGCACACTCGCTCCGGCGCCCGCAGCGCCACCTCGTCCGTTCGCCATGCACGTGCACGGTCGCCTGGATCGGCGCGCCCGATGGTGCGCCCGGTGGACATGCGCGCCTGGTGGCACAACTCATCTTTCGTCGCCCCCCCCCCCCCCCCCAACCACCTCAAAGAGAACAAATAACAGAATTGATGGTGACTGGCGCTATATTCTTTCCTTTTCTTCGTGCCCCAGCTCCTGTCGTGATGATAGTGATCGAGGCGAACATCCATGAGCCAGTTTTCAAGAAAACTTGTGTGCCTTCCTCTGCAGCACATGAGTAGAAAATACAAAGGAGAGTGAACTCAACTGATTGATTTATTTAATTTTTCGGTGACCGCTTTCAGAAGAGCAAAACGATCTGAATGATAGCTCAGCTGCACCATGAATGTTAGCGGAGATATCATGGGGTACTGACGCCTTCAATGCGCAAGCTTACCTGCTTTACTCGCACACAACTTTTTTCGGCAATTAAGGGAAAGCTATACAAGAGCAGATCTTCCTGCAAATGTGCTCTTACGCGAAGTAGTCTTGCTTGGCGTGCGTCTTACAACTCAGTGGAAAGTTATGGCTGAGCACAAGCAGCGTATATTTCCATACAGACACAGACGCCACTTAGCGTTTAAGGTACACGTAGAAGACGGGTTCTTTCGCGCGTAGAAAAACGCAGTAACACCGTATCAAATGAATTAAATACAAATAAAAAAGTGATGTGTGCTACTTGCAGTCTAAAGAAGTTTTAAGTAAAATTTAAAAGAATAATTTTCAGATGCGGAGTAGCTTAAGGTGGGTGCACTCACCCACACACACAAGCGCGCACGCACACACGCATACGCACGCATACGCACGCATGCACTCATGCACGAAAGAGCTCACACATCCGCACGCACGCACACACAAAAGAACACACACACACACACACATACACACACACACACACACACAAACACACACACACACACATGCGCGAAACAGATTATTCGGTTCATACACCTAACTTGGTTTGTATGCGAGTGTACAATATATATTTATACATATATGTTTACTATGCCCTCACGGCTAAAAGCACTCTGAAGTGTTGTCTAGGCAAACGTGCAGGCCAATCACAACCTCAGAAAGGCCTACTAAAATACTCAGCATGTAACTTAGGTTGTTAAATAAAAACATGGTGGTCATAAACCTAAAGCAGCATAATGAGAAATGCATTGTGAGCAGATGTAGTGAGGACAAGTTTTTATTTTTCGGCAGCGCGGCAAACAGTGCAAAAATAAAGAACATAAAACTGAAAAAAGATGCCACACATTATATATAGGTTTCCCCAGCTATATCTTTAGCCAGAGTTTTAATAAATGCCGACGCACGCAAATACGACATGACCAAATGCGTGTTACTGACCGTTGCTTGAAGTTAGTCAGGCTATTTTTTGTGCTTTGAACTATTATTTATTTTTATCTGTTTATTAACTAACTTTTGAAGAAACAAAGATGGATAAAAAGTTTCAATGGAAAGTTGTAGATCATTTTGCAAAACGTCCGATTATACAATGTCGAACATTATATCAGTTATTCATTAGTGTTTTTCTGCTAACTACAAGTTCTCGCGAAATGCAAAGAATACCATGCGACAAACCCGCTCGCGCGCCAGTGTGCGCGATAATTCTAGTCCTCCACAACGTTCCACGTACGAACTACCATAGCATTTGCCCGGTTTCGCTGTCTCGACAGGGCCGCGACGATGGTGGTGGCTTCGCGACGAACACGTTTTAATATCGGCCACAAAAGCGATAACCGTTTTGACTGCTTATCGCTGTCCTGAACCTGTGCGAGGGAAGCGTATCATTCTCGCGTGGGACGTTAGAGAACTCCACCATGGAGAGCTCCAAAATCATGGCGCGCGTAGGTGCGAGTCAGTTTGTCACATGATATTTTTTTCTACTTCGCGAGCATTCGTAGTTAGCTGAAAATTACTAGTAATTAACAGATATAATCTCCAAAACTGTCTAATCGGACGTTTTGTAAACCGATCTACACTTTTCTCATTGACATTTTTGTTCATCTTCTTTCTTTGCACAAGAAACTTTGTGCAAGGAATGTTTCACGCAGCAAAGAGACACACTACATTGCGTAATACTGTTGATTGTCTTTTTCAATTGACACGAAGATTATCCTGCGTATTACTTGTCATACTATATGCCCCATATGTTACGCGAAATCGGCGAGAATTGTTGCATGTAAATTTGAGTTGTTGCATGGCCATTCACACCTTTCGTATCCGCGAAACACGTCTGCAGGCAAAAGGTGCCACCGAAAAGCAAGAAGTAGGCAACGGGAGAGAACGGAATCACTGTGCCGTGCTATCAAAGTGATTTTCAGCAATATGTCTCATACAGTCGAACTTGCTTCCTTACAGCTGGACGAAAAGTAGCGCATACTGATTTTACCAAAACCGGCACTCTTACTACCCGCCAGGGTAGTGCAGTGGTTATGGTGCTCCATTGCTGACCCGCAGGTAGCGGGATCGAATCCCTGTCGTTTTTTTTATGTACGCGAAAATTCTTGAAGCCCGTGCACTTTGATTCAGGTGCATGTTAATGAACCAAAGTGGTAGAATTTCGAGAGTGCTCCACTACGGCACCTTTCGTAAGCATATCATAGTTTAGGGATGCTAAACCACATCAATTCATCATTAAGAACTATGTTTTCACTGTCGTTTAGAAAATCTCAATCCAAGAAAAACTTCAGTTAACTTTCTTCCTTGATTTGTAGCAGGCGCCTATGCTTGGCATACGCACACACTTAGCTGAAGCCGTCTAGGTTCCCGGTAAAGAACAGAAAGAATGTTTTCCGGGTGGATTTGTATTTCACGGTAAATGCTCAGAGAGCGATGGATGGACGAAATAATATTTATTAGTGTCCTGCAAGAAGCACGCGAACGTGCTCAGGGCTCCCACGTTGGGATTGACGTTGGAACCGCTGCATCACGGGCCGGCTGGACGGCCCATTTCTGGTCGGCTTGGCGGGAGCTACGCAAGGCAGCCGCTCACCTCACCGAAGTAGCATCAGGGTTAACATTGTTATATATATAAGTGCCCTCCCAGAGCACGTGTCTAAGCGTAGCCGGGGTGAGTTTGCATTGGTTGCTTATATCATTATCGTAGAGCTCCGGGTATATGGCGTGGGGGACGTGTGGATTGGGGTATGACTCCATTTGCAATAGCCTTAAAGTGAGAGCTTGAGGCCGACTTAGCTTAGGGCTGGGTGGTGGGTAGGCACCAAACTATTTTTCATTTGTTGTTGTAGCTCTCAGGTACAGCTTTAGGCGTCTCAGCGATTAAAAAGAGCGTTCGGCTTCAGCTGTGCTCACCGGCAGAGTTGCCGGAATCTTTAGAAGACGGTGCACGTTTGGGAATAATACGTCTGGGCAATTGGCAACCGCTTGCTTCGCAGACATGCTCATCGTTTTTCGCTTCCTTTGCTTCCACTTCGCAGCCCATGCTGCTAACTCCCCTTGCGATGCCGAAGTTGAGACATTTTCGAGTACACGTCAGCAAACTTCTCGGCAGTGGAAGGAATGGCATATTCGGAAATATTATGTGGCAGAAAGGAAGAAAGCATCTTCAAGGTGTGCTGATGCCTCTTTGGCAGAAGGGATGAAAGCATCTTCAAGGTGTGCTCCTGTTCAGACTGAAGTAAATGCTAGAAACATGAATACACGTATGCTGCGTGGTGAAATATTCTGTACAGTTCTGAATCTGTTTATTTGAAGGGAAATGTCGGCTGCACACTTGTAAACAACGGAAAACACTTTGCCGCAACGCTATCGTTTCTGGGAGTCGAGTGACGAAAGCTACTAAAAAGAGAGACGAGAACATTCCGCATATTATAGTGCGTATTTAAGTGTTTTAGCACATATACGCAGCGAATCAGCTGGTTTTTGTGAATCGGTATAGTACGGTCGCACGCGCACTTTCAATTGAGACCAAGTGACATTTCTCATCAATGATTACATCGCCTTCGCAAATTGCATGATAAAACCTATTGGAGTACTTCATTTTTATCAAAATTCACAGTGCAACTGAGATTTCGTCTGAAAATAACGTGTGCAAAATCGTGTTGCAAACATGCAGCATATCTTACGAAAAAAATATTTATTGTGCACCGCAAGCATGCTTGGATTCACGCAGTAAAGTAAAAAAAAATGTTGACTAAAAGCTACCACTGCGTCAGGGCTGCTTGAGATATTACGATTAACATATAATTTCCATAGGCTTGCAGTCACAAACATTGACAGTAATAAATTCGCTCAGCAAAGTAAGCAAAACCAAAATGTAATTATTAATGTACAAAAAAATGCTGCGTATACCTCTCATTCCTAGATGTAAGCGGAACCGTCCTTGACCTGGTAAACGCACTTTGCCCCGAACGAGGACTACGCCATGTACGCTTTACACAGATTAACGATGCCTTCTCCGATCGGGTGGGTCATTGGAATAATGCGTTTTCGAAGTATAGTTTATTCAATGGTAATACGAGAAGCCATTGCTCCGCATGGTCTATGTGTCTTTCGTTTACTGTATTTTACAGTACTTTTTAGAGTACTGTCCCGCCGCGGTGGTCCAGTGGCTAAGGTACTCGGCTGCTGACCCGCAGGTCATGGGTTTGAATCCCAGCTGCGGCGGCTGCATTTATGATGGAGGCGGAAATGTTGTAGGCCCGTGTGCTCAGATTTGGGTGTACGTGAATGAACCCCAGGTGGTCGAAATTTCCGGAGCCCTCAACTACGGCGTCTCTCCTAATCATATATATAGGGTGGTTTTGGGACGTTAAACACCACATATCAATCATTCCTCCAGTACTTTTACTTACTCTCTTAACAACCATACGCATGGGGAAAGGGGAATCTCATGACTTAATGTACACGTACACTATCTGTTCAAACTACCACCGAAAGTGACGTCACAGAAGAAAGCTGAAACCTGTGCCCCCCCCCCCCCCCATCGGGTCGGTGTGAACCCCCCTGAAAAAATTTCTGTCTATGCTCCCGCCATGTACTGACCGCAGTATTTGACGCGATTGGAATCCAACCAATTGGCCGAATAAGAATATTCCTAATTGCCCATATTGGTTATACGTTACTACACCATTTGACCCACATGACATACAACCAAATAGTCCAAATGACCCATTGGTGTACTAATTCACAAATGGAATCAATTGAAACCAAGTGAAAATTTTTCAATTGGTTCCAATTGTTTTTAACTTGGTTCTCTTCTCGGCGGAGACCTACACTTTGCCATAAGGAAGGACGAAGTGCAAACACCATCTTCACTGCATCTACCTCGAATTTTCGCTCACGGCCAACGCAGCTTTTCCACTCACACATAAATAATGACGGCATAATTTCTGCGAAACAAGCTTTTTGACGATGTCGTGCTTCAAAACGACAAGCTTCAGCTGAGGGAAAAAAGTACATTGGCTATGGAGTAACAGATCCCTGGTGCCCTATAATTCACAGGCGACTACAGCGTCGCCCATCATTTTTCCGTTCATATTCGCATACATGTGGCCTGCGCTTAGATAATAACGTCAAATTCGCAACACTTTCGTACTGTGGAAAATTAGAATACGTTAAGTGTCGTGCCCACAAGAAAATTTCGCCGATCATTGTGCTGGTGAAAATGACTGTAGCATTACCAGTACTGCGGTTTTGTTTTCCAGCAATGTGATGCTTTGATGCAGAGCTGAACGGCATAAACTGCATTCTTTTTAAGAGAACAAGGCCTCCTAAAAAATGCGCCCCTATCCAGGTGGAAATGGGAGAAACGATCACTAAAAGAAATAATGAAAAGCGCGGCAGATAAAGTAGTCAGCCTAATGTGTGTATCATGCAGGCGAAATTTGCGAACAGCTGCACCGCACGAAGTTACCTCACGCTGCTTGACTCTGTGTCGATGATAGCATGCTACAGAGAACAACACTCAGTGTATCAAGTCCAATTAAGAATACATATTAGCGTATCATAATTTCAGAGACCACATGAACGACGTCCAAAGGGCATTTCTCCAAGCAGGTCTACGGCACGGCCAACGTTACTAGGGCACGGCGTCGTCTGCAGGAGAGCGGGAGAAGAGCGTCGCGTGGCGGCGCGTATCGGAGCTTTTCCAATTATTATTTTTTCAATGGCACACGCACCGAACTGAACGGCCGGAGAAACACTTCCGTACCCGCCAATCTAGGCGTCCGTGGCCAGCAGCACCTGCCACGACCACCGTTCGCTACATCACTGACTCGTCGGTTCACGTGCAATAAAGTGCCAACCACTGGCACGCGTATGCTCGCGTCTACGCGTCAAAAGCGTCAAATGCGCCTCTTGGCATCGGCGTCGGAGGGGCAAACGCGAGGAGGCGTGAGGGATCAAGCCGAGCTTGATATTTTTGCCACGCGTACGCTACGTCACCACGCGTACAGCGGCGCCAACCATTCAGGAGCCGCGCGCCAACCAACCAGAGGCCGCGATGACTCCGAATGCTGTGCCTAATGGCCGCCGTTTCGAAGGCACAGCCTAGTGCTGAAAGCAAGCATGGAAACTACTCCAAACGTTCCTGAATGACCGCTTCGTAATCTAGAACGACAACGAAACGATGAGCGACTGCGAGTGCTACCAGCGTGACGCAGTTTCGTGCCGAGTTCGAGCGACGCCGACATATCCAGTGAATGCCGGCCGGCTATGCTAGCGCCGGTCCCGTATGCGATCGTCGGCCGAGCGAAAGGAGCATGTCGGTGTTCTTGTGCTTTGATCTGTGACTTTCTGTGCTAAAAACGAGTGTAAACAGACTTCGGAGGTTCGAAGGTTTGAGCGTGAGCCCTCGCCTACCGCGGAGGCAATTCATATCGGTGTTATCTGCATCCAGCTCAGGCCTCTACCATCTAGTTCGTATGAACCAGCACATGCGAGGAACATTGGCTGAAAAAACTCTACGGTAGTTTCCGTCGCTACATAGACACCATATACGACGCCCGAAACATCGCGTAGTTCATACGGAGGAGTTTTCATCTGCACTGTGTTTGTTTTCAACATCGGTATTCATCATCGCTCAAAGTGAACCTGGCACAAGCCAACACATTTCCGTGATGTGAAAACGTATGTACTTATAGAAGTGTATTCGCGGATTGTACGACGCTGAAACATTCGTTGGCTTCGGTGCAAATCGTTTTCGTGTGTTGTCAAGCTAATAACAAGTGTGCGCTGGTTGGTAGCAGTGTGAGGTGACTTTGTGTCGGGTACCACCAACGTTGAAACATTCAGCTGTCAGCGGTCTCATTTCCATTCACGTACAAGACAGAAACACGAGCGTGCGTTGCTGTGGTGATCGACAAAGAAAGTTGCATGATTAAGTGCTGCTGGTATTGCCTGCTATTTCACTTCTCGCTTCTTCTGCTTCTCTGCCACGCAAGCACATACGTTGTTTGGAGGCATTCTAACACATACATTCTTAATTTATAGTTCATTCTTATACTCATAGCTATAGACATACAAAGGCGCTTCTCCGTCGTTTTACAGTTTACTATAACATAACATGCGTTCTGTTTGCAGCTGGACAGATAACTGAAAACCTTTCGAGAAGCACCTGATTTGAAATCAGCAGCACGATGAAACGATAGTTGGATGAGAAGATCACCACATGTATGCACAGAATGAATGAAGGTGCACTAGTACGGTACTGCACTTTGTATAGAAGAAATGCAAAAAGTACCTCATGTGACTTATGAGACCTTTCAGAGCTGTGCATGTATTTATCTGTTCCTACAGACTGTAATGAGCTGAATATATTATTCGATGGTTCCGAACATTGAACCTTTGTATGTGTTTCCAAGGAGTGCTTCATTTCTGTTGAGTTTTTTTATATATGCATTAATCTGGATTATATATATGCATGCATTTAAGCATATTCAGTTTAGTTCTGTTGGAAAACTTGCCAAAACTTCTGTACGATGCTCTGGTGCAATTCTGTGATCGGTATCTGTCCCATCAAAAATTTTCGGCATGCTTTAATGCATTATAGGGTATTTTGACAATTGATGACATGTGAAAGCCACAGTGCTTGGCTGTAATCTCAAAACCAATGTCTGTCTCATCAAGAAGTGTCAGATGCATTTTGTAGATGTCAAAAGATATTTAAACTACCAGCAAAGTGCTGAAGTTTTTAACACAGCACTGATCCGCGATCACCATCCAGCTTAGAAGTCATTTGTAGAGCTCTCTAACACGTTCAAATAAAGTTATCAAACACTGGATTGATCTACTTGGTTTGATTCCTAATACCAGTGTGTCTGACTTTTTGGAGGCACTTGTATTATAATAATATCCTATTTCTCTCATTTAATACAGGGGTGCACTAAAGGGTAGTGATATTTGTTTTACCTTGGCACACTTAATGTGATATTACTGTTTAAATCTTTTCATTTTGTATATATGTACACCACTTTTGTAGTAGCCTCACTTTGAGCTGCCGTATTTGAAAACAAATAAATATACCATCCGAAAGTGTTCCACGCTGTGCTCGGTTCCACTCTGGTCACTAATATCTGTTGCATCATGATGTGTCGGGTGTGTTTTATTGCATTGGAGAACATTCTGGCTGCCTTCCATGAAGGGTTCAGTTACAGTATTATGACCGATATCTGTGACTTCATGAAGAGTCGGGCGTCATTTGTCGTTGTAGAGAATACTTTGGCTAAAGACAACGTTCAGAAGTCTTCCATTAAGGATTCAGTTCTAATATTATGACTGATATCTGTGACTTCATGAACAGTTGGGTGTCGTTTTAAAGAATGCTTTGACTAAGGACAACGTCCAGAAGTCTTCCATACAAGGTTCAGTTCCATTATTATGACCGCTATCTGTGACTTCATGAACAGTTGGGTGTCGTCTGTCGTTTTAGAGAATACTTTGACTAAAGACAACGTCCAGAAGTCTTGCATTAAGGTTTCAGTACTAATATTATGACCGATATCTGTGACTTCATGAACAGTTGCGTGTCGTTTTAGAGAGAACTTTGACTTAAGACAACGTCCAGAAGTCTTCCATTAAGGATTCAGTTCTAATATTATGACCGCTATCTGTGACTTCATGAACAGTTGGGTGTCGTTTGTCTTTTTAGAGAATACTTTGACTAAAGACAACGTCCAGCAGTCTTCCATACAGGGTTCAGTTCTAATATTATGACAATATCTGTGACTTCATGAACAGTTGGGTGTCGTTTGTCGTGTTAGAGAATAGTTTGACTAAAGACAACGTCCAGAAGTCTTGCATAAAGGTTTCAGTTCTAATATTATGACCAATATCTGTGACTTCATGAACAGTTGTGTGTCATTTGTCGTTTTAGAGAATACTTTGACTAAAGACAACGTCGAGAAGTCTTCCATACAGGGGTCAGTTGCAATATTATGGCCGATATCTGTGACATCATGAAGTGTCAGGCACAGTTATTTGCATTAGAGCACATTTTAACTATGGAAAATGCCCGAAGGCATTCTACGCAGTATTTGGTTCCTATCTTATGGCCAATATCTGTAGTATCAATAAGAACCAGGTGTGCTTTGTTGCATTTGAGGATATTTCAAACACACACATCAGCCGAAAGCCTGCTACTCTGGCCTCAATTGCAGTCTTATGACTGACTTAAATTTGTCAGATCATGAAGTTGCAGGCGTGATTATTCAGTTGACTGATATAAAATATGTTGTGTAAATATACAGAAGGTACCAGCCTATTTAAGATATTGTTAGTAAATTTGGTAGTGCAGGTATAGGAACCCCGTGGTTTGTAAACCTGATCAGGAGGGCAGCCGTCGCCTCATTCACCGCAGAGAGGAGAGGAGGGGAGAGCTCAATGTCAACTCTATATGTTAACATAATAGGGAGGGGGCGCTAAGTCAGCCCTGGGGAGGGGCACTAGGACAAACTTTTGTCCCCCCCCCCCCTCCCTAAGGAGAACCTTGCACACGCCTATGATAGACGTACAGTATGCTAGACGCGAATATTCATTCGCGGGTGTGGCGCACGCACCGATGTTGATTTCTGGTGCATACCGCTGTAGTTACATGGGCACTGAAATGTCAATTACTTCTAAAGTAGTCTAAACGGTGGTGGGTGAAGCACTATCAATTTTTTAACTTGTTCTCATATCGTCTAAAACATATAAACCCGCTCCAGTTAAGAACGTGCCGTTCTGTGCTGAGATTGGACAGTTCTAAGCCAAACGGTCAAGCAACATTGTGCATCGGCCTTGGACGCGTGGGCGCTAACGCGGTGGACGCGTGCCAGTGGTTGCGCGCCCTTTTACTCCACAGGCGCGACCAGACGCTTTTGACGCGTAGGCGCGTGCATACGTGTGCCAGTGGTTGGCACTTAAACCTACGCGCGCCTAGTGTAGGCATTGAAAGATGTCTGTGCGTGTCACCTACAAGACCTACGCCAGCGAACGCCCCAAACGAATCTTCCAGCGCTCACCACAGCACCCGCATTAGCGCCATTCAATCCGCGACGCCACCCGATCGAGGGCAACGCTGCTGCTTCGCACCTCATCAGGGTTCGCTTCTGGGAGATGGTCGTAGTTTTCTTTTTTTTTTGCCCCGTCTGGCACCCTTGCACTTATACTGAATCTTAAGTTTTTTCTAAATATCTACATTCATGGTTGAAAGAAAGAAGTGCAAATTGAAGGTAGATTTTTTTCGTTGGAAACAATAATAATGAGAACGGACAATGATGCCAAGGAAAAAATAGTGGATGTTATTGGGAGTAATTCTAATGTGAATGTGAAGAAAGAAAAGTGTAAGAAAAGAGAACTTGCTACCGGTTCTTGTGGAAAGTTTCCTCTGCATTCCCTTTACCTCCGCAGCCATGCTAACGCTAAAGTAAAATTCTCCATTTGTAAAACCAGCATGACAACGAAAGTAACGGCATAGGTGGTTTCAGAATCGTGATCGCAACGCTTAGCGTTAACGTTTGTTGCCCCCGTGCATGCGTCGCCTGCTATGTCGTGTTGCGGGCCACCGTTAAGTGATGAAAATAGACACCTTTACTTGGGCGTACGTAATGAGCCTACGTACGCAGTGAAGTCCACGTGCGCTGTCGTTAACGTATCTCTCGCGTGAATGCGTTCGCATACCAAAAAAAAAAAAAAAGTCTGGCGCGCTAACGTAACGGCACGTATCGTTATGGCTACGTGTCACTCTCGTGAGATTTTAAAATGGCACAGAATGTAAAACCGCAGATACAACGATTTGGTTTGACTTGGATAACAGTGGCCGTTGTCACGGCCGCTACCCCACGGCAACGCGGTAAGAAACACTCGAATGCTGTTTCATTTCCATATCATATGTCTAGGTTGAAGAAACTCATCTCAATATGGTCGATATGGTCGATACGGTAAACTAAGAGTGTTGTTGAGTGCTTCGATTGCAGCCTACGCAATGTAACGTACTGCGTACGTAGCATTGTTGCGCAAGCCCAAATAAAAGGGCGTAAGTGTTCCGATAGTTTCATGACGAACGCCATAACAAGTCCGTTCACCCCTGCCTTTCCGGTGCGTTTGCTGCGAAAAAAAGAAACAAAGAAAAAAAAGAGGCTCACGATTGAAGTCTTAATGAAGGGTTCGCACTTCTCGGCTTTCCAGAGAGGTTTCCCTCGCGCAAGCGGGATTACCGGCGGCGTCTGATTTGCGGCACGCAAAGGCGGTGACCATGGCGTACACTCCAGGCACGTATACCACGCCCGCCGAAAGCCTCCGCGGCAACGTTGAGGGGCGACGCTGCGAGAGCCGTGGAACCCCGCTGTCCGCCTTTGACTTCCCGGCCAACGGGGATTTAGCGGACCTCTCCCAAGTCTTTGATGCCGAACCTCCCCCTTTCGTGCTCTATGCGCCAGCACAAAGACGAACGGACCCCGTTCTCAACGTCGTAATCTCTGGGTCACTTACACCGTCGCCGCACAAGAATAGAAGCCATCGACCTTATATACCCACTTTTTTCCCCCTGCATTCCAACAGGATGGCTTTACTACGTATCTGATGGCAACAAGGGAGCACTCACATATCGTCACTAAATGTGAGACGCCGCCTTAGTCATACATGCATTAGGCTACTGCCAAGAAATGGAAAATAGACGTGCCTGAAAAGTCTGCTTTCGCATAAGGCATAGTATAATTAAAATGCTCCTCAAGATGAAAACGTGCGCCATCTATCAGAGTTACTGGAGTACGCTCTTGACGAAAAACAATGACAGGACGTTCTTTTTGCACTTTCGTGAAAATGCCACTTCGAATAACAGTTCGATAGTTTTGAATGTTCTGCGCTTCCATCCATTCGCAATACAATGAGCATTTTCATATCATCAAAAATAACAAAAGATTTTATTTTTGACCTGTTGAAAATTTCCGACAGTTTCTGGTTTGTATTTGCTTAAGACGTACTGATGGATTAACAGGATATTGATGATAGCGGAATCACTAAGAAGAACACCACGGGGATATTGTATCCTCTTCCTTGTTGACGCGCGCTGCCATGGTGCGCGTGTAAGGAAGTGTGTGGGTGGTACCGCCTGTAGACAACATATCCGCACTTTCGTTTAAAACGTGCCATCCAGGCAACATACGCCTGCACACTTGAGAGTGGTGTGGAAGATAGCCGACTCTCGGCCCCATTACGTGTGAATGTGAGCTCACGTCATTAGCGTGCCTCACATTCCGACGAGAAATTCGATAACGGAGTTTTAGGAGAGCTGGTTCGCCGTGCATGAAAAGGTGACCTTAGTGGCGCTTCTCGACCAGGTACGGCGGGCTTTCGAGGCCACTGGAGCCTTGAACTAGGTGGCCGTAACCCGTGCATCTGCCTCTCCAATTCATACGTCTGCGTGTTTTTTTCTTTCTCTCTTTTTTCAATAGTTAATTTTCATGCATTTTCTCACTTTATTTTCCTTCTTACTTTTCTATTCCCCCTACAGCCTCCCCAGTGCAGGGTAGCAACCGAAAATCATCTTCACATTTTTCTCCCTACCTTTCACTTGAACTTTCTCTTTCTCAAACATTGAATTCAATTCCATTTGCCCTGCAAAGTCCTTTACGTGTAGTACATTGTGGCTCCGAATTGTTTTAGAGAAGCTCCATGACTCAGCGGATTGCACTATGACAACGATCACACGACGACAACGTTGTAATGACAGCGGTGTTACGAGGTATACAGTTCTGAGATAGCACCATAACAGTGTTCATCGTGCCCTTAACGTTCCCTTCGAGATTCGTCTATTACCGAGCAAATAGCCATTGTAGGGGGCTCTGCGAGACCATTCGCCCGTAACTCAATGAATGAGCGAACAGGACGACGAGCCACGCCGCGCATGGTGACCCGTCATTTTGGCGCGATCCTGTCGACAGGTGCAGAGCCAACTTTCCGCGGACTTTCTTGAACCGAGAGAATGGTATCTATGTCTTCCGAAAGCCATATACGAGGAGCCTTACTTATTCCGTTTTCTGGAATAATTGTCTACGAGATGTTATGCTTGAAACTCACCTCAGATGCATCTATCTTCTGGCCGGAGATACATGAACAGCCGGATTTCACCACCGCTGTACTTGGCGCCTATGGTCAGCGCGTGTCCATAGAGGATACCAATGACTACACCTGAAAATGTCGTAGTTGCGTGCATGGATAAGTCTAAACGCAATCGCGATGTGTCATCATTGCCATACACGAGCAAGGTGATATACATGTGCTTCGGTACCCAGCCCTCATGACTAGGTTCGATGATAATTTTCGACTTTGAATTTGTTTAAATGGACACCAAAGAAAAACACTTAGTAGGTTTAAGCCGGGTGAGTGTTTGAAAGCATTGTTGTCCTTAACTTCAGTATTCAGATTTATTATCGTATGAAAAATAGACGCCAACGTTAAATCATACCCGCTGCAGCGATATTATCTTTCCGGTGCCCAACTGCCGACCCATATAGGTCGTGGATCGAACCTCGGCTACGGCTGCAGCATGTTCGGCTGGTGGAAAGTGCTAGAGGCCCGTTTTAGATTTAGATGCTCATTAGATAACCCCAGGTAATTGAAATTTCCGGAGCCCCCCCCCCCCCCCCCCCTTCAACAGCATGTCTAATAATCGTATATATCGTGTTTATATGACATATAACGAAACCCCAGTAATTATTAAGGTGATAGCCTTAGATGCCTACTAAAACGCGAAAATTTACCTGCGTACAATGTCGGCGCCGTTAGCACGAGTGATAGAAAAAATAATGTCACCCAATGACGTCGTGTCACGATGACGTCACAGATGGACAAAAGCTGCATGAGGTCACATTATGTGCATTCACATGATGTAATATTTTTCACGTCATCATCACTTTGTCAATGGTGTGCCGATGGCAGATGCAGTGCAAAACCAAGTAAGGTGCTGAGGGGTGGGTGGCAGGGGGCAGGCTCAATGCATCGATTGTAAAAAAAATGGCACTCGCCGTTATATATATATATATATATATATATATATATATATATATATATATATATATATATATATATATATATATATATATATATATATATATATATATATATATATATATATATATGGCTTCCCACTGCAGCGTGCCTTTAGTTTTCCTGCTTTTCGGGGCAAAAGGTGCTAAGTAAACAATTCTTTATGGCAACGTAAACTGTGCCACGAATTATCCAAAGATGCTTGGTTTAACGAAAATACAAAGTCCTCCCTCTTATATCAAATAGATCGGTCTCTCCGATTTTCACCTAATCAAAAGATTGATAGACCATTCGACTCTCTATTGCACCGTCTACGATTAGGTGTTTCATACACACCTCACTTTTTATGCCACGTAAAAAGAAGAACGTCCCCGCACTGCGATCATATCGATGCGCCAGAGGAGCATATATTCTTTTAGAATGCCCGCAATACGATCAACAACGCGCTGAACTGAGGGATCGCTTGAACCGACTTGACAGACGACCATTCATGATTACCAAAGTACTTGGACCATGGCCACATTGGGATAATCAAAGGCGAGCAGTGAGCGCCCTCCGCAATTTTTTAATGAACACAAATCTAATGAACTGTGGTAGTTCATATCATACCTTGCCGCTATCTGTACGGAATATATCCGTAGTGTGAGCCCGATATATTAACTGGACTATTAACATACATACTGGACTTATTCATGTATTATATGCCCTATAATGTACATAGCATTGTACATGTTGCATTTGATTAGTTTTTTTTCTATTTTATTCTTAATTTTGCTTTAATGTGTGTTTCTATTGTACATCTGTTATGATGTTGGGACAGCCGGCTCTCTTGTATGCTACCTTCCCATGTTCCGCCAAATACAAATAAAAAAAGGTTCTGTGCCGCAGTATAGTATAGTAAAGGAAACCTGCATGTCCATAGCCCTACACAATAAAGAGAGACGGGACAGGTAACACCACCATTTGTAGAACTTTTGGAAGTTTTGGGTACGATTGAGCAAAAATGTTGAGAGCAGTTGACACCTCTTTACATGATTAGGGGGTCGGGGTGAGGCGCCTCTTCCTTTCGCACGACCTGCGACGGTGGTCTAGTGGCTAAGTCACTCGGCTGCTGACCCGCAGGTCGCGGGATCGGATTCCGGTCGTGGCGGCTGCATGTTCGATGCAGGCGAAAGTGCTTGAGACCCATGTGTTTATATTTAGAAGGTCGTTAAGGAACCCCAGCGGGTCAAAATTTCTGAATCCCTTCAATACGGCGCCTCATAATCAAATGGTTATTTTGGGACGTTAAACCCCATCAATTATTACAATTGTCTTCTTTTCGCACGCATATGGGGACAATATTTGTTGGCGGCCGAACACAGTTCTCGAAAGGCCCACCCTTTTGTTTCCTTTGTTGGCACCCCGAAAGAGGCGACCTCTTGATCGCGCAAGTTAAACCCTGAAACAGCGGTTCACAGAAACGCCGCGTCGCCGTCAATCGGCTGTGATCGGAGCAGTCGTAACTGAAATATGCGCCGATGCACAATGCGTGGCGGTGTGAATATAATGTTTTATGGAGTAGCCAGAAACACCTATTCCTGGTGAATGGTTGCAACGTGGGTGGGGCGAATCGTTATAAGTCACCCAGAAACGCGTGCTTTCACGAAGAACATTGGCACTTTAAGCGACCTCCCAGTGTAGTTGGCATAATGTGGAAGAAACGCGTTGGAAACATCTCCGCGATGGATGAAGCAATGAATTGTATGAGAAAGCTTGGAAGTGTAACGAAATATATCAAGGAAGTGCTTTGGTGTCTTGCAGATGAAGCTAAGCATAGCATTTTGTTTACGACTGTGTTATTGGGAGATAGTACTTATGCGGTAACTAGTTCCATACTCACACATTTCTAATAAGGATTTGGGTGTGAATTTCTCTCTTTCTCTCCCTCTGCTTTTTTCGAGAAGTCCGAGACGCAGGCGGCGAACTTTCGGACGAACGCACGAAATGGGATATTGGAACAGCTCGCCGCCAAAACTTTCGGCACGTCGCCTCGAATTCGAGCGCGCACGAACGCATGCAAATGAGCGTGCGCCAAAGCGTACTGTGTGGGCCGTCTTCGCAGCGCCCTTCAAGTTTCAAAGCATGCGGGACGAATCTGTGGTTCTCTTTCACACGCGCGCGCAGACCACCACGCCGCAGACTGTGTGCATGAAACGGCGCTCGATGAGCGACCACTCGCGAACGCCATATGTGCCGGCGGCCCGCTTATCCGTAGTCGGTTGGTGCCGGCCCGCTTGGAATTTGGCATGGGCACGCCTCGACAGAGCCAGGCGGCTCTGGAACCGAGTATGTATACGGCGCTGTGCACTGTTCCGTCTTCTTCGCTGTATAACTTCCTTCTAGGACGACGAGCGTTGTCTGTGCGCTTCTTAAACACGTCGATCCTATTGGTGTTTCCAAGAATGTCTCTAACGAGACAAGCAATTTCAGCGCGGGTGTCAAGCATGAGGTTCAATACCAGTTGACATACTTTTACTTACTTAATCAGTGATATCAGTTGTTCGTTAAGAAGAGATCTTATCGCTGTCCTAATGTTGCATCGTGTCGAGCGTGCATTCGCGTTAATCTTTCCGCCACCGTGTAGGCGTTATCATCTGATTAAAAGGAAGCACATAGGTGCTTAAAAAGAAGCCGCTTGCGACGAGCTGAGAGGCAAGTCGCATCTTTTGATAAGGTGTACAGTGCATGAGCTACACCGATATTCTGTAACGCAAAGGTGGATGGTCGATGAACTTGAGCGGTCTTAGCCTTATCCATTCGCTTAACACGACTATGCGGTCAAAGCCATCTCAGTCAGTCAATTGTATTAGCCCCCCCACCCCTCTTTCTAAGAGTAAAGTTTAGTGCAGCTCACAAGGTTGCGCAGTACCTCCAGCATTTGCCCATCTTTGACCAAGCGACAGCGTCGTGTAATGTCTTCGTGCTAAGCCATCTCGTGACGTGATGATGACGTCAAGCGCCGACGCCGGCGTTAACTTTTCGGGTTCACTGAGGCATCTAATGCTTTCGCCTGAATAAATGTGACAAAGCGAGTGTCATGGCTTAAGAAACAAGTATGGGATTTTGCTACAATAGGCGGGAATGGTCGTTTCTACGCCATTTTAAAACACAGGCTGTTTTTTTTTTTTGCGGCGGCTGCATTTCCGATGGAGGCGGAAATGTTGTAGGCCCGTGTGCTCAGATTTGGGTGCACGTTAAAGAACCCCAGGTGGTCTAAATTTTCGGAGCCCTCCACTACGGCGTCTCTCATAATCATATAGTGGTTTTGGGACGTTAAACCCCACATATCAATCAATCAATTCTTTTTCTTTTTTTATTTCAACTCACGTGACGTATAGCTGGGCGCAAGCTGGCGACTGCATTGTTGCAGGTGCGCAGATGATAAACGTATCGCAGACGGAGTACAATGCGACTTGGATGCGCGTATATGCGGAAGGCTGCTGATAGATACGCATATAAGAATCGTGGACGCCAACTGCTGGCGTCGTCGTGAGAGAGCGTGCGCTAGGCACCGGCTGCGTAGCATCCCGCATGACAACTCATCGCTCGCCGACGCACCCTCACAACCGGCCAAGCTCGACGGCACCAACCGTCGACGCCTGAAACTCGCTTTGCATATCCGCATTGGTGCGTGCTGAGAAGACTTCTGGTTGGCGCGGCACGATCTTCATTCTTCTGCTGCCAAAGCTGACACCAGTTTGCGCGAATACTCTTGAAAAGCAGTTTCAACGCTGTGCCTCGCGCTTTTGTATACGGTGTGATTGCGTGTAACTTTAGCGAGCGTATAAGGTTTCTTTCCATGCGCAGCGCAGGATGACGGAAAGAACAGTGCGTTGACATTCACTCTATGGAGCATGCTGGGTGCCTCCGTGCGTATTATTTTCTGGTTATCTGGCCAGTTTGAATTTGCCATTAACATCGTAAGCATTATTGTTAAGGCGTGACTCTTAATGCAGTGAAGCGTTGAGCTAAATGCCAAACTAGATTATCTTCAATAGAGATATAATTAACCTGAAATGTCGCCCCGCCGTGGTGGTCTAGTTGCTAAGGTACTCGGCTGCTGACCCGCAGGTCGCGGGATCGAATCCCGGCTGCGACAGCTGATTTGTTGTAGGCCCGTGTGCTCAGATTTGGGTGCACGTAAAAGAAACCCAGGTGGTCGAAATTTCAGAAGCCCTCCACTACGGCATCTCTCATAATCATATGGTGGTGTCTAGTGGCTAAGGTACTCGGCTGCTGACCCGCAGGTCGCGGGATCGAATCCCGACTGCGACAGCTGATTTGTTGTAGGCCCGTGTGCTCAAACTTGGGTGCACGTAAAAGAAACCCAGATGGTCGAAATTTCAGAAGCCCTGCACTACGGCATCTCTCATAATCATATGGTGGTGTCTAGTGGCTAAGGTACTCGGCTGCTGACCCGCAGGTCGCGGGATCGAATCCCGGCTGCGACAGCTGATTTGTTGTAGGCCCGTGTGCTCAGATTTGGGTGCACGTAAAAGAAACCCAGGTGGTCGAAATTTCAGAAGCCCTCCACTACGGCATCTCTCATAATCATATGGTGGTTTTGGGACGTTAAACCCCACAAATCATTCAATCAACCTCAAATGTCTATGTTTGAGGCAGACAGTAAATCACTTGAACAATCTAAGCAGCTGAAAACACTCGGGGGAAAAGAAAAGGGTTGCGTACTATTCGAGATAGACACGAGCGATAAGGTCTTGCCGCACTTCGTGCCTTTCCACTAATCTCCTATTTCTCTTTCTCTCTCTTTCTTCATTTTTATTCCCCCTTGTTTTCTCGGAAAAAGAATAGCTGATCGGTATTAACACTATTTTACTCTACGTATTTGCTCTTTTTCTCCCACCTCTAGTCTTCACACTTGTAACAATAACAAATTTAGAAATCCGTACTGTATCGTCACATTGAAGTGACTGTATTAGTCCGTAGATACAGAGACGAGGTGACTTCAAAGTAAATAAACTTTATAAAAGATCTCCTGACAAAAAGTCACAGTTTCGCTGCTAGGGTGAGTCAAGGAATGCGATAACGAGCGAATATAATGTCACACGAAGAACGGAAAGTGCTTGCAGCGCGCCACTGAAGCACAAGGAGGTACGTATATGAAAGGACACACGGCTAGACACAGCACAAGAGTGAACTGTCGCAGTTGTTACACTTTCGTGTTTGAGGAGGAACCCGCTGCAAGTGTCAACAATATAGAACCCGACGCTATTAGATATTTTTTTGCTTTTTTGTAAACTGTGGCGGACGCGTCTCCTGCCACGCAGTGGCATCTGAAGCAAGTAGTGCCCAGTGGTGTTTTTTTTTTTCAAGTCACAAGAGGGCGCAGAAAGGTACCACTTTTTCGTACAAGTTTCAAGGGCAGTTTTCATTCTGGCTGAATTTGTAGGAGCATTGCGTACTAGAAAACATCCTCAAGCTCCTCTGACATCTGCGTACAACCAGCTGTAAATGGTGCATATAAATAGCTCACCATTATAACACTGGCGCAGACATTGCGCCTGGTTGGGTTGTCTGTGGAACTTTCCGATGGAGGCGGAAATGTTGTAGGCCCGTGTACTCAGATTTGGGTGCACGTTAAAAAACCCCAGGTGGTCGAAATCTCCGGAGCCCTCCACTACGGCGTCTCTCATAATCATATATATAGTGGTTTTGGGACGTTAAACGCCACAAATCAATCAATCTGTGGAACCAGGGGTGTCGCTGGTTCGAGTCCTGATTGGCTGCTTCGACATTTTAAACACACACACACACACACACACACACACACACACACACACACGCACACACACACACACACACACACACGCACACGCACACGCACACGCACACACACACACACACACACACACACACACACACACACACACACACACACACACACACACACACACACACACACACACACACACACACACACACACACACACACACACACACACACACACACACACACACACACACACACACACACACACACACACACACACACACACACACACACACACACACACACACACACACACACACACACACACACACACACACACACACACACACACACACACACACACACACACACACACACACACACACACACACACACACACACACACACACACACACACACACACACACACACACACACACACACACACACACACACACACACACACACACACACACACACACACACACACACACACACACACACACACACACACACACACACACACACACACACACACACACACACACACACACACACACACACACACACACACACACACACACACACACACACACACACACACACACACACACACACACACACACACACACACACACACACACACACACACACACACACACACACACACACACACACACACACACACACACACACACGAAACCCTTGATATGATGGTGACGACGAAAATCCGTCATGAGTGTCAAATGCTATCGCAATAAACGCAATAAACAGACTGATTCGGTGGCAGTAAAGCGGCGTGTGTAATCAAGCATCGACCGAAAGAATATCCGCGCTCTCACCGATGCACTGTTTCTATAACCACGACGCCAAGCTCACTCAGTCATTAATGTGGTCCCACAGTTTATCAACAGCATGTTCAGCGCATGAGGGACGGATCGACGTGCTAATGGCATGACGCTGTAGATAAGTTCAGAACGGGGCTGCGCTCAGAAGTGGCCAGCAATATAAACGCCCTTACTCCCGAATATAATGTGCCGAATATGAAAGACGCATACCAAAAAACGTAGACGTCAGACCGGTGTGCCCGAAGTGAAACACACAAAGCGAGAAAGGAAAAATGTTGCTGGCTTTTGCTTCTGGTCGACACGTTGCTTATGCCAGGAGTCAAATTCACAGATTTTCTGTTTCGTGTGTTTTCCCATTGGTCGGCCGGCTTCGTTTATGTTATATACCACCTCGTGATTGTATGAACTGTTCTCCCGTGAAAATTTTCTAGCTTAAGGCGTGCTTTTAAATAAGGACCCAGATCCGAAACGCTGACGTTGAGCAGATGCAGTGGCTTCTGAAAGTTTTGGTCGTCGTCTAGCTGTCTGCTCCTACTTGCCGCCCCTACTTGGAATCTTTACTACTTACAGCAGAGTTTAAAAATGTTAATGTTACGCGTAAATTTATCTTAACTCATTAGTTGAAGCTTGTCTCTACGATGGTATCTTTTTTAGATGTTTTGGGCCTGCGGTGGTTTGACTGTGGTTAAGATGATAAAATTACGAATACTTGATCAGGGATGATACATATCTTCTATATAATTCATTGAGAAGGCGAATACGCTCTTTTAAATAGTAAGAAGATCGGCTGGCTTTATTACGGGTTGGATGTGTGTTACTTTGACAACTGCAGGCTTCATAGCGAACATTGCAGTTTTTACTGCTGTTCAAAAGCGTGGCTCATAGATATACACATGGACATGGCTAGTCAGCTATGAATAAATACTCCCATACAACATTGCATGTTGAAACAACCACAGAATTTCTTCTGAGGATTATTTAATAGAGATATAGTTGGACAAGCCATCGCATATGCATTCCCAGAGATGCAATATGTATATATCAGACAACTGAACCTAAGCTAAACGACGTCGTAGCCCACAGTCTTCGTATTTGTCTGGGTTTACCACGCTCAATTCAGTGACCTCGTAATCGCAGAAGAAAAAAAAAAGCACTAATTCCATTTATTCGCATTTAAGAACTCTGCCGCCACTTACTGCGCTTATCGCAGACATCATGCCCGTTCACATAGTAAAAAACTCATTCAAAGAAACGGGCAAATTGGTGACACCTTGCGAGCTTATGAGACGAAACTTCAACAAGAACATTATAACTTGTGCCCAGATATGAGCTTTCCTCCTGGCAGCTCGTATCGTCTGCAGTCACTTTTCACATCAAAGGAATAGAGAAAAAGTCTGCAATACAATACTTTGAAGCACAATTTTTAACGCTTGCGCAAGTATGCAGTTATCGAGACCATTACACGTGTATTTTTAGGGACAGAAATATGATGAATGAAAGCTTGACTGCACCTTTTCACATACCGGAATATAAAATAGAACAGGATCTCCGACTTTATCAAAAGACGTCAACTAGAGTAGCAGAGCTTGTTGCAATATTACAAGTCTCAAAATTCTTTGCTTAAATCAAGCAAAGGGACAACTGGTTAATATATTCTGACTCAAGAAGAGCACTACAAATTATTGAGGATTTTTTTTTCACGTAGCTGGTAGCATAGTATACGAAATACTAAAAATTAGTGCGGGCGTTTGTTATTTACATCATCTCTGCTTGATTATAATCACTATCATCCGCTTGTCTCTTTGTCTTCATCGCCACTGTGGGTCATTATCATCGTCATCGTCTGTGTGCCGGCTCTGCCCATTCGTTTTGCGGGAGGATGAGTTGGGTGAAGCGTCCGCCAGCCAATTCGTGCTGTTGTCCCTCCGTTCGTTCTTGTTTGCGTCCATCCGCATGGCCATTCGTGCGTCTATCCATGCGTCTGTCCGTCTGTCCGTGCGTCCGTGCCCCGCCGCGGTGGTCTAGTGGCTAAGGTACTCGGCTGCCGACCCGCAAGTCGCGGGTTCGAATCCCGGCTGCGGCGGCTGCATTTCCGATGGAGGAGGAAATGTTGTAGGCCCGTGTACTCAGATTTGGGTGCACGTTAAAGAACCCCAGGTGGTCTAAATTTCCGGAGCCCTCCACTACGGCGTCTCTCATAATCATATGGTGGTTTTGGGACGTTAAACCCCACAAATCAATGCCCGTGCGTCCGTCCATGAGTCCGTCCATCCGTCTGTCAGTCCTTTCGTAGGTGCGTTCATCCATCCGTACGTCCACGCATCCGTTCATCCATCCGTCCGTCTGCTAGTCTGTCTGCCGTCCGTCCGTGCGTCCATCTAGTGAACCCTCCAAGTACCGCCATCTCCCATCTCGCATCCCTTGTGACACACACCAGTTTTAGAGCGAGTATGTGCCACTGGTGGCTACCTACTACTACATACATCGGAGGATGTTCATCCCCACGCCTCAAGGAGCTTCACCCCTAAAAAACAATCATGGTCCTTCTTGTTGCGGGTCACGGGATCTGTTTTGAGTGGCTTCTGAGTCACGTACGAGTGATGGGAAATGAAAATGTGGACAAGTTAGCCTCAGCAGCGGACAGAAATTGCAATTGACACCAGCGGCTGCTTTCTTTCCAGAAAGCAAGAATATTCTTTCCAGACTGCGCCACAACCTATGCATGGACACTTGGCTTAATTAACATTCAAAGTATTTTGCTCTTGTATCACATAGATCCGTTTCTCCGATTTACACCCAATCAAAATATCGATCAAACATTTGACCAATCCCCACTCCTGGCATGGTGGCATGGTGTGCGGTGGTTTGTGGCTTGGTGTGAGGTAGGTCGGCCCTTGCCTTAGATAATTTGCACTTTGTACCAGTCGGTATACTGAACCGGGCTATAGTCCAGTGAATTCCAGGACATGTTTGTTGGAAGGAGGCGACAGGCCACCACTTGCTGCTTGTTAAGTGTGTGGCGCTTGGGAGGACATCAAACCATTTCCAATCGATAATGGTTTGTAATTTATTTGTAGGAAACCAAGTGACCTTCTCTCGCTCCTGGGGAGAGGGGTTGTGCGTAGAGTCGAGTACTCCACGGAGTCGAGAGGCTGTTGGGGCACATAATTGATTTCCTTCTCTTTGTGAGAGGGGCATTAAAAATGATCTCGGAGGGAGCGATGAATGGCTGGACTTAGGGACGAGAAAATGGGTGCCTCAAACTTTGCAAAAAAGAAACATGTGGTGTGAGTAATTGATTCCCGTCACTCCGCTGCGAAGGTGACAGATTACAACACTAATTGCTTAGAAGACAAAGTATAGTTTATATTCTTTATTTTATTCTGTTTTGTCGAAATTCATACGTCGCCCTAAACTTTTTCACTGATGCCTTTCCTTTTATTTTTCTCTGTGGAATCCATAATTAGGGGAGATGCGACGGTTTTCGCAAAAAGATGCCTAATAGGGCAACAATGATACTGGTGTCTTACGATTAAGCTGAAAAACACCTTGGATGGCGACATTCACGGAAAAATTTTATGCCATCTACATGAGTTCCAGCAGCAGGGCGTCCTTATTTGAAGTGAACAGCAACAGACAAGACAAAACGCACTATTGAAGGCTAGACAATATGTGTATACCTCGACTATTTTGTCTCCTTTTTTCACAGTTTCAAGTGTGTCTTTCGATTAAAGCTTCCAATGCTCACTTCTTTTCTCACGTGTAAGCCATAACAGTTTATGGCCGAGTCTTTGATGGCCATAACAAACTTGGCCATAACTTTTATAGGATCTCGTTCTCTAGCAGAAAAGTACACCAGTCTCTGCCTCATTGAATGCCTAAGAAAACGCAACAATAGCGTTGAGTGCGGAACTGACGGGCATTTTGTCACTCACAGAAATAAGTGCGCCTGGACTTCAAACCTTTTTGGTGCACCATTATACCGCGACTAATCGCAACCACTGCAGGAAAACCTATTAACAAGGTGAAATGTCGAGAGCTTGTAGAAAGTTTGGAAATGGGCGAGACAACAGAGGCAAAGAGCGTTGTGCTCCTTGCTTCTATTGGCTCGATCCTTTTCAAGTCTTCTATGCACTCTTACCATTTCGAAATGAATTAATGCCAACCTGCGCAAGCATCCACTCTTTCAAGTGAGGTGAGGTCGTTATGTAAAGAATTCGAAAAGAGAAATGCTACCGTAAGGCCTCCTTTACGTTGACAGAAAAAATATATATATATATATATATATATATATATATATATATATATATATATATATATATATATATATATATATATATATATATATATATATATATATATATATATATATATATATATATATATATATATATATAAACAATGAAGTGCTGACATAGGACCCGGAAGTAAAAGTTCAAAAAAAATCAAGCACGTAGGAAAAATTGTTTTGTAAAGGACTGACGTTTCGGCCGCGGGACCGGCCTCCGACGAAGGCCGGTCCCGCGGCCGAAACGTCAGTCCTTTACAAAACAATTTTTCCTACGTGCTTGATTTTTTTAACTATATATATATATATATATATATATATATATATATATATATATATATATATATATATATATATATATATATATATATATATATATATATATATATATATATAGGTGACGACTGAATGTACAGACAGAAACAACCTCAAAGTTGGCCGGTCTTCACTTTTCGTCCCCGTCTTCTAAAGCACATTTCCACTCATGTTCATCCAACATTAGGCAGGTCAACAACGCATATATACGTGTAATAACTCGGATCGCGACGACCCGCTTAACTTTGTGTGAGCCGTTCCTTCATATATTCTATCCGCAGACGATTGAACGAACTTGAACTAATTCGTGTTAACATCATACATCCTACGCGAATACGTCATATACCATTGCTAATAAAACTGCCTTGAAATGCATACCTCACGAACAAGCAAGCCGATGACGACGGATGGCCACTGCTACAGTTTTTATAAATAACAAACCTTGCACGAAAGGGCCTTTAGCCTTAATCGGTGTTCTCTGTGATGTGATCGTGTGTTTGTGCTTTTTCTTTTAACATCATTTGATACAATAATTCCCTGCCTCCAGCAGTGAGATAGTGAACTATATTTCTTGCACAAGTTATGTTCCCTCCTTTCTTCCTCCATCACTATTTCGTTTCGTTTTGAAGTTTATAAGACCAGGTGGTCGGTAAACCAGACCATTTAGGGCTAAGGAACAGGCACCGTACATGTACTGTCAGCGCTGTTTGACCCGTATGCATAGACACATAGAAACATATTTCGATTAGGCGCGCCTCAGGGCTCGATTGTAAACTTGCACAGATTAAACATGCTTGTGAGGTACCCGAAGAATTTGAATGCCTGCGTTTGGGAAGAACAATTCAATCTCCACTTTAGAAATACTTGAAGTGAGTGCAAGTTCTGTATAACTAAGACTATAAAAAATGGAGATTGAACCCGACTGAGCATTCTACGAAGAAAAGCATTTCCGGAGGCTGACTTGCTGAAGCGTAGGAGCCAAGTAAATAACAGCGTGTCAGAAGGTAAAAAAACCCTGCGGGGAACACTTCGCTTCGCGTAGCGTCTGCCTGTGGGAAGGTGATCAGGGCCAGTTTTGTAATGCCATTTATTGGTTGAGTCATTAGATGTAGAGACATTATTTTTGTGAATAGAGCAAGGCACTTTTCGGTTTAGAGGCCAGTGATGTCTTCAGTACCACGACAGAGTACTGAGCGGACATTTTATTGATGTCCATATTCAACAGTTGCTTTGAAAATGCCATTCTTCAGCGGTCTTAATTGCTCAACTTTATTTGCAGAGGACCCAACCTCACTATACCACGTGCTTCCTTCGGTGCAGAGGGGAATAGATGATGATATTCACTTATGGAAAGAATTCTCGGCGGTTACTTTAGCAAGGAAAACAAGCTTCACATTGTGGCTTCAAAGTTTGCGTTATTATTGTTTTGTTTTATTGTAAAATCACAATAGAGCATAGCAATGGGAGTTTTATAGTTTCATTGAATATGACCGATTTGTGGATGATTGAGTGATGGACGTCTGGTGATTTAATAAATTAAATTACGAAATTCGTTTAGCATAAACTGTATTATGAGATATAGAACTCAACTTCAGTGATAGATAACACGCAAATAATAGACTGCATATTCATCAATTTAGGAAAGCATTTGATGTAGTTACACACGATCTTATCTTAAAACTACAATAGTACAAGTTAGAGGACAGTGTTGTCACATGGGTTGGCGAGTATCTTCTTGCAAGGTGGCACTCTGTCGTGCTCAATATTTTCCCTTTTGTATATGCTCCAGTAACTTCGGGTGTTCCGCAGGGATCAGTTTTCGGTGGCCATTTGTTTTTGATTTTTATTAAAAATATTCTAAATGAAGTCAGATCTTCATTTAGTATGTTTGCGGATGACTGTGTGATTTATAGTGTTAGACACAAAGAATGTGATATTACTTTACCGCAGGCTGATTAGACACTATAGGTTCATGGTGTGATAAATGGGAAATGTCCTTAAATCTGCAAAGGTGTGTTCACGTCAGCTTTTCAAGGAAACGCATGTTTCAATCTTGCACTTGTACGCTGAATAATATGACCTTAAAGAAAGCTGGAGAATATAAATATCTAGGTATTTTTATAACGTCTAATTTAAGGTGGAATAGACACATTCGGCATTTAAGAACAAAACAATAAGTGCGCTGACTTGTTTTCCTGTAATTTCACTCAGTTACCACTGAAATTGAAAGAGCAACTGTATTTCACGTACGTTCGCAGCATACTTGATTATAGTTGTGTTTGTTTGGATCCGCACACAGTTGATCTCACGGAGCAACTTGAAAGGGTACAAAATAAAGACGATTTGGTTTGTACTCAGCAGTACAAAACAATAAGCACGACGGAAAGCAGACGTAAGTTATCATGGCAGGTTTTGCAAGATTGGCGGAAAAGCCCTAAACTGAAATTTTGTCATGCTGTATACCATTCTGAAACCGGCATTGAGAGAGAAAAGTAGACTAAGTAACCCATCACATATCGCCTACTTATTTTGCCACTTAGAAAGTTCGGAGTACTGAGAAACTTGCAGGCAAGACCTACCAACTGTGTTTTCACGCTGGGAATGCCAGCTTATCGAGCCACGCTAAATATGTCACTTTACAATGAGAATGTGAGTGCAGTAACTTGTCATGGCATCACTAATCACTCATTTTTAACAGCGAATCTGTTATAGCTTTTCGTTGCGCCTGTTTGTGTGAAGGGAAATTATCATAGTCATGAGCAGGCACGCGCTTGCTCTAGCCTCTTCTTTGTCTTCCGCTTCACTTCCCAATGCGGGCGTCCATTTGTCTGTCGTGGGATGCAATAACTTGGATGGGTGAGTTCGGAAGGTATATACAGAGACAAATAGAGAGAACGAAATGGAAGAAGAACATAAGAAAGATAGACAGACAGAGAAAAAACTACCCAGAGAGAGATAGGAAGAAACATGCACGAAAAAGGGTGAAGCATAGCATGTTACAGTATGGTAGAGTATAGCAAGGGGTAGACATGTACAGTATTCAATACTGTATACAATACTATTGTAAATAAAACAATAGGAAATGGAATCGAGGGAAGGAGAAGGGAAGAGGGTAAAGCATGGGATGGTAATGTAGTCGAGAATTTGGCACACACACGCCTGGCCGGGGAAAGACATAAACAAAATTAAAACAGCGACGACAAAGGTAAACATATATTAAACAAAACGTTTGTGCGCACTTCTTATTGCGAACAAGGCTCCCGTATGGGTGCCGAACCGTGGAAGAGAAAGAAGGGCGGAACTTGTTTGTTAACATTTACCATAGCTTCACCTTTTTTTTGTTAGCGTAATATTAGAGAAAAAATATCACGGTGATCTACTGAAAAATTCAGTTATCTTTAGCACCGTCAGAAATACTTCACGAAGGTAGAAATGTTTGCTTAGGTGCCTAATTTACGCTTTGTTTGCTTCCTATTAGAAGCTATACTGTATAAAATTGACCCGACAGTGTCAGCGGTAACCTTCAACTTTTGATGTACTCCATGGAGCAACGTACTTGTCATTGCCGACAGCTACTGCTGTTGTAGCGGAATAGCAGGGAGGCAGACTTTTTCTAGTGAGACGACGACAGAGAAAAAAACACGTCCTTTCAGTTTGAACGCATCACGAAGACTGGTTTATTCGTTCGCTATGTACCGCTGTCGTAGAGAGGGGAAGAAAAAAAGGAAAAGCAAACAGAGAAGCACAAGTATTGTCAAAGAGTTTCCTCCGCACCCCGCACGTGCGACGGTCTTCAAGGACAGATGGACAAAACGCTTTCCGCGTGTTCGAGAAGGGTCATTGTGGCCCTCACCCCCTTTTCCCTTCACGGCTGGGCTTGTAGGTAAAAACAGATGTCAAGGACGCCCTTCGCTCCTTTCGCATTGCCCGTCACGCGAACCACCCGAAAACGAGTCCCTCCGAGTTGCCCCTCCTCCCCCTCTTCGCCGCGGAGTCTTTCAATTAACGCTCCCCCGAAGCGGGGGCTGCTTCCCAGTATGCGACAAATACAACAACCTCCCCCGGATGAGCGAACTCTTGAGCTCATTGTCGGTCGACTTCTAGCGGATAAAGCAGCTGTATTGGTCGTTTCACCACCGTTCCCCCGCTTAGTTTCAAACTGCAGGCCCGCACCCTGCCGTCCCTGCCCTTGAACGTTTCCTTGATTCTGGCGATCTTCCACATGTGTCGTTGGAGATGATCTTCCTTTAAAAGAACTAAATCGTCTATCTTTAGGTCACTCGATGTCGTTGGCCGGGACAGATGCGCCGATCGAAGCTCCAATAAGTACTCTCTCCGCCACCGTCTCCAGAATCCTTCAGCCATGGCAGACCGGTACTTCCAGCGTCGTGAGATATGCGCGTCACCGCCCGGAATTTCGGCTGGCAGGTGGTGTGGAGGAAGGGTTGTCAGCTTTCTTCCGACGAGGAAGTGCGCCGGCGACAGTGGTTCTGGCTCTTGAGCATCATCGTAGGTGAAAGTCAATGGGCGTGAGTTTATTACGGCCTCGACTTCGTACAAGACAGTTGTGAGTTCTTCAAAGCTTAAACTGCTCCGACCTAACACCTTGCGCAACGCTACCTTCACCGATCGCACCAACCGTTCCCAGAATCCGCCCCACCAAGCTGCCCTTTCAACAATAAACTTCCACCTGATCTGGTTTCCGGCGAAGTATGACTGCATTTCCTCTGATTTTAGTAGCGTGAACATTGCATTCAGATCTTTTGCTGCTCTCTTGAAGGTTAGCGCGTTGTCCGAATAAATAGTCGAGCAGATTCCCCTGCGAGCCACGAAGCGCTTGAAAGCCAGGAGAAAGGCTGTAGTCGACATGTCGCTAACGAGCTCAAGATGGACGGCACGTGTCACAGCGCAGGTTAAAATTGCGATGTAACATTTTCGGGCACCGCGCGACTCTTGACAAATCAAAGGTCCTGCGAAATCGATGCCGACAGTGTCGAACGGATTTCCTTCTGTTACTCTGTCAGCTGGAAGTGGTGCCACTGGTTCCGTGGCTTGAGGGCAACTTTGTTTGCGACAGATGAGGCACTGCTTGATAACCTTTTTTACGGCCTGGCGCCCTCGGATGATCGAATACGACTCTCGCAATGACGCCAAGGTGTCGCGCACCCCTGAGTGTAGCATTCTCACGTGCTCTTTCCTTATGAGCAGTAGCGTGAAGGGATGAGTGCTAGGTAGAATGATGGGATGTTTAGTCTCTTCGTGGTTGTCGGTGAATTGCAAGCGTCCACC
The DNA here is from genome assembly GCF_043290135.1 of Rhipicephalus microplus. Lineage (NCBI taxonomy): Eukaryota > Metazoa > Arthropoda > Arachnida > Ixodida > Ixodidae > Rhipicephalus > Rhipicephalus microplus. The sequence continues at coordinate 373,002,265 of NC_134710.1, read as the reverse complement.
AACTCGCATGAGACCTTCCCCGTCAAGGTACGGACTGAGTGGCAGAACAGGAGAGCCTTTGTGCAGTGGTCTTTGGGCTTTCAAGTTGGAAATGTCGTCACTGAATGCTTCTCCTTGAGTTGTTGTCAACCAGTACCTCTCAGCATCGATCACCTCTTCAGCTCGTAGCGGACCACCTTTCCTTTCTTTCCCGCGGCGGCAATTGTTGACAAAGCGGCGGACCCACGCAGTTAAGCGCACGACTCTGCTGCATGAGCTGAACTCCTCTACTTTCAGCACTGCCTCGAACGGCGATGATATTACGGGCATCACCGTCACTTTTCGCTCTTCCAGGTGACATTCTACTGCCCCTGGGCTCTGCTCACCGGTCGTTGGCCAATGCGTCTTATCCTTGTGAAGCCAGTGTGGTCCTCTCCACCACAATTCGCTTTCTAACAAGGCTGATGGGAGGATACCGCGAGTGATTAGGTCAGCGGGGTTGTCTAGTCCTGGGCAGTGCCTCCAATCCTCGGGATCAGTCAGCGCCTGAACCTCTGATACTCGGTTTGCCACGAAGGGCTTCCATCTGGCAGCGTTTCCTTTAATCCAGTGCATAGCCACTGTGGAATCGGTCCAAAGGATGGCAGCAGCATTCTGGAGGTTCAAGGCCTTGGCAACGTAGTGGCACAGTCGAGCACCAATGAGGGCCCCCATCAGCTCTAGTCGGGGTAACGAGAGGCGCTTCAAAGGGGCAACTCTTGATTTGGCCATAATTAGGCTTATATTGATTATTCCTTGAGCAGACTTGCATGCAATGTATCCGACAGCACCGTAGGCCTTTGGGCTGGCATCGCAGAAAATGTGCAACACCTTCTCTGTCTTTTCATCTCGGAAATCCCTTGCGATGATCCTCGGAATGGACACCGCCTTGATGCATTGAAGCTCTTCACACCAGCGCCTCCACTCCGCTTGCATCAATTCTGGCAAGGGGTCGTCCCAACCCGCTCCCAACTCCCACAACCTTTGGAACATTGTCTTTACGTACAGTGTTGTAGGAGCGATAAACCCAAAGGGGTCGAAAATTCTGGCTGAGACTTGCAATACGAATCTCTTGCTGTCGGCTCTGGTGGTGAGGAATTCAAGAAGTGAGGTCAGATTGTACTCGAAGTTATCTGTATGAGCATTCCAACCTACTCCCAATACCTTGGTGGCTGCAGGAAGTTCGGCATTTGCATTCCTCTTCGCCACGTTCCCATCCTCTATGAAGTTGACTAAATCGTGGTCGTTAGACATCCACTTGTGGAGCCGCATTCCTGCTTGAGATAATATATCGCTTGATTCCTGGCATAGCACTTTACCCTGTTCGAGGGTGTCGACCCCTGTCACAAGGTCGTCAACATAGAGATGGCTGCGCAGGATGTTCGCAGTCTCAGCATACTGCTCTGGGAGTCCTTCAAGATGGTGTCGTAATGTTGCGGCTAATAGGAATGGGCTGGATGTAACACCGAACGGAACGCGCGTCATCCGGTAGGCCGCCACCGCTGGAAGTTCTTCACCTTTCTTCGGAGTGGCAGCATACCAGAGAAACCGCACAGCGTTCCGGTCACCCTCTGACAGAGATATTTGAAGGAATGCCTTTTCAATATCCGCGACGATGCCGATGTTGTAAGTGCGGAAGTTGATCAACAAATCAATGAGCTCTGGATTAAGTTTTGGACCACTTTCCAAAACATCATTCAGTGAGAGGCGATCTTTGGCACTTGATGATGCGTCGAACACCACCCTCACTTTTGTTGTCAGGCTTTCTTGTCGAACAACTGCTTGATGTGGCATGTAATACACCGGACCTTCCGAAGCGCTGCAATGCTTGTTGGCTGGCTCTGCATAGCCCTTTTCGATGTATTCTCGGATGCAGGCGTCATATTCCACGATCAAGGAATCTCCCTTCAAAAGGCGCGTCGTGTTGGCTCTAAGACGCTTCGCGGCGCACTCGTAGTTGTCGTCGAGCTCATCAACCATAGGCTTCCAGGGGAAAGACACTGTGTACCGCCCATGCTCAAATTTGACGGTTTCTTTGTAGTGCTGTTGGATTGCGTCTTGGTGGCGAGCTGGTTCGTGTTCCTTGATACCAATGTGTTCGAGCTCCCAGAATGACCTCAACTGCGCTGATATTTCTTTGTTAGTTTGTTCGCTCACTGCTACTCGCATTACGCCAGCAACAGAGGGACAGACTCCTGGTGACCTTTTTGCGCCTACCTGGCCCTGGACTGTCCACCCAAATGCAGTTTCTACTGCCATCAGCTTGGAGGTTAGGCGCTTAGTGGATCCCGTGACAATTTCCCAATAATGATCAGCGCCGATCAGAAGATCAATGTTTTCACTTCCGTCACCCTGCGCGACGTCCGCGACTGGCAAGCCAAATTTCGAAAGTTCCAGAAGAACTGACTTTAAAGGCGCAGCCATTATATCTGCGCAGATGCAGGGAACTTCGAGGGCCTCCACTCGCGCCCTTTTCCCGTCGTACTGGCTTTGCAGCCACAGCTCGACCAGACGCGCCTTAGTGCGGGTTATAGCGGACTTGTCGCCGAAGGCATAGATTTTAAGTTCCTCTTCCCCAAGCACGTTCAACTGCAGTCTTTCAGACAACTTGCGATGGATGAACGTCCTTTGACTGCCACCATCTAGGAGAAGCCTGACAAGCGTACTTTTGTGCGGTCCCACTGTCCAAGCTCGTGCTGTTTGCAGAAGAAACTGATGCCCCTCCATGCACATAAATTTCTCCTCTGAGCCTAGAGAAGACTTTAGCACTGTGGCTTGTCCTGTCGCTGGTGGAGAGGATGCATTCTGTTCACCACTGCCACGGTATTCTCTGAAATCAGGATCACACATAGCCGTGAGGTGTTTTCCGCTACAGTTGGCACACCTGAGCCATTTGGCCTTACGGCACTCTCTTGACGTGTGCCCCTTTACTGTGCAGCGGAAACATCTATTCTCACGCTTCAGCATCTCTCTTTTATCAGCTGCCGACATCTCTGCATCGCAGTCACCGCTTTCGTGGCACCCTGACGAACAAAACAGACACCCTTTTCTCTCCTTGGTCATGGTATGCAGTGCAGCGGCTGAAGACATTCTCGCCGCTTTAAAGGTGCTGTTACGGTTTTCGACAGACGATTCTACACACATGCCCCTTGGTGTTTCGGCCCGCTGTATAATCTCCCGTGCCTCTACCTCGACTCTCAAAAAATGCGCAAATGCCTCCAGTTCACTGCCTCCTGTAGTAGCGCCCTTTCGTCGACAGTATTCGAGATGAAGGTCCGCAGGCACCGCCTTCTTTACTACTGTCAGGAGCAGAGCTCCGTACGTGCTGACACCGACGCCAAGAGAAGTGAGGCTCCGTACACCTCTCTCTACTTCGTCAACGAGGCTCCGAAGTTGGCTGAGGTTCCGCGAGTCACGCACTGACTTGATATTGAGCAGTCTGGACATGTGATCCTCGATTATGGCTTCTTTACGACCGAACCTTTCCTTTAACAGCGAGAGAGCAACTTCGTAGTTTCCGTCGGACAAATCAAGACCCGCAACAGCAGCCGCTGCTTTTCCTGTTAAGTAACTGTTCAGGTACTTGAACTTGTCCACGTTTGACAGGTGGTGGTTAGCGTTTATTGTCGTGTCGAACTGACTCCAAAAGCCTTGCCACTGTCGAAGCTCGCCGTTGAACTTTGCTATCTCTAGTTTTGGCAGCTTTACTGTGGGGGTTACTTGCGGGATGTTACGGCTAGATTCTCTTTGATCTGAGGAACTTGAGGTGCGATCTAGCGAAGCGCTCACTGATGCGGCGTTAGTGCAGCTAAGCTCACGTAGCATGAGCTGTACTTTAGTCCTTGCTACGTTGATCTTTTCTTTGTAGTTCTCGGAGCATGCAATTTCCTCTTCTAATGCATCATCTTCTACGCCAATCTCAATTTCCCGATCTAGCTCTTTGAGTGAGTCTTCCTTAAGGGTGAGAAGGTTGATCTTTTCTTCAAGCTCACCGAGTGACGCGTCGTCCTCCATGGTAGCGATGTCATTGAGCAGCTTTGTTGTTGACGTTCGCACCACGGCCCTTTTGCGCTTCATCCTGTCGATGTCCATCTTTGGGTCCCTAATTCCCGGGTTTCGGCACCAAAAAATGTTGTAGCGGAATAGCAGGGAGGCAGACTTTTTCTAGTGAGACGACGACAGAGAAAAAAACACGTCCTTTCAGTTTGAACGCATCACGAAGACTGGTTTATTCGTTCGCTATGTACCGCTGTCGTAGAGAGGGGAAGAAAAAAAGGAAAAGCAAACAGAGAAGCACAAGTATTGTCAAAGAGTTTCCTCCGCACCCCGCACGTGCGACGGTCTTCAAGGACAGATGGACAAAACGCTTTCCGCGTGTTCGAGAAGGGTCATTGTGGCCCTCACCCCCTTTTCCCTTCACGGCTGGGCTTGTAGGTAAAAACAGATGTCAAGGACGCCCTTCGCTCCTTTCGCATTGCCCGTCACGCGAACCACCCGAAAACGAGTCCCTCCGAGTTGCCCCTCCTCCCCCTCTTCGCCGCGGAGTCTTTCAATTAACGCTCCCCCGAAGCGGGGGCTGCTTCCCAGTATGCGACAAATACAACAACTGCCACTGTCTCCAGCGCTACGACCAGCCAACACGTTACGTCCGGAGACCCGAAAAGGCGAAGAGGTCATGAAAGCGGTGGTGGATGTCACGTGGCCATCATTACTGCAGGTGCGCACTCACAATCAGCAAAATGGCAACCCTGTCAACTCTAAGCGCTGTGCAAGTTCACGATAACTTGAACAAAGCCTTTCAAATACTTCACTAACATGGTGAATTGCACTTTACTTCGTCTAGGACAGTCGAAATCGAAACCGTACTCTTTGACAATTTGCAGTTTCAGGCCTTCCGAGTATGCACGGTGAACGTTGCTATGCGTTCGAGCAAAACGATAGTTGTCCTATCGTTCCTTCTTCCGTTCTTTATTCTATTTTGCCTCTTTCCACCTGTCCCTTGTTTGGTAGCAAACTGAGTGCAACCTGGTCCACTTGATTGCGTTTTCTTTTCATTGTCTTTTTCGTTTCTTATCAATTTCTTTTTTTGGCAATTTCGGAACAAGAGACCGTAAAAATTTAGTGACTCCATTTATCAGAGCTTAGTGACATACTCTAAAGATATTAGGAATGGACGAACAAAGTCACTTGCGCACTTTTCCTGTGATGAACTGGCGAGTTTTTATGACGGTTCATTTATGAAGTCAGAAGCAGTAACTGATCAATAATCTATATATGATGAACGCCGTGCATTGAGCATTACTTTTGGCTCTTTTCGCCACTCACACTGGTCACTCGTTCTGATATTGTTAAATAAAGTTGTTATGGATTCACTTCAACTGGGGTTCTTTAACGTGAACCAAATCCAGGCACATGATCTTCAAGCGTTTCGCCTCCACCCAAATGCGACTGCCGTGGCCGAAGTTTTATCCCGTGAGCATTGTGTCAGCCGTAGTGTATAACATTACCAGGGCGAAACGGGTAGCTCACTCCCAGGCTCAGCTGCAACCAGAAACGTTTTGTTTGTACGCGAAGAGGCGTACGACACAACATCCTCACCCAAACTGTCATGCCTGTAGAGTTGTGAAATCTGCATGATTTGTAGAAACTTCTTGACCTACACGAGCTATATGCGTGCTATCTCAGTGTGCTTATGATCTTACAAAAGTCATACTTTAATTACAAAAATACAGTTTTAGTAGGGCTGCCCAAGGACATGTCAAAAGATGAATGGATTTTCGAAGACTTCACTGCTCCACGCTGTGAGAAATACACCTCTATTGAACCATTTGGCTTCCAAGCGGGACTTGGACAACGCAGTGGCTAACAAAACCTCAGAGAAATAGCGAGACGTGGTTAGAAAAACCCGAATGCCTAATTTTGCGGCTTTATTGGTACTACGTGTGCTTGCATAGACTGATATAATATCAGAACGTTTACATGCAGCTTAGCTCTTTAGCCTTGGCTAGCCTTGGGTAATTTGTTGTTTTGGGGTCCCACTTCACAAACTATATGAGCGTAAGTACTATACTGAACATGAATGATCTTCATGCGTACACGAATGATAAAACTACGTAATGGCAATGACATGAGCATGGCGTCCCCTCTCCTCCCTCTTTCTATCCTTCTCGAAAATTAAAAGACGTTAGAGTGTTGCCCACATCATTCTATCATATACACTGCAGTATTCAGAAAAGGAAGAACTAAATAGTGGGAAAAAAGATAAAAAATACTATTAGGGCCTTTCGTAACTTAAAACCTGCCTGCAGGAACAAGCGTGTCGGAAAATTAGTACACTGTACACGTGTAAATGAAAATGTTGAAACACTCATACTGAAAATATGCGCGCGTCGTTATCAATCCAAGGAATAAAGAAAAAAAAGAAAAAAAAGAAATCCCAGTTAAGATCTATGGAATGAAAAAAGACGGTTGTCAGTCGCACTTGAGATGAAAAAAAATATCGTGGGAGAGGAGATGTTCGGGAGGTGAAAAATGTTTGTACTGCGTCGCAGGGCCAAAGCAGCTCCCGTTCTGATTGATTTCCGAAGCTCGTTGTATAGGTGGGCGCTTGGCTGCTGTTCAACCTGCGTCGTCAGCACTCGGCTCTTCGCGTTTAATTTTCGCACCCTAAGGCTCCTTCGGCGAAAACGAGCAATCGTGAACGTAACCGTTTGCAAGGTAGAAGTATAGGTACACACAAGGAAATGCAGGCACGCGCGCACGGAGGCACGAACACGCACAGACACACACGCACACACAGACCTACAGACCGGTCGTGTTTAACTTGAAAGAAACTGTCGTGAGAATGGGTGTTGGCCAACCTTCAGGTCGAGAAACTTTTTTTTTCCGCTACTGTGCTAATATGCAAGCGTCGACGGTACGGACTGAGTTCTTGGTACGATCTATACTTATACCTGCAACGAGAAAGGAATCGCCGGATCTCACCTGGGGTCGAGTCAGCCCGTCTCTGATGTATTCTCGTTTTGAGCTTCTATAATGTAAAAATTAGCAACGAAAAAGTCAACGAATCACAGTTGGCTGAAACTGATGCGTGAAAAAAAAAAACGACTTAAAGGCGTGAAAGAAAAGTTCCGAAGGCGTTGCATTGTCGTTACGCGAGACGAAGCTCGATATTAAAACGACGAAGCTAGCGCCGCCCAGCGTCGTTACATCCGGTCGCGCACACAGCGACGTACATGGCAAGATTAGGTTGGTGTCCGCTTTCTCGAGTGCCAATTTTTCTTGTTTCTTTAAAATTTTTTTTGCAGTTAGCTTCATGCGGACTCGTCTCGAATACCGAAGTTCTCGGCTGGAGAGACTAAGAACAAAGCGCACGTTGGACGAAGGGCTTGGTTGGCAGGTTTGTCTTAAGTGAAGTGAAAAAAAAAAGAGGAAATGATGTCAGTAAAAAAAAAGTTAGCGGGTGTCGACGGATTTGAATAAAGAGCAAAAATTGAGTTGTCCGGGTGGGGAGCACGGCGATTGCGCGAGTGCACACGAGGTGATGCCTTGGCAAGAAAGTAAAAAAAAGATGCTTTAGGATAAAGTGAGAGAGGAGAAAATTTGCGCGGTGCCAATTTTGAGCACCGTTCTAGGGAGGCGAGAGTGGAGGCACAGTATATATCTGGCAGTCAGAGCAAACAAGCTAGCAGCAGCTCTCAGGAACTCGAACACCAACCAATCTCTCTCACACAGGAGCCGAATGCGAAAGTCATAAACGCCCCGCCGGTTCTCCCTGCTTTAAACCGTGTATTTAGTGGAATACGGGCACTACGCGGAACGAATGCCGCGCACTTCCCCATCCTCCTCTGCTTCTTGCCCGTGGTTCGCGCCTTACGTCAGCTCGTTTCCTAGTCCCTTGGTTTCACCCGATAGTGTGAGGCCTGTAATGCGTAGTTCGCGTGTTTCGTGCCAGCCCTACGGAAAGTTACTTTCATTTGTTTCCATCTCATGATTATTGCTGCTCATTACTTAAGAGCAACAAGGCAAGCCCGCAATGATTTCCCTGGCTTTCATCATATGAGCATGTTAGGTATACGCCATGTATACGAGCGCCACAATCCTTTCCCCTTCTTTAGTTCACACAAGCGTGTAACTTATAAGCTTCTCCCACCTTCCGCATCAGGTGTACAAAGAAAGTTATAATTTATTCGAGTGCATGGCTCAATATGTACGATTTAGGCCCAAAATTATCGTGCATTACACATTTGTAGCCTTCTGCTTTATTAAACGTTTTTATCGCTATTGCAACAATTGTGCTGGCCTCGCATAGGTGCGAAGTGTGAAACTTCGATTCTCAGCAGTCATCAGCGGAAAAATACACCTCCTACCTTCACCTCCGCACATGACTATATCCACACATAACTAAATTCGTACCGTGAGCACGTGCGCGCGTGTCACGTGTGTGTAACTACTGGCATGCTACTCTTCAGTTTAAAAAATTGAAGACAATTTGAGGGTATTGCACAAGTTGAGTTGACATGGTAAACGAACAAGAAAAGTTGATAACGACCCGCTTGTAGCATGAAGCCACAAGACAATTCCTACGCATATCTCTGAGAAAAAAAAACCTCCCAGTTGCCGAAAAATTCATCCTGGTCTTGGTATCGAGCCCGCAACCAATGCACTTCCGGAATGGTCGTTCTATCATTTGAGTTAACAAGGAAGCTATAGGAAATGGCAGTGTGAGGGCGAATTTATTGACAACTCCCAGCACATAAGCATGTTGCGAAATCACTCCGGCGGAATCCCACCACCTTCCGTAATTTAGCACATAATAAATAAGAAAATGTGTTCTGTGAAGTGCTATGAACCTGTATATTGTAAAGCGTTTTCAGTACAGCACTGTAATTTTTATTATACTTCATTAGTTTTAATTGTGAAAAAATAGTGTACGACAAAAAAGAAGACCGAAAAGAAAAGAAACACACACAGCGATAATGGCGAGTGAAGCGCTTTTTTTTTAGATGTGAAGCAGCTTATGACGGAGTTCAATCCACTAATCCACTGGTGTGCGGCGTGACTACCCTTACTGCGCATGCACTACAGCTGGCCCTAACACAGGTCAGAACACCCTAGCGCATTCCGGCCTGTGTAAGGGGCTGAATAGGACGCTGCGGCCTGTCCCCCTTACGTTCCCTCAGCAATCATGTGATGACATCGGGGAACGAGATTCCACAGACGCGCCATGAACGAACGTGTTGTATCCCAGTCAGAATCCGCTGGCATGCAATAGCGCATTCGGGCCTGCATAAGTGGCTGTGTAAGAAGCCTATCCACCTTACACACTCTCAGCAATCACGTTATGGCGTCGGAGAAGAAGATTCTGTAGGCATGCGACAAACGAACGTGCTCCCGCGTGGCGTGCACCAACAAGAGCTCGGGACGAGTAACAGCAACAAAAAGTACAGTGAATTCATGTTGTGCTCCCTTTGCAAGGACGCGGTGACATAGGGCAGGGTGCCCGTGATGAACGGAACTTGAAGTCGACCAGTGCACTGCTTCGCATCCTACTCATGGTTCTAATTGGTGGGAGATGGTGTAATTTTTTGTCTTCTTTTTTCTGTGCGCTGTTTTCTTCAAAAATAATGCGTGCGAACATTCCCAACTTGTCATTATGTTGAATTCAAGAGGTTCTGTCAGGTTCTGCAAAAAAAAAAATAAATAAATCGCAGCATATCCATGGAGTGAATGATGATGAATGGGGCGAAGCGTCCGTCAGCCCGCCCGTGCTTCCGTCCGTCCGAGCGACCATCCATGCGTCCAATCATGCGTCCGTCCGTGAGTCCGTCCATCCGTCTATCCACCCGTTCATCCATTCGTTCATCTAGTGAACTTTCCAAGTACCGGCATCTCCCATCTCGCATCCCCTGTGGCACATACATACATACATACATACATACATACATACATACATACATACATACATACATACATACATACATACATACATACATACATACATACATACATACATACATACATACATACATACATACATACATACATACATACATACGTACATACATACATACGTACATACATACATACATACATACATACGTACATACATACATACATACATACATACATACATACATACATACATACATACATACATACGGTGGAGCTACACACCCACTCAAAAAGAGAGAAGTGGTTATAAGAGGGAAAAGAAGAGAAAAGTGAGCCCCGTAACTGTCTGCATCAGGGTGCGACACTTCAACAGTAGCTCACAAGGGATGGGGGTGAAGAGGGATTAAAAGGATAGGTTTAAAGGTATAGAGAGAGAGATAGAAATGCGCTGGGACAGCAAGTGATGACATATGAGGGATAGGAAGGGTAGAAAAGATGGAAACACGGTCACAGGTGTCCGAGGACGGGGCGCCACTTGCGAGAGCTCTTGTCGGCGTCAAGAGATGGCGTAGGGCAAGTCTAGTAGGTCAGAGCTACGCTGACGTCGGAGATCGCGAGGACACAACCAGTCGGCACGGAATACAGTGAGTGAGTCCCCACTCAAAAAATAAAGATGGGGTAGTGGTGGCAATGATTTCATCGGACTGGCCGTTCCAGCTTGTGGCATTAGGAAAAAGAATGTAGATGAAAAAGTACGCGTTCACGCACATGGACGCCAGATATTGTGCGTATGACCTTTGCGGTGAAACATGCGCGTTGCAGCTGCAATGTAAGGAACTTGATGAAGATGACCAAAAAAAAAAAAATTGTGATTGTGTAATACGGTCCGGAGGTGGTGACGATGGGCGAAAGGTAAAATACCACAGTGCTACATTAGCGACGCTACACTGATGCCATGTTAACTCGTGGATAACGATAATATTTGGCGTTTTACGTGCCGAAACCATGATATGATTATGAGGAGTGTTGGCGGTAACGCGATACTCTTTTCGGTGACTTAGTAACGTACTCGTTACAATTAGAGAACTGTAACGGGTAACGTACTTGCATTACACTTTTTCGGTAACGAGTGGTGTCACGTAACTGGTTACTTTTTCATCGTGTAGATGTCATTTTCCCAGAGCTCACTCCAATCACTCCCAAGAATTTGGGACATCTGATCGTGACGCCCTCTCTCGGCGGGAGAAACAGAGCTGCCATAACTGAATGAGGAAGGGTTGAGAAAAACCATCTCTCTTGAAAGAAGGTAATTATAAATAATCTACAATACCGCACTACAAGGCGTGTGGCTTCTCAGGACAATTGAACACCACCCATAGAAACACGTGGGACCCTAAACATTCTGGAAAGCCATGCGATTCGCAGTGCGACACCGCAACTTTTCCAGACTGTTCAAATATACCTCTGTTGTATAGAACGAGGAGTTGGTTTTGATAACTAGCTTTTTTTTCGTCATATATGCTTTTTTATTTATTTACAATTCAGTTCCGGCGCGCCACCATGCACTGTTGCCGATGAAAAATGGCGTACCGTGCACATATCCCACAATCCTGGTCGTCGAATTCTTTCGTCGGAGCGCCGGACAGCTGTACGCCTGCAGGTTTTGAAAAAAAAAATACATCGGGAGCATAAATATTCCTGCCATGATCCCATGACAGGAACAAAACCTATGAAAAAAATGCAAGTGAAGCGCAATACGTCTAATTTTCTTTTGTGAAGAACAAAAAAACAAGCTTTTTATTTTTTTTATACCTTGGTTGGCTCGATCAGTATCTTGCTAACCTATGTTTCAACTAAAGCCCATTCATACTGCTGTCACAGAACACTACAGCTAACAACTATTACAGGCAGCTACACGGCAAACATAACCACTGTTAGTCTCCTAACCACGGTTATCGCAAAGCACGGGCTTATAGGCAGAAGATTTTATGATGGAGGGGGGGGGGGGCGCTTTGAGGTAAAGTGGAGACTTGGCAGACAGGTATGCCATGCCGAGAAAAATTTTAGACGGGGGGGGGGGGGGGGCACGGTCCCCTGCCACATTCTGGCTACACTGGCAGGAACGAGTAATTCCACGACAGACCGTCACAAAATAAAAAAAAAACAATAACTTAGATTTCATTGAGTGTTTCATATTTCATGCATATAGCACCCAGAAGCCCGAAAAGAAACTCAGCTTTCTTTTTAACTGCACAATTTACGAGGCAAAAAATATCAAACATGGAGGAACTGAGCTCATCACCAGTTGTTCTCGAAGGTTCATAATGATGTAACATACAAATATTACCCTTACAAAGAATACATCCTGTGTATAAAATATATGCACAACGAAGAGTGAAAAAAGCGTTCTTTGAAACAGGTGAAGCGAATAAAACTATTTTAGAAAAAAATATCTAGATATGGTTATTATACATGCTACAGAATAGCTGATGCAAAGTTTATAAGATTTTTCAACTTTGTATTTAAAAGAAGCTTTACTTCTTTCTTTCTGCAACGACTGCTACTATTTTGGTTATTGAACTCTTGAGCTAGCAAGACTGTTTTTGAACACGCTCACATAAACACTCGCAAATTTTTGCTGTAATTATACAGGCTAAAGTGAACGAGAAATGTTTATACACAAAGATATATATTTTTCTGGGGACAAGCCGTAAAAACGTTTTTCAGCGTGTCTCAGAATAGCTCTTCTCTGTGGAGGTCTTTCGCGCATGCGTGTCGGCATGGATGAGGCATGCGTCATACGTTTTGGTGGCCCAAACGAGACGACAGTAGTAGACCAAGGGACATCTGGTGTCACAAGCGTGTGAATGCCCCCTCCCCCAGGAAAAAATAAAAGCGCCTATGCCGACTTCCACGATTACCTACTTGAGCGCGCCGGGCTGTTTCAGAGACCACCAGTTTCGATTTCGACCATCTTCGCTGAAGGGGCTGTTCGGACTCAGAAAAAAAAAAAAAGATTACTGCGAATTTCTCAAAAGTTCACTGATGCTTTCTTTGTGGCTAGCGTGGATGATTGAATCTTATAATGTGTATAATGTCGCATTGATAAAAATGGCCTCAACATGTGCCTTAGTCACAAGCCGTTATGTAACAATCAGCTTTAAGCCGCTGTAACATTGCTAAGGTCCGGTACATTTGTACAAATAATCCTCGTTAAGTGTGCATATTTATTACAGTCCTTTGTTGCGTTAAAAGTTTTATGTGAAACATAAATTTGATATATAAAAAGTCTTATTGCTATAACAAAGACACACTTACCAAAGTTTATGACTGTGCACTAATGACAGAAGTAATGTCTGTTGCTTCTTTTCGGTAACGGTAACGCCTTACCTTCTTTTGTAGGTAACGTAGGGCGGTAACGCGTTCCTTTTTTCTTGGAGTAACGAGTAACGTATTTGACTTTTTTTTTGGTAACGAATACAACACTCATTACCAGGAACGCCGTAGGGCTCCGGAAATTGTGACCTTCTAGTGTTCCTTAACTTGTACTGACACGCCTCTACCATTGCGCTTTCCGTGGAAATTTACTGCAGCGATGGCTATAAGTGGTTCCGTAATTTGCAGCTGAGCGAGTTGGTTAATCTTCCAAGGGAAACTGGTGTGCGCAAATAAAAACGACACAGAAAAGACAGTGTGTTTGCTTTTATTTGCGTACACCAGTTTACCTTGAAAGATGGCTATATGGTTGAGCGTCCGCTTTCAATGTAGTAGATACCAGTTTCAATTCCCATGCAGTGCCAACTGAATTAAGGAAAATGAAGGGTTGGTTTCTATTTGTTAAGCACAGTATTAAAGAGAACGAACAGACAACAATGGTAGAGATAGCATATAGGGGGTGTTATTAGAACTACTCGTAATTGTAAATGTGAAGAAAAGAGGGCGAAAAGATAGCTTGCCACCAGCAGGATTCGAGCCTGTGACCTTCGAATAGAATAACGCGTCCAAAGGTCTACACTTTCCATGAATGAATAGGCAAAAAACAGGCAAAATCATGGCAACAGGTGGCGCTGACTGACGCTCCCACGTTTGACATGCCCACTGGTGACATGCCCCCGGTTAAAGTCCCTGGGTATATTCTGGAAAGTGCCGTCATTCTTTTAACCGAGCCGCCGTGCCACGAACTCCTCCCTCCCGCCGCTTGCCTTTCGGCTCATAAGTCGAGAAAGGTCACGAACATCATGCGTGTTATCAGCGTGACATTAGCATTGTTAATAGGAAAATGGCGCTAACCGGGTTATATAGGACCGGCAACCGCACGGTGGCCGTTTGGGAGAGGACACTAGGGAGAGGAGGGTTCCACACTTTAGATAAGATATTGAGGACAGTGTCCCTACTTTCTATATATTAGGGGATTTTACCCCCCGTTAGAGTACCTGGATGTGCGCACCCCCCTTAGAGTATAGTGTCAGCTTTTGAAAGGGCAGGTGCTGCGTCCTCGGCCTTGCAGCCAGCGTAACCGCCATTTTTACTCCTCCGCCCGGTCACTTATGAGTGCTTATGAGTGTTGTTAATGGGGCGCTCGTTTCCCTCTAGTTTGATGCGCTCGCTACCATCACCATGACCGCTTGTTGCGTGCCACACACGAGTGCGCCAATCATTCCAGAAACGCTGAAAGATGTATCGTTTTTCAAGAAACCCGAAATGAAAGCTTTTTTCAACAGTAAAAATAGAACGGGACAAGTGGCATCCGATGAACACATCATCTTGTTTCCAGCGGGCATTTAGAATGAACATGCAAGCAAAACTTGTGCCAGCGTCAATCTTGGGAAAAAAATATACACACTAACGTGAGCTGTACGCTTGAAAACTTTCAGTTAACGTGTGCACGAATCCTGCACTTCACAAATATTTGCTGCTGCTCTTGTTTGGCCCTGCATATCTGCCATTGATTTTTGCTTTCGCAATTTTTTGGTGTGATTTGTATAACTGAATTTAATATGCATTTTGGCCTGCAGATGATCGATATGCTTTTTTGCTAAAAAATAATTATTTGTGGAAACTTACGTTTGAAAACCCCCATATGATTAAGAAAATACACCGCACATATTGGAGGGCTCCACAAATTTTAAATCGCTGTTGTTATTTAAGGTGTACCTAAGTTTAAATAATCTCCCTTATGGCATTTCACACCTATCAAAACATGGCTGGTGGGAATTTGATCCCGTGACCTTCGGGTCAGCAATCGAGCACCATGCATGATCATTAGAAAGTCATGGCGGGTTCTTTGTTTATATAATCTTTTCCGTAGTTTATTTGCGCCTTTTTTGCTGCTCTGATACTCATGTATGTATGTCTCCTGCTAGAATTTATTTCTTCGCTGCTTTCTGCATTTTAAAGTTACGTACCTTTTTGTCCTGTCTTGAATAATTCCGCAATTGTTTTTTTTTAATCGTCTATAATCACTGCGAAGTGACTTGTGGCGATCCTCAACAAGTTGTGCCATAAAGCGTAATACCCGTGACACACGGGCAAAAGTAAAGTACTTTGAAGCAAACCCCTTTTGTCGCCTAAGGGGACCATTTGCAGAAAGGAGTGGCGCTGATGACACACGGCACCGGACTACTGCTTCAGGCGGTGCCTCAGAAGAACGCTGCAGAAAAATGGCGCTGTTTGTGGAAGCAGTAAGATTGGAAATATTTAAAAAAAATCTGCGCATGTACTTCACATTCAGCGACGCCGGAGCATACAACCATTTTTTTTATTGTCTGGTGGCTTATAATGCGCATACCTGTAATTTTCTTTCGCTTTTTTGTGTTTTTAGCACCAACTTAAGTTCGTCTGGCTACTATGAACAGTCAGTGTTTTGCTGTTTTTGTTTTTTGTCGTGCTTTTTACATGGCTGCGTTCAGCTGGGTCTGTGACGGCGTGCCGCATTTCATCGTGGTCCTACGATGTCTCAGCGCAGAGACAGATATAAAGCAACAGTTCAGGTGGGCCTGACTCTTGTCGCCCTCGGCTCCATCGAAAATGAGCTAAACGCTGTGAAGGCAAGAGTGATGAGCCTCAAACAAAGACTCGTCATGAACAGCTTCATTTTGACTGCTTCCACACTGTCCCCCTGAGCCATCAACCGCGAAAGGTGGGCCTATGTGCGCAACGAACGCTGGTTCGAAGACACATTGCCGTTATTAGGCAATGGCCACTTTAGGCAGTGTTTTCGAGTGAGCCTATAGCCACCTTCCGTTTCATTGCGGACAGCCTACGCCCTTCGCTAGAGAGGGTCACAACTAATATGCCCGAGTGCATTGCGGTGCATTGCGCGAGTAATATGCGCGAGTGCATTGCAAGTGCCGCTGCCAACCCTAACATGATCGTCCTAGTGACGTAATGCAGGAGTTTGAGAGTATGGACAGACTATAAGCCTTCACTTTTCGACAAATCGCACTGCTGCTGAAAATGAAAACATTTTCTCAGCGCAAAAAAAAAAAATACTGACAGGGCACCGCAGTGTTGCGACACGTTTTCTTCTATTGATAAATTATGCACACTGTATGCGAGAGTGCTCCCTTCCTGCCAGAAAAGTAGATGCGGTATCTGCTTTTGCGAAAAGGATCTTTGCCGGAAAGGAGTTACTCCTTTGTCGTGTGTCACTGCGCCCGAACGCCTTTCTGAAAGATGTCCCCTTGTCTAAAGGACTTCAGGGTGCCCGTGTGTCAGGGGCATAATATCTGTAATTGCTTCTTCTGTCAGCGAAGCATTAATGTGCAAAACAAGTTATTTGTACACTGTACGGCAGGAGCTTCAACACACACACACACACACACACACACACACACACACACACACACACACACACACACACACACACACACACACACACACACACACACACACACACACACACACACACACACACACACACACACACACACACACACACACACACACACACACACACACACACACACGCACGCACGCACGCATCCGATGGAGGCGGAAATGTTGTAGGCCCGTGTACTCAGATTTGGGTGCACGTTAAAGAACCCCAGGTGGTCGAAATTCCGGAGCCCTCCACTACGGCGTCTCTCATAATCAAATGGTAGTTTTGGGACGTTAAACCCCACAAATCAATCAATCATCACTCAATCCACGCGCGCGCGCGCGCGCGCGCGCACGCACACACACACACGCACACACACACACACACACACACACACACACACACACACACACACACACACACACACACACACACACACACACACGCACGCACGCACACACACAGTCCCGCCTCGGTGGTCTATAGTGGCTAAGGTACTCGGCTGCTGACCCGCCGGTCGCGGGCTTGAATCCCAGCTGCGGCGGCTGCATTTCCGATGGAGGCGGAAATGTTGTAGGCCCGTGTGCTCAGATTTGGGTGCACGTTAAAGAACCCCAGGGGGTCGAAATTTCCGGAGCCCTCCACTACGGCGTCTCTCATAATCATATAGTGGTTTTGGGACGTTAAACCCCACATATCAATCGATGAAGCACGCACACACACAAGTCGGCGACCCCCCTCCCTCTGATTCGGCTACACATGGTTTATAAGTAAGCTATAAGTGTAACGGCATTTTGTTTTAGATAATCAGAGAAAACAGTGAGGACGCCGTCTCCTAAGCGCTGTGTGTACAAAGAAATCCATAGAAGTAGTGATCACGCAATAAAATATTTCTCTGCCGGAAACTGAATCAAAACGCCTCGTCGTGGTGAGAATTGACATGTTCAGCTAAAACCGTGTCTACTGTGAATTCACGGTGTTTTCTCTCCTTTGTTTGCACACTTTGCGTGCATCTGCGTGCAATAGAAAACCTAATTTGGCAGTATTGGTTGAGAGAAACGGTTGATAATTTTAACAAAGTGGACGATTAGGCCAGTTGGTGATATCTAACTATTCTATGTATACGTGGTTGAAAACACGGACGGGAAAAAGACAAGGACAAACGCAGCTATCAACTGAAGGTTTATTCATCCTGCGGTGCATTTATATATGAAAACCAGGAAAAAAAGAAAGAAAGGAAAGAACGCATCATTTGAACAAACGTCAACTTCGTACACCCGAAGCACGAGGCAGAATATCAGATGCATTACACACATACGCCAATCGCCAGATACTAATACTTCTTATCTAGGAGGGCAACCGATGGTTTGCTCACGCAGTTGTCAGGTTCTTGAGCCATTCTCTCCGCTTCAATAATCATGCGCGTGTGATCATCTTTGTGCCTGTACAATACCACTGTATTTTCAAACAGCCCACGACAACCACACCAGCTGACATGCTGAGCCAAGAAGCCATCGTCGCCAATGCGAACATTGCGTGCGTGTTCGCGCAGGCACTCGTTTGGGGCGCCTCCCAGTCTGCCCAATGTAGCACGCACCACATGATAGCGGAATCCTGTATACTACATTCGTGACACAACGGACAAACTGGGATTTGTGCCTGACACTGCAGGAACGCCCAGGCCTAATGTTTGCACATGTCAGTTTGGCGAGCTGGGAAAGTTTGTGCGGGGCTGAAAAAACAACCTGCACGCCTAGGTGTTGGCCGACCCTTTTTATCCTGTGCGATAACTGGCGCATGTAAGGGGTCATCCCCACGACCTTGTCGCGGGATCTCTTACATTCACCAGTTATCGCATGCTGGATGTATGAGCCTAGGGCTAAGAAACCGCTTTTGCCTTTTAAATCGGCACACAGTAAGTTGGTCAAGACAGGCATAGTGAACTCTTGCTTCACTAACACCCTACACAGATCCTGCTCTCTTATGATGAACACAAGCTTCCAGTATCAAGTGGATCGTCTAAAAAAAAAAGCTGGCTATCCGGATTCGCTTCTCGTTTATGTGGCAGAAAATGTAAAAAAAGAAGAAAAAGTCTACAATTGAAGGGATTGCTGATCGCAGGGACAAAGTCAACGCGCGAACGGCAACGCGCACCGTTCTCTCTTTCTCTCTCACCTCATGGCGAACGCTAAGGCAGTGGGGACCTCTCTTGCGCTCCGACAGCAGCATCGCCACGACACCAAAAGAGTGCGCCAACACGCCGAGACCCTAAGCTGCTTCTAAAAGAAACTATGCTTTATTTTGAGACATGCAAACTACTCCATAAAACTATAATGAACAAGCAAGGTGTACGAGGTCAATAAGAGAAGTGTTCAGTTTTTGTGAAACTTGTGGTACATATACTTGCATACTACCAGCTCTGACTTGGGTAATTTCCTGTTGGCTATATGCTGTTGAAACAGTATAATAAAACGTTATATGTGGCCTTCGTTTCATTTCGCGTAATGCTTGGCACACTACGACATACCATTTTTATCGCTATTTACATGCAGTATTAGTGCGCTTAAATTTGTCGAATTACCTGATCTCACGCTGTCATCTGTACTTTTGAGAAAGCTCTCTCTTTGCTCTTTAGTCCTGTGATTATTTGAGGTGACAGGTGTACTGTTCGTTAGGACGTCAGTCGCAGGTGCGATTCTCAAACAAGGAAGATATTTTTTTTTCGTTGAGAAGCTACCTTATTGAGCAACCTGTTTTTTTAATAAGTAATGGTGCGCTAAACTAGATAGAGGGTAGATGAGGAATTTCGAATTTGATGAAATTTCATACGTCACTGGCTTTCTCACGTAAGCTATAAAGCCTAGTAAAAAGATGAAGGCACGTCTATTTTGCTGCAGGAAATCACTCGTCAGAATTGATGCAGTTCTTTGATGCATGCCGTCTGTACTGGAAGGAAAAGTGGAACAGTGTTATTCGATTTTGTTTTCGTTGCTTATTAAGGTGGTGTTACAATTCGTCAAGTCATTTCTCAGCCCTGGACACTCCTATATAATAAATAAGCACACAGAAAACGTCTTTTGTGATCAAGTATCTCTTTTATTAGACGAGGCAGAATGAGAAAAAAAAGAAGTCCAGTCATACCTGTGGATGCATCTCGAAAGAAATAATTTATGACTAGAATCACACAACACGCACTTTTTCGTTTTCTTCTGCTTACATCGCTTCGTATGAAATCTGGAAGCGGTTGACGTGATATGCCCAGCGTGATGGCACGCAGAACTTGATTAATTGTTCCGTCAGGTTTTAAGGGTGGGGGAAAGGCGATGAGCAGGGTAAGGGGATGGGCCGTCACCATAGGAACAGCACCTCGGCAACACAAGCACTCCTAAGAAAGTCTCAGTTACCGCTCTATGCTTATGTTCAAACAATATCTGTCAGTGTTTCAACGCAATGCCAACATTGAGTCATAATGGCCGTGTTCTCGCACAATGTAAGCCACCTCGGCAAAGGAAAAAAAAAAAAGAAGTGACGCCAATGCTTCATGCCGTTATCTGTGAAAAGAAAAGCACACGCAGGGAAAAGTGGTGATGTCCGACCATAAAAAAAACAAAAGGAAAAGGCACACGCAAGAAAAAGTGAGATAATGGCACGCAGCTTTAGCTCAATCCATCTCGACCTGGGCTTTCTCCGTATCTCCAATGTGTGATACGCGGAGAATGACTTTTGCTCGAAGTTGTGTCGTGTGTATGTAACAGGTTCATGTGTGTTCGTATATTCCGAAACTAGACTATATCATGAAGCGCTACGCTTGTAAACAGCATGGTTAGTGCGCAATACGTTACCAGCCATCTGTTTTTTGACTCATGTATTACTGCACTGATGGTTTTCCCGATGAAAAATTTTTGAGATGCAATGCGAAACAATGCAAAAACTTTTGGGACTTAGCTGTCTTTCTTTTGGATGCCTCGGTCACATTTCAAAGAATGTAAAGTTAACACAGTAGCATGAAATAAAACACACACACTCAGTTATAATGGCACAGTGGCCGTAATACTGCAGTTTTCGTTGGATAACTGACCATTTGAAAATGATTTACACAAAGCAGACACATTTTTTTGTGATAAACACGAACTTTACATATTCAGCGTTGCTTTCGAGTGAGATTTCTACTGATTTTCTGATTTTGGACGAGCTGCCCTGAGATTGAGAAACGAGAGAGAAACTCGTGCGGTGGTAGTTATGAAAATATAAGTCAGTTTCCAAAAGACAGCACACAAGCAAAGCACACAAAAGGCACAATATTTTATAGTCACCATTCCGTGTCACTTCATGATGATCACGTGAACTTCATCGACCACAGATGCTATCTCAAGTGAACGACATAGCGTCAGAGTGTCGTAGTGATGGATTCATTTGTAACGAACCGTGCCCCATCGTACGAAGCAAACAACAAACCAGATCCACACTGGAGGAGCAAAAATGATTTTCTAGACATAAGTTCGTCTACTAAATACTCACGAGTCGTAAACAAATTCAAAACAATGTCAACAATACAAATTGATGAGACATGCAGTTTAGTGGCGCGAGATATAAGTTGTGGCCAAAGAGCACCAAGAGCGATGCAACTCATGTTACAGCAAATAAGCAAACAAACAAAACAGAAACTGTAATATGAACCGAGCTGTGCCGTTAGCGCGTTGAGAGCAAAAATCCTCCGTTTTCAAATCCACATGACATTTAAGGTTAGGTGGTCTGGCTCGAAAGCAGAAGAAACGTATACGAAGAATGCGGGCAAGTAGCTCCCACCAAAACGGGATACAAAAAGAAGAAAACAGACAAATGAAATGAAATATATGAGCATTGATAAAGTAAGATTCTTTTCCTTGTACGGGCAGGTTGATAGAAGCAAGGCGGCCGTACGGCCCGATTAGTATGTTGATCTGTCTAAATTCACAAAACGAGTATATAAAGACACAGGTAAACAAAAAAGCGTATGTATATATGTTGACGGAAAGGCAGTTGGACACTAGAATGCAGTGAAAAATAGAAGCAAATACAAAAACCTCTATGACACCACAAAACAGTTGTTTTTTGTGTTCAACAATGTGACAATCCTCAGAAGCAAGCAGTTTGTGTATTAAAAACCAGAAATAGCAATCATCTGTGCGCTTCTTGAAGTATGAGGTCACTTGTAATGGTGAGTTTGAAACAAAGAAAAAAAAGGCTGCAAAAACATCGTCAGATCTCTGCCGTTGTTACAACAAGTTGCACTGCGTTGCGCATTACACTTGACTGGCTGTCAAATAAAAAAAAAGGCGTGCACGGTGAAAAATTGATGATTTCACAATATATGCATGGTCGCTATAAGCAAAGTGTTTACAATATTTGCGGAGCAATGCAGCGAACAAAAGAAGGAGATTGTAGCTCCAAAAGAAGCCGAAATACAGGCCGCAACTTTTCATTCGTGGGAAATTTATCAACATTCAAACCACAACGTGCGAAGCCGCGACAGAAAAATCTTCAACCCGGCCTAAAAACTGCTTTAGATTTTCAGGTTACGGAGCGGTATCCCTTCTTATCACCACTGACCGCAACTGCACTGTTTCATAAAAATACAGCATGGGTAAGGTAGAAAGGGGTTATGAAAACCATACAGTTTTCTGAATATACACTAGAGGGAACTCCAGCGCCATTGTCAATGGGCGCTGCAATGCACGGCGCATCAGCGAGTATGAGAATGATGGGTAGCACACGGATTTGTATAATCTTTTTTTTTTTGGTTTCGTGTGTCTTTGTGTGCCTTGAAGCTGTTTTCTTATGAAACAAAAATGAGCAAATGTTGAATGGTTGTGCTTGACCAACTAAATTTTTTTAGTCTTACCATTTCAAATCGGGTCACGAAGTTCAAAAGGATTCGTTCTTTCCGTCCAATTGAAACGAAAACACAGCAATAAACGAAGCCACGATTGCGATTCGCCAGCCACCACTGCGAAGGCTAGGCGAATCCATGTACTACCCATCATTCCCAAGGTCACTGAACGATCGCAGCGCCAGAGTCTCATCTAGTTAGTTTGGGAAACTCTATGAAGAAAACACTGTAAATACGCAATTTTTTTTCAGTGAAGTACGTGTGCCCGGGTGGCAAGGCGACTTTCGCGAATATGGGATATTTTTCGGATCGAACACTTCAAGGAGGCATGTCAGATCTGGCTGAGCGGCGCCAATTATTCACTGCGGAAGAAAATAGATCCTATGAGCCAGCTAGGCAGTTCTTCTATAGCAACTTTATCGGGTGTATTGCCTAGTCGTTAAGCAGGAACTCACGTATTGTTTAAAATTGATACCTTTCGCGGATAAGTGGTGGCTGCCATTGACCAACGTGAATGCATATAAATAATATACATAGCATATCAATGGTCCACTGATTCTTGCCAAGTTGGCTAAAAAAAGGAATGGAAGAGAAGAGGAAAAAGAGTAATAGTTGTAACTACAGTAGCATTCACTCAAGACATGAGCCAAAAGGTGCACTTACTATTGTTCTAGCTGCGGTAAAATTAAGGAATTTGACAGTTTTGGGATAACAAAAGATCATGACGTAAGATACCTTGCTTTGAACTCCATGCCTTGTAAATGACAGCACAAGATGAAACAGTTATTTGCACATGGCGCTCAAGACTTTTGCGAAACTGCACAGTGTTTGAAAACGGCTGTTTTCATTTTGTAGAAACACAAGGCGCATGTCCCGATGCTTCTGATACGGAGCAACAAGCGCTGCATTTGCCGCTATCACACATGGTTAGAGCTAGTTCAATAGAAGAGTGTGAGAGGCTTTAAGATACCAATGGCGTTTATAGTTGCAATTCAAATACATTCCCCTGAAGTGAACTAGGCTAGAAAAAAAAGGATTTTAAAATACCGGTGCTTGAACTGAGAGCCATGGTCATGTTTTCGTGACCATAAGCACATGCTTAAAGCAAACAAAGCAATTACATCCGAAATGGTAGGCAGCCCTCCGCTTCCTTCACCCATCGCCCACGCTGTGACGTGTAGCAGAAGCCACCGGGAAACTAAGTGCGTCACATCTGCGTATATGCAACAAAAAGGTGCACACCACCGGGTTTGATCAGCCTGCGTGCTATGTACCGATGATTGTGTTTGTGTGTGTGTATGTGTATTTCGTGGAAAGCGAAGGTTCCCCGACTCGTTCAAGACCCTTCACAACGTACACAATAGACAAGCACTCACGCACAAATGCGCACAGTTCGCAGTTCCTTGCGCACAAGCATGCCTACTACACATGCGCATGACGGTATAACGGTCGATGGCAGCAGTGCGCGAACACGAGCGCCGCCGCTTTGAAAGGTTTGCCGCGCTCTGGGGACTTGTCGGGTGTGGTGTACAAGCTTACACGCGTCCGCCGCTTGTGGCGCGTGGGGGCACCGCGTCACGCGGAGGAAATGAAGTTGTCGAAAGTGAGAGGTCCCGAGAAAAAAAAAGTAAAATGAACGAAACGAAGCCAACAAAAGAAAACAACAGCACCGAACGTGCCCTGAGTGGCACTCGGTAACTGAAATGCTCAAAGACAATGGCAGAATACATCCGTTGCTTACACAAGCCGGCGATAGATGAATAGAGTCCGATAGTAGTCTCTGAAGTCGTGAACGTGCACGTCGCGCTCAATATGACTTGCGACGTGTCCTCACGAGCTCAAATTGCACATGGCTTCATTGCCCTTGAGCGCGACTATTAAATTCTTCTTTGGTTTGGTAGCTAGACGGGTTATCAAACCATATAACCTACAGCTCTTTTTTTACTTTGTTCATTCTACTCATTCAGGAAAAGTCAGCGCAGCAGGTAAGTATGGGATAGGATGAAATACCGAGTGGCAAAGTCAAAACATTCGCAAAGGAGAATCTTTGAGACGCTGGTGATGGCCCGGTCAACCTAAGTGGAACTCACGAGATTTCGTTCTCAGGTTTACTTTTAGAGTACCCATTGTAGCGCCTAATTCAGGCAATAGTAGTTGCGAATGTAAATTTGAACAATGAACTTATATATAGCACGTCGAACATCACATCTGGAACATCTGCTGCCAAGGAAGCCGACTAATTTGAATATTGGTGCCACTTGACCATCGGTGTCAACATTCATTCAGATGAACAAACCACTTTCTATCTTTCGCTAGTGCACCCCACCGACATTTTGAGAATAAGCAAACGTGCATACAGATCAGACCATATCAAGAGATCACATCAACAGAACAGATCTTAATAACCTCGAATTATTGTTGTGGCGACTGTTACTAAACAACTCCTGTAGCTGCTTCGCGAGCTTCTAGCCACCAGTAAAGGTTTTTAATGTGTAAACTGCAGTAACCTGAGTTGCTAGCAATGCTTTTTGATCAACAGATAACAAGTCTTGAACATCAGCAGCGGTGCCTTGTACTGGTAATTATTTTATTATGACAACGCACTCTACAGTGTCAGCTGTCACTTCAGTTTCGACACGTTTATGGCATACCTTCTTAACATGCGTTTGCCAAAAGTAGAGATATACATGCGCACCCTGCTTGATGGACACCGTCTTTCCAGGTGACCTAAGAAAAAAAAAGTAGTTGGGTAAGTATAGTCGCTGTTGTAATGGCGAGTATTTTGTAGGTTTTGAGAACCAACAAAAAGAGTAACATTTATTTCGGTCCTGCACACGCGAAAGAATAATTGTAGTATTAGTAGTGTACGGTTGAGATAATACGTAGGAGATCAGCCGCTTGCTATTGGAAAGCGAAGACATAATTTGAATAGTGCATACAAGCCAAGTCAATTTTGGCCCTCTGCACATGGTAAATGACACGAGTATACGAGCACGTTACACTGGCTGCCTCTCTCGTGGCGCTCCAGGTTGCGCTGTCATACATCGAGATTGCTTTACCAGCCTCTGATAAATGATAAACAATAAATCAACGAAGGCTAAACAAATTAATAAAGAAAAACGAAACGAGGGGGGCTTTCAGGGTCTCTCTTGTGTTCGCCTTAACGTGTACCGTGTTTGTTTTCGCAGGCCATTATGAATATACAGCGTATCAAACGTCGAATCGCCGTCAAAAAACTTGCAGTGCATGCGCAGCCCCATCCGCGGCCCCCTCTAGCTCGAAAGTGTTACGCGCCGTTACATTGCGCTACAAGGCAGGCATTAGTGCCTGACTGCGGCCGGCTGGCGTTGGCTGCCCTGCTGCCTGCGGTGGCGGCGCGGCGCGGTGGCGGCGCCCTGGCAGCGTCAGTTGGAGCCGCCCAGGCACTCGCACTCGTTGTTGCTGAAGTAGGACGTCTGCATCGAGTACAGCTTGTCGATGGGGTTCACGGCTGACGGGGCAAACATGGCGTCCGATAGCGAAGGAGGAGGCTGTCCGCCACCGCCTCCGCTCCCGGCCCCGATCAGTACGTCTTCGAGGCCGCTCAGGGACGTCTCACTCTCCATGGAGATCTCCGACTTGAGGTACGTAGGGTCGACGTGCGTCGGCCCGTAATAGGAACCTTCGGCGAAGCAAAGGGAAAGTTGAACGCTAGTTAGAAAGGATTCATGGCAATCGAGATACGTTTGTTTGCCTGGTGGGGCAGCGAAATTCATACAGAAAAGAATAAATGAAAGAAATGGTATTTTACAACAGTCACAACACCAAACCACTTGAAGCAACACTATAAGAAAGAGGAAGAAAGAACGTGTGACTCTTTACAGCGATTCCTGGCTTTCAACGTTTTCAACGCATGCGACTCTCTTTGAAGGGTCACATTAACTCCCTTTAAGGTGCCGCAACTCTCCGACGATAGTACAATGATATTCAAACAGAGCGTCCATGCCTCCTTAAAGAGAGTCATAGCCTTGACGAGAAAATCAGAATTGACGAAAAAAAAAAGACAGAAGACCTTTTTTTATTATTGTACAAAGACGTCGACTCGCACGTCGTGGATGGCGTAGGTCGACGCTGTCTCCCATCTTAAAATAACGAGGACGTATTGCGGCGAGGATGTTTATCACCTCGATAGTCTCTCACAAGTCTCAGAGTTTTATGGCCGTGGTCTCCACCGGATCCAACAGGTGCCGAAACAGACGCCAAGCACTCGCCCCTCTCATCTGCCTCTCTAAAGCATTGCACATGTCTTCCTTCCCCAGCACAGGCTAGCCAGCCGGTCTGAGAACTAGCTAACCTCCCTGTCCTTCCTCCTTCCTTCCTCTCTCAAATTTTCGTGACTTCCTTCATTCAGTTGTCTACTTTACCATCTGGTTACACAAGTATTTATTGAAAAACAAAAGCAATCGGTTATTTCAATGACCCCGTGGTCCTTGGAGACGGCCGAGCTGAAACATGCTTAAACGTGGACGCTTTTGCACGATTTAATCGTTCATATATCTTAACCATGCAAATGTCGAAATGGCAATGACTAACCAATTAGCTTGCCGATGTGTACGCCTGAACAACCTCTCACGAATTGATAGCAAATATACTTGCAGAGTCAGCACACTTTTATAGCTGCAGTGAAGCGCGCAAGCAGGACTCAATACACAGATTGCGCAAAACACACGTTGCTGCGTGTAGCATGGCGCACCATTTCGCTGATCCCACCACAGTTGGTTATCGATTACAGTATCAATGGTATCGTGCGTTGAAGAATTTTTAAAGTTATAATAGACGGCGAGACCTCGCGACTGCAAAGACGTTAATGAAAAGTTTGCAGTACTCGCTGTATTGTATAGATGTTGCCGTGGCATCCACTCGTTCGGAGTATCAACCGTCAGATGATAAATATTCAAAGGGCGCTTGAATACAGAACAGGAACGCATCAGTCTCTCCAGGCATTTGCTGTTTTTTCGGCACAATTCACGATATAAGCAGTTTGATCGTGTCACGTCACTGAAACCCGTTCTACCGTATATCTCGCACAACTATTGTGTGCGATCAGCTTATTTCACTTCGTTTTTTTTTTTCGACTGCGCAAGTCAATACGACAGCATGCAGTCGAACAGTGCGAAGTTGTGAGAGCGTCAACGCTCTTTGCTGATGCTGTCCTAATGTTTTGTGAAGAAAGGGGTGGCGAGGAGAAGGTATCACATGTTGAAGGCGGAATGAAGTCTAAGAAGAAACGGCTCGGCAGTTTTCGAACTCGGTGTAGCCTGGCGACCCTATAAGACTGAACTATAATAATAATTAGTTTTAACGTACCAAAACCCCCATATGAATATGAGAGACGCCGTAGACAAGGGCTCTAAATGCACCTAAATGTAAGCACACGGGCCTACAGCATTTTCGCCTCCATTGAAAATGCTGTCGCTACAGCCGGGATTCGATCCCGCAACCTGCGGGTCAACAGCCGAGTGCCGTAGCCACTAGATCACCGTGGCGAGTTTCTAGAGATAGAAATGACTCGGCGATGTAAAATAAATAAATAAATAAACAAACAAATAAACAAATAAATAAATGAGTAAATAAACAAATAAATAAATAAATAAATGAAAATTCTTATACTAAACGACGTGAATAACAAATAGCAGGCCGTAATTATCTGACTACATGCGAAAATTCACGCTATGGTGTATTGCGAGTCTGTCAATAAATTTGTTCGTGTTCGTTGCGACAACATGAACGGTGCCGTTCAGGTCCACCAATCACTTATTTCCCATGATGGCGCTACGGTATTACATACACAACTTCCCGCTATTTAATTACAACAGCAGTTTCGCGGATATGGTATCCAGTCATCCCAGTGGCTAGTAAATGTGGGGTTTAATTTACATCTAGCACGAAAAAAGTGCATATTTTCGCAAGAATTATGCGAACTAGAAGGTTGCATGTTTTTATTTTTTTATCAGCACAACGATGGTTGGTTGCCGAGTGTAATGACTGACATGTTCATATAGTTACAGTCAACGGCTGCATCGAGATGACTATACAGTAAAATTCCGAGCAAGCGCTCCTCTCCCATTTACGGCTGATCTGACACATGTACCAAATAAGCGCCAAATACAGGTTCAAGAGCGAGCAGGTGCCCTTCCCCAAATTCTGGTTCGATTATGTTTCACGGTAGGGGTAGTGGCTACTTGCTCGGCACTTTACGTATACCGTGGTAGATATCACGCATTGTTGCTTGCACGATCTGCCGAGATTCGAGGCCAGAAAGCGCGTCAGATCGTTCGTGAAAGTTACTGCTGGGCATACGCACTGAAATTTCATCGCATTTGAAATGCGTCTTGCTGGTCTGTACGCGATATAAGGTTTCAAGCCACACGTGCACGGTTCTCTGCTTAGATTCTTAGCGGCATACTTAGCTCGGAGACTGCGGGCGGCTTAATGCTTACGTGGCTACTATTTTGAATAGTTGGGTAATCGAACTTGGCTTCCCCAGAGTTCCCCAGTTTCTTTCTGCTGTCCTGCGTGTTTACCTGCTATTATTTTATTCCACATACGAATCTCCGTCGTGGTTAAACCACCACGGTTGTCTGAATATGAAAAAAAAAAAAAGACTGGAGGTGACCCAGTTCTTGGCTTAGGTGTCTGGTATACAGGGGCATTCACATCTAGGAGTTCATGTTCTTCGGTGTATTCCTAGGGTTTACGTAGTGTTTCATCGCACTGCTGAAGTGCATCTCAGAGGTCAAGAAGGGCGTGGTTCAGATATGTTCCACCAGCCTCCGCAACGGTCCGAACTGTTCACAAGAGCATGGCGTCTTCTCTCTCCAGGGCGCGGGTTCGAATCCCGGCTGCGGCGGCTGCATTTCCGATGGAGGCGGAAATGTTGTAGGCCCGTGTGCTCAGAT
This sequence comes from Rhipicephalus microplus, assembly GCF_043290135.1. NCBI lineage: Eukaryota > Metazoa > Arthropoda > Arachnida > Ixodida > Ixodidae > Rhipicephalus > Rhipicephalus microplus. The sequence continues at coordinate 372,972,726 of NC_134710.1, read as the reverse complement.
TTGGGTGCACGTTAAAGAACCCCAGGTGGTCTAAATTTCCGGAGCCCTCCACTACGGCGTCTCTCATAATCATATAGTGGTTTTGGGACGTTAAACCCCACATATCAATCAATCATCTTCTCTCTCAATGAACTCATTCAATGAATTTTCATTATTTATCCTCACAGTTATTTGGCCCTTATATTACATTAAACTTACGCACCGATACCATACACATCTAATATTACTATAACTAGAACCAGAACTTTAAATTTCGCGCCAGTTTTCATAGTTGCCGTTGGTGGCCACTTTGAGCAAAACTAGCTGGTTTTTGACCCTACCTGGCGACAAGAGATTCCAGTAGGCACCATGGCTACTCGCTGGGCATTTTTAACTTCTATTTTGACGCATTTTCTGGTCATTTCTTTGCACAAAAAAGATAAAAAAGCCAGCGGGTTTAAAGAATAACCCTTTTTGCAGGTTTTTCTGCAGTGTTGGCCTATACACGCGCATGTCCTTTCCCCGCCCACGGACTATAGTGTTCATCGAGGCGACCAACCATCGTCCCTCCGACTGAAATGACAGGCGCATGTAAGGAAACGTGTGGTTATATAGCACCCTGATAACGCCAGACCCCAACAAAATGAACCTGGACTGTACATCTTCGACAAATTGCGCTATTTGAAGCTGCACTAATATTATTGTAACTTAGTACTCATTGAGGTCGACGGCTTCAAGAAAAAACAGCTTCAACGTTCAATGCCCTTGCTGAGTTGTTGGCCCAAAACTATTTTTGCATGAACCCTAGCAATAGTAGAAAAACTGTATGGAGGCGCACCGAAAGTATTATTAGCCGCAACTCACCTGTGGCTTCGATCCCAAGCAAGAGGGGAAAATATTATTGTCGCTGTACGAACATTTCTTAGCGAACTTAGGCGAGTTTGACCGTATCTATCTATCTATCTATCTATCTATCTATCTATCTATCTATCTATCTATCTATCTATCTATCTATCTATCTATCTATCTATCTATCTATCTATCTATCTATCTATCTATCTATCTATCTATCTATCTATCTATCTATCTATCTATCTATCTATCTATCTATCTATCTATCTATCTATCTATCTATCTATCTATCTATCTATCTATCTATCTATCTATCTATCTATCTATCTATCTATCTATCTATCTATCTATCTATCTATCTATCTATCTATCTATCTATCTATCTATCTATCTATCTATCTATCTATCTATCTATCTATCTATCTATCTATCTATCTATCTGTCTGTCTGTCTGTCTGTCTGTCTGTCTGTCTGTCTGTCTGTCTGTCTGTCTGTCTGTCTGTCTGTCTGTGTGACTACTCATAACATGAAAAACGTGACATGTATGTCATGAATGTCATGACTTACATGTCATGGTCTCACTGTGCCTGCGTTAGTTTTATGCACATGACATGTCGCAAAACTCGTATGGTGTGACATGACTGCATGGCGAACATAAGTGACAGGCCTTCACGTGGAAATCATGACATGCGTGTCATGTAAGAACATGACTACATGCCACGCTGATGATGTGCTGACGGTTTCACTAGCTTACATACACCAGATTTGCTGTTACGTGACGTGAATGGATGGTGAAAGCATGTGACTAGTTCAAACATGATAATCATGACATGCGTGTCATGTAAACTACATGCTACACTCATGATGTGCTCGCGGTCGTGTTGGTAGCTTCAAATATACCAAAGTTGATTGATTTGGATGGTTTAACGTAAAAAGCCATAAGATTATAGGAGGCGCATGTATACCGAATTTGGTATTACGTGACGTGAATGGATGACGAAAGTATATGACTGGTGCAAACATGACAATATTAACACGCGTATCATGTAAGAACATGACTACATGCCACGCTCATCATGCGCTCGCCGTCGTTTCACCAGCTTCATATACACCAAATTTGGTATTACGTGACGTGAATGGATGACGAAGGTATATGATTAGGGTGAACATGATAATCATGATATACGTGTCATGCAAGAATATGACTACATAGCACGCTCAAGTCGTGGCTCGAGACACTAAAAATTTTTATTTGCAGAAAATAAAACCTAACTGTTGAAGGAAGTCGAATAGCAGCCATGTATAAGGATCGAATTGTGTAATATTTACGAAGAAGAAAATCTTTGTAAGCTGGGAAACGAGCGAGAAAAAAAAAGAGGGGGGCAGATATGCAGCACCACCGATGTTACGCTACGAGATGACATAACATTATAAGGCACGTTTATAACTTGTTGGGAAACATTAATGTAGGGGTAGGTAAGAAAAACTGATTAGCTTTGAGTAAACAAAATGCCAAACAAAAGAAACAAAATTGATCTTCCAACGAAAAAAAAAAACCTGAAAACAAATAACTCACCGCTACATAGGCACTATTTGTTAAAGCGGGGCGCACTCTCTGCGTTGACATCTGATTCAACGCAGGTGGTAGGGCCCAGTAAAGAATGACCTCCGAGATCACCTACACAGGGCAGGACTTTTACGTAAGCAACCCCTTTTCACCCCGAATGACTTGAACAGGGGATTATGGCAACGACCGCTAAAGTTCAGATTGTGTATTTAATCTGTAAGCGACCGCTTAAGAATAAAACAGACTTTGCGAAAGTTCAGAAAGGGTAGCCTAACAATCTGAGCTCATTAAATGTTTGCCTTTAGAGTTCCTAATGAGACGCTTCTCTGACGCCGCCACGCAATGGAGCTAATTACGTCATAACAGGCAGTCAACGAAGCGGTGAACAAGCGACCAAAGGCGTCAATGCGAACAGTCACTCCGTGTATCCGGAAATGAAGGCTGATCCTGGCTGATTTCCATATAGCAGCACTATACTTCAGTGATCGTTCAGCTATGACGTCCACACAACTGTACATGTCATTGTGTGGCATCAGATCGTTGTCGACGCAGTTTGGTGCAACAGCGTGTGAGCGTTACAACTTGGAAAAAACAGCACGCAGATAATGCGTAGCGGTAGGGCCCACACTGCAGCACACAATATAGAATGGTTTAAAAAAACTTACGCGATAAATTTTATCTTTGAAATTTCATTAAGAACTTCGAAGACTCCAATCATAGTTCTGAAGTCGGTGCCTGTCAAATGAATTTAAATAGTTTTTCAAACAAGAAAAAAAAACAGAACAAAATGAAGAAAACCAAGGATAAACTACCAAAATTTTGCCACCACTCCACATTGTGACCAGAAGCGCGAACTATAGAGCAAGAGTGTTTAGGCGTTGCTTACCGTCGTGATGAGTGCCGTAAGGCAGTGGTTGCAGATGGTACGGAGACCCCACGGCAGACGGTTCGAGAAGGCCTAACCTCGAGAAGGGTGGAGCTGCGAAAACGGAAACATTTGCGTCTATTTTACAGCGAACGAACAAGAATATGCAAGCACATTACTCAAAAGACTGGTGACACAATTTGAAGACATCGCGAAAGGGACATTTTTCGTTTCCTTCGTGTGAGAAATTTCACCCCGTCAGCGTCAGACAACACGTACAAACGATTTTATTTGGATTATAAAGTTTTCATCACTGGGTATCTTCAAGTCAGCTACACTGCAATGCGCTTATCTGAACGAGTCAAAACAGTTCCCGAGTTTGCGAGCTCTGCCTCCTGTATGCAGCCTAAAGACGAGAAATCACTGTCAGCGTCACTGTACAATTCACTCATCGCTGTTTACGAGCACCTGGAGCAGATGACAGATTTGCTGTCTTCCCGTGATGTCGCAATGGTATGACACGTCACTGAGATGCCGGTCCTTCGATATCGAAACCGAAAGTGTATTTGCTAAGAGGCAATAATAAAATTATATTCGGTGCATTTCCAGGCACCCCAGCACTCGTTTTAAGTTTCTCGACACCAGCATGTTTATTTAGAGCAACAATTCAAAAAGGAAAATAACATTTGTGTCAGTACTCTTAAAAAAAAAACAACACAGACGCAATGCATTACCGGTGGCGTAACTCTTTCACCTAGACATAAGAGTACTCAGTACTGGGCCAGATAAAAATGAATGCTGAAATTGAAGGCCACACAAATATGGCATGAGTTCGACAATCATCTTTGCTAACTGTCGAAGGTGGCTTCCCCGCAGTAGTAATGCTCATGCGGAGCAGCCGACGTTCTAAAAGGCACGGTTTAACGCGTTATACTACACCATGTTTGCCAACGTTTTGCGCCCTTGTCATTGACTACTTCTGATATTTACCAAGTTTTTTTTTCCCGAATTCTCGATCTCTGAACAAAATATTTTGCCAGTTTTATGCTCGCTTAGTGTTGACGCACTCCACTGGACCAGAGGATGAACGAGAGTTTGAAAACGGTGTCAAACGTGCCACAAGCATGTAGGTAATGTTCACCAGTTGCCAGAAATGCGCCCTCTATACTTAGATAATTCCTATTATATACAGCACTTTGTTTCCCGAACTATTACTTAGAAAAAAAAACTGCCCTAGTTACCAGAGTTCTTCTAAAGAAAAGGTCAGTACAGTAAATCCTCTCTGAATAGCACTGCGGTACTCGGTAAACGCACTGTCACCTGCAATTAGTGCATTTTCATTAAATATAATGCACGCTAATTGTCGACGTTCACAGCGTGAATCCAACAGATAATAAAATCAACGATACCACAGGTCACGCTGTGTGCATCTTTGTGCTATTTTTGTTTTAAGCTTTGCTACCCTATAGATTTTCCATGATTATATCTGCAATTCTGTACTTTTTTTCCTTAGATTCAACAGAGTACATCATGGTTTTTATACTTTGTTTATAGAAAGTGCACGTGCTTTTCTTATTTGTACAAAGAGGAATATCGGAGTTGCTCTCGAACACTTTATAATCTTAATAATCTTCGTCATAACGTGCCCCTTCACCCATCATTTGTTTTACAGTGACGTTCGCGTGCTTAAAGCACCGTTTCCATTTTTTCAGTGCCGTGGCACTACTACGCAATTACATAACATGACATGAGTCACCACGTTTTTCGCAAGCAAGGCTAGTTGTTTCTGGAAACTATTTGTCCCTCCTTTTCATGCACAATAAAGTTCACATTGTACATGATATTACTCACACCTTAAAGGTATAAGCTGGAGAACAGTATAGCAATGATTTGCCATTTGGTAGAAGTGAAAAGGGCCTGAAAACAATGATATTTAGAGGGACGCTGAAGAGATTTCAGAATTAAATAAAACGTCGTGTCTATGAAAAATCGGCATTATTGTTCATGATTCAATAATTTTTTGCGCCTGTTCTGAAGCAGCAGCTTCAGAACAGGCGAAATAAAAGCTCGTCTTGCTCCACCCCCGCAGGCGCGCTGAAAGTGTGGGCGTGGAAACATACGTCATCTTCGTTTTCTCTGTCCTGGAGCAAGTGTTCTTTCCTATCGTCAACCATGGCCTGCGTGACAAACCCGTGACGTGCCGTTGTCGGAACTAATCGAAGAGGCCACACTTCCGCAGTGCTGCTGTTGCAGGTGACGTGGCATGCCGAAAATGACCTCACCGTGTTCGCTCAGCGTCTCAAGAAGCCCGTTGGCCATATCCCCTGTTGTTTCATCAAAAAGAGCTATTGGCGTTCACTTTTGAGAACTCTCACATCGCTTTTCTCATTCAGCAGGGATCAAACTGTCCTTACATGCTCCTAAGTCATTTTTAGAAAAGTGCTTCAGCTTCCCTTTAAGGAGAGCAAGCGATACACAATGGACCAATCTGTGTCAGTCACAGCCATAGTAACCAACGGATAACGATGCCAAGGAAAGTACAAAGAAAATCATCTTTTGTTTTAGTTGAAGCAAATTAATAGCAAGGTAAAGTGAAGTAGATCAGTATATGACGTCATTATGCGGTTGTATGCATCTTAGAAAGACTGTGTGTGCGCGTGCGTGTGTGTTTGTGTTTGTCTGTGCGTGTGTTTGTGCGTGCGTTTGTATGCGTGTATGTGTATAACGAGGAAGTGACCTACGTATGAGCCACACGTGTCTTCATTACGAGGGCTGAGTCACATTTAGGTAAACTGATCTAACCTATTAACTTATGGGGTACCTTTCACTTAACCTGTAACTAGATTCCAGCCACGTCGGCCTCATTTTTGACCGAGCTGAAAATGCTCGAGGCCCGTGTACGTATATTCAGGTGCACGTTAAAAAAACACACACACACACTCACATGGTCGAAATTTCAAGGGCTCTCCACTACGGCGTCTCTTATAATCGTACAGTGATTCGGGGACGTTAAATGCCGGTAATTGTTATTATGGACCTATATCCTATATTATTTCTCTGCCTTTAAAAACGAACTTGTGAGTAGGGAATAATCTAAAGGAAGGGTGCTGCATTGCTTTTCGTTAGCATGCAACGCATTAAAGGAAGCTCACGAGCAGGACGAATAACTCACAGCTAAGGTCGGCTGGCGATGCTGACTGGCGGCCATCGTCGCTCTTCTTGGAGTCTTTGGTGGAGGAGGCCATCTCGCTGCCTGAACTGTCTCCCCCCGCGTTCTGCTGGCTCTGCTGCTGCTGCTGTTGCTGTTGCTGCTGCTTGCGCTGGATCTTCTTTAACTGAGTCAAATGATAAAAAGAGGCGCTCAATCACTCGTTCTTTTATTACCAACCGAAAAAAAAAACACAGCTGTGACTCGGAAGAACAGCTAGAAGGTCCGCTCGCGTTAAAATATCGGTAGAAATGAGACTTCTTTACGTACGATTGTTTCCAAAAGCTAGCTGGTTAGGATTTTGCACACTTGAAACAAATAATTATGAAAACAATCATTTTCATAAGAGTTTGTTGACATCAAAGCTATTTCTTCGTGTCAAGACATCAGCGCACCACCGGATTCTGCTCAAAACAAGAAGAAGAGTGGGCCGTCCTTTTGATGCATTGGCAAACGAAAGAAAACATCTCACCTTCGCTCTTTGGTTTTGGAACCACACTTGGACGATTCGCACGCTGAGACCCGTTTCTTTGGCCAACGTCTCACGAACCTGTACCGAAGTAGACAAAAACACACTTGGCTGATCCCTAAGTCCTAAGAACCGGTACTACAAGAAAGAGAAACGCGTTATCACAGAAGTGGTGGATTGTTTATTGTGCATTGATGTATCAGCGCTTGTACAATACCCATCAGTGTTTGGCAGCTATAGCATCGTTTGACATGGACGTACCCACGTCCACACCTCGTGGCACATCTACATGCCGACGACAAGCACCCAGGATAATGATTTAACTGTTGTAGTAGCTGAGGTTGTTAACATATATACACGGACGCAGCATATCGGGAATCCCGCGCAAAAATGGCGTGAAAAGGAATATAATAAACACTGGTAATCTGTATACAGTGCTTGGAAGCGTCGTCAATCGAGGAGAGAAGCAGCAAGATGTGCGCTCTCGAATAGTAGGGTAACGTACGCCCGTGGTCATGAATACACTACTACACGGCATTCAGCAACACGGGATGGACAGGTTTGTAGTCCCAGCTTTAAATGTGTAAAGGCGTTCCACGTCCCATTGGTTTCACTTCCTCAAGGCACATTTTTCGCCCGTCAAAATTTATGATTTCTGGGGCGCTTACTACAGCAGTTTCATTTGCCGGTGCTGTCACACTTAAAGCAGTAGGCGATGCAGTAGGTGGTGTTGGTGCATGTTGAAGCACCACTGCACCGGCAACGAGCCACCACTCGCTAACACAAAACTAACGGCAAAAAGATAACTGTGTCCAGGGTGACTCCTCGATGAGACAGGTCGGCCAGTGCTCATTGCCATCCAGACAAGTCGTCGCCCAATCGCTCCATATCGGCACTCGATAATGTTGTAGCGAGAGAGGAAGACGGGACGGCGGCCAACGTGGTCGTATCGTTCTCTCGCCACTTTATTACACACCTGAAGCGGAGCCGCGTGGCTTTCCACGTCCGACACACCAAGTGCGCTAGCTTGTTCTAATCCTCGCGCAGCTCGAGCTAGCATCAGCTGCGTGAGAGGCGCGGCGCGGTGACTGAGAAATGATGATGGTGATGGTGGCACTACAATGTCATAGCACGGTATTTCCATTCAGTGCTCACAGACGGTGACACCACCTTGCAAACCAAGAGCACGTGTGAGAGAGATTATCTGTGAGATATAAAGTGCGTTTTTTAGGCCTTGTACATTGCATCAGTGGCTCAGTGGGTGAAACGCCCGGCACTCATCGTCGCGGACTGAGAGGTCGTGGGTGCGACTGCCCGTGACGAAACTTTTTCGTCTAGTTTTTTTCCCTTGCCATCTGTAAGTGTGAATTTTACTAACGTCTTATTTATGACGTAAATACGTTTGTGAAGCCTTGGTGGAGCCAGGCATAAAACAATTTTGTGTCAAAAATGACGATTTGCAATGAATGAAAATGCGCTTGCAACAAATTACAAAAGTGTCCATTGGGCACTCCACCTTCATGCCAGCCTTAGTGAGTTCGCCCAAATATGCCATCCTTCTCTCTGTGTTTAAAGTGTCATCTAAACGTAAATGCCTAGCTGTCAATCTGCTGAGCACAAGAGTTGCCATATTATTCATAAAGCAAGCACAAGCTCAAAGCTTGGATGGCGATGCTGTGCCAAATGCAAATTTCTCACTTTATTATGGTTTCATCAACGTCTTCCGCACTTTCTCTGCCTCTCCAAGGTGAGTCAGAGAACACGAATATTAGTTGACCAGTGCGACAACCGAAACAGGAGTCGTCCGAGGTTCGATCCTGTCACGTATCGTAAGTAGTCCCACCCACAACCACTTCGACTTCACCGCAATAACGCGGGCTTGGCGCGAGAAAAAGACATTTCGCATAATATATATAACAAAGAAACACTAAAAAAAGCCAAGTTTTGTCGGTCGCAGAGCCCCGCAACGTTCGGCCCCAATCAAAGATAAATGGGCTTCATAAATCACCACCGCAGGGAAACCCACGCCGACTTCTTCCACCCTTTACACGCAGTACTTCTTGCAGGGGAGACCTGCCCTCCCCTCTTCCTAACTTTTCACCGCCGACGCACACGCGCCAGCGCTGCGGCTCTTGTGGCTTTTTCTAGAAGAGTTGTTTTGCTTGTCGAGCGTCCGAAACGCACGCTCTCCGCACGCGAGGCGCAACACACACGCCACCAAGAAAAAGAGACAGAGAGAGAGAGGGGAAGAAAGCCGTCTCCAGGTGCGTCGAGAGATGCCGGTGGCGGCGTCGTATACCAATCGAGCACCGAAGCGCGCACGCGGGGCGCATTTCACGCTTGGAAAAGCCCGCTGGTTTCGCCGAAAAACCTGGCCGCCTCTTCCATTCCTGGGATTCGACGACGCTCAGAAGTCTACCGAGTAGTCACGTTCACACAGCAAAGAAAAAAAAAATGGGGGGGGGGGGCCAACCGACGTCTAACGCCTTGATTCTCTACCGCGACACCTCCCTGCGCTTTTCTCTTGGAAAAACCGCGACCGAATGAACGGCCTTCCACGCGGACACCCGCGCCTTTGCCGAGGAATGCTTCCTTTCCGCGGTGGCCTTCTTCGGGTCTGCGCTTCTTTCTCCTTTTTTTTTTCTTTCTTTCCTCCCGCTTCCCTCGCTCCGGTGTTCCCGGTTTTTCACGGAGCTTGGACCGCGCCGCACGCGGCTTCTCGGTGCAACCACGCCGCGTGAGCTCCATATTAATTTCGCGACATTATCCGCGGTCCCGCGCGAGAGCCGATCGCGAGACGCGGAGGCGAGCCCGGTCCCGTGGTCGCCGCTTTATTAAATCCCGAGACAAGTGATAAATAACCGCCCCCCTGCACCTTTCTTCTCTCCATTGCCAGTTATCCCCTTTTTCTTGCTTGGCTCACTCCGCAAACCTTGTTTGTTGCCGCGTGTGCTCAGTTTTCTGGCCTATTGATCTGCCTTGTTTGTTTTTTCTTTTCGCCGAGTGGCGTCTTGTGTCACCGCCTTTTTGGGCTAAAACGCGTCGGGAGAATCCTCGCCTTCGTGGCTCGGCCAGTTGACTTCACTCTTTGGGCACTTTCGAGGCTACACGTCCGGATGAGCTCGGCTCAACAGCAACAAGGAAGTTCGGCGGTGCCCTCTAGACGGTACGCCTTCCTTCCACCCCCTTTTCTGTGCGCGGGTTGTCGTTTTACTTCCTGTTCATGATCCGGTGTGAAGGAATCAACTCCTCCCCTTTCCACTGCAGCACATTGCTCTCCTCCGGTGCCCTAGCCGCCACCGTAGGCGCCCTGTACACCATGGTCGGTAGCGGAACGCCTTTCGTCCTTTCTCGCACGTTCGGCACTTACAATAGGCACAATACGGCTGGCTGATCGTGCCACTCACCCACACCTATCAACCCTTTCATCGTAAGCTGTACCTCCCAGTGCCACCTTCGCACGTACTCTTGCAACGGCTCTCTAACGTGCGAACCGAAACAACAATGCTGAGAGCAAGACGAAAATATTGCGCCTGATTTCGCTGCCGTCGTGTGCGGGGAATTCTAACAACCTCGTGCCCTCTTGGGTGTGGAAGAAACATGCACACGCAAGAAAGGGGGAACGGCGCGTGCGAGAGAAAGAGGGAGACGCCGCCTTCGTATCGAGGGCCTCAACGCGGCTCATTATTCAAAAGAATTCCGGCTGACAAAGTTTCCATATTCGTCGCGTCGCCGGCCGCCCACGTGCACGAATGCGGCATTAACAAGGCGCGCGTTGCCACCGCGTCTTAGCGTCGCAGCATGCACAGTTTGTCTTTCTCTTTTTTCTTCGCTCGGCCTCATTGTGTCTCTTAATATTTTGTCACTTCCTTCTGCGGCGTCCCTCGTGTTTGTTTTTTCTTCTTCTTCATCTCGCTCGCCCAAATTTGCGCACACTGCCCGCATAATACACCACGTGTACTGGACGCCATCATTTTGTTGCGTGTATACTCTTTGTCCGATGGCCAAGACTGTTTTCTTGCTATACGCTTCCGATACGAGTGAAAGTGTTCTTTCGCCATTGTTGTTACGGTCTGGGCAGGGGGGGGGGGGGCATGCGCAGTAGCCCACAAACCCAAGCTGCGCTCGTATATATATATATATATATATATATATATATATATATATATATATATATATATATATATATATATATATATATATATATATATATATATATATATATATATATATATAGGCTCGTCTGTTATGGTCATCATTAGCTGTTTTCTTTCTCTTGCCTGACTCGATGAACATTCATCATACGAAAAACTCAACGTGCAGAGCAGGCTGCAGCAAGGAAAGGTAAACATACAAAATTTGTTCACTGTGCCTGTCCCCCCACCCTTCCCACTCTACCCCCGCACGCGTCCATAGAGACGTGTAACGTTGCCGCGACGAAAATCAGTGAGCCTGAGAAATTTTTAGGTGCGTAGGGATGCAAAAAAGAAACGCAGTCCACCTAAGCTATACATGTACCGGCGCAAAAGCTGTGCGTCAACAACGCCCGTGTCGGCGTTTTGTTGTGTGTATGCGCACGTGCCGACGATCGTGTTTTAGGCGTTAATAAAGGCGCTGGAAGGTGTTTGTGTAGTCGGCGGTGTAGCCCTTATTTGAGCCAAGGAACAAAATGATTGCGAACGCATACATCAAGCGTGTTCTCTCTTGTGTGGCGAAACAATTACCGAGCCACGTAAGCCAGTGCAATATTGTCTTCTCGGAAGTGCCTAATGGCGTGGAAGACAGAACGTCACTCTCTAGAAGGTTATGCCTAAGCGCTACACAGATTTAGGAATAACAGAGATAAACAAAAGTTATAGAGAAATAGCAAACACCGAGAATAATATGCACGAGATCAATTTTGAAAACACACGGAAGTTCTTAAAGAACAAAATTTTGTTTTCCGCGAGATGCACAAAGGCGGCAACGAAGTTTGCCTGCATGCAAGAGCCGAAAGTCGGCAAATGACTCCTCCCTTTCTCGCTATCTACACACAAGTGATTCTTCATCCTAGTTTCATTTTCGAACATCAGATACCGGACATTATTGGGGACAACTTCGTTACTCTGACTAGAATGCACTACCCGGAATGAAGAAACATAACTCCGCCAGCGAACAAATGGTTCATCAAGTCCGTCTATGTGGTACAGGTGTTGCGGTGCTCAGCTGAAGACTCGAAAGTCGTGAGTTCGATGTCGGTCGTGGTGGTTGCATTTCGATGAAGGCGAAGTGCTAGAGATCTGTGTACATGTCAGCGCTGCAACATTTTTTCAGCATGGTCAGAAAACGCTGCTGATCGGTAGTCCAGGGTTCTGAGAACATGCGAGACACGTGGCTTGGAATTTACAATTTATTCTCAGTCAGCAATGAATGGTTTCCCCTTCTTTCCGCAAATGATGCCATATAACCAAAGGTATATGGCATCGGAGAGCCATATACTCAGATGTATACGCCCCTCCGAGATGGCGGGCGAGCGCACACGCCATCTCGGAGGCCATGCTCACAGTGTTCAAACCTACATAGTTACTGCGACCGACGCAGGAGGCCGCCACATGCCCTCACGCGCTCGCGATTGCTTGCGATCACAGTGAAAGTAAAGCGCATGTTCAAAAAAAAAAAAAAAAAAACTCGACGTCATTAGGCGTGCGTAACATCTCTTCATTCTCCCGTGCCATTCCTTCCTGCTTAGCTTCCAGTTCCAGCACACTCTTCATGACGAGAAAAGATAGAAAACAATTATAGCGTGCGACTAAGCTCTTGTAACCCCGCTCGCACTTGAGCAATTCTAAAAAAGAATGCGGTGGTCGATTTGTGAGCCAATGAACTCCTTCAGTGGAGCCATTCGATCATTATTCAAAAAAGTGTTGCAGGGCCCCGTTTAAAGAACGCCGGATGATTTAAATTTTCGTGGCGCTCCACTATGACGCGCGTCGTAATCACATCGTGGTTTTGGCTCGTAGAACACCAGGTGTTGTTACTGAACGGTGAATGGAACATTAGTTTTTATTTTTTCTTTATTTTCACCTCTTTTTTTTTGTGACCAGATGGGGATGACGAAAGGAAGCCTCAGCTTTTTTTCGTCTCCAATACTAGGCCGTTCAGTTTGCTAGTGCCTACAGTTGCACTTCATTAAAAATATCATTTTTAATTTGAAGCTGTAAGTCATGAGTGCCTTCATAATGGGTTTTTTGTCGAATACACTTTTACTTCAAGACGCATGCGCATGTGTGAAAAACTACCTGTGTTTAATGGTGTGTAAATCGGGTGAATGCCGCCGACTTGGTTTACGAAAGAATTCAGCATCGCAAAAGAAGCGGGAGCTTAACAACCTTTTCATTTTTGCAACTATAGTTAATTATATTCAAAACTTGCTGATATACTAATGAAAGAAAAAACTACTATTAATTTGTTGAACGAGAATATGCGCACCTCTTAACGAAAACATACACTTACTCTTTGTTATTATCTACGGGATATGGTTTCCACTATGTTCATGGCACGTTTGTTAGTGCATGAATAAGGTTATTGGTTGACTTCCCCAAATTATGTTTGATTTCAATGCTGAACTATACAATGCTATCAACAAAGGCGCTATTCGTGATCATGACGAGCACTAAACTAACCATGCTTCCAGAAAAAAACACGACCATCTCCCTTTCTCCCTCAAGACCCACACACGCACACGCAACAAGTGGCGAGGAAATCCTGCAGGCGACTCAGTGAAAAATGACACCCAAATCCGATCATTGTAAGGAGAACTAACCACTCTGAAGCACTTTCTGAGCACTGGCCTCGGAAAGTCCACTGAAAGAAGGGACAGCTACAATGACCGCCGTATTACTCTGCTTCGAGCAACACAAAACGAGCTTCCCACTTGCCTTGCGGCATGGCTTCTGGCTGATCTCGAAGGATGCCTTGAAAGCGCGCCTCTGCGCCGTGGTCAGGATGGTGCGAGGCCTCTTAGGACCCCGGCGGCCGTCGGGACGAACTGCCGCTGCTCCGCCGCCAGCACCCGGTTGCTGACCGTTGGGACCCCCGCCCGGCAGAGGACCATTCTCGCCTGCGAAACCATTGTGGTGCTCTTCCTTCAGCAATCAAACATCACGCCCAGCTGTTGATTTCAATCAATCAATCAATCAATCAATCAATCAATCAATCAATCAATCAATCAATAAGTTTTATTCCGCGAGCAGCAACCATGAACTGTGATGAAAATTGCGTGGTGATGAGCACTGGCAAGTGCATTATCTCGACAGGTGGCTTGCATATGGCCTTGTATGTTCTTAGTTCATGTTGTGCACTCACCGCTTATTTCGCATTGAGAGAACAGACAACACGAAAACTGCTTTGCTCCATGGAGCGGCAATAGTCCCTTACAACAGTTATGTAGAGTTACGCGGGATCGTGCACGCATTACGCGGGGCCTCGTACAACCTTATCGCTTATTGCTATCGTATTCATTTCTTCGGCCTTAAGGCTAAACCAGGTTTTTTTTTACTCAGGCTATAAACAAAAACCACAAATTAAAATAAATCCCAAGAAATGACCTTCACGATTCGAACTTGTGATCCCTCGCTCCACAGTGTGCTGCAGTAAAGACAGCCCTGCAATATGCCACACGTTCTTCAGCGTATTGACGCAGATCTCGGAGGCGCTTCGGTGTGTTCAGTGCCACCCACGCGAGATGGTGCGAAGGACACGCTTCAAAGCGACGTTCTTACATTTTGTTTCAAATGATTTTCAGACGCGCACAAAGTGTGGTCGGATTTTGTACCCATTTGTGATCTGGAACGCCAGGCAAGCATTGCTTTGAGCGTCATTGTGCCGCAAGATGCACGCAAGGGTCAGTCACTCCATGCGTCTCAGTGTTCAACAAGGAAGCGCTGGCACATTTCACACTTGAAGCGCTCTGATCAAACACAAGGAAGTTACAACTGTGAAAGTTGTTAGCTCCCGTTAAACCTGTGCTTTCTTTTCAAGCGTCCTTCTTTATGCTTTAGCAGCGTGGTGCAAGTGTCGAGCTGTGACGGTTGTTAGTTCGCGCGCGTCCAGCGTGTTGTTTTTGTGCGTCTTTTGCGCTTGAGAGGCGCACTGCAAGTATCGAGCTGCTTCCTGTTCACCATGTGACATACGAATTTGACGATTTCGCATTGATTGCTTCGCCCTCACAGCATAAATGTTTGTCCTTTTTTTCTCGCTGACCCACTCTGGTCTCATGCTGCCCCTTAAGGTTACACCTATCATTTCTATTTCCATGGCTCGCATGCGTAGTTGTTAAGTTAGGCTGAGCCCTTTTGGTAAGCCACCAACTTTCAGCCCGCAGGTTTCAGACCATTACCAAATGTAGCTGTTATACACCTCTCTTGAAGCTTTCCTGTATACTTTCCTATACAGAGGGGCAATGACGCAAAACGGATACCACCTTCAAGCTACGCATGCCAGTTCTTTCGCCCCCAGAAGGTACAACTACACGCACAAGCCACGTGATACAAATATGAAAATGGCAACACATTTTTTTTTTAATTTTCAGAGAATCCGAAGTGTTTAACCGGAAGTGCTTGGAAGAGAACGAAGAGTGTCATTCGTCGGTCATACCAGGAATAGTTTTCTCGAAATGAACTACATGAACTGTTGCTTACAGCATAAGAGCTGCGACGATGCGAGTACATATAGTTAAGTACCTCTGGTCCCTGGTAGGGTTGCGTTGGGTGCGTGTGCAGCCGGGTGCTGCGGCGGCGCGTGAGGCTGGGCTGGCTGGCTGTTGTGGTGCTGTGCCATAGAGACGAGTGCCATCTCCTTCTCGAAGTCGGGCCGGCAGTAGAGACGCGCGGCGCGCACCACGAACTGGTCGCCCTTCTGCAGGGTGCGGCCGCAGACGACGCACGCGAAGCAAGCCACGTGGAAAACGTGCTCCAGGGCGCGCATCACCAGCTCGCTGGGCGCGATGCAACCCAGGCATCCTGCGCACTTGACGCCGAACAACCTGCGTGGAAGTTGTGCACTGTCAAAACAACAGAAAGCTTTGATTCACTGCACCACCGACGGTTGTCAACGGTTCTCGAAGAGCACACTTTTTGTATCGATCCTTATAATTGGCTTTATTTCCCAGGAACGAAAGAAGGCGTATCGTTCGAGGGGATCGTTTATTTGTCAGACAACCTAAGTAAGCAGTTTGTGTGTTGGTTTCTGTAGGTCCATTTCTCAAGGTGATATTATAAGTTTTGTATTAGCAAGGTTATTTATTATACGTTCTTGATTATTAAGTTGCATAACAATGGTTTTTGGAATAACTTTGGCCTTATGAAGCGCCATATTCTCTCCTCTTCATTCCCACTCCCCTCCTATACAGGTTAATCCCCATAATCTCACTAATTATAACTCCTTCGACCGGCACACGTTTGCACGGGATGCTTTACAGCAGCGGGAACAGCTTTGTGGCCAATAGTACTCGCGTCATTGTCGGGGCAATGTTGAAGTGCAACCTGTAGATAACCTGCAGTGGCTGTATGAAGGCATGCTTCCAGAATTTCGTCTCGTAGTGATGCGAACCCGAGGAACCACACTGGTGCTTTGAGAAAAGTTCTGCTTACAGAAATCATTGTTACGCAAATCAAACGACGGCATATTGTAAGATAATTAGTGCAACCTTTACTCCTGAAAACAGCCATACAAACACTGATCCACCCGAGTAACACACATGACATTCAGCACTTGTGTCTGTTACTCAGTTGGATCAGTGAGTGTTTGTGTGAGTGTTAGTGGGAGTCAATTAAAGTTGCACTAATTATCTTACAATTTGACAAATGACCAGCTAGCTGAACAACAAGTTTTAATAAAGCGATGGCAGCCGTCTGGCAAGGAGTCGCGCCTATGTATACGTGTATAGGTGCAGAATTTTCTCTACAATTGGATGCCACTATATGTGCTCATCATATATAGTACAAGTAACCACCCATGGAAGTTTCCGCTTTCAAAGAGACAGCGTTATGTTTGTTTAGCCTGCCCTGAAGGCGAACGTTGGCTCCCAGAAATCACGTTGTGAATGCGCCTATCCATTCCCACGACCATTCCGGTTTACACTGACAGCGTGACCTATGCGGCCCACTCGGCTCTGGACACGGAGGGGTGTAGCTCAGAACGAGACCGCAAAGACAGCTGTCGTGCGTCACTGGAAGTCACGAGTGCGCAGTGGTCGCCCCGCAGCCTCGACTACGAACCACTGTTTGCATACATGCACGAGTCCGTGCATGACTGATGCCTGTTTGCAATGCCCCACGTTGCCGTCTACATCACTTCCCGTTGTGCTACAACACATGTGCGCCATTATTTGTGGACGAACTCGGGCTTATACTATGCTGGGCAGTTTCTTTGTTGGCTCACAACTTTCTGCGTTTGTATACGTTTTCATTTCTAGATAAAATGACCACGCTGCCATAAAAACAGACGTTCGTTGCAGTTAGCACCCATTTATCCATGTGACCACCAGGACTGGGAATCAAAGCCGTGCCCTCAACCTTAGCAGCGTGACACTTGGCGTCGAAAGAGCTTGCAGCCCGCGATGCGGCGCTTCGACAAGCCGATAGCTTCGCGCTCCTTTTTTTTCCCCGTGGTTCATATTATCCCTATCAGAGTTTTAAGTGGGGAACCAGGGCTCTTGGTTCCGAGGCCAAGCTGGGCGTGCTGCTGTCGAGTTTGAGGAGCAGCTGAGCTTAAAAACTCGGTAAAATCAGCAGGCAGCGTTGGGTCAAGCGCTCGAGACTTGGGTTTTTAACATCAATATGCCTGACAGTCAAAAAGGACTGACTTTTGGCTTTGTTAATATGACATATCTGAAGTGCTCAGCTAGCATTTTACCAGATGGGAAAAGACCGAGAGATTTACGTTTGTCCTCTTCGTCTTGTCCTGTCTTTAAAAATATCAGATATACTTGACAGTCACTCGTTGATTGCGGACACGTTTGTGATAACTCCTGTTTAGAGGTGGGCGCCTTATTATGAAGCGCGATCAAAATTAAGTTTTATGGCTTTCTTGAAGTTCAGCACAGAGAGGTATATACGGGAACACAACCTCTGAAAGTAAATTATGTATCCCGGTGGACTCAAAGCTTGGTGGCAATTATCGCTTTTCAGCCGCCAACTATAAGTTAGATTGACTATAATGAACTTTAGTTGCCTAAGTAAACGTGCAAGTTTGTACTGAAGAGTTCTATACAGTCGTATTTCTACCCTGTTACACTTATCCGAATTCTTGTACACAAGTCGGCGCTCCTAAATATCCGACTGCAAGTTGCAACTATGGTTGGAATTTTTGCGCGTGTAAAAGTGAGAAAATGTATACGTGCAAAGCTCTTTCTTCGTATGACACGCAGTGATACCTTGGAATATCGCCAATTGATAGTGAACCAGCAACCAATTATGTATTTGTTAACGCCTCTGCCCTGTTGTCATAATTATTACCATACCAACTGCTTTGTTCTGGCTTGATCGATGTGTATAAGGTTGTTTGAAATAGACCTTTGCAACAAAAACACACTAAAGTTGTTCCAATTGCTTTCAACGACTGACTACTAGTATGTCTTTCTGTTGGTTACGCACCAGCGAAGTGTCATTGTTCTCACCATCATGAATACATCAATAGACACTATGGCCAGCAACTAGTTCGCGCGGCACCAGCTTCTGCAGTTATCAACGGCGTGAACAAAGATACAGGCCTGCACTGGGCTCCGTCTTCCGACGTCGGCTTTTCGTGTGCGCGCGCGTCAGCTCTGGCATTTGAAGGTGCCGACATAGATAACGATGCAGTTTACCAGTTTTAGTATTTCGTAGTCGCACTTTAAAACAGCTCACTAAAATTAGCTGGCAAGACATGCAGCGTATTGGTACAATGTTAAAGCTTCCAGATGACGATGAGAGTGCAACGGTCCATGTCAGTGGCGCAGCCAGAGGGGGGGGGGGGGATTCGAGTGGTTTTATTATAACCTGACCACCTGAAATTTTACAACTTGTATGCGCGTAAGACGTACGAGCGCACATACAAACAACGCACGAACATACATAAAGAGGTGTTGTACTTGAAGTGTCAGGGTTTTGTTTGTTTAAAAAAATAAGAAAAAATAAACGGAATGAAACGATGTCCGCAGTACCTCCTCCAGAAAACCTCTGCTAAACGGAGTCCTGAAAAGTGCCCAATGCCTTCCTCTGTATACGAACAGCTTGGCTTCGAGCGTTGCACTGGTACCACCGACAGCTATATATGATTCGGTTCTGGACACCACCTGGAGGCCTGCTTCTGCGTGCCCACCTTGCCGTTTAATTAAAAGCGCGGTGTTATAAGCGCGCCTCCCGATGCCGAGCATTGCCAGCAAAAGCGTCATTGGCGGTCGCAATCAGGCACCATCGGAGACACACGGCTGGAGCTTCTCCGAGTCTGCAAGCAGGCATGAAGCCAAGTACAGAAAAAAAAAGTGTCTGCGAACGATAAAACGGCAGCCGATACCAGTGGCATAGACAGAAATTTTCTGCTCAGGGAGAGGGGGGAGTTGAACCAACATTTTTTATGTTCGTGTATGTGTTTGCATGTGCGCGTATATATATATATATATATATATATATATATATATATATATATATATATATAAGGGAAAGAGGTGTATACCTAAGGGCTCGTTTTTTTCGTGTTTTAACACAATATTAATGAGATCTAACAGACAGTAACGCCAAGGAATGTACAGGGGAAGTTATTTGAACCAATGGAATGTAAATAAGAAGAAAGAAAAGTGGATGAAGAAATAACCAGCCGTGAGCAGGAATCGAACCTTCGACTTTCGAATAACGCGTTCGATGCTCTAACCACTGAGCTACCACAGCGGCCTTCCCTCCATCCACTTTTTTGGGTTTATATGTGAATTTAGAAGTAGGAGTGACAGTCAGCGCCATCTATAGGCCAAACGACGAGTGTGAAAACACTCTTATGCGCATGTTTGGCGTCACGTAGCACGTGAACTTATTATGAGCGGGCAGCTGATTAATTGTCCTTCTCATACAACCTAAACACACCAAGCCTGACAGTATGAGACCCTCGTTCAATGAAATAAGGGAAAGAAGTGTATACCTAAGGGCTCGTTTTTCCGTGTTTTAACACAATATTAATGAGATCTAACAGACAGTAATGCCTATATATATATAAGGGAAATAAGTGTATACTTAAGGGCTCGTTTTTCCATGTTGTCACACAATATTATTGCGATCTAACAGACAATAGTGCCAAGGAATGTGTAGGTGAAGTTATTAGACCAATTCTAATGTAAATGGGAAGAAAGAGAAGTGGGTGAAAAGAGAACTTTCCGTGAGCAGGAACCGAACTTGCGACCTTCGAATAACGTGTTCGATGCTTTACCACTGAGCTACCACTGTGGCTATCCCGCCAGCCACTTTATTGAGTTTATATGTGAATTTAAACGTGAGATTGCCAGTCAGCGCAACCTGTAGCCATGTAGGCGAGTGTGGCACACTCTTTCTGAGCCTGTTTGGCGTCACGAAGCACGTGAAATTATTAGGCGCTGGCAGCCAACCAATAGTCCCTCGTATACAACCTAACGGCACCAAGTCTGCCAGTACAAGACCTTCGTTTATATATATATATATATATATATATATATATATATATATATATATATATATATATATATATATATATATATATATATATATATATATATATATATATATATATATATATATATATATATATATATATATATATATATATATATATATGTTACGCTATGATGAATGCGCGACGTGGCCTGGCTCATACGCCATGTTTATTCTAATCTCACTTCTTCCTTCTCGGCCTCTACCAACCATCGCTTCATACGTCACACGATTCCCACTCCCCCCGAAAGAATGTATGAATTACGAACAAGAAAAAGTAAACAAGGAAAGGTTGAAACGTCACAAATCTCAAAATTCACAATTGGTTCTATGCTCCAAAGTAGTTCCGTACTCTTTCAAAGACTTTAGGAGAGAGTGCAGCAGTCCGGTTAACACAGGGGTTCAGGTAGGCGAGGCTGACTGTGGCGTTCTGGAAAAGATAACCACGTCTTGCACAACTGCACTGACCATGACACGGTTTCAGCAGAAAAACCATCTTGATACCCTTGTGAAGAACTTTCATTTTTGGTTATATGTGCTTTCTTATTCCATATTTTGTTAATTTTAAATCAGACGAAGCGCGGGAAGTTATTGTCTTGAGTTCGTAGCCCTTGCCTCCTCTCCTTCTCGCTCCTCGGTCAGCGACATCAGAAGTTGAATCGCGCTCAGTTATCTCACTCGGGTGGCGTGCATGCCAAGTACGGGAAAGATATAGACAGCAAGTGGTGGCGGGCAGAGAACGGAAGCCGCAGTGAGCTATGCCCAACAAGTGAACCACATTTGTCGAAGATGGCTTAATCGGGCAACACATGCTTTCGATGGCTCTGCGCTCTGCTGACCCGGTGATTTCTAGTTCCGCGAAGATATCTCAACGTTTCCTAAGGGCGACGGGTGAGCTCAAGAACTTGGACCCAATATTCGAACAAGTATTGATTTTGCATGAGTACATGAGTGAACCCAGTTCTCTGTAAGTCTGACTGGTTTGACAGAAGTGTTGTGTCACTGGTGTCGCTTGTTTAATTGGTGAATGCGGCAGCCAAGCTCCTGTCGGGAAAATGCGTTTATTGAAAGGATTGATTGCGAGTTGGCTCGGCAACATGCATTGTTTTAGCTTCTTTTACTTTTGGCGTGTGGTTAAAATGATGCCAAGTAATTATAGCCAGGCTGCTTTCTGCTCGTTAAATTCTTGTAGTTGCTTTTTGATAATTTGTGAATCTTTACTTTTAATACTGTCACTCAAATACACGTGATGGACTAAATGCTTTCAAATATTAACAGAGAGAAGGTCGGTGGAGCCAACGCTTTGAGAAGTTAACTTTTCTTCGTCACGGCAACGCCTTTGACCTGACAAGGGCAAGTCAACTTGCCGAAACACTGTTTCCAGCAACGTTTTTTCTTGAAAACTACTGCTCGCTTCAAGCCTCCCCTTTCTCTGAATTCGGTCTCGTTCGGTACCTAAGTTTTGTAGGAAAACTACGTACGTCATCATGAGAAACGTGATTGAGTAAAATACGACGTGTCCTACTAGCGATTGTTGATAATTTTCGCATTGGTTATATATTCTGGGTTCAATGTTTGCTCATCATGTCCGAATGCCAGTTGTAAGTTAAAGATGCTTTTATAAATTGATTTTTTCACACTATGTGTATGTTTTTTTTTCAAAATACGAAACATGTAATAAAAAGTTCATTTTATTTGGGCCCACTGAGTCTCGTCTTATACTGAGACATCAGTCAGGTGAACTTTGGTCTCTTCAGAACACATGAACAAAATTTGGAAAAAAAGAGGAACAACATTTTACGATGGCCGCATCGCCCAAGCGGCCAGCGGACCTGCAAGAAGGCACGAGTGCATTCCGCTTGCATGCGAAGTGGGAAAGGAGGGCTTCCGCAGCAACCCTCCTCCTCTCAATTTTTCATCTTTTTTCTCTATTTTGATTGGACGAGAACGAAGATTAGACGACGAAGAAGTGATTCTCTCACAGAACGCTTGTGCCCATGTGTCAGCATTTTTAATTTGTTTTCCTGGAAATCGTGGGAGCTGCCGCTCCCTCCTTTGCGGTGATGCTTCAGGGCCCACCTGAGAATGTTCCAGGCGTGCATCCATCGTGCCGGGCTTCGTCGTACAGGAAGCGTAGCAACGCGTCGAGCGACACGGACAGCGAGGCAACCGATTTGTACTCGTACGGCTTTGAGTCATCGGATGATGACTTCACGGTCGTCATGAATCGATTTACAAAACGAAGACTGCTGCGGACGGCATCGTCGGCAAGTGCTTCCTCCGTTAAGACTGCACCACAGCGGTGGCCGCACACCATGCTGTTTATGCCCGAAGACCCTGCATCTAACTTGCGACTGCTCAACAGGCAAGTTCTTTCTGTGCTTCTCGAGTAAACCACGCCGAATGAGATCAAAGACGTGAGGATCAATGCACAGAAGAATGTCCTTGCTGTAGACGTTATGCAACGTAGCGCACTGCAAAGCCTTCGGCACATAAAAGAAATTGGTAACGTGAAAGTTCGGCCATGGCCGTGAAATCGGCAATGGTCGCTACAGGTTGTAATGGCACTGTAGGCGTCATTTATGGTGTGGATCTTTCCATCTCAGCTAATGACCTGCCAATACTAATAAAGCCAGCGACAGAAGGCACCCGCATCACGCACATTACCAGACTCGGCAACTCATGCTGCTTGAGGCTTGTGTTCGAGGGAGACAGCCTTCCCTCGTATGTCTAACTTGGCCATGTTCGCCACTCAGTGCGTCCATACATACCGAAGGCACTGCAATGCTACAAGTGCTTCAAGATGGGACACGTAAAAGGTGTCTGTGAGAACAAAGTTGCATGTCCGCAGTGCGCTGAGTCTCACTCAAAAGACGCCTGCGGTGCCACCTTGTAACGATGTCAAAACTGCCACGGCGCTCATGAGGCCTCATCCAAAGATTGCCCGGTGCATGGTGCGAAACGAGCACGCGGTACTCAGGCGTATGGTGCGGGACAATTCAACGCCCAGGGAAGCTGTCGCTACACTACGCCGACGACGGCGTCGTGGGCGAAGAACATCACGGAAAAACTGCTCTACCGATAGAGGGATGTCATCCTCTATCAAAGAGGCTGACCCACAAACACCGAGCTCACTGAAGACGGATACTGCCAAACAGAAGAAAAGGACAGCAGTCGCCCCTTCCGAACAGTGGCCCTCACTTCCACGAAGTCAACCTACTTCCGAGCTGCATCAAATTCCGCCAACCTCGACGACCCCTCGAACCTGTGATGCGATGAATGAAGATCAAGTGATAAGCTTGCTGCAATCGCTGATGAGTACCATGCGTGTCTTACTAAGTAATATGAAGACTTCGGCTGCGCAGACCGCACTGCATGCGCTGGACACCCTGAGTCCGGTGCTTGCAGCTCTAAGGTAAAACTATGGCCAGCGAGGCACCGTCGTTTCGAGCGGAAGTCAAGAATGCATCTGTCTTTCAGTGGAACGCCAGAGGACTGAAGTCACGCATGTCTGACTTTAGACAGTTTGTATTTGTTAACCGCTTCCCCATTATCGTGATTTGTGAACCCAACCTGTGTGCTTCAGTTAAGCTGTCAGGATATGAGTGGTTTATGTCCTCCACTCATTTCATTTCATTTCATTTCATTTATTTATACTGTTAGCCCAGAAGTGGGCCGTTACAGGGTGGAAGTACAAACAATTATTTGCAAAAAAGAAGTACCGTACAGGTCTCGAGATAATTTCTCGGTACTATTGTGACCAGCAACTCGAAGTTATACATAACATACATAAATGGAACACACATGCGATGCAATACATACGCGCAGAACAGCACATGACGCATTTGAGGCGGCACTTTTGCACCGCGCTGAAGATTTGAAAGACAACTACTGCAGGATCATGCAACCAACAAAAAGTACACACACACGCAAAAAAAACATATGTCACTGTTATTCGGAAAATAAACGTTTTAGATTCTGTTCAAATGATGTAAGCGAGGAACAACCAATTATAGACTCTGGCAGCATATTCCAATCTTCAATACTCACAGAGACTGCAGCAAAGTTATTGTATTCATGCGCCATGACGTCACTTACGTTCACCACAGAGTCTCGCCTGATGAAGGGAATCAGTATGTGTGCCTTACTGTGAAAAAGGACAAGGTTGCTTTCACGATTATCAGAGCTTACTTATCTCCATCAAGCCGCCTTGACTGCGAGCGCTTACGCGGTATTCTGACACCGACTCCAAGGCCATGGGTGATCACTGGCGACTTCAATACCCACCATTTCCTATGGGGAAGCTCCAGGGACAACTCTAGAGGAAGAATTTGGTGTCCTTAACCTCAGAGTACGAACTCTGCATTTGTAACGATGAAAGCCCTACATATTTACGCGGATCAGCCTATAGCAGCTGCCTGGACCTTACATTGGTTTCTCGCTCACTTACCAGGAAAGTGCACTGCTTTTCGGATCTGGAAACGTGGGGCAGCGACCATATACTAACTTACCTGTGTATAGAAGGTTTCACTAGCTCCAAGTCCTCAAGAAGCCACAAATACACTGATTGGCCGAAATTCAAAATGTTAATGGAAGACTGCTGTACTGACGGCTCATCATATAACCTAGAGGACTCGATAAAGGATGTGCTGCAGAATACCACGCATACACATTTGACTAGTCACAAGCGCACCGACTTCGACATCGAGCTTGAGAAACTTCGCGCAATACGCCGTCGTGCAGAACGAAGGTACCGACGGACAAAGTGCATGGATGATTTGAGGCTGGCTAGGCGCATTCAAAAGAAAATGCAGCGGCACATGGATAAACTGGCTAGGCGACGTTGGACATCCTTTTGTGAATCGTTGGATTCACGAAAGCCCCTATCACTGATATGGTGAACTGTCCGGGGTCTTAGCACAACCTTGGGTCAGCCACACCCGTTTACATCTCTGGCACTTCACCTTCGATGCAGAGAGATTGACGTCGCAGAATCTTTCTGTAGAAGAATTGCCGGTGATTCCAATTTCACAGTATCAAGAACGGGAACATTTTACAACCCACCGCCCTCACGTGATCCCCGTATGGAATGCCAGTTTTCTATGGATGAGCTAGAGGTGGCACTGGCACTGTGCAGACGTTCTTCAGCACCCGGACCTGACGGCATTACCTATCGTGCCCTTTGTAATCTTGGAGACGAAGCTCGGAAGGCACTCTTACGCCTATACAACGACTCCTGGCTGACTGGTACGGTTCCCCAGGCATGGAAGTCAAGTTGCCTCATTCCACTTCTAAAAGCTGGTAAATCTCCTTTGGATATTGCCTCATACCGTCCTATCGTCTACAAGCATCGTTCATCGTTTACTGAGCCATACGCACCTGCACCAAAGCCACTGCTTCCTCCTTGGAGCTTGAGCCAGCCGCGAGTTCAATAATGATTCCAGGAAGCTCGGAAGGCACTCTTACGCCTATACAACGACTCCTGGCAGACTGGTACGGTTCCCCAGGCATGGAAGTCAAGTCGCCCCATTCCACTTCTAAAGGCTGGTAAATCTCCTTTGGATATTGCCTCATACCGTCCTATCGCGCTTGCCAGTTGTGCGGGAAAAACGATGGAACGAATCATTCTAACACGAATGGAGTGGTATTTTGAGCACTACGAAATCTACCCAGTATCCATGACCGGATTCAGGTGCGGCCATTCGTCAATCGACAACGTTGTTGATCTGGTGACATAAGTTCAACACCAGAAAGCATGTAAGAGACTGTTCGCCGCCCTGTTTCTAGACGTTAAGGGGGCTTACGACAATGTCACCCATGTATCCACCCTCAGTGCTTTGGAAGCAGTAGGTCTTGGTGGCAAGATATATATGTGGGTGTACAGCTACTTACTGTTGAGATCATTTTACGTGATGACAGCGAATGGCTCAACACTTGATTATTACAGCAGCCGAGGAGTGCCTCAGGGAGGAGTGCTAAGCGCTACACTTTTCAACCTCTTTCATAAGTCTAGTCGAGCAGCTACCTAGCACTGTAGAACTTTCTGTCTATGCTAATGACATCTGCATTTGGACAGGAGGTGTGACAAGGCCTCAGCTTCGCGCCCGCCTTCAGAAGGCTGCTACAACGATGTCATGCTACCTTCGTAAACAAGGCCTCGAGGTATCCTGCGGAAAATGTGCAGTGGTAGCATTCACGCGGAAACCAATGTCTGCTTACAGCATATCGATTAATGAAGAATAAGTATCGTTCAGCAGAAGCCACAGGTTCTTGGGAGTCATAATAGATAGAAACCTGTCGTGGACTCCACACGTGAGCTATGTGAAGAAGCGGCTGATTGCAACATGCCACATGTTCAAATTCCTTGCAGGAAAGAATTGGGGAGTGCCCATACCATCCATGCTACAACTGCACAGAGTGCTGTTTATCGGATTCTTACGGTACAGCTTACCTGCAATATCTAACACCGGCGAGACCAACCTGCGCGCAATTCAGAGCATTCAAGCTCAAGCACTTAAGATGTGCCTTGGATTACCCCGCAGTGCTTCAACGGCTGAAACCATTGCCATCGCTCAGGATCACTCGATAAAGACGCACATTATTACCAAGACAATGCGCATGCACCTCAGGCATTATGCCAAGACCCCTTGTCACAGCCTGGTGAGCCTAGCTGCTGAAAGGCCCCCTACTACATACGGCATATTGTCTACAAGCATCGTTCATCGTTTACTGAGCCATACGCACCTGCATCAAAGCCACTGCTTCCTCCTTGGAGCTTGAGCCGGCCGCGAGTTACCTTAATGATTCCAGGAATGAGGAGAAAATCGGACTTACCGACACATGCCCTGAAACAACTGAGTCTATTCCTACTGGAACAAAACTACAGTAACTACGTGCACATTTACACGGATGTCTCTACTGCGCCGTCTAGTTCAGGTGGAGCAGTGGTTATACCATCACAAGGGGTAACTAGGTGTTTTAAGACTTAACATGTGACAACGTCAACGACGGCAGAACTCGAGGCTCTGCGCAATGCACTGGACCTCATCAATTCAGAAGAAAGAGCAGGTAAATGGGCTGTGTTTTCTGACTCAAAACCAGCGTTACAGTGCCTGATATCAGTTCTCCGACGCGAATGCCACGACCAGTTGACCTACCAAACCATGAAACATCACCACCTTTTAATACAAAAAGGCCATGACATCATCTTTCAGTGGTTATCTGGGCATTGTGGTATAGGCGGCAATGATTCTGCAGATCATGCTGCTCGCACGTCACATAAAGAAGCGAACAGCGTTCCGATTCCGCTTTGAAGAGCGGATGCGGCGAGGCAGATTCGTCAACTGACCCGCAGTCTCACACTGACTGAGTGGAACACACCAAGCGTACGACGTACAAGTCTGCACGAGCTCGACCCTTCACTACAACTCCGGCCTCCACCCAGCCTACGTCGACGTGCAGCTTCGCTTCTCTATCGCCTTTGGCTGGGAGTTGCTTTCACGAAAGCTTATACCACGTTAATCGGAATTACTGACAGTGCGGCGTGCGATGTTTGCGGCACCGACGAAAATATCGAACACCTGCTGTACCATTGTCCTCGATATGCCTCAGATAGACAAGTACTTGCCAACGCAATGCAGCGACTGGATGATCGGCCTCTTTCTGTGCAGGTGCTATTACAGCAACGTCCACATGCCTCGACAGCCTACAAGGCAGTGAAATCCCTGGTGTGTTTCCTGAGAAAGACAGGCTTGTGTGAACGCCTCTGACATGCGGTAAAGTTCTACACGCTGCAGTGAAATTACTGTCAGTCTCTCCCTCACCCTTTTTTCTTTTCCCTTTTCCCTCTTTCTCGTCTTTCTTGTCCCCTTCCCTAATTTCCTAGTGTAGGTTAGCCAACCGGATGTCTTTCTGGTTAACCTCCCTGCCTTCTCCCTTTTGTTGCTTCCTCCTTCCTTCCCTCTATTTTGGGGCGTCACCAGTGATGTGATAAAAAATTTTCTGTGCTTGATTTAAATCATTTCTTGTGGGATGCCCAGCAACCGCCAGTGGTAAAAGCGGCACTGCCGCTGCGTATCAGCATGCGGGAGCGAATAGATGGCAAGTATAGCGAGTTTTCACCATGCTTCCATTAGGTAACACTGCACGAATCTTTTGCAGCCCTAACCGACGATAAAAGTGATGAAATTATGGAAGAAGTCATATTTTCGATGCGACGTGGCACCGATGCGTGACGCAGTGTTTCGAAAGGGCAACTCGTCCGGATGGCCGGCGTAAAGCTTGAAACATAGGCAGTGATCTTCGATGTTTCTAAACATTATTTCTTCTCATTCTGCCTGCTTATTGTGGACTAAACGATGCCATTTGTGTCTTACATGTGCTAGACAACACCTTGCTATGCGCGCAAATAATAGGCACGGTTGCAGAACAGCTCATATCGCATTTAGTAATGTGTGGCATTTCAGCTAAGTTTTTGTGCAGTAGTTCAGCTCGGTTTGTATTCGCTGCTCGGTCTGCATGAGTCTTTTAGTTATTTGTCACGTGCCAGGTATACGTACGTGATATATCAGCTGTGACGTAGAGCAATAGAATGGCTTGGCGTGGTGCGGCTTCGCTTGCACGCTCAGTTTAAAAATTCTCTTGGTTGGCGGCGCATTTAGCCTAGCATGCGGGACTTCTTCCTTCATGTTACTGTTTACGAACTGTCATACGGCGGAAAAATAGAAGCAGCGAACGATTGATTTGTGGGGTTTAACGTCCCAAAACCACCATATGATTATGAGAGACGCCGTAGTGGAGGGCTCCGGAAATTTCGACCACCTGGGGTTCTTTAACGTGCACCCAAATCTGAGCACATGGGCCTACAACATTTCCGCCTCCATCGGAAATGCAGCCGCCGCAGCCGGGACTCGAACCCGCGACCTGCGGGTCAGCAGCCGAGTACCTTAGCCACTAGACCACCGCGGCGGGGCTAGAAGCAGCGAACGAGCGAGAATCGTCAGATCTATCACTTGCTTTCGGGCAGCCAATTGTGAACTGCAGACTCGAGATCACTTTTCCAGTTGCCCCTCGGTCGCTTCAGCACGGTGAAAATATCTGTTCACTTGCGTGGAGAGTGAATTCACAGCGAAATAGCTACAGCATGTATTTCATAAACGTGCCCTTGGGATCACTTGCTTTACGCGGCGGACACTAATCCAGTGTTCCAGCCGGTTTCCGAAGCACAGTCACGGCGAAAGACTGAACAAGTTCGTTCCATGTGTGTAGTTCTTACAGTTATTGGCACAGTTTACGACACAGCAATTCATACGCGCGAAGCACCGCTAACAACCTAACACGGCTCCGCTGATGGGTGGGCTGCTGCACGGAGCACGTAAATTCATTTTGTTCGCTCCCGCACAACGGCGCCACCGCATCAGTGCACGTTTCATAGAGCCATATTCAAAGCCCGTTACGTTAGCCGACCCGTAAATTAGAAATAAGGTTGGATAGACCGCATCGTAATTGAGCGTACAGTTCGGATATCACGAAGCGTTCATAAGAGGTTCTGGTAATAACGAATGGCGTTTGATACGATGACGCATTCCAATGTCTTATAGTGTTTCCGCGCTCTGTTAAGGCTGCTGGTTCTGCTAAAATACACCATGCATGTCTATTCGATGCACTACATCTTGAAAATGGCAATGCGAATCTAGGACACTGTGGTTGATGAAGCTTGAGCAACTGCTTGCCAAGTGGTGCAGTGGTCGGATGACAGGCGAGCGAGAGTCCTGATTTGTGAGTGCGTGTGGCTCGGCAGCCAACGTTGTGGTTTTTTTTTTGAACACAGAATTATCGTATGCGGGTGTCCACCACGGCTCTGCTGACAAATTTCCGTCACGGATATGACATAGTAAAATATATACTAAAGGATTGCAAAGAAAAAAAAAACGAGCGGGATAGGTTCCGTAACAAGGCGTCGAAAGTGACCTCTCAAACTTGAGCGCGCGACCCAAGCAATTGTGCC
Source organism: Rhipicephalus microplus (assembly GCF_043290135.1). Taxonomy (NCBI): domain Eukaryota; kingdom Metazoa; phylum Arthropoda; class Arachnida; order Ixodida; family Ixodidae; genus Rhipicephalus; species Rhipicephalus microplus. The sequence goes on along the minus strand of NC_134710.1, from coordinate 372,942,089 downwards.
ACGGAGCGTACATAGTAAAGCTTGTTAACGGCAATCCATTTATATACACCATATACTGTGGTGGTCCTCCGAGCTTCTGAATTTCACCGCGTTTTCATCATCAATAGCGAGCTTGATTTGATTGATTGATATGTGGAGTTTAATGTCCCAAAACCACTATATGATTATGTGAGACGCCGTAGTGTAGGGCTCCGGAAATTTCGACCACCTGGAGTTCTTTAACCTGCACCCAAATCTGAGCACACGGGCCTACAGCATTTCCGCCTCCATCGGAAATGCAGCCGCCGCAGCCGGGATTTGATCCCGCCACCTGCGGGTCAGCAGCCCAGTACCTTAGTCAGTAGACCACCACGGCTGGGCGAAGTTAGGGAGTAAAAAATGCAAACTTAAGAGATGCATTCAATCAGATTAGGCTCATTAAAGTAGGCGGAATATTTCGAATGGCTTGCTTCGTTGTTAGACACAGCTGCTGGCTTCGTCAGACAGAGCACAACGGAACCAGCAGATAATGAAGTTAATAAGGTAAGCATGGCAGTATTTTTCGTATAGTTTCTAATTAAAGTGCGGTAACTATGTGATAACAGGTGAACAGAATGGAGGAAATGAAAAAAAAATATCGATTACGATATTCCCATACGTGAAATGTGAGCGCGGCTGCAAGCGCGTTTTCATACTCTGGTACATTGAAGACAAATGATATCAGAGCGCATTGCTCAGGAATTCAAATGCCATATCAAAAAGTTTGGTAAAATGCGTGGTACAAGAAGTTGCTCAAGGTACCCGCATCATGTCGCCACGTATTTGGCTGATAGAAGCAATTAGAGTTTTGATGCAACTGTTCGAGTAGAAGCTTTGCCGATATGAAATGAACTTAAGAAGCTGTAAACAAAAATACGTGCTTTACCAAGTCCTGAATTGTTGCCTTTCCATGTGTGAGCATCTTCTCCTGATTCGTCGATGGCTGTTCTGAGAAAACTGGACGCCTACGAGGATGTTGCTGTCGTAACCTGAAAACTGACCAATACCCACGAGGGAACCCAGGCGACCTTGGCAAAAGAGCATCGTTGGGCGCGAGGCACACGCGACGGTATTGCATTCATTTTCAATCATAGCAGTTACTAAAATTCAATGAAAAATTAAAAATAATGGCGTGATTATGCTTTTTTTCTGATTTTGCCATCAGTTTACTTCAATAGGTTAGACTGCTAAAGTATTTCTTGCAGTTCACTTTGTGGTAGTAGGGTACCTAGTGGCAGCCCAAATGACGCTAAAAGTTCGTTACCTTAGAATTCACACTGAAAGCCCAGTGCCAGCACAAACTGTGACTCCACAGATTTCTATCAGACTTTGATTAAGCTGATCCGCTGCTGTACGCAGTAAAAGTTTTTGATTCTTGCTGAACTCGGTGTGTGGCGCAATTACATGACGATGTAGTAAGTTTTTACTATGTTAGGTGAGGGCCTGACCAGACACAGTCAAAATTCATGACGCCGCGGCAAGCTGGTGCGGGACCTTCAAGCCATCCATCTTTTGTCCTCACATCTTTCCCGCTGTACGAAGCCAGAGTTGCTCTTTATGGTGTATTGGAGGAGCAGGCTGGGTTGAAAATTGAACGATCTGTTCATCATCCCCTGGTGATGTGGTGGGCTTTGTTCGGCGTAGTGCGCATGTGCTGTAAAGTTTTTTGGACTAATTCTCTGTTTCAATAAAGCACAGTTCTCGTGACTGGTCTTTCTCGTGATTGGTCTTTTTGCTGGTATTTTCTATTAACATGAAGCAAATGGCTCAGATAACAGCTGTTATTCATCATTATCACCATCATCTTACAGTGTGTCCATGATAAAAGAACGCAAGACGCTCAAACGAGGACACAAGAAAAGAGATCGCTGGTCTCATTTTTTTTCTTTTCTGTGTGTGTCTGCAGAGCTTACGTTCATTTGATATGAATCCTTACCATCGATTACATCAGCTTCCTTTCGTTTGAATGCTTCATCTCCTGTGCAGGACGAATGATTCTTCCAACGTTCTCCAGTTTGCCCTACCGTGCGCTACCCGTCTTCATTTATGCCTGAAAGTTCTTTATCTCATCATCACTCCACCTAACTCGCTGTCCACCTTGGCTGCGTTTCCCATTTCATGGTATTCATCCACTGATCTGACTGGCCACCGATTATCTGTACTACGCAGCCTGTTACAACCTGCCCTGGTATACTCTCTGCCGCGGAACTGTACGCTAGGCTATAGTCTCTTGCGCATCTCTGCGTGCGTAGACCAAAAACTCCTAGCACCACTTAGGGATGAAGGGTGTGTATTGAAGTACTAAAATGTAGTTACTGTTAATGCTACCTTCATCAAGGTAGCCTATACAGTAACCCTACTGCAGTGTTACTGAAATGGCGCCTCTCATGCCCTCTAGTGGGGAAAAAAAACTAATGTATTATTTGAAATGCCCGGCCAATGAAGAATGAAAACCTGCGCTCCGAAGGCTAGTGTATCGACCACAGGACTAAACACCAATTGGTTTTTAAATGCAGGGGAATATTGCCCTTAAAGCTTGTCAGCTGATTCAATAGAATTCATCCTTTCGGAGTTACGCTCACAACCTGCCACGGTGGTCTAGTAGATATGACACACAACTCAATCTAGTTTTTCATTGTAGTGATTGCGCTTCTTTGCGTGACAGAACATGTCCAATCTATTTTTCGCTACATGACGCAAGATATTTTTATTGTATTTTGCTTATACATACACATTTCTTCAGAGAGTGCATTCTTGTCTACATGTATGAAATATTTTTTGCCACTTTCAACTAAGCATTTGTGTCTGTTTAATGAATGGGCATGGTCCACGCATGTAACACGTAGGCAGGAAAACCGCTGGTCATTAAGAGTAACTGCCATGGATTCCCAGAGAAGGCAAACGCACGAGGAGGAGACAGAAGGTTAGGTGGGCCGACGAGATTAAAATCTTCGCAGGTAATGCGTGGCAGCAGAAAGCACAAGACCGTGTCGATTGGTGAATCATGGGAGAGGCCTTTGCCCTGCAAGGGGCGTAGTCCGGCTGACGATGATGATGACTTGTTTAGATGACCCCATGAATTCTGTCACTTTTTATGCCTCGTTTTGCTAGGGTGCTAGTCAAGCTGCGTTTGAAGCGCAGACTTTTCTTCCCGCATTCCACACCACACATTTTATCTCTGTCGTGACTTCAAAAATTGTAAATATTTAACTATATGGTAAAATAAACTTCATACGTCAAACTTCAAAGCACTGAACCGAAGGTCGTGGGATCAAATCCCAGCCGCATTTTCAACGGAGGTGAAAATGCTCGAGGCCCGTGTTCTTAGCTTTAGGTAAACGTTAAATAACCCCACAAGGGCGAAATTTCCGGAGCCCTCCACTACAACGTCTCTAATAATCATACAGTGGTTTCGGAACGTTCAACCCTAACAATTATTATAAACATTAGTTACACTTACATACACAAAACACATAATTTTCTGCAGTTCAATTTATGCTCACGGTAAGTGAATACAATTGAGGGATATATGAAAATACATTGTATTCGTAGTGTAGAACAAATGGAGAAAGAGAACAATCTTCGGGAAGGCTTCGTCGTTTTACGTGCTTGAGGATGAGAGCCTTCTGTGGGACATACAAGGCCGACATGGAGAATCGCGCAGAGCCGAAAATTTGCACCTTGTCGGAAATTTCGTGCCAAACATGCATTATCCCACGCAGCTCAAGACAATGGCGAATATAACAAAGAAGGTGCGTATGCCACCCGAAAACAGGACTGCCCTGGTCTGGTCATGGCCGTTTTCAATGTGAGTGTCTACCGACACACGCCCTAATTGCGCTCTTTGCCTTTCCTCAGCTTCGAGTTCACTCTCACTCTGTGTTTTCGTTGAGTAGCTAACCTCTGAAACAAGCCGAAGTGATGCCTCGTGGTTAAATATATAATCAAGTGATGCACAAAGTATGATAAAGAACGTTCCTTGTCATTGCGAACGTAGTGTATTTTCTCAAAAATTAGGGAATGCGATGTTTTGCTTGTATTTCAATTATAGACCACAAATAAAGCTCAGTTACTTCTTGCTTCGGCGATATAAATTTTAATGTGCATTTATATCAAGCAAACAGTACGTTACATGTCGATGAAAAAAGTCAATTGAACAGGAAAAATGTCTCTAAATAACACCCAACCCGCAATAGTATACCTATAATGGCGTATTCAGTGACAGCATATACTGACAGATTGCCTTATTCACGAAATATTCCCAGTTACGTGAAACACTTCACGCAAGTAACGTGCCCAGCGTTACCCGCGAATTCTATACATTGTACAATGTACGACGCCGATGCGTTCTGTATCGGAAAAGGGTTTACGCGACATACTAAGGGTCGGTGCCAGCAACACTGGCTCTGGCATCCTGAAGAGCCCATCCCCACTCTCGCGTTGTTTGCACGCTGTCGCGAGAGCCGGGCGAGCCATAAATATTTGCAGCGTGGGGAGACGCGATAAGGAGGCCGCGGTTGGAGTGACCACTCCAAACGGCCAGCCTTTTTCCCCAGGGAAAATCTCACCGCAGCGGTCAAGTTGGCTCACGCTGTGCGGCCGGTCGGTGTTCACGAAATTGCTTTGAACTGCACCAAAGATCCTCTCTGAAACGTACATTCTGCGTATACAAGGAAACGCCTGATTATATCACGTAGATTAGCAGTACTTAGGTGCGGGTGATAACTGCCCTAATTAAGGACATGCATGATAGAAAGAGAAGATAATGACGAGCATTTGTTCTGGTTTTCTTTTTTGTTTGTGTGTGTCTTTTTTGTTGCCGATTCTCCCCATCGGCAAAACGATGAACAGCATCTAATTTACACATGAAGGCCATACTGCTGTGCAAATGGCGACTCAGCTCTTTTCTGACCACATTATTAGTGAGGGCGAATGAATGTGCGACAATTGGTACGAAAATAAGTAATATGCTAAAGGTAACTGTTTAAACTTAGTAATTTCTAGAGTGTATATGCGGTCTATTTCTCAACCATTACATATTCAGAGCTGAGAGTGGATGTCGAAATCGTACAAATTTTGATATATATATATATATATATATATATATATATATATATATATATATATATATATATATATATATATATATATATATATATATATATATATATATATATATATATATATATATATATATATATATATATATATATATATATATATATGTATATATATATATATATATATATATATATATATATATATATATATATATATATATATATATATATGTAAGATCTAACAGACAATAATGCCAAGGAAAGTATAGGGGAGGATATTAGACCGAATGGTAATGTAAATATGAAGAAGGAAAAGCGGGTGAAAAGATGAATTGCCATGGGCTGGATCCAAACCTGCAACCTTCGAATGAAGCGTTGGATGCTCTACCACTGAGCTACCACGGCAGCTATCCCCCCAACCACTTCATTGGGTCTATATGTGAATTTAAATGTGGGAGTGTCAGTCAGCGTCACCATGAGAGTAGCCATGACTGCGAGTGTGGCCCTCTCTTTTTGAGCCTGTTTGGCGTCACGTAGCACGTGAACTTATTTCGAGCGGGCAGCTGACCAATAGTCTCTCGTATACAACCTAAAGGCACTAAGTTTACCAATACGGGATATATATATATATATATATATATATATATATATATATATATATATATATATATATATATATATATATATATATATATATATATATGTGTGTGTGTGTGTGTGTGTGTGTGTGTGTGTGTGTGTGTGTGTGTGCCCGAATGTGTTATTATGTAGGCTCACAGAGTTAAAAAAGTTCATACTTAAGCTCAGCTATATTGAATCTAAAGTCTATATTTGACAGAAGAGATGGTCTTGCAACTATTATTTGCATACACAATACACAGCCCATAGTCGAGAGGATCTTACTGCATTAAGATTTTATCGTGCTGTAATTGCTCTATGTTTGGCCCAACGCAGCACGCATTCGAATGAAACGCGCCTCACCTCCCTTTGTTCTGAATTCAGCAGTGCAGTGATGAACACTTATAGTAACTCATGAAAGTGCATATCGAATAACTTATACATGACGAGTAGTTACGACTTTGAGAAAAAAAGTGTTGGTGGGCCACTTAGAATGCAGTACTTTTCCATGTAATATTATAATGGCTTCACTACAAGAGTTCATGGCCTCCTGAATCAGCGGCTACATAATTCGTCAAGTACGAGCATAGTTGCAGTGCTTTGCTGCACGCTTTAAGTGATTTTTTTCCCTTTTTGTACCCAGCTAGAGCTCTGAAAGTTATGGAGGGAGCGGGATGACAAGGGGTCAGGAAGATTCACCCCTTCATCAGCGCACGTCATCACCTTAAGCATCTTTTTCATTTTCTCTTTGAAAGCGTGGCCTACTTTCAGTGTGGTCCCGAAAGCACGCGGGTACGAGGCGGCATCGCACGGTGACCACGCCAATTATGCAGTTCGCGATGGTCAAATTAGCCAACAGCACTGCACTTTGGGCATAGGGCGCAGTAATTTGGGTATATCATTTATAGAGAGAAGATGGAGCGATCTGTAGCTGACTTTGAGAATTGTTTGCAGATTCTAGGCTCCGTGTTGTGGTATAACGTTTAGTCTTCTTGTTTTCAGGTGCCTCAACAATACAGATCGGCAGCGTTTCTGGACCATGTTGGTTAAAGTGCTGCAGGACCCCTTTAAAAATGGCTTCGTGGTTACGCTATAGACAGAAACCATTTGCTTCAAGGGCTTAAAATGAAGAGCCCAACGCTTTCCCTGCTTTATGACGGAGAAAGAAAGGATTCACAGCGTGTGAAGGCCTCGTGACAGTGCCGAAGCCCGGTGAAATTCACATTGTGGCACTACCCTATCTGCCGGCAAAACGCCCCGATAAGTTAATTACAGTGTGCGCACTCACAGTTCCACTAATATGAGTTTAAGAACTGATGTTCAACGTTGTACAAAGGCAACGTCAAAAAAACCGTGCCTTAACAAAATGTGCCCAAGTTGTCCTTTATCTGTGGTTCTTGGAAAGGACCGAGGGCTGAAACAGTGCTTGCTATAGGCGGGTAAAACTGAAGCATTTTAGGTATAATAATGTTACAATGATGAACGCGACATCAACCTAGGCTGAGTGTAAACGAACAAATAAACTGCATTGCGTTCAGAGTACTAGCACGTCCTTATTTTTAGATGAATGACCTTTTATGTCTCTCCTAATGGACTCGGACTCATGGTCGAATCTCATCATATGCAAACCGCGTCACAAACACGATCGATGGTCTAAGCCTTGGCGAATTCGACCCTCAAAACGAAACTAAAGGCACCCGGCGCTTTAGAAATCCCATTTTTTCCTCGTCTACATTTAGAATATAAACACTGTATTTCAGAATGCGCTTCTCAGGCTAGCTGCGACTTTAGGACGAGTTTCAGCTGCCTTGAGACCAACCGAAGCATCCGGTATGGCCTCAAGATCTCCCCGCAACTCCAGTCAAGAAAAGTTGAAATTCCGCGCTGTGCAGGCGTTCAGCACCGATGTATACGACCGCGTTGCGAAACTGGGCGGCCACTTCTCTCTCTCCTCTTCCTCTGCTTCTATCTACACAGAGCGCACACAATATATCGCGTCCAGCATGCAGTCGCGCAGCAGCGTCGGGCGAATATATCCCACCGAATCCTGCTGTGTGGAAAAGCCGAGGGCAGGGGAGGTGCCTTTTGGGGTCGCCACCAGGGGTCGCCCTGTTTCACCCTGACTCTGATCTCGTTAATTGAAATTGATGGCCACGCAGGGGACATGTGCGCGCTCTGGCCTCTACGACAGTGCGGCAGTAGCAGCAGTGGCATCATCAGCTGCACCAGCCACGCCCTCACCCATTCTTCTCAGTTTTCTTCGTCCTTTTGGGCTCTACTGGTGCCCCTATAAACGCCTGAACCCGTCTTTCCTCCGCCCTAGCTTTACCTTTTGCTGCCCTTTTCATTCCGCCTCAGTTATCCCTCTTTCCATCAAAAGACACCGACTTGGCCGTCTTTTCGGTAGCGTATAGCGTGCTTCTCGTAGTGTTCTTCGTAATTATTTGCATCTCTTCTTTCTTTCTTTCTTTCTTTCTTTCTTTCTTTCTTTCTTTCTTTCTTTCTTTCTTTCTTTCTTTCTTTCTTTCTTTCTTTCTTTCTTTCTTTCTTTCTTTCTTTCTTTCTTTCTTTTGTTTCTTTCTTTCTTTCTCTCTTTCTTTCTTTCTTTGGTCAGCGAGCTCCAGACAGACTCTCCCGCTCCGCCGCCATAGAGCTGCTCTTCTCTTAGTTTGTGTTTCTGCCTGTCCACTCGCACTTCCATGCCAGAGCGGATATATGAGCTGCCGGATTCCACAGGCCGAAGGAGTGCCTCGCGTAATGTGGAATTTGTTGATATACTTTCTAGCTTTATTTTTTTCGCTCTCAGCTCCCCGCGCCCCTTTTCCATTGAACTGCATTTCCATTCGCACGGTCAAATATTGTGATTACGCCACCGGGATTTTTCGGGCGTAGTTTATTGACACAATATTTGCTTGTTTTGGAGAAGCTCATCCCTTGAAAAAAATGCATTGCGTCGCTTGTGCTTCAATTCGATGCAGCAGAAAAGAACAGATAAAAGAAATTCTGTGGTGCTTTCATCAACGCTAAGATGAGAGCAGTTGAACGTTCTTTTGTACCCATTAGAGCGTATCAGTTGAGATTGCTCTATTTTGTTGAAGTCACCACTTGTTCTTCATTTTTTCGGTACATTACAACGAATGTGGAAAGTTTTGGAACCCATTAAAACGTGCATAGACAAACGTTGACAGATAAATTTATTTTTAAATTCAACTCCACCGTTGTTGGTGCTAAGAAAACGACTTCTTGAGCACCTGTAGATGGTTCGTTATCGCCTGGGTGTCATTAGCACGCCACTCACTCTCCTTGAGGTGCACATTTATTACACATTTTACCATTCGTGAGGACACTGGCTGCACCGAATTGTTCAACCACGGCTTTCAAATACAAAGTGTCACGAGCGTGACGCCTGACATTGCTGTGATAGTGGCACGTTGAAATACATATAGAGAAATATCTTCAAGTGAAAGATGATGTGTGATAGTTCGTAGGGTGGAGTTTCATCAGAGGTGAGTAGTCTCTTCGTGTCATGCCTGGCTGGAACACATTAACGATGCCACAGGGGCACCCGCAAAAATGTTTGCGGGGGTGTGCATCCGCGTACAAGTAGCCTTGCTTTTACCGCTGTGTCCCAACCTGCGAGCTTAGTAGTGTGAGATTATTGCAACTGCAGAGAAATATATCCGAAGATCTAAGGTGCCCCCCCCCCCCCCCCCCGCCGCACACCCCTCTACACGTCTGTGTTCCCACACTTCAAAAGGGGGCTGTAGAAAAAGTCAGTCACATCGCGAGTCTCATTATCAACGCACGGTCATACGCTGTCAACGCCTATGCATCTACCTACTGAAGAGTGGGCCGTCCGAATTGTGATTACGCGCGATCATGCCACACCCGCCATCCGACACTTATAATATACCCGGGAAAGACAAGAAAACACATGAGTAATTCTAACGCGTGAGCCTTAAGAAAAACCTGACATCGGCAGCGTTGACCGGATGAATGCAAAGAATAAATATCATGGTCCCTGGAGGAATCGAACCCCAGCATTCTGCGCGGAAATAAAGCATTCAACCACAGAGCCATGCCAGGACTCGGAAATACTTTTCAAATACACCCTAACGTCAGTGAAACGTCAATTGTGGTTGAAGTGCTGGCTACCCAATTTTATAAACATTACATATGTGCTCCTGTGATACAGCCGTTCCATCAGGGTAACGTCTATAGTAATCGGGTGTGATGTGCTGAAGTTGATCTATGAGCAGTGTCCAGGGCTACCACCCTCGCGAGCGCCAGCTCTTCATATCAGCTTTTCGCTTTTAGTGTTCCTAATGCTCATGTTCCTCTCGACATTGTTGTGCAAGTGCAAACAACTGTTCATACAAACAGCTGCAACTGTTGAACATATTTCTGTGCGTGCAACATTTGCGCATATATTTAGCGTCATTTCATAACGTGTCGCTTCTTCATAATATTACAACACGGTCACCTTTTTTCCGCATGCTTCGCTTAACGTCGATTCCCAAGGTACATGGAATCTGCCGTTGTTTTTAATATGCCTGTTGCTCAATTCAGTTCAATTCTGGCTCACTATGGAGGAGCCCTAATGGCGAAAATAAGAACGAAATAGACTTTACACTGAGTGCAAACCCCGGCATCGTGCAGGATGTGGAAGTACATGGCAAGGTACGATGCAGTGACCATAAATTGGTACGGTCCCGAATTCACCCAGACTGATACGCAAGAAGCCAATCAATCAGCTAGCACTGAGAGGGAAAGTACAGGAATTCAGAGTCTCGCTTCAGAACAGGTACTCGGCTCTTTTCGAGGAAACCAGCCTTAGGGTTGATGCAATGAATGATACTCTGACGAGTATCATTATGGAGCGTGCAGTGGAAGTTGGAGGTACTGTAGTTAGACCGGACACTGGCAAGCTGTCCCAGGAAACGAAGAATTTCATTAAGAAGCGTATAAGCATGAAAGCATCAAGTACAACAGTCAAAATAGAGTTGGTAGAGCTTTCAAAGTTGATTAATAAACGTAAAGTATCCGATGTAAGAAGGTATAACATGGAGAGAATTAAACACGCTCTGAAGAACGGAGGAAGCGTTAAAGCAGTGAAGAGAAAACTTGGGATAAGCACAAACCATATGTATGCACTAAGGGACAATAAGGCACAGTAAATAACAATATGGATAGGATAGTAAAATTAGCGGAGTAGTTCACAGAGATCTGTACAGTAGCCAGCACAACCATGACCTTAATATTATTACTAGCAGTAACCCGAATGACACCCACCATTAATGATAGAAGAAGTCAGAAA